>NC_138178.1:157535050-158947705 GCF_964165515.1 Mesoplodon bidens
CTCTTTTCCTCTCCTCCCTTAGTCTTCTCCCTTCTCTTAACATTCATTCTCTCTTATGCTTTCTAAATTAGCGCACACCTAGTTCCTGCTCATTTTGAGTGCAGGCCAGTTTAATAATCTTTTCTTTCTGTTAACTAACATTCTCAAGGTTTCATCTTCCACCTCAAATGACTTGACTAGAAAAATAACTTTATAAAACAATGGTAGGTCCTTTCCCATGAGGAATTCTGCTGACATATGTTAAGGTAATATTTTTTTATCCCTGCACCTGTGAATTGCGAACTCTTACTCTTACTAGTTCATCCACACAAAGAAGCACACAAAATAGTACACATTTCATTCATTTTTTGGTGACAAACTTACCACCAAGGGCCGATTTGGATAAGAAAATGAGCTAGATAGTATTTTAGTTGTGGTTGCATTTAAAATGCTATCAGAATATTCCACTTTCCTGGGTCCATTACATATAATATAAGGAAATAGGAGTTCTCTTTGTCTATGGACATGACCTATTGTGACAACTTATTATCTAACCATCCCTTTACACCAAACCTGGCCTTCTTCCTGTTTTTTATCTTGGTATGGAATTCAGGATTCTTGGTTGTAAACAATAGAATCTTCTCAGACTGGTTTAAGAAGAGGATATTAGTTAAAGGAGTTCAGTTAGCTCACAGACTGTCAGAATTGCAAGAGATCCAGTCTCATAAGTTATGCAGCAAAGAATAATACCTAGATATATTGGAAAAGGGGGATGGAGGAGACAAAAAATCTTCTTAGATACTTTGCTTGTAAAGTCAACATGATTTGAAGATTAATTGGATATGGAGATAAGAGAAGGAAGAAATTAAATATGAATCTCAGATTTGTGGTTTAAGAGCTGGTGGTTTGATAATTCCATTTGCCGGATGTTGTAGACATTTGCCATGTGTGGCTATTCAACATCTTTTGAATTCCCTTATTGGGCCTGAAAAATTTTTGCATTACAGTACTGTCACACCACAAGTGGAAGCTAGAATTTATTTTTACAACTCTCTTTATTGCTAAGTTGCATCATAGGAGATACTTATTTTTCCCCACAAGGAGCAGCATGAAGAAATAGCATGTACAGACTCAATCTTTGAGATAGCATGGTGGCAAGTCCCAGAGCTTTTGCCTTCCAATTTGGAGCATCTTCCTCTGAGCCTCAGTATTGCTGCCAAGCAGTGGAAGCCATAGTGTTTTTTGTTAGAACAGCTCTAATGGGATATAATTGGGTCTGAATCCTGGCTGCGTAACTTCCAGTTTTACTGGTATACCCTCCAGCTTCTTTTCCACTAGTCTTCCTCTCCTGCCAGTCTGTATTTTCCAGTGTAGTCAGAGTCATCCTTTTAAACTGAAAATCTGATAATATTGCTCCCCTAATCAAATCTCACCAGTGGCATTTTCTTGGCCTGAAGAATAGCATCAAAACTCCTAAGATATTTCCTAGGGATGCCATAACAAATTATCACAAACTCCTAAGGTAGTAATTTCCTAGGGATACCATAACAAATTACCACAAACTTGGGTGGCTTAAAACAAAATAAAAGTATTCTCTTACAGTTCTGGAGACTAGAAGTCTGAAGTCGTGGTGTCAAGAAAGCTAGGCCATGCGTCCTCCAAAGCCTCTAGGAGAGGATCCTTCCTTGCTTCTTCCAGCTTCTGATAGCCCCAGGCTTTCCTTGGCTTATGGCAGCATAACTGCTGTCTCTGTACCTCTGTCTTTGCATGGCTTTCTCCTCTTCTTATAAGGAAACCAATCGCGGCAGATTAGGACCTACCCCAATTCAGTATGACTTTGTCTTAAATGGATCACAGCTGCAAGATCCTATTTCCAAATAAGGTCACATTCACAGGTATTGGTAATTAGGACTTCAGCATGTCTTTTGCCAGGGGGCGGGGGGGCGGACACAATCCAACACATAACAGTGGCCTGTGAGGTAAGCTACAGTGTGACCCGTGACCCCTGTGTACTTTTCCAACCTCACCTTGTTCATGAGCCTCTCCCCTCCTTCTACTCTCCAGCCACTCCTGACCTCTTTCACGTTTCTGAAATCATCATGCCCTCTCTAATCCCATACATGCTTACAAGTAGATCCCCTCTCCCTGGAATACTCTCTGCTTCATCACTCTCTCTGCTTCCACCATCTTCCCTCCAATTCTCACATGTCCTTTATATCTCCTGGACACCCTATACTAGGTTAAGTATCTCTGCATTGTGCTCCCACAACTAATTGGACTTTCTCCATCATAATTAACACATCACAATTTACAGTGATTCTCACCCAGTACCTTAGCTCCAGAAGTCTGGGATGGTGTCCAATTGCTCAACAGTCAAACCCCAGAATTATCATAGTGCTTGTCACATAGCAGACTTTCAATAAGAAAAATAAATTTGGCAGCTCTTTGGTAGTTTGAACCACTTAGTTATTTAGCTTTGGATCTTGTTGGAAGGGCCTAGTATTTTGTCAGTCAATACTTTTTTTTTTTTTTTTCCCCGGTAAGGGGGCCTCTCACTGTTGTGGCCTCTCCCATCGCAGAGCACAGGCTCCGGATGTGCAGGCTCAGCGGCGTGGCTCACGGGCCCAGCCGCTCCGCGGCATGTGGGATCTTCCCGGACCGGGGCACGAACCCGTGTCCCCTACATCGGCAGGCGGACTCTCAACCACTGCACCACCAGGGAAGCCCCAGTCAATACTCTTTAATACAGGGTCCTGTTAGTGGAAATAAATTGCAGTTATTGGAAGGTTGTATGTCACAGAAACTTTCTACAACTTCCTCTGCATAGGAATGACCTTGGATAATAGTCCTGTGATAATCTCTTATTGGCAGGCTGGATCCTCAGGTAACTTAATGAAAACACAATTTCACAATACTTTTTTAGACTTTGCTCATTTCTATTGATTTATTAAAGTCTTTTATAACTTAATTTTATGCTAGCCATTACAATGATAATCTATTACTTTCTAATTATTATAATCATTATCAATTTCTAGCAATGTCAAGGCTTCAAACACCAAATATAAAATCAGTGTTTTGTGCAACCACCATAGATTACTGGTTGTTTAGATGAACTGCTTAGCATTCAGGACTGAGATTTCTGATTCCCACTCTATATTCTGTGTCAACTCCTCTCTCAGTTACTCATACCTCGAAAGGAAGGCTTGGTATTCCTCAAGTGGCAGCTAATACAAATGTATTTCAGTTTCATCTTTGGATACTGTTTCTGTATTTATGAGTGATTAGGAGTATGTCTGTTTTAACCGTTCAAAATTACTTTTGAAATGCACTAATTTAACATTACTATCTTATTCTCTGAACACGCATGCCCTTTCTGCCATCTTTTTGGTTCTTGGAAGAAGAGCATCTTAATGTTTTTATTTTTTAAACTCCTCTTATTGTACTATAAGTTGCATGAAGGATTAAAAGGAAAGAAGAAATGAAAATTCATTTGAGGAAACCCTTTATCAGATTTTCTGCTAAGTTAATTTAGGGAGTTCTTAACTACCAGCATTATTTTTATAATAGTATATATAGTAACAAACAGATGCTCTTCAGTGGCATATATTGTCATAAGAAATTGCTGAATTTCAAAGGCCAACATAACACTTAAGTAATCCGTTTTTAATCTCCGTCTGTTCTCTACCCAATGCACACAAACACACAGACACACACTGATATACACAGACATTTAACTGGAATTACATGAGTGCAGGAACCGCTGTCTGTTTACCATTGTTTACCCAGCAGGGTATCCAACAGGCTAATGAAGAATCATAGGGCCGTGAGGTGTGTTTTAAGAAGTGAAACCCCTCCCCCTTTGTTCCTCCACTGGATGTTTCTTCCATCTTCCTGCTTCTCTCCAGGGATTCCATGATTCTGCAAAGTGTATATCAAAGGATTCAGGGGTTGATTAATTTGAATTGGAAAATTACATCTTTGTTTTCACTAACTTCCCAGTGATACTTAGCATTTTCTTCAGCTGAGTGTAAGCCACAAACCTTAGTAATTTTAGCAGTCTTTGTGACTTTTTCACCAAGAGATACCATAAATATTTCTTATAATGATTGTTGCATATATCACAAAGATATTTTTGAAATTGTGGTAGTATTCCAGCAAGATCTTAATACTGAATGCATAATAAAGGAGACACATGTGTTATACCACAAATTTGTTTCTTTTTAAAAATTTTGTTAACTTGTCCACTTTTCTTTGTAATCAGTTGAATTTTATGTATTTAAAAATATTCTGTCTGTCACCAGAATGACAAAGGATCCATGGCACAAAATGTTTAAGAACTCCTGCTGTTGGCATTGTGAGCTGTAGTTTTTGATTCTTTCATTTTATTTGGGAGGCATTTACCTGGTGATTTAACAGGTCCCAACACATCAAGGGCGATAGCAACATGGGCTAATCACTTCCAGGTGATTGGCCCCATGAGTCCTGGGATAACATCTCCGATGTCCCTCCTCACCTCCAGGACTCCCCACCCCCCACAGACAAGTCCTGGCTTCTAGTTGCCTGCATATGTATCCTTTCTCTGACTTTAAGGTTATTGCAGAACCATTTACCTTTTAGGCAACGTGAAAATTTGGGTCCAAGTCCTGGCTCTTTCACTCACTAGTATTGTGTCCTTAGATACTTTACACAACTACTCTGTGCCTCAGTTTCCTTATATACCTGATTATCTTCACTTATAGGTTGGTGGTGAAGATAAATGACTTACTATATGTAAGGCCCTTAGATGGATGTGTGACAGATAGAAAGTGCAATGTAAATATTTGCTATTATTCTTAATGACTATGTTCATGAGTCCAGTAACTGTGTAATAGGTGACTGTAATTTTAAAAATTAAAGCCCTGGACCTTACATTATGTGCCATCTGAGATCATCTTGGCCTCACCCTTGTCTTATTCCAGCTGCTGCTGAGGCAACCAGCAATTTATGAGCTCTCACCAACACATGCAGATCCAACATGGCAGTGCTTCATGTAGATCGTGCTTCAAACCTCTCTTCTCCTGCTCTGGGGTTTCCTGCTGAGGTAGAGGTTTGGTAACCCAGTACGTGTACGTGTACAGCTCAGTGCCCAATCCAGAAGCACAGAGGAGTTAATGTCCCTGGAGAGAGAGCTCAGTGGATATATTTGCCATGTTTCAATGTTTTTATGTTTCTTGGAGATGGCAGAAATCCTTCCTCTACAAAGGTGTATTCTTCTAGATTTGTGTTTGCCTTCATTGCCCTTATTCCATCTTGTTCCATCCCAGAAGGAACACAGAATGCCTGATCTAATGACAACATTGCCTCAGATCAAAGAATCCAAAGAGGAGAAGACTATACAGTCATCCCTTGGTGTCTGCAAGGGGCTGGTTTCAGGACCCCCACAGATACCAAAATTCACAGATGCTCATGTCCCTTACATAAAATGGCATAGTATTTGCACATAACCTTGGCACATCCTCCTGCGTACTTTATAAATCAACTCTAGATGACTTAAAATACTTAACACAATGTAAATGCTATGTAAATAATTATAAATACAATGTAAATGCTATGTAAATAGTTGCATGTGCACAGCAAATTCAAGTTTTGCTTTTGGGAATTTTTTTTTTTTAATATTTTGGATCTGTGGTTGGTTGAATCTGTGGGTTCAGAGGGCTGACTGTATTAGCTATCATGTATTCCATCACCCAGAATTGGCTTAATAGAATAACGATGGATTGCCTGTTAAAATCTTGGCTACAGTACCAGGTCAAGAAAAGCACTCTGTGGTTTTAATGCTGACCACCAAAAGGCAGTACATGAGCTGAATCAATGTCCAGTGTATAGTACTGTGTCTCCAGTAGCTAGAATATATGGATCCAGGAACCAAGGGATGGAAGTAGAATTGGTGCGTTTCACCATAACTCCCAGGGACCTATTTGGTATGTGAAATATGTGCTTACTGTCCCACAGCTCTGTTCCAATAGAGTTTCCAGGTCCCAGGAAGGAACACTTCAATCAGGATACAGTAAAGAATTTATCGACTGATCTTGAAGCTGTGATTAAGACATAATTTCTTCAGGTTCATCATGCTAATTACCAGTAGCAAAGAAAGAAGCTACTGAACTAACGGGGGAAATCACCTTTGTTTCTAATGAGGAGTTAGAATTGCTGCTACACAGTAGGGGGTGGAACAGTTATGTCTAGAATTTGGGGACTAACTTGGGCATCCCTTGATTCTTCCATGCCTATTGGTAACGGCAACAAGGGCAAGGCAACTAAAACCTCAACTCTCCATGCAAACTCTTATTTTAACAAAGTGTAGTTCATAAAGACTTTACAACTGTGAACAAAGGGTAGGTGTCAAGTAAAGGCAAAAATAAAATAGGTCAATTATATTTTAAAAGAAACAAACAAACTCATAGAAAAAGAGATCAGATTTGTGGTTACCAGAGGTGGGGGGTGAGAGGAGGAAGAATTGGATGAAGGTGGTCAAAAGGTAGTACATACTTCCAGTTATAAGATAAATAAACCCTAGGGATGTAATGTACAACATGATAAATATAACTAACACTGCTATATGTTACATATGAAAGTTAAGAGAGAAAACCCAAAGAGTTCTCATCACAAGGAAAAAATATATTTTTTTCTATCTCTTTAATTTCTATCTACATGAGATGATGGATGTTCACTAACCTTATTGTTGTAGTCATTTCATGATGTATGTAAGTCAAATCATTGCTCTGTATGACTTAAACGTATACAGTAGTGTATGTCAGTTATATCTCAATAAAACTAGAAGGAAGAAAACCAAATCGGAAAGGGTTAGATCATCTCTGAGGTTACTGTGAGAAGCTTTACCAGTTGATTTTGATGATTGGCTTAGTGGCACACTCTATTTAGTAACTATATATTCTCACTATATTTGCAGAATGAATATGGATTTCACATTAGAGGTAGGTTGATACTAGATCAATATTGGTGTTTTTGTAACATTTGCATTTCTGTGCTGGTATCCTGTAGTGATTTGTGTGGGAGTGGTCCCGGAACAATTGTTTCATTGATGCCTGTTATTCTTTCTTGACTGTTTTATTTTCATCTATCCCAAGTGGGTTGGGAGCTTGAGAGAAAAAAAAAAAAAGTTGGGCAATTGCCCATAACATAAATTCATGTTAAGAAACACCAATAAACAACTGAATTATTTAGTTACTCCACAGACCCTGATGTTTAATACCTTCTTTAGGGGTATATTTGAGGGTTCCATATTAGCTAGACTATTTTCTCAAAGTCATTTTGTGACAGGCTTTTATTTTATTTTTAAAAATCTATTTCATAAAAGCCCTATTATATTAACATTTCAATAAATGCTAGTGCAAAAGTGCAGAGTTCCTGTATATCCTGTAACATCTTCACATAGTTCATATTATTCTATGATTTCTTTTGTTCATCACATGAATAGGGTAAAGAAGATGAATATACCTTCCAACTTCACCATTTTCTAATGGAATAATGTGGGCACATTATTTTTACAAGCTTTGTTTCTTTATCTGTAAACAAGGGAATAGTTTTAATAAGAAGAAAAAAGAACAAAGATCTAACACTCTGAGAGAATACATGCCCTTGGGCAAGTTATGAACCTTGCTGTGCCGTGGTTTTCTGATATATAAAACATAGATGGTTATATCTACTCCATTGTGAGGGCTAAATTAATTGGTATACATAGAACACTTAGAATTATGCCTGGCATGGAATAAGGTGTTTATTATGTGCCAGGCGTTTCATTTATATTATCTCATCTGTTTATCCCCAAAACACTAAAGGGGTAGGTACTATTTTTGACATCCCATTTTATAGCTGAAGAAACTAAGTCCCATGGAGATTGTTACTTGGCCGAGGTTGTACAGACAATAAGTGGTAAAATCATGTTTTCAATCCAGACATTCTGGCTCCATTCCATTATATTGCCTCTCTAACAAGCACCTGACTGACCTGCAAATATTCTAGGAATCATATGAGACAATTGAGGCAAAACCACATGATATACTGTAAACAGATACCTAAATGTTAAGATATTAAAAATCATATATAAAGCTGAAAATAGGTGTAGTCACGTTATACTTACTACTTACAAATTCCCCAATTCACCTCTTTTAGTGTCCATCCAATGTTTCAAAAAATTGACTTAGCATAAGCTTTTTCCTTACTTTGAGTATTTGGCTTCTTTTTATTCTTTATATAATTTTATTCTTCATATTCTTCATATAATTCTATGCGAGGGTTCAGACCTCAGCCAAACAGAATGCTGAATCAGGTAGAATTTTAGCATCAGTAAGGAAATAGTGTGATGGACAGGGAAACTGAGGCAGCTCAGTACTAGGCCAGGAAGTAGGCAGGTACATGGAGGACAGTTGTGAAGGTGTTCAGGGCTCTTCCCAGACAAAAGGGATGCCACAGAAACAAGAACCCATTCTAGTGCTGGACAGTTGAGTTTATTAACCTGTCTTGCACATGAATTTGTACTAGGAAAATGCCAAGTTAATATACTCATAAATATTCCAGTGTGTTGAAGGCACCAGTTTTGGAATTCTTGCTTGTTGAAAGTTTATCACATTTTTGTCTCCTTAGGCCATAAAAACCTGAAAGTAGAAGTGGGGTTATAGTTACTCAGTCTAAGTGTATTCCCATGTGGAATGCTGGTACTCATAGGACCTACCTTATGGAGTTATTGTGGGGATTGAGTGAATGCAAGGAAAGCAACTTGCACAGTGTCTGATACATAGTCATTGCTCAAAAAAGATTAATTATCATCAACATCTATTTCAGTGAGGCTTCAGCTCCCTGAGAAGTCACCCCATTATTTCTGGAAGTCACTAGGGCATATCACTTGTGGGATCATAAAGAAGTCTTCTCAGGGATGATGTGATGGTCTTCAGCTTCCTCCTTTTCTGGCTGAGCTTTTAATCCCTGCTGGGTTGTGGGAGACCCCTCTCCATCTCAGCTGGTGGTGTCCGGTGCTGGTTCTGAGGCAAGCCATGATTCCACGGTAGCTTTGGGAGTCATCTGCTGTTTTGAGGTGACAGCATGTCTCTCTTGCAAGGCTGCACTCCATTCTGGAGTCCCAGTGTGCTGGCAGCATGTTGGCTGCCTCATCTTATAGCGTTTTGCAAGTAGATATACAGCTTTCAGATTATAGTGTTCACAACTTTCTCTCTTCAAGTTTGGAAGGGTCAGTACATGGGGACTGCTCTGTAAGACAAATTCGGGTGAAGGATAACATTCTGTCCTCGATTTTGCTTCTCAGCTTGCCTGCCAGTTTTGTCTTTTCTTAAAATGAATGTTTTCCTGGACAGCCTGTCCATTTCTCCTACAAAAATAAGGACAATGGTTGTGCTCCTCCCGGACAACCTCCAGACGTTTCCTAATGTCATCAATAAACAATGTTTAGTATCGGACTGAACCATACGTCAGACATACACATGGTATATTTATACTAGCAAATAGAAAAAGAGTACTAAGTTCGCCAGGAGGCATTGTTATTTTGTTCCGTTTGAGTGAGTATGCATAATCACTTGACTCTTTTTCAGTCCTGGTGGATGTTAGCTGCTAGGACTTAGGATGGCATTGTTCATCATATTTTTTTTTCAGTAATAATGTTTTGTTGAAGGTCATTCTTTCTTTAAGTTTACTACTAAGTAACACAATAGTACATTATGCTACTCACTCTCCTCTGAGTCATAGTCGAGCTTCCTATTCTCTTTTCAGGGTTCAAATAATTTATGGCTATTAGTGTTTGTATAGAAAAAGTTTAGTAAATTCTTTAGCATCTATTGTAAAAACAGTTTCAACTGATGAGTTTGGAGGCTCAACATTTGAAGGAGAAAGAGAAGAGACCATTGATGTATCTCATACTTTGCCAAACCTGCTGCAGCAAGAATTAGGTTCAATCTGTAAAGAATTTTGTTATTTATAAGCCATGCAGAACAAAGAAAACCTGAAAGCACTAAGCCAAAAATAAATCAGCAGGTAATAAGTATTCACTTGCGGCTGACTTTGTACCATTGCTGTTGATAGCACAACAGCGCTGAGACACTTTCATTCTTGACTGTCTAGTCAGAAAATGACAGCTTTGTTTTCCTGTCCTAACCCTGAGTAAGTTCTATCATATCAACAGCTTTTGTAATATTAACTTTGATGTCTATGTTTACCTTACATGAATTATAAAAATATAAATAAGTAATGGTAGGACCTTGAATTTTTATAACTTTTTGTTCTTTAAAGTGTTTATGCAGCAAGTGATAAGAAGAAATGAGTCTATTTTTAATAATACACAAAAGTCAGCCTAATTTGCTTATCAGACTGTCTTTTAATTAGCATTTCTCTGAGAATAAGCTATATATAAAGCTACTGTTGTTTTTACTTTTTTCTAGATGAGGTGTGGTTGGAAAACTTTATATATATAAGTCTCTGAAACCCAAGATAGTTGAATTTATACTCCAAACCTCAAACTCTATATTTCAATAAACTATGAATCTTCTGTTACAAAGATTTAGTACTATCTCCCACACCAATAAGACCTGCACAGAGGCATTTTATTATTATTATTATTTTTAAATTTTTAATTTTTTTTTTTTTTTTGCGGTACGCGGGCCTCTCACTGTTGTGGCCTCTCCCGCTGCGGAGCAGAGGCTCCGGACGCACAGGCCCAGCGGCCATGGCTCACGGGCCCAGCCGCTCCGCGGCATGTGGGATCTTCCCGGACCGGGGTACGAACCAGTGTCCCCTGCATTGGCACGCAGACTCCCAACCACTGCGCCACCAGGGAAGCCCTATTATTATTTTTAAAATCGAAATATTCTTTCTAATTCCAAGCCTTTGTTGGCTTAGCTAATTTCTACATACCTTTCCAATTCTTGCTTAGCTAATGCTCCTTACAGGAGGCCCTTTTGTACCTTCTAATATATATTATGTATATTAACCTCCTATGTATTCCTCTTACTTCTTACACTTTCCCTTTCCACAACAAAACATATATCAATTGTATATGCAAATTTCAGGTTTACATTTTGTCTCTAGGATTTCTTCTCATTCCAACTCTCCTGTGGGTAAAAACTTAAACTTCAGACAAGGTAAAAGAGGACAGTGACCTGAAGGCACTGGAGAATGAAAAAAGCAGTCATATTCTGGTGGGAGAGTTGAAACTTGTAAGAATGGAACAGAGCCAGTTGAGTTTCTTGTCTTTAAAATGGCTTTTATCCTGTGGATAGACCAATGTTACTACAGTACAGGATGGTCAAAACTCAAATAGAAATCTAAAGCCTTTATGGTCTGTAGAATAGAGTATAGATTTGGAGGACACTAACCGTGAAAAAGAGAGGGGCAACTCCTGGGATAGAGAGAACCCGAGAGAGGGAGCCCCAAATTCTATTGAGTTGGCCAAAAAGTTTGTTCAGGCTTTTCTGTAAGATGTTTTGGAAAACTTTTCAGCCAACTCAATATTCAAAAATAATGAAATACTGTTTGCATCTCTGGCTGGCCTCCTGATCCAGGCAAGAGCAAAGAATTCTCAAATCTTCACAGCTAATCATAAAGACTGAACTGAAATTGAGCTGCTACTCAAAAGAGAGTTTGCCTACTAGGTGCAACCAAGTTAAATGCATATAAAAACAAAAACATTAATACTCTTTTGAGGAGTATGACAGGATCCAGAGTCTCTATGACTCCGTATTTACAGTGTTTGGGATACAGTATTGGTATATGGAGAACCCGACTCAAAAGAAAAGGAGTTCAACTGAGATCAACCATGAGATGCTTCAGATGTTGGAATGAGCTAAGGTTTTAAAAAAGCTATTATAATGATACTCAGTGAAGTAAAAAGAAAAAAAAAAGCTGATAATACATGGAAACATAGGAAATCTCAGTAGAGAAATAGAAATAAATGGAAATTCTAGAGCTGAAAAAATAACCAAAATTAAAATTCCCCAGATAGGCTTATCAGCAAAATAGAAATGAGAGGGAATGTCATCAGTGAATTTAAGGATAACTCAATAGAAGACTAATCTGAAGACAGAGAAAATAAGATTGTGGAAAAAAATGAGCAGAGCCTTGGGGACCTGTGGGCAATAACAAAATAACAAAAACAAAAGCATAGCATAATCAAACTGCTGAAAGCCAAGGATAAAGAGGAAATTTTGAAGCATCTAGAGAATAATGACATTTTACATGAGGGGTATAAGGAAAATGAATCTGTGATGAAAAATATCAGAACACTGGGGAGAAAGGGACAGGAACTGCCTGGGAATTGACATGAGAAAACTTTTTGGATTGATATTGTGATAGAGATTTGGGTTACATAGGTGTGTGCTTTTATTTTAACAGCAAATATACACTTCAGATTAGTGTATCTCATCTCATTATGTGTATATTTAAATTTTACATTAAAAGAAAAAAAAACTAAACCAAAAATTACAGTTTATCCCCACTAGCTTTAAATACTCTGAGGAAAAGAGACTCACTTTATTCCCATCACTGTGTCCCTTGTGCTGAATACAATGCATGACATGGGATACATGCTCAGTAAATTTTTGTTGAATTCAATTTAATTCCATGTATTCCCTTTTCATCTCTGCTGATCTAATGCAGATGAGTAGATCATGATCAAAGTTTTGGAAGATAAATAGAAAGACAAAATAAAGAATCTATAATCATGAGCATGATAGGCTAATGAGAATTTAAATATACAGGGGAGGTCATGTAATAACATGTTAGAGTTTGCATTTTTAGATCTTCCATTGCCCTATATCACTTGCCTAATGTAAGCCAAGAACTCAACATACATGACCTCAAAGAACATATAGCATATATTATCTACAAGAACACTGCAAAGTAAGTATCATTATCTCCTTTTTTTCAGTTGATCAAATAGAGAGTAAAGAAACATAAAGGACTGGGATTACATGGCTGACAAGTGAGTAGCTGTGTCAGTTAGAATACTAGCAGGAAACAGTTATTTCCTGATGGTTAAATAAAGAGAATTTAATGACAACC
This sequence comes from Mesoplodon bidens, assembly GCF_964165515.1. Lineage (NCBI taxonomy): Eukaryota > Metazoa > Chordata > Mammalia > Artiodactyla > Ziphiidae > Mesoplodon > Mesoplodon bidens. The sequence continues at coordinate 157,548,092 of NC_138178.1, forward strand.
TACGTATAGAGGTATGGGTAAAGGGAATAAAAAGGGGATGATGAGGTACTCAGAGACAAGCAACTTAAGGAAGCCATTACAATCCCTTAGGTCAGGAGGGACCAAGGGAGGATTTTATATTTTTAGAGCCCAGTGAGAACTGGAAATATAGAGGAGGGAAAACCTGGTGGGAACTGTGGTAGTGGAGTCTTGCAGCTACTGCCAGAGCTGTGGGGTGAAAGAAGGAAAAGATACTCAACCCCTATCACTTCCTGCCATCATATCTCCTGCAGGGGCCTTCCATTGGTTGAACCCAACTGGATGTTAACAGTCAAGGTAGCTGCCAGAGCCAGACTCTCAGGGCGCAGAGTAGGTCAGAGAAGAATGGAGAATAGAATGGGTTAAGGGTAATTGGAAATTAACTAGTACTTCTAGCCACATCCAGATTTGATCCCATGTTTTTGTGTGTTCCAGGCCTATGTTCTTTATTACACATCATGTTGACTGTCATTTTAGACACAGGAATTTTAGTAGCAACCATGGATTTTATTATGGCTAGATACCTGTTGAACTAGGCCCTCTCAGTTTTTCTTCTAGCAGTCAAGAAGGTCATCACATAGTTCCTGAGTTTAGATGTGAATTGGAGAATGGGAATGAACTGCCATTTAGTTCTTGGATTATTAGCTCAGACAGCCCACCATCTTTCAAGTTCAACATACAGTTGTCCCCAGGTTAGTAGACTCTTTCAGGACTTTCACATGAATGAAACTGAGTTACTAATTAAATGCCATAAGGCTAAAGGCTAACTGATGGATGGTTGCTCTTTAATGTGACATTTTAGAGCACAGAAAAGACAGGGATTAAGATAATTGTTCTCCAGCTAGCTAAGTGATGCAGCTAAGAAAAAGGACTAGGGTGCAGGGTCTGGCTTCAATTATTTCCAGCCCAGCAGGTCTTTTAGAAATGTCTTTTAGAACTGCCAGCCCTATCCAATTGTCTTGGCAGCATGAAACACAGACTCCTTCTCATGAAATGTGGCTGAAAATACAGATCAAATGAAATATTCTTTTCTAAGTGTTAATTAAACTAGTTAATTAATGTCACTGAGCCTCAGCTTCTTGTATGCAAAAAGGGGATAATAATAGTGTGTACCTCATATGATGATTGTGAAATTTAATGAGGTAACAAACACAAAGCACTTATAACAATGCTTGGAAAATAATAAGCATTCAATAAATGTTAGCTATCATCATCATTGTTATTATTTTACTTTGTGCTGAGTGATGACCTTTGCTCTCTTTTGGTTCCAGTTCCCTTTTTAGGTTGTTTCAAGAGCTCTCTGAGATTTCTCTTCCTATTTTTTTTTCCCCATTTTCTTTAAAATTTCAAGTTTGTTGTCTTGGCAGAGACATTTGCACACTGGTATTTCTAATTTTGGTAACTATAACGTGTGCTGAATATGAGTCCCTACATGGCACTGCCGTGGGAAATAAGCCATATATTCACGGTTTCATTCTGGAATGAAACCCTGCAAATAGTAGACTGTGACCCATATTTCACTTACATGTGCTTAGTAGAAGCAGGATCAGGGATTTATATCAAAAGAGAATTATTGATCAAAATCTTTAAATTTCTACATTCTCCTCTTCAAGTTGACCCCTAACCTTTAATTTAAGCTTCTTCTCTGTTCTTTTTAATAAGAGATTTTGGGTTCAAATTCTGATAATGCCATTTATCAATAAATGACCTTAAGGAAATCACATGCCTTTTCCATGTCTCAATTTCCACATCTGTAAAATAAAGATGACTTGGTGCCTTCTCCGTGTGTGTATTTGATGGCAGAGTGGAGTGTCTAAAACATATAACGGGGTCAAGGTAAATCTTGAAACTCTATCTTCTTTGGTCTGGGATGGAATTCGAAAGAGTAATTCCTCTACAGCTCTTCACATACTTTTTCCCAGGTGCTTAGATGAAGAGAATTTAATGACAACCCACATATAGAACTGTGGGTAGGGTAAAGGGCATAAAAAAGGGATGATGAGGTATTTAAAGTCAGCAGCTTAAGGAAGCCGTTATAATCCCTTAGGTCTAGAGGGGCCAAGGGAGGAAATGGCATTTCTAGAGCCCATGAGAACTGGAAATACAGAGGAGGGGTAGCTTGGTGCAAACTCTGCTAAATCTAATGCTTCTCTGACTTATTTGACTGCAAATCTTTTCTGAAAATAATGAATTAAAATATTGCCAAATGCTGATGTTCTGCCCATAAAGGAGGGGATTGGATTCTGGAGTAGAAGATATCAAATTCCCTCCTCACACTGGAGGTCAATGAGTTAATAATTATTTCATGGTATGATATATTGGTGTCCCTATTATGCTTTCCTTCTGTACACTTAGGATATGAGTGTTTTAAGCTCTCTTCTCTCTTTTTTCAAGGGAAAGGGAGTTAATATGGTTGATTGTATAATTTGTATGGGTCTACAATTTACTAAGCGGAAGTGTTACATATTATAAAGGCATAAGCCCAGGCTTTCTTTGTCCTTGGAATTATTTTTGTTCTTTAACTGGTTCCAAAATTTATATTTAGAAGTATAGAGCTTCAGTATAGCCTTTTACCAATAAGCCTTACATTTGGCATACATGCTGGGTTGATAGCTATAAATAATGTAGCACTTGAATTTTGATTCTGTTATTGTTTATGTGTGTTAGTTGCCCTTCAGAATTGAGCGGGACCAAGGGGAGCATGGTTGGCAAACAGAGCTTCAAAAATTCTGGGTTTCTGGCCATATTATAAAAACCATGGTCACCCCACCTTCCAAAGGAGAATAGCCATTCCATTGGCTGTTTTCTAATTGATGAAGCTAACAAAATCCATTTTGACTTTATAGTTGCTTCATTTGAGCTGGTAGATCCGGAATTTAAATAACTCTACTATAAGAGTAATCTTTTCATTGTAGAATTTAATTGTGAAGAGTGAATAATGAGAGGACATTTCCCATGGAGTGCTGTCTTAGGGTCCTGGAAGAAATAGATGGCACACTCAAACTGGATAAATGAAGAGGGATTTATAAATAGACTGTTTACAAGGTGTGGGCAGGGAAATGAATAAAAGATGGTAAAGTATCCTAGGACTAGGGTTCATGGTGAGCCATTATTACCTTTAGGCCTGAAAAGAAAAGTGTATTTATCACATTTGAAAAGAGTAGCTGTGGTCAGGGCATCTCAGATCTATGTCCTTTGGGATTCAGTCAACCCAAGGGAAAATGCAAGCCAGGAGACAAAAAAGCTGATCATACTCTCCTCCTGCTTTATAATCCCCTTAAGATGGTTCAACCAAACCAGAAGCCAGAGGTCAAGGGAGCCTGTTAACTCAATCCACATCCCTTTTAGGGTAGAGAGTACATCTGATGGGGGAATGGAAAATATCTTGCACAGGTGCCAAGAGGTAAAGTCACATTCTTTGATAACTTTCACAAGAAAGGAAAGGTCATAACTGAATCTATTCAACCCAATTCATCCTAAGCGTTAAAACTTTACCTTGGCTTAATTCTCTTTAGTCATTTTTAAGCTATCATTACTGTTTTCCATTGTGATAGGAAGAACCATCCCTATTTTGAAATGAATATGCTTTTATTTAATTTTATTTTACAAACATGTATAGCAACTACCATGTGTCAGGCACAGTTCTAAATACTTTAAATATGCTAATCCTTTAATTCTCGTATCAATTTTCCAATTGTTACTATTATTCTCCTCATTTTGCAAATGAGAAACTGAACATAGGAGGCTAAATAACTTGCCTAGCATCATAAACCTAAGAAGTGGTCAGCATCTGCATTTAGGCAGTCTGATTCCATGGCCTTACTTACTTTATTTTATTTTTTTACCATTTTTCATCTTGCTTTTTTATTTTTAAAATTTTACAGTATTCTGTGAACATACTTCCATATCAGTTCATATAATGTCATCTCATCCTCTGAGGGAAGCATAGTATTCCACTGTGTGAGGGTTCACTAATTTATTAACTTATCCACTGTGGAAGGATATTTAGGATTTTTTTCCCTTCCAAATTTTTGTTATTACAGACAATGCTACTATTAATATACTTTTATTATGTTTTGTTTATTCTCAGAGACACATTTTTTCACATTTTAGTATCAGTGAATTTTTGCGGTTGTTACACATTCAGCTGGCTGCCATGAACATAATCATCATTACCCATGTATGCATCAAATTGGTCATAGCTACTTATAGTGTTGATATTTTTATTTAGTTATGGACATTAGTGGTGTATTAACATTTTGCTTACTAAAATTTCTTCAAAGCTTTTCCAATGATTTGACATTGAAAACAGAAAGTTGTTTATGTAGAAAACCATGGAAATAGATCAGCAATGTATAAAAGCAAGTGTCAGCATCAGAATGGCTTGCAGGAAAGAGAAAATAGGACATTTAAAAGAGACACTGAAATACTGAAATCTTTTGTTTTTATTTATTAATTAATTAATTTATTTTTTTTGCGGTACGCAGGCCTCTCACTGTTGTGGCCTCTCCGTTGCGGAGCACAGGCTCCGGATGTGCAGGCTCAGTGTCCATGGCTCACGGGCCCAGCCACTCCGCAGCATGTGGGATCTTCCCGGACCGGGGCACGAACCCGTGTCCCCTGCATCGGCAGGTGGACTCTCAACCACTGCACCACCAGGGAAGCCCATATTTAAAAAAAATTTCATTTACTTATTTTTGGCCATGCCACGTGGCTTGCAGGATCTTAGTTCCCCAATCAGGGATTGAACTCAGGCCCTCAGCAGTGAAAGTTCAGAGTCTTAACCAGTAGACCACCAAGGAATTCCCTCCATAGCCTTATTTTAAGTCATAGACTATTCTGCTTGCCTATGTGGTATGCTGTCTTGCTAAGTAATTAGCCTGTACATTCTCAACTGCCTCTATTAAACAGTTAAAGTAGTGTCCTTTCTTTCACATGTGGTGGTAGGATGTTGTAAAAAGAGCATGAACTTTGGAATCCATGGCTGCTCCTGGTAGCGTGCTGGGCCCCAGGCAACTTACCCAGAACCTGATCAAAATAAAAGTCCTTGAGAAATGACTGTGATCTTAACATCCTTCCTGGGCACCTTGGGATATCACTAAGGGAGATACTGCTAAATTGAATTCAAGTAATTGTATTAAAAGCAGGTTGATTATCCTGAACACTGCTCCCTGCCAAGCATGGAAGCCCACAGGAGCTGACTGTTGTCCTACCAAAGAGTCAAGACAGTCAGATACACCTAGGTTCAAATCCTAGAAATGCTTATTTGTTGTATGACTAACTTGAGGGGTGAGAATGGCAGGGAACATTTAATATAGTTGTCAAAACATGCGTTTCAAAAGAAAAGACACAGTCCAGGTTTTAGTTCCACTGTTAATTCAGTATTTGTCTAGTTATTTAACCTCTGATTTGTAGCTTACTCATCTATAAAATAGGGCTGAAAATACCTACTTCCCAAGTCGTTCTATAAATCAAGTGCAGTAATGCATATAGATCTAGCAGTGTCTGAAATATAGTAAGCATTCACTAAGTGAGAGTTAGCTTTATTTTATCACTCTCCTTTTCCTCATCAACAGTCTCTTTGGGAAATGCCCCAAACCATTGTGGTTCTGCTGAGGCTGTCAATAATAGTTTCTTCATAGAAGAAACTTGTCTCTTGGGCAAGCGACTGAGACCTGGTTGACCAGAAGCCCTAAGGAATTGGTCCAAAGAATGCTGTATTAGTTTCCTCAGGCTGCCATAAAAATATCAACAGAAAGAGAAAGTAATTCTTAAACAACAGAACTTTATTCTCTCACATTTTTGAAGGCCAGAAATGTAAAATCAAGGTGTTAGCAAGGTTAGTTCCTTCTGGAGACTCTGAAGGAGAAACTGTTTTATGCCTTTCTCCTAGCTTCTGGTGGTTGCTGGCAATCCTTGGTGTTCCTTGGCTTATGGACACATCACTCTAATTTCTGCCTCCATCTTCACATCAACTTCTCTGTGTCTTCTTCCTTCTTGTATCTCACAAGGACACATGTCATTGGAATTAAAACCCGCGCAGTTAATCCAAGATGATCTCAGGTAGAGGTCATTAACTTAATTACATCTGCAAAGATTCTTTTCCAAATAAAGTCACACTCACAGGTTCTGGGTAGCCATATTGTCTGGGGGCCACCTTTCAGTCCATTACAGATGGGCACCTGATTCAATCAGGGTTCATCCATGACCATCAAGCTCATCTCGTAGAGAGAGCTTCTATAAAAATCAAGACATTAATGATGTAGCAATGGGGAAAGAATAGGAAAAGGAGAAAGGGAAGAGAGAGTAAAGAGGGGGACGGGGAGAGAGAGAGAGAGCGAGAGAGAGTGAGAGAGCTCAGTATCTCAAGGGAACACCTGGATTCCATAGACCCCTAAATAATTTCCACCTCTGGACTTCTCAGTTCCATAAGCTAATGTTTTTTATTCTTTATATAAGCTTGCATAAGTCGAGTTTTATCACACATATCTAAAAGAATCCTAAATAATTCAACTACTAATACTAACAGATGCTAATTCCTTTTCTTTATCTGCCCTTGGTAGGAAGGGGAAAAGGGATTGTTGGAAAGAGCTTCCTGATGGGCGGTTACTTCAGCTGGAGATGGAGTAGACACTAGCCCTTCTCACACTGGATTATAGCTGCTTGCTTCCTTCTAAGGATGCTTAGCTCTTAAGAGCTACCATATATTGAGAGCTTTCTACTTTGTAAGTACTGAGAAAAAATCTTTGCATATATTATATTTTATCTAATCCTGTAGAAAATCTATGAGATAAATGATATTATCCTCATTTGTAGATAAGAAAAGTGAAGCTCAAAAAGTTGAAGTATTGTCACATTTCTTACAATTAACAAGGAGTTCTGTCAGGCAGCAACTATGTTGTCTTCACTGTGGTATCTCCAGGATTGATCCCAGGGCCTGGCACATAGTAGAGCAATGGTTCTTAAAGTGTGTTTCCTGAATAAGCATTACCTGCTTTACCTGGGGTCAAATGTAAATTATCAGGCTCCACTCCATACATACTGAATCAGAAACTCTGGGGCAGGATCCAGCTCCCAGGTGATTCTGGTGCACTAAAACCTGAGAGCCACTAAGTGGGTATTCATTAAGTGTAGAAAAACAGTGAAACACTGAACCTCAAACTGGAAGTCTTAGTTAAGGGAAAAGGTTTAGTCTAAGGTCTATGGTTTCCCACAAAATAATCTGACTTCTACTATTAGAGTGACAAGTGCCTGTAGGTACCCTAAATTTACCCTTATCCTTATGTGATCTCAGCTGACTGCTAAGTTATTCCTTTGGCGTATAGAGTTTGGAACCCATTGCAGTACACTTGACATAATCATAAACACATTGAAAGCAAGTTCTTCTCGCCTTCCAGACAATGGAGGGCTTCAGTCTCTCTTCACCTACAGTCCTCAGCTCTGTTTCTGGGGTCTCTCAGCCTTTCCTTACAGCACAAAATTGCAGAGGAAAAAAATCATCTGTTCCCACCATTTAGGCCATTGCTTACCTAATGGGACATATAATGTGATGAAATTGCCACCTGGTGGTTGAGATATGGGACAGTTCACAAGGGGATAATTAGACAGGCTATTATTTAATATTTTAACTGTACCTACTCCAAAGGCATGCCTGTGGTGTTAGTTCATATTATGACAAGCTGTAGATTGAAACCGAGATTTTCAACACTTTTAAAGTGGCAGAACAACAGTGTCTAGATTTAGGGGGAAAAAAATCCCAGCCACTTGATTTTAAAGAAAAAATTATCATAGACGCAGGCATTTAACACATAGAATGAAACATGACTGAAGGAAAAAATGAAGAGTAGTAAATAAAAGCCCAGAGTTTAAAAATTGGTACATTCATTCATTTTGAAAACAATGTTCCATGTTATGAATGTAATATCATATGTAGAAATAACATAATATTGATAGAAAGTTAAATATCTCTTAAAAATGTAACTTTATAGTATATATTTCTGGGAAATTCCAGGACAATTTGAGTCTTTTAGATGCGGTCTCTCCCTGGGGAGATGTGAAGTACTGTATTAGTTGGGATGGAATAGGTTTTGCTGCAAAGACAAATTAATCTTGAAATACTAATGACCTAGCAACAACACCAAAGGTTAATTTCTCTCTCATTCTCCATGTCCAGCACAGTTTGATAGGGAACAGTTTTCTACACAGCTGCTCAAAGACTCAGGCTGATGAGAAGCTCTGACAATTTGTAGTTTTATCATCTGGACATGAGAACGCAGCATTACCAGAGCTTAGGAAGAAAATGCATTGGCTTCTCTATGTCCTGGCCTAGAAGTGATATACATCACTTCCCCTCATGGCCCATAGGCCAGAACTTACCACATGGCTTCACTCAACTGTGAGAAACTTGGAAATATGGGGGTAGTACACATATTTTTGGAGAGTAGTGAATATCTGTGTCCAAGGCACATTTTTGTTCTAACTAATTTGATTTCCTTCTAGGTCACTCTGAGGCTCAAATCTGGATTCTGATAGCCTATTGGGACTTCACATCAAAGTCCTCAACTCTCATAGTAGTAGACTCTGAATATTGTCTCTGTCTCCTTGGACAGCCATAGCATGAGAATCTTCTTTCTACAGCTGATATCCAGCTTTTATCAAAACATTAAGAGAAAAAATATTGCCTCAAGGGCTTATAAGAGATTTTCTTTTCAACTATTTCTTCAGGACTAAGTAAATTTTTAGAATTGAACTAGATCACCAGAAAGTACCATTCCTGGGCCTCCTTAATTTAACCTTGTATAGAAATACCTTTAGTGAGTTAAATTTTAATATAATATAGAAGCAGCAAAAAGTTAGTCATTCATGAAGATACTGGCTCTTTTATAATTAAATAATGACTGTGTAAACCTCTGTGCTCTTTTCCCCATTGCTTTGGCTACTAGGAAACTCAGATCTAGATTTAATGCTTATCAAGAATCAATACAAGAACACTGTATTGCACAGCTCTAAATTCTTGAATACCCTTTGTATAAAGACCCATGGGATACCATCTATTTATGGATCAGATTGGAATAGATGTAGGCTTTGGAACTGTAGGCTTTAGTATTAGATTTGAACCCCGAGTCTAGCAATTCTTGTCTTTAGTGACCCTGGTTCAATAACTTCATCCTCTTCCTTCTTAGTATGCTACCATAGAGGATTAACTGAGGTCCAGCATAGTCTTGTGGTTAAGAGTTTGAATCCTGGAACCAGGCTTAGGTTTGAGTCCCATTACTAATACTTACTAGTTATGTGGCCTTGGGCAAATCACTTAACCCTCTGTACTTTGATTTACTCATCTGTAAAATAGGGATAATAATAGTACCTATATCCAAAGGTATTGTGAAAATTAAATTGGTTAATATATGTAAAGCCCTTAAAATAGTGCCTGGCACAGAAGAAATACTATATTAGTTAGTGCTAGCTATTATTATGATGAAAACATAGACATTGTAGACAGTGTTTACAGAGAATCTTTCACCTAGTAAGTGCCTTATGATATAGAAGCAGCAAAAAGTTAGCCATTCATGAAGATATTGACTCTTATTATTAAATAATGGCAGTGTAAAACTTGTACTCTTTTTTTTCCCCTTTCCTTTGGCTACTAGGAAACTCAGAGTTAGGTTTAATGCTTAGTCATTATATCTACACATCTTTACACTGTTGGATTTACATGTATGTAATATAAAATGCTGAAATCCTCTTTTGAAAGAAGGCAGGGTAAAAAGTTTTTTAATAGTAGAAACATACTAAGATCAATTTTTGTTATTATAACATTTTTTTCTTCCTTTCTTCCTTCCCTCTTTCCTTCCTTCCTTCATTTCTTCATTCACTCCTTCCTTTCTTCCTTTCTTCCTTTCTTTCTTTTTAAGGCAGGTAGGACTGGAGAGATTTCCATCCTACTCTGTAACTCCTGTGTTACAGGGCTAACCTGTGTAGGAGCTAGATATTCTTCTAGCAGGAAGCAAGCAGCTAACTGAAGTAATACTTTTGAAAATACCCATGATTTAAATAATGGAAGGGTTTCCTAAATTCTCTACAGTTTATTTTCAAGTTTCAGTGACTCCTTCTCTTACTTAAGCTATTTCCCTCCTACCATGCCTTGTATCTCTGTCACTGATTGGCAAGTAGCTTGTACCCTCTGAGCTCTGCTCTCCCTGAAAAATATCTGTGATTAAATACCCCACTCATTATGGACAGAAGGAAGAAGTAGAACTCGGGGGATTTGTTTCAGACGACTCCTGGTTTCATTTGAACTGGTGTGCTTCTTTTGCTTGGTAAAGAGGCACAGTTCCAGAAAGATATGACTGTTGGAAAGAGTTCAGTGAAATGAATGAAAATATGGTCTGTGGCAGGTTGGAAGTATTGAGTTCTTAGGAACTGTCAGAGGCCAAGTACATAATAAACTTCAATAAATGACAAGATGATGTGCCCAGAGGTTTATGGTGGGTATGAACACCTAGGAAGAGGAGGAAATGAGGAAGAGGATTTCAGACAGCATGGCTGTGAGCAATAGAAAGAAAGAAAGCTATCTCTCTGCTGAATTCCAAGTACCTATTGTTTATGCAATTCTTTTTGGAATTAGTCATTTTTATCACCCAGAACATTTCCTATGTGGTTTTGTATTGTCACCTGACCTCTTACCTGTGGATGTCTTATTTCCACAGTATAATTATAAATTACTGGATGGCAGGGACCACAGCTATCCTTCTTTGTGTCCCTGTCAATGAACAAATCAAATGGTTCTAATCCTAGCTCTGCTATTCACTAATGGTGCAAAGTAGGACAAGTTCCTTGACTAAGTTTTAATTTCTTCTGCAGAATGGGGCAAAATTCACACTGTAGAATTTTAGCGAAGTTTAATGGTATATAAAATTCTTGGATATATTATGTAAGATGCAAATGCCAGCTACTAGCTTTCCCTCTCACAGTGGCTGATCACGGTGCCTGACATAATATGTATAATATTGCACTGTTATAGTATAGATTGGTACAATATATAGTATAGTATATAAATGTACAATATGTAGTATATAAATTATAGTATAATTACTCTACATATATGGGTTTATAATATATAAATAAAGTAAAAATATGTAGCCCATTCACATAAGCTTTTACAACTTGCTACAACTTTGTGAACCTTGTTTTGCTACTTATGTATGTACCCATTATGTATGTATTAGGTATTCTATATCTATGTATGTATTTAATATACACCTGGAGTCTCAGATAATGGAATTAGCCTGAAAGTTTCCCATGTTAGGGAGATCTTGAGTAAATTAAGCAGACCTACAATCCAGCCTCGTGTTCCAGTGTTTGGCTGTATGTAAAGTGCTGTGAGGCTCATTTGACTGTGACCTACAGGTCCGAGGTGTCAGGAAAGCACCAGGATGGTCTGAAGCTGGACTGAGTCAAGTTGCACAAACAGACCATTGGGAGCTAGCTCTCTTTAATGGGGAAAGTCACATGGAGCTTGGCTGATGTGACCTAACCATGAAGTTTCATTTTCAATCGCCATTTCTATGAAATCTCTCCTAATTGATTACAGAATCCAAATTCAAGGAGAACAAGCAGCTGTCTCTAATTCCTTTTAAGCTCTCTGCAGACCCCAGCACCTCTTTTCTCTTCAAGTGCTCTCCGTTCCGTAAGGGGAATGCAGCAGCAAAGAGAGGGGAAGTAGGTAGCTGGTTTGCATGCAGCACAGACGAAGATCAATCAGTCTTGCGCGGGTGTCTTAATCAGAGGCCTGCCGTTCACTGTGGTGGTTGAGTGTCACCTCCTTGCCAAAGGCATCTTCTGTTCAGAGACGCTATTGATTGCTCCTCTCCCCTTCTCTTCTGGGAGAGTTTCTGGCTGCAAGGTGGTGTCAGGAGAAGGGCAAGGGGAAAGGTGTTTTGTTAACAGTGCATGGGATTTGGAGCCAGGCTCTAATTTTTAAAGCAGCAAGATACAGTGCCACTCAGTGCAGACTTTTTAGAATGGTGATGAGTGGGGCTATATGGGAGAGGAGTGAAGAGCCAAGGATGCCTGTAGAAGGATAGAGGAGAGTGATTCAGTGAATGTATAAACAGTGGATTCAGTTTAGACATGAAGATGGTAGGGCCGTAAAAGAGGTTATGCTGAGTGTATTACCTCTGCCTGGAAGAAACGGAGAGAGTTGCTGGTTAAAATCATTTCTCTGAAGAAATGTAAAATCTGGAAATCAGGCAGGGACTAAGAGTATAATGGATCTATTAGTAGACTCTGCTTAATACATTAATTATTTCTATGTGGACATTGGTGAGCAGGCAAGAATATCCTTAGAAACTGAGATCATAGAAGAAACTTAAATTATTTTGCACATAGAATTGGGAGTAGGAAATACAGAATTTAATAATTCTTGATTCAGAGTTTGCTATGAGGATGAATAATTGAACACAATCAAAGACATTTTTTTTTTCCTTCAAGCTAGAGAAGTAATGCTGGGGCCGAGACACAGTGGGAAGGATACTCAAACCAATTTAAGATTATAAATGAGAAGATGATATAATTTTGTATATTGAATGGTTATGAAAATCAGAAATATTCTTTACTGCTTGACTGTTGTTAAGCAATTCAGAGGCAGATATATAAAATGAGGCAAACTGAAACTTCCAAAGCTATAAAGCAGTAAACTGTGAGAGAAACGGAAAAAAAGATTTTCAAGTCTCGGACAGACATAGATTCAAATTTTGGGTCAACCACTTGTCATTTTACTTTGGTTGAATTCCCTGTTTTTCTGAAACTCATTTTTTTTATAGGTCATATGGGGATAATGTGTGCTAGTGTTCTCCCTCCCCACCTTCCAGGTCTATATTCATTTTCTACCTTTTCCTGACATAGTCTATGCTGGAGACACTTACCTCTGTGTGTATGCTTCCCCTGGGCTCCCCTGCCAGGTGACTTCAGGTTGGGTTTGGCCAATGGGAGATACCAGCAGGTCGAGAGCTATGTCCAGGTATTTCTTCCTCATTCTCTCCCTCCTTTTGCACCAGGTCTCTGGCAGCGGCTCTGTCCTGTCCTGACCAGAGCTCTTACGAGGTGGACCCCTCTCATGGTTCCTGTTCTCACTGGGCTCCAATAATGTTCTCTCTTTGTGCCTGTCAACCTGGGGAAATCAGGTAAAAGTCTCCCATTGTTGCTAATGGCCGAGTGCCTCACATGCATTGTTTGTTCTCTTAATCCTGTCCACCCCCATTGACATGAACCATCTGGGGTGAATCCTGTTTTCTGATGGAACCCTGATTGATACATAACCGTTGTTGAATTTCGAAGAAAATGTTAAAGTATCCTCCCATCAAATACAGAAAGGGGTATGTACGCATTTCTAGAATAGTCCTCAAAAGATGGTGTGTGGTAGGCTGAATAATGGCTCCAAAGATGTCCAGGTTCTAATACCTGGAACCTGTGAATCTTGCCCTATATGACAAAAGAGGTTGCCAGATATTATTGAATTAAAGATCTTGTGATGAGGAGATTATCTTGGATTATCTGGTTGGGATCTAAATGCCATCACAAGTGTCCTTATAAGAGGGAGGCAGAGGGGAATTTGACCCAAAAGAATAAGGCAGTGTGACCACTGAATCAGGATGCTCACTGCTGGCTTTAAGATGGAGGGAGGGACCAAGAATCAACACATGCCTAGAATGCAGCTCTAGAAGCTGGAAAGGGTGAGGAAAAGAGTCTTCCTAGAGCCTCTGGAGGGAGCATGACTCTGACAACACCTTGAATTTGGCCCAGTGAACCTGATATTGGACTTCTGACCTCCAGAACTGTAAGAGAATAAATTGTGTTGTTTTAAGCCACCGAGTTTTTGGTAATTTGTTACAGCAATCATAAGAAACTCTCAGTGAACATACCAAGGTACAGGACTTAGCTTGTAGGTTGCAGTCACAGAAGGCAATCCTCAGCTACCATATCCTTTTTTGGGATGCACTCATGTGAGCCAGGATATGAGACTGATGCATAAAATCACAATGACAACTCATCAATTTTCCATGAGAGATCTAACTCTCCTGTTGACTGGAAGACATGTCAAACTGACCAGTCTATTTTCTCCCTATAAACAGACAGGCTTGGGAAATCAGTCCACAGTCAGGATGCCAGTATAGTGATTTATAATTACAAAAATAAAATTCTGCCACACAGATGGGAATCTTCCAACATTTTCACAAGCAGCCTATTTTCCACCTTCCAACAGACAAATCTGGAAAGACAAATCATACCTGAAGGTTGTTTATGCAACACTGACTCTGAACAAGGGCAGTTAGATTAATTACTTGCTGAATGGTGACAGACTTTGAGAATGAAGCACTTGAATTCCTTTGGCTAGAATCTTATTATCCATCTTCCTTGTAGGGAGGACCTTGCCAAAGAGCCAGGATAGGTGTGCTTGTTTTGTAAGATTCCCTCCCTCCTAGTCCATACCTGGATGGTCGATAACAAATTAACCCTTGTGATTTTTTTCTTATGTGAGTATCCATCCTTCCACCTATTTTGGGGGCTATGTGGAGCTTTCATTCTATCCAGAGTTGAGTCTTGCTGGCATAGAACCCACTTAGTTTCTTTAAAGTAGCTTTACATATCTCATTATGTGTTGACATAATAATAAAATGGACAATCGTATTTTCCTTCAAGTTGTGGTAGAGAGATATGCTTCAATGTTTTTCCATAAACTAAAAACAAATCTTGTGAGGATCATACAAGGTAATGTATAAAAGGGGCTCAGCTCTGTTCTATAGAGAGGGCAATCAATAAACGTCATTTCTCATGTCATATTCCCCGAGTGCCTGGAGTGTAGTATGGTGTAAGGATATGTTGGAAGGTTAAAATTCAGAATGAGAACATCAGAACCTGTCATTCTCTGACAGTCTTAAACATCTCAGGGAAGCAGAAAACCCCGCATTTAGAGCTCCGTTTCTTTGTTCTTTTGATGGAACATATATTGTTCATGAAAGAAATCTATTTTTTTCTATTTCACTCGGATCTAACTATAGAGATACTTTCAGGCAGGGACAAGATTTTATTATTACAGAGACTTATGAAATCCTCAGTAGGCAAACACATCTTTAAAAGACAGTGTCTTCATTTTACATCTTGATATATTGTAGAAAAATAAACTTAAATGATAAATGTATTTCATTTAAAGTTTGTAAATCATATTTTTATATAATAGCCACCTTTCCCCACATATATTACAACTCCTGAAGTATATTCCTATCAATAAATTGAATGCTGGAGAATAAAAATATTCATCCTCAAGGATGTAGCAAACTTAAAATTATATAATTAACCAGATACTAATAATTTCATAATAAAACATTCTCACAACTTGTCCTATACAGTACTATACTTGGGGCACAATGTAGCAGAAAGAAATGCTCTCAGATTTCAAAGCCAGACAGATATGGTTTTAAATGCTGGTTTGGCATAAAGTGTTCATCTCTAAAATGATGCTGATAAATAAAATCATGTAGGTAGATAACCTGGTTTATAATTATTTGTTAATAATAATGAGAAAAACAGCTGCATTTTCTTGAGGATGATACAGATAAATTCAATAATGTATGGGACTAGAAAGTTGACAGTGGTTTATGGGAAGAGAAAAAAACCTTTTATAGAAAAATACATAACTGTTTTTTTTCCATTTTTAAGTTTATCAACTTTAAATAGTCTTTTCCCCTATACCTATCTTATTCTCTTACCTGTTCTCTCTAGACATGTTTAATCGAGGTAGTGATTTCAACTGTAATAGAGATAATGTGTTGTACCTGATACTTAAAATAAAGAAGCACTTTTTTTTTTAAATTTAAGAATTAGGGAAGAAAATGCATTTTAGTATCATGGAAAACTGCAGGCATTATTCCAAGGACTTACATCAAATCACCTGGTAGTGAGCTAAGTCACTGTTTGGTGTCACTTGGTTACAGGAAATGAGGGACAAGGATTCTGGGAAAAAACAGGAGTGTTTTGTTACCTAATCTTCTAGAATTTCTGGAAAAGAGTTAGTTAACGGAAGTCTTCCTTCACCTGAGTGTCTGCCTCCTAAACACAACAGCTCACATTTTCATATTGTCTTCCTATAGTATTTGATGCAATCACCTCAAACACAGAGTAAAGACAGTTGTACAGATAGTATTATTATACCCCCTTCCCTTTCTAATTTGTTATATTTTATTTTGTTTTACAGCTGAGGCAGCAGACACTCAATTTATTAGATAATTTTCCAAGTTAATTTAACTGAACTCTGGATAAGAGTTTCCTTTCACTAGAAAAGTACCTGGTTCAATTATTTGTAGATAAAGTGAGTGGATCAAGGAAGTGGGCAATGGATGAGAGAATTAGACTGAAGCTTCTAGAACACAGACTGTAGGTAGCACCAAGATGAATGATTAAATTAATGCTAGAAATAATTTCTTTATGTCACAAAAAATTTCACCACTGTGCAAAGAGTAGGGATAACCCAGGCTACTAAGTATTATTACCATGTGACCCTGGGAATAGTTGGGTCATGAACTCCAGGTACTTTTCCTTCTCACTTAACAGTATTGAAGTGTGTATTAACAATATTAAAGTATTAAAGACCCCCTGTGGAATCTGTGAATTTATTAAAAATTGTGGCTGTTACTATTACTGAGGGCAACCATAACTGAAGAAAACATATATAATATGGAAACATAACTCAAAATTGGATTGAGATTAATAGGGTAGCATCTTGCATAGAAAATGTACACAAAAAATAAATCTGCTTGTCTTATACATTTACCTAAATTCACAATTCAAGTAAATTCCTACACAAAGATTTTTTTATAATCTCCATCCCATCCACCAAACAGTTCAAGTTCTCCTTTACTGCCCCTTTTTCTCCAAATCTAGAAGTCTTCTGTCAAACCTGAATAGAATATAATAGGGATAGAAACCCCTACAGAGGTTAAGAGCTTAGCTCTGGAATTGTATAGGTTTGCTTCTGAATTCCAGTCTGACTATTTCTGAGCTGTGTGAACTTTGACATGTTACTGAGCCTCAATTTCCTTGTCTATAAAACTGACCTAATAATAAAACCCACCTTAAGGGGCTGCTGTGATGAATATTCATTACTGAGGGTAAAAATCTAAGCACCATGCCTGACATACAGTAAGCACTCAATAAATGATGGGTCCACTGCTGTTTCCAGTGCTAATGAGGTTTTATTTGGTAATCATGTGTTTTTTAGGTTTAAATGCTTTCATCTTCTTATCTCTTCTTTATCAATTCATTCGTTCATTCATTTGTTAATTCAACAAATATTTTTAGTACTTATTCTTTCAGAAGGTCCCATGTGACCAATTTCAGGAGAATCATCAGAAAGAGAACAGGAAAGGCTAAGGTGAAAGGACTAATGGTGTCCTTGTGCTCCCTTCTGCTTTTCTTTTTTTGTTTTTTTATAAATTTATTTATTTATTTTTGGCTGAGTTGGGTCTTGGTTGCTGCGCGCGGGCTTTCTCTAGTTGTGGCGAGTGGGGGCTACTCTTCGTTGCGGTGCGCAGGCTTCTCATTGCGGTGGCTTCTCTTGTTGTGGAGCACGGGCTCTAGGCGTGGACTTCAGTAGTTGTGGCTCGCAGGCTCAGTAGTTGTGGCACATGGGTTTAGTTGCTCCGCGGCATGTGGGATCTTCCCAGACCAGGGCTCGAACCTGTGTCCCCTACATTGGCGGGTGGATTCGTAACCACTGTGCCACCAGGGAAGCCCTTCCTGCTTTGTTTTTGATGAGTAATCACTGTTTAATAAAAATTCACCTGCCATGAATTCCATTACGTGCCCCTGAAGATATAAGGCAAATGTAAATGTTACAGTGTAACCTGTGTTATCTGGATTTTTTTTGGTTATTAAATATTTTTCTAATTCTTCATAATTCTCTGTGTCTCCAGAGAAAGCTGTTTCATTTTATTTTTGGCCCAGATCACTTGTATGAGAGCCTTGGTTTGTTTTTAAAGAGCCAGCATTAGAGCTGGACCTCAGAAGCATACCCTAACCTGAGACATAAACTGAAAACCAAATAGGAAGAGGAGACTTTTCTTCACAGAGTATTTCCCTAAGGAGAGCCCCTCTAAATTCTGAGATCCCTAAAAGATGACTTAATTTGGAGTCAGAACTCTTTACTCCATGCCCAAAGGGACATATTGTATTTGAAATATCTCTTTTATCAACCTGATTATTTTTATGCCAAACTTTTGAATGAACCCTTTACCATGAGCAAGGTGGAATTGACAAGGCAACCAACGCTCTTAGACGGTAGAGCACCAAGCCAGTGTGACCTTCATTTCTCCTAATTGCCTTTCTCTTATTAATCTTGATCTATCTATTATTGATTGTACCATTATACTATGCTTCTAATGACTTTGCCTGGAAAGATCAGAAGTTTAGTTAATATTTGGAACACTCCTTAGAGGAAGCACTTGAAAATAAAAGAGTATTAATTAAAGGTAACATTTCTCAGGCTTTCCCAACCGTTGCTTCTACTCAAATCCTAGCCATCTCTTAAAGTGTAGCTTAACTGCTATATCCTCCACAAGCTTTCTTGTACTATGCCAGTTGAACGACTATATTTTTGCTCTTATTATTCACTTGACTTAATTGGAATTTAGTATTCCACTCTAATCTATGGTAAATTATTTGTATAGATTGTCTAAGGTCCGTCACTGAGTTGTAAGCTCTTTGAAATCAGAGATAAGACTTATTCTCAGTGTATTCTCATAGTAATAGACATTTTTCTCTCTGTCAGCAGTAAATTTTAATTGTAATTATATTGATAATGTTAATGTCATTTTATACTTTTATCATTTGTTGGGTTTTACAAAATATTTCCATGTACATTATCATTTTAGAACCTCCTAACTTCCAATTGCCCTGTGAGTGAAGTATTTAATTTTATAGATGAGGAAATATAATCAAATGAATATTTAAGTTACTTATTAAGAGTCATGACATACCATAGAATATTAATTATTAAGTAGGGAGATTTTATTGTTGTTATTATCTCAACTCTGACTTTCCTTTATTGTGGTTAATACATAAACATAGAAATAGACTTAAACATTTCTATTCTTTAGAAGATCCAAGAAGGATCAAGACTATGGGATGAAAGGGGTCAGGTTGTGCATGAATTCTTATTTTTGTACATGCATATGCTCTTCCTTCCAGTAGGAAAAAGAAAGAGTGGGAAAAGGCAGGGCCACTGGTAGCACATATATGAATTATAAAAAAGTCACCCCCCTGGGTAGATGCAGCACTGGGTTGACGCATGGAGCCATTTTCCTCCTTTGCCCGGTGTCCTTGGACATGAGCAGCCTGTTTGTGCACAGTAACCCAGGGTAAATGATGAGAGAAAGGTGGCTGTGGAAGTGTCCAAAGTAGATACTGATATAGAAGCAATAAATGATACTGGAGAACTTTGTTGAGAGGTTCAGTAAAGGAAGGCGCATAAACTAACAGGAACATTTAGAAATACTTTTTTGGCATAGAGTAGGAATCATTCTGTTATGGCTCTTTAGACCCACGTACTCTGGAACTATAATTCTTTTTAATAAGTAGAGAACAGAATTTAGAAAAGATGATTCTATTTTGACCTCAAGTCAGATACTTGAGATGCTAAAATATTACAAATCTTTCAGTATATGGGTTATTTTCATCATGTGTCTGTCCCATTCTTAAAAAATGCCTTTGAAAATTTAAAAAGGAAAAACCATCCTCTTTCCAGAAAAAAAGACATTAACACATAAGTATTTCACAATTAATTTCAGTGTTGGATTCATTCTTGAGTTTGGTGGAGTGTTTCCAAACCTAGCTAATCATCACAGTTATTGGAGGTCCTTTAAAACTTGCCGATTACCTGCCTCTGCTCTAGCAGATTCTGATTGATAAGTTCTGGAAAAAGCCTTATATACTTGAATCATTTCCTTACATATAAGATGAGATCAAAGGAAGACAAAAGTCAACAGATATGACAAGCAAAGTAGTTAAAGGCTGTTTTTACACTGTCGAACATAAATCAGTGGAGAAACTTGTACAAATACGTCAGGCGGCTGTTTGAAAAATACACTTCTGGAGTGACTTTATCATAAAAACTTTACTTTCATTTTGTCCATAATGGTCATGAAAATACATAATGGAAAGCTATGGGCATAGAAAGGGTTTGCAGAATATGGTATGGGGAAGAAAGGTTTGCAGGATATAACACAGAGGGGAAGTTTTTCTTTCCACTGTTGGTAGCATCTAGGAAGTACCTGGGAAACTGATCAACCTGGAGGCACAGAGACTTCTGGAAGATGATACTGTGTTTTCACTTTGTCAGGTTTTAGATAGTGTGAATAGTTGAGTAAAAATATTCAGTTCATTTTGGATATAAAGCTAATTAATGAGTCATGAAAGGATGGTAAGCAATAATGAAATTATAAGCAACATTCTCTGATGGAACAACAAAAATCTCTTAAAAGAAAGTTAACAGATTTGCAATGAGATGTTTTGAAATATTTAAAAAATTTCCCTCATGGATTATTTTCATTAGGAAAACAAAATACACCGTTTGCAAGAACTGTTTCTTTGCTGTCTTAACCAGAGAAAATCTTTGTGTACAAAGTATTAGGCAGAATGTTAGAAATAAAAGCGTCCAAATCTCCATCACCAGGTGTTAATTCCTTTCCTCTTTTTTTTCAGTTTAATAATGATTTCAAAGATTGATTCTACTTGCAGTTTTCAATATTAATTAATATTGTAAATACAACAAATTTATACATGTTGATGAAAATGCTAGGATATTAATGCAGGGAATTTTTCCATAAGGAGAAAATTTCTTTCTATAACTTGTCCCTCTTAAATATAACTTGTTGAGAAAAAGCTATAAAGATGTTTTATAGCAGAACTAGGATAAGAAAATTCATTGAGCACACTTAGATGTAAACAACTGAAGTAGCAGAGTATTATGGAGAATATCAATTTGAAGAGGTAGGATACCTGGATTCCGAGGTGTGTTATTTCTCTTCTGAGAGCCTCAGTTTTTATAAACCTGTACGTGGTGAAAAGTGTGTGTGCATGCACAGTGGGGATGTCATATCCTGGAAGGTCACACGTTTATTCAAGAAGCATTAATTGAGTGCCTACTTCATTTAAGTATGATGGTAGACCCTGGAGATCCAGATGTGATAATGACTTAGCCCTCAAAAAGCATCTGAAGTCTAGTGGGGCAGCAAGATGGTAACTAAAGAAATTATAGGACAGCATGATATGGGGAGGATACAGAAGCAAGTGAAATGTATAGCGTTCTGTGAGAAGGAGAGCTTGAGGACTGCATGATTTCTGAGTTTCCTCCAACTACTTTTTAAGATGGATCCTTATTTAGGATTTGATGGTGGGTAGGAAAAGGGCCCAAAACATGGCAAGAAATGGGAGCCCAAACTGGTGGGGATGACTGAATCTTTGGAGATTATGAACATCCAACTTTTATTCATTGTTGTGTCTAAACCTCCCTACTTCTCTAACCGTTTAGTAAAGTCTGCTCTGTGTACACTGGCCTCATGCAAATGGTTGCTTTATAGGAATCAAGGGAAAGCAGCCAAGTTCCAAGTCTGATATGAAACAGAGATAAAGTAACATTCATAAGGCAACATGAATCTTAGATTTAAACTTAAACAGGATACTGAATCCAGAGGTGACTCTGAGAATTGTTAAGCAGGTGGGAATTTGCAGTAACCTCATGTTGGACTGCCATTGGTTTCTACAGAAGAAATAAGAATAATTGTGCTGGAAAATTTTCCATTTTTTTTTCTCTCTAGAATCACACTCTTCATGAATTTTCACCATGCCCTGTGCCCCAAGAAGCTAATAATGCTTATGGATTTTATCCAAGGGCTCTCTTGCCCTCTGACCTCTGATTTGGTTTGAACAATGCGAAGCACTAGCAGGCGGGTGGAAGGAGGGAGAAAAATGAGATGGGGGGTTTAGTTCCCTGATTTCCTTTCTGCAGAGTTCCATGGGTTGTTTGCCTCCATCTCCAGTGAGCACAGGTCTTGGCAGGAGGTCTTGTTTGACCGTCCCATGGTCCCTTCATTCCTAATGATGACAACAGCTCCCCTGCATTTACTAGCCCCAGGGTGCTGCACTGCTCCCTGTGATTTCCTAACAAATGCCTGCACTTATAAAATAGTTTATTAAACTCTCCTCAAGATACCTACTTTGAATGTGCCAATTTTTTACTTTTGGAAGCCTGACTAGTATAGGTGTAAAAGATGTATACTTACATATACTTTGAGTCCTATCTAAATACTGATAAGCAGTATGGAAACACAAAAGTAAAAGAAAGATACGAAGGATAAATAACTCAGAAATAGAAAATAATTGGTACTCAGTATGAAGGTAAAGTGAATAACACTATCACAGGCACTACAATGAGTTCAGCGAAGTTTTTGGCAAATAAAATCATAGATATTTGTGTCACAGGGAATTAGTTCTATAACCTTACTTTGTAGATGAGAAACTTAGACCTTCCAGGAAGAAACTGATTTGCTCAGTTACCCTGTTTTTTAGTGGTGGAATATGTGTATGTCTAAATGTGTATGAGTGTGTATATGTGTGTGTGTGTGCACATTCTCTTATTTATTTATTTATTTTTACCTATTTTTTTTTGTCTGAAATATTTGAGAGCAAGCCGCAGATGTCATAACCTTTCATATGCAAATTACTATACATTCATCTTCTAAGAACTAGGACATTCTGAGAAATAACCACAATAAAACTACTAAAGTCAGGATATTTAATTTTTATATAATACCCTTATCTAAATATAGGCCATTTTGCCAATTTTTAAATAATGTCCTTTATAGATTTTTGTTTGTTTTTGTTTTTCTTCAAGGAGCAAATCCAATAACAAGTACTTTATTTAGTCATTATGCCTCTTTAGTCTTCTTTCCTCTGGACTACTTTCTCAGCTTTTCATTATCTTTTATGACATTGATATTTTAGAAGACTACTAGTTAGTTATTTCTGTAGAAATTCAATTTATGTTTGGCTATTTACTTATTTATTTATTTAGAATTTTAGAATTTTATTTCATTTTTTTATACAGCAGGTTCTTATTAGTCATCTCAATAAATGCCTGTATGTCGATGGGCATTTAGGTTGCTTCCATGACCTGGCTATTGTAAACAGTGCTACAATGAACACTGGGGTGCATGTGTCTTTTTAAATTTTTTTATTTATTTATTTGTTTGTTTATTTAATTTTTGATTTTTATCTTATATATTTTTTTATACAGCAGGTTCTTATTAGTCATCAATTTTATATACATCAGCGTATACACGTCAATCCCAATCGCCCAATTCATCACACCACCACCCCCAGCCCCCACCGCTTTCCCCCCTTGGTGTCCATACGTTTGTTCTCTACATCTCTGTCTCAGTTTCTTCCCTGCAAACCAGTTCATCTGTATCATTTTTCTAGGTTCCACATATATGTATTAATATACAATATTTGTTTTTCTCTTTCTGACTTACTTCAGTCTGTATGACAAGTCTCTAGATCCATCCACGTCTCAACAAATGGCCCAATTTCATTCCTTTTTATGGCTCAGTAATATTCCACTGTATATATGTACCATATCTTCTTTAACCATTCATCTGTTGATGGGCATTTAGGTTGCTTCCATGACCTGGCTATTGTAAATAGTGCTGCAATGAACATTGGGGTTCATGTGTCTTTTTGAATTATGGTTTTCTCTGGGTATATGCCCAGTAGTGGGATTGCTGGATCATATGGTAATTTTATTTTTGGTTCTTTAAGGAACATCCATACTGTTCTCCATAGTGGCTGTATCAATTTACATTCCCATCAACAGTGCAAAAGGGTTCCCTTTTCTCCACACCCTCTCCAGCATTTGTTGTTTCTAGATTTTCTGATGTCACCCATTCTAAGTGGTGTGAGGTGATACCTCATTGTAGTATTTTTTTTTTAACATCTTTATTGGAGTATAATTGCTTTACAATGGTGTGTTAGTTTCTGCTTTATAACAAAGTGAATCAGTTATACATATACATATGTTCCCATATCTCTTCCCTCTTGTATCTCCCTCCCTCCCACCCTCCTTATCCCACCCCGCTAGGTGGTCACAAAACACCTAGCTGATCTCCCTGTGCTATGCGGCTACTTCCCTCCCCCTCCCCATATCCTCAAGTCCATGCTGTAGTAGGTCTGTGTCTTTATTACCGTCTTAACCCTAGGTTCTTCATGACATTTTTTTCCCCATTAGATTCCATATATATGTGTTAGCATAGGGTATTTGTTTTTCTCTTTCTGACTTCACTCTGTATGACAGACTCTAGGTCCATCTAACTCACTACAAATAACTGAATTTCGTTTCTTTTTATGGCTGAGTAATATTCCATTGTATATATGTGCCACATCTTCTTTATACATTCATCTGTTGATGGACACTTAGGTTGCTTCCATGTCCTGGCTATTGTAAATAGAGCTGCAATGAACATTTTGGTACATGACTTTTTTTGAGTTATGGTTTTCTCAGGGTATATGCCCAGTAGTGGGATTCCTGGGTCGTATGATAGTTCTATATGTAGTTTTTTAAGAAACCTCCACACTGTTCTCCGTAGTGGCTGTATCAATTTACATTGATACAGCCATGTATCAATGCAAGAGGGTTCCCCTTTCTCCACACCCTCTCCTGCATTTGTTGTTTCTAGATTTTCTGATGATGCCCATTCTAAGTGGTGTGAGGTGGTACCTCATTGTAGTTCTGATTTGCATTTCTCTAATAATTAGTGATGTTGAGCAGCTTTTTATGTGCCTCTTGGCCATCTGTATGTCTTCTTTGGAGAAATGTCTATATAGGTCTTCTGCCCATATTTTATTTGGGTTGTTTGTTTTTTTAATATTGAGCTACAAGAGCTGTTTATATATTTTGGAGATTAATCATTTGTCAGTTGCTTCATTTGCAAATATTTTCTCCCATTCTGAGGGATGTCTTTTCATCTTTTTCATGGTTTCCTTTGCTGGGCAAAAGCTTTTAAGTTTGATTAGGTCCCATTTGTTTATTTTTGTTTTTATTTCCATTACTCTAGGAGGTGGATCAAAAAAGATCTTGCTGTGATTTATGTCACAGAGTGTTCTTCCTATGTTTTCCTTTAAGAGTTTTATAGTGTCCGGTCTTACATTTAGGTCTCTAATCCATTTTGAGTTCATTTTTGTGTATGGTGTTAGGGAGTGTTCTACTTTCCTTCTTTTACATGTAGCTGTCCAGTTTTCCCAACATCACTTATTGAAGAGACTGCCTTTTTTGCACTGTATATCCTTGCCTCCTTTGTCATAGATCAGTTGACCATAGGTGTGTGGGTTTACCTCTGGGCTTTCTATCTTGTTCCATTGATGTATGTTTCTGTTTTTGCACCAGTATCATATTGTCTTGATTACTGTAGCTTTACGGTATAGTCTGAAGTAAGGGAGTCTGAATCCTCCAGCTTCATTTTTTTCCCTCAAAACTGCTTTGGCTATTTGGGAACTTTTGTGTCTCCATACAAATCTTAAGATTTTTTGTTCTGGTTCCGTAAAAAATGCCATTGGTAATTTGATAGGGATTGCATTGAATCTGTAGTTTGCTTTGGGTAGTATAGTCATTTTCACAGTATTGATTCTTCCAATCCAAGAACATGGTATATCTCTCCATCTGTTGGTCTCATCTTTAATTTCTTTCACCAATGTCTTATAGTTTTCTGCATACAGGTCTTTTGTCTCCCTAGGTAAGTTTATTCCTAGGTATTTTATTCTTCTTGTTGCAATGGAAAATGGGAGTGTTTCCTTAATTTCTCTTTCAGATTTTTCATCATTAGTCTATAGGAATGCAAGAGATTTCCATGCATTAATTTTGTGTCCTGCAACTTTACCAAATTCATTGGTTAGCTCTAGTAGTCTTCTGGTGGCATATTTAGGATTCTCTATGTATAGTATCATGTCATCTGCAAGCAGTGACAGTTTTACTTCTTCTTTGCCAATTTGTATTCTTTTTATTTCTTTTTCTTCTCTGATTGCTGTGGCTAGGACTTCCAAAACTATATTGAATAATAGTGGTGAGAGTGGAAATCCTTTTCTTGCTCCTGATCTTAGAGGAAATGCTTTCAGGTTTTCACCAATGAGAATGATGTTTGCTGTGGGTTTATCGTATATGGCCTTTACTATGTTGAGGTAGGTTACCTCTATGCCCACTTTCTGGAGAGTTTTTATCATAAATGGGTGTTGAATTTTGTCAAAAGCTTTTTCTGCATCTATTGAGATGATCATATGGTTTTTCTTCTTCAGTTTGTCAATATGGTGTATCACATTGATTGTTTTGCATATGTTGAAGAATCCTTGTATCTCTGGGATAAATCCCTCTTGATCATGGTGTGTGATCCTTTTAATGTGTTGTTGGATTCTGTTTCCTAGTATTTTATTGAGAATTTTTGCATCTATATTCATCAGTGATATTGGTCTGTAATTTTCTTTTTTTGTAGTATCTTTGTCTGGTTTTGGTATCAGAGTGATGGTGGCCTCATAGAATGAGTTTGGGAGTGTTCCTTCCTCTGCAATTTTTTGGAAGAGTTTGAGAAGGATGGGTGTTAGCTCTTCTCTAAATGTTTGACAGAATTTACCTGTGAAGCCTTCTGGTCCTGGACTTTTGTTTGTTGGAAGATTTTTAATCACAGTTTCAATTTCATTACTTGTGATTGGTCTGTTCATATTTTCTATTTCTTCCTGCTTCAGTCTTGGAAGTTTATACCTTTCTAAGAATTTGTCCATTTCTTCCAGGTTGTCCATTTTATTGGCATAGAGTTGCTTGTAGTGGTGTCTTAGGATGCTTTGTATTTCTGTGGTGTCTCTTGTAACTTCTCCTGTTTCATTTTAAATTTTATGGATTTGAGTCCTCTCCCTCTTTTTCTTGATGAGTCTGGCTAATGGTTGATGAATTTTGTTTATCTTCTCAAAGAACGAGCTTTTAGTTTTATTGATCTTTACTATTGTTTTCTTTGTTTGTATTTCATTTATTTCTGCTCTGATCTTTATGATTTCTTTCCTTCTGCTAACTTTGGGTTTTGTTTGTCCTTCTTTCTCTAGTTCCTTTAAGTGTAAGGTTAGATTGTTTATTTGAGATTTTTCTTGTTTCTTGAGGTAGGCTTGTATAGCTATAAACTTCCCTCTTTGAACTGCTTTTGCTGCATCCCGTAGGTTTTGGATCATCATGTTTTCATTGTCATTTGTTTCTAGGTATTTTTTGATATCCTCTTAGATTTCTTCAGTGATCTCTTGGTTATTTATAACGTTTTGTTTAGCCTCCATGTGTATGTTTTTTTATGTTTTTTTCCCTATAATTCAACTGTAATCTAATAGCTTTGTGGTCAGAAAAGATGCTTGATATGATTTCAGTTTTCTTAAATTTACTGAGGCTTGATTTGTGACCCAAGATGTGATCTATCCTGGAGAATGTTCCATGCACACTTGAGAGGAAAGTGTAATCTGCTGTTTTGGGATTGAATGTCCTATAAATATCAAATTTATCTGGTCTATTGTGTCATTTAAAGCTTCTGTTTCCTTAATTATTTTCTGTTTGGATGATCTGTCCATTGGTGTAAGTGAGGTGTTAAAGTCCCCCACTATTATTGTTTTACTTTCAGTTTCCTCTTTTATAGCTGTTGGCAGTGCCTTATGTATTGAAGTGCTCCTATGTTGAGTGCATATATATTTTTAATTGTTATATCTTCTTCTTGGATTGATCTCTTGATCATTATGTAGTGTCCTTCCTTGTCTCTTGTAACATAGTCTATTTTATCTGATATGAGTATTGCTACTCCAGCTTTCTTTTGATTTCCATTTGCATGGAATATCTTTTTCCATCCCCTCACTTTCAGTCTGAATGTGTCCCTAGGCCTGAAGTGGATCTCTTGTAGACAGCATATATATGGGTCTTGTTTTTGTATCCATTCAGCAAGCCTTTGTCTTTTGGTTGGAGCATTTAATCCATTCACGTTTAAGGTAATTATCGATACATATGCTCCTATGACCATTTTCTTAATTGTTTTGGGTTTGTTTTCGTAGGTCCTTTTCTTCTCTTGTGTTTCTCACTTAGAGAAGTTGCTTTACCATTTGTTTTAGAGCTGGTTTGGTGGTGCTGAATTCTCTTAGGTTTTGCTTGTCTGTAAAGCTTTTGATTTCTCCATCGAATCTGAATGAGATTCTTGCTGGGTAGAGTAATCTTTGTTGTAGGTTCTTCCCTTTCATCACTTTAAGTATATCACTCCCTTCTGGCTTGTAGAGTTTTTGCTGAGAAATCAGCTGTTAACCTTATGGGAGTTCCCTTGTATGTTATTT
Source organism: Mesoplodon bidens (assembly GCF_964165515.1). NCBI lineage: Eukaryota > Metazoa > Chordata > Mammalia > Artiodactyla > Ziphiidae > Mesoplodon > Mesoplodon bidens. The sequence goes on from NC_138178.1 coordinate 157,576,547, forward strand.
CTCATTTTTCCCTTGCTGCTTTCAATAATTTTTCTTTGTCTTTAATTTTGGCCAGTTTGATTACTATGTGTCTCAGCGTGTTTCTCCTTGGGTTTATCTTGTATGGGACTCTCTGTGCTTCCTGGAGTTGGGTGGCTGTTTCCCTTCCCGTGTTAGGGAAGTTTTCGACTATAATCTCTTCAAATATTTACTCTGGTCCTTTCTCTTTTCTCCTTCTGGGACCCCTAGAATGCGAATGTTGTTGCTTTTAATGTTGTCCTAGAAGTCTCTTAGGCTGCCTTCATTTCTTTTCATTCTTTTTTCTTTATTCCATTCCATAGAGTGAATTCCACCATTCTGTCTTTCAGGTCACTTATCTGTTCTTCTGCCTCAGTTATTCTGTTATTCATTCCTTCTAGTGTAGTTTTCATTGCAGTTATTGTATTGTTTATCTCTGTTTGTCTGTTCTTTAATTCTTCTAGATCTTTGTTAAACATTTCTTGCATCTTCTTGATCTTTGCCTCCATTCTTTTTCAGAGGTCTTGGATCATCTTCACTATCATTATTCTGAATTCTTTTTCTGGAAGGTTGCCTATCTCCACTTCATTTAGTTGTTTTTCTGAGGTTTTATCTTGTTCCTTCATCTGGTACATAGCCCTGTACCTTTTCATCTTGTCTGTCTTTCTGTGAATGTCTTCTCTTATTTATCTCTGATCAATAGCTGAGAATCTTATAGAAGTGGCTCCATGAGTTCATCTGAATTGCTCTGGATTGTTTTTCTATCAGGCTGTTATATATCACTACCTTTTCAACGTCTCATAAACTTTCTCATTTATTTGATGACTGTTTTCCAGGGAAGATTTTTTTTTTTTTTCCTTCTTGGGGGGAAGGAAGGGGAAGCCATCTTGTGAGGATCCTTGCAAAAAGAATGAGCTGACAAAAATAAAGCTATGTTGAGATGTGCAACATAGGTTATTAGCTTACTCCTTCAAATCAACTGTTTATAGTGTGCATAAATTTCAATTCATGCATCAGATATGTTCCATATGACATTAACAATTGAGAGTTGATTAAAAGAGTCAAAATGGAGACTGTTTAGTCCATGGATGTTAAATGTGTAAGTCCAGTTGTTTGTTCCTGAAAATCTAGTTCAAGTAATTTCTGTATCACAAATCACTTGAGTTCTTTTTAGTTATCACACAGATTCTTCAGCCTCACCTAAGACTTACTTAATCAGAACTTCTAGGAGTGGGGTCCAGGATCCTTCTTTTTAAAAAAATTTTCTGAAACAACTTTTATGTGCACCCAAGTCTGACACTGTTATACTGGGAAGAAGAACTTTGAAAATGCATCAGAATTAACCAGTGCATTCAGCCTGATATTTGTTTGGTCATTATTGATGAAAGCTATCTTTTTAAATCTTTCCCCCAAAGGCAATGACTGTCTTTCTTGGATTTAGATGAACAGGTGACTTAGGTCATTGTGTATATTGTGCACTGAATTTTTGGTAACAGACTCGGTTCTCTAGCAAAAATAACTTTCCAGCTACTGTGGGGCTGAGTGAAAAATACAATCACTGATTGATGGCCAGACCCCTATGTTGTTTTTAACTTTTAAAGAAGCTAAGACTGGGTGGCTGATTTGTGGTTGAAAGGGACTTAATGTTCCCTCCAGGAGTTCAGGGAGCCAGCTGCTTCCTGAGTTGGCAAGGAAGAGAAAACCTTGAGGCAGAGGTGCTTCAATCTGCATGAGATGTATTAAGGAATCCTCCCGTTAGCTGGCTGTTGCCTCTCTTGATGACTACTTTGGGGAGGAGATGGGGGTTATGAACTTTGAAGTGGATTATTAATTACTCATGCCTCCTTTGCCTGGATGGAGGTAACCTGCATCTCAGGAGCCAGGCCCAGAATTCATTTTCTTCCTGTAGATGTTTGCAGTGAAAATAACACTGAATATTAATCCTTTCACCTTTATTCTGAACTCCCTCTTCCCCCTCCTCAGATCAGTTATCCAAAATCATGGCTCTTGCTTAATTCTTCCCTCCCTGATACTCCTGAGCCATTTATTGTTTATTCAATTATTTGGAGGTCCATTAAACTGAGAATTAAATTCAAGGGCTAGTTGTTTACTTGAGAACTCCACAGAATGCCGTATTTCCCTATTCAGGTTTTCAATTTATTTTTCAGTGTGATTGTGATAATCATGTCATGATGAGTGACTTGCCATCTGTCCCTTTTTTATTTCTATATTTTGAAATTTTTGGATTTTCATTCTTTTCCTGTTCCTTAGGTAGAGTTCTCTAGGGATGTTGCTGTCAGGTTTAGTCAGGGTTTTATAGTAAAAAGTGGAAGACTTGTCCTTGTCGAGTGTATGTGTTCATGTGTTTCAGTTTATGTGTGTATATGTGTATGTGCCTCTTAAGTCTGTCTGTGTATTTTTCTTGTTAAGAGAGCCAATAGATAAATCATTACTTATGAAAAATATAAGTTAATTAAGTGGGAGGTCATTAAGTCCTTGTAACAAAGAATAATTTGCCTCATTAGCTGATATATTGAGACAAGGATTGGTTCAGAGGTGGATTAAGATTAGTTTGCAGAAGACTTGTTATGAAGATTCATAAACAGGAAGGGGAAAATATAAAGAAAAGTATGACATGGCAATAATTAATTGAACAAGTGTAATGACAGTCACTAAGTTAATGCCAAGAAATTTATGTGGTCAGTGTTGATGCTTCTAGCCATTGCTATCTTGACTTTGTTCCAACTTGTCTTTTTTTCTACTTATTCCCTCTGTATTCTATTTCTTTTTTTTCTTTCCTTTTTCTTTCTATTAACTAAAGTATAATACATAGTTTACACTAGTGTTCACCCTTGATGTTGTACATTTTGTAGGTTATGACAAATGTATAGTATATAATATAAAAGTATAATATATCATATATTCATCATTACAGTATCATACAGAATAATTTCACTGCCCTAAAAATCCCCTGTGCTCCACCTATTTATTCTTCTCGGCCTCCTGCCCTCAGAACTTCTGGCAACCACTGATCTTTTTACTCTCTCTATAGTTGTGCCTTTTCCAAAACGTCATGTAGTTGGAAGCGTACAGTGTAAAGCATGTTCAGTCTGGCTTCTTTCACTTCGCAATGTGCATTTGTTGTTCCTTTATATATTTTCGTGGTTTGGTAGCTCATTTCTTTTTATCGCTGAATACTGTCCCCTTCTATGGATGTACACAATTTGTTTGTCCATTTACCTACTAAAGAACATCTTGGTTGATCTGGCAAATTTGAATAAACCTTCTATAAACATCCAAGTGTAGAACTTTTTGTGGACATAAGTTTTCAACATAATTTGGGTAAATATCGAGGAGTGTGATTGCTGGATTTTATGGTAGGACTCTGCTTAACTTTGCAAGAAACTGTCAAACTGTCTTCCAAAGTGAATGTACCATGTTGCATTCCCACCAGCAATGAGTCAGAGTTCCTGTTGCTCCACATCCTCACCAGTATTTGGTGTTGTCAGTGTTTTGGTTAACCTATCTAATAGGTATGTAGTGGTATTTTATTGTTTTAACTTGCGATTCTCTAACAACATAAAATGTTGAGGATCTTGTCATATGTTTATCTGCCATCATATATCTTTTTTGGTGAGGTATCTGTTCAGATATTTTGCCCATTTTTAAATTGGATTGTTTGCTTTCCTATTGTTGACTTTTAAAAGTTCTTTAAATATTTTGGATACAAGTTCTTTTGTGTTTAGCAAATGTTTTCTCCCAGTCACTGACTTTTCTTTATATTCTCTTAATAGTCTTTTACATAACAGAATAGTTTAATTTTAATGAAGTCCCATTTATGATTTTTTCTTTCATGAATCATGCTTTAGATGTCTCTTTTTTTGCATCTTCCTTTCTATTTTTCTTTCTTCTTCAGAACTCATAGTGCAGTTCTGAGTGAGTGGTGACCTTGCCGCTTTCTAGTCACGTGATCTTGGACAAATTTCATTGCCTCTCTAAATTTTAGTTTCCAGGTTCTTTGTGTATAAAATGGAAATAATAATGTTGCTTTCTTTTTGAGTGTGTTGGAAAAGTTATATAAGATTCTGCAGTGAAAATTACCATTTAGGGCTTCCCTGGTGGCACAGTGGTTAAGAATTGGCCTGCCAATGCAGGGGACACGGGTTCGAGCTCTGGTCTGGGAAGATCCCACATGCTGTGGAGCAACTAAGCCCGTGTGCCACAGTTATTGAGCCTGTGCTCTAGAGCCCGCGATCAACAACTGCTGAGCCTGCATGCCACAACTACTGAAGCCCACATGCCTAGATCCATGCTCTTCAGCAAGAGAAGCCACCACAATGAGAAGCCCTTGTACTGCAACAAATAGTAGTCCCTGCTTGCTGCAACTAGACAAAACCCACATGCAACAACAAAGACCCAACACAGCCAAAAATAAATAAATAAATAAATAAATTAAATTTAAAAAGAAAAAAACTTACCATTTAAACTGTAAGTTTCTATGTTACTTTCTTTTATTTTTCCTTATCTTTCTCATTTGTCTTTCTTATCATTTTCTGTTACCTAGCCTTGAATATGAAACCCATTTGCCAGTCATCATGTACATGAATAAATAATTCTTTTGCAGAACTGTAGGTAGGTAACAGCAGGCTGTGTGTACATGAACTCAATCAAAAGCAGGTTTAAAAATGATTTAAATTGATTGTTTGCACCTAAGTCAAGTAAAGTGAGAGGGTGAGTGGTTTCTTTTTGTGCATTTTCATTTTGCACTTAGTCTTTTGGTGCACTAGCCTAGTGAGCTCCGAGTACTCATAAAATGAGTCCAAGATCATATTTTAACCATAAAATTAGTTTGGCAGACAGAACAATTCCATTTTAGAACCTCATCCCCAACCTTGTCATAAATATTTGTTCAACAACAATACCTCAAATCCACTGAGGCAGTGGTTTTCAAACTGTGTTCTGTGGAGATGTTGGGGTTGATGATATGTCTATCTTGCAGTTGTAAGGCGGGGTGGAACCATCCTGGTGGGGCTCTGAGACCATGCCCTTGATTTCACCAGAATAGTTTTCCTTGTTTTAATTAAGTTTTCCTTGAAACTATGCTTGAAGAAATATTTTTTCCTGCTAACAAAATATTCTTTTTTTATCAAAATTATAAACTGAAGTTCAAGATTCTAATGAGTTCACCGGTACTCTGTCTTAGAAACTAGATAATATATTTCAAGTCTGTTTATGGGAAGAATTATATTAAATACATTAGTTTTTTTTTTTTTTTTTTTCTTTTCGCGGTATGCGGGCCTCTCACTGTTGTGGCCTCTCCCGTTGCGGAGCACAGGCTCCGGATGCGCAGGCCCAGCGGCCATGGCTCACGGGCCCAGCCGCTCCGCGGCATATGGGATCCTCCCAGACCGGGGCATGAACCCGTATCCCCTGCATCGGCAGGCGGACTCTCAACCACTGCGCCACCAGGGAGGCCCAAATACATTAGTTTTATATGACTAGAAGGCCACCATTGGGTCTGTTGTCCTAGGTATGGTGTTTGAACAGTGAACTATTCTTACTTTAAAGCTTTCTGTTTTTATAACTGCCTATGATAGAGCCACTCTATCTTGTCACTAGTGCAACTCAAGTTGAAAAGCACTTATGCCCACTCTCTTTTTCTCTCTCACTTGATTTATAAACCTGGCCTTTATATTTTGAGAACCAAGCATGTGGATGTGAGACTTGAGACATAAATGATGAAGTTGTTTATTATTCTCTTCCTTCTCCAAAGAGACAGATCAAGCAAGAGTTAGAAGCAAGAGCTGTATGAATGGAAATAAAAAAGAAGCCTCAATGGAAATATTCAACCCATTAATTTTAGATGTTCAGTCCATTAATTTCTGTTTTTTAAATCCGACCAATGATCAGAAATGCATCATTTCTAAGCAAAGGATTTTTTTTTTTAAATTAATTAATTTATTTATTTATGGCTGTGTTGGGTCTTCATTTCTGTGTGAGAGCTTTCTCTAGTTGTGGCAAGCGGGGGCCACTCTTCATCACAGTGCACGGGCCTCTCACTATCATGGCCTCTCTTGTTGCGGAGCACAGGCTCCACATGCGCAGGCTCAGTAGTTGTGGCTCACGGGCCCAGTTGCTCTGTGGCATGTCGGATCTTCCCAGACCAGGGCTCGAACCCGTGTCCCCTACATTGGCAGGCAGATTCTCAACCACTGCGGCACCAGGGAAGCCCCATTAATTTCTATTGATTGATCCCCTGAAATGTCTTCTGTATCTGATCCTCGCTTTCTATTCCCACAACTTCCATCCTCTCCAAATATTCCTCAATTCATGTAATTCTCCCAAAGTTCATTCCCTCTCACCTTGAATTCATTCTACACATGGCCTTTATTTTTTATTTTGTTTGTTTGTTTGTTTTTTTGCGGTATGCGGGCTTCTCACTGTTGTGGCCTCTCCCGTTGTGGAGCACAAGCTCTGGACGCGCAGGCTCAGCGGCCATGGTTCATGGGCCTAGCTGCTCCGTGGCATGTGGGATCTTCCCGGACCAGGGCACGAACCTGTGTCCCCTGCATCGGCAGGCGGACTCTCAACCACTGCACCACCAGGGAAGCCCTACACATGGCCTTTAGAATTAACTTTCTAAAATGCCAATCCTATACTATCACTTCCATGGTAAAACAAACAAACAAAAATTCTCATATGAATACTCATTATGTCAGGATCAAGCCCTTACTAAACAGCATGGCATTTGAGTTATCCATAAGTTTCATTTATCTTTAAAAAGATTCAAATTCTATCTTTTAGTATTTCTCAGTCTTATTTTTCAAGCCTTTGCTCATGCTTTGTTTTCTACACTCTCACCTGGTTGTCAAAATAACTGGACTGTGCTCCCTTCAAAGTTCAGTCTGATCCTTCACTCCACCTATGACCATCTTTAGATCAGTGTATTATGCTTCTGTTTGAATTTCTCTCTGAGAAATTTATTTTGATTAAATTAATATTACCTTTTTCCTGTTTCTGTTATATTGATATTTATAAGTAGATTGTCATCTATTGAAAAACAAGAATCAGGTCTTACCACAGAACCACAACCACTGACAACAATAAAAACAACTACACCTTTTTATGAGTACTTATTATGATCAGGAAATGTGATAAGCACTATATCTTATCTCTCTTAATCCTCAAAGTCACTGAAAGCTAGTCTTTATTATTCCATTTGACACATGAGAAAATAAATGCTCATAGATAGATGTTAAATAGCTTTTCTAAGACACCACGGTAATGTTTGGTAGAGCCAGGATCAAAACCTAATTCTGTCTGAAAACAAACAAACAAAAAACCCTTTCCAATTTATATATTGTACAATATTTGCTTTGGTATCAATTTCAGCAGACAGGACAGCTCTACCAAAGAGGAAAATTTGAAATGAGTTTTTGAAATCCAGCCTTTGAGAAGGAAACACTAGTCTCAATAAGGAAGAAACAGCTTAACATATCTCCAGAGCTTCCTTAAAAAAACTAAATTCCTATCTCAAAAAAAAAAAAAAAAAAAGGAAAAGAAAGAAAACAAAAAAAAATCCACAAAAATCAAGTAAATTCCTGTCAGCCAAGGAACTGATATTGGAATCAAGGTAGAGATCCTTGCTAGTTGTTCTCTGACATGGACTTTTACTGGATTAAACAAATATTATAAAGCCCTGTGAGCAAGGATAGAAGAGAGTAGGGTGGTCCTTATGATGCCAAAACCTCAGCCTCTGTGCACCAGTGCCGACTTGAATCTCAGAGACAGAGTTTTGGGTGAAGTAGAAAAGAATAGTTTTATTGCTTTGCCAGGCAAAGGGGGACACAGTGGGCTCATGCCCCTCAAAACTGTGTGTCCCAACTGTTTGGTGAGGAGTTTTATAGCAATAGTTCAAGGGTGGGTTGCTGATAAGATTAGGGTGTGTGGAGAGCCTGCACTCCTTTAATCTGGTCTCAGGTGGTCTCCTGATGAGCTTCTCTGGTTCTTGAGATTATCAAACTGTGACCTTCTCTGGAATTAAGAATGCTTCATCAAGTGGTTAACATCTTCCATTTGTTGGGGGTTTTAGTTCTGGAGAAGAGCTCAAAGATATTGCTATGTATATCCCTTGAGGCAGAACCAGGACCCTGCCCCAAGGCTGCACTATTGTTTCTTGACTGCTCCTCCCTCGTCTCTGCATTCCCTCCCTTCCCTGATTAGCAACTGTTTGAACCTGCCCTTTGGAACTCAGGGAAGGTCATAGAGGCTGTAGTCTATTCCCTACAAACGAGAAATGGGGGACACAGAAAAGCTTCTGTGCCAAGGAGCCCCACAGGGTCCTGCTCTGTTTCACTTGGAGAAACCTCTGTAAAATATGGGCTTTAGATTTTTCTTTACTGAAGCCAGAATATGTATGCCAAATACCCTCTACTGCTTCTCTCTTTTTTTTTTTTTTTTTGCGGTACGCAGGCCTCTCACTGTTGTGGCCTCTCCTGTTGTGGAGCACAGGCTCCGGACGCGCAGGCTCAGCGGCCATGGCTCATGGGCCCAGCTGCTCCATCTACTGCTTCTCTTTGCTGAAAATACTAGTGAGACCAGAAGTAACACTATTTTGGTGGAATAGATAGCAGAATTGTCCTGAAATCCCTTCTTAATTTCTTTGGGAATGAAGACGTATGGAGGTAACAGAGCATCCACTACCTCTTCTGAGGAAAGAGTAAGCCTTTTGTAAGCTCCTTGGTCTGCAAAATGTTGTCCTTCTTTGTTTAGAACATTGAAGAAAGACATCTTTGAATTATTTCTTTGTTGGTTTATATTATCTCCTCTGACTATTATAAGCTATTTTTCTACCTCTATGATGCCTTTGGCCATTATGAATATATATCACACCACAAATATTATCCAATAATTTAGGCAAAAAGGCAAGGGTTCCTTTAGTAATCATAGAGATGGGAAATCTCCATTTGCCCTAGCACTTACAGTTTCTTTCCTCTAAGTCATTAGTTTAGATCAATGAGTAAGACAGCTACACCTGGAACTCTAGGAGTCCTTAATTTCCTCCTAGGCAGATTTCTTATCTTTCTGGGACAGACATGGTCTGGCTCTAATCAGATTGTTGACTGAGAAAGCAAGAGCTTAGAGAGAGATTGAATAACGTTCAAAACAAACAAACAAGGATGCCTAGGGAATCATGAGTACTCTCCCAAAAGAAAAAAAAAGAATACATGTAAACTAAGTAAACTATTTTTTCCCTCAGGTGTCATTTCTTAACCATTTGAGTTAGATCATTATTTGGGAGGTGTAATATCCATTGAGTATTTTAGCACTAAAATTTTTAAAAATCTGGCTACATTTTTAATTTATTATAGATTAAAATCTGTGTGTGAGCTATAGCTTCTATATCCTTCCTTTTACATAGGTCAAATAAGTTTAGACTATTAACTATCAATGTAAAATAAGTTAGGAAAACTTATGAAGAGGAACAAAGTGTTTGTGTAGTCTTAGGAAGCAAATCTTAAACACAGAGAATTTCATGGGAACTAAAGTTGTTCAGATGATATGCTCCTAAAATTTTATATGGTTTAAAAATTGTTGCTAAATTTTTATAGAGAAGAAGCAAGTGCATTTTGGATTTTAGTGAGGCTCCAAATGATAGAAATGCCACTTGAAAGCCTTGAAGAACACAGCAGGATTTGTCTATCCTTATTAATTAGAGAAGGTTGGTAAAGCACTCTAAAGATGAACAGTGTTATATAAAGACTAGTCTTGTTATTGGGGTAATTATGCTTGAGTTCATGTATACTTATAGAACTGATCAATCTTCCTTAATCCTAATGGGCTGAATTTTCCCACTGTATATTTCCCTTGTAGTGTTAAAACTCCTATTGACTCTGAGATGTGTTTTTTTAAAGAATGACGTAAATATGAGTACATCTTAATTCTGTTGTTGGGTTGTTATTTTACTCTAATCTAGAAGGATGTGAATAATTTTTTGAAATAAAATTTAATGTGCCATTTTGGTAACTTTGAAGTTTAAAATTATCTTCACTGTTATCTTGTTACAAAGTTTAATTATCCTTCCTCTCCTTGGTCTATACATTCTCTTATTTTGAAAGCTAAAGTAGCTGCAAGGAGATTATTAAATATTAGGAATGTGAAATTCCTCATTTCCTTCATTCTAAAAAATTTTCATTGAACATGTTCATATCAGTTGTTTGAAAAATTTTTTGTTGATATGAAACAAACCTTCAATTTGATAATGAGCTTTGTCTCCAATGAGACTGCTTCCATTATTCATTTTATTTGTTTTATGATGCTTTTACTTGGCTACTGAAGAATATCAATATTAATTATGTTTAACTGTAATAATACATTTCTCTCTAATTAACAAAATGACTTCCTTCATTGAAAACAAAATCTATAAACATTGAGGGTTGAAAAAAGAAGAGAAACATTTATCAAATATTATACAGTCCATTCATAATTGTTATTTATTCATTCAGTATTTATTGATTACCTGCTTATTATTAATTTGCATAAAGGTAGCATATTATAAAAGTTTATTTCTTAACTGGTGACTTTTTCTTTTGTTGAGAAAATTTACATTCTCTAAATTCAGCTCACTATTTGGGTTGAGTAATTATGCAGGAAAATAATTCTGTTTTCCCTATGTGTGAGGCATTTCTGTATAGTTTAAACTGAAAAGAAAAGGGCATTTTCTATATACTACAAACCCCAAATTCAGAAAATTGATATCATTAATAACTCTTTATTTTTAATGTTAATTGTTTGATTGATTATTTATTTGTTTTTATGTTAGTGCTAGCTTGACTAACTTATTTCACTTACCTGCTTGGTATTTTAGCCACAGGCAGACATAGTAATGGAAAAGCTTATAAAATGAGAGACATAGAGTCATAGCTGTAAGATAAGTAAATAGATGTATGAAATTTTAAGTTTTTAAATTTATGTCATGTCCACAGTGGTACTTAAGGCCACAGCCTTAAAATAATTAATCCCACCCCTCAACTTTCCTCCTTATACTGAATCTGCTTTCATACATCAGTTGGCAAATATTTGCCACTATCTCAGGCTTGGAATGTCTGCCAGCTGTTTGATTTTGGAAATATTAACATCTTTGTATAACAGTGTTTGTGCAATTATTTGACTGTTTTATGTCATAATGTCTTTTGAAATGAGTAGAAAATTGAAAGTGCTAAAAAGATGGAAATATTAAGCATATTAAAAATGAAACTTTGGGGCTTCCCTGGTGGCGCAGTGGTTGAGAGTCCGCCTGCCGATGAAGTGGACACGGGTTTGTGCCCCGGTCCGGGAAAATCCCACATGCCGCGGAGCGACTGGGCCCGTGAGCCATGGCCACTGAGCTTGCGTGTCCGGAGCCTGTGCTCCGCAACGGGAGAGGCCACAACAGTGAGAGGCCCACATACCGCAAAAAAAAAAAAAAAAAAAAAAAAAAAGTGAAACTTTTAATACATTTGAATGTTCATTAAATTTAATTCAATTATGAAAGAAAATAAAAAATGAAATGATATAAAACCCTAGAAATCTATAATTAAATCAACTTTTGAAAGGTGAGGCTTAAAGATAAATTTATATTAAACTTTGGTTTGAGTGATAGTAATGTTATAGCTAAAAATTTTGAATGCTGCTTTGCCCAAGCACAGAGCTAAGGTTTATAAGCGCATTGTGTAATTTTATTTCCACAACAACCATATGAAATATATGTCAGGAACTGTGAAGGGGCTGAGATTTTTATTCTACATGCCTACAACTTAACATGACATAGATTCATGGATGCAGGTAGAAGATACAGACTCTTGGAACAGAGATGAAGAACTGTTTACCACAGAAACAGCAGAAACCAGAATGTCAGCATTTGTCCCAGTTCCGTAAATCCAAATTCCTACAGGGCAATGCAGTGAAAGCCAGGTGACCGCTGGCTTGCATTATAGGAGAGGAATCCCAAGTTTAGGAAACCTCATATTTTTTTATTTTTATTTTTATTTTTGGGAGGTATGCGGGCCTCTCACAGGTGCGGCCTCTCCCGTTGCGGAGCACAGGCTCCGGATGCGCAGGCTCAGCCACCATGGCTCATGGGCCTAACCGCTCCACGGCATGTGGTATCTTCCTGGACCGGGGCACGAGCCCGTGTCCCCTGCATCGGCAGGCGGACTCTCAACCACTGCGCCACCAGGGAAGCCCTCTATCTAGCTATTGATAGGATGATAATTCACCAGAGAATCCTTTGTTTAGAGAAGATTACTATTCACATTTCTCTGGTTACATTTTGTTATCCGTGGACTATGCAAAAACAAGAACAACAACAAAAACCCTGATTTTACAACTCCAGACTTAATCCATGCTCAATCTCTTGCAATTTTTTCAATTATAATCTTTTTCCAATATTAGAACGAGTTCCATCTTTGTACTCAATGTCACCTCAGTTTAGCTTTAAAAACTAACTTTCTAGAACATGTAAAATTAATTAGTATGGTCCATAGCAAATGGAAATCCATTGTGTTAACATTTAAAATAATTCTAGATATTGGATAATCTAAAGAAAAACAATAGCAACAACATTGGTAAGGCAATGTTATCATTGATAACATTGATTTTCTTTTTTTAATATCCCCAAATAATATTTATTTATTTAATTTATTTTATTGAAGTGTAGATTTACAATATAGTGTTAATTTCTGCTGTACAGCAGTGATTTAGTTATTTATATATATATATATATTCGTATATATATGAATATATATATTCATATATATATATTCCTTTTCATATTCTTTTTCATTACAGTTTATTACAGAATATTGCAATAAACACAAGTCTGTTCTCTATATTTGTGAGTCTGTTTCTGTTTTGTTGATAAATCCATTTGTGTCATATTTTAGATTCCACTTATAAGAGATATCATATGGTATTTGTCTTTCTCTTTCTGACTTATTTACTTCACTTAGTATGATAATCTCTAGGTCCATGGCATTATTTCATTCTTTTTTATGGCTGAGTAGTACTCCATTATATATATATAATGGAATATTTATATGTATATATATGCACCTGTATATTTTCAATAAGGAATTTATAAAAAGTTTTAGTTTTCTGAAAATGGAACCTTAATTTAATATCTGCAAGCTTATTGATTGTAGACATTCAAGTACCACCGCAAGAATGCACTATCTGTTAAAATATAGGACTTTGTGTACACATCAATGTTGGGGATATTCAGGAAGACAATCAATTAATGCCTCACTTCATATTATTTGGGAAATGCACAGTAGAAGTGTAATCTTATGCTTAACTTATGGTAAAAAAAAGAGCAGGGATAACCCTTAGGACTAGAATGGTAGAGTCCGCAGGCCCTGAATTGGACTTCTCAAGTGAATTGAAGTGAGTAGATTTGTAAATAGAGGAAAAGAAGGAAGTTTCCTACCTACTCTTGTTTGTCTATTTTGTTTACATAAACTGTGGTTGAGATTTAATATTTGCTCTGAATTACATGTTAACCATACTTACTGTGATGTGTTAAAATACTGGGTAAACCTCCCCAATGAACAGTTGATTCTATTTACATGTTATTGTGAATAATCCAAAATTGTGTTTATGAGATTATATACTGTGTTTGTAGAACTGGCTTCTGGATTTAATTTCTATTAAATGGGACATTTTTTTCTCTTCAAGATACTACTCTCATTTTATGGTAAGACAGTAAGTTATGTAACATAATCTTGTTAAACGTATTAGGCTGCAGAGTAAACTCCAAGGTGACCTTGGGGGAGTTTTGCATCTGTGTTAATCAACAAATATATGCATATATGAAGAGAAAGTGTTTTATCATTTTCTCTCAAACACAAACGGAACCATCAACCAATCAGAATTCTCTGTCAATTCCCCTGAATTTAAATACCACATGCTCCATCCTGTACAGGGTATATGAAAATTTGGTTGAATTCTGCACTAAGTTCTATGCTGTTCTGGGGATTTATTGAGCAAAATTAGCCAGTTGTGTCCTTTTAGTTGTAAATGGTTCCTTTAAGGTACAGATTAAAATATCAACAAAAAATTCAGTCATCTGATTAGCTTCCCATAAATTGTGAAGACTCTGTACCAGGTCAGACTTAACTGTATAAATCCTATTTATTTCTGACCTATATAAAGAGCCTGAATGAAATTTTCTCTAATCATTATAATGTAGTTCAGATCAGTGTTTCCCATTTGCAGGCAGTGTGTAACACGGCAGCTGGCTTATAGTGTACTGTACCAATTGTAAATTCTTTATAGTAATAAAAGAGATGGGGATACTGTAGATACAATCCCAAGCCACAAGTCTTTAACTACATAAGTTACTTTCAATCTGATTATTTCATGCATGTATGAGAGAGCTAATGCTATGAGACCCAGGTTCTTTTTACTTCATTTAAAAGAAAGATGTAAGACATTTAAAAGAAGGAAGGCATACAATGTTTAGAGGTTTCATACTGAGAATCAGGGATTATTGCTATTCTTTTTCTGTTTCCAAGGGTGAAGGACATTATCTTAAAAGCATTAGCAGATTTCAGCCTTGCAGAAATAGCCACCTGGGGCCTGAAAAGAGTGTTGAGGAAGCTGTAGAACCAAATCACATTGGAGACATTGAGGTAAAGAATCAGGAGGAAGGAAGTCACGGAATTAGAGCTGGTGAATGAAGCTGAGTTGGAGCCCGACATGGGGAGGTCAAAGGTGAAGAGAAAATGGTAGTCTTTAAAATCATTAAAATAGATGGGAATGCTGACTCCAACGCATGGCAGAACAAGGCTGAGAAAACCCTGGCACTCACTCTGAAAATCGTGTATGCGTACACTAAATGGTAATGGAAGGAGCCCCCTCTGTAGTTCACCCCAGCTGCAGTGTTTCTCATTTTCAATAAAAACTTAATGCCTCTCCCAGAGAATGAATGTGTGCCCTGATTTATAAAGGGATAATACACTGGCCTCATTTCCAATGTCTGACAGATCAGCAAATACACATAGGCACAATTGCCTATTTGCAATTTACTACTACAGTAAATGGCAAGCCATAAAGTGCCATCTGTTTAAATTGCATTTTGCAGATAGTCCTTACTTTGTACCGTACACTGTGTGAAACATTATTATTATTATTTATGAGGCATCGTTAAGGGTGCCTGGTGCTGGGAGAATTGTGGATTTCTTTTACATTTAATTTTGCGAATGGAAGTGACCCAGAGATGATCTGGGTTGGGGACTTTCATTTTATGGTAGAGGAAACTGGAATGTTATAACTTGACTATGATCATGCAGATAACTACAGATGGAGGCCAACCATGAATACAAGTTCCTAGCATCTTTTTATTTTAAGTTGGACTAAAATAGCCATGTTCCTATATTTAAAGCAGTTGTTTGTAAGAGAAAATAAGATTCCCAGTGAGTAAGAGTCATTGTCACTGTGAATGAGCCCTTTAAATATGCCATTCAGAAAAGGAAGTGTGTATATCTATCAGCTGTCTCACTTGTCACTGTTTAGGTATTTCGCCTTTGAGAAACTTATCAGTCAAGACTAGGTTTTTAAGGTTCATCATGTGCAATGATTGTGGAGATTATGGTCCAATGTTTCTATTAGGAGGCTAAAATGACAGATCTCCCAAGACCATGAAATTAGATATGTCTGTTTTCTGAGATTAAGCATTAAAACATAAATATAAAAATCAGGGCAAAGATAGGTGAAATTTTTTCAAAGAGGCAAAATATTTCCTAGGGTTTTAAGCCCAGACTATAATCTTATTTCCATATATTTCAACTCAACTGGTGTCTTGATATCTTCACTTGGATGTCTGCCAGGCATTTCAAATTGAAAGTGAACTCATGGTTTGTCCATCCAGACCAGCTCCTCCTTCCCTTGTTTTTCTGCCTTTCTGTAAAAAGCTCCAGTGACATCCAGGTTCAGAGACCAAAATCTAGGTGTGATTTTTTTAAAAATTTATTTCTATTCACATCTTTCTTCTCAAAGGCATCAGTACATACTGCTCACTCTTCCACCAAAACATATTCCAAATCATCTGCTTTTGTCCAAATCCTGTTTCGTCTGGCTTTGACAAATGTAAGAATCTTCTAATTGGTGACCCCTACTTCTACTTGAATGCTTCTATAAATTGTTTGCTACACAGCAGCAAAAGTGATTTTTTACAAAATATAAATAAGACTTCTTCGATGAGAAATAGTGCAGTGCTTCTCATTGCACTTAGTACAAAGCAAGCAAATGAATTTCTTTTATATAACTTTATATAACCCTATAAGAGCCATTTCTTTGAACTCACTTAACACCAATTTTCTCTTTTCCCTCTAGGCTCTCATTTAATGATGCTTCTTAAATTCCTAAAACAAGTTAAGCCCATTCATCACCATGGGGTCTTTCTACAATCTAGTTCCACTGCCAGGAATTGGCTTTCTCAATCTTTGTATGGATGTCTTCTAAAGATTATTTAGCTTAAATGTCACCCGTTAATTAGGTCTTCCTGACCGCACAGTCTAAAGTAGCCTGGCAGCCCTCTCACTCTTGGAGTCTTTTCCTCTTTCAGGGACTTCATGGGAGAGGAACAAATTTCCTTGATAGGACCCACCCACTTCTTGTCTCACCTCTTCTTCCTTCCCTTCAGCGGTGAAGGAAAAAAGAAAAAAAAAATCAACTAGTGAAAAGTGCTATGTAGAAAATTAAAACAAGGTGAGTAGGCGTAATCAAATAATCATAGGAGCAAACCGGAGGCATATGTAATTACAAATGATGGCAAGTATTATGAAGGGAATTATGGAGTGCTATGAAGAGTGCTATGGTGTACACACACACTCCTCAGTGGTCCTACCCGTGAGCTAGGGGGCTACCCACATCTTTGCGATGATATTGACTCAAGTGGGTTAGTGGCCTGTGAGTGGTCAGGAACAGTCTAAAACCAGGCTTTCACACAGATTTGTAAGCCATATTTGCATATTCATTAGTTTGGCACTTTGACCTATCCTTTATAGATAATAAGGTACCAGGAGCAGGTACTTTATTACTCATTCACCTGAGCTGTGCACTAATTACAAGACTAAATTGTTGATATTTAGAAACTGGATGTCATTAGCACACAATAGACAAGATTGCTCCAATGTCTTGACTTGAAACTCATTTTATTATTCCCCTATTTTATTTTATTTTTTTGTAATTACTTTAGGAAACTATAACAAATCTATTCTGGATTTCTTTGAGAAGTAATACAATTCCTAGAAAGAGAAGTAGGTTGTGTGTCAGAAAGAGGGGAAGAAAAGGCAACACAAACATGGATTGCGCATCTTCTGTGTGCTAGATTTTTAGGCACTTGTTATATGCTCCCAAACTACACTGTAGATGTCTCTTATACTTATTGCAGTTAATTTATATGATAATTTGATTAATGTCTAATTCTACAAGTAGATAATCAATAAAATGAAAGCAGGGATTTTTATTTTTTCTTTAACTTAACTACCTGGCACTGTGTCTAATATGTAGGAAGTGTTGGAATAAAGTTTTTGAATGTAAAAGATGAACATATGTTATTTCATTTGATAATCTCAGTAATCCCATCAAGAATAGTATTTCACAGATAATACCACCACCCAGAGATAAAGCTAACATTTTGTTTCATGACACATATAAAAGTCTTGTGGACAAATAAAACTATGTCTACATAAAACTGTTCAGTAGGGCTTCCCTGGTGGCACAATGGTTAAGAATCTGCCTGCCAATGCAGGGGACATGGGCTCGAGGAGCCCTGGTCCAGGAAGTTCCCACATTGCCGCAGAGCAACTAAGCCTGTGCACCACAAGTACTGAGCCTGCACTCTAGAGCCTGCGAGCCACAACTACTGAGCCCATGTGCCACAGATACTGAAGCCCACATGCCTAGAGCCCATGCTCTGCAACAAGAGAAGCCACAACAATGAGAAGCCTGTGCATCGCAATGAAGAGTAACCCCTGCTCGCCGCAAGGAGATATAGCCCGCACACAGCAACAGTGACCCAGCACAGCCAAAAATAAATAAAAATAAAATAAATTAATAAAAAAAAAACTGTTCAGTAGTTGTATTCTGTTGTAGAAAAATACCAACATTATGTGGTCAGTTCCTTCCTACTGGAAATTTAGATTGTTTCCATATTTCTACCATTGTAAATAATTCTCTAATAAATACACATATATAATATTTTGTATGATTTAAAACAATATCTTTGTCTTTTAAAATGCTTCCTGATTCCTAATTTTTTGTTGTTACTGTTTCTGTATTTCCCCCTTTATCTTGATTAGGCCAGATTGTGGTTTATCTGATTTTTTATTTTGATTTTTCAAGGAAATAACTTTGAGATAAATGTTTTGGCTATTCTGTTTGTAATTTTCTAATTCATTTATTTATATGCCAATATTTTATTAATTCCTACCCCTTTTTTTTTCTGAGCTGTGTTGGGTCTTTGTTGCTGCGCACAGGCTTTCTCTAGTTGCAGTGAGTGGGGGCTACTCTTCATTGTGGTGTGTGGGCTCTAGGGTGCAGGCTCAGTAGTTGTGGCTCGCGGGCTCTAGAACACAGGCTCAGTAGTTGTGGCACACAGGCTTAGTTGCTCCACGGCATGTGGGATCTTCCGGGCCTAGGGATCAAACCTGTGTCCCCTGTGTTGGCAGGTGGATTCTTAACCACTACACCACCAGGGAAGTTCCTACCTTCTATTTCTGCTAGATTTTTTGTTTGGCATTCTTTTTATAACCGCTTACATTAAATGCTTATTCTTTCTTCCTTAAAGTAAAAGCATCTACAGCTGTACATTTGCCTCTAAATATAGCCAAGTTTATATTTTAAATTTTGATAATTCATATTCTAAATCTTGGATTTTGATTTATATTTTGATACTTTGGTACTTGAGTATGTTGATGAAATTTTATTTGAAATAAAACACACACATAAAAGTGAATAAATCCTGACCGCATGGCTAGATGAATTTTCCCAAAATGAACACACCCAGTGTACGCCCCCTCCCATTTTCTCCCTCTAAATGTTATTTTCTAGGTTTATTGCTTTGTAGTGAGAGAAAACAGTTTGCACGTTTCTATTTAGTGAAGAAGGAAACATATGCCATTTTTGTCAATCTTTTTTACACTTTTGTAGATCCTCCAAACTCTTCAAGTCTCAATCCACATGCCTGCTTTTCCACCCATTGGTGAAAATCACATAGATTTTCTGAGTGTTTCAGTGGTATTTGGTGAGTCAAAGGCCAGTTTATCAGGAGCATCTACCAGGAGGCCCAAGTTTTAGGTTTGTCTGGGGTTCATTCATACAGCAGAAGACAGGAACTAATATTTATTAATATCCTAACACTCAAACAGGTATAGAACATTGGCTGAGTTAATTTATATTATTTGACTATGTATTTCATGTATACATATTATTATCCCCATTTTATGATTGAGGAAATAGAGATACAAATTTTAAATATGTCCTCTTGGTAAAATATAGTGAATGATGTTTTGCTGAGCAGCAGAACCAAAGGCCTGATTGATAATGGATGGAAGTAAAATTCAATAAGACTGACTGTGAAATTCTTCCCACTAATACTTGGCTGCCTGTGAGCATGAGTGAAGAATGTGAGTAGTGCAGTCTATTCAGGGTTTAGATTTAATGAACAAATATGAGTAAATGATATGACTGTTCAAATGAGTATTGTGACAATGAGTAAAGTAACTGACCAAGACCAGGTAGAGAGACAAGTGACTCTGGAAAAGAGCCACATGCATTGTAGGGACTGATAGAGACTGAGGGGCTAGAGGTAATGAAAGGGAAGAAAAATCTGTGCAACACAGAGAATGAGTAGAAGAAGTGGAAAGATAAGAGGTATGGTCAAGGTTGGGAAATTCAGAATTTTAGATCTTGGAAGTGGAGAAATTTCAAATAGTGACAACCTCAAGGTATGGCAGACCAAAAGAAATGAACCTGAGGGTTGCTGGAGTTCAGGAAGTCGAGGATCTGTGAGGTTGGCATTTTAATGATCATTGACACGGTGGTGAAGTTACCACCACTGGTCACAGAGGAAGTGGTAGACTGGAAGCTTATGCATTGGTGGGTCAGTTACAGTAGCTCAGAAGATTGTAATAAGATTGAGAACAGGGTGGTTTAAAAACAGGATGACAACTACCCTATGTTACCTTGGGGTGATTAGAAAATCTTGATGCTGCCCTGGGCTAGGTCTTAGATTTTAGGTAGTGGTGCTTTAATTGGATTTCAGCTCCTACCTATGGGCATCTTTTGAACATAGCACAACCTGCAGAATCACAGCCATATTTATAGATGGTATGAACTTTAAATGAGAAAAGGCATTGAAAGATGGTAGAGCATCAGTGGTCAGCCAAGTCTTTGCAGATGCCCAACCACATCCCACAAATTCTTACAATTGTGATATCAGATCATGTGTATACATTCTCCCATGATTAGAGACAATGTAATCATCCTAGAGTCATGACTGCCAGCAAAAACAGTGATAAGAATTAAATAGACCGATTAGTTCTGCTTACCCTGAGTGCCAAGTGGGAGAAACGGCTTTTATTGCAGTGGATTGCAAGAAAGGGTCCATCCCCTCCCCAAATATGAAAGCCAGGTATCACTTAGGAGGGAAGTTGGAGTAGTGTTTATAGGAGAGGCTGAAGTATAGGTCTGAAAGTCGTAAAGTCAGGACCAGCTGAAGGAAAGACCTGGGTAGGGTAAGGGGGAATGGGCTGGAGTTTCTAGGACTGAGATTCCAGTGAGAAATAGCAGTGGAATAGGAGTGTGAGCTCAGAAAATATGACACAAATGAACTTATCTATGAAACAGAAACAGACTCGCAGACATTGAAAACAGACTTGTGGTTGCCAAGGGGGAGAGGGAATTGGGGAGGGATGGATTGGGAGTTTGGGATTAGCAGATGCAAACAATTATATATCTGGTTTTAATATATATACAGCTTCATTTTCTTTTACAGCCTTGAGAAGTTAATAATTCATACTTATTTTCTTGTTTATACTAGTAGGGTCATGTATGCAAAAGAAGTACCGGCAGCTTTGTTACTCCAGTTCTATAGACCTCACAGAAATTCCTACTACTAGACCATGAATTTCCTGGTGGGGGACTAAGTGTTATGAATCTCTGCATTTCCAGTGTGTAGCAGAGTCTGACACGTAATAGATCTCTAATACTTTTTGGTTGAAAAAATAAATAAATTGAGTCAGAATGCAGTCTTACAGAATTGGAGGCTATTCTTTACCTCTAAATCCTTTTATGTCAGAAGTTATCATTGAATTTTGGGGGTGGAACATAAATGTCACCATGTGCATGTTTCAACCACATCAACACTAACACCGTCTTACTCTGTTATTTTAACTGAACCTGAAGTAATTGGGACCTGGTCTTCTTGTCTGACTGATGAGTAATCCGTAAACAGCTGAATGGATTGGTATGACCACACGGAGCTGGTCAGAGTCATTCTATCTATCTCATTCCCTCTGCAGACTGTCAAGAAAATGAGCCTCTCAGAGTTGTATTTATTCTAGAATAGAACGCGGTAAAAGGGAAATTAAAGTTATTTATAAGAAGGCCTGGGAGAAAAGTACACACACAATTCTTGATGGCAATGATAGGGAATTCATTTAAAAAAATCAAATGCCCTAATCAATTTATAGCTTCCCTGATATAAAAGAAACAAACTCTCTTATTCATGGGTTAAGAATTTTTCTCTAATTTTTAAAAATTGTGAGCAGATGACAAATTAATGCATGAGAAACACATTATGAGGACTGAGCATGCATGTTTATATTTCATTGTTCTAATCTAATACAGCACACACCAAAGTCCCTCATACACACACTTAACGGCATGCATAATCATGATTGTGCTGCATAATAATTAGGCATTAGTGATAAGCAGTTCCCATAAATTACTGTAATTAGTATTACTTTTACACCACCACAGCCATTTGTTTTTTTAGGTTTTCCCTTCTAATTTTGTTAATTCTTTAGTATCTATCATCAACACAAATGTCAGCAGTTTCCCTAATGTCATGTGTGACTTAATTATCATTATTCTTTGCCCAGAGTGAGATCTCAATCAATGTTTGTTGGATTGAATTGAATAAACTCATCACACAGCAGCTAACATTTGCTATGTTATAAGGCAGAAAACTTGGATTTGCTCTTCAGAGGTGAGGGCCTCTGTGCATTTCTCAGGGTCGAATGCTATCTCCTCCACTCCATACGCTTAGTCTCCTTACTCCCCTCTTGAAAGAACCTTGAGTTTCAGGACTTAATGAAATGTGGGTCAGGAAATGCTGGCTGGAGCAGAAGGTGGTGGTCATTAATTTCTTACCTGCTGTATAGCTCAGAGATCAGGAAACTGGGTCAAAGATAGAGCTGAACATGAAAGGGAGGGGAACAATGACGATGTATTCTCAGTGCTAAGCATCTTGCTATGTTGGGATGAGAAATGAGCTAAGAGATTAATTTAGTTCACCAAACTATTGAGTTAAGATCAAAAGAGGCCTGGGAAGAAATTTGATGATTTAGAAACCTGCAATACCATCTGAACCAATCATCATTGGCACCTAATGTAGGATAAAGGCAGTTTATCTTTAGGGTAACCTTGCCCTTGAATGACACTAGAGTTAAGAGAAGACTTCACTTGATTTCAAATATTTCCTCTTCTTCTACTGGCAGGAGGGCAGATCTTTCTTTCTACAGTCTGAGAAAAATAAGAATTCAAATACCTCACAGAAAACATTTGTATAAGTAAGTTTCAACCAAATCTTGAAAATGAGACCAAATCTTTTCTTGGATTGTTTAGGAGAGGGGACTAAAAGTAGATGTATATGTTGGCAGAAGTTCTGGCTGGGCAAATATTGACAGCTCTCACATGGCTGGATATCTTGGTTTCTTAGCATCTTCATAGTAGTCATATACAGTAACGGTACTTAATTGTGTTTCTTGGTGGAACAGCGACAAAATAAAATCACAGGAGTAGAAGCACTGGGTGACTGTATTAATTTCCTAGTGATGCTATAACATATTACTGACTTAAAAAACAAAAATTTATTATTTTACAGTTCAGTAGGTCAAAAGGCCAACACATGCCTCGTGGGATAAAAATCAAGGCATTGGAAAGACTGCATTCTTTCTATGCAGGCTCTAGGGGTGAATGGTTTTCTTACCTTTTTCAGTTTCTAGAGATCACCCACATTCCTCCATCTTCAAAGCCAGAATCTTTAAATCAATCTTCAATGTCCCTTTTGCCACGTAGGGTGACACATTTACAGGTATGGAAGTAGGATGTGGGCATTTGAGAGGGACATTATTCTGCTGACCTCAGCAACTGATTGTCCATCTGACTCTGGAGTACTAAACTTGTTACTGAACTGAACTTGGGTCCGCTTGCCTGATGTGCAGCAAAGTCAATCTACTGACACCAGGTTGTGGTGAAGGAAAGTACAGCATTTATTGCAGGGTGCCAAGAAAGGAGAATGGACAGCTCATGCTCAAAAGACCTGAACTCCCTGATGGCTTTTGGGGAAGGGTTTTTAAAGGGCAACATTAGGGTGAGGGTTGCAGGATGCCTCAGCTCATGGACATTTTTCTGGTTGGTTGGTGGTGACGTTTTGGGACTCTCAATCATCAACCCTCTGGTTCCACCCAATCTGGGGTCTGCCTGCTGGTGGTCAGCATGCAGCTAACTTCTTCCATCTGGTGGGAGTTGTAGTATCTGCAAAACAACTCAAGAATATGGCTGAGAATATTATCTATAGCCCTTGAGGAGGAACTAAGGGTTCTTGACTTTGGTTTACGGCTAAACTATTATTATTTTGTCTTGCTTGACTGTTTGCCTTTGTTTCTTCATTTTCTCACTTCTCTGGTTAAATTTGATCTTTGGAACTCAGGAAAGGCCTAGGAGGCTGCAACGGGGTGGTCCTTCTCTGGAAAGAACCTGCAGGTCCCTAACAAGGTACCATAACTTTAAAACCTGTGACAGGACATTCACCCCCCTCTCTGGAGTAGTCTCCTGCCTCTAGCCTCCTTAGGTCCCTTTTCACATTAGGGTTCATGTTCTAATGGAGGTCATTTCCCTGCATTCTGTCCAATGCAGGAACAGGTTCTTGGTCATTGAGTTCCTGGGAGCCACTGTGTTTGCCATGTTCACAACTTATGGATTAGACATCCTGCTTGATTTTTATGGTGACTTTCAGGTTTAGAAAGCATGAGAATAATTGTGGGTAAACATTTGCATAAAGATTACTGTATAATAGGGACTGTTTAAAATGCTTTACATATATTAACTCATTTAATCTTCACAACACTCTTATGAGCAGAGTTCTATTATTTATACTTTTAAAAATTTTTAATGGGGTATAGTTGATTTACAATGTTGTGTTACTTTGAGGTATACAGCAAAGTGAATCTATTACACATATACATATATCCACTCTTTTTTAGATTCTTTTCCCATACAGGCCATTACAGAATACTGAGTAGAGTTCCCTGTGCTATACAGTAGGTCCTTATTAGTTATCTGTTTTATATATAGTAGTGTGTATGTGTCAATCCCAATCTTCAGTTTATCTCTCTCCTCCCTTTACTCACCAATAACCATAAGTTTATTTTCTACATCTGTAACTCTACTTCTGTTTTGTAGGTAAGTTCATTTGTAGCCTTTTTTTAGATTCCACATATAAGTGATATCATATGATATTTGTCTTTCTCTGTCTGACTTTACTCAGCAAGTGCTATTATTATTGACATTTTGCAGATAAGAAAACTGAGGACCATAGAGGTTAAGAAAAATTGGCAAAGTCTACCTAGTAAATAACAGAGATGGGATTAAAACTCATTCTGTCTGGCTTTGGAGTGCATGCTTTAAATCACTACATTGCACATTGCCTCTCACAGTGCATGTAACAAAAGTTTAAATTAAAAACACAAACACTACTATACTAAACTAAAAATGATGCTGAAGAGATAGAGAGTGGGAGGGGGAGTTAGGGGAAGATTTGAAGAAAGAGTGAGCATGCATACACAGGGGAGAGAGAGTGGCCCCAGAGAGGGCCACAGGGTATGAGAAGCACTTTGCATATTGCACAAAGGCACCCCTTGAGGGGTTCCTGGGGGCTGGCAATGTGGCTAATTTGCATCCTGCTGAATAAACCCAGAGGGGATGTCTTTTCCCTCTTGCACAAAGGTGCCCTATAGGCCAGCAGCAACCATGTTTACAAGCTGGTGAGTGTATATGAGCAAATTTTGTTTTTTGACTAGAGAAATGGATTTATCTAATAAATAGTATATTAAAAGATTCCAGGGCTTCCCTGGTGGCGCAGTGGTTAAGAGTCCGCCTGCTGATGCAGGGGACACGGGTTCGTGCCTCGGTCCGGGAAGATCCCACATGCTGCGGAGCGGCTGGGCCCGTGAGCCATGGCAGCTGGGCCTGCACGTCCGGAGCCTGTGCTCCACAACGGGAGAGGCCACAACAGTGAGGGGCCCGCGTACCGCAAAAAAAAAAAAAGATTCCAGAAATATGTTTTCTAGCATTGGGACTGTTTGCTTCCCATCAGAATTCCAAGGGAAGTATTTAAGGGATACTAGCATTGGCTAATCTTTATATAGTACCCATATAGCACTAGCCCATTCACCCTTAGACTGCTCAACTCCTAAGTTGTATGAATCATTTCCTCTTTTGTTGTCAAGAGCTTAAAGATTAAGGTTTCAACTGGTCTACCTAGGTCTGAAATTTTGTGATTTGGTTCATTTTGTTGAAACATGAATAGTCCTCCAATGAAGAGATGCTGTCTTCTTTCAAAGCCATGTTGAAATGCCCTCATATCTCCCTAAGTGGTATTTGCCCCTGCTTAGGCTGTTAGATTTATCAGTTTCTTAACTAAAAGATGTTCCATGGAAATCACATTAATCATTGATTTATAATGACTAGATAGCAGGAATCCAATAATCAATGAATTTTAATCCTGAAATATTAATTCTTAGTCACTCCGTAGTTAAAATATTTAACAACCTCATATTGGTTGTGCATTAAAACTGCTCTTTAACACAATAGCTGTTTCTGAAAATGCTTGGATGTGGGAAATAATTGCATTTCTATTGAAGCTATTAGAATGAATCACAATTGGATTTCACATAAAAAGTTCTTAATGCATAGATATTTCACATAATATGTTCCTAGGCAAGGATTCTTCAAATAAAGCTCTTTTGTCCTCAAGAAATTTTATCTGTGAGTCAGCTTTACCTCCAATTAGATCAGATATTCTTGCTTTTTCTTTTTGTTTCCTTTTTTGTTTGTTTGTTTCATTTGCTACTTAAATTATTTCTAGAAATGTTATAACACTGCTGTGGACTGCATGTTTGTGTCCCCTGCCCCCTTCAAATTCATATGTTGAAGTCTTTATCCCCAGTGTGATGGTATTTGGAGGTAGGGACTTTGGTGATTAGGTCATGAGAGTAGAGCCCTCATGAATAGAAATAGTGCATTTAAAAGAAGAGATGCAAGAGAGATGAGGTCTCTGTCCGTCATGTGAAGACAAAGCAAGTAGGTGTCCATCTGAAAACCAGGAAGAGAGCCTTCACCAGACACAAGATCTACCAGCACCATGGTCTTGGACTTAGCCTCCAGAACTGTGAGAAATACATTTCTGTTGTTTAAGCTACTCAGTCTATGGTATTTTGTTATGGCAGTCTGAACTAAGATAAGCACCTATAGTCATTGCTGTGGTCACTCTGTAAAGCAAGCTGAACCCCTATGCAAAATTTGGTTTGAATATCAAGATGATGATGCCACATGTATACCAGCATATGAAAAGGTCACATAATGGGACTTTCTGGGGATTTCAGGGCAGGACCCCAAGCTGGTCCAAAAATGGCTTAGGAGAACCAGGAAAGGAGACTGGCTTGGGTTTCTATAGTAATTAGAGGTGTAGGGCCAGAGTGAGGTTTCCTGCCAGTGGTTTGAACTTCCTACCAGAATCAAAGGAAGGAGCACTTGGGGCTTTAGTGTCAACTTCACCAGCTGGGGGAAGAATAAGAAGTATGGGGGGGGGGTGCTTAAAAGCTAACAGCAGTCAAACATCGAAAAATGAAGTCAGACTCTTTCTTACAATCCTTGTGGAATCTAGCTATAACGGAGCAAATTTTAACTTCTTTTAAACATAAAAACTCTGTACAGCATGGTCTGGTGGAAAGAGCAAGACTGAGAGCTAAATAGACCTAGACTCAAATTTGAGGTCTGCTGATGGCTTGCTGCGTGCATCAGGACTCTGTGCAGTAAATAGAATCCACTGTAGGTACTTAAAGTATTTGGGAATTTAATATAGGGGGTTAGCTACATACAAAATTGTTAAAGAGGCTGGAGAAACAGGTTCCAGGCTGTACCCCTGGAATAACTCTTAAGAGTTACGCAGAACAGCTTCCCTAGGAAAGTACTACTTTTGATGCTGCTCTGGTGCTATGCTGGAAGCAATAGCCTCTTTGAGCACTGCCAGTGCAACTGCTTCCATCATCCACCAGATTGGGCAATGACACTGGACTGCTGCTATAGTGAAACCTCACATTTTCATGGTCTTGCTTGCCAAAAACAAAAGCCAAGAGCCACAGGAAGTTAGCTTCTGCCTCACATCCATTTCCCCAAATCTTGCCTTAATGTCTGTAAGTGATAGAAGCCAATTCACATCTTAAATCCTAGTTTGAAGGGTCTGAGAAATGTTCATTTGAGTTTGACATGGTCCAGTGGGGGTTGA
This sequence comes from Mesoplodon bidens, assembly GCF_964165515.1. Classification (NCBI taxonomy): domain Eukaryota; kingdom Metazoa; phylum Chordata; class Mammalia; order Artiodactyla; family Ziphiidae; genus Mesoplodon; species Mesoplodon bidens. Next base: position 157,604,376 of record NC_138178.1, read on the forward strand.
CTGAAACAATCTAGCCATTTCCCCCTCTCTGGGTGATCCGGGGGAAGAAGTATTTGAGTTTTACTTTTCTCTTCTACAAAATGGATCTCATACTTAAACTGAAGGGTATCTAAGGACTAGAGGTCATGTAATTAAAATATATAGTGTATGATAGTTGGCCAAATAACCATATGTATTATTATGGCTATGTCTATTTCAGAACTTTAGGAATCATTACACTGGAAGTCTTAATAAGAAGTTGCTTTATTGTAAAACATGTAAAGAATTTTCACTTCAGGATAATCTGTGGGGATTGTAAAGCCCAAGCACTAATTTTAGAGATAAATTATAGTAAGTAACATTGCAATTTATAAATATTGGGACTCAAACTCATGCCTCCCTCCATTTATGTATTTACATATTCATTAATTCCTCAGCTCCAGATTGTTTTTACCACCTATTGTGCCAGACATTGTGTTACCGACCCTCTCCAGTTGGGTGGGCTCCAACCTTGCCCAGTGCCATTGTGCCAATTGAATGAGACCAAGTTGGGCAAAGAGGAGCAGAAACTGTATTTGTTGATCAAAGAATGGAGAAGGGAGAGCTCGTGCTCTAAAGACACCTTCTCCCCAAAGGGAGGAAAGTGAGGGACTTTTAAGGAGGCAGGTATCATCAGAAACTGGGGAAAAGGGTAGACATATCCAGGAATAGCTAGCACATGTGCAGCCCCTTAGGCTCCCTTGGACACAGCACTGATTGGGCATAGCAAGGTATACGTCTCCATTTTGGGGCCGAGATCTTAGCATGATAATGAAGCTAAGGCAAATTTCGGACACTTCCATGTTTCCTCTGCACAGGCGCTGTTCTTGCAGTTAGACTGGAACTGGTTCAGGGTGGTTGACTGTCACGTTTCCTTTGAGGAAACTAAAAACATCTTTGACAAACATCAGGTGTTTTGGAACAAGAATAGAAATAGGTTAAATCAGAGATCTTTCAGCTCCCTGGGGTATGTATGGCTGACAGTTGTACTTATTGGTAGGTATGGAGCAGAGAATAAACAGGCTAGATCCTGCCCATTGGAGCTTTATGGTCCAGTGGAACAGAGATATGTTAAATAAATAATCAATGCAATGTAATTGTTATGAAGGAAAAGAATGTTAGTGTGGCTAAAGTGAATATGGAAGAGAATGGCCTGGAATGGGATCCCAGGGACAGGCAGGGGGAGACCAGGCAGAAAGTATGCTCACTCAAAGCAGTGATTTAAAATTTTCATTTATAAAATCATTTTCAAATCATCTTACACAGAAACTTGTCGCATATAACATATAAGATTGAAGCTACTCTGCTTGAAGGGTGGGGATATGGGGTATTTGGAAGGTCTAGACCCCTCAGTTTGCTCAGTAGTTTTCACCCCCTTCAGTAGCATCCCTCAATGGGACTAAATGGTGTGAGGTATTAGACCAGAGTGCTCCCTGAAATTGATATCCAGAGAGGGGAAATAACTTATACAAAGTTTAATGTTCATTTTAAAAGCATCAGTCCTAAAAATTCACTGGCTAAAAATGGGAAGTTTCTGAATTTACCTCTACAATTAAGATAGTTTGAATTACAGAAAATCAACCCAGCACTTTGTGTTTGTACTGATCAGAGTATGTTCAAATCAGTTTAACATTTTTAAAATTAGCACCTCCAAGTCATCTCTGATAGGAAATCAGTCGTTGGCCACTACAAGCATTAGAGTATTTGAAATCCAAAGAGAATCTCCTTGACTTTCCCCAGCTCAAGGCAAGTCATCCCTAAGGAGGAAGGAAGCTAACATTTCATGAGCTTGTACTATGGCACCAGGTACACACTGGGTGCTTTACATAATGTCACATTCTCCCTCTTACAAATGAAAACAGGAAGCTCAGAGAGACAAAGTGACTTGTCTAAGGTTACCATTTAATTGGGCATGGGGACAGATTTGAGTTCAGACTTGCTTGACTGCAAAGCTATTGGTTCAGAAACTGGCCCCCGTACATGGAGGTTAAGGAGAGACAGGAGAGAGAGGCAGCCACTCCAGATTGGTAGGTGGAAGGTTTAACATACAAGGAGGCTTGCCTTGGTCAGCTATAAGACAAATAAGTCTCTACACCCACCTGCCAGAATCTTAAACAAAAGTTTTTACAGAGGCCTAAATGGGGCTCAGTCATGTATTCCATCCACATGATCTCAATAACACACTGCTCTCTCAGGGCTGAATCCTTGAAATCAGCTCCCACTGTGGGAACAGTGGGCAGAATATACATTCCAAAGAGAAGGGAGGGGGCTAGGGGCCTCCGATCCCCTGGGTCTAGCATGAGATCAACTGTCAGTCACATGCTTCCATGACCTCCTCCAACCAAAGCGTATGTCACCGTTTGAAGGAGGACTGGTCTGAAGTGTATTGCTACTGTTTAGGAGGGTGAGTAACCAAAAGTGATTTTGGTTTGTGTTTTATAGATAATATTTCAGTCTTTTTCACTTTCAGTCTTCAGTCACTTTCTTGTGACTCACTTGTAAGGGAATTAACATTTAAGTTTTAAAACAAGTTGTCACTTTAACCTGTGAAGTTTTTAATTTCCTGTACTCCTCTGAGGTGTCAGTCATCTGCCATCCAGTAGGAGAGTTTTGTCTTTCACTTCAAGATCTATTGGATTTCTTGTAGTGATGTAGTGATGGGATAAACAATATCATTAATTTATGACTGACTATAAAGCACTTCAAAACACATTTGCACCTTTTGTTAGAACATTTCAAAGTGTTGAGCAAAGAATTTTAAATGCTACATATTATTTCAAAGCAATGGATATCTATTATTATTATGTTCAGGAAGAAAGAGAAAAATAGAAAATGCCAGACAGTAGAAGAGAAAAGAACGTGTGTATGAAAGCGAAAATAGAAAGAGGTTTTTTCCTTCCAATGATTTCTGGCTATTATTATCCTTAAAAGTTAATCAAGAAAAGTAACTTGTTGAATGAAGTAGCACATAGGATTATATTTCCAATAAAGAGCTGCTTGAAATTGTGAGTTCCCAAAATTACCATGAGTTGCGGATATACTGCCTGCAGAGTTTACTGGAGTAAACTTATGACCACATTTTAAATGCAGAGTAAAGTCTGGAAAAGTGAGTCTATCCAGGGACAGTAAAGAGGTGTCCTCTCAGGTGCCAGCTCTGACACCTGATTGGCAGAGTGTCTCATTCAGAAGAATTCTGAAGCCAAATCTCAGCTAAAAAGAATGCATCAGGATTGGCCAGCAATGTCTGTCATGGCTAAATGATGGATTGTTTCTTGTCAAATGTGTATGTCAGCTATAAACTGGGTATTGTAAGAGATTGGATAAGTCTCTGCCAATGTAAAGGCATACACACATGCAATGTTTAATAAATTATTTCAAACTTTTTTTTTTACTATGTACTTTTAAAGAATAAGTTTGCGAAGAACTTGTCTTTCTCCTTAGTATAAAAGGTAGAAAAATAAATTCTGGTCATTTTTGGGCTCTAAATAATTGATATACTTTATAAAAAATTTATAGCAGTTGATAAATAAACAAATATAGAAACAAATTAAGAAACAGACAGCAACCTCATTCAACTGTGCTTGAGTGCAAAGCAAACTGGAAACTTGTTTATGTAGTTCTTGGGGCAAAGCTGGGAACATAATGGATAAACTGGAGAAAATAAAAGACTGAAAAGGTTGGAACCAAAAAAGGGGTACAGACAATGGAAAATTATTTTTTAAACTGTGAGGAGGAAAGTAGTACATGCTAATACTTAGAACTCAAACTATTGCAAGACAAAATGATTTAACTAGGAGCACCTAATCATTTAGTGCTCAGAATGGACCAGAGATACAGAACTGCTTCTTTCCTTTTTATTTATTTATTTTTTATTAAAGTATAGTTGATTTACAATATGGTGATAGTTTCCAAAGGGCAGAAAGTGGAAGGGGAGGGACAAATTAGGAGTATGGGATTAACAGATAGAACTGCTTCTTAATCTGTTATGTTTTGTGGGAAAATTTAATGGTAGATAACATTATTTGAATGAATTTGTCTTATATTTATATATATTATAATAATATAATATAAATGTATTATATATATATATTAGTCACTGTTTATATTATTTTTCCAAAATCATGAGTAAGGAAGGTATATGCTAAATTTTTCACATCCAAAATAAAAATTTCTGAATGTGAATTCAATGCAAAAATAAAATAAATAAATGAGTGTAGTAGGCTGAATAATGCCCCTCTACCTCCCCCTAGAGATATTTATGTCCTATTACCTGGAACTTGTGAATGTTGTTTTATATGGCAAATAATGCCTTTGCAGATTTAAGTTAAGGATTTTGAGGCGAGGAAACCATCCTGGTTTATCCATGTGGCCCCTAAATGTAATCACATGTATTCTTATGAGAAAGAGGCAGAGGGAGATTTGACACAGACTGATATGGAGAAGGCAATGTGAACAGAGAGGCAGAAGGTGGAGTGATGCAGCTACAAGCCAGGGAATGCCAGCATCCACCAGAACTTGGAAGAGAGAAGGATCAGATTCTCCCCTAGAGTATTCGAAGGGAGCACAGCTCTGCTGACACCCCGATATCAGCCCAGTGAAAATGATTTCAGATTTCTGGCCTCCAGAACTGTGAGATAGTGAATGACAATTCTTTTACATTTTTTTGGACATTCCTTTATTTTGTATTCTTTTCCATTATGGTTTATCACAGGATATTGAATATAGTTCCCCGTGCTATACAGTACCACCATATTTTTTTATCCATCCTCTCTATACTAGTTTGCATCTGCTAATCCCAAACTCCCAGTCCTTCCCTCCCCCACTCCCCACTCCCTTGACAACCACAAGTCTGTTCTCTATATCGGTGAGTCTGTTTCTGTTTTGTAGATAGGTTCATTTGTGCCATATTTTAGATGCTACATATAAGTGATAGCATATGATATTTGTCTTTCTCTTTCTGACTTACTTAGTATGATAATCTCTAGTTGCATTCATGTTGCTACAAATGGCATTATTTTGTTCTTTTTTATGGCTGAGTAGTATTCCATTGTATATATGTATCACATCTTCTTTATCCATTCATCTGTTGATGGACATTTAGGTTGTTTCTATGTTTTAGCTATTGCAAATAATGCTACTATGAACATAGGGGTACATGTATCTTTTTGAATTATAGTTTTATCTGGGTATATGCCCAGGAGTGGGATTGCTATATCACAGTAATTCTATTTTCAGTTTTCTGAGGAGCCTCCACACTGTTTTCCACAGGGGTTGCACCAACTTACATTACCACCAACAGTGTAGGAGGGTTCCCTTTTCTCTACACCCTCTCCAGCATTAGTTGTTTGTAGACTTTTTGATGATTGCCATTCTGATGGGTGTGAGGTGGTACCTCATTGTAGTTTTGATTGAATGTCAATTGTTTTAAAGCACCAAGTTTGTGGTAATTTATCAGCACCACATCAGGAAACTAATACACACAGTTAAAAGGGGAGCAAAGTGTTTTAAGGCACTACATTTGTGGTAACATGTTATAGCAGCCATAAGAAACTAATGCAATGGGTTTAAAAGAGGAAAAAAAGTTGAATATTTCTTCCTTCAGTACAGTCTCCCCAGACTATGTGATCTTTCCCTAACACATACTTCCCAGCACCTCAAATTTACTTTTGGTAACATTTGTTCATTGTTTCTTTCAGCTGTCTTGTTTACCTGTATATCCCAAGGTGCCCAGAAAAGTAACTGGCACACAGTAGGCATTCAATAAATATATGTTAAATGATCAAATGGAATTCAAGGCATAGAATCATTAGGGTGGTGAAAGTTGGGTTGTGACTTATGCAACTGGTAGGATAAAGTTCTTTTGGGCAGGATACAGATTGGGAATGGGGTACAGCAGTTAACACTGTGTATCCTATATGTACCTGTGAAGACAGGTGGTAAGAAAATGTCAATTGCTTAGTCATTTTGGAAAACCAACTGCCTATTGCTATTAAAATTACAAACATATATAACTTTTGATTGAGGAGATCCCTTCTTGATAATTAGCAGTATGTAAGAATATATGAACAGGGATAATTATTGCAAGTTCGTTCATGGTATAAAATCCTGGAAAAAGTAAATGCCTAACTTTAGAAAAATGACAGAAACAATCATGGCATATCCATACTATGGAATATTATGCAGCCATTAAAAATTTAAATACAGCTATAATAATTGACTTGGAAGAATAGCCAAGAGATACTGCTAACTAAGGAGCGCAGGATGAGGAAGGGTGTTTGCTAATACGATTATTTTTCTATATATACATAAATATACACACAAATGACTCTATGAGTATGGATAATAACACAGTTTCATATAGATACATATTTAATACTAGCTGAATTATTAATAAGGGCAGTGTTATAGGGGCACTGATGTAGTTGGGAGGGAGAGGTGGAAGTGAAACAGAGCAAAAGAAAATAAAAGACCACAAAGGCAAATATGTTATAATTGATTAATGCACTTATGTAAATTTATATTTGTATATAGATATATTTACAGACATTTAAAAAGAATAAATACAAAAATGCTTTTTTCTTTTTTTATCAAGGTAAAATTGACATATAACATTATATTAGTTTCAGGAGTACAGCATGATGATTTGATATTTATACATATTGTGCAGTGATTACCGCAATAATTCTAGCTAACATCTGTTACCATATACAATTACAAATTTGTTGATGTTGTTGTTTAGAAAATGGCTTTCAAGCAGGAAAGGGGGCTTGAAATAATATTGTAGGAGGCTGTTGTCCTGAAAAAATAAATGTGTGTTATGGTCCCAGTATGCTAAGGTTTTACAGTAAGTCAGTTCTAAGAGGAAGAAGGGGCCAGCTGTGTGGTACATCTAGACTTCAGCCACACCAGTAGGAGCACTGGATTACTTTGGGAAGAGGTGGGCACGGAGTAGGACCCCTGAAGAGACACAGTAGGTTCACACACAGCCCCACCCACATGGCCTAGGGCTGTAGCCATCAGCCCTAATGCATCCCAGCCAAGTGCGAGGAGACTGAGCCCCCTGCACCCCAACCCAGGAAGCCAGATCTACTCAAACGTAAGGCTTGGGTGCAGCAGTCTAAAAAGTTATCTAGATTGTTTTCTCCTGCCATGTGTACCCTGCTCTTCATTTTGATAATATGTATCACATTTCACATTTATTTATGGATTAGTCACTGGTATTCATTCTTCCTTCCTCCACACACGCCTCTCTTTGGAAAGGTACTTAGACTTATTGTGACATCCTCAGAACTTAGCATGGTGTCTGTACTTAGTAAAACTTGAAGAATATTTGTTGAAGGTTCATAAACATGCATTTTCTATACTGTCAAATACATAAGGTAATGATAGTTACTATTTTGTTGTTGTTATGAGCCCACTTGGGACTTTAATGAAATCTATGAAACTTCCTCCCAGAAAAATTCAGAATTTTGTCACATTTTCTGTGGATTCATTGACCCCCTAAAGCCCGTTCATGTGGGGTTCGTCATTTCCAAATTATGTTAATTTCCCATTTTAAACAGCAGATGTTAACTTTTACAGAGTACTTGTCAGACTTTGAGCTGTTGAGCGTATAATATTTCAGTTAATCCTTTTAGCTCTAGGAGGTAAGTCCTGTTTTTACTTTTTAAACAGGTGAAGAGTCAATTTAAGAGAGACTTGACTGACTTACCCAAACTCATAGAGCTAATTAGTAGCAGAGCCAGGGCTCAAACCGAGATTTTTTTTTTTTTATTCTAGCCTGAGTCTGCACTCCTAACCACCGAAAACCATCTGCCCGTTCTTTGTTTCCACCCACGGTAAGCGATGGAGTTATCCAGTGAAGACACTTAATCTCCCCTAGTAAGAGTCTGAAATGATGATATTAGCTGGCTTGAGCTCCTGACTTGATGTGAGCAAAGTTTCCTTGATCAAACAGGACAGGCTGTTCCCCCAACAGTACTCTTCATGCTTAGAGAGTCTACATTCCTGCTGCACTTGTTTAGCAATTGGCAGAGCTGTGACTCCAAATTATCTCATGCATGTTTCAAACCATTTAAGTTGTCATTGTAGGATTTTGTCTATTAGCAAAATACCATCCCCTGAATACTGATTATGTAAAGTAACACAATTGCCTGGTGATGGGAAAGCAATGACTTCTTGAATGTAGTCCAGCAGTATGACTGCTCTTTTCCAATGAAATGTAAGGAAGTTGCTTCTGCAATATTCTTTATGTAATTAGATAGATTCAGGGTGTATTCATAGTTTACCCCATGTTGATAGAAAAATAAACAGGCACAGTATTTTTAAAAAATGCTTAATTGCACACCTAAATGTCCTTTGTCATTGAGGCTAAAGAAGAGTAAAACACGCCTTTTGCATTTTCCAGCCCTCTTCTTTGGTGGCGACAACATTTTCATCAGAGATTGAGTGAACCCAAGAATACTAAATACACTCTTGGCATAGGATTTAGCTCTTAGCTAGCGGGTCCCAGGTTGGGGGATGGGGGAAAGCACTCTTGGTGAAATCTGGAGCTTTTAGCATGCTGGTGATTGATCCGCTGAGTTATTCACTTTTAAGCTTCATCATTTTCACATTTAAAGTAATTTCAGTCAGTAAGAGAAAATTACACTCATTATATCCAAATGCAAATATATGTTTAGAAAGCATGTGGTTTAGAAAACAAATGGGATACAATCCCAACAGTAATGCCTCATAGGGTCATTTGCACACCTCTGTCTCCTAGCTCTTTATAATCATCATATTGTCATGCCTCCCTCCATGAAATAAGGAGATATATTTATTTGTGTCACTCTTCCCATGGGCATGAAGTGGAGCTCTCCCACCCCTATTATTTTTATTTCTTGCTTTCTGCACCAGTGACTATACTAATCAGATAAAACTGGGCCTGAAATCATGCAGAAATCCTAGGTAATGCTCCTAGAGAGGACTGTCTTATCCCCAGGAGATCTCAAAATTAGGAAACAACTTCCCTTAGAATTCCTTTAGAATTACCACCAGCACTGATCTTCAATTAGGGATCCTTAAGGGCTTGCCTGAAGTTAGCTTGTTTGCAGTAGATTAAAGATGGTTGCAAATTTTCTATTACCCTGCCCATTGGGAAATGGAGGCTAATTCATCTCCATGGAATCTGGGCTCACCTAGTGACTTCCTTGACCAGTTCAGAGAAAAAGACATTCTGAGACTTCAAGGCAATGTCATAAGAAGCCTTGCAGCTTCTGCCCATGTCTCTTGGAGCACTCTTTCTAGGTGCCTCGAGCTGTGATGTAAGAAGTCTGCTGACTCTGAGATCATGTGCTGGTACTCCCCATGACAGTTCCAGCAGACCCTAGCCTTCCAACTATCTCTGCCACTGCACCAGTTTTTTTGTTTTTTGATCTTTTTTAATATTTCAATGTAGGTTTTATTGTTATGCAGGTGTAGTGAAGCCAGTAAATCAGGAGATGACTGCCATTGAAAAGATAGTTTGATACTCATAGTTTCTGAAAAGAAAGGGCATGCCTGGCCATACAGGGCCACATGAGGATGCACTGGAGTTGATAAGGTGGCAGAGGAGTAAGGCGAAAGCATGGACAAGGGCCTGTATTTTGGTTCTTGTGGGAAGGAATGGAAGAGGCAGGGAAAGCAGGGAATTTGGCTAATTTGAATAATTTCAGTGGCCTTCCAGGTATAGGGGCTGACCCTAGTTGTCTGGTACCTGGCTGTGGGGTAATTAAAACAGAGGAATATTAGCTCCAAGTGTAAATGCTCTATGAGAGCCCAATAAAGAGAAGAGGGATAAGGATTTTGGATTAGGTTGGTTTGTGTATGAAAGGTACTCGTGTTATCTCTAGGAATTGGCTAGCCCTGTGAGAGGCAGTCTCTCCCAGGTCAGCAAAAGTCCAGATGCCAGAGCATCAAGAATACAGAAAATAAGAAAATGTAGTTAATACAACCAGAAATGTGAGTGAAGCCATCTTAGACCCTCCAGACCTGCCTATCTGCCAGCTGAGTACTAAGGAGAGAACTCCATCAGTGCCATGTGTACCTGAAGAATTACCCAGTTGACCCCTGCCCCAATTGCTGCCCCACAGATTTACGGGATATAATAAAGAAGTATTGTTTTCTTCTGCCGAGTTTGGGGTAGTTTGTTTTGTTAGTTAACTGGTATATTGCACCACAAGTTTAGAGCCTTTTCACTTTCTGCCCATTCACCAGAAATCCATTAGAATGAGTATTCATTCTTTTTTTTTTTTTTTTTTTTTGCGGTGTGTGGGCCTCTCACTGTTGTGGCCTCTCCCGTTGCGGAGCACAGGCTCCGACGCGCAGGCTCAGCGGCCATGGCTCACGGGCCCAGCCGCTCCGCGGCATGTGGGATCTTCCCAGACCGGGGCATGAACCCGTGTCCCCTGCATCGGCAGGCGGACTCTCAACCACTGCGCCACCAGGGAAGCCCGAGTATTCATTCTTGATCAGTGCCAAAACTCAGTAAAATTTCAGCTAACGTTGATTTCTTTGTATCTTTTGGCAGAATTCTACTTGGATAATATAATTAATCAGATTTCTTTTAGCTATTCTGATAAACAAGAAAACCACATACAAAATATAAAATCCACAGATGAATACTAGAAATGACTTCTGGGTTTCTATGTTATAAAATTACAACATTTTCAAACTTAAGTAGTTCAGCTAATCTTTTTCAAACTGACTCTGCCAAAGGTTAGTGGGCGAGGCTTCCTGCTGATTTTGACATAAATGGACTGTGAGGATACATGGTCATGTTGAAAATGATGCGGCTACTCAGGGAAAAATGAAGAAAACCAATGCCATCTCTATTTCCATACAGATTAACTTCAGAGGATCTTATAGTTCTCCCAAACAGTTCTTGCATGGCTGGCTTGAGTAGTGCCTGCATTTCCCTGTCCTACAGCTGCCTCCATCTGGAATTTAATATGCACTCATCTCTTTTCCATTCCAGGAGGGATATGTAATGAAAATCTGCATATTAGTCATCAGCTGTCAACATTGACAAATTTCAATTACCATCCTCTGGTAGCAGTTCACACTAGAGAAGGAAATCAGGATGGCACACTGGGATAGCATACTTGTGACAGATCTATTTTAATTGCCTTTCTTATCCACATTTAACCTCTATCATTTTGACAGGAGAAAGAAACTCACAGAGGAGGTAACTTTTTCTGCCAGTGATAAAGCGGGGTGGGATGGGGTAATAAGCTTCTAGGAAGAGACTGGGTAACACGTATCAACATATAGACTGGCGTTGATTGCTGGGGATGCTTTCCTTTCACTGTGAGGCCTGTGGTGGTAACTTTCTGCTTATCAAAATACTTTGCATTTAATCAGCTGCCTGGATGGATGCTCCTTCTGGTCGTCCATAAATTATTCATCAATTAAAAAGACTTGGCATGATCTTTTTTTTTTTTTTTTGCCTCATTTTCTGAGAGATGAATTTTCAAGAGCCCACAGCGGTAGTTTCCCTTAGTGGGTTCTCATTTCTTCTCATTCCTTGCAACAATACTGTTCATTTAGCCTTTTGATTGCAGCTTGATGGTTGCATCAGAGGCTACCTCTGCAGTGACGGATCATGTTGAGTTGTGCTATTCTGCTCTTGCTTCGTTCTTTTTCTTTAATCCTGATGGATCTAAGTGCTTTTCTCAAAATAAAGAGAAAATGTTTTTCTCTAATAAAACATGTCAAAAAATCATTTATGGCCTCTGGCTTTTCACAGACCCATTTCTCATGGGATTTTTTACTGTGGGTCTATTCCTTCAGTGACCTGGTTTCTGTTATGATCCAGTCAAAATGAAATTAAGGTATCTCTCTGTAATAACAATTTGCTAATATTTATTGGCCCTAGCTGTACTTCACGTTTGGATTACAATAGGTAACTTATTTTTATCATCAAAAACCCCTATGAAGTAGATACTGTTATTATCCATTTGTTGCAGATGAGAAATAAGCTCAGAGGTTTTTAAGTAGCTCTCTCATGGTTACACAGCTAGAAAATAGTGAACCTAGGATTCATTCTCAGGGAGTCAGACTCCAGAATCTGATTCCCAATTTCTCTGCTGCACTACGCATTGGGAGTTCATGTCTGCAATGTTTTATTAACCGTTTTAGTCATTATTACTGCCCTGCAGAAGAATAACATCCTCCTGGGGACTTACAAATTCATTATTGTTTTGAAAACTAGAAAGAAAGGGTAATGTGGTTTCACCTATCTCAGGAAAAGACCAAAACAGCTAAGCTAGAGAATTAACAGCCAGAGACAAGGACAGTAGTTAGATTGGAGAAAATTAGAAAAGGAGTTGACTAAGGCATTTCTGAATTTAGGAAAGAGTAACACCAGGAGTGAAAATGGAGCCAGATGGATCCAAACGGGTCTATCCATGACTTCTCTGTAGTCTTTTCTAGATATGGAACCACAGCATTAGCCTGGATACTTTCTCTCTTCTATTCCCTCTTTTCTCCATTAAGTTTTTGTTCAGGCTGGATCCAGAGTATTCTAAGAGTTGTATTCACACAGTTATATGATAAGGGAAGACATGTCACTTCTTAATTCTAATCCTTAAACTAATGCAACAAAAACTGTGCAAACTGCAATGCAAATTAGCATAGTCCTCCTGAATCTTCAGGGTGTCAAATGGATGTTCCTTTTACCAGAAGGACTCTGAGAAACAAGTTATGAGTAAGGTGTTAATGAAGTTTCAATTTTGAGAAGGCAGTTAAGACAGGAGAGAGAGCATGCAGAGCTGTGGATGCCTGGCCCAGAAGGAGGCAAATTACAATCATTATAAATCATAGTGGAATTGAGAGGGGTTAAAGAGGTAATTAAAATCTTTCTTCTGAATAGAGATTGCAACCTTAAAGTTGAAAGAATGGCCTTGGTAGAATTTAATAGAACTCTTCCTAATTATTAAAAGGATAAACCCCATCATTTGACACAGCGTTCCTTTTTAAATGCAAGCAAATCAAAACCACCCCAGGGCGTGTGAATTAACTGTGCTCATTTATAAACTATAAAGTGCCTTATATTTAAGAGAATGCATATGACAAGCTGAAGACAAATCTATGAATATATTTAGATTTGCTAGTGCCAAGATTTCTTACACTTTTTTGGGAAATATCCCAAATGAGATAAAATGCAGCTCTGGAAATATCAGGACTCATTTAATGCTTGCTGCTTGGTATAACCAAGGAGTCTGTGTAAAGCAGGATTGTCTTTAGAATGATTAGTATGTTAGCACAGATTTGAGTTATAAATATCATAGTTATCCCTGCCCCTATGTGTATGACACATATCATGTAGCTCTCCAGCACCTGACATATAAGGCTTGGGGAGGGGCTTACGTTTATTGCATACATATTATATATTAGGAAATGTTTGGTCTCTGAAAATTATTTTATTGAACTCACCAAGCAGTTTTGTCCATAAGGCTTCATTAGTACTGTTATACATATGAGGAAACTGAGACTTGGAGAACTGAAGTCAGATGGCCACAGGTTATAAGACTGTAACTGTAAAAGCTGAGTTTAAATTCAAGGTCGCTGGTCTTTAAAGTAAATACTTCCTATTATTATATCCTGCTATCTTCTAGAATAATATAGGTACTTCCTGTATATAGTAGGTGCTTAATAAATCTTTGTCGTATGGACTCTGAAGAATCAATCCATATGTACTCAATGGATTTGAAATTTTATTAAGAGAAAAAGTGGAATAAAGTACAATTAAAAGCAACATGTGAATATTATTAAAATGATAGATGTAAACATCTAGATATGATAACGTTTATAGAAACTCAGTGGAAATTGCTACTATTGAAGTATAGTATTTATCAAGGGACTCTTCTCTGAGAAGAAAACTTTGCTTTTTTAAAATGTGCAATTCCTAAATAAAACTTCCTCTCCACATCTTCTTACCAATCCCTTCAGAAAAACATATTACAGTTTTTCAATATTACATACTAGAAGGTGCCTAAAAGCCTACTTATCCTGCAGTAGTTTTATCTCAGCACATTTTCCTTTCAGTAATAAGGTAAATTAAGACCACCTTCAGGTGATTTTTTTTTTTTTTGACAGACTACACAGGCAACCATAAAGTTCCCCCAATGAAAATGCCCTCAAGTGAAATGCTCTCTTTAGGTCCTCAAGAAAATTTTAGGAATGGCAGCGTGTCCTCAAGAATAAATATCTCATTTCAGTAAGGCATGCTTGACCTTGAGAAGCAGCCGGGGATTCCGAACATCAAGCCATGTGACTTCCCAAAGGCTACAATCAATCTATTGCTGACTGTGTGTTGACTGTATCTTTGTGAGTCCCGAAAAAAAAAAAAAATACGGAAGTAGCTTTGGCTTAGTTTATTTGGTTAGAAGGTCCCCTGAAGACCAGTTTGGATGACACAAAAGTCAAGCTACAGCCACTTTGGGATGATTTGATTAAGGTGCTTCAGTTGGCATCTACATAATGTAAAGTGAATTCCATCAAATTGCAGGGAAGCGGGGCTTCCCTGCTGGCGCAGTGGTTAAGAATCTGCCTGCGAGTGGGCCTTTAGGCCCCAAAGCGGGACTTCGCGGCCTCTCTGCTCACTTTTCTGCCTCCCGCTTCTTCCTCCGCCGCCGGCGGCGAGCAACGGCTTCACCCCAGCCCAGGGCATAGCCGTGGCCGGGCCTCCCTTTGGACCCGCCTCCGAGAGACGTCACTTCCTGGTTGAGTGTTTCCGGGTCGCCGCGTCCCAGGGCTACTGGTCTCTGTCCCCTGCAGCCGGCAGGAGTTGCGAGAGTCCAGCCGGGCCTGGCTCCAGCGGCGGCCGTGGCTCCTTCTTGCTCCCCTCAGCCGGGGCGTCCTTGGCGGCAGTGCCGGGAGCACTCTGATGGTCCAGGCAGGCGACATGTCAATGGTTTTAGCAATGTCCCTGCCTCTAACTCAGAAGCCATGGAGGAAATAAGGTAGCCCCCATCCCTGGATCGGATCGGATGGGGAAGTCCAGTTCAATGGATGCAAAATATAAGGATGACTTATTTCGGAAGTATGTGCAATTCCATGAAGGCAAAGTGGACACCACCCCCAGCAAGCAGCGGCCTGGCAGTGATGAGTTCCTGTGGGTGGCAGCCTCGACCCTGCTCAGCCTGCACAAGGTGGATCCCTTTTATCGATTCCGGCTGATCCAGTTCTATGAGGTGGTGGAGAGCTCTCTGCGCTCACTGAGCTCCTCCAGTCTGTGGGCTCTGCACTGTGCCTTCAGTGTGCTCAAAACGGTGGTTGTCAACCTTTTTCTCTGCCCGTGGAAGAAGGAATTCAGAAGCATCAAGACCTACACGGGCCCCTTTGTTTATTACGTCAAGTCCACATTACTGGAAGAGGACATCTGAGCCATCCTGAATTACATGGGCTACGTGCCCGAGTTGGGGACTGTGTACAAACTCAAAGAGCTGGTAGAGACCCTCCAAGTGAAGATGGTTTCCTTTGAACTCTTTCTGGCCAAGGTGGAGTGTGAACAGATGCTGGAAATCCACTCCCAAGTCAAGGACAAAGGCTACTCTGAGCTGGACGTGGTGAGCGAGCGCAAGAGCAGCGCGGAGGATGTGCGAGGCTGCTCAGATGCCCTACGGCAGCGGGCCGAGGGCTGGGAGTACCTGACAACCTCCATGGCCCGCGTGGTGCTCCAGAAGTTGGCCAGCGAGCGGGCAGCCAAGGACTACTACAAGCCCCATGTGACCAAGCCCTCAAGGTCAGTGGACACCTATGACAATTACTGGGAGAGCTGGAAGCCGCCCCTGAAGACCCCGTTGAGCCTGCAGAAGGAGCATGTGGCAGCAGACTTGGGGGACGACCTCAAGGACGAGATCATCCACCCGTCCCCCGTGCTCCTGACCATGTCCAACTCCCGCCACGGCAGCCCGGATGACCTGCCATCCCCCTCCCCCAACAATGGCCTTGGGTTGCTGCGTGGCACGTACTTCTCCGCTCAGGAGGAGGTGGATCTGTACACAGACTTGGAGCCCAGGGCCATATACCGGAGGCAGGATGCCCTGCGGCCAGATGTCTGGCTGGTCAGAAATGACGCCCACCCCATCTACCACAAGCACTCGCCCCCCGCCAAAGAGTCTGCCCTCTCCAAGTGCCAAAACTTCGGTCTGTCCTGCAGCTCCTCCCTCTGCCAGCACTGCGACAGCCTGCTCGCCTGCTCCCCAGCCTCCAAGCCCAGCAGCTTCCCCAGCAAGGCCTCCGCCCATGACAGCCTGGCCCACGCGTCATCTCTGCGGGAGAAGTATGCAGGCCAGACACAGGGCCTCGACCGGCCGCGGCACCTCCACTCTAATATCCAAGCCCTCCCCTGCAGCCGCCTTCCACTGTGGCTTCTGTGACCGCCCGGGGGCCGCCAACACCTGCACCCAGTGTTCGAAAGCCTCCTGCGACGCCTGCCTCAGCACCTACCATTACGACCCCTGCTGCAAAAAGGGTGAGCTGCACAAGTTCATGCCCAACAACCAGCTGAACTACATGTCCGCCTAGTTCTCCCATCTCGTGTAAGGATAGACTCGACCTTGCACCTCCCTGCTACAAGGGCTACACCACTGACCTTTCTGGTTTCATGGGGAAGAAATGTTAATGCGTTGATCTCAGAAGCAGAGGCCTGCACTTGACCACGTGGTTGTGTGTGGGGGGGATCGTGTGGCCAGCTGCCCCACGTGGGAGTTCCCGTATCGACTCAGATATGTCAGCTGATGGCTGCTTTGCCACCTGGCAAGAGAGACTGTGGCACTTGCATTCAGATTCATTTTTGCTAATCACTCCCTGGTCCGTTCTTTTGTTTTTGTCTCTCAAAGAGGATTTTTCTATCTCTGGGACTCTTGCCATGCTGACTGCTCCCACGGCAAAGCCAACTTGGACTGGGAAGGGCCCTCCAGGTCCCCTCCAAACGCCCACCTGGAGTGGTGAGCTAGAGGCCTGTTGGCTTGTGAAATGAGCCCTCCTGCCACACCGGGCCTCATCCACTGGCTCATCCCTCCACCACCCTTTCCCAAACACGAGGATCCCCGGCGGCAGCCCCCCACCCAACTTCCCTGCCTCTCCACGTATCGAAGGTGACCCGAGTCCAGGATTCACTTAATGTCATCCTGTTGCCTCCACAGTTCAGTTCAGCCTTGGGGCTTGTGAAGTTGGCTCTAGCGCTCTGAAGGGTGGACCTTCCACACTGGGACTGACTTTTCCCCCGTTTCTGTTGTTTGCACATGCCTCTCTTACTCTACTGTAAATAGATATTTTTGAGATTTATTTTTAAATAAATATTCAACTTGCTGTGTGTTTCAAAGTGGTTAAAACATTAACGATGTCGCTGTTTATAAAAATGCCCCGGGTTCTTTAGTCTTCCAAGGGAGGGACTCACGCCCTTCCACCTTGTATCCTCCACTCGCCACAGCTCGAGGGTAGAGTGGAGATTGTAGGGGCAGAGGAGGAACAGAGACGATGTCCCCTGAGTTGGTGGAGAGCCACTGTCTTCCCTACAATAAATTTCTAACACCTACCTCCAGTGTGCACTTAGGGGGTTAGTCCAGGCCGAGAGGTCTGTGTGCCTGCAGACTGTGACAACCTAGTGACAATTCAGGAACCTCACCCTGTGGATCTCCAGTCTGGTCTTTGCCACTTGTTGAACATGAACCTTGCACTCCAAAGTTCTTGAGTCTCAATTCAGAAGGAAAATCGTTTGGGATTCCCACCACCCCTCTATCTCAGTCCTCTTCTCTTCACCTGTGTCCAGGATTCCTCTGCAACATTTGTGACCTTTTTGCACTAAAAGTGGGCAGGAGCCGGCGTGCGCCCATCAGACAGATGTGTCCTGAGATTCTTAGCCGAGCCTCAGCGCTTCTAAACCCGAAGGTCTCTTAAACTCCTCATGTGAATTGCTGACCCCGGATTTCCTTTTGGGGTGCAGAGCAAGAGTGGGGCAAGAATTTGAAAATAAAACTGCTTCCTTGTGAACTAACAGTATATTTTAGCCATAAGTGTTTGTGATGTACAGAATGTTGTAGGAATTTACATGCAGTGGGTTTTCTGATAGAAGGAGGTATTCAGCTCTTGAGCACATTTAAATCTGGCTGAATCCTGAGGCTACTGTGAATTTGCTGATGTTCTTCCAACTCAGTTGTGTGATTTTAAGGTTTTCAAAATCTTCTATGGCTCTTTTTCTATATATCTAGTAGATCATGTGTAGATATTCAATGTGTATATAATGCTGAATTTCAACCAACTTTATTACTAAGACCCACCCGTTCTGGGGCATTCATCTCTGATGTTCTTCCTTTTCACGTTTCAGAAGTGTCCGTGCCTGTCCCAGTCCTGAGTTTTCTAGTTTTCCATTTCCAGACTGCTCTAGCACTACACTAACTCTTTTAACCAACCGTGATGCCATGTAACTTACACAGCAGACAAAAGTAGGAATAACTAACTTGTCCTGGAAGAGAAAGGCCAGTGTGTGTATCATCATGGAAATACTGTGTTCATGGACTGGAATAGGAAATGCTATGATCATGCTTCTCCTCGTTGTGTATCTTATTGTATGAGGTTGCTGTGACTGAGATAAATACATGCTAATTTAAAAAAGCAGATGTTTTGCATTTGATTTCTACCAAGAGTTGAAATGTTGAGAGATGATTTAAAAGAATAAAGTGTCTTCCATTGTTAAAAAAAAAAAAAAAAAAGAATCTGCCTGCCAGTGCAGGGGACACAGGTACAAGCCCTGGTCCAGAAAGATCCCACATGCCGCTGAGCAACTAAGCCTGTGCACCACAACTACTGAGCCTGCACTCTAGAGCCCTCAAGCCACAACTACTGAAGCCCACGTGCCTAGAGCCTGTGCTCCTCAACAAGAGAAACCACCGCAATGAGAAGCCCATGCACTGCAACGAAGAGTAGCCCCCGCTCACCGCAACTAGAGAAAGGCCGTGCAGAGCAACGAAGACCCAGCACAGCCAAAAAGAAATAAATAAAAATAAATAAATCTATAAAAAAAATTGCAGGGGAGCATGTTACCTTTAGTTCCTGCCCCATACTCTTCATTACTATTACCGGGGCACGAACCCAAGGCTTTATATATTATTTCACTTAATCTGATGAGTTAGTTACTCTACCATCCATATTTTGCAGATAAGGAAACTGAATCAGGGCTTCCCTGGTGGCGCAGTGGTTGAGAGTCCGCCTGCCTATGCAGGGGACACGGGTTCGTGCCCCGGTCCGGGAAGATCCCACATGCCGCGGAGCGGCTGGGCCCGTGAGCCATGGCCACTGAGCCTGCGCATCCGGACCCTGTGCTCCGCAACGGGAGAGGCCACAACAGTGAGAGGCCTGCGTACCGCAAAAAAAAGAAAACTGAGTCTCAGAAGCTTGAAAGAAATTTTCCAAGGTTACACTTGTAATAAAAGGTGAATTCAAGTTTCAAACTAAGACCTGTATTTTTTCAAAATCCATGCTTATCTTATGACTCTGTGTTATCATCCTTCAGTTTAGGTGGGAAAGCTGTAATGTCACATTAATTGTCTCCTTTATCATGTTTCATCTACTTGTATTCATTCACATAACAACCATTTATTGAGAGACTTATATATGCAGGGTATTGAAGACTGATACGAGGCACAATGTCCTCTCCAATTTTTTTCGTTTTTTGCAAAAGCTGAAATTTGGTGTGAAATATCATTATGATCCTTTTTAACATCACTAACTCAGTGATGTTTTATTTCATTTATTGATCCAAGCCAAGCCAATATCCCTTGTCATCTGGTAATGAGCACTTAAAGCATGAAGATCCCTGCTCTTGTCCACTTAAGCCAGCATTTCACACTGGGCTACTCAGTCTCTCTGCGTCCCTTTTTTTTTTTTTTGCAGTACGCGGGCCTCTCACTGTTGTGGCCTCTCCCGTTGCGGAGCACAGCCTCCGGATGCGCAGGCTCAGCGGCCATGGCTCACAGGCCCAGCCGCTCCGCAGCATGTGGGATCTTCCCGGACCGGGGCACGAACCCGTGTCCCCTGCATCGGCAGGCAGACTCTCAACCACTGCGCCACCAGGGAAGCCTCTGCGTCCCTTTTTGTCCCTGTCTTGCTCTTTTCTGTGACTCTTCTCATTTTAGTTTTTTGGCCTTGATATTCTTTGGACTGATGTTCAAAAAATACTTCTACTCTCAAATAAGAAAACATGATAATCAGAATGATTTTACCTCCCTTTTTGTCCTTTATACACAGATGTTCAACAAGAATAACAAAGCAGTTAATGTTTTATACTGGTCTTTAAGTTCAAGTGAAATCTTTTTCATATTTCATAGGGATTTCTGGATTCAATGTCTTCTTACTTCAACAGCAAAATCTCAGTTTTTTGGGGTACTGTACTTTCCCCCTATTATGATAGTTATATTGCCTTGCTACACTTGTATATCCCTATTTCTACCACTATGTTGTATACTCTTTATAATCAAGAACACTGTCTAATTTATCACGGTTGTCACCACATCCAGGCTTAGCACAAGGTCAAAGAGCAGACAGTCAATATAGATGATTGGTCCAATTTCCTTAACTAATAAATGTATCAACCTTTGCATTGGAGACACATCGATGAACTAAGTCAGACAAGGTCCCTACCCTTGTGGGGTTTATGACCTTGAATTTATTTCAGAAAGAGTAGACAGAAGAAAGGGAAAAAATAAGGAAAGATAATCTAATATTATATGAGTAACTGCAGTGTGTGAAGTAATGTTAGCTATCTTATGTTTGCTGCCCCACTTAATGTTTTAGTGGGGCAGGAAGTAAATCAATCTTTCATCACAAAGGCAGTAAATCAGTCTTTCCTAAACATTTGTGTTACATCCTAATATGAAAATAAACCTAAGTCATCAACCTTTCTGGAGCATGATCATTTGGTAGTTGTTACTTCTGGGAGTCCTTTTCCTTCAGCAAAGGTAGAAACTGGATTTACTGTTGCTGTCACATTTGAGGTCATCATTGCGAATAATAAGCATGTCACTTTTTTTCTCTACTAATCTCATCCTTCAGGCATTTGCTGGTAATAATTCACTACTCTGTTGTATTTATTTTAAGAAAATAAATTTATAACCATGGATCTATAAAACTGCTTTTCCCCTGTCATATCACAATGTGGGGGCCAGGTGGGAGAAGTAAGTAGGCTCACATAGCTATCAAAATGAGGGTTTTGTACTTGTTGTTGAGGCTACTTTCTTGAACTGAAAGATGATTTCTATTATCTATTGTCTCTACACACTGTATATGTTAGAACTAGGGGTTGGTGGAGACTGACTTGCAGGAAGAACACCTCCAGAAACTATATGCATATATTCATTTGACCTAAGGGATTGAAATAGCTTTTTAACCATTTACTGGGAGTCAAGGCCTTACATCAAGGTTAGAAGCATAGTTGGAAACTAAAAGGCACTTTCCCTAGGAAATGAGACAGAACGCATTTTAAAGAAAGAAACAATTGTGTCAGGGTAACCCAATTGTAGTAGTGTGATTAAGTCTGGGAGATGGGAGCCCCAAACCAGGCCTGATGGAAAGTGTAATACCACCTATAGTAAAGGTCTCACAGCAATTGGAGACAAAATGACAAGCGTCTGTTTGTAGATAAAAGACGTTAACATGGAATCTCAGGACTTTGATCACAGAATCTTAAGGAGCTAGATATTGATTGGGTTTACAAACAATCACAAGAGCCCAAACACTGCTTAAGTAGAGTGGATAGGAAGAGAGGAAAAACTACCTGTTTTATTCAAAAGGGAAGATCAAAGACTCTAAGAAGATGATTTAAAATATAAATCATCAATATTGGTCAAAGGGTACAAACTTCCAGATAAACAAGTTCTGGGGACCTAATGTACAGTGTGGTGGTTATAGCTAATGATACTGTTACAGGGGCTACACCAAACTAAAAATCTTTACAGCAAAGTATCAACAAAATGAAAAGGCAACCTAACACATTTTGCAATTCTAAAATGGTATTGGGTAGAGTATCCTAGTTTGCATATTTTCTCCTTTCAGCTCTGAATATATTATGCCACTCCCTTCTGTGCTTCCTGTCTTAGGTATTTCTTTCTTTCTTTAGGTTTGGGACATTTTCAGCCATTATTTCATCAAATACATTTTTGACCATTTTCTCTTTCTGTTCTCCTTCTGGGACACCTATCATGCAAATGTTGGTATGCTTAATGCTATCTGAGAGGTCTCTTAAACTGTTCTCATATTTTTATATTTGTTTTCCTTTTTGCTGTTCTCTTTGGGTGATTTCCATTATTCTGTCTTCTAGATCACTTATGCATTCTTCTGTACCACTTATTCTGCTATTCATTCTTTCTAGTGTGTCTTTCACTTCAATTATTGTATTCTTTTTTTTTTTTTTTAAATGTCTCTTCATGTCTTTTGCCCATTCTCTAATTGGATTTCTTTTTTTTTTACCATTGAGGTTTTTTTTTTTTTTTTAAAGAAGATGTTGGGGTTAGGAGTTTATTAATTAATTAATTTTGCTGTGTTGGGTCTTCGTTTCTGTGCGAGGGCTTTCTCTAGTTGTGGCAAGTGGGGGCCACTCTTCATCGCGGTGCACGGGCCTCTCACTATGGCGGCCTCTCTTGTTTCGGAGCCCAGGCTCCAGATGCGCAGGCTCAGTAGTTGTGGTTCACGGGCCCAGTTGCTCCGTGGCACGCGGGATCCTCCCAGCCCAGGGCTCGAACCCGTGTCCCCTGCATTAGCAGGCAGACTCTCAACCACTGCGCCACCAGGGAAGCCCAATTATTGTATTCTTCAGTTCTGACTTTTTAAAAAACGTTTACTAGTTTCTTATTAAAATTCTCACTTTGTTCATCTATTCTTTTTTCTAATTCATTTAGAGTTGTTATTACTTTTGCTTCAAATTATTTATCTGGTAAATTGTCTATTTCTGTTACGTTTTATTTTTTTCCAGTGGTTTTCTCTTGCTCTTTCAGTTGAGTCCAGTTCCTCTGTCTTCTCATTTTACTTAATTTCTCTGTCTCTTTAAATTTAGGTGAAACAGTTACCTATTGTCATCCTGAAGGTTTGTCCTTATGTGGGAGCATCCCTATACAGTCTGTGTGTACTCAGTCACTTTGGCAGGAGAGCTGGATTTGATGTGAACACAAGTCCCTTCTTTCCCCAGGGTGTGCTGTCCACTACCACCTTGGTAGAAGGTGGGGCTGGAGATGGAGGGGCTAGGGCTGGAGCCAGGTGTAAGGCAAGGTTTCCCCTCTGCTCAGTGGCTCTTGCCACCCTACTGGAGATGGTGTAGTATCTCCAGTTTCTGTAGCATAAGCCCAGAGGATTGGGTCTGAGCTGGCCCTGTTCCTTTTAAGTGTGTGTTCTCCCCTGTCTCTGCATCAACACCCTTGCCCCAGAGGGGAATAGTGCTGGAACAAGAGGGGTCTGTGCAGGCTGTCTGCTTGTGATGGCAGGCCAGCCCCAGACAGAGGTCTGGGCTGCTTCTGATGAGCTGCCTGTGTCAACACCAGTAATGGCTGCCCCATCCTACTTAAACTCAGCTTTGGGCCAGAGTACCCTTTGTCCCTCACAGCTATCACTCCCCTCCGTTTCTGCCACCCCCACCCTGATGTTGAGTCAAGCTGCTGGGCAGACAGGGCCTGTGCAGGCTCTCAATGTGTATTGGGGTATGGGCTGTGGTGGTCCGGTTGCTGTCAGAGATTGGGACCATTTCCAATGTGCTGCCTGTGTAAGTGCCAGAAGTGGCTGTCCCCGTCCCGCTCAGACACCACTTTGGGTCTTGGCTGCCTGTTTATTTCACAGCCAAGCATTTTCCTTGCTTGTGGCAGACCTAGCTCCACTGTGGAGCTGCAGTGTGATGTAAGCAGGACTGGAATGTTCACCCGGCTCAGGTTGGAGCATGTACTGAGACAGTAGTGGGAAACCAGGCAGCCTCTCAAGCTGCTTTCAATCTGCCCTCTCTGCCCTGCTTTGAGAGCAAGCCAATGCATGTGTGCTCCTCACACGTGAAGTCAAGGCTTTTCAGTTTTCCTGTTGGGCCCACTGGCCCTCCAACCAGCCAAGGGGACTCCTCTTCCCTTTGTCAGAACCCAGAACTAGGGCACCCAATATGTGGCCTGAACCGTTCACTCCCCAGGGCAGATCTCCACCTGTGTTATCTCCTTTTTCCTCTGAGTCCCCTCCTAGGGGCACAGGTTCTGACCTGATTGCTTCTTTTCCCTCCCTACCTGATTCTGTGTGGATATTTCTTACAGTCTTGGTTGTACAGGAGTCCTTCTGCCAGTTGCCAGTTAGTTTTCAGTGAAAACTTTCCACACGTAGATGTATTTTTCATGTGTTTGTGGGGGAAGGTGAGGTCCAAGTCCTCCTATTTTGCCATCTTGATCGATCACTCTAATTTATCTCCAGTGAGAAAATAATGGATGTCACAGGGTAGCAGCTGGGGCTGTAAGTCCATTATACTCCCTGTGGCTGCAGATCAGAAAGGTACATTCTCATAGCCCTCGTACTCATGGACCCCAGGGTGAATCCTTGGCTTAAGGAAAAGTAGCAGTTATGATCAGAGAGATAATTTTTACAAGATGATTACCAAATCTACGCCTCTGATTTAATCTGAAGATAATGACTTAAAATGAGTTAGACCCCAGGTATTAGTACTGAAAGTATTTCAAATCTAAATGTACTGAGGATTCTGTCAATGATTGATACCATTTATTTGTTGGTACCTACTCTGAGCTAGATATGATACTAAGCAATTTATATTAACTAATTAACTGTGAGGTATTATGATATTCAACTTCATAGTTTAGAAAACTGAGTAAATTGCCCATTTATCTAGAAACACAAATATAACTTTTAATGCTTTTATTTTTTTTAGCATATAAATTTCTACATATAAATCTCTACATTATCAGTGGTTGTAACCAATGATCTTGAGATCACAATACTTCCAGAGAAGGAAAGAGGGACTTTGGGCAGGAAGGTTAGTCTTCTCTTTGTGACAAAGTCCTCTTCCCTAGTCTATGAGAAATTATTTCTATTTCTTTCTATCTTGTTTTCCAGAAATGTACTTGAGGGAGAAGAAAGCAGAACACAAAACTGAGGTAGGAAACAAAATTTATCCTAACGTTTAAAGAGAATAAGGCCACAAAACTGAAGACTTGAAAACTATCTTCAACATAAAAGGGAATTATATGGAAAATCCTTATACACTGATGATGGTACCATAAGAACAGTGTTCATTTGCAGCAGGAAGGTTTAGGTTAATTATAAGGAAGAGCTCCTTTTCATTCTTGTTAATCAAATGAATTATGTATATACTGAATGTGAATATGTAAAAAGAGGATACAAACAAGATATGTTATTGAGCCTTCCATTTCAGAAGGATGGGTCAGAAATGACCCTTTTGTGCTATTGATACTTTTAAAAAGAACATTCATGTAGTACAGTGGCTTTCGAACATCTTTTTATCATACAAAATACATGTATACACACAAACACAAACATATAGTTCATAATGACCACGGCTACCTTATTATCTGCAGTACATTCTGTTTTGTCTATTTTGTTCTATTCATTTTTGTCCTATCCTATCCTATACTTTCTTGTTAAAGAATGCTAGTCATGGTCAACTCAATTGATTTCACTATCTGCTAATGGCTCACATTTGAAAAATTGAACCAGTATGTAGTTCAGCCTCCAAAAGACAATTGATTCAATTACAAGAATCATGACACCATTGAAGAAAGAGGGAAGACATGAAAGAGAGTTTTGTGTCACCTTACCTATCACATAGTTATGGAGTAACTGTACAGTAAGGATTTCTTTTTTTTTTTTTTTTTTGGTACGCGGGCCTCTCACTGTTGTGGCCTCTCCCGTTGTGGAGCACAGGCTCCGGCCGCTCGGGCCCAGCGGCCATGGCTCACAGGCCTAGCCGCTCCGCGGCATGTGAGATCTTCCTGGACCGGGGCATGAACCCATGTCCCCTGCATCGGCAGGCGGACTCTCAACCACTGTGCCACCAGGGAAGCCCAGGATTTCCTTTTAAGGGTGAGAGAAGTGATGACTGATTCTATATTATGTAAGCAATATCACTTGTTGTTTAGAGAATAGTTTTCAGTGAATGATGATGAATCACAGATATTCTATTCTCTCTATCCCAAGCATCATACAGAATGCTGAGAATTATATGAAGGTAGCCTGGCCTTGTTTGTAAGAGCTGTTGGATACTTTAACACTAAAAATCAGGGAGCTGCCTTGAAGAGAATGTAGATCAGCTCAGGGCTAGGCTGTAAGATGGCATGAGCCTAAGGCTCAAGGTCTCATCTTTTCTGACAGATGGACCTAGAAGTTGAACAAGTTAGCCTGGGTCACAGTGATATAGTGGAATAACATAGTTTGCATTGAAATAAAAATCTTTATCATGTCAAGCTCAGCTGGTTATTTGTTCAATGGTTGTTGAGCAAATACTGTGCAGTAGATGCTGCTAAATACTGAGCATCTAATGAAAAGAAAACACAGTTTGATCTCAGGGATCCCACAAAGAAGATCTGCCTTGTGGTTATTCAGTTTGCTACTCTCCTCCCTAAATTCACCCACTCCCTTCCCTGTCTGCCTTACTTCCTCACTCAGAGGTTCTCCCTGGGCTCTGAGTCATCTTGCCTTCTGCCTCATAGTTGGGCTTGGCCAAAGTGAGTCACCAGTAGAAGATTGGAAAGTGGGAAGAGAGAAGTCAGGGCTTTTCTTTTCTACTCCCTCCATATCCGTACTGTGCTTTCTGGTGATGCGTGTTTCCTCCATAACTACAGTTCTTGTAGGACAACCCCTTTCCATTGCAAGCTCTCAATGTTACAGTAAAGTTCTCTGCCCTCCTTGCTATTCTGTGCCTTTGGGTGCTAGTGATGTCTCACTGTGACTAATCTTTGCATCCTCATCATATATTTCTGGTTTCATTAACCTTTCCCACATCTTTGCAAATGTATTGTTAGGTCTCTTGAGTCATTTGAGTACAAGTCTGTGTCTGCTGAGACTCTGACTGTTATAGGAGAAGCCATATATAATATAGGAGCAAAATGGAGGAATATCAGGAGAAGGGAACTCTGCAGTGACATTTTTAGAAAGTTTTTTTTTTTTTTTGGTACATGCAGTGATGGGGGCAGGGCTGCTGAGAAAGGTTATTTGAGGTAGGTCATTAATAATTGGAATAAGAGTGTGTTAGACGAAGACTTAACAGAACTGAACCTGACATGATATATTCATTCAGATTTTTACTATTGCATCTTTTTGTTTTTGAATCTTGGCTGAGCTATCTTTCAGTTCAACAGAAATGTTGCCACTTTGGGTGTGTTCGTGAGCTCACCTCACATTTATTTACTGGTGAAAAATAGTGATGCACTTAAGGACATTATGTGCTTTTAGGCTGGACACTAGAGTTATGCCTTTGGGGAATATTTTATTTTTAATATAATGTTCACTTTCTCAGAGTACTATATCTTTTTTTTTCTTTTTTTTTTTTTTGCGGTACGCGGGCCTTCCACCACTGCGGCCTCTCCTGCTGCGGAGCACAGGCTCTGGACGCACAGGCCCAGCTGCTCCGCGGCATGTGGGATCTTCCCGGACCGGGGCACGAACCCGTGTCCCCTGCATCGGCAGGCGGACTCTCAACCACTGTGCCACCAGGGAAGCCCCAGAGTACTATATCTTTAAGGCTCATCCTAACTTCATTAAAGACTGAAAAATGAGGACTTGTGCTAATGTATGTGGATGATACAGTTTTCTGTATATTGTTCTATCTACTTTTTGTAATTTTTTAGCTGCTGCAACCTTTTTACCTTGATCCCATTTGACAGGTTGGCTAATTTAGCATGAAACAGTAGCAAGCAAGATAAAGCTAACTTCTGCACGTCAGAGGAAGACATGGACATGCTGGATGAAACTAAACAAACATGAATCTTTGACCTTCTCCTTTAACTAGCACTCCCGTTCGCTGAGCTCATTATAGGGAAATCTGTTAGCATCCTTCACATGTTGGCAGATGACTGGTACTGAGCACATGCTGCTAGCCCATCAGGGGATCAGGAGAAGCCCAGTTTGTGCATGACCCATCACTGCTAAATAGCAGATTCCTGCAGTTACTTGCATTACACAAAACTGCTTGATGCACATTAAAGAGAAACTTTTTTTGAACCCCATACTCATTAGTTTTTTTTCTCTTTAATTCCGTTTTCTGACTTCTGTGGTGAGATTGCCTTCATGTCTTATCATATGTGCTCACACTCTGAGCAGCTAATGAATATGGATGTTGTTTGGGTGAAAGGGTTGTTGCATACTTTCTTGAGTAGGGTAAAGAAGGGTGAGAATGCATTATTGTTCTCTATATGAAATACCAGTGAATCATGTGTGAAGACGAGGCATGTCTTTTTTTTTTTTTTTTTTTTTTTTTTGCGGTATGTGGGCCTCTCACTGTTGTGGCCTCTCCCGTTGCGGAGCACAGGCTCCGGACGCGCAGACTCAGCGGCCATGGCTCACGGGCCCAGCCGCTCCGCGGCATGTGGGATCCTCCCAGACCGGGGCACGAACCCGTTTCCCCTGCATCGGCAGGCGGACTCTCAACCACTGCGCCACCAGGGAAGCCCATGAGGCATGTCTTGTCTTCATAATTATCTAGTCATTAATACCTTATTTAGGAATATCTACAATTCAAATTTAGTAGGACTGTAAATATTGTTTTACAGGCCTAAAATGAATATTAACCAGAGTTTGAGTTAAGTAGAACTAGTTGCCCCAAATGAGGTGCTAATACATCTTTTACAGGAGTCTCATGTGACTGTGAGGGGAGATTGAGGAGTGACTAGATTCGGAATTGAAGCATGTCAACATAATTTGACAAAGTCTGAACAAGGAAACATTATCCAAGGTCAAGAGATCTTTTATTGTAGAGGATACAGTGAATTGATTCCATTTAGAAGATATTAAACTAGGTAAATCATCAAAATGTAAAAGTTAAGGGAGGACTTCCATGGTGGCACAGTGGTTAAGAATCCACCTGGCAGTGCAGGGGACACGGGTTCAAGCCCTGGTCCAGGAAGATCCCGCGTGCCATGGAGCAACTAAGCCCGTGCGCCACAACTACTGAGCCTGTGTTCTAGAGCCCACAAGCCATAACTACTGAGCCCGTGTGCCACAACTACTGAAGCCTGCATACCTAGAGCCTATGCTGCACAACAAGAGAAGACACTACAATGAGAAGCCTGCGCACCCCAATGAAGAGTAGCCACCACACGCCGCAACTGGAGAAAGCCTGTGTGCAGCAACAGACCCAAAGCAGACAAAAATAAAAAAATAAATAATTTTTTAAAAAAAGTTTAAAAGTTAAGGGAAAGCACAAATAGACATACTTAAGCTAGGTTAGGAATTAGGTGTCCCTCAAAACCCACATGGCATATGCCTGCATTCTAGACTGTGGTATGGAAATAACATGCACCACTAACAGTCTTGGTTTATAATCTTTCATATGAACTCCTCCTTACTTATTCTCATTATGGCTGATTGGAATAGAGATAACTTACAGGAAAACTTTGGAAGACATATCCTGAAGATGGCAAAGCTTCCATCAGTTTGTATCTTTGGATGATGTCATTAAAAAAGACTTTTCTGGCCACCTATTTACTTGCCCCATATTTTTACATGAACAATAAGTAATCTCCTATTGGCTGACACTACTTGTTAAAGATGTTAGCTTTACCCGAATGAAAACAAAGTCTGAAAACAATATAGAATATATGGCAGTCACTCATAAACTTTTTACAGGGTCATGAATCCTTCTGAGAACCTTTTGAAAGTTATGGAAACTTTTTCCTTAAAATGTTTGCATTCAGCATTTATGTAACATTTTGCAACTAATTTCCTGAACCTTATGAAGTACATGCCTGGATGTTAAAGATGTTTTAGAATTTCTGAAGAATCTTAAAATTCAGGCCTGGAGCGAATGATCAGTGGGGGTCATGGGGAAAAACCATTTGGCATAGGATATTTCAGACTACGTGTTGCAGATTTATATCATTGAAAGATGTAGTTCTGGGTTACCCAAGGAATTGGGTTAACAGGCAGGATACCCAACCACTGGTGGTAGAGCTGGGAAGGCTACAGAATCAGTGCCCAGCTTCTGGAATTTTAGAAGAAAAGGCCTGTAATCTATTACCCTTACTGGGTAATTTGTAATGTACACCCAGTATAGTTTATAGATTATGAATAGTCTTTTTTTGTTAATTAGGCCTTTCAGTTGCAAGGAAGAAATACTCACAAAAGTGAACTAAAGTCCTGAGGGTTGTTATTAGGGATACAGATGGCATTAATGGAGAAGGGAATCTCAGAGATGACAGCAGGTCTTGTTTGTGATATCATATGTTAGAAATTGGTTCTGAATTCAAGGAAGCTGAGAGGCAGATTTTAGTGTCTCTTTATAGAAATAAAACTTTTTTTTTTTTTTGCTCGCTTAAGATGTGATCCATCATGATGTCACTTTGTTCTCCATTTATCTCTTTGGCTCACTTTCAATCAAATTCTTTTCCTCCTACTAATGCAATACTCTGACTATGGTGTAGCAAAAGAGAATTTGGTTCATATAGTTATTTACAGTCATACACTCCAGACATTTTTTCATACTAGACCATCACATAGGTTGTCGTGCTGTTTAAATATTGATTGTACTTGAGGTACCACTGTGGTGGTACAAATATCTGAAACTTTGGAGAGGAGGAGATAACATCATATAAAACAGAATTTGCCATCCAGGCCTTAAAGAAGAGCCTACAGAAACTTCTCTCAGTAGAAACTGCAAATGAGAGGCTTCCTAAAGATTAGAAGATAACATGATGTGGCTGGCATCACATTTCTCTATTACAGTTATGAATGTGCTGGTAAACCAGTTCTCTGGAAAAAAAGAGTTCTGATTTGCAGTGCTTGCCAATTTCTGTTGTGTAAATACTCTCACTTTAGCCAATTTCAGCTACCTCTGGTTTTAAAACTGGCTGAATAAATCCTAAATTTTAAACAATTGGCTTTTGTAAGCCAGAAGTTTCCAGCATCAACTCATCACCAATAAGAGAACCTGCGCTAAACCAGTAAATTTGTTTAAAAAAAAAAAGAACAAAAGAGAGATAAAATTAAACATCACTTGTGCCAAGACTGGAATTAGTCAAAATGACTAGAGGAAGTTTAAGACTCCCAGTGATCAAGGATGAGATTATAGCACGAAGAAGTCTTTCAAAAGTAATTAAACTAAATTTTAGTCCTTGGCTTTGATATATTTGAAGGGCAGACCAGTAGAACCAAAGTAGTAGTCACTTGGGTAGTCATTTCTATTATTCTGCTTAGTTCATATTAAAATGCATAGCTCTAATAGATTTGAATGATTATATGGGTCTAATTATTAAAAAAAGGTCTTAAATAACTGAATGGATTTGCTTAAGAGGCAGATGCTACCATTACATACAACACTGACAAAACTATCAGCTCTTCGTCCTTGGGAATTGCAGTGTCTGCAGCAAGATCCCTGCTACCTTTCTAGCAACACATAGGGTTCTCCAATGAAAGGATGTTTGAAGGAGCTGTAAGTAGACTTGACAGGGGTTTAATGTATTGAAGACCTAACACAGATTTGATTTTATATTTGTATTGATGATATATGCTTATACTTGATTTCCCTAACAGAGTCTGACACCTTTACTGGAATATTTTCAAAATAGAAAGGAATGGCTTATATGAAATATAACAACATGGTTCAGACCAGATGGATGCTTGCTGCATTAATGTGATATGGCACCTGAGGATCTGGTAACTGCTAGACTCAATATGACCACTAACTGAATGGGAAACCATCGCATTCTTGAGATGAGCCAATTTGACCCACACATTTGGCCCATACACTTCCATCCTCTCTTTATTCACAACAGATTTGGAGCCATGCAGTATACAGAGAACCTGCTTAGTATCTCAAGCCACACATTAACATTAGCTAGCAAAAATGAATGGGGGGGGAATCATTGCTGTGAGATGAGAATAATACCAGAGAGATTATGATGACTAAAGGAAGGAATGATAGAAGCTGGTGTAAATAAATGCAAACGTTCAATTCCACATTTCTGTGAATGTATTATAAATAAAAAGTATGGTCAGTTTTCCTCAGAAATTATCTTCCTTTTTCTGTTTGGCCATAGAAAATATAAAGTCAAGGAAGCCAGATAATACTTTTTCTTTTACTCTCTGCCTCTTATTTTGATTTGCTTGGCATCTTTCCTACCTTCATTGTCTGAACCATTTGAGTTTGGACTCCTGTAATTTTTAATTTAAGACATCACAATACAGGAATTAACCACTCTACTATGTTTAAAGAAGACTTTAATAGGTAATTCTTGAGCTGGGCTTTAAAATAATTGTGTGAATGTATTGGGCTTTTGGAGAAGTTTTTGGAGGGTGGATTGCCTGCAGGGTATCATTATTAGTTGAGGGGAATGTGTGTACGCACGTGAGGGTAGTTTTTTTCCCCAGGGAAGCCTTGCTTGGATATGAAAGCAGAGTTCCAATAGTTGTACCTCCTTCGGTAATTTATAGACTAAATAATACTAAACTGTCCCTCTGAGATTTATTTCTAGAAGTTCGTATATCCTGACAGTTACCTTCCACAAGACCATATTTTTTGTTGAGTCACTGCCTCATGGCCAGCAATTATAGTCCCTCTAAAAACACCTAAGGAAAGTCTAACCTCTATAAAAATCTGAACCTTTCTCCAAATTATAGTTTGGTGCCAAAGAGTATCATACTATATATATCCAAATCATTAGGAATACTTGTTAAAAATGTAGGTTCCTCTTGGAATCCACTCATTGATGGAGGCAGGGAACTCATTTTTTTTTTTTTTTTTTTTTTTTTGCTGTATGTGGGCCTCTCACTGTTGTCGTCTCTCCCGTTGCGGAGCACAGGCTCCAGATGTGCAGGCTCAGCGGCCATGGCTCACGGGCCCAGCCGCTGCGCGGCATGTGGGATCTTCCCAGACCAGGGCACGAACCCGTGTCCCCTGCATCAGCAGGCGGACTCTCAACCACTGTGCCACCAGGGAAGCCCAGAGAACTCATATTTTTAACAAGCAATTCATGGTTCTTAAGAATTCAACTATATTTCCAACCACAATTTAGACATTAATTCTCAGATTCGAGACATAATAACCTATAGAAGGTCTTCCTTTACATCTCATTCCAATATGCTCACCTTCATCACTCTTAGATCTATATATGGACATCTTTTCTAGGCATAACCATAAGCTATTCAATAAGGAGGAAGAAAAAAGTCCTAGAACGCCTGTATAGAAACCCAGGAACAGTAATATTGAACAATAGAAAATACCAATAAAGGAAATAATGAAATTGCCTGTATATATGTATGTGTGTGTATATATATATGCACATATATGTGTGTGTTATGATATTATGTAAATAGATGGGCCTGACCTTATAAATAGACAGACATGATAGTTATATTCTTCTTTATTTCTAGATATTAACTACATAATGATATTTACAGAAGAGAGTTTGAAAGTCCATGTGGAATCTGGGAAAGTGAGAACAAGATTTGAAATGCATGCTAGAGAAAGGAGTGATGTTGTTTAGAGTGTGGATGTCTAAATCTGAAGGCTTGGTGTTAATAACTTTTTTAAATATTAAAGAATTTCATGCATTTCTGTATTGGTATTTTTTTAAAGTGCTTTTGAAAGCATTTCTAAAGAATATCTTTAATCTGAATTTTCCACAAGGTTTACTCCCATGTCCCAAATGCTCTCATGTTGTGAATTTTTGTTGTTGCTGTTCATGATACTTTTAATACTTCAAAAGATCTTATAGATTCAGTGCAAGAGTATTCATGGGTATTTATATATAAAAGGACATTTTATTTTCTCAAGTTATGGGTTTTAATTACATGTACAAACTCACTGGAGCTGCCTTGATGATTTTATTTGTGGAAAAAAGGAAGCATCCTCTGAAGCAGGACTCAAGCCATTTGTATTTTTATTTTTCCTTGGACCACAGATAGGGTGACAGTCTTTTTTTAACCAAATGGAAGATGGGGAACTTTTATGTATCTAATGTTTCATATTCATAGGTTACAAAACTATTACTGAGACTGGAGTCTGGGCATCTGGTGCTATGCAAGGGAAGTAGAGCAGTTATTATGGGTCCAACAGCATGGAACATACTGCTTTGGATTAAGTGTTTATTACCCAGAATATAAAGGATGTTGGCAAAGGTACTACTGGAGGGAACGCAAGCAATTTATTGAAAAAAAAGCTCTCAAGACCCTCTTATCTGTCCGTGTAGATTTTTCATATTATTGCAGGTCATCAGTGGAAGATAGAGGCCACAGTAGAAAGAATAATTTAAGATAAGGCAGATCTGAACTCAAATTCGTGTTTCCTTTATATGATATGTAAAGTTTGGCCAGTTATTTAACGCTTTTTTGTGTGTGTTTCTTTGTTTGTTTGTTTGTTTTTGCGGTACACAGGCCTCTCACTGTTGTGGCCTCTCCCGTTGCGGAGCACAGGCTCCGAACGCGCAGGCTCAGCGGCCATGGCTCACAGGCCCAGCCGCTCCGCGGCATGTGGGGTCTTCCTGGACCGGGGCATGAACCCATGTCCCCTGCATCGGCAGGCGGACTCTCAACCACTGCGCCACCAGGGAAGCCCTATTGAACGCTTTTTGATCTCTGATTCCTCATATATAAAATAAGAATAAGCAGAACTACATAGAAGACCGAAAATGAAATGAAGTATGTGTCAGGGGAGAAAGTAATTCATAGAAAAGTATCTTTTGATGTGATAGATTACATTGATTGATTTTTAATTTGAAATGAGCTTGCATTCCTGGGATCAACCTTTTAGATCATAATGGCATTATCTTTTTCATATATTGATGGATTTTATTTGCTAATATTTTGTTAAGGATACTTACATCTATGTTTATGAAAGATATCAGTCTGTAGTTTTCATATTAAGCCTTTGCCTGGCTTGGTTGTCAGTGTAATATTAGCCTCATAACACAAATTCACAAAGAGTTCTTCCTTTTTTTTGTAGAAATTTGGTCAGGATTGGCATAATTTCTTCCTTAAATTTCTTCCTTAAATATAATTTACCAGTGAAATTATCTGGACCTTTATTTTGGGGGAGAGGATTTTAAATAACCAATTTTATTTATTTAATTGATATAGTAATGCTCATTTTTCTCTATTTTTCTTGAGTTAATATTTGTAATTTTGTATTTAAAGGAACTTATTCCACATAAAGTGAAAGGATTTTTGTCATGGAGTGTTTATAATATTCCCTTATCTTTTTACTATCTGAAGTCTTTGTATTGATATCCTCTTTTTCATTCTTAATATTGGTAATGTGTAGTTCACTCATTTCTTCTTCTTCTAGCTAGATAAATATTTATTCTAGCCAAAGATTTCTCAGTTTTAGTGATCTTCTGAAAGATTTAGCTTCTATTTTAGATGACTTCTTTTTCCTTTAATCCTTTTCCATTCTTCAAATTGAATAATTTCTTCTGGTGTATTTTCAAGTTCACAAATAATTTTTTTTCTGTCATCTCAATGCTGCTATTAAATTAATCTAGTGAACTTTTACTTTTAGTTATTGTATTTTTCAGCTTTAGAATTCCTACTTGGTTTTTTATATTCTTTTAATTTCTCTTGAGATCCCTATTTGCTGCTTATTATTAGCACATTTCCTTTAATTCCTTGGACATATGTTTTTTTAATTTGGGGACATATTTATAGTGATTCCTTTTAAGTATTTGTCTATTTTATCCCACATATGTGACTTTTTTTCCTGATTATGAGTTATACTTATTAATTTATCTGCTTATCTAGTAAGTTTTGGTTGAAAGCTAGGCACCAGATAATACATTGTAGTGACTCAATTCTATTTTGTTCTTCTGACAGTTGCTGTTTTTATTTGTTTGTTTTACTAGTCACTTAACTTTCCTGATCTCCAAATGTAAAATCCTTCACGTCTGTGGTGTGTATCCACTGCTGTCTCTGCTCACTTTTTTTTAGCCTTTGTCCCCAGGGGTCTAGTTTGTGCCTGTGTAGTTCAGCAGTCAGCAAATGATTTAGACAGAGGCTATTCTCAGACACCAAAAGCTTTCATCTTTTGTCCTCTGAACTCCTGAGCTGTGGATTGAGGAATACATTTAGGATGCAACAATTTTCATGTTTCTCCAAGGCTTGCATGCATAGTTTAGAAGTCACCCAGGGATATGTGTAGAGCTTATCTCAGCTTTTCTATGATTATCTTGGTCCCAAACTCTTTTTTGGTTTCTAGTTGCTGTACTTTGGCTTTGAACCAAATTTCTACCTCTGGCAAGTGAGGCTGTAGTTTTCATCCTCTGAGTTAGAGATGGGAACAATCTATCATGGAAAGACCACAAATTCACCTTTCTTAACCAATGAAACAGCCATTTTTCATGAATAAAGGCCTCTCAACTTGTTGCCTGCCTTTGGTCATTTTCAGTTCTTGAAGTGATTATTTTGAATAATTTCAATCCATTTTATACCTGTTTTCTGCTTAAGGGAGTGACCTAACTCCTTCATGATTTCAATGCTGAAAGTAGAGTTCTGATTTTTACTATTTAATTTTATACCATTTTAAAAGTAACTAGTTAGTGCCAGGCATATAGCAGGGACTCAATTAATATTAACACCTTTAATCTTAATATGAAGCACTGAATATGGCTATATGGTGAAAAAGACAACTTTCAGATAAGAAACAAAAGTATAACACTGCTAGTTTGGAAATAAGTAATGGCAAGCTGTCATCAAACAACCTTGGATTTTTGAATAAGGAGACTGAAAGCAATTGATTAAATATCTTCAAAATGATTACTAAACTGGGTATTGACCAAAGTTATTTGATGAGACATCAGTAACAAAAATTCTAGTGCAATCTTCTATTATTTAATAGTCCTGTTCTTTGACAAACTCTCTATATTTATGAAGTGGAGCTTAATCAACCCCTTTTGAATATTATGTCCTGTTCCTGAGAATGAAGTTGTGCTAAATTTTAAGACATTGTCACTTGTCTAAGCAAACTTTAAGAAGACTTTGTTTCTGAGGGTGCTGAGTCTCTGAAATATTTTCTATTCAGTACTACAAATTACTTATTATTTAATAAGACAGCAAGCAAATTAAAATTTAGGGGTCCTTAGGAACAAATTATTTATACGAAGGACCTTAAGATACTTAAGACAGAAATTTCAGCCAAAGAAATATATGAAACAAAAGTCATTAAAGATTAAAAAAGAAGATGAAGAAGAGTAAGACAACAGAAACGGCTCATATTATTGCCTGGAGTAGCCACTGAGAGAGACTCTACTTATAAATTTAAGGAACTTACACAGTTTAAAAGGATCTTTCTTCAGAATCATCTGCTCTTAATGTCTTATTAATAGCATAGAGCAAAATTAATATATAAGATGACCTATATAATGGCTAAATTTCAGAATAATGCAAATAGTGGCTAAAATGTCAAGTAGAGTGATCAAACCTTACAACTTTACCATTTATTTTCCAGTTGGACATTACTTACATTACTGTTGATAATAGGACTGTTAACCATTAAAATTTTATTTTTATATATTTGGTCATATCAATGACTAATTCACTTTATTAAAAATATCTGCCTTAAATAGATTTTGAAATGAAGCAGAAAGTGGCTGGAGAGAGAAACAGAGAAACAGAGAATGACCAACGGGAGTAGAGTGAGACAAAGTGATGGGAATGTGAAAATAGTATTTAAAAACATTTTACCTGGCAAAAGTTGTAATGTAATTTAAAAATTCAATGTAAAGTAAGAAAAAAATCTACTTTTAAGAAAAATCTTTTAAAAAATTATACCTTCCAAATTGTATTATTTATTCTTCTGCAACATTTTATTTTTGTATTAGCTCAAACAGAAAAGGTAAGTTGAAGTTCAGAATGTATTAAAAAATGTAATGAATGACTCTTTGTCTCATTTATCTGACAATAATGTTATAATTTTAAGAATCCCTATCACTTTCCATAGTTCTAATTAGTTCATCTCAGAGGTTGCTTTCTCAGTGGTGTTCCTACCACCTCGTTTTTTAGCATAATTTTGTGCATTTGCTGTCTGTCCTTATAATGATTTTTAATTAGTGCTTCCTGGGTGACAAAATTCCTGATGAAAATTTTTATAATTCTGTAAAATTTGATGCTATTATTTTAGTTTTTCAACTTTACTTGTTTTGCCAAAGACCAAGCCAAAGCCAGTGTTTTTTTTTCTTTTTTACATCTTTATTGGAGTAGAATTGCTTAACAATGGTGTGTTAGTTTCTGCTTTATAACAAAATGAATCAGTTTTACATATACATATGTTCCCATATCCCCTCCCTCTTGCGTCTCCCTCCCACCCTCCCTATCCCACCCCTCTAGGCGGTCTCAAGGCACCGAGCTTATCTCCCTGTGCTATGCGGCTGCTTCCCAGTAGCTATCTACGTTACATTTGGTAGTGTATATATGTCCATGCCTCTCTTTCGCTTTGTCACAGCTTACCCTTCCCCATCCCCATATTCTCAAGTCCATTCTCTAGTAGGTCTGTGTCTTTATTCCTGTCTTACCCCTACGTTCTTCATGACATTTTTTTTTCTTAAATTCCATCTATATGTGTTAGCATACGGTATTTGTCTTTCTCTTTCTGACTTACTTCACTCTGTATGACAGACTCTAGGTCTATCCACCTCATTACAAATAGCTCAATTTTGTTTCTTTTTTTGGCTGAGTAATATTCCATTGTATAGATCTGCCACATCTTCTTTATCCATCATCCAATGATGGACACTTAGGTTGTTTCCATCTCCGGGCTATTGTAAATAGGGCTGCTATGAACATTTTGGTACGTGACTCTTTTTGAATTATGGTTTTCTCAGGGTGTATGCCCAGTAGTGGGATTGCTGGGTCATATGGTAGTTCTATTTGTAGTTTTTTAAGGAACCTCCATACTGTTCTCCATAGTGGCTGTACCAATTCACATTCCCACCAGCAGTGCAAGAGTGTTCCCTTTTTTCCACACCCTCTCCAGCATTTATTGTTTCTAGATTTTTTAATGATGGCCATTCTGACTGGTGTGAGATGATATCTCATTGTAGTTTTGATTTGCATTTCTCTAATGATTAAAGATGTTGAGCATTCTTTCATGTGTTTGTTGGCAATCTGTATATCTTCTGTGGAGAAATGTCTATTTAGGTCTTCTGGCCATTTTTGGATTGGGTTCTTTGTTTTTTTGTTATTGAGCTGCATGAGCTGCTTATAAATTTTGGAGATTAATCCTTTGTCAGTTGCTTCATTTGCAAATATTTTCTCCCATTCTGAAGGTTGTCTTTTCATCTTGTTTATGGTTTCCTTTGCTGTGCAAAAGCTTTTAAGTTTCATTAGTTCCCATGTGTTTATTTTTGTCTTTATTTCCATTTCTCTAGGAGGTGGGTCCAAAAGGATCTTGCTGTGATTTATGTCATAGAGTGTTCTGCCTATGTTTTCCTCTAAGAGTTTGATAGTTTCAGGCCTTACATTTAGGTCTTTAATCCATTTTGAGCTTATTTTTGTGTATGGTGTTAGGGAGTGATCTAATCTCATACTTTTACTTGTCCCTGTCCAGTTTGCCCAGCACCACTTACTGAAGAGGCTGTCCTTTCTCCACTGTACATTCCTGCCTCCTTTATCAAAGAAAAGGTGACCATATGTGCATGGGTTTTGCTCTGGGCTTTCTATCCTGTTCCATTGATCTATCTTTCTGTTTTTGTGCCAGTACCATACTGTCTTGATTACTGTAGCTTTGTAGTATAGTCTGAAGTCAGGGAGCCTGATTCCTCCAGCTCCATTTTTTCTTCTCAAGATTGCTTTGGCTATTCAGGGTCTTTTGTGTTTCCATACAAATTGTGAAATTTTTTGTTGTAGTTCTGTGAAAAATGCCATTGGTAGTTTGATAGGGATTGCATTCAATCTGTAGATTGCTTTGGGTAGTAGAGTCATTTTCTCAAAGTTGATTCTTCCAATCCAAGAACATGGTATATCTCTCCATCTATTTGTATCATCTTTAATTTCTTTCATCATTGTCTTATAATTTTCTGCATACAGGTCTTTTGTCTCCTTAGGTAGGTTTATTCCTAGATATTTTATTCTTTTTGTTGCAATGGTAAAGGGGAGTGTTTTTTTGATTTCTCTTTCATATTTTTCATCATTAGTATATAGGAATGCCAGAGATTTCTGTGCATTAATTTTGTATCCTGCTACTTTACCAAATTCATTGATTAGCTCTAGTAGTTTTCTGGTAGCATCTTTAGGATTCTCTATGTATAGTATCATGTCATCTGCAAACAGTGACAGCTTTACTTCTTCTTTTCCGATTTGGATTCCTTTTATTTCCTTTTCTTCTCTGATTTCTGTGGCTAAAACTTCCAAAACTATGTTGAATAAGAGTGGTGAGAGTGGGCAGCCTTGTCTTGTTCCTGATCTTAGTGGAAATGGTTTCAGTTTTTCACCATTGAGGACTATGTTGGCTGTGGATTTGTCATATATGGCCTTTATTATGTTGAGGAAAGTTCCCTCTATGCCTGCTTTCTGCAGGGTATTTATCATAAATGGGTGTTGAATTTTGTCAAAAGCTTTCTCTGCATCTATTGAGATGATCATATGGTTTTTCTCCTTCAATTTGTTAATATGGTGTATCACATTGATTAATTTGCGTATATTGAAGAATCCTTGCATTCCTGGAATAAACCCCACTTGATCATGGTGTATGATCCTTTAAATGTGCTGTTGGATTCTGTTTGCTTGTATTTTGTTGAGGATTTTTGCATCTATGTTCATCAGTGATATTGGCCTGTAGTTTTCTTTCTTTGTGACATCCTTGTCTGGTTTTGGTATCAAGGTGATGGTGGCCTCATAGAATGAGTTTGGGAGTGTTCCTCCCTCTGCTATATTTCGGAAGAGTTTGAGAAGGATAGGTGTTAGCTCTTCTCTAAATGTTTGATAGAATCTGCCTGTGAAGCCATCTGGTCCTGGGCTTTTGTTTGTTGGAAGATTTTTTTACCACAGTTTCAATTTCAGTGCTTGTGATTGGTCTGTTCATATTTTCTATTTTTTCCTGATTCAGTCTTGGCAGGTTGTGCATTTCTAAGAACTTGTCCATTTCTTCCAGGTTGTCCATTTTATTGGCATAGAGTTGCTTGTAGTAATCTCTCATGATCTTTTGTATTTCTGCAGTGTCAGTTGTTACTTCTCCTTTTTCATTTCTAATTCTATTGATTTGAGTCTTCTCCCTTTTTTTCTTGATGAGTCTGGCTAATGTTTTATCAATTTTGTTTATCTTCTCAAAGATCCAGCTTTTAGTTTTATTGGTCTTTCCTATCATTTCCTTCATTTCTTTTTCATTTATTTCTGATCTTTTTTTTATGATTTCTTTACTTTTGCTAACTTTGGGGTGTTTTTGTTCTTCTTTCTCAAATTGCTTTAGGTGCAAGGTTAGGTTGTTTATTCGAGATGTTTCCTGTTTCTTAAGGTGGGATTGTATTGCTATAAACTTCCCCCTTAGAACCACTTTTGCTGCGTCCCATAGGTTTTGGGTCGTCGTGTCTCCATTGTCATTTGTTTCTAGGTATTTTTTTATTTCCTCTTTGATTTCTTCAGTGATCACTTCGTTGTTGAGTAGTGTATTGTTTAGCCTCCATGTGTTTGTATTTTTTACAAATCTTTTCCTGTAATTGATGTGTAGTCTCACAGCACTGTGGTCGGAAAAGATACTTGATACAATTTCAATTTTCTTAAATTTACCAAGGCTTGATTTGTGACCCAAGATATGATCTATCCTGGAGAATGTTCCATGAGCACTTGTGAAAAATGTGTATTCTGTTGTTTTTGGATGGAATGTCCTATAAATATCAATTAAGTCCATCTTGTTTAATGTATCATTTAAAGCTTGTGTTTCCTTATTTATTTTCATTTTGGATGATCTGTCCATTGGTGAAAGTGGAGTGTTAAATTCCCCTACTATGAATGTGTTATTGTCGATTTCCCCTTTTATGGCTGTTATTATTTGCCTTATGTATTGAGGTGCTCCTATGTTGGGTGCATAAATATTTAGAATTGTTATATCTTCTTCTTGGATCGATCCCTTGACCATTATGTAGTGCCCTTCTTTGTCTCTTCTAGTAGTCTTTATTTTAACGTCTATTTTTTCTGATATGAGAATTGCTACTCCAGCTTTCTTTTGGTTTCCATTTGCATGGAATATCTTTTTCCATCCCCTTACTTTCAGTCTGTATGTGTCTCTAGGTATGAAGTGGGTCTCTTGTAGACAGCATATGTATGTGTCTTGTTTTTGTATCCATTCAGCCAATCTGTGTCTTTTGGTGGAGCATTTAGTCCATTTACATTTAAGGTAATTATCGATATGTATGTTCCTATTCCCATTTTCTTAATTGTTTTGGGTTCATTATTGTAGGTATTTTCCTTCTGTTGTGTTTCTTGCCTAGAGAAGTTCCTTTAGCATTTGTTGTACAGCTGGTTTGGTGGTGCTGAACTCTCTCAGCTTTTGCTTGTCTGTAAATGTTTTAATTCCCCCATCAAATCTGAATGAGATCCTTGCTGGGTAGAGTAATCTTGGTTGCAGGTTTTCCTCCTTCATCACTTTAAATATGTCCTGCCAGTCCCTTGTGGCTTGCAGAGTTTCTGCTTAAAGATCAGCTGTTAACCTGATGGGGATTCCCTTGTGTGTTATTTGTTGTTTTTCCCTTGCTGCTTTTAATATGTTTTCTTTGTATTTAATTTTTGACAGTTTGATTAATATGTGTTTTGGTGTATTTCTCCTTGGATTTATCCTGTATGGGACTCTCTGTGCCTCCTGGACTTGACTGACTATTTCCTTTCCCATATTGGGGAAGTTTTCAACTATAATCTCTTCAAATATTTTCTCAGTCCCTTTCTTTTTCTCTTCTTCTTCTGGAACCCCTATAATTCGAATGTTGGTGCGTTTAATGTTGTCCCAGAGGTCTCTGAGACTGTCCTCTGTTCTTTTCATTCTTTTTTCTTTATTTTGCTCTGCAGCAGTTATTTCCACTATTTTATCTTCCACCTCACTTATCCGTTCTTCTGCCTCAGTTATTCTGCTATTGATCCCATCTAGAGTATTTTTCATTTCATGTATTGTGTTTTTAATCGATGCTTGATTCATCTTTAGTTCTTCTAGGTCCTTGTTAACTGTTTCTTGCATTTTGTCTATTCTATTTCCAAGATTTTGCATCTGGGAAATAGAATCTTGGATCATCTTTACCATCATTATTCTGAATTCTTTTTCAGGTAGACTGCCTATTACCTCTTCATTTGTTAGGTCTGGTGGGTTTTTATCTTGCTCCTTCTCCTGCTGTGTGTTTTTCTGTCTTCTCATTTTGCTTATGTTACTGTGTTTGGGGTCTCCTTTTTGCAGGCTGCAGGTTCGTAGTTCCCGTTGTTTTTGGTGTCTGTCCCCAGTGGCTAAGGTTGGTTCAGTGGGTTGTGGAGGGGACTATTGCCTGTGTTCTGGTGGATGAGGCTGGATCTTGTCTTTCTGGTGGGCAGGTCTACGTCTGGTGGTGTGTTTTGGGGCGTCTGTGGACTTTTTATGATTTTAGGCCGCCTCTCTGCTCATGGGTGGCGTTGTGTTCCTGTCTTGCTAGTTGTTTGGAATGGGTTGTCCAGCACTGTAGCTTGCTGGTCGTTGAATGAAGCTGGGTGCTGGTGTTGAGATGGAGATCTCTGGAAGATTTTCGCCATTTGATATTATGTGGAGCTGGGAGGTCTCTTGTGGACCAGTGTCCTGAAGTTGGCTCTCCCACCTCAGAGGCACAGCACTGACTCGTGGCTCCTCAATTTGGGATGATTCGTTGTCTATTTATATATTCCACAGATGCAGGGTACATGAAGTTGATTGTGGAGCTTTAATCCGCTGCTTCTAAGGCTGCTGGGAGAGATTTCCCTTTCTCTTCTTTGTTCTCACAGCTCCCGGGTCTCAGCTTTGGATTTGGCCCCACCTCTGCATGTAGGTCACCTGAGGGCATCTGTTCTTCACTCAGACAGTACAGGGTTAAAGGAGCAGCCGCTTCAGGGACTTTGGCTCACTGAGGCCACGGGGGAGTGAGCGGCATGGAGTGCGGGGCGAGCCTGTGGAGGTAGAGGCCGGCGTGATGTTGCACCAGCCCAAGGTGCACCGTGCGCTCCTCCAGGGAAGCCATCCCTGGATCCCGGGACCCCGGCAGTGACGGGCTGCACAGTCTCCCCGGAAGTGGGGCGTGGACAGTGACCTGCGCTTGCACACAGGCCTCTTGGTGGTGGCAGCAGCAGCCCCAGCGTCCCATGCCCTTCTCTGGGTTCCGCGCTCTCAGCCGCAGCTCTTGCCCGTCTCTGGAGCTCCTCCAAGCACCTTAATCCCCTCTCCTCACGCACCAGGAAACAAAGAGGGAAGAAAAAGTCTCTTGCCTCTTTGGCAGGTCCAGACTTTTCC
Organism: Mesoplodon bidens; assembly: GCF_964165515.1. Classification (NCBI taxonomy): domain Eukaryota; kingdom Metazoa; phylum Chordata; class Mammalia; order Artiodactyla; family Ziphiidae; genus Mesoplodon; species Mesoplodon bidens. Next base: position 157,649,026 of record NC_138178.1, read on the forward strand.
CCGGACTCCCTCCTGGCTAGCTGTGGCACATTAGCCCCTTCAGGCTGTGTTCACTCTGCCAGCCCCAGTCCTCTCCGTGCGCTTTGACCGAAGCCCGAGCCTCAGCTACTAGCACCGCCTGCCCCGGCGGGCGAGCAGACAACCTCTTGGGCTAGTGAATGCCGGTCAGCACTGATCCTCTGTGCGGGAATCTCTCTGCTTTGCCTTCCGCAGCCGTGTTGCTGTGCTCTCCTCTGCGGCTCCGAAGCTTTCCCCCTCCGCCACCCGCAGTCTCTGCCCGTGAAGGGGCTTCCTAGTGTGTGGAAACCTTGCCTCTTTCACAGCTCCCTCCCACTGGTGCAGGTCCCATCCCTATTCTTTTGTCTCTGTTTTTTCTTTTTTCTTTTGCCCTACCCATGTACGTGGGGAGTTTCTTGCCTTTTGGGAGGTCTGAGGTCTTCTGCCAGCGTTCAGTAGGTGTTCTGTAGAAGTTGTTCCACGTGTAGCTGTACTTCTGGTGTATCTGTCCAGTGGTTTCTTCTAACATTATAAATATGTTGATCCAACTGTCCCTAAGTCTGGAAATTTGAGAAAGGCAATTCATCTACAGGTATTAATTTATCAAAATAAAATCAATTTAGCTAAACTTTTTCTTTGCTCCATTCAAGAAACAAAAATTCTGATAACAAAATAAATGAAGTTGCATTGTCATTTAGCATATTTGCTAAGAGCTTAATGTTTGAAAAAAAATCAAAGAAGAATCTTAGGAAAACAGAATTTTCCATGACCATATTAAACATGAAGATATATTTTGAATGTGGATGCACTTTTCTTACAAGTAGTGTATGATAGAGCCCAAGGAACAAAGATTTAAGAAAAAAAAGAAAATGAGGACATTTTCATTTCTACTTTTTTATTTTCCTGGCATTTTCTCTAGTGAAACCAGGATTTAGAAACATGAAAATAAGACAGAACATTTCACTTAAGGTTTCTTTTTGTTCCTTTTTGAATCTGGCACTTGAGTGACACAATTAGGAGTCAGAAGATGTGCATTTTGAAGCATTATGCTATAGGAGAAAATAAGTAAATGAGATATAAATGTGCTTTAGAAACCAAATCACTCTAGGGATTCTATACAGATCTTTAAAATGTATAGTTTTCCTCCTATAGACACATTAGGGAACAACTTCAAATCTAGTATCATATCTATGTCAAAAATATGCCATTAGCAGAGAAAAGATATTTTAATTAGATGTGTTATTATATATTTACTTTGTCTCTTCCCTCACCATATTCTAAGGGGAATTAAAATTACACTGACTAATATTGAGAATTTAAATATACATAGCTTTAAACCATTTAAAATGTACCACAAGGGTTTTTAAATTTCTGGGTATCCACCTGGTCATCAACATGTAAATCACTGTCTTAATTAGAATACAATATAAAGAAACATGTTTTGAATGCACTTTTAAAGTTTTTTGTTGTTTTGGTTTTTTTGCGGGGAGGATAATTAAAATTATCAACTAGATTTGTGTTTCAGTTTCTGGTTGCTTAAAAGCTGCCACATACCCCCACCCCAGCCTGTTTACACACACACACCCTTTCTCTCTTAATCCTCTAAAAGCTAAAAACGAGAAAGAGAATTGAAAGATAATATCAAATGTTCTCAGTGCTTAACCTATAAAAACTAACAAGAACTATTGATGACTTTGTCTATGGTATCTAAAACTGGGTTGAGTAGAGCAGTTGTTTACTGCTTGACAGGTAGAATAATGACCAAACACAAAAGGTAGGTTTCTTTTTGCAAATTCCCCAGTTTAGAACCCAACTGTCAATTCTCACTAGTTCTGAAACTGCTTTTAATTCCTAGCTTAAATGCAAATTCAGCTCAGGGAACTTCCTCTGCCATCTTTCTCCTTAGACCTACAACTTCATAGCTCTTTACAAGCAACATTGAGGCTAGGTCTCCTGGGCTGGTTTTGATACATTTCTAACCAAATTCAGTCTAACTTGGCCATACTCACCCAGGGACAAAAAACCTTCAAACTATAGGAACAACTTAATTTCTTCCTCATGTCTAACAGTAGTTAATAATGACTGAGCACTTACTTGTGCTGGACACTGAGCTAAGGACTATACTAGTTTGACTTCATTTAATTCTGGTCATAACCCATGAGGTAACCATGGCTACTACTAATGAGGAAAATGATCCCTGGGATACTTGCTAGAAAGTCATCTAAGTGGTATGTGTCAGAGTCAAGATTCAAACTTAGATTAGTCTGAATCCCAAACCCATGCTGTTAACTACCACTCTCTACCATCTCCATCATGGCCATAGTATCAGGAAATGAGTTCCTCCATTCTATATAAAAATGAAAACAATTTAATGTGTTCTACTGATGGCTTTTCAGAATGCCTTATTCCAGTTATGGATCCTCCAGCATACAGACATATCTAATCCATTTGATCACCACATTTCTATCTGTCATTTGGTGAATCATCTATTTCCTCTTCCGTACAACTTCTTTCACTTCAAAGCTGCAACATTTTGTTCAGAAATTCTCTGCAAAATAGTTAACTCCAGATTTTTCCCCCTGCAGATCATCCGTTTTCTCAAGGCTGACTAATCTGACATTGCCTTTCTTTGCCTCTTATCCTTGGGCTGTTTTATACCTAGAGACTAAAGATCAAAGTTATGGACTGTTCCTTGATCTTCCTCTGTAGGGTTTCTGTTTCAGCCTGAGTAAGGTTATTGGTGGAAGAAAAATAGTTACTTAAAGATATTTAAGGCAACTGATGAAAAGAAAGGGAGAGAGATACTTGAAATATTATAGTACTAAACTTAATGGGTTATTATCCATCACAGATTTTAATACCAGTGGGGTGACAAGAGATCACATAATCTTAGCACCTTATTTTATAGATGATGAATCTGAAGTCCAGAGGAGGTAACTAACTTGTGTAAGATTTCTGGGCTAGTTAATGCTAGTTAGTGGCAAATCTGAGGTTAACCTCCTAAATTCAAACATCTTTTCAATTATCACACACTGCTTTCTTATCTTATTTCCACGGATTTGGTAACATTTGTTTATTTATCCAACCATGCATCCAATATGTAACTAAAATTCAGGACATGTTTATCAAAGACATGCTGTGTGCAAGGTAATGCACTGTAGCTTGTAAGAGATATAAATATAACATTGTGTTTGTTCTTAATGACCTGACAACTATATATAATCCAAAACACACACATATGGGTAACTCTATTACAGATCTTGATATATTCATTCACTGTGTGGACCAATAAGTGAATTCATTGATATGAGAAGAAAATAAAGCACTTATTTTTCATAGAACAATTTTGTGACTAAGTAGTTGTTCATCTAGTTTGTGAAGTCTAAAGAAAGGAAAAGCTAGATGAAAACGAACAGTTTCTGGGCAGGAGGCACACAGTAGAGGTCCTCAAAGATGTTGCTAGTCTAAGAGCTCATTTGGGAAAGGGTCTGATTCTAGGCTGACTGTCATGGACTTGAGACAAGTTTGGATCCAGCAGAGTGTGGCAGAGATAGGCAGAGTTGAGGTCATAGCCAGTATTATTATAAAAATTCATTATGAAATCAGGCAAGGGTTTATATACTTGAACCCGATAACCAGGAGACAGAAGATTTTTGTTGTTTCTGTTTATGAACAATGCCCTTGGTAGGGATTAAAAATAGGAAACAAAAAGAGAAAATGACTCAGATAGCCTGATATATTTATTCCCTGAAATATTCAGTGAAAGAAAGTGGCTTCAACATCACGGCAATTCAAGAGTTCTGGTACCACTGCCTTTGAGTGTTTTGTAGCAGAGTTATTATTTTCAAATCTTTTTGGAAGTTGTGATAAGGACTAAATTCATTGGTGATGTGAATCAACAACCTATCAGTAACTGAATGCTTATGATTATATAGAAAGAGTTGAAATGGATTACTAGGGGACTCATACTGGTGTAAAACCTTGCAAGGATGTGGGTGGGTATCAGTCTCTTAATGGTTATGCATTAACATGATAATCTACTCCATCAAGATAGTGTGAACTATACAAATATTTGTCCAATGATACAACTGTATGACAATGTAGCATGATTTATTTGTTACAAAATGAGTGATTTAAAGATTTTTCTTAGTGTCTGCATTTTTTCTTTCATCAAAGTAAATGAGGTCAAAGAATGTTGAAAAGTTAGAGGCAGTCATTCATATATATATATTTAAAAATTTTTTGAGATGTTAGGAAATATTTGATTAGTTTAATTAACTATTTAATGTACTTATGGTAGAGTGTTAGACTAAAAACAGTCTCCTTTCAACTATTCAGTTGTCCTGCATATGTTAAGATTTTAAGGTCCTTCTCTATAGAGATTTTTGGTTTTATCTCACCTAGAAGTTCTTATTTATTCATGGTTCTGGACACTTCAAAACATGTTAAAGGGATAAGGATCTGCTACCCCATTAGAATGAATAGATGTAGAAGCCCATAGAAGACAACAGACTTAGGTCTCAAGGTTTCTGAGATCCCAGTTTAAGAACTTCGGATAGAGCTTTTCAAAGAACCTTTCACCCAGGACAAATAGTTATACCTGTACTAAAGGAAAGGGAAGAATCAAATATGCTGGCCTGATTACTTTGCTCAAAATGATAGATAGTAATTAGGGCTGATTTAATTAAAATTCAATTAAACTATAAATTGGTAATTATTTCTCATATACAGGATTGTATTAATAAGGATAATCTATTCTTATGCTGAGAAAATAAACTCCAAATCTTAGTGGCTTGATGGGACAGAGATTTACTTCACACTCATGCTACTCAAGATAAGGAGGCTTCTTCAGAGATCCAGGGGGATGGCAACTCCACTGTCTTGTAGTTACAGCATAACCTGGATACACAGCTTCCTGGCTTAGGGCAGTGAGGAAAGAGAAACTGGAGAATTACACATAGATGTTCTTCACTGTCTCAACCAAAAAGTGATAACACCACTTCCAGTCACATTTTATTGACTATAAATATTCACATGAGTAGCCGCAACTGCAAAGGTTTAAGGAAGTGTAATCCTCCAGTGTTCCCAGAAGGAGAAATTAACTGGGTATGATTCTACATTAGAAGTTCCTAGCAGTGTTGCAAAAAACAAAAAGGGGCATTGTTCCCACTCTCAAGGTATCTACCCAAGAGCATGAGTACACCATAAAGGATACTACCAAGGTTAGCAGTTTAGTATTACAAAAACAACAAGAATAGCAACAAAGTGTAGGGTGAATATATGTTATGGGAGAAGTCACAAAAGAAATCAAGTTGAATATTGTTTGGGAAAATTGAACGTTTCAGTGAAGTTGACACTTTTGGTTGATGAGCAAAGCTGATGCTGATGAACTCCGACATCTCAACTCATGAGAGAGAAATTCTTTTTTGGGGTCATCTTTGAATTGGTGACATTCAAATTCAAGCTTTTCCTATTATGTTTAGGATGTCAGGCTTTGAAGGAATCAAGAATTATAGTGCCCAAGATGACAAGTTTTTTCCCTCATTTTTTTTCTGGTGTTGTTAATTTATTAAAACAATGTTCTGACAAAATACATGAAGTCTGAAAGAAGTATCACTGCATCAAAATTCAGCAATATGCTTTGAATTTGCAATTTTCGCTATTACAAATGTTTTAGCATCAGACTTCTTAATGAGTCCAATGAATAACAAATAAATGCCAAGAAAGAAAAATGCCTACCATTTGAGGAATAATCTGCTATATTTATTCCAGTTTTCTGAATGTGGCAGCAAGAAATCTCTCTATAGGCCACACACATACATGTACTCTTGCAGGGATCAATAAGTACAATCTCTTCCCATGTGTCTAGGAATTAGATGTCCAGTGGTTCAGCCTTCTTGAACATATAGTGAAGTGTGCAGAAATGACCTCCAAGTGGTGAGAAGATTAGTTATCACAGCCTCGCATACTATTCCATGGCATAATGTAGAGTAAGTCTTGGACTTTCTCCTATAATCCTAGAAGTTACATATAAAACAAACTTTAATTTTCAAGTTTGGCTAGGCTTTTCTACAATTTGCAGCAAAGAGAAGGCCAAGTGAGGAATGAAATGCAGTGAGAAAATGATGCTAGCTTAACACAGTGACAAGCAGGACAGAGAAAGGAATTGCAGTTAATTGAGAGAAAGGTCTACCAATGATTTTGAAAGTAAATACCAGAAACCCATCTCAAACCAGGTAAAACAATTTATTGAATTGTGTAACTAGGAACCAGTGGTACGGTGGCCTTCAGTCATGGTTCAATCAGGATGTCAATTCTATAATCCTATGAGTGCATGACACTGTTTTGTTTCACCCTCAGGCTGGCTTTTCAGAGTCCAGAAATTTGGTGTCAGTTTGGTGTGCTTCCTTGCTCACATTCAGTGCACATAGGGAGCTAGTTTCTGATTTTGCCACATCTGAACCAGTCAATGTTTTTGGTCAGGATACTGGCAAGCCCTAACAGTGCCATGCCTGAAACAATGACTGGGGCAAAAGAAATGGAGTTACCCTGATTGGACATTGCCCTGAAAGGTCAAAGCCATCCTCTTCCTCTAAACCACATGGCTGCTTTTCAAAAGAGATATTAGTACAGTGTTTGGGAGAAAACCATAGTATCAGCAATGAAAGGACAGTACGCAAGTATAAAAAAAAGCACGAAATGGTGGATCATGGTAATGTGGCCCTTTAATCTAGGGAGAAATCAGTTCATTGCAATAGCTTTTTGTTCAATACAACAGCATATAATAATTAGCACTTATAATGATGGCAATGAGACAGCAATGTAATGTGAAATTATATTCTGTATATTCTTTTTAGAGACTATGTTGTCTCATGTCCTGGTGTTGTGTAACTTTAACAAGATATAGGAATGATTAATTGACTTTTTTTCCCCACTTTTCAGCTACGTACTTTTTGTGTGTGTGTGTGTGTATAACGCGGGCCTTTCACTGTTGTGGCCTCTCCCATTGCGGAGCACAGGCTCCGGACACGCAGGCTCAGCGGCCATGGCTCACGGGCCCAGCCGCTCCGCAGCATATGGGATCTTCCCAGACTGGGGCACGAACCCATGTCCCCTGCATCAGCAGGCGGACTCTCAACCACTGCGCCACCAAGGAAGCCCCTCAGCTACGTATTTGACTTTATTTATATTGAAGCAAAAACATAAACAGTCTTGGAAAAGAGTCCTTAAAAACCTATGGAGAGGGAAGGCCTTCAAGATGGCAGAGGAGTAAGATGTGGAGATCACCTGCCTCCCCACAAATACATCAAAAACACATCTACATTTGGAACAACTCATACAGAACACCTACTGAACGCTGGCAGAAGACCTCAGACATCCCAAAAGGCAAGAAACTCCCCACGTACCTGGGTAGGGCAAAAGAAAAAAGTAAAAACAGAGACAAAAGAATAGGGACAGGACCTGCACCTCTGGGAGGGAGCTGTGAAGGAGGAAAAGTTTCCACACACTAGGAAGCCCCTTCACTGGCAGAGACAGGGGTGGCAGGAGGGAAGCTTCAGAGCCATGGAAGAAAGCATAGCAACCAGGGTGCAGAGGGCAAACCAGAGAGATTCCTGCATAGAGGATCGATGCCAACCAGCACTCACCAACCTGAGAGGCTTGTCTGCTCAGCCACTGGGGCCAGTGGGGACTGGGAGCTGAAGATCGGGCTTCGGAGGTCAGATCCCAGGGAGAGGACTGGGGTTGGCTGTGTGAACACAGACTGAAGGGGGCTAGTGCACCACAGGCAGCCAGAAGGGAGTCTGGAAAAAAGTCTGGAACTGCCAAAGAGGCAAGAGACCATTGTTTCACTGTGTGCAGGAGAGGGGATTCAGAGCACTGCCTAAACAAGCTCCAGCAACAGGCGTGAACCACGGCTATCAGCCTGGACACCAGAGATGGGCATGAGATGCTAAGGCTGCTACTTCAGCCACCAAGAAGCCTTTGTGCAAGCACAGGTCACTATCCACACCTCCCCTCCTGGGAGCCTGTGCAGCCCGCCACTGCCAGGGTCCAGTGATCCAGGGACAACTTCCCTGGGAGAGCACAAGACGCACCTCAGGCTGTTGCAAAGTCATGCCGGCCTCTGCCACCACAGGCTCTCCCAGCATTCTGCACTCCTCCCTCCCCCTAGCCTGAGTGAGTCAGAGCCCCCTAATCAGCCGCTCCTTTAACCCCCTCCTTTCTGGGCAAAGAACAGGTGCCAGAGGGTGACCTATGTGCAAAAGTGGGCCCAAATCCAAAGTTGAACCTCGGTAGCTGTGCGAGCAAAGAAGAGAAAGGGAAATTTCACTGGACAGCCTCAAGAACAGCAGATTAAATCTCCAAAATGAACTTGTACCCTGCATACATGGAATACCTGAACAGACAATGAATCATCCCAAATTGAGGTGGTGGAATTTGGGAGCAGCTGTAGACTTGGTGTTTGCTTTCTGCATCTAATTAGTTTCTGGTTTTATGTTTATCTTAGTTTACTATTTAGAGCTTATTATCTTTGATAGATTTGATTATTGATTTGGTTGCTCTCTTCCTTTTTATATATATATATTTTTCTTCATTTTTCTCTTTTTCTGAGTGTGTATGTGTATACTTCTTTCTGTGATTTTGTCTGTATAGCTCTGGTTTTACCATTTGTCCTAAGGTTCTGTCTGTCCGGTTTTGGGTTTTTTTTTTTAATATAGTTTTTAGTGCTTTTTATCATTGGTGGATTTCTTTTTGTGTTTGGTTGTTCTCTTCTTTCTTTTTTTAATTTTTTATTTTTAATAATATTTAACAACTTTTTAATAACTTTATTTTATTTTATTTTTTCTTTCTTTTTCTTTCTTAATTTTCTTCTGAGCCATATGGCTGACAGGGTCTTGGTGCTCCAGCCATGTATCAGGCCTGAGCCTCTGAGGTGGGAGAGCCAAGTTCAGGATGTTGGTCCACCACAGACCTCCTAGCTCCACGTAATATCAAAAGGCAAAATCTCTTCCAGAGATCTCCATCTCAACACTAAGACCCAGCTCCACTCAATGACCAGCAAGCTACAGTGTTGGACATCCTATGCCAAACAACTAGGAAGACAGGAACACAACCCCACCCATTAGCAGAGAGGCTGCCTAAAATCATAATAAGGTCACAGATACCCCAAAACACACCACCGGACACAGTCCTGCCCACCAGAAAGACTAGATCCAGCCTCATCCACCAGAACACAGGCACCAGTCCCCTCTACCAGGAAGCCTACACAAGCCACAGAACCAGTCTTACCCACTGGGGGCAGACACCAAAAACAATGGGGGCTACGAACCTGCAGCCTGTGAAATGGAGACCCCAAATACAGTAAGTTAAGCAAAATGAGAAGACAGAGAAATACACAGCAGATGAAGGAGCAAGGTAAAAACACACCAGACCAAACAAATGAAGAGGAAATAGGCAGTCTACCTGAAAAAGAATTCAGAGTAATGATAGTAAAGATGATCCAAAATCTTGGAAGTAGAATGGAGAAAATACAATAAACGTTTAACAAGGACCTAGACAAACTAAAGAGCAAACAAACTGATGAAAAACACAACAAATGAAGTTAAAAATTCTCTAGAAGGAATCAATAGCAGAATAAATGAGGCAGAAGAACGGATAAGCAACCTGGAAGATAAAAGAGTGGAAATAGCTACTGCAGAGCAGAATAAAGAAAAAAGAATGAAAAGAATTGAGGACTGTCTCAGAGACCTCTGGGACAACATTAAACGAAATGCACCAACATTCAATTTAAAGGGTTCCCAGAAGAAGACTAGAAAAAGAAAGGGTCTGAGAAAATATTTATATTTTCTTATGGTTGAAAACTTCCCAAATATGGAAAAGGAAAGAGCCAGTCAGGTCAAGGAACCACAGAGGGTCCCATACAGGGTAAACCCAAGGAGAAACACATGAAGACATATTAATCAAACTATCAAAAATTAAATAAAAATAAAAATTATTAAAAGCAGCAAGGGAAAAGCAACAAATAACATACAAGGGAATCCCCATAAGGCTAACAGCTGATCTTTCAGCAGAAACTGTGCAAGCCAGAAGGCTGTGGCAGGACATATTTAAAGTGATGAAAGGGAAAAACCTACAATCAAGATTACTCTATCCAGCAAGGATCTCATTCAGATTCAACGGAGAATTTAAAACCTTTACAGATAAGCAAAAGCTAAGAGAAATCAGCACCACTGAACCAGGTTAACAACAAATGCTAAAGGAACATCTCTAGGCAGGAAACACAAGAGAAGGAAAAGACCTACAATAACAAACCCAAAACAATAAAGAAAACGGTAACAGGAACATACGTATCCATGATTACCTTAAATGTAAATAGATTAAATGCTCCAACCAAAAGACGTAGACTGGCTCAATGGATACAAAAACAAGACCCATATATATGCTGTCTACCAGAGACCCACTTCAGACCTAGGGACACATACAGACTGAAAATGAGGGGATGGAAAAAGATAGTCCATGCAAATGGAAATCAAAAGAAAGCTGGAGTAGCAATTCTCATAGCAGACAAAATAGACTTTAAAATAAAGGCTATCACAAGAGACAAAGAAGGACACTACATTGATCAAGGGATCAATCCAAGAAAAAGATATAACAATTGTAAATATTTATGCCTCCAAAATAGGAGCACCTCAATACATAAGGTAAATGCTAACAGCCATAAAAGGGAAAATCGACAATAACACAATAATACTAGGGGACTTAAACGCCCCACTTTCACCAATGGACAGATCATCCAAAATGAATATGAATAAGGCAGCACAAGCTTTGAATGATACATTAAACAAGATGGACTTAATTGATATTTATAGGACATTCCATCCAAAAACAATGGAATACATTTTCTTCTCAAATGCTCATGGAACATTCTCCAGGATAGATCATATCTTGGATCACAAATCAAGCCATAGTAAATTTAAGAAAATTGAAATCATATCAACTATCTTTTCCAACCACAATGCTATGAGACTAGATATCAATTACAGTAACATATCTGTAAAAAATACAAACACATGGAGGCTAAACAGTACACTACTAAATAACCAAGAGATCACTGAAGAAATCAAAGGGGAAATCAAGAAATACCTGTAAACAAATGGCAATGAAAACACAACAACCCAAAACCTATGGGATGCAGCAAAAGCAGTTCTAAGAAGTTAATAACAATACAATCCTACCTCAAGAAACAAAAACCTCAAATAAACAACTTAACCTTACACCTAAAGCAATTAGAGAAAGGACAAAGAAACCCAAAAGTTATCTGAAGGAAAGATATCATAAAGATCAGATCAGAAATAAATGAAAAAGTATAGAAGTAAACGATAGCAATGATCAATCAAACTAAAAGCTGGTTCTTTGAGAAGATAAATAAAATTGATTAACCATTAGCCAGACTCATTAAGAAAAAAAGAGAGAAGATTCAAATCAATAGAATTAGAAATGAAAAAGAAGTAACAACTGACACTGCAGAAATACAAAGGATCATGAGAGATTACTACAAGGAACTCTATGCCAATAAAATGGACAACCTCGAAGAAATGGACAAATTCTTAGAAAAGCACAACCTTCCAAGACTGAACAAGGAAAAAATAGAAAGTATAAGCAGATCAATCACAAGCACTGAAATTGAAACTGTGATTAAAAATCTTCCAATAAAAAAAGTTCAGGACCAGATGGCTTCACAGGCAGATTCTATCAAACATTTAGAGAAGAGCTAACACCTATCCTTCTCAACCTCTTCCAAAATATAGCAGAGGGAGGAACACTCCCAAACTCATTCTACAAAGCCACCATAACCCTGATAGCAATACCAGACAAAAATACCACAGAAAACTACAGGCCAATATTAACTGATGAATGTAGATGCAAAAATCCTCAACAAAATACTAGCAAACAGAATCCAACAGCACATTAAAAGGATCATACACCATGATCAAGTGGGGTTTATCCCAGGAATGCAAGGATTCTTCAGTATATGCAAATCAGTCAATGTGATAAACAATATTAACACATCGAAGGAGGAAAACCATATGATTATCTAAATAAATGCAGAAAAAGCTTTTGACAAAATTCAACACTCATTTATGATAAAAACCCTCCAGAAAGTAGGCATAGAGGGAGCTTACCTATATATAGTAAAGGCCATGTATGAGAAACCCACAGCCAACATTGTTCTCAATGGTGAAAAACAAACCATTTCCACTAAGATCAGGAACAAGACAGTGTTGTCCACTCTCACCACTGTTATTCAACATAGTTTTGGAAGTTTTAGCCACAGCAATCAGAGAAGAAAAAGAAATAAAAGGAACCCAAATTGGAAAAGAAGAAGTAAAACTGTCATTGTTTGTAGATTACATGATACTATACATAGAGAATCCTAAAGATGCTACCAGAAAACTACTAGAGCTAATCAATGAATTTGGCAAATGAGCTGGTATAAGCAGGATATAAAGTTAATGCACAGAAATCTCTTGCATTCCTATATACTCACAACAAGAAAACTGAAAGGGAAATTAAGGAAACACTCCCATTTACCATTGCAATATAAAGAATAAAATACCTAGGAATAAACCTACCTAAGAGACAAAACACCTGTATGCAGAAAAGTATAAGACACTGATGAAAGAAAATAAAGATGATACAAACAGATGGAGAGATTTGCCATGTTCTTGGATTGGAAGAATCAACACTGTGAAAATGACTATACCCAAAGCAATCTACAGATTCAATGCAATCCCTATCAAACTACAATTGGCATTTTTCACAGAACTAGAACAAAAAATTTCACTATTTGTCTGGAAACACAAAAGACCGCAAAAGCTCAAGCAATCTTGAGAAAGAAAAATGGAGCTGGAGGATTTGGGCTCCCTGACTTCAGACTATACTACCAAGCTACAGTAATCAAGAGAGTATGGTAGTGGCACAAAACCAGAAATATAGATCAATGGAACAGGATAGAAAGCCCAGTGATAAACCCACGCACATATGGTCACCTTATCTTTGATAAAGCAGGCAATAATATATAATGGAGAAAAGACATCCTCTTCAATAATTGGTGCTGGGAAAACTGGAGAGCTACAAGTAAAAGAATGAAATTAGAACACTCTCTAACACCAGATGCAAAAATAAACAAAATGGATTAAAGATATAAATGTAAGGCCAGACACTATAAAACTCTTAGAGCAAAACTTAGAACACTGTATGACATAAATCACAGCAAGATCCTTTTTGACCCATCTCCTAGAGAAATGGAGATAAAAACAAAAATAAACAAATGGGACCTAATGAAACTTAAAAGCTTTTGCACAGCAAAGAAAACCATAAACAAGATGAAAAGACAACCCTCAGAATGGGAGAAAAGGGCTTCCCTGGTGGTGTAGTGGTTAAGAATTTGCCTGCCAATGCGGGGGAGACTTGTTTGTCCAGGAAGATCCCACATGCCACGGAGCAACTAAGCCCGTGCACCACAACTACTGAGCCTGCGCTCTAGAGCCGCGAGCCACAACTACTTAGCCTGCATGCTGCAACTACTGAATCCCACGCGCCTAGAGCTCGTGCTCTGCAGCAAGGGAAGCCACCACAATGAGGAACCCGTGCACCACAAGGAAAAGTAGCTCCCACTCACCACAACTAGAGAAAAGCCCACACACAGCAACAAAGACCCAATGCAGCCAAAAATAAAATAAATTAATTAAAAAAAGAAACATTCACTTTATAGCAGTACACCATATATACTCAACAAATATTTGTTAATCAATAAATGTTATTTAAAGCTAAGTATAATTTTTTTAAAATGGGAGAAAATATTTGCAAATGAAGCAACTGAGAAAGGATTTAATCTCCAAAATATACAAGCAGCTTAGGCAGCTCAATATCAAGAAAACGAACAACCCAATCCAAAAATGGGCAGAATACCTAAATTGACATTTCTCCAATGAAGATATACAGATTGCCAACAAACAGATGAAAGGATGCTCAACATCAATCATCATTAGAGAAATGCAAATCAAAACTACAATGAGGTATCACCTCACACCAGTCAGAATGGCTATCATCAAAAAATCTACAAACAATAAATGCTGGAAAGGGTGTGGAGAAAAAGGAACCTTCTTGCACTGTTGTGGGAATGTAAATTGATAAGCCACTATGTAGAACAGTATGGAGGTTCCTTAAAAATCTAAAAATAGAACTACCATATGACCAAACAATCCCACTACTGGGCATTTACCATGAGAAAACCATAATTCAAAAGGAGTCATGTACCACAATGTTCATTGTAGCTCTATTTACAATAGGCAGGACATGGAAGCAACCTAAGTGTCCATGAACAGATGAATGGATAAAGAAGATGTGGCACATATATACAATGGAATATTAACCATAAAAACAAATGAAATTGAGTTATTTGTAGTGAGGTGGATGGACCTAGAGACTGTCATACAGAGTGAAGTAAGTCAGAAAGAGAAAAAGAAATACTGTATGCTAACACATAAAAAAAAATATGGTTATGAAGAACCTAGGGGTGGGACAGGAATAAAGACGCAGACATAGAGAATGGACTTGAGGACACGGGGAGGGGGAAGGGTAAGCTGGGACAAAGTGAGAGAGTGACATGGACATATATACACTACCAAATGTAAAATAGATAGCTAGTGGGAAGCAGCCGCATAGCACAGGGAGATCAGCTTGGTGCTTTGTGTGCACCTAGAGGATTGGGGTAGGGAGGGTGGGAGGGAGACACAAGAAGGAGGAGATATGGAGATATATGTATATGTATAACTGGTTCACTTTGTTATACAGCAGAAATGAACACACCATTGTAAAGCAATTATACTCCAATAAAGATGTTAAAAAAAAACCCAAAAAAACCTATGCAGAGGGAATTTGCTGGTTGTCCAGTGGTTAGGACTCTGTGCTTTCACTGCCAAGGGCCCGGGATCAGTCCCTAGTTGTGGATCTAAGATCCTGCTTGCTGCCCTATGGAGAGAGATGCTGCATTTTCAGAAAGTCAGGGTGTTGGACTTACATTCAGAAAATTCTTATTGAGAAGGCAGACTGAGAAGCTGCAGTGATAATTCATCATATTTATGTATATCCATATGTCCCTCCTATCACTGAAAAACAGCCATCTTAATAATAAAAAAGCCCTGATATATTTTTTCCACTGAAAAACTTAACTCTTTTTATTTATTTATTTATTTATTTAATTGTGGTATAGTCGTTTTACAATGTTGTATTAGTTTCTTCTGTACAGCAAAGTGAAGTAGAGTTCCCTGTGCTATACAGCAGGTTCTCATTAGTTATCTATTTTGTACATATTAGTGTATATATGTCAATTCCAATCTCCCAATTCATCCCACCTCCCCTTCCCCGCCTTGGTGTCCATGCGTTTGTTCTCTACGTCTGTGTCTCTATTTCTGCCTTGCAAGCAGGTTTGTCTGTATCATTTTTCTAGATTCCACATATATGCGTTAATATATGATATTTGTTTTCCTCTTTCTGCCTTACTTCATTCTGTATGACAGTCTCTAGGTCCATCCACATCGCTACAAATGACCCCATTTTATTCCTTTTTATGACCAAGTAATATTCCACTGTATATATGTGCCACATCTTATTTGTCCTTTCATCTGTTGATGGGCATTTAAGTTGCTTCCATGACCTGGCTACTGTAAATAGTGCCACAATGAACACTGTGTCTTTTTGAGTTATGGTTTTCTCTAGGTATATGCCCAGTAATGGGATTGCTGGGTCGTATGGTAATTCTATTTTTAGTTTTTTAAGAAACCTCCATACTGTTCTCCATAGTGGCTGTTATGTTACATTCCCACCAACAGTGCAAGAGGGTTCCCATTTCTCCACACATTCTCCATTATTTATTGTTTGTAGATTTTTTGATGATGACCATTATGACCAGTTTGAGGTGATACCTCATTGTAGTCTTGATTTGCATTTCTCTAATAATTAGTGATGTCAAACATCTTTTCATGTGCCTCTTGGCCATCTACATTAATTACAAATCTTTTTGCTTCAAGTAGTACAAGGTCAGGTTAATGTGGCCTTTGGTTAACATTCCGTTGGGTATGAAAAGAATAGCAGAATGCCACAGGTAACAGTGTCAGTCAGGGTCTAGGCAACAGATGTTATCCTCTAGTTGATGAATTTGCAGGGAGTTTAATATAGGGAATATTCACAAAACTAGGGTCAGCATATAGGAAACCTACCCTGAAGCTGTTAATGGCAGGAATTATTAACACCTCTAGGTCTGAAAAGGCAAGTGGAGGAAGCCGTTACTGGGCAAAGGGGACCACCTGATAGGGCTGTGACCTTGCTCCAGGGACCCATCAGGCCCATTGTGAGCCTCTAGGGAGGGTTCCAGGGGAATCAATATCCCTATCTCCTTCTCCTCCTTCTCACAGAGCTCCTGCCAATAATCTGCTTTTGCTGATTCCAATCAAAATCCTGAAGGGAAGAGGGCATGAACATGAGCATGCTCGACATAGAGCAGGTAGAAAAAAAGTGGAGAATGGAATTGACAGCCCAAACAATAATTACCTAACATAGCAACATTTCTTGCTTTTTTACCTGAAAAAATGGCATTTCAGTAGTTGGAGCATTCGGTTTCATTGAGAAGATCCTTCCTCAGAATAATAAGATGCATATAAAATTTGCTTCAGTAAATAATTCAAATGTTATATCATAATATCATTACTTTTCACTTATCTGCAAGCCATTCTAAGTAACCTCATAAGTTTGTCTAGTTCTTGTTGCCCAGCAGGATGATTTTCATAAAAATAAAATCTTCAGACTTCTAGTCCCTTGAAGGGTTGTGGTGAAAGCAGAAAAATTGTGCTAGAGTCTAGCTAATGGTGTACCCTTAAATGACCTTCAGTG
Source organism: Mesoplodon bidens (assembly GCF_964165515.1). Classification (NCBI taxonomy): domain Eukaryota; kingdom Metazoa; phylum Chordata; class Mammalia; order Artiodactyla; family Ziphiidae; genus Mesoplodon; species Mesoplodon bidens. The sequence goes on from NC_138178.1 coordinate 157,665,976, forward strand.
ACAAGCCAATGACTTGTTAATAGATTCAAACTAATGAGGTGGGTCAAGAGATGGAGGGGAAACTGACACACTAAGGGCATTTCATAATGCTGACTTCTGTGCTCACTCTTAGCAAAGACTGGAAAGTTTGAGAAGCAAATCTCAAATATAGGAAATCACAATATGTAACATATAACAATCATTTTTTTTTTTTTTTTTTTTTGCAGTACGCGGGCCACTCACTGTTGTGGCCTCTTCCATTGCGGAGCACAGGCTCCGGACGCACAGGCTCAGCGGCCATGGCTCACGGGCCTAGCCGCTCCACAGCATGTGGGCTCTTCCCGGACCAGGGCACCAACCCCTGTCACCTGCATCGGCAGGCGGACTCTCAACCACTGCGCCACCGGGGAAGCCCTATAACAATCATATTTTAAGAAAAAGCAGTGGCATGCACTCTATAAAGGTTTGATGCCTATTTGAATGAATAAGGAAATGGACTGAGGTTAATGTATATGTGACTTTCCATCAGATCATATAAGCACAGAAAGAGTTCATTATTACTAAACTGGCAGTGGTAGTGTGAGGCTAGCTTCAAAGACTCAGCTGATGAAGGGGGACACCAATATCCTGTCTTCATCTGACCAGGTCTCCTAACACTTCCTGCAGTGACTTTATCAGTGTACTTAAAAGAATTCTTTCTATGTGGATGAAGGAATTGGACGACTAGTGGAACCTTCTCTAGGTGGTTCCAGTGCTCATAATTGTTCTCTGTATTATCTGGGACATGATGAGAATCTCTGAAGCAATGCTTCAGCACATAGTGTATTACTACTAAGAGAATTGGAACTTATCTGAAGCCATGTTAAGAAATCCAGAGCAGATATACTGAAAAAGCATATTTTTGTCAATTTCAGGAATTATGGGGAAAAAAGAACTATTTTAGGTCACACACAAAAATAAATAAAAATGGCCTTTGAAAAATTTGAGAAGGTGCCCAACTTTGCTCATAATAAGTGAAATACAAACTAAAACTATGCTGAAATAGTTATTTCTCATTTAACTGGCAAAAATTAAAACGTTCAACGACATATTCTACTGGTGAGTCTCTGGAGAAACAAAACTCATATATTGCTGATAAGAATGTAAAGTGGTACAGCATCTAAGGAAGAGAATTTGGATACATCTACCAAAATTATAAATGAATTTACCTTGTGACTCTCAATCCCAATCTAGGAATTTCACTTGAAGATGCTCTTCCCCATATATGCACAAGATTATTCATTTGGCATTATTTGTGATAGCAAAATACTGAAAACAACTTAATGTTCCATATTTAAGGAGAGGAGACTTAGATTATTTATTGAATAATAATCTAAGGTACAGCCATACAATGGAGAACTTTGCTGCTGAAAAATATTAGAAAATCTGTATAAATTAATATGGAGTGATTTTAATTTCTCAGATCCATTGGTAAGTTAAAAATGTATGAGTTCAAGAGTCCATGCTACTATTTGCATGTGAAAGGTAAAACACCAATATTGCCTATTTAGAAAAGAAAAACTTAGGAAAGATAAAAGAGAAACTGTTGAAAATGGCATCTATGGGGAGTGAGTAGAACTAGGATGCAAGGGATAGGGATGGTGGTGAGATATCCTTGATTATACTATTTTAAAATAATTTTGACCCTTAACTATGTAAATATACCCTTAATAATTAAACTGAAAATGGAGAAAAGCAGACCTGAAATTGAATATAAACAAAATCAAATAAGTCTAACTGTATCAAATTGATATATAACCACTTAGCCAAAAATAATTAATTCAAGTAACTTTTGATCACAGTACTTTTACACTTCATAATTAGTGTCTAAAGACATAAAGAATTACAAACAACTCTTGAAACCTCTATTAGGCTTGGTTTTGGTGATGAGATTGATGTTTAATTATGAAAACATTTTGTTTGTATTGGTTGGAACAAATAAGGAACTATATTGGTGTTCTTTGCAATTAGGTTTCTCACTTGGTAAGGAAAGATACAAATACGAAATTGGAGGGAGAGAGAAAGAACCCTGTGGTCTTGAATTTGAATTGGTAAAATTAGTATAAGCTCATTATATAATAAATATGGGAATCAAGGAAATGCTCAAGGACTAAAGGAAAAAACTTAAAGACACAACATTCAACTTGAAGGGGAAATCACTGGTCAAATTTGGAATAATTTGAGCATCAAAAGGTATAATGATGAGGTTTCCCTGGTGGCCCAGTGGTTGAGAGCCCGCCTGCTGATGCAGGGGACACGGGTTTGTGTCCCAGTCTGGGAAGATCCCACATGCCGCGGAGTGGCTAAGCCTGTGATCCATGGCCTCTTAGCCTGCTCGTCTGGAGCACAGCAACGGGAGAGGCCACAGCAGTGAGAGGCTCGCGTACTGCAAAAAAAAAAAAAAAAAGTATAATGATGTCAATGTATTATAAATAGATTGTAACTCATTAAATAAAAAAAGAATCCAGATGGATAAATAATAAGGTCCTACTCTATAGCACAGGGAATTATATTCAATATACTATGACAAACCGTAATGGAAAAACATATGGAAAAGAATGTATATATATGTATAACTGAATCACTTTGCTATACAGCAGAAATTAACACAACATTGTAAATCAACTATACTTCAGCAAAATAAAGAACAACAACAATAAAAACAATTAGAGAAAAAAAAAGAATCCAGGAGTCATAGTGATACTAAAAAAAGAGGGAGACTGTATCTCTTCTTCACAGAAGAATGATAGCTAATGAAGGTAGAAGAAATGATAGAATTAAAAAATCACCATTTTGAAAATAACACTCTAATAATTGTTTCAGGCAAGGATCGTAAACAGATATAAAACTACTGGGTAAAATGTAATTGTGGGACAGAATATTCACATAGTATCAATGTACCAAGCCATGGATTTGTAATTAATTCAAAATGGAAATAAGTAACTTTACAGTAAAGAGTTCTAGTAAATACCATCTTATTCAAGTGATCAAACTCAGGATCAATCAGTGATTATCCAAACTAACATCAAATACCTAATGATAATGATGCAAATACTTTTGAACTATTCTCACACAAACTCTTTAACTTCAGTTTCCTCATGTGGAAAAATTAGATAAATCTAGATTGTAGAACATTCTGTAAGAAAATGGACCTGAGTTCTTTAAGAATATTAATGTTAAATTAAAGAAAGAGATTAGGGAGTGTCCTAGATTAAAGACGGCTAAAGAAACATGGCAGTTTAATGCTATGCACAGTTCATGTTTGAATCCTGGATTAAGAAAAAAAGCTAGAAGCCATAAAATGCGTTTTGGGGAAAATGTGCACATGGCCAGTTCATTATATATTGTTGTATATCCACATTCTATTCCTTGGATATGACAAATTATTGTGGTTACTGAGAGTAATGATCCTGTTTTTAGGAGATACTGAACCATTTAGGAGTGAAGTATGATATCTGCAACTTACTTTAAAATGTTTTCATGAAAAAGGTAGTGAGATAAATTGAAATAAAGGAGAAAAGGGAGAAACCCAGAAGGGAATGAAAGAAGGACAGAAGAAAGGAAAAATGTAGCAAAATGCTGATATTTGGTAAATCTGGGCTCTGGAAATATAGTGTTCATTGCAGGTTTCTTTTAACTTTTCTGTATGTTGGAAATTTATCAAAACAAAAGAATGAAATGCTATTTGCAGCAACATGGATGGACTTGGAGATAATCATACTAAGTGAAGTAAGTAAGGCAGAGGAAGACAAATATCATATGATACTGCTTATATGTGGGATCTAAAAAATTATGATACAAATGAGCTTATTTACAAAGCAGAAATAGACTCACAGACATAGAAAGCAAATTTACGGTTACCAAAGGGAAAGGGGGGAGGGATAAATTAGGAGTTCAGAATTAAAATATACACACTACTATATAAAAAATAGATAACCAACAAGGACCTACTGTATAGCACAGGGAACTATACACAATATCTTATAATAACATATAATGGAAAATAATGTAAAAAAGGAATATATATATATATATATATATATATATATATATATATATATATATATATAACTGAATCACTTTGCTGTACTCTGAAACTAACACAACATTGTAAATCAACTATATTTCACTAAAAATTAAAACCCCAAAATTGGGGGAAAAGGAACACATACACATGAATTGGGGGTCTTTATTTAGCATTACTATGCATTCTTATGGGTTTTTTACCTATGTGTAAAATGTGTTTTCAATGTTTCATTGACAGAAATGTAGGGAGACACATGCTCAAAGAAGCATGGAGCTTAGTGTAATAGTGTCTGAGGCCTGATTTCCAGGACTGGAGCTTAGATTCAGCATGAAGAAAAGCTAAGATGCTATTAAGTTCCCTTATTGCTCCTGCTGCTTCCATCATACCCTATTCCAAACCTCTCTGATGGTATGGAGTGCATGTACTCATTCATTTTTTTTACATTTAAGAACATCTCTTTTATGTAGGGACTGTGCTGTTTACAGATTTTGGCGCTCTCAGGGATTGTCTTTTGTAAAAGGATGGATATAATCATACAAATAATTGTTTTATAAGGTGGATTAAATAGATGCCTTTAAGGAGGTACAGGCTTCATTTGAAATTAAGAGAAAGGAAGGAACAATTGTTTCCAATTAGAATTTGGGTTGAATGAACTGTGCCTTGAGTGATGAGAAATATAAAATGAGCAAGAGTTTTATACCAGCATTAGAGCACTGTGAAGGAAGGTGGAGACATAAAAATGCTGTGTCTTTTGAGACTGGCCAGTTATAAACTGAATTCAAAACACATATGAAAGGGCAGGTGTAGTGCAACATGGCGAGGCCTGCTGCAGACTTAGGAGTATGTACCTATGTATGTGTAGGTGTCATAGCAAGAATTTCCTACTGGAGAGGATATCGAATGAGAAGTTGGAGCTGCCCTTTGCTAATCTTCACCATATAAAAGGCAGAAAGCCCATGGCTTTGAACAGGGATTTGTTTGTTTTCCTCTGTCAGGGCTGCATTGGATACATCTTCCAAGACAACTGAGGATTTTGGGAGGCAGGGTGAGCTCTCTCTACTCATTTGTGTCTTTATCTAGTTACACTCCTCACACTGTTTACTTTCTGATTTATAGTAAACTAAAGTGAAAATAACCTCTCTGAAGCAAGGTCACCATTTTTGCCTACCTTTGTGGTCTGGCCTATTTCAATCATTGTGTCATTCATTGCTGGAGATAAAAAGGTGCATATTAGACATGGTTATTGATCCTGCTGCATTTTCGCTATTCATTGAAACCACTGGCTTATCTATATACTCTTATTCCTATCTCCTACATTTTGGCCTCAATTCTTAAGATTCTCTTCTGGATTTGTTCCCCTGTGTGTAAAATATTGTCCTTTTACATTTTTCAGGTTAGAAGACAGGTCAATAAAACAGAGGCATAATTTTTATATTAGTGAAAAACATATGTATCTATATTGCTCTTTTTAAATTAATTAATAAATAAGAATTATATATTTGAAGAAAATTATTAAGAAATACTTATAAATAAAGCTTTCTCTTTTTACTTTAATGAGCATGATAAAATAAACAGCTGATTTTAATAATGGAAGGACAAATCTCAGAATCTTGGATATATTTTATTGAGTAATTTTGCCTAAGGTATGGTACTTCCTGAAAAGGCATATCATGAAAAGTTAAATTTCTTTTCTAAGAGTCAATAGTATAATTGAACATGATTTTTGGAGTTCTAGTTTGAGTTTTTCAAAAGGCTTCAGTATTTCCAAGGATACAGTTTCCATAATGAATAGGAAGGATCCACATTTTGGGTAAAATTTCTGGGAAGTTAGTAAACATGTGCACATAGTAATTAACCTTATGCTATTAATATGTTTGCTGTCACGGGTGCTTAATCGTTATCCTAGGAAAATGAAGGTCAGACTTCAAGGAATTGGGGAAGTGGACAACACATTTAACTTCTTCCAGATTGGCTGCTTATGCCTAAACTAGCTTAATCAGTCTGCATACTATGAAGACTGGAATTCAGGTATCTCAGTAATATTGCTGTTGCATTTGAAAAGCTTTAGAGCATACTACACATCAGTTACCAAAAACAACTTTTTGGAACTATAGTGGTAGAGTTGCAGCAACTATGGGAATGATAGATGATCACCTTGGAGGAATAACAAAAAACTGGAGAAGCTGGAAAGGTCTAGATGGATTGTGCTGTTCTCTGGTGTCACCTCTATCACTTCAGTAGCCTTTTATTGTATTTCAAATACTATATATATATATATATATATATATATATATATATATATATATATATATATACACACACACACACACATATACATGTATATATACACATATATATCAAGTATTATCAATTTTGTCAATGGCTGTTTGTATTTCTCTGTCCTTAGAATGATGTACAGAAAAAAATTAGCTATGATTTTATAACAAATGCACCATTACTAATACATATTATTTTAAAAACATGTTAAGCATTGTTCAAATTACTTGCAACTAGTAACATCTTAAGGCATAACTGGATCAAACTGTAAATTATGATGATTATTTCTTACCTGTTCTTTATTAGAGGTCATCTGAGCACTTAGAATAATTTTTGGTACAACAGATATTATATAAATATACCTTTGTGGTTATGGTTATTGTTTATCCAACAAAAGTACATCTTGGAGCAGCCACCAGGAATTTCCATTTCTTTAACCAAACATCTTACACTTAAGGCTCTTATTAATCAATTTACTTATATATCAATGCAATATAATGCACTTAATTGTTATGGCACACTATAAATAAAAATAAATAATTCACTGAATGAGATTAGTCTTAAAATAAAGTTAGCAAATACAGAGTCAGGAGTAAGTTTCTGAAATGTTGTCAACTGTATATTTAGAACTTAAATCTCAGAAATGGACCCTGTTTTGAAACTAGTTTTTTTTTTTTTTTTTAACAACAACGTAGACTGGAACAGACGCTCTCACCTGGTTTTCCACTGGGACACTGTTAACTGATTGGTTATGTTCACACCAATGTAGAGCTGGATTGAGTCATATGGACCCCTCATACAGGCCAACAATTGGTGATGTTTCAAAAGAACATTCTTAAGTATGTGTTCAACATTGATCCAGAGGAAAAACTGTAATCTATGGGCAAACTATAAAGAAGGAAGACTTTTGGTGATGTAGTCTCAGCTTGCCCACCCATTTAACATCACAGGACTCCTGCTGTGAACTAGGTCCTCTTTAGAAGAGAGTTAATAATCTCTTGCTATTTTACCATGTTGTCCAGTGGTCTCACCCTCCTCCCCTAGTGGCTTATCAAGGTGTTTCTTCTAATCACATAGGTTTCCTAAAATATATTCTGGCACATAACATTTTCTCTATCTCATTATATTCCCAGGTTTTGGGGGGACCTCTGTGATGTTTGTGGAATTCTAGTATTACTTCAACATCCCCTATAGATGCCAGGTTGACAAGGTATTTAACCAGGATTCATATCAAGGTCAGATTTCCATATGCCTAAGTACTTGACTGTCAACTCACTATCCTCACCTCTCCCTAGTCTAAGGTCTCCTAAGGCAGAATTCCCCTCCCTGTATAGTTCTGAATTAAATTCGGTTCATGAGAGTCTCTTGGATGGAAGGCAAGAGGGAGAAACCATCATTCTTCAGGAGATGGGGTAGTTAGTGTCATAGAGGGCAGGAGGTATGAGGTATATTTCAGGCAAGTTTGTGAGGGACCCCACCACCACCTCGCTGTTGCATACTGAAAGTTGACAAGAGCTTACCAGAGCTTCTTAGATTTGTCATGGTTTCTGGGCATGCTTTTGAGAACTACCTGCTTCTACCTGGTGCTGTGGGATGAGATCATTAGTGCTTGTTTTCTTATAATTCTAGCTTTTCCAACAGCTATAGAGACCTCTCTTCCCTGTATTAAATTCCTTCATACGTGTTTCACTTCATACATTTCACTTAGGTAGTCTCTGGAAGGCTGGACAATTGTTTCTAAAGGCAGTATTTTGGCAGGATAATGGATGAAGAATTTATACATAACCTTCCATCTCCCTCTGGTCAAATGTTTTCCCACAGGGCATCAACTATGTCCACACTTCCAGGTAGCTCGCTGTACCTCAATATCAACATTAAACCTCAGGGCCAGGAGGTGAGGGATGTGCAGTGTGGGTATGAGATACAATCTTGTCAGGGTGTCCCATGTGAATTTTGTCAGTTTGCACACACAGTTGGTTGCCCCAGTGTAGTTGAAGTAGTCTAAATGGCCAAAGACCCCAGAAGCAGGTGAGGCTGAGAGGATCTGAAGTGAAATACAAAAAGGTTTTGCTCTATGAGATTTGGGGCCAGTTGATTCTGGGTTTAAGTCTTGTTTTATATTAGCCACATAACTAGCTGATTTTGCTTGTCCTCTCTGCATTTCCTGAATTTTTTCGATCATAAGACAATAATGATACATTATTGTAACACTGTGGAATCTTTCTAAAGATTAAATGAGGTAAAGTATATAGTGTGTTTAATATGGTACCTGCCACATAGTAATGCTGAATAGATGACTCTTTCCATTATAATTATTATTTGTGGTTTTCCAGGGGATTGGTAGTTCAAGTAGGAGGAAATATGGGTAACCCAGTGGAATCTACTGCTCTTTCATTATGACTTACCATCATTAAGATGCTTCCCCTATCCCTGTTCAGAACCTTGGAAAGACACTGCAAATGATTTTTTTCTTCTCCCCTTTCTACCAAGGTTTCCTTTTTTAAAGGATGTGACTTCTGGAACAGTAGCCTTATACTTCTAAAGGGATGGTAGGAGGATGAATTCACAATTGTCTGAGCCTTAAAGAATCATGGTTTTTCAGGACTAACTCCATCTTTACTGAAATGTAATTGAAAACAAGGACCAGAAGCCCAGATGCTATGAACAATGGCTCATGATGTTGGCTACACAGTTTTAATTATAAAGGTCTATAAAATGAGTTAATCATGTTAGCAAAAACATCAGCTAAGGAGAAAACAAAATGATGAAAGACTATAAACATCTACTAATAAGTTATTACAATTGAGAGAGACATACACTTTAATGATCTCTTTCTCATCTGTAAAACTAAATTTAGAAGTTGGTAATAGTTACAGTGACCTCAGTTTAGTCTATGCTGATCATTGACTGTGGATATTTCACACCAGAGATTTGGTATATTAAAGTAAAATGAAATTGTACTAATCAATGAACTCTGTTATACATTACCTTTACCTAGAGTGTTAAACTGCAGTGGGACTCTATAAATTTAAACGAAAGATATTTACTGAATAATAGTAAGTTAGAATTAAAATAAACAAATATAAAATAAAGAGTCCTGATTTGTGATTTCTGGGATTTTTTTGATCCTAAAAGAAAAATCTAGTCCATTTCCTATTCTATATGCAGGTAAAAGCATAACTTCCATCAATTTCTCTTTGCTAAACACTTTCTAGAAAAAAGGAAGACAAATCTCAAAGTTGGTTGGGCTCTGCTCACTTGAGGGGCTGGTAATCATCCATCATAGTCTGAACACCAGAACAAAGTCTTCTGAGAACAAATGGAAATTCTCTCCTTACTAAACATTACTAACATTTTCTTTTCAGAGATGGTTAATTTTAGTGAAATCTCTTAGCATGACTAATCTGGCACTTTAGAGCATCTGCTATATCTGTGAAATCTGAGCATATTTTTGAGGATAAGACAGGAGACAGTTCTCTCTCCAAAGACAAATTATCTGGTCATTTGATCATCTTTGTGCAACAGATTGTGACTGACTTTTGTTGGCCTAGTGTGTACTCAATACCACACTCTCGCTCACACAGTTCCTACCCATGATACCCTGTTATTTTAGAGAAAATCACTCAAATTAGTCCGTTGATGTCACAAAGAAAAAGCAAACTGTTGATTGCCTGAGTTCTCATTTTTCAGCTGGTTGCTTTGATTTCATTTATTGATAGTCATGGTGTATCATCCACTTAGGTCATCATCAGTTTTTCTTGATATTGAAGAGTTATGATCAGACAGCAAAATGCAGGCGGCGATATAAGCTCTTCATTTCAACCAGTTGAAATCAGTTGAATTTGCTGCTTCCACCCACAATTTCCATGTTTAGGAAGACAATTCAATCTTACTACATTTCATCCATTAAGAATTCAGAGACTCTGCAGAAAGACTGATGTAAAATAAGAGTGTTTAGGACTTACATTCGCTCACTTGGCTTATCCTTGAGTACAAAGGTGAGTTGACTGTTTGCTCCAGAACATGCACCTAAGTCAGTAATCTGAGAGTTCCCCTTTGGTGGCTGGCCCTAGGGTGATAAAGTCAGCTAGCCTGTAAGCCTCCTCCAGGTTTATGTATCATTATACCTTTTTATTTTCATCTTTCCTTCTTTGCTTTTTATGTGTGATCTTGATATCATGTCCCATGATACCTGGAAGATGTTCAGGTAGAGTTCATTATGAGACATTTATTACCAAAAGTTCATACTACTAACATCATGAACACAAGAGAAAATTTCTGATTAGTACTTGCCTTCAATTCCAAGTACTGTCAATTCTTGACTATGCCTCCAGTTTAGTTTTTCTTTTACATCTTTCTTTCTTTCCTTCTCTTCTCCTCTACCTTATTGGTGGGGTCCATGTTTCATCCTGGTAGTACCACATGGTCCAAGTGTGGAAGATAATCCTTCTTGGTTCCATCTTAGAATGGTTATGGTGATCCCATACTGAATCCTCCTTAGACTTAAAGTATTTTAGATTCTTCAAAATGGAGAAGCTACAAATTTGGTAGATATTTAAAATGCTCATTCTTCTGCAAAGTGATTTTGTGGAGTTTCTGGAGATCCTTTTTCCTGTTCCCATTGATGGGGATGTTTTAAATGCATTTCCCTCAAGGTGGGTAAATGCTTCTCTTCTGACTGATTTTTTACTTTTCCTCAGACTTAAGACATTCTTTTGGCTGAGGACACCTTCCCAATTCAGGCAACCCTCTTGGGCAGAATCAAAACAATCCTTTACCACTTCTTTGACTATACCCTGAAAATTCTGGAAATAGAGGCTGGTACCCAAATCCACTGTCTTTGTCTTCATAATCAGAAAAGCTAGGCAACCATGGTCTCTCTCCCTTTAGGTTTCTCAGGTATGTTTTAGTCTACTGGGACTCTAAGATTCAAAGAAAACAGATAAAGTTCTCTAAGGCATATTAGTGAAGGCTCTTTCCTTGGTTTTGAAAAATTAAAGTCCTTTCCGATTTCCTCCCCACGGCAGGGGTAGAGTCACAGCGCTATAACAGCTCTCTCCAAAAATACTTGAAGTTTATCTCTTGCTTTTTCAGACTCTAGAGGGTGGATATAAATGTTCAGGTAAGGGTTAAAAGCTGGCTTTTTACTCTCTCCTTTACTTGAAGGTCTGCTGTTTTGGAATTTGGTAGTCATTAATACCTATGATCTATGATCTCAGTTGAAATTGTTTCTAAATAAGACCTTGTTCACATCCTGTAGAACCTATAAAATAAAACAAGAGCTATTCAGATGAGACCACACTATAGCTGGTTCTCTTAGACATGTCTATTCTAAAATCTTTAATCTTTCTCTATGATAAAACTTGGTAATATAGTAAACCTTTTAATATTTGTATGTTTTTTCACATGGCAATTCTTAAATTAACAGAATTTAAGTTAACAGGTCTTAGCTACGTATTGGTCTAGATCTATTGTATGAGTGCAGCCATTTTCATTTACTCTTGTTGTTTGATTTAGAAAGCCCTAAGTAAAGCATCTGGATTGGATAAAAGGCAACTGACTTGGATACAAGCTCAAGGGCAGGGATTGTATCAGTCGTCTCTTGCATGCAACCTCATATCTTTCTGACTCATATTTTCACTCCAGCCACTGCCGTGGCACACAGATGCATGCAGGTATAATATGACAGCACCTTGCCTTACCAACACTCTAAATCTCTTGCTTTTGGCTCTGGATTTTCTCCACTACTTCCAAATGGGATGCCTGTGGGAATCAGCTCAGCCATATGACACTTGCAGAAGACAGTTAAGTTTCCATGCACAACCCTCAGAAATTGGGGATGAGAACTGCTCTTCTCTGTCTCAGGTGAACAATTCTGAGGTGCACATACATGGCTCCTCAGAAGATCCCAGGTGGAATTTTGTTCCAGTTGTTCACTGAGATAGTCAGTTCAATGATGCAATTTTAAATTAATTTTCCCTCCTGCTCTGTGTTGCTCTTCTAGTTCCCTACACCAGTTACTTGGGTTCATTTCCAGAATTAAACTTTATGCATTCAAGCCCTTCTCTCAGGATCATTTGTGAAGGAACCTAGGCCAAGACCATATTTTTTGTTTCTCTGTTCGCTAAAGAAATACAAACACTTAACAGTGGTGCAGCCTGGAACATAGTAAGTATTCAGCAAAATGCTATTGAGTGAATGACTGAATGGTGTCCAGAGGATGGACAAGATAAGTGCCAATCCTTGTAGAATGCAAGCATAAGAACATTTATTCCTTTGTGGGTTGTGCTGCTTCTTAAGATTGATGATTATTAACAGGTATCGTCAGTGTCTTTCTGATGTATTATCTGAAACATGCTGCAAGGCTCTTCTCAGAAAGAGGGAGTTGCCTCTTCACTCTAACGTCAGGATCTCCAGGAAAATGATGTTTTACAGGTGAATTATTGCAGCCTAACATGGAGTCCAGCACGATGCATTGTTCTTTGCTCATAAATAATGCAAAGAGGATACCAGGCAAAGATAAAGGCCAGTGATTTATTCCACATAACCTTTATGTAAACCTCATAAATTGTGTGCAGTGATGTCTGGGAATATGACAGAGGCTGTGGCACTGGGTCGTGTTGACAGTGGCAAGCATTTCATGCATTGAGAACAAGAGAACGAAGAGAACACTCCTCGTACCTCTTGTGCTGTCTCAGTAGGGAAAAATGGAGGAAACAACAAGATTTAAAATAGTAATAACATTCAGAATAGAGCAGAGATTGAAGAATTAACAGTAACATTGATATGGAGAAAAAACAGTACTACAAAAAGCACATTATATAAGATATCATTATGAATAAATTCATTTGCACGAAGTTTTATTGTTTCTTACCTTCCAAGTTATAGAAATTACACACACACACATGCACACACACACACACATATTTGCACAATATCCTGATGACATGGGAAATGCTTATCCATTTCCAGCAGAGTGACTTTCCAAGAGTGGGATTTTAAAATCTTTTAGGATTTATTTTCATTGTCTTTATTGGTAAAGAATGATACATTTGCAAGGAGTTGGGGTGTTAAATAAAGGTCTAAGCTGTAATAATTCAGTCTTCACTCTGCTGCATTTACCATGGAAAGTCACAATGTGTAGTAAAAACTGGGCTTAGAGAAATCATAATGGCTTGTTATGTAAGGAGGAGGTGAAACCTTAAAAATAATGAAATGCTAAGTAATTTAATGAGATAAAGCTAAACGAGAACTAGAATATGAACAGCTAAATCCAAAAGGGGGGAAGGTCATAGAGAAAAACAAAAACAAAAGCAAACCCCACTTGCCGTAGCATCAGTTCAGTACTGTAGAGTTAACTGTATTCTTAAAGTACTGGGTATCATAACACTTCAAGTAATAAGTCACCATGAGATGCATAGGACTTATTCGACTGGAGTTATTCAGTCTTTCACCTTAACTCTGCTATGCAACTTTCTCCCAGGAAAATTCCTTTTTTCTTTTTTTCTGGAGTTCCAAAACCTTTGAAGGAATCAAAGGAGATCACAGAGAGGCAGAATTCGCTAAATTGACTAAGATAATATTGTTAATTATTTCTGTCATCATTTGGCAAAGGCTAACTTTTACATTTAAATAAGAGATGCTATCATTTGCTTGTAAATAAAAATGCTGACTCTAGTAAACAAAGAAACAACAAAAACCACGGCTGTTTCATCTGCTGCTTTGACCTTAAAAGAGAGATTTTTCACACAATGAGCATTGAATGCTTTGTTTCTCCCTTTGATTGGTACCTGGAATCAGATTTTGCTTTAGACTTTTTCCTATTACAAACATTATTTTTCTAATTAGTTAAAAGAAAACATGACTGTAACATTAAGAATAGGAAGCATCATCTTAGAATTTCAATTTCTAGCCATGATCCTATGCAATTATAAAGCAGCTACACAGTTTAACTACCCTTGATATAAAAATACAAGTTATAGAAAGCACAGCTTCCAAGTCCCTAAAAAAACAGCACTGCCACACACCTAAAGCTTAACCCTCTTACAGGCTGACTTTTAAGAGCCAAGTGCCAAAACAGTTGAGCTATTGCTCTTTATAAATATAATGTAACCTGCATGTGGAGAAAATTCCCCAAAAGGACATAACATTAAAGAGATGATTACTTTTCTTGGGGAATTAAATAAGTACAATGTAATGAAGAAGCATGAACAAATTCGCATTCTCTATGCTGTGTTTCTGCAGCCAAACATTAAAAGCACCATCCACTCTTCTTAGCAACCTCCCAGATTCAATTTAATAAGTCATTGTACCAGCAAAGTATTTATTGAGTGCCTCCTATGCACTCAGCCCTGTGAGAGGGATGTGGGAAATAGCTAGTTTAATATGTAGTCTGGATTCTAAAGAGAAAAAAAATCTAGTTAGGGAGTTAGACAAACATAAGTCATGAAACAAATAATGTTTAAATATTGTTTCTCACCTGGATGAAATGTCACTTTTTCTCTAGTCTCTTTTTCAACCAATTGTCAAACTTCAGTGGTATTATGGATTGTATATTTGTGTTCCTCTAAAATTCATTAGCTGAAACCCTAACCCCCAATAGGATAGTATCAGCAGGTAAAGCCTTAGGGAAATAATTCACTCATGAGAGTGGAGCCCTCATCACGGGATTACTGCCCACCCCCCCCCCCCCCGTTGGACGAAGAGACATGAGAGAAAGAGAGGGAGAGGGAGGGAGGAAGAGAGAGAGAGAGAAAAAGATCTTGCTTCTTCCCTCTCTGCTCTTTGCCATGTGATGATACATCAACCTTGTCTGAAAACCAGGAAAAGTGTCTTTTTCAGACACTGGATCTGCTGGTGCCTTGATTTTGGACTCCTCAGTGTCCAGAACTATGAGAAATAAATGTTTGTTGTTAAGTCACTCAGACTATGGTATCTTGATATAGCAGCCCGAACTGACTCAGACAAGTGATATTACTCTTTGTGTTTTTAAAAAATAACTTATTCTCAAGTGTTTTTAATAACTCCCACTTCTGATAGGTAAGGATAACCTTAATCATATGTGATAAGATAAATATTTAGGGGGGGAGAGGGTCACAGTCTTATCTTGGGAGACAATTCTCCATAAGTCTCTTATTTTTTAGCACATCTTTAGAGCAGACCATCTTTGTTATACTATCTTTCCAAGAGTGTTTGCGTAGTGAACAGCATTGGACAATAGAGATAGTGTCTCCCTTCAGAGCCACTGAAAGTTTGTTTACTGTATAATATAATAAACATAATAACTTCCTTTGGGGCAAAAGGCAGGCATGCTTACTGTCCATTTTAAAAGATTTGAGTTCCATAAGCTTGGGGCTTCTCTCCTGTAATGTAACCCCTTATGAGAGTAGGTGTCAACCTGGCCCTCTGCATTGCTCTGTTGGAACTTGGGTGAGGAGAAGCAGTAAAAATGCTAATCCTCTAGCTGCTGCTATTACTGTGAGTAATGAAGTCCTTATTCTCTGGCCCGGAGGTCCCATGTCTTCTACCTGTATCCAAGAAACTTTGACAGGCCACTTGCTCATTCAGATCCTTCACAGCTTTTTACATCTTGCCCCTCTCACTTGTCTTTTTTTTTACACTTCCTTTGGCTGTTCATTTATCTGATGAGGGAAAGGACAAAAAATTACTTGGTGGATTCTTAGAAAAAAGATAATTGGAGTAGTAGAAAAATTATATTTCCCAAGAGGGAGTTTGTGACAGGAAGGAGAGAGAAGATTGAGGAAGCAGTGGGATGCAGAAGAGGGACATCATTTTAAATGTATAAAACTTACATTTGGATTTTCCATAACTTGGCCCATCTTTCCTGTCTTCATTGTCATTATTTATATATATGAATTCTTGATTATTTTCAAACTGATTTGTGTGGCATGGTCCATTTTATTCAGATTATTCCCAAATACAACTTCTTCATTATTTTATAATTCATCTTCCTTTCCTTGTCCCACCCCTGCCCCAGCCCCTTTACCATCTCTGGGAGCACCTGGGCGTGTGATCACATGCAAACCTTCTGCTAGTGAAGACTAAGTCCAATAATTCCAAGTACTTCTTTTGATGAATCAGAAGCTTCAGAAAAGTTCTTGTTTCTTTCTTTCCCCTCCTTTTGGTGGCACCTGGGTTTAAAAAGTGTTTACAGCATTCTTGTTCTTGTGAGGGAGGTATGAATTCACAAATTATTGGTATCTATACAATGTCTCCTGATCTTGCTGTTCTCTGCTATCCAGTGGCCAGTTAGATCTTCTCCCTAGACTGGTCCCTACTAAGATAAACTGGTCCTCTCTGGCTTTTTATGTGTGTTATGCTGGCACACAGCTCTTAAGTCTGTGTCCTGGCCATTAGCTATCAGTCCTCAGGTCCCTGCACAGTGAAGGACGTTTGTCCAACCCTCCATGTCCCAGCCCAGTCTCCAGGATTCTCTGGGTTCTCTGATCATCTATACCCAGACCATGTGGTACCAGAAACTCACCTTCAGTCTCATCTACTTGGCTTCTTTTCTTTTTTATATTGAAGTGTAGCTGATTTACAATGTTGTGTTACTTTCTGCTGTATATTTGGCTTCTTTGGTCCATTTCTCTTATTTTGTTTTCTGTGCTGAAGTTAGGTGCTTAGCCTCTCCCATGTTATACCCAGGGAACAACCACTACCCCTGATCATTTTTGATCTACCAAAACTCATATGGATATCTTGTTTACCTTTTCTATCCAACAGGCACCACCCCACCCCCACCCCAACGCCCCATGACCTAATCTAACATGCGGAAAAGGAATATACTAAGATAACAGAAACATACACACACACACAAGTCTATGATATAAATGTGCCTTTTGTGTGTTAATGGTTGTTAAGGGAATGTAAATTTTTTTTTCTTCTCAAAGTTTAGCTTTCAAGACTGTTATCTTGATTCACAACTAACATTTTGGTATTAAAACCCTGAAAGATTCTTTGTCTCTGCATTTCTGTCCTAAAAGTTTTAATTCTCTACTTCGATGTTTCTCCATCATCACTCAACCCCTCAAGGTAGAGAAATAGAATTGAATGACTAAGACAAAGTCTTGTGCATTAAAATGCAGAGACAGATAATGTATTTTGCAAAGTATCATCTTATTATAATTGTTTATTTCCAAATCTCCTTGCAATTGCCTCCCTCAATGCTTTCCTCATGCTCTTTTCATTCGTCTGTAAAGCTTCCACACAGTTCTTTTAATCTACCCAACATCCATGCATGTTTTAAAATATGGATTCAATCTCATCGCTTCTAAGAAGACTTCTCTTACCATCTAGGCTGTATTCCTTTTATTCATAAAATGCCAAACCCCTGTTGCCCTGTGGTTTTAAAATCATTTTCTTTAGGATGCTCAATTTATAAGGATGTGCTTTGCAAGGCACCTAGAGAGAAGACCTAGGTTTTTTATTCTCCTTTGAACCATAGCATCTCTAACTTTATTTGATATATATTGGTAAGTTATTTATTTGTAAAGATAAAATAGTTCAAGAGTAAAAAAAAAATTAAAAAAATTGAAACCATTTATCATTAATTTTATAATTAACAATAGGTAACCTTAAAATGATTCGGTGATTTTCAGTTCTCACATATTCACTTAAGCCATATGTGCTTATGTCTTAAGTTAATGATATTATAGGTTCTTTGAAAATAGTGAATATGTTTTACTTTTTTATGTTTCCTCTACACCTTCTAATTTGTACACAAACATACAAGTTGATAAATAGTTGTGGTTTTGATTGGCATTGCTATGATCAAATTCTATAGTGATGCAGGAAATAAAAACTTTGGGCTATTCATGCAGAGCTATATGGATTAGATTGAACTCCATCCAGGCCTTCAAGGATGAATAAGGTTTGAAAAGATAAGTAGGAAGAGGAGAGAAATTTATGAAGTGTGACAGCCTGAAAAAAGTTTTGGAGTTGGAAAAACAACCAATGGTCTCAGCTTTTGCATTTTATAACATGTGGCTGGTTAGGCTTCATCCCAGAGTCTTTAGCATAAGTGAATCTTCTCTTGAGAAGAAAGGGCTATATAATTAGCAGGTTAAAAGACAAGCCATGTGTCATTGTAAAACCCTCTTAGTATTTGCCGTTTAAGGACCAAACATGTTATTTTTTTCAAAATTGTCATGCATAGCTGAACTCATATTCCTGTAATTAGCAAAGCCACCTTTCCATTGTATATAAAATGATAATGCATATTTTTACTAGTGCTAAGCACCTGTAGTGATAACTTTAAAAGATATAGAACTTTATAACAGAAAGGATCTTTGAAAATATAGTTCAATCCCTTATTTAAATAGATACTAGAAGCTGAGACCCAGAGATGGGAATTGAAGTCTCCAAGGTCACATGACTGGTAAAGAACAGAGCAGGAACTCAACTTGGGTCCTTTGACTCTCCAAACCTACACTCATGCCCCTCTAAAGGAGATCTGCCTTTCCAATGGAGATGAATTATGGAATAAAATAAGAGGGTTTAGCATTTTGAAACACATGATGCTCTCAACACACTACAACAATGCTGCTGTCTTCAGGGAATTAAAAAGCAATTTTGAGAAATGAAATGGGTCAAATGAGCTGTCACTGAAACTAAAGGCTGTGGATCAACCAGTAAATCAGTAGCTGCTTCCTGTGCTTGAGATTTTCAACCCCTCAGGGTGGGAAGTAAACCACCAAATAAATTTAAAAGGATTTCCACTGAGTGTTTCTTGTGAAACTCTTAAGGCATTTATATGACATGCTCTACACCCTTAATTTCCGGTGCAAAAACAGAAAGGCATTCAGAAGTCTCATTTTTTAAGAGGATTATTTTCTACCATATTTTAAAACATATCATAAAGGGTTTTATCCTGAGAAGTCTAAGTCTCTCAACTGAATTGAAAGGCTCAGATATTTTTATAATGCACGTTAAAATTTCCTTCTTCCGTCTCTTCTTATTGATGATCTACTGCCATTGCTTTCTTTCCTCTCAGGATTCCAGGGAAGAAAATCAGCCAACAAGATATAATAGCTTCATTTTAATTTGGCTTGATATGCAATTTTAATGACAATTTTACATGCATTACTCAACCAACCCCCAGAACACTCAGAGGTCAAATTAGTATTTAAATAGACATTCTAAATGGAAATGAGTGTCCAGTCTTTTATTTGTGAATGGTTTGATAGAACAGCAACTCCCCAAATCATCCTAGAGTATTAGGAACCTGGAAAATCAACAGCAAGCATTGATTTCTTCACCTACTTGATTTTAGCAATTGGACTTCAACTGCATGAAACCTCAAGAAAGAAAAGTGTTTTGTGCTGTTTTCAGTCTCATCTGCACAGATCAATGCAAATTGCTCACTTACGGATGTTATTTTGGCTTTGGTTGACCATATCTACAATTCAGTTGCAGGTCCCTGATAAGGTTATCTTGGGTCTTCACTGAGCCTAGTTAAGTTCTATGATCCTTAGATTCAAAAGTAGTAAACCCTGAATTTCAGGTAGTTAACAGATGGTGGTAATGAGATTGCTATACTGTTCTCTCTGTTTTCCAGAGTTACTTTCTATAATATCTACATAAATGAGCATTTTACAATTACCTGCTGCTATACTGAACAGATCTTATCTCATGATGGTGAATCATAGTGCAGTAAAGGATCAGTGGTCAGAGGTATGTGGTAGGTGCAAATATGACCCCCCAAAGATGTCTCCATCCTATTCCCCCAAACCTGTGAATATGTTGTGTTACATGGAAAGAGGAAATTAAGATTGAAGATGGAACTAACATTAGTAATCAGATAACCTTAAAATAGGGAGATTATCCTGGCTTATCTGTGTAATCACATGGATCTTTAAAAGACAAGAGGAGGAGGCAGAGGAATGTGTGTCAAAGAGATGCAGTGTGAGAAAGACTTAAGCAGCCAGTGTTGGCTTTGATAAGACAAGATGGGACCACAAGCCAAGGAACGTGGATAGCCTAGAAATGGAAAAGGCAAGAAAACAGGTTCTACCCTAGAACCTCCAGAAGGCAGTCCTGCCAACACCTTGATTTTAGACCGTTAAGAACATTTTTGGACTTCTGACTTCCACAACTACAAAACAATAAATTTTTGTTGATTTGAGCCAATAGGTTTGTGATAATTTGTTACAGCAACAATAGGAATGCAGGATATTTCGACTCCACTTATCTGGATTGACTTAAGTATTGTGTGTGTGTGTGTGTGTGTGTGCGTGTGCAAGTTTAAGGTAACTTTTCATTTATTCATTTTAACTGTGAATAATATTTTATGAATATACCACAATGTATTTTATTATAATGTATTTATCTATTTCTCTGTTTATGGAGACAGATGCTTTCCATAGCTTGCTATTACAAGCATCCTATAATAACCTCCTTTACTCGCTTCCTTGTATTTTTACATGAATATTTTCCTTGGGCTTAAACTCATACATAGAATGGGATGTATGAAATGCCCATTTTCAAATCAAATAGATATTGAAAAGTTGCTACTCAAAGTGGCCAGACCAATTTACACAGCCACCACAGTATTAAGGTTTGAATTTCTCCACATTGTGGCCACAACTAGTCACAGAGTTTTGTTTTGTTTTTTGTATTTAAAACATTTTTTATTGGAGTATAGTTGATTTACAATGTTGTGTTAGTTTCTACTGTACAGCAAAGTAAATCAGTTATACATGTACATATATCCATTATTTTTTAGATTCTTTTCCCATATAGGTCATTACAGAGTATTGAGTAGATTTCCCTGTGCTATATGATAGGTTCTAATTAGTTATCTATTTTATATATAGTAGTGTGTATAAGTCAATTCCAGTTTCCCAGTTTATCCCTCCCTACCCTTTTCCCCCAAACCATGTTTGTTTTTTAATTTGTGACTACTTCTGTTTTGTAAATAAGTTCATTTGTACCATTTTTTAAAATTCTACATACAAGCGATATCATGTGATACTTGTCTTTCTCTGTCTGACTTACTTCACTCAGTGTGACAATATCTAGGTCTATCCATGTTGCTGCAAATGGCATTATTCCATTCTTTTCTATGGCTGAGTAATATTCCATTGTATATGTGTGCCACATCTTCTTTATCCATTCATCTGTCGATGGGCATTTAGGTTGCTTCCATGACCTGGCTATTGTAAATAGTGCTGCAATGAACATTGGGGTGCATGTGTCTTTTTGAATTATGTTTTTTTCTGGGTATATGCCCAGTAGTGGGATTGCTGGGTCATATGGTAATTCTATTTTTAGTTTTTTAAGGAACCTCCATACTGACCTCCATAGTGGCTGTATCAATTTACATTCCCACCAACAGTGCAAGAGGGTTCCCTTTTCTCCACACCCTCTCCAGCATTTGTTGTTTGTAGATTTTCTGATGATGCCCATTCTAACTGGTGTGAGGTGATACCTCATTGTAGTTTTGATTTGCATTTCTCTAATAATTAGTGATGTTGAGCATCTTTTCATGTGCCTCTTGGCCATCTGTATGTCTTCTTTGGAGAAAGTCCAGAGACAAGCCCACACACATATAGTCACCTAATCTATGACAAAGGAGGCAAGAATTTACAACAGAGAAAAGACAGTCTTTTCAATAAGTGGTGGTGGGGAAACTGGAGAGCTACAAGTAAAAGAATGAAATTAGAACACTCCCTAACACCAGACACAAAAATAAACTCAAAATGGGTTAAAGATCTAAATATAAGGCCAGATACTATAAAACTCTTAGAGGAAAACATAGAACACTCTCTGACATAAGTCACAGCAAGCAAGGTCCACCTCCTAGAGTAGTGAAAATAAAAACAAAAATAAACAAATGAGCCTAATTAAACTTAAAGGAAATGAAAGGAAGCAAAGAAAACCATAAACAAAATGAAAAGACAACCCACAGAATGGGAGAAAATATTTGCAAACAAATAGACTGACAAGGGATTAATCTACAAAATATACAAACAGTTCATGAAGCTCAATATCAAAATAAAACCCAAACAACCAAATCAAAAAATGGGCAGAAGATCTAAATTCACATTTCTCCAAAGTAATCACAGAATTTTAATTGAATCTATCGTATGGGTATTATAAGTTATAGCAGTTGGGTACAAATGAACTTATTTACAAAAGTGAAATAGAGTCACCTATGTAGAAAGCAAACTTATGGTTACCAAGACGGAAAGTGGAGGAGGGATAAATTGGGAGATTGGGATTGACATATACACAATAAGAACCTACAGAGGGAACTCTACTCAGTACTCTATAATGACCTATATGGAAAAAGAATCTAAAAAAGAATGGATATATGTATATGTATAACTGATTCACTTTGCTGTACAGTGGAAACTAGCACAACATTGTAAGTCAACTATTGTCCAATAAAAAATAATTAGAATTCAAAAAAGTTATAACAGTTGGTATTAATTATATAAAAATGAAGCTAACTTTTGATAGGTGGTGATATTTTTAAAGGCTTCACTTAGAAGTCTACAGTGGCTTCTTATTGCTTCCAGAATGAGATACGAGGTTGCTAACATGATGTGAGTACTTGGCCTGACCTGTTTCTCCAGGCTCACTTCTCGCCACAGTGTTTTGCTCTTTATAGTTCATTTATGCTAAGTGTCTTGTACCTTTGAACATACAATGCTGATTTTTGACTTTAAAATTGTCTTCAGTTCTATCTTCCACCTGTAGATACATCACTTCCATCTCTCCTGGCTAATTCCATTTTCTAGTCTAAATCTCCTATGAGGATACATATTAACCAAGAAAACCTTAACAACTTTTCTTTGGGTTCTGTGCCTTTCTCTTAGTTCTCACCATAATGCATCATTATGTTAAATGTTAAAAATAGATAATATAGACACATGGGTCAAATCTCCAAAGTATGAAAATATATAAAAGCAAGAAATTCCACCCCCCCAATGATAAATTCCTCTCAGATGCTCAATTTCCTTTCCCCTTGAAGATCACAATTACTAAGTTCTTATTTAACCTTCTAGAAAAATTTTATATATATATACAAGTCAATACAACACACACACACACATGAATAAATATGCTTTCTTCTCCCTTATTCATTTCTTTCTAAACACTGGCTGAGAAATTCTTTCTCTGGAAAGGGAACATAAAGACCTAGAGATTATGAATAAGAAGTAGCTGATTATGGGAAGATTTCAGAGAAAGCAACTCAGACAACAATTACAGAGGCCTTGGGGCAGTAGCTGGAGGTCTGGCCTATTCCACAATAGCAGGGAGGCTAGCAGTAGAGTCAGTGAAAGGAGGGTAATAAAAGACAAGATCAGATTATTAATAGATTTCTATTTCCATAAATAGAAATATTAATGTGTGTTGCAAAGCATTGGACTTTGTTCTATAATCTACTCTTAAATTTTAATAAAATAATGATATATATACTTTTCATTAGTTCTATGAAAATTGTTCATGGTTTTTCATTGTACTCATAGCTTTGTGTGTATGTTTTACTATGTGTTCCATTTTCTTCATTTTCATGTGTTTATGCATGTAGCTCTGATATTTAGGAAGCATTGCATTCCTTTAAAATAACAAAGTTTTATAACAAACTTAGTCTTTTTTAAAAAATGAATCTCATGTTCGATAAGAGTTGATGTAATTAGTGCATTTCCACTTCCTTTCCCCTCTTCTCTCTCACTTCTACCCTTCAATTTTAGTCAATTTAAAAGTCTTGTTTGATTATTATCATTGTAGAGTTAAATGCTCTTGTACTTCTACTATTCGATCTGTCAGCTTTAAATGATATCCTTTGACTCCCAGCTATTAACCATTCAGTGCTCCCTCCTGTTCAGTTGCTCTGTTTTCCCCCAGTCATTTTTGGAGGCTGAACTTTGTCCTCTAATAATTTCCCCCAGAAAGACTCATGGGAACAACTTTTACTCAGTTCTCACTTATATAATGCTATTTGCCTGTAGCTTTTATAGCTAAAGAATAATTTGACTTAATATAACTTCTTTGGCTTATATTTCCTTTAAGTTAATTTTATATATTGATCAACAATCTTATAAGTTTGAATGATCCTGTAGATTTTCCTACCATTCATATTTTAATCTGTTTTTCTGGCCGCTAATGGGATTCTGTACTCTGAATTCCATACATCTTGGTATCCACTATTCTGGGTCAATTAATCCAGCAAACATGTACCTTTTCAGCATGGAGATTCAAGCCCACTTTTATTTCAGGAAAAATTTCTTGAATTATGACTCTATAGTTTTTCCCAGTAAGTTGTTTCCTTTTTTTGGAGACCCTGCTTAGGTGGATTTCCCTTCCATAACTCACTATCATTTGCTCATTCGTCTTTATTTTTTCTTCCATTTCTTTTTGTAAATATGCTTTATTTTTATCCTCTCTGCCAATATGTATTCTTCAGTGTTTTTTTCTTCACTCTTGTGTGCATTCCATTTTCATCGTTATGACTGCATTGATATTACTTTTTGTCTACTCTTTTCTTGAGATCTTTCAGCTTTGATTTCATCTCTTTCACTTTTTTCAACATTTATTTCCTGAGGATTTTGATTTCTACCTTGTGATATTTTTCTAGAGAGGCAATACTCATCCAGCTTTTCAAATTCATAAAATATTTACTCACAAATTTCAACTGATACATGGATTTGTTGTCAGTAAACTTACTGCTTTTTGGGTTTTGCATAATTTTAGGTTTAATGGCAGCTGAAACTGATAAATGTTTTTGACATGTGCTACTGCTAAAACTTCTCCTTTGTCTTTTGCTTGCACAGTTGCTTTTTTAAAACTGAAATATATCTATTCATTTTCTTCTCTCTAAACTTATCTTTTGGCTGTAGACTGCTAACACTTGATCTCATCAATTTAATTCATCCTCCTGATTGATAAGCATTGTCTTCTATATTGAGGGTATTTATGAATATGTTATCTGGAATAAAACTAAAGACAGAGTTCTGTGACAATTCACTAGATCTCTTTGTTAGGCTGACATCTGTCCAGAAATCCATGTCCATTCACATTTAATTGTTCCACATGTTACTAAGTTCTTCAGTTGTATCCTCCGCAGTCTATTCAACTCTTCCAAAAGTACTTCAGTCTTTATCCTACCAGTAATGCACTTAGCTCTTACAGTAGAAAAGCCTTTCATTAGCTTATAGTTGACTGCAGTTAAATTTGACTCTGAAATTTCTGGTGAGTTTTAGAGGGCACAAATATAGATCTCTGAACTAATTCTTATCTTGTCATGTAACAAAAATGATGAAGTTATCATTGTCATCATGATACTATTATTACTATTATGAATAATTAGTGTTTATTGATTACCATCTGTCTTGCAACTGTACAGACCATTTTATACAAAATACCTTATTTAATCTTCATAGTAATCTCAGTATAGTAGAAACTATGACTCCCATTTATATATAGGATATCTGACATGCAGAAAATCTGAATAACGTGCTCAAAGTTATATAACCAGTAATTAGTAGAGCCACCATTTATACCAAGGCAGTGTGACACTAGAACACACTTTTTAAACCACTGCTCTATATTACCTTTCTCTATTGTCTCTGTAATCTTGGTGTGTTCTCTAACCTCTCTAGAACTTTGCTCCTCATTTATTAAATAAGAAGATTAAAATAGATTATCTTGAGGATCCTTTCCACATCTAATATTTTCTGATTCTGGGAGAGATTTTCATTTTTTTCTCTATTTTATATAAAACATATATTTTTTCATGTAGAATAGTCAGAAATCCACTTCCAACATTACTTCTGGAATGATGCTGACTTTCCCACCTCTTGAGGGATTACACCTGAGTTGCTGTAGAGATGATACCAAGTCAGTATTCAATCTGTGACAAATATACGAACCCTCAAAATGGAAACTTCCATCCTAAGTGAACTAATATTATAAGCATATTCCTTGAAACACATGCCCTTGGGATCTCCTTATGTAAGAGGGAATCTACCTCAGTGGAGAATCCACTTACCTTCTATTAGTTTTCCTTCAACTCTTCATCCCCCTATGTGCTAAATTTAGGGGGCGAGTTCATACAGCTGGTAGTTACAAGTAAAAACAAGTTCAAGGCCATTTTGCAGTCTCAGCCAGTCCTCCTTGTACAACTGGCTCAAGAGTCACAAGTGACAGGCAGTCCTAAATTAATCCTATTTGGACTGATTCTCTGTTGTTATAGATTCTATGCCTCCAACTTGCTGCACTCAGCATCACCAGCTCTGGCTACTAATACTGATGCCTCCTTGGTGTGTCATTGTCAGATCCACTTCAAATCAAACATGCAAAGCATTTGAGCTCATTTAACTGAGCTCTTTTCCCCAAAGAGTAACTCAGAAAGTGATTTCTGTGGAGGAAGAGACTTTGACTCATCTTCCTGTGCAGTATGAGTTCTGTACTTCATGAAAACTTATCAGTGGGCAGGATGATGATTCAAACCAAATTCAGACTTGATGTTAAATATTTCAAATTTCTGGGTGGTCTTCTCTTTGCTATGATTTTCTTTCTGTCTTTAGATGAGACGGTCTCCTTAGGAAAATGATACACGGTAGGCCCACTTTATCCATGAGGGATACATTCCAAGATCCCTAGTGGATGCCTGAAACTATGGATAGTACTGAACCCTATGTATACTATGTTTTTTCCTATACATTCATACCTATGGTAAAGTTTAATTTATAAATTAGGCACAGTAAGAGAATATCTGGATGGCCAGCATCACTACTCTTGCACTTTGGGGCCATTGTTAAGTAAAATAAGGTTTATTTGAACACAAACACTGCAATAGTATGACAGTTAACCACGATGCTACTAAGTGGTGAACAAGCAACATATGCTGGACAAAGGGGTGATTCATGTCCCCAGCAGGACAGAGTGGGATGGCAGGAGATTTCATCACTGCTACTTAGAATGGCACACAATTTAAAAATTGTGAATTGTTTCTTTCTGTGGAATTTTCCATTTAATATTTTTGGACCATGGTTGACCCTGGGTAACTGAAACCAATGAAAACAAAACTACAGATAAGTGGGGACTAATACTAATAGTTTCAGATTAGGCATTGGGTTCCAGAGGAGATGACAGCCTCCCTGTATGCCTGTGACCCAGGAGAGTCTCCTTTCTAGATACCCTGAGGCAAACAGAGGTTCCTGTTCCTTTACTTTTTTCTTCTTTCATTATCACCGTTTCTTACCTTTATTTTAAATCTTCCAAGAAAATCTGGAAACACACTTAGTACTCACAGTCCTATAGTCAGTACCTCATTACAGAGGAAAACTCAATGCTATGAACATTTGTATCCTCCCTAAATTTACGTGTTGAAACCCTAATCCCTGATGTGATGGTATGAGGAGGTGGGGCCTTTGGGAGGTGATCAGTGGAGCCCTCATGAATGCGACTGATGCTCTTGTAGGAAGAAACATGAGAGAGTTGATCTCTCTCTCCCCCACCCATGTGAAAATATAGCAAGAAAGCAGCCACCTACAAAACAGGAAGGGGGATTTCACCAGCAAAGAATCTGCCAGAACCTTGATCTTGGACTTCCCAGCCTTCAGATCTGTGAGAAATAAATGTTTGTTGTTTAAGCCACTCACTCCATGGTAATTTGTTATAGTAACCCAAACTAAGACAACCATTTAACTAGAAATGACATCTGGATCCCAGTCCCATCTCTACCCCTATGACCTTGAACAACTTACTAAACCACTTCAATTTTTAGTTTTTTTCACTGTGATTTTGGTAACTTTTAAAGTCCCTATCAACTTTAAATTTCTGTGATTGTACTCATTATAAAGAACTATCATCTTAATCTTAGTGACATAATAATCTGAATAATGGAAACCTTACTTTCTAAGTAACTGCCTATCATTCACAGTTCTTTCCCACACATAGTAATTCTGGATAGCTAGCTAATTTTCCATCTTTGCTTTGAAGAGCTCCCCCTGGGTGGAAAATAAGAAGAATAGAATATAGTTTTAGAAGTTTTAAATCTTTATTTTAAAGCTATATAATCTTTTATTGTCTTCTGTAGATGGAACTTTGATCAGAAGGTCTTAGGTGGGTTGTATCATTTGCAAGAATAATTCAAGGCTTTTTCACATAAAGATATTGATTGATTACCCAAATAAAAGTTGTGTATAGGGCCTCCCTGGTGGCGCAGTGGTTGAGAGTCCGCCTGCCGATGCAGGGGATACGGGTTCGTGCCCCGGTCTGGGAGGATCCCATATGCCGCGGAGCGGCTGGGCCCGTGAGCCATGGCCGCTGGGCCTGCGCGTCCGGAGCCTGCGCTCCGCAGCGGGAGAGGCCACAACAGTGAGAGGCCCGCATACCGCAAAAAGAAAAAAAAAAAAAAAAAAAAAAAAAAAAAAAAAAAAAAAAAAAAAGTTGTGTATAAAGTTTTCTAAAGTTTTCTATTATAAAGACTCAAGGACGACACACCTATCCTGCTAATTGACCAAAAAGCAGCTAGTTCCATATAATAAAACAGCAGTGCACACACTTAGAAACCAGAAAAAAAAAAAAAAAGATGAAAATCGGGAAAGTAAAAGAGAAAAAAAAGAGATTCAAAAAATCCCCCAATGCTAAATTCCCTTGAGTCCCTGTCATAGAACATCAGCAAATGATGGTCAGATTTTATATCCTTGGGCATAACTCATGCTGCTTTGTAACCAAGGGCTGCTACTACTACATTCAGGGTGTGATCTTTTGTTACTAAACCCATCACTTAAGCATCTTGCCCTTAGACCTGGGCAAGATGGACTTCTTTCCCAGGCCCTGGGCTTTAGAGGGCCCTGTTCTAGCTCCCCTGTGGCTGAAACCAGAGAAGCATAAGACCAAGGGGGATGTCCTCACTAGTGACAGTACCTCCCCCTTCGAGACCATACTATGAGCACCCG
Source organism: Mesoplodon bidens (assembly GCF_964165515.1). Taxonomy (NCBI): domain Eukaryota; kingdom Metazoa; phylum Chordata; class Mammalia; order Artiodactyla; family Ziphiidae; genus Mesoplodon; species Mesoplodon bidens. Next base: position 157,695,235 of record NC_138178.1, read on the forward strand.
GTATTTTATCCACATCCACATGGTCCTGAGTCAGTTTCCGGAGCGTGTGCAAGCCTACTTCTTGAGTTCTTCACTTGAAAGTAGACCAAGCCACCAATATACTTACCCCCATACCCAAGGGATTTTTAAGGGGCTCATTTTGAAGAAGGAAGTATGTAGCAAGACCCTCCCGATGAAGACCTAAGCTGGGACAGACAAGGGTCTGGGGACAGCTCCCCTGCACCACTACATTATAGCAGGAAACTCTAATGTGTCCAAAAATTGTAAATTCAAACCTGAATTTCCTGGTTGTATGAAGGTATATTTGTAAGGTCAGAGGATCAAACATATTTTATTTAATGGTTTGATAGCCTTATTTATAACTTTTAAATATTTAGATATAAGATGCATGGACCTCCATTTGTACCCTTGTCCTGAGTCCCACAAGTGTTAGGGCTGGGCCTGTCTTCAAGTTCTATTGTCACCATGTGCCTAGTTTTTGCTTTGTGGCACCAGCATTGGCAAAAGATATAGGTCTAGGTTTATCACTAAAAGGCTCGAAGTGTGTCAGTGTTAAACCCCCCTGGGAGGAGGGCCTACAGGTCTCCTTTCCCTCCATGACTTGAATCAGGGCCATTTAGGGTTGAATTAATTCAAGCCTTCTGGAAACCTCCAAGGTCAGTGGTCACTTCCAGGGCTATGCCCACTTCTTCAACCTATTTTTGTTAACTGCTGTTTGCTCTTCTTATATGAAAAGAAAAAAATTAAATGTAGTTAATATTTATTAAGCACTAATAAATCAGATACTGTACCAGGCACTTTATGTTCTTTCTCCCTGCACCACTTAAGCCTTATAACAAGCCAGCTTTATCTCTACTGGACAGACGAGGAAGCTGAAGCTTGGAGCAGTTAAGAAGAAACTGGCTCAGGAAGCCAAGGTTCTTTGACTCCCAACATTATTATTTGTGATTCCACTAACCTTGTAATTGCCACAAAAGGGCCTTTTCAAGCTGAAACTCTGCCTCTGCTCTTCTACCTTTCAGAGAAAGCTCCAGAAATCTTGCTCGCACTTCTGTTGAAATCTCAAGCCAGCCATGCATTGGCTCTGATCCTGATACTTTGGTGGGAACTCCACCATGGTTGCTTTAGACTCAGTATAAATGGTGGAAAGCGTTTAAGTTTTGGTATGAAAATAAGAGCTGGTGTCGGCAACTGAAGTTTCCAGATGGTGAAATTATTCAAGTTCATGACTAAGCTTGGATTACAACAGAGGGTGTTGGCAGGAAGTTAGGCCCCATAGCAGTGCCCCCTCAAGTTTACCCAGCTAGGTTATGAAGCTAAGTCTAACACCCTACAGGGAGACTGAAGTACTCATAAGGGATCAGTGTGGCAGAAGACTCACCAATGTCTTGTACAAAAGGACAGAGAGCAAGAGAGGGGACATCTGGGAAGACACCCTGTTGCTCACAGGTAATGCTAGACTCAACCCACTAATCAGAGTGTAGCCCTTTATAGGTATAGGTTCAGTCAGAGCCTGAGTGGGGTTGAGGTTTAAGGCAGTTTACATATAGCTGAAAGGAGTTAGGGAGATCATGTATGGACAGACTAACCTTTTCCCCTGTGTAATCTATACATTTATTCAGTTAAATTCAATAAGATTTTATTGAGTACCTACTGCCTGTAAGGAACTATTTAAGCATTGTGAAGGACAGTGCTAAATAAGGTGTGATGGCCACTGTTTTCCAGCCCACCACTACCTCTAATGAAGAAGAGAGCAATGCACATATGTAGCTCTAATAAATTCTCATAGGGTGAAGATCTATGCTAATAATAAGCTGTGATAGAAGTACAAATTGCGGTGAAATAAAAAGGGAGAGAGAGATTAACTTAGTGCCAGTGGGAGGGGTTTCTATCAATTTGTTAAATCTCAATGGTCCATATATTATTTATTTTCTCCTTAGGGACTGTCTACTAAATTGTTTAGGAGGAAAATATTAATTCTACAATACATGCTGTTTTTTTTTCAATTGCAGAAATGATCAATAAGCTCCTCCATTTTTCTTATATGAACCAACCTAGCATTTCCCTCAAAAGCAGAAGAGCCAATTTGTAGTTGTGTTTCTTCCTCTTCATTTTTAGACAGGTAATTTTAACCATGAGTTGATGGTTTTAAAGCTTAAGGAAATTTCCTTAACATTATAAACCCAATTATGAATGCTATTAACCTTTTAAATTATGTTTTCTAGTTGGTAAGACAGATTTCCCCACAGTGGAATTCCTGGATAACTGTTGTATTTACATAAGTATGACTTTTTGGTCAGAGAACAGACTTTAAGGTAAATTAGTAGAAATGTAAAGTGATGCATGGAAAATCCTGTGCTTTTTTTCCCCCCCGGAACATCAACTACCTGACGTTTCTACAGTAAGCTGGTTAAAAAGCAATTTATTGAGAAATGATATGGTGACTATTATTTGCAAGCTCCTACCATCTATCAAGTAAAGTGATTAAACCTATATCCATCATTCAGCATAATTAATCAGTAAGACACAACAGCCCATGTTCATGTGCTGATTAATCTGTTGTTCAGGTACATACATCTCAGGCTTCAAGTTCATATGAGAAATACATCCGTCAGTGCTGCCACATGAACGGGTGTGCCCTATAGCAATTATAAAATGGGCAGATACTCTTTACAAAAGAAAGAGTTTTTTCCTACCTGGAAGAAAATACAGAGATCTTCAAGGACTGCTGAGCAAGAAAACAAAAATTCAGAAAATCAGGTTTCTTTATTTAGTTTTTTTTTTCCCCCTAAACCATACCAAGTAATTCTCCACTTCATGAAATAGATCTCTGAGTAAAAAAGACTTAAACTTAAGGGTTTATTTATTTAATCATGCAACAAATACTTATTGGGCACCTAACATGCCCAATAAGCAATGGCCTGACAAGCTCCTTTCTCCCAAGAAGCAGTGTAGGGTTCAAAGGCCAATAGTATTCAAAAGGAGATTGCTTTCACCTTGGACTTCATCAGTACCAACCTGAGGTTTACTGTTTTACAAAGTTTTTTTTTTATAGTTAGTTAACACGGTGTCTTAAAAATGGTTTAGCTATCTGAAATAACTTTAAATGTTTCTGTAAGATGTTTAATCTTGCTTATGTAAAACCAAGATGTGTTTTGATAGCAGAAGAGAACATAGTGGTTACTTGGTTCAATTCAATCATTCACAAATGAGGAAAGTTCAGAGAGTTACTCAAGTTCACCCAGCTTGTAATTACCAACATCCAAATGCAAATGGTCAGTCCACTTATACAGTTTTCTACTTCCACTCTACCATGCTCACTTTAGAAAAAAATTTTTTAAGTAAATATTGAAATGATTTGATATAGCTTTTTTGATGTATATGATTTTTAGTATCCAATTGTTTTCTTCTATATGATGACTGGTTTAGTGATTCAAGTGATACAGAGGTGTTATCATTCCATATTTTTCCACATGCATAGAAACATATACAAATACATAGACATACACAAGAGTATGGTTGACAAAAGAAGAGATGATGCTTTGTGTATTGTTTAGCTTGTAAGAGTTTCCTTAAAGATTTCATTTCTGATTCTTTTCCTTATGTCCCACTTTAATCAGATTTACCTACAAGTTGGGTCTTAGTTTCCCACTGTGGACGTTGGGATCCAACTACCCTGTCAGTTTTATGTTAAACAAAAAGAAGCCCCTTTCTCTTGGCTACTGTTATAACTGTTGTCTAATGATTTGGAGTGAGTTCTTCAGTCTCAACCTTAATATCCTTAGAAAATGGGCTCGTAGAGGAAGGAAGGGAGTGGTGGGAGAAAGAAAGTAGATGAGTGGGCAGATGTATTTCTGACAAACTCACAATGGAGTTTTTCTGAGCAACCTGGTATATGTGCATATTCATAATCACCATTTTGAATACACTTTGGGCAACAGATATTGGTGTTGGAAAACCCTTAGAAAAGAGTCTTCCATTGGCCCACCCAGAAATGTGTCAGCACCTATGTCTGAGCTCAGAAATGAGAAAGGGATTTGTCTAAAACTCAAAGGCAGGTGTTCCAAACATGTTCTCTCTCGCCAATTAACATTCTACAGTTCTACACTCCAGCTAGCAGCTAGGTAAGATTGAAAGGGGGTTGATATTCTGGATGAGTTGAAATGAATCATACTGCTTGAGATCCTCCCATTATGTAAAATAAATCAGTGATTTTAATTGCCTAAGTATTTTAGAAAGTCTGACTACTTTAAATAAGAGCTTTTGCTGACTGAAGGATATTTGTGACAAAATTAGTTTTCCTTTTAAATTTTGCCTTCCTAAGCCTGATAAAGTCACTTCCACAAAGTTGTCCACTTTTTGAATTAGTTTCTCTGGATAATCACATAAATTAAGCTGCAAAGTCTTAACTCTTGAAAAATTACAAAATCTATAAAATGGATTTTAAAAAGGGCAGAATGAAAAGAACCCTATACACAACAGCAAGAACCCTTAATGTGTATTTTCTTCTTGAAATATTATTTGTGTTTTTACAAAACCTTAATCCTATATATATATATATATATATATATATATATATATATATATATATTCCCCCATATGTTTTCTGCTAAGCATCTTAATCTAATAAACAAATGTCTCATTTTACCATAGTACCAACTTTCTAAACTTCTCATAAGCTAACACTGCACTGTCTGGGTTAATAAAATTATCTTCTCATTTACATATTTTTCAACAGCTAAGCATTTTAATAAGTGTTCTTGAGGAAAAAATAGAGGTATCCAAAATTATTAGTAGCTCAATAACTTAACATCCAATGAAACCCACAGGAGGAAACCCATAACAATCTTTTATTTGAGTAGCATTTCACTATTTACAAGCACTTTTTAAAAAAATAAATTTTACATCACTTGCATATATTATATCATTTATGTCAAGCATTAGAGAATAAAACAAAGGGGTCCATCACCTACCTTGACAATTGGCACATTGCTTTTTGCTATAAAATTGAAAAAAATGGTATTGATAGTTCATATTTAAAAGGTTGACAGTTACTTTACAAGAAAATTGGCAGCCTGTATTTTGTGGTAACATAATCTGGAGAAACCCTCTGGTTATCCAAACTGAAGGAATAACGCAGTATTAAAGTTCCTTTAAAATGGAGTAGAAGAGCTCATGAGATAGTCCACATCCTGGTTTCCCTCTCCTTTGGAGACTTAAATGTTTATGAAAGAGAAGAGAAAAAAAAAAAAAAAAAAGGAGTTGTTGCCATAAGGTGGCTTCTGTGAAGAGAGCAAAATGCCATGGTTCTGGGGGAGTGCCTGATATTATAAGGGCCAACTGCCGAAATGAACCCATTCTGGAACTGGCAAACCTTGATTAGATTTTGAACAAATTGGATGGAATTTGTAGTTACTAAATTCTGAAAAATAATTCATGACTTTGTTGTAGTTCTAGTTTTATGGAGCCTAGGGTTCTAGGTGAATTTTAAATAGGTGAATGCCTTTTTTTACTGATGTGTTTAGCCGCAATTAGGCATATATGATTGTAATAAAGGCAAAGAATAAGGCATTAAATGTAACATCTGGGTTGAATCACAACTTGGTCACTTATTCTGTGCACTGGTTTATAAATAGTTTTTTGTAATAATTTATTACATGAAAATCCCATCCTTTCTTTTACTCTTTATTCTTCTCCTCACCTCTTTTCTTCTCTCTTTTTTCTCCACTTTCATTTATTGATATAGAAAATATATGTAATGTATGTTTATCTTATATAATTTATATAATATTATATGTTATATTAATATTTATATTCATCAGGGTGTGAAGTTTTATTTGTGGGGAAATTTTAGTTACAAATTTATTTTCTTTAATTGACTTAAGGCTGTGAAAGTTTTCTATTTCTTCTTGAATTCATTTTTGTAATTCTATCTTTCAAACAATTTTTGAATCCAAATTTTCAAACTTATTGGCATAAAGTTGTTCATAATATTCCCTTATTCATTTAATGTCTGTGTATCTCTAGTTATATCCATTTTTTCATTCCTGATATTTATTGATAATAATTTCTGCTCTTTATCATTTCCTCCCTTTATTTTAATTTGCTTTAGTTTTCCTAATTTCTTAAGATGGAAATTTCAGTTATTGACATATCATTTCTCTTTTCTACATATAAATTGAAAGCCATAAGTTTCCCTTGAAGCACTACTTTAGCTGCATTTAAAAATTTTGATACATTGTATTTTTTAACAATTTTATTTAGATATAACTGACAATAAATTACACACATTTAAAATATATCTTTATGTATTTATATTTATTTATATTTATTTAACACTATATATGTTATAAACATATTAAAAATATTTATATTTATTTATTTAACACTATATATTTAACACTATTTAACACTATATATGTTATAAACATATAAAAACATATTTATATTTATTTATTTAACACTATATGTTATATATCTCATATATTTGTCATATATATATTTGTCATTATATAATGACATAAGCAAGGTACTGAACATATCCATCTACCTGACCCTTTGCCACTTTATAATCCCTCCATCCTGCTTGTCTTTCCCTATACCCATGCAACTTTCTTATATCATAGATTACTTTGCATATTCTAGAGTTCTTCTATAAAGAGAATCATGAAATATGTACCCTTTTTATTCTGGCTTTTTTCAGTCAGAATAATATTTTGAGATTCTTCCATGTTGTAGCCTATATGAGTAGTTTATTCTATGTTTTATTTATTAGTATTATTCCATGATAGAGTATGATTATATTTATTCATGTACCCTTTCATGGAAAGTTTCCAGTTTTTGGTTATTTCAAAGTAAGCCGCTGTGAACATTATGTATATGTCTTCTTCTGGACATGTATTTTTCTTTTCTCTTGGATAAATACTTAAATGGCTAAATTTTAGGCATATGCTTAACTTTTTAAGAAGCTATCAAAATGTTTTCCAAATTGGTTGTGGCATTTAGCACTCCCTCCATTAGTGTATGACTGTTCCATTTACTGCACACCCTTGCCAATACTCCATATAGTCATTCTTTTTAATTTCAGCCATTCTAATATCTGTGTGGTAGTATCTCATCATGGTCTTAATTTGCATTTTCCCATCTCCTAATGACCAGTGAGTATGAGCATCAATCCATGTACTTATGTGCCACTGGTATATCTTGTTGAATGTCTACTTTCAATTTTTTTTTTAAGTTGGCTCTTTGCTTCCTTATTTTTAAGCCTTGAGAATTCTTTATATATTCTGCATGCAAGTCCTTTATCAAATAATCTCCTGCAGTCTGTGATTTTTCTTTTCACTGTTTTAGCAGTGTCTTTTGAAGAGCAGAAGTTTTAAATTTGACAAAGCTCCACTTATCATTTTTAAAACAATTTTTTAGGTCCTGTTTTTAGTGGGGTGTCTAAAAATATCTTTGCATATGACCATAAATACTGTATCCTATGTTTGCTTCTTTCAATAGAACTTTAATAGTTTGGGGTTTTACATTTAGGTTTATGATCCACTTGAGTTAATATTTCTATGTGAAAAGAGGTATGCATCAAAATTCCTTTTTTTTTTGGCATATGGATATCCATTGTTCTAGTAGCATTTGTTCAAAAGACTATTTTATCTCAATTGAATTGCCTTTGAATTTGTGTTAAAAATCAGTTGAAAATATTTGTGTCTATTTCTAGGTTCCTGTTATTAATGTTAATATCACATAAATTGATACTAGAGCTTTATTATACATCTGATATTCAGGTAGTATTAACCCTGAAGATTTGCTTTTCTTTTCAATGTTGTTTTGGGTATTCTAGAGTCTTTGCATTGCCATAGGACTTTAGAATTATTTTCTCAATTTCTATAAAAAAATTACTGGAATTTTGACTGGGGTTGAATTGAACCTATAGAACAATTTGGGGAGAAATTTTATCTTATTAACATTAAGTCTTCTGGCCCAAGAAAAAGATATATCTTTCATTTTTTATGTTTCTTTAATTTCTTTTAGCAATATTTTATAGTTTTCAGTGAACATGCCTTGAATATATTTTATCAGATTAATTCCAAAGTATTTAATATTTTTGATACTATAAATCATATTGCTGTTTTTTATTAAATTGTATGTTCTGATTGTTTGTTGCTATAGATATACAGCTGATTTTGTATATGTATCTTGTATTCATACTAAATTATATTCTTGCTAATTTACTTATTATTTCCAACAGTTTCTTTGTAGAATTATTTTTTTTGACCACACTGAATCACTTGTGTGATCTTAGTTCCCTGACCAGGGAGTGAACCCGGGCCACAGCAGTGAAAGCACAAAGTCCTAACCACTGGACCACCAGGGAACTCCCATTTTTATAGGTTTTTTAAGACCGTCTATATAGACAATAATATCATCTGCAAATAAATTCAGATTTATTTTTTCTTTATTATCTCACAATCTATTTTTATTGATTTAGCCTTTTTAATTGAATTTTAGTGGATTTACAATATTATATTAGTTGCAGGTGTACAGCTAGTGGTTCAGTATTTTTAAAGATTATACTCCATTAAAAGTTACTACAAGATAAGGGCTGCAATTCTGTGTGCTGTACAATGTATCCTTTTTGCTTATCCATTTTATACATAGTAGTTTGTATCTCTTAATCCCATTACCCTATCTTGCCCCTCCCCCTTTTCCTTTCCCCACTGATAACTACTAGTTTGTTTTCTATATCTGTGAGTCTGTTTCTGGTTTGCTATATATATTCATTTGTTTTATTTTTTAGATTCCACATATAAGTGATATCATACAGTATTTGTCTTTGTCTGACATTTCACTAAGCATAATATTCTCTAGGTCCATCCACATTGCTGCAAATGGCACAGTAATATTTCATTATATATAATGAAATATTATATATATATAACACATAATGGTTGTTCTATTTTTAGTTTTATGAGGAACCTCCATATTGTTTTCTGTAGTGGATGCATCAATTTACATTCCCACCAACAGTGTACAAGTGTTCCCTTTTCTGCATATCCTCACCAATATTTATTATTTGTAGACATTTTGATGACAGCCATCTGACAGGTGTGAGATCATATCTCATTGTTGCTTTGATTTGCATTTCTCTAATAATTACCTATGTTGAGCATCTTTTCATGTGCCTGTTAGCCATTTGTATGTCTTCTTTGGAAAATTGTCTATTCAGGTCTTCTGCCCATTTATTGATTGGGTTGGGTTTTTTAGATATTGAGTTATATAAGTTGTTTATGTATTTTGGAGATTAACCCCTTGTTGATCATATCATTTGCAAATATTTTCTTCAATTCCATAGGTTGTCTTTTCATTTTGTTAATGGTTTCCTTTGCTGTGCAAAAGGTCCCATTTTTCTATTTTTGCTTTTATTTCTTTAGCCTTAACAGACAGATCCAAAATATATTGCTATGGTTTATGTCAAAGAGTGTTCTGCCTATTTTCTTCTAGGAGTTTTATGGTTTCAGTTCTTACAATTGGGTCTTTAATCCACTTTGAGTTTATTTTTCTATATGGTATGAGAAAATGTTCTAATTTCATTCTTTTACATGTAGCTGTCCAGTTTTACTAGCAACACTTGTTGAAGAGACTTTCTTTTCTCCATTGTATACTTTTGCCTCCTTTTTCATGGATTAATTGACTATAAGTGTGTGGGTTTATTTGTGGGTTCTCTAGTCTGTTGCATTGATCTATGTGTCTGTTTTTGTGCCAGTACCATGCTGTTTTGATTACTATAGCTTTGTAGTATAGTCTAAAGTCTGGGCAGAGAGGTGATGCCTCCAGTTGTGTTCTTTTTTCTCAAAACTGCCTTGGCAATTGGGGTCTTTTATGGTTTCATATAAATTTTAGGATTATTTGTTTTACTTCTGTGAGAAATGTCATGGATTTTGTGATAAGGATTGCATTAAATCGTAGATCGCTTTGAGTAGTATGGTAATTTTAACAATATTAATTCTTCCAATCTGAGGGCATGGGATATCTTTCCATTTCTTTGTAACATCTTCAGCTTTCTTCATCAGTGTTTTATACTTTTCAGAGTATAGATCTTTCACCTCCTTGGTTAAATTTGTTCCTAGGTGTTTTATTTTTAATGCTATTTTAAACAAGATTTTTTTTCCTTTCTCTTCCTGACAATTATTAGTGTATAGAAAAGCAACAGATTTCTGTATATTAATCTTGTATCCTACTACTTTACTGAATTCATTTATTAGTTCTAACAGCTTTTGGGTGGAGAGAATATAAAGTATCATGTCATCTGCAAATAGTGACAGTTTTACATTTTCCCTTCCAATTTGGTTGCCTTTTATTTCTTATATTTGTCTGATTTCTGTGGCTAGGACTTCCAATACTATGTTAAATAGAAGTGCTGAGAGTGGGCATCCTTGTCTTGTTCCTGAATTTAGAGGAAAGATTTCAGCTTTTCACCACTGAGCATGATGTTAGCTGTTGGTTTGTCATAAATGGTCTTTATTATGTTAAGGTATGTTCCCTCTGTACACACTTTGATGAGAGTTTTGTCATGAATGAATGTTGAATTTTATGAAATGCTTTTTCTGCCTCTATTGAGAACATCATGTAATTCTTATGCTTCCTTTTGTTAATGTGGTATGTCACAGTGATTGATTTGCAAATTTGGAGCCATCCTTGCATCCATGGATTAAATCCAATTTGATCATGGTGTATGATCCATTTTAACTATTTGGATTAGGTTTTCTAATATTTTGTTAAGGATTTTTGCATCTATATTTATCAAAGGTATTGGCCTATATATTTCTCTTTTTTTTTTTGTAGTGTCTTTGTCTGGTTTTGATATCAGGGTAATAGTGGCCTTGTAGAATGAATTTGGGAGTGTTTCATCCTTTTCAATTCTTTGGACTAGCTTCAGAAGGGTAGGTATTATCCCTTCTTTAAATGTTTGGTAGAATTCTCCTATGAAGCTGTCTGGTCCTGGACTTTAGTTTGCTGGGAGTATTTTTTTTTAATTACTAATTCAATTTCACTACTAGTGATTGGTCTGCTCAAATTGTCTGTTTCTTCTTGATTCAGTCTTGGCTTTCAGTCTGTTCCACAAATGTGGGATTTAGGTTCCAGCCAAAGAGGTGGGTAGATAGAATTGGGAATCTTCTCTCCATGTCTTTCTTTTCTGGGATTCCCTCTCTATGACTAGTGGTCAAAGTTTCCCCAGATTCAGTCTTCTATTTTCCCCAGACCAGAAAGATTCCAGTTTTCCACTGTTCTACTTACTGTAGATATTTCACTGTCTGAGACTAATGATAAAAGCTGTGAAAATAGGGACTCATTTCTTATAAATCCCATGCTCTAGTTATAGACTATCAACCAAAATATATCTTCTTCTCTTTAATCTCCAGTTTGTATTATATTCAGAATTTATAGGTGTCATCTGAAGGTTGTTCTATAGTGAAATATTATTCAGCCACTACTGGATGCAGAGAAGTGTTCTGTACTTGCTTTTTATATATTCTCTGACATTTCCCTCAATTTTAAACTCTGATTTTTAGCCATGGTTTATTTAGTATGCCTGTGTCTAACAACCTCACTACCACTTCAGTATGCTACCTCTAATGCCTGTGAACCTAGAAACGAAATCTCCTGTCATGAAGAATTTGGTCCAAATGAAGAATAGATGGTCTCAGAGACATTCTTATATCTATAAAGATTATGACATTAATTACAATTTTGTGTAACGAAGTTTGGCTGCTTTCAAATTTTATTTAATTACTTCCAGGATTTTATTTTTGCTGTAGTTTTTAGAAATTCATAAACTCTCATTTATAAAATTTTACAAAGCCAAATATTTTTCTTATGCATGTACAGACTCTCATGGACCTACAGACATGCTTTCTTAAAATTTGAGCCAATTTTTAACTTTCAACAGCTTGAGAGAAATATGTGAAACCCCCTCATAGATTTATCTTTATTAATTATAAAAACAACATAATGATGTAAACATATTGGTTAGGCTGAGTATGTAAGGTAAAAACTAAAATTCATTTCCAACTATTGATAACCAAAGGTGGATTTTTTATTCAGAATTTATTGCTAATCTTGCAACAGTATTTTTTATAAAATGAAGCATTTGATATTTTCTTTTTTAAAAGCTATCCCTAGGATGCCCTTGTAAGTGAAAGGCTTAATAGGTTTTATGGCTGTGAATTATTTTCATCAATACTTGAGTACATAATGTATTCTAGAAGTGCTGAGTCTATTCTTCAATTCAGACAAACTCACATAACTTACTGAAACTTTGTTCAGTTTCTCATTTTTTCTATTCATATTTGATTTCAGAACATTCTGTACTTTTTCACAACTGAGCTAAACTTGAAGCTTAGGGATTTACCAATACTCTATGCACTTTTGAACTTTGCCATCTGGTTCAAGAAATACATGTTCTTTTTGTTCTCATGAATAAAAATACATTATTTGGAAAGTGTTTTTACTTCAGTTTTATCTATAAAAACTAATCCAGATGAATGGATGAGGTTGATATCTCCATTCAACCACTCATATCTTTGTATTTCTCAAACCAGGTATTTTCTATTTTACACAATCAGGCTAAATTTGAAAAATAAATAAGCAGAATCTCCATTTCTCCCTTTGGATTCCCATTAGTTAGTTGGATGTGACTAAAATAAAATTTTCTTTGCTGGCTCATGAAGACCAAAGAAAGGAAGAATATTTGGAATATGAAAATAAATGCAAGCAATTTTTAAATTAACTTACAGTGAGCATTTTTCACACATTAAGGTGTATCACTGTTATCAAAGAAATAATTAAGAGAGCGAGGAGAAGTTACATGTGGCTGAAGTGAGTGAAAACCATCCTTTAACCCTCAGATGAATTAGAAATATTATGGTAGAAAAATTGTTTGAGGGTGATCTGAAAGGATCTAAGTAATAGGAATAAATAATATTAAAGAGAAAATAGAATATCAAAAAGTCTCCAAATGACAGTCTCCAGTGGGAAATGATAGGAGCCTTGAGGAAAAAGATTTCAAGAAGTGTATTCTCATCCAGGTGCCAGACAAAATTCTCTAATAGACCTGAGCATTTTATTTCATATTTCTGAGTCCTGAGTCATTACAGTAATTAGAATATGCTACAGTGATGACTGTGGATATCCATGAAAGGAACAGTGTGTTTAACTCAGGGACTGGTTCATGGCTCCAACCTATGTGAGTTTTGGCAAAGTTGTTAAATGATCATAAGTTATAGTTACTAGTGACTAAGGCTAAAAATCAAACTTGTGACTTACATAGGAACAATACCTGTTGATCAGATGAAGATGTGTAAGCCATCCACTTTTTTCTTTTTTTTTTTTTTGACGAGGCTGTTCTTGGCAGACATTAAGCAAAATCAAAATATACTTTAGATATATGGAACATGACAGTTGTATAAGAAAACTCTAGAAAAAGGAAGGGAATTGAAGGACTGAGTGAATATAGAATCTTTTGGAGGATTGACTGGGACCTAGGCACCAGAATGGGAAGATGCAATGAATTTGTGGTCAATCCAGGAAAATTGGGAAAATGGTGGCATCTACAAAACCACAAATTAATCTTTTCTGCATGGAACTGGCAAACATTAAAAAAGCTGATTGAGCTGCAACTTACGGTGGCAAGACTCCTGGAATCTTGGGAGGTAGCAATCTCAGCTGATTGCAGCACAAGCAGCCAAAGAGCTGGTTGAAAATAAGCAGAGGGGACAATTCTTCAGAGAGGTGTTCTAACTGCTTTCAGGATTCTGGGTACGCTTTGTGTGAGGGAAAAAAGGGAATCATGTACTCTGATGAGGATATGTTCAATGCATAAGACTGACAATGACACCTTCCATGGAATTCTGTTAGGAAACAGCACACACACTCAGGTTTCTCTTATGGGTAAGGTAAATTGATTTTATAGATGTGCAAAGTACACATTTAATGCTTTATATACATGTGTACAGGTATATTTTTTAGCTAAAATTCTTAATATTACTTGAGATAGTTTTCCCCCCCATATTTTAAGAATTCTATGTTTCTGGAAAAGGGAGTCCATAAGTAGTCCATAAATGAATTAGCTGGAGAAATTCTTGAAAGATTGTATGAATTGTGACACTACCTATACTCCTATTTTGGACTGGAAAGGCAAGTGTAATATTCTGAGACTTGAGTGCCATTTAAAAAAATAGGTTAGAACGAAAAGGATGAATGAGTTTGGAATTAGCAGAAGATTATGGTTGAGAGTAGGCCAACACACAGCTAGGCCTAATGTCCAAAAGTCAGGACAGCCATAATGGTGATTTTAAATGGGAATTCAGAGTCATCTCAGCAGAACCCTGGAATGTGGGCAGCATTTAGATATGGGAAGCAGAACTTATAGAATCTGGGGTGAAGGTGACTATGTGAGTGAGTTCTTTCCACGTGTGACTGGTCCTTAGGCTCTGGACCAGGGTAGTAGCAAGTATGTTATCTCTGGAAACATGTTCATGGTGACTAGAGGAACTTTGATTTAGAGGCAAAACGAAAGTCTAGGAGTAAGAGTGCCTTGGGTTGCAGGATGCTTGTGGCTTAAATAACACCTATTTCTTATCTGAGAATGTCAGGAAAGCGGAACAAAACCAAAGATTCAGCTGTGCAGAAATTTAGACAAAAATGAAAGTGGGTGGCAGGAGAATTTAGTTAGACCTTGACAGAAAGAAGTCTAAGTTCACTTTCTGTGATAGGCAGATTACTTCTCTTCTAATCTGATTATACATGTACGTGTCAAAGCTGTTGTGTTCTTGCATTGTAAAATACCATTGATCTCTGATGCAAATAAAGTCTTGATACATCCAAATTACCTTTCCCTAATCATAATTCATTTACATAATTCACCACCACTGTTTACTCTTTTTTATTTTTTCTCTACACATAGTTTTGCCATTGTGATTGGGTGGTTTATTTACTAAAGATGCCAGCTTCTCTCTGTAGAGGCAGAAACAGAAGGTCTCCTTGGAGAAGCTCTTATTTGTCCTAGAAAGGTCATGTAGCCCTTTGGTTATTTGCATGTAGAGTGAGTAAGCATCTAATTCCCTAGGAATGTGTTGATAGAACCCCATATGTTTTATCTGTAGCTTTGTTCCTTCTTAGTTTTATCTTTTTAAGTTATAATATGTTTTATTTCTCCTTTATTTATTGATCAGATTAGTAATGGCATATCACTCAAGATCCTAAGGCTTTGATTATTGAATACTGGACATACTGTAAGAGGAAATTGTGTCCATGTGCTTATGGATCTTTGAGAATAAAATGTTAACACAAAGTTTAAAATATTTACATTTTAAATTTCTATTTGCTAAGAAAATTCAATATATTAAGGGTCATTTTCTTATTAGATACATTTTTTTTTTGTCTACCTGGTAGGCAGAATTCTAAGAATGATTCTCAATGCTCCTCCATCTGTATAACCTCCTCTCTTTTGAGTGTGGGTGGAACCTGTGAAAATGATGAGATATTATGATTATTTTACAGTATATAGCATAAGGTAGATATCTGGGTGGGCCTAATCTATTTACATGAGCTCTTTAAAATAGAAAAGCTTTGTTTCTAGCTGGTGATAGAAAGGGAAAGCAGAGAGAGTCAAAGCATGAGAAGAATTCAACACACTATAGCTGGCTCATGGACACAAGGGGCCACATGACAAGAAATTCAGGAGCTTCTAGAAACTCAGGGCCTCCTGCTTATAGCCAGCAAGAAAATGACAACCTATCAGTTCTACAAATGTAAGAAACTGAATTCTGACAGCAACCTAAATGAGCTTGGAAGCAGAACCATCCTCAGCTCCTGAGGATCGGAGCTCAGCCTAATCAACCACTTGATTCTGGACTGTGAGACCATAAACAAAGAGCTTGGTCAGACCCATCTGTATTTCTGAACCATGAAAAGTGCAAGACAATAAATGAGTATTGTTTTAAGCCACTAACTTTGTGGCAAATAGTTACACAAAAATAGAAAACTAATAGAGCCTACTATATGCTCTGTGTGAGGCATGGAAAACACAAGATGGGTAGAACACTGTCACTTCTTTTGAGATGTTTAGAGAATAGACAAGACAGATGCATAAACACCAAAGATAATTATAATGCATTACCTGAAATGATAGAAGTTCTTTATAAAATACTATGGGAATACAGATATATGGTGGAGAATTCTGCCTAGGGAAATCAGGAGAGACATTTCAGAGACTGTGATTGTTTGCTTCTATCAATATAATGAAAAAGTAATATGTAACAGGGACAAATAATATTACCAGGCAAAAGAGACACAAATTCTTAATGCATGAATATTCACACCCTTACAAAACTGATTGATGGCACAGTGAAGGTCAGTTTCAAGTTTATAAGAAATTAACTGGCATAAGTGTGAGTGTACCTTAGTGTTTATGAAATAATTCTATCTCAGAATATTCCTTTTATCACGTTACAGAGATTTTCCTGCAAGCATGTTCTGGCTAAGCAGTACCAATCCTCAATTCGTTACTTAATTGAATTTCTACGATGTATGTAATAGCTTCACTAAGCTCAGGAAAGTAAGTATTAAGCTTTGCAAACTGTACCATCAGATAACATTAGATTCAGCTGGGAGTGACTCAAACCCCAAATAACAGTGGCCTTAATAAGACAGAATAATTTCTCTGTCATGTAAAAGTCTTGAAGTTGGCAGTTGCATGGGGGCGGTTATGGTGACTTCATGGTGTCAGGAACATGGATTTTATGACTCTGAAGCATGTGTGGCTTATATTCTCCAGGTAATCTCAATCTGTTTGTCAGCTCTCCATGATATACATTATATTCCATTTAGTGGGAAGGAGTAAGGGTGATTATATTAACCCTCCTTTCACATCCCAGTAATGTTATTACCTAGAAGTTGCACATATTACTTCCACTTATAAATTATTGATTAGGCCTTATTCATATAGTTATTAGCAGCAAGGAAGGCTAGAGAATGTAGTTCTATTTCAGATGGCTGTATGCACTACTAAAAGACATAGATCCTATAATTGTTCATTATAAAATGTATGCACCTTGTACAAGTATCAACTAAGAATAAGCACCCATTTATTATCCTTAAGTCTTAAATTTAAGTATACTTTAAGAAAGGCTGAGCCAGTTTTAACATACTGGTGGTGTTTTAAGATACTATTTTAACACCGTTTCCCAAACTTCTTAATGTCAGATGATAATGGATCATTTAACAATGAAATTGGAAGAAAGTATAGATGTACAAAGAACTATACTCATACATAGACTAAATGATAGTTATTCATTTTATTAAATGTTTTTTTTTTTTTTTTTTTTTTTTTTGCGGTACGCGGGCCTCTCACTGTTGTGGCCTCTCCCGTTGTGGAGCACAGGCTCCGGATGCGCAGGCTCAGCGGCCATGGCTCACGGGCCCAGCCGCTCCGCGGCATATGGGATCCTCCCGGACCGGGGCACGAACCCGTATCCCCTGCGTCAGCAGGCGGACTCTCAACCACTGCACCACCAGGGAGGCCCTAAATGTATTTTTTTTAAGTCTTTATTGAATTTGTTACAATATTGCTTCTGTTTTATGTTTTGACTGTTTGGCCACGAGGCATGTGGATCTTAGTTCACCGACCAGGGATCCAACCCGCACTCCCTGCATTGGAAGGCAAAGTCTTAACCACTGGACCACCAGGGAAGTCCCTAGTTATTCATTTTTAAAGGGAGAGCATAACATATACTTTTTTCTAGGATATAGTGTTATTCCCTAACCTTTAAGAACTGGAAATTCAGGAGAAACAGTTTATAATCTTTTTGTTTGTTTGTTTAACATCTTTATTGTAGTATAATTGCTTTACAGTGGTGTGTTAGATTCTGCTTTATAGCAAAGTGAATCAGTTATACATACACGTATATCCCCATATCTCCTCCCTCTTGCGTCTCCCTCCCACCCTCCCTATCCCACACCTATATGTGGTCACAAAGCACCGAGCTGATCTCCCTGTGCTATGTGGCTGCTTCCCACTAGCTATCTATTTTACATTTGGTAGTGTATATATGTCCATGCCACTCTCTCACTTCGTCCCAGTTTACCCTTCCCCCTCCCTATGTCCTGAAGTCCATTCTCTATGTCTGCATCTTTATTCCTGTCCTGCCCCTAGGTTCTTCAGAACCATTTTCTTTTTTTTAAGACTCCATATATATATATATATGTTAGCAGATGGTATTTGTTTATCTCTTTCTGACTTACTTCACTCTGTATGACAAACTCTAGGTCCATCCACCTCACTACAAATAACACAATTTTGTTTCTTTTTATGGCTGAGTAATATTCCATTGTATATATGTGTCACATCTTCTTTATCCATTCATCTGTCGATGGACACTTAGGTTGCTTCCATGTCCTGGCTATTGCAAATAGAGCTGCAATGAACATTGTGATACATGACACTTTTTTTTAACATCTTTATTGGAGTATAATTGCTTTACAGTGGTGTGTTAGTTCCTGCTAGTTTATAATCTTAAAGTGTGTTACTCACATAATAATTAGAGTGCAAGTTACTAAGAAGACTATGGACACAAATTTTAAAGTTTATGCAGCTTACAAATAAGATCAAATTTAGCAAATCTAATTTGACTGGAGATAGCAAAGACACTTTCAAGGGAGCTTGAGTGAGCATAATATATAAACAGGTAGGTTTTTTTGGGGGGTAACTATTCCTTATTTAGAACTTGACAAATGTTAGAGTGTGTATCATGGTGACTTGGATGAGTGTTGGTCAAGTCTTCCCCAGAAAAAAAGGGGGTTGGAAGTAAAAAGCTACCCCATAGTAGCCTTGAAAAATAACCTCAGAATCATAATAGATGTGAAAGTCAGCAGCTTTGTAGTCACTGGAGAGAGCAGAATGGATTTGGAGCTCCTCAAAAAGCTCCATCCTCAGAGAATTGTTACTATTTGACCTATTTGGCAGCTTTCCATCTTTTCTTTATTTGTAGAGTCTGTCTTTATTTGACCTGACTCAGAGCTCACTCAATGAGGAAAGCCCTATCCCCAGGCCATTTGTCAAAAAACATGTTAGCAGCAATTATTTAATACTGTAGATGGCTGGAATGGCTAGAGCAATTGAGGCAAATAAGAAATTGGCCAAAAATGTTCAGAGGAAAATATGAGGAATGAGAAACATAAGGCAGAGATTGGTGGAGTGTATTAAAACAAACATGATTCAACAACAAGCTGTCTATAAAAGATATTTTAAATTCAATGAGAAAAATAGATTGAAAAATAAAAGGATGGGAAAAGATATACCATGCAAATAGTAAACCAAGAGAACAAAAGTGACTTACTAATATTAGATTAAAAAGACTTAAAGTAAAAATTATTATTGAAGATAGAGTGACATTTAAAATTACAAAAGGGTCAATCTATCAGGAGGACATAATATTACACATATATGAACCTAACAATGAAGTCTCAGGATACATGAAGCAAAAACTGACAAAATTGAAGGGAAGATAGACAGTTCAATGATAATAGTTGTAGAATTCAATACTCTATTTCCAACAATAAACAGAACAGCCAGCCAGAAGACCAACAAGGAAATAAAAGTTGTGAAAATACTATAGGCCATGTAGGTCTAACAGACATGTAAAGAATACTCCATCCAACAACAATAACAGAATACACATTTTCCTCAAGTGCACATGAGACATTCACTAGAGTAGACCATATATTATGCCATAAAACAAGCCAAAATAAATTTAAAAGGATTGAAATCACATAAAGTGTGTTCTCTAACTATAATGGACTAAATTTAGAGATTAAAAATGGAAATAAATTTGGAAAATTCACAAATATGGGGAAATGAAACAACACTTTCATAAATAACCTAAATGACAAATGAGTCAAAGGAGAAATAGAAAAAGTGAATGAAAAATGCTTTGAGACACAAGAAAATGATAATACAAGATACCAAAACTTATGCAGTGCAGCTAAAGCAGTGCTCAGAGGAAAATTTGTAGCAATAAATAAATGCTTGCATTAAAAAGTTAGAAAGTCCTCAAACCAAGAACATAACCTTAAGAAGCAATAAAAAAGAGAACACCAAGCCAAAGTAAAATGAATGAAGGAAATAATAAAGACTAGAGTGGAAATAAATGAAATAGAGAGCAGAAAAACAATAGAAAAAAGTCAACAACACCCAAATTTGGTTCTTTGAAAAGATCAACAAAACTGACAGTCTTTTAGCTGGATTGACCAAGAAAAATTTACAGAAGACTCAAGTTACTAAAATTAGGAATTAAAAAAGGGCATCAGTACTGAATCATATAAATATGTTTATGAGGACATTAAACAACTGAATGCCAGTGTGTTAGGTAATTTAGATGAAAGGGACCAATTCCTAGAAAAATATGCACTACTAAAATTCAAGAAGAAACAGAAAATTTGAATAGCCTCAAAACAAATTTTAAAAAATTAATACACTGAAACCTTACTAGAAAGAAAAGTCTGGAATTCACTGATAATTTTTACCAAATATTTAAACAATAAACAATGCCAATCCTTCACAAACTCTTCTGGAAAATAGCAAAGAAGAGAATAATTGCTTTGATACCAAAACCAAAGATATTATAAAAAAATAAGAAAACTAAAGACCAATATCCCTTATAAATATCAGCACAAAATCCTCAACAAAATGGTAGTAAACTGAATCCAACAACATATAAAAATGATGGTATAAAATGACCAAGTGAGATTTATACAAGAATGCAGTTGTTTTAACATGTGAACATCAGTTTAATACACTATATTAATAGAATAAAGGACAGACACAAACCATATGATAATCTCAATATATGTAGAAAAATCATTTGATAAAATCAAACACTCTTTCATTAGAAAAAAGAACCCCAACAAAACAAACCTAAAAACAAAAAACACTCAGTGACCTAGGAATAGAAGAGAACTTCTAGGAAAATGCACAGCTAACATAATACTTAATGGTGAAAGGCTGAATGCTTTTCCTTCAAGAAAAGGATGCCTATTCTCATCACTTCCAATTAACATTGCACTGGATATTCTAGTGGGGGGGACTAGACAAGAAAAAGAAACAAAAGTCATATAGATTAGAAATGGAGAGTTAAAACTCTCCCTATTCTCAGATAACAATTAGGTAAGACAGAGAAATAAACGGCATCTAGACTGGAAATGAAGTAAAACTACCTCTATTTTTAGATGATAATTTTGTATACAGAAAATTCTAAAGAATCCATGAAAAGTGACTAGAATTAGTAAACAATTTCAACAAGCTTTCAGGATACAAGTTCAATATACAATACAAAAATGTATAGCATTTCTATTCACTAGCCATGAACATTGTGAAAATAAAATTAAGAAAACAGTTTTCTTTATGACAGCATCCAATAGATTAAAGTATGAATAAATTAAATAGGTTGCAAAACTTTTACACAAAAATCTGCAAATTTATTTAATCTGCAAATGTTGAATTAAATTTAAAAAAGAAGTAAACAAATGGAAATACATCCCATGTTCCTAGATTAGTAGATACCATCTTAAGAATGACATTATTCCTCATCTGATCTGCAGATTCAATGCATCCTTTTTGTTTTTTCCAGAAATTGAGGAGCTGATCCTAAATTTCATATGGAAATGCAAGGGACACAAATAGGTTTAGTGGGTAACAGAACAATATTTTATAAACGTAGTCGAATATATCTTGGAGAACTTTTCTTTACCCTGGCCCTTCTCCAACTTGAGGAGACTTTAAGATTGAGACTATTATTCAAGGAAGAATAAATATTAAATGGCCATGTTTTTCCTCCCTTCGAGACTGAATACAAACCATGAGTTTGGTTCAGGGGGTAAAAAGAAAGCAAATACCTGGTATAAAACAGAACAGAAACATTTAAAATTAGGACACAGGGACCACTGGAGTGTGTTTACAAAATTTCTGCCCCATGAGGTCTTCCTAAGATGGATTGACATGCCCTTCTCAACATGGGAGAATTGAGCATAGTATTTTGATTTTTAAAATGTCTCCTCAAGCTCTGCAGTTCCTCTTAGCAGCCCAGTGGGAGAAACTCAGGCTGCTGCCTCCGAATTTAACCAACAGAAATGAATAATGCTTATTCAGAGAAATGATCTGCATTTTGTCAGATGCCATGCTCTGCACAGCCTTCTCTCCATGGTACAGCCAGACAGCATGCAGTGCCACAGTGTACAAGGTTGACTGCTGGGAAAGAAATCATGGCAAGCCAAGGCTGTGTCACAATCCAGTGAGGAGAGATGGAGGTGAAGATTCACCATCCTGGAGAAACATAAGGGAAACAAGTACTATAATAGGCACTGAGTTGATACCGTTCATTACAAGACATTTTCTGATAGAAGCATCTGTGTTTATCCCTGTACTCCTGGTTGTTAAAGCCAGATATGGCTTAGGTGTGGATAAGAGAAGCTGCTGTGGTTAGGAGAATGGGCTTTGAGGGAGATAAATGCAGGCTTGGGTTCTAGCTCTGGAACTTGCAGAAGCAAAGTAACATAGCTAAAATCTCACACCTACTATGATTCAGTTTCATCCACTGCAAGATGCTGAAAATAGTAGTTTTCTTCATAGAGTTGCTGCAAGGATTAAATTACGTAAAGCGTAATGTGTTTTTACCATAAGTGACAGTTAATAATATTAATTTTAGTAAATATTAAGCTGATATTTACTTTATATCATTATTATAGCCAGCCTTGGTAGACTTCCAGAGTTTGAGCCCAATTCTTTTAACCAGATAAAAGATTGGGTTGGCAGAGTTGAAAAGAATTATTCCCCAGAAGTTATCCTAAACCAGGACTATGACTAATCTTCCAAGCTCATCACTTTTATGGAACTTGGATTATAGTGGGTCATATAGGAGAAAAGGATAAGAGACTTTCATAGTTGCCAAACTCAAGGAATACACACATCGTCAACTAGAAAGAAGAATGAGAATGGTGTTTGGAACTATTCTGGCATGTTGGTCTCATAAGGAGGTCAAATGATTCTGTGTGTGTGTGTGTGTGTTTATACACTACCAAATGGGTTGGCAGTGATTCTTTTATAATATTCATGTATTTTTAAAGATAAGGAAAGTAAGTTATGCTACTCACTAAACAGCAAATAGTTTTCCAATTGTCTGTCTTGAAACAAGTTCTTCTGATTCTCAGCTTGTTGAGTTTTTCTTGAGGCTGCAGAGAAGAAAGAAAAGCAAGCTTGAACACTGACCATCATAGCTTCCAAAGGAAAGTAGAACTTTAACAAATCCCATGGTGATAAGTAGAGGAATACCAGAGGAATTCACTTTTTTCATCAACCCCATAAAGGCAAGAATTGCCAGTCTTTTTTCCTGCAATCTGTCAGTATGCATATAGTACAGCTGGACAAAGTCATCCTGGAGAGAACTTGCTCTCTACTTATTCCAAAGGAAGATGTAAGCTGAGCCATTGGGGGAGAAATGAAGCCATCAGGCACAACTGTGTTGGCTTTTTAATGAGATTGTTTTTACTAGGCCAGCAGGTAACTTTGGTGCTGAGTCAAACCCAAGGGAGAGATGGTGAGAGATCAAGGGAGGAAGAAAAGAGAGAGGCAGAGTAGAAACTCAGAGCTGGCAGCTGGCCAGCAAGCTACAGAGAAGGAGCTAAATTATGCATCTTATTTAGTACATTTATTAAAAGAACATTTCTAGGCAAACATCCCAAAACAAATGTGACCATCAGTTAAGCACCCCGCAGTCCTGAGCAGATTTAGTGCATGACAATTTTCTCATAATGGCTTTGTGGTGTTTGCTGAGTTTCATCTCTTTATAGAATTTTATAAATTGTCATTCCATGGGGGTTTAAAATACGCTGAATTTGTCCTTCATTTGTGGTTGTTCAACAAAGTCAAAAATAGAGAGATGTGGAGTGAAGATGACACGGAATGGGAAGAACATGCTTGTTCAACTGTTTGGTTTTTGGTTGGTATTTACCAACAAATCAGAGTACAACTCTTCCCTATTATTCATTATTCATCATTATTCATATTTGAACATCTATTTTGTACTGGGATTTGAACTGTAGATCCTAGGAGCACAAAGATGAATAAGATAAGGTTTCTGACACCAAGAAGAGTATAGTTTTAGGAGGAGGAGAAAAACATAGAGAAGGTGAAGGCAGAGCTATATAGATAGAAGTATCAAATAGTGTGGGACATAAAGGAGATGTGATTATGCTACCTGGAAAGTGATGGGTAGAGCAAGAGAAGTTTTCAGAAAGAAAAAGATGATGAGGGTATCCGTAGTAGAGGAACAGAGTGAACAAAAGCATTAGGCAAGGCATAAATTACCCTGGTAGTTTGGATAAATGGGAGCAGCTCAGAATGACTGGAACATATAGGAAAGTAGAAAGGAGGGAATGAAGCCAGAGTAAAGACTGGTAGGAGGGGCCAGAGGATGGATTGCTGTATATACCACATTAAGGAGCTTGACACTTTTCAGGAAAATGGAAAACCATTGAAATATTTCAAAGCAGGAGAGTAATACAAACCTTGATGCACTAAAAATAATAATTTTGGAAGTAATGTAAAAAATGAGTTGAAATGTTAGACTAAGTAGAGATATAAATTAGATCTAGTTCCAAAGCCAAGGTAAGAGATGATATAGATTAAGTTGGTAACATTGTGGCTAGAGAGAGATAAAATGACATATAATAGGTTGAAAGGCAATAGAATTTACAGTATTTGATGATATATTGAATGTGAGTTGTGTAGAGAAAAGTGAAGAATCTGAAATGAGCCCCAAGTCTCTAGGTTAGGTGGCTGGGTTATTTCGTTATGTTAAAAGGATTGTAAACTTCCAAGCTGGTGAAGCACAATATACTGATTAAATATATATGCAAAAAATACACTGGAAGGAAGCACTACACATATCAACAGTGGTAACCACTGCAATTATACATTGCATTATTTCTTTCACTAGATTGTATAGTATTTTCCAAATTAAAAAAAATGAACATGAATTACTTTTAGGACAGAAAAAATGCATAAATGCTCCTTTAATAATTACAAGTGGGATAGACAAAGAAGAAATGCTTATAAAATACCTTTCCTTTGAGCTTGACTTTGATAATATAGTCTTATCGACTAGAAAACAACTCCAGGAATATATTGAAATATATGGATTCCATTTTGAATAGTGACATGGTTCCTTCTTTATTTCTATTTTTTACACCTCTTTTTTTTTTCTCAAACTATATTCTCCTGAAAAGCAAACACCATGGTAGGGGGAAACACTTAAGGTTGCTGTATTTAAGAAGCTAGTGGTTAGAAAGGAAAGATACTGAAGCAGAGAGAGGATTCTTCTTATTTCCCTGGCTTATTGACACCTGCTGGATGTATGGCTTGGAACCAATAACACTTCTTTGGAGCTTCTTGAATCATCATTTGCTCAGGGTTTCAGAAATGCTTTAGGAGTAAGGGATACTGCTAAGAGTCTATATTCTCATGGTTTCTTGGATAGTATCCATATCCATCCATTTTTCATGTCTATGCTGTATATATTTATACACACAAGCCTGTATGCCATTTTCCAGCTTTGATGTCCTCCAATATTCTTTAGAGTGGCAGTTATTTATTAATATTTTAAGTGTGATTTGTCAATGGATGCCCCCAAACACTTTAAATGTCAGGGCATTTGTCCATTTTCTTTTGGATTTGGGTTGAAGTTTTATTTTCTAAAGTCCTGAGAATTATTAAGAACCCTTAGAACTGGAGGTTAAAGAACAATTTCCTGCTGTCTCTACAAGCAGGAAGGAAAAAAAAAAAAGCTGACCTTAATATGTTCTTATTTCAAAAAGACCATTGACTTTTTTCCACTACTTGTTTGCGAACCTATATCCCCATATGAGGGTCTTGGCTTTTGATTAAAAATTTACCTTATGTGTTTTGTTTATCCTTTGTCTTTAGTATGGCTTTCATCCAGAAGTAAAGTAACCCATTCCCTAGAAACTGCTTCAAATCTGAATTACTGAAACCTTGAAGTAGGACTGAACATTTGACTGGATCACATTATTGTGTTCCCTCTTGATGTGTCAATCTTTTCAATTTTGATACCAGTTTCCTTTGGTTATGAGAGGCCCAACCCTCCCTGTTATTTTACCACTCCTGGAAAGAAAGCAGAAGAAGCATCGTTGGACTTAAATTCTCATTGGACTGCTAAAGTTTTCAGATATGAGCTGTCCATCTTAAAGTGGCCCTGCCTTCTCTTCTCCTTCCCCTAATGCCTCGGCTTCTTTGTTGCCTTCTCTCAATGTCTATTGTAATGTTGACATTCCTGAGTTCTCCTGGAGCTCAGAGATGGTAGAATAAGATCATACTCTAGTGACAAGTAGGCAGCTACCTACTTACACATTTGCTAGGAAGAATGAGAAGGAAAGATACACTTCAAGAATGCATTTTACCCAGGGGAATCATAATGATAAGGCATAGCAGGCAATAGATGACTTCAGGATGAACCATCCATCTTTATAGAAGTCATTTCAATGTGGTGAGGACAGTAGCTAAGAGAGCAACTGAACTTTTGAAATAGTGAATAGTATGCATCTGGGCTTTATATTCAATGTTCTTATTTTATTATTTCCCCCTCAAGATTAAAGCACAGGACACATATTTTATTTTATTTCAAAGAGTAGACTTAGACCAAAAGAATTTCTTTTGAGTTGTGTGAGAAAACGAGCAGAGAAGACAAAGAGTGAAATAATAGCCCTTTACATCTCACTCAAACTGCACATTTCAGTAATGTCCTAAATGTTCATGAGGTTCTATTTGCCTATAATTGTGTTGAACTTATATCTGGATTGATGGCATGACTTCTCCAAATTATAGATCAAGAAGATAAGCATTTCGACATAAATGAGAAATTGCCTACATGGTGAAATGAGACACAATTTAGGTTTGGAAAGCTTGGTTTTGAATTTTGTCCCTGACACTTACTGCCTGTGTGTTCCTAGCCAAGTCACTTAGCCTAAGTGACACTATAAAGTAGAGATAAAATAGGGACAATGTCTCCCTGAAGTTTAAAGTATTTAAAACATGTTAAAGTTGAAGATAAATTTTAATACCTTAGGATTTAAGATATGACATAGTTAAATGACATTAGTCATCATGAAGATTGTCATGTCTCTGGTTATAATGTCATAAAGAAACAAATTTGATCTTAATAAATCAAACTCAGTAAGCTCTAATTTTCCAACTTCAACGAATCTGAGGCTGTGTTGCCTCTATTCTCCTACATGGTGACTTGTTATTGATATTTTTACAGAGTTTTGAACGACTGAAATACTTTAGAAAATTCTTCAGAGATATCTAGTCCATGACCAGCAATCAATACAGGTTGTTATCTTTAAGTTGTCTTTGCTATGGCAGGAACAAAACAACTCCTGACCCCACCTGCCACCCCATGAAAACCGTTGCCTATTCAAAGCAGTCTCAATGTTTACACACGTGTCACCTGAATGTACTTTTCTTAAAACTTCTCCAGACAGAAGTTGTTTCAATTAAGATGTGGAAATAGTAAATGTGCAGCTCTTGCCTATGGTGCGGGGAGCACAGTCGTATAAGGATGAAAGTACAGACCTTTTCTTGCTCTCCTGGATGAATTCCATTGCATCATGGAAAGGAAAAGGTAGAAGACAGCTGTCTCTTTGGATGGAGAAAACATCTGGTTAAGTGTAAAATACATGGATTGTGCAATAAAGAAATAATTACGTATAAACATATCAAAGAATAAATTAAGAATTGCTGAATTTGCAGGGCAAAATTTAAAAGCTGCACCCTGGAGAACAGTGGATATCCCTTGACTTGGCCATAATTTTTATAGCATTTCTTCTATTTCTTGGTGATTTACTAGGGCAATCCCCTAGTCCCCATATTTTTGGCTACCCCAAACTGCATATCTCACACATTCCAATTTACACCTCAATAAGATGTTGTAAGCCTTCATCTGGCCACAACATTCCTATGAATAACTCCCCAGGGTGCTCTTAAGAGGGTGCTTTTGTGTAACAAATGACACGTGATTTCTATTAAACAATTTTAGGAGGTTGTGGGCCAGTATGTGCATAAATTTTTCATCAGTTCTTTCGTTGTATGATTGTAGTGGCAGTTGCAAAAAGTGAAGACTTTTCCCCTGTCTCAGAAAATAAGAAAGGATAAAGCACAAGATTCCAGGACCAGGGAAAGAGAATGACTCAGTTTCTTTTATGGTTTACACATGGTACAAATCTACTCATGAAGCTGTATCTAGAATCTAACAGCTTCTATGACTTTATGCCTTAATTACTCAAATTATGCAGCTTCTTAAAGGGGTGGCTTCTATAAGTCTATTTTCATTTCCTATGGGCAGAATGTTTCTTTTACATTCTCTCAATGAAGCATATGTTTGTCATATTGGTTTGTCAGTCAGGCAGGGTCTTAGCAGGAAACAGATGAATATAACTCAGATTGAGTCTTTTGGTAAATGTTTACTAAAGGGGCTATTTACAAAGATATGGACAGAGTATAAGGAAGCAATACAGGATGGGGCAGTACTCAGGAGAGAGTAACGGGGCAACACACACACTCCCCCTGAAGGGGTAGTTACCAGCTGCGAGAGAGGGAGAGAGATATTGAGAGAGAGAGAGAGAGAGAGAGAGAGAGAGAACTCTACGCAAAGGGGAGAAGTTCAACTAAAGTGGACACAGAAGAGAGAGATCCAGGGTAATATATGCCCTGAATTTACTCTCTTCACTCTCACCCTTCAACTCCTACATGTGCTACCCTTCAGCAGAAGCAACCCAAAGTCAGTGATAAGTGAGGCTCCTGATCCACAGAGATCAGCCTCCCAGCCTCCGAGCCTCCCAGGGCAGGATGGAGGAGTGCAGAGAGTGGAGTTGAAGGAGCAAACTGAAGATATTCAACACATTGTGTGAGTATGTTTTCATCTCCGTAGCCACTACCAACATGGCTGGGAGCACTGGCAGTGTCTTGATTACTAGACTGAGGAGATCTCCATGATAAGCTCATTACACACCCACCAAAACTTCAAAAGTTGATAGTTTGGCCTGGGTAAACTATTCTCTAGAGTCAAAAACAAAAAACAAACAAACAAAAAACCCAAGCATTTGAACTAGAGCTCTTTAGTCATTGTGCAGTGAATACTTTATGACAGTGTGCTGACTGTTCTTAAAAGTTCTTCTCTCCCCAGACCCATTCTCAGCAAAGTTCTGCCCTGCTCTGTCTACCTCTACTGATTACATCTCAGGATTCCCTGACTTCTAGCTTCTGTTTGAGGTTTGGGAAGCTCTGGCTATGCATATAGGTTTTATTCGTTTGTATTTTTCCTATAAACTAGTAGACCTTAAGAGGTTAGGGGTTGTGTTTCTCCTTTGTTTCTTTCACAAAACCCAGCAGAATAAGGCTATATATATATATATATATATATATATATATATATATATATAAAACAGTGAAAAAGTGCTAAATAATTGATTGGCTGGAGGTTCATAAATATGTCTGAGCTTGCATCCCAAAGAAAACTTCAAAGTCAATTATGAATGGTGCAGCAGGGAGAGATTTATTTTCCACTGTTATTCATTCATTCAACAAATATTAATTGACACCCCATCCACTCTGTGCCATTTCCTGTACTAGGAATTGCAGGTGGAATGGAGAATGAGGCAGACAGAGCACTTGCCTTGAAGGCACTTAGAGAATGGCATGGTGATGAGAGCATGGGCTTTGGAGCCCAGCAGATGTGGGCCCTGGTTCAAGGCCTGGTTTTGTGTGTTGCTAGCAAACTTATATAACTTTCTAAAACTCAATGTTCTCCTCTGTTAAAATAGAGATATTAATATTTGATGATTTTTTTTTGGTGAGAATTAAATGAAATAAGCCAATGAAATCACTTATGCTATTCTGGATACATAACAAGAGGTCAATAAATCTTAACTGCTATGATTATTATAGTGAACTGCATAGGGAGATTAAAGGGCATTAATGATGCCAGTAGAGTAGCACTGGCCTCAGAGGTGAGTGATTCCAAGGATTCAAGAAGCCATTTGGAAGAGGACTTATACCAAGAGAAGGGACAAACCATAAAAGCTTTTTGACCCAATAAGAAAACCTCAGTTCTCGGAGGGCAAGGCAATATTGAGTATGCTATGGTGTTTGTCACTAGGATTTGCCTGTCAGCCCAACCTTCCGGGCTCCATGTCTGAATCCTATGGTAAATGTGGTTGGATGGGGGAGGAGCGTAGAGTAATATTTGCTATTTTCCTAATAGAATGAAACTCAAGGAGGGATAGTGATATCCTTCCCAACTCTCACACTTTCCAGTTGGGAAACTTTAGAGCCACACTGGAGCTCAGAAGGAGAAGATAAGATGCTACAAATAGGAAAGACAGCTGAGTATCTGGTGAAAATTTTGGTCGAAGTGTCAGTCACCATTGCTTGGAGGAAGCAGTGGTCATGACCCAAGGAGCTCAGCTGAAGAGGAGAAAAAGTAAGAGAAGAGAGAATAAAATCCAGTCATTTGGTACACGTAGCAGACTGGCCCATAAATGCAGAAAAGCTGTAGAGATGCATAGAAACATCCAAGGAGGAAGAAATTACCAGAAACTTGGGGTCAGGACCTCTCAGAGGTAAGAGAGACCCATTCAGTTTTCCCTTTGCTAAAAAAAAATGCTAAAACATAATTTCAAAAGTTGTAAAATACAAATAATAATTTTTAGAACATTAATAATAATGTAAAACTAATTCTGACATCCACAAGTTAATTTTTATAAAAAAATAATATTTTAATAAAAAGCGGTAATTCATAGATTACAATGATAATAGGGCCCAGTATTTGGATAGAGTTTTACAGTATCCTTTTCTTTCAGTCCTGTTAGTGTCCCTCCTGGATTGTAGTAAATCTTCATTCTGGGGCAACAACAAAACCCAACTTGGAAGTCTTATGAGTATGAAATACATACTAAATGGTCCTCCTCCCATTCTCTCTCTTCTCCTTCCCCCATGCCAGAAAGGGGCCCTAATTGTGGTGCTGAAGTAAATGGTGGGAACAAGAGCAGCTGTGGACACAGGTGATTATTGATTTTCGCCCACAGACCACATCGGCCTGTGCAGGTCACATCACACATGTGGTAGCCTGCAATACAGTTGGTGTTTAATGTCTCTGCTCTCTTGACTCCCATTTGCTTCTCAGCCTAGAAGCCTTGGCTACTTTCCCTATCACTCTCCTGAAATTCCTTTTACTAATGTCATGATTGACCCAATAATTGGCAAGCCAATGACATATACTACTTGACTATTTTTATTTATTTATTTATTTATTTATTTATTTATTTATTTATTTATTTATTTATTTATTTAGGGCTGTGTTGGGTCTTCGTTTCTGTGTGAGGGCTTTCTCCAGTTGTGGCAAGTGGGGCCACTCTTCATCGCAGTGTGCGGGGCCTCTCACTATTGTGGCCTCTCTTGTTGTGGAGCACAGGCTCCAGACGTGCAGTCTCAGTAATTGTGGCTCACGGGCCTAGTTGCTCCGCAGCATGTGGGATCTTCCCAGAACAGGGCTCGAACCCGTGTCCCCTGCATTGGCAGGCAGACTCCCAACCACTGCACCAACAGGGAAGCCCTACTACTTGACTATTTTAGTCAACATTTTGATGCTCTTCTTTTCTTTGGTTTCCTGGATGCTCTTTTCTACATCCATAACCACTGATATTTTCTATTTAATTTGTCCTACCTCCTTCTCTGCCCTCTCACTATGTCTTCATTCCCTAGAAGTCCATCTTAGGCTCTATATTGTTCCAAATCTCTGCTATTTCCCTAAAGAACATTATTTAAACCAATAATTTAATAATCTCCTTTATTATTTTTTTAAATTTCAGATTTATTGAAGTATAATTGACATAAAATTATAAGATATTTAAAATGTACATCACGGTGATTTGATATTTGTATACATTGTGAAAGAATTCCCCCGTCTAGTTAATTAACACATCCATTACCCATTTATTTATTTTTTTGGTGAGAACACTTAACTTCTACTCTCTTAGCAAATTTCAATTGTACAATATAGTGTTATTAACTATAGTCACCATGTTTTACATTAAATTCTCAGAACTTATTTATCTCATAGCTAAAAGTTTGCAAGTATGTACCCTTTTACCAACTTCTTCCTATTTCCCCCACCCCCTAGCTCCTGGAAACCACTTTTCCACTCTCTCTTTCTATGAGTTTTTCTTTTTTTAAATTTAGATTCCACATATAAGTGATACTATGTGTATTTGTCTTTCTCTGTTTGGCCTATTTCACTTAGCACAATGCCCCCAAAGTCCATCCACGCTGTTGCAAATAGCAGGATTTCCTTCTTTCTCATGGCTGAATAATACTTCTGTGTGTGTGTGCGTGTGTGTGTGTGTGTGTGTATAAAGAATCACATCTTCTTTATCCATCTATCCATTGATGGACACTTAGGTAGTTTCCAGATCTTGGCTATCCTGTGCGCTGTTGGTGAGAATGTAAATTGGTGCAGTTACTATGAAAAATAGTGTGGCAGTACCTCAAAAATTTAAAAAAATAACTATCATATGATCCAGCAATCCCACTTCTGCGTATATATCCAAAGGAAATAAAAACAGGAGCTCAGAGATACCTGCATTCCTATGTTCATTGCAGCATTATTTACAGTAGACAAGATATGGAAAAAACCTAGGTGTCCATCAACACATGAGTGGATATAACTTCTTTACATATGATTCACAATTCCACATTACATCTCCAAATCCGAATTTTTTCCTGAACTCCATACTCACATATCCAACTATATTTGCCAACTAAGTGTTTTTTTACTGAAGTATAGCATTCTCAACAAATACTGGCATAAAAGCCACTGAATTCCTTGTATTTTCACTTTCCTCCACACACAAAGCCACTTTTGAATTTTTACTCTCCTGCTCCACAGTAAATTGCAGTCATAGGAACTCTACTTCACAATACCTTTCAAGTATGACATTCTCCTGATTATTGTCTAACTTTCGAAAACTTGCACAGGCTTCTGTTGGGCTGCCCCCAACACTCACCATACTGTCACTAGAATGAGCTTCTAATAAGTAAATAGGATCATGTAATTTTCCAGTTCCAAAAGCCACTCTTGACTACTGATTGCCAGTTGCCTGCAAAATTACATTCCAACTCCTTCCATGGGGATATAAGGACCTTGGCCTGCTGTTCTCTCTAGAATGCTTTTATTAATCTAAGGAAATGCCCAACTGTTCTCCAGTAGACAGACCAATTGCCATTTTTATTTGCAAAAACTTCCTAAACTGCCTCAGAAATGACTGTTTTATGTCTTTTCTATTCTTCCACACATTTCTTTATAATATCACTTTAAAATTTCCAAGAGTGTAATTTCTTGGTTTTCATATTTGGATCACCTGTTTGTCTGAGCCGGCACAATGCCTGGTGCCCTGGTGGAGTTCAGGATGCAGTTGAGTGATGGATGGATGAATAAATGGAAAATAGTGAAATGTAGGGATTGGTAGTAATTTGCTGCTCCTCTGCCAGTTTTATGGAGTAATGGGAATGGTATATGACACCCAGTAGCTTTGGTTTCCCCTGACAGAAAATGTGGGGGGAAAAGATTTATAAGGAAACAGCACTCTCCTTTGCAGGGGCAAGAGATGGAGAAAGCAATGATATTTATCAGGAGGGCAGCCTGGTGTAGTAAATTTATGTGCCAGGAGAGAAGTGTGCCGAATCAGGCAGTCAGTGATGGTTTAGACAATAACCTCAGAACTTGGGGTCAATTTCCACTGAGATCCTCAATTCCCACTGAGTTCCTTTGACGAGTGGACTGCTGTTCATCTTCATTATATTTCTGATTTACTTAAAACGTTAAAAACTATTAATTTAGTAATCACTTTATTATGCCTTCTATTTATAATAACAAACTAAGGCAGTTGATCTGAACTATAAATTGTCATCTCTGTGATTTTTCTGGTTTGTTTTCCAAAGACAATATGCTATTAAAAAGAAAGGCATCCCTGTGTACACACAGGCATTGTAAGCTAACTCGTTTTTGTGGATAGATGACAAATGATTGTAAACAAAGACAGTTCCCTCCACTAACCTTGACCCATGAAGGCCAAGAAATGTATTGTTCATTTAAATAAAATTCATTTTGCTGTCGTATTAGTTATGCTTGAAAGTTTTATATCCAGCAGAGATTTTCAGGGACATGCTGTCCCTGGAACAGTGAACATGCTAATGCAGACAGATATTAGAACTGTAGAACAAACTTTAACCAGCATAGAAAATTTAGCCAAGAGCAGAGAGGAGGGAGGATGGGAGAAAGAGGGGAAAAGAGAAAGAGAGGAGAAAGAAAGTGAGGAAGCGTAAGAGGGAGGGGAAGGGAAAGACAGAGGACTGTCTTTCCCTGCACTGTTG
Organism: Mesoplodon bidens; assembly: GCF_964165515.1. Lineage (NCBI taxonomy): Eukaryota > Metazoa > Chordata > Mammalia > Artiodactyla > Ziphiidae > Mesoplodon > Mesoplodon bidens. The sequence continues at coordinate 157,729,787 of NC_138178.1, forward strand.
CCTTATACTGATTCTTTAAAAATAGTTTTAGGAAGTCAACCTTTATGGCAGATTGCATTATTTTCTATTTTTGCCAGATATCCATTTCTGTTCCATAAGAAGATTATACATCTACACCCTGTCAAGACCCTGTGAAAGGTCTGAGATTTACCCTGCTTACAAACTAAAACTTAGCCTGTCACAATTTCATGGATGCTGGCAGAAGAGACAAGATTCCTGGGTCAGAGACAGGGGACTTAATTACTCACAGCAATTTTGCTTCCTACTGCCTCCAATTTCCACAGAGGCAACAAAGAGGTGGTCCAAGATCAATGGTACACACCCAGTGGGTTCATATCCCAGATGTGAGGAACCCTAAGCTTAGCGAGCCCTCAGTTTTATAAAGGACTGTTAGCAAATCTGCCCAATTTTGTGCTGGAGGGAGACATCTGACTGCCCTGGAAAATAAACAAATCTGCCCTCTACCCAGAAAGGAGATACTCTAAAACTGTTTATTGTATAATTGTCCTTGAAAAGATAGTCCTTACCTCTATAAGGGTTTTTACAATTGTTTTTTCCAGAGCTTTAAAGCTTCAAAATTGTAAAACTTGGTGCAAACAATAAAGTTTTAATGCACACTAATTAAAGATAAGAGTAATGTATGTCATGTGATGCCTTTCAGTTTACCAAATACTTTCCTATGCATTATTGTGCTCAATCATGTATAAGGTCAATAATAATGAAGCTGAATTTATTCCAGATTTGTAGTTAATGATACATGTTGGTAGGAAGTGGGTCTACAGTTATTATGACTGTATATATAGGGGTGCAGCTGGCAATGGAGGTTGTGGGAGTTATAATAAATTGTGTGCGTGTGTGTGTTCCTCACCAGGTCATTGCAAAACAAATGTTATGAATCATCTCCATACATGCACTGTTGACTTTCTGTCTCTGTTCTTAATCAGCATTATTAAAACTGCATCACAGCAGGATAAGGTTGTGGGTGTAACTTAGAATTAAGAATAGAGGTGCTGGATTTAAAACATAAATATAAAACATCAGAAATAGAAACTAAAATTAAAAAATACTAAAAGCCTATCTCCATGATTAACTTCCAGAGAAAACTGCAAGCTGAAGACATTTCATAGAGATGTCACTAGGTAGCTCATAGTTATCCTTGAGATTTTCCTTTCCCTTTGTCTTCAATAGAATCAAAATAAATGATGAATCAAAAATGCATAGACTATTAGTGTTGGAATGACCCTATAGACTACTTCAGCCCAGTGAATCACAAACATTAGTGCATGCCACTGGAATCAATTGAGAATCATTGGAATCAACAAAAATACAGAAGCCTAGGACCTTACTACCCAAAGATCTGAATTCTCAGATCCAGTCATTCTGATCAGATAAGTTCAGAGACCACTGTTTTAATTAATTTTATAGATGAAAACAATCTTCCCTTATAAAATCTCCAGTTGTCATTTGTTACTATCCATTTCCATTAGTCCTACCCTCATCTTTACTTTTGTTACTCCAGTATCAAAACAGTGACAGATGTTATTGGACAAATACTTGTTAAATTAATGATAGTTTATCTTTTACTTTGGGATTATTTTCAATACTGATAATTATTCCACCTCTAGCCAATCTATGGTATGCTGTTGATTAATATTTATTTAAAAAATGAAAAAAAACCATAAGTAAGGAAGGCATTATTTATCTATTTGACAGATGAGAAAACTGAGGCAAGGAGATGTGACCTGCATTTTTCTTTTTTTTTTTTTTTTTTTACTGAGCATAGTGAAAGAGTTATGACTTAAATTAAGAAAGAGTATGTTCATGAAGACATAATTCATAAGCCCTTTGTGTAATGTAGACATGTCACAACTATTATGCATCAAAAAATATGTTAAAACAGAAGGAAAATGGAAGGTAGAGGAAATGGGAGGTTGTGTATTGTAGTGGTTAAGTAGGCAGAGATTAGAGCTAGACTCCTGGGTTCAAATCACACCTCTACCATGTCTGACCTTTAGTTGTATGATCTTAGTATGTTTATTAATCTCTCTAAACCATACTTCTCTTCTCCATAAGATGATAATATTTTATTTCAGGGTTATTATCAGGATTAAATGAAGGTGACGTGTAAAAACTTAACAGATCATCTGGCAAATAGTAAACATTTAATAAACTTTACTTATTATTAATCTTTTCATCATCATCATCATCATCATCGCCATCACTAATATGGGAATATTTCAGATCAAGTTTTGCTAAGCTCAGGGTCAAAGAAGGACACTGTGTTTATTAATAGGACTGTGAGCTCTTATATGGGGTTATAATTTTAACCAAAAATTAGGAAAACGGGTATTATCTAGGTATATATAGAAAAGAATAGGGGAACAAGTTCAAGCTGCCTTAAACAAATGGTTTCCTTTCTGCTGAGGTACGTTCTAATCACGTACACTTGATTCTCTTGTCCAGGAGTATCTTTAAAATATCATGAACTATTTGGCAGTAGTTGTTCATAAATCCATACATTTAAATATCTGTCCAGTTTTAAATATATATAAGTGTGATCATTTCTGTATACAGACTCTGAGATTCTTTGAATTGGAAATCAGGATACATCTCTTTTGCATATGAATATAATTGCATGAGTGCATTATAGAATTTAAGAAAATGTTATATTCATAAGCTCTTAGTAGATTAGCCTTTTGGCAACTTGAATTCTTTTGCCCTTCCCTGTCATTGTGAGCCATTCCATTGACATAAATACACAAATTAAGAGACATCAGTAGAATTATAAACTGGTTTACTGAGGCTGTAAATCGGCATTGCCAGTGTCCATAAAGCTTCATTGTCATTAGAGGGATCTCGCCATGTATCTAGTACATTACATGGCTGCCCAGGTAAAGTCTCTGCAGCTGTGTGGTCAGACACTGTCAGAAAGATTCATGACTCAGCAAAAGAAACATCTCTCTCTCTCTCTCTCTCTCTCTCTCTCTCTCTCTCTTGTCACATGATTGTACACCTCAGCTATCCTCTATAGAGGCTATTGTAAAGGACACCAACATATGTTAGCCAATTGTCTGAATAGTAGCTTAAAGTTGGAAAGCATGTTCCTTCAGAACTGTGTAAGTATTCCATCTAAATGTAGCAATAACAATAGTAAATATTTATCAATAAGGCTTACTATGTGCTGGGATTATAGAAGATTCTTTACAGGAATTATTTCATTTAGTCTTTATGGCAATGTATGAGGTAGATAATGATAATATCCCCATTTTACAGATAAGGTTATTAAAACACAGGGAGGGTAAGCCATTTGCCCAACATCATTTGCCTAATAAAAGACAGTCAGAATTTGAACTCAAGCCATTTGTCCTGAAGCCCTAGTTCTTAAATATTAACTCTGTACAGTATTTTCATTCATATTAACTGTGTACAATTGATAAGACATCAATAGTTTGATATTGCTTCTTCATTTCACTTAGGAAGAAAGGTTGGTCAAACAGTTTCTTATAATATTACGTTTGTCAGGCTAGGCTAAGTTGTGCTATAGTAACAAATAAATCTCCAAATCTCAGTGGCTTATGGGGAAAGTGGTTTATTTCTCATTTACATTATAGGTCAGGTGTTTTCCTCAAATTATGGCTCAGGGTCTGGGCTACTTCTGTCCTACAACAATACCATGCAGAAAGTCTTTTCTACTAGAGAGGGATAGCATGAAGGACACACACCAACTTTTAACTGCCTTTCTTTCTCATATTCCCATTAATGCAATTTCAGAACCATGGTATCAATCTAACTCCAAGAAGCCTGGAAAATATAGCTGTCCTGTGTGAAAAGAAAGAAGAGACCCTGTGGTAAATACATTGTTTCTCTATAAGTATCAGATCACAGCTCTTTCTTATTCCTTTAGTTCATTTTCTTCAAGTTCACCCCACTGCACAGAAGAAAACCATAGATGTGAGATTTCTGAAAGTACTGTTTAAGGAAATTTTGAAACCAATACATTTATTGAATTATGCTGAGACCATAAATGGATATGCCAATTTTCATACATAAATAATAGAATGCCAAGCATTCTCAATAACATCATTTCTATTAAAACTTCTGTGTATATATTAGATATAAAGATGGGAAATCATGTCTCAATAATTAATTACAGTCTTGGTTAGGAAAGGAGTGGGTTTGTTTTAATTAAAGCTGACTTCTGAACAACACAGGTTTGAACTATAGAGGTCCACTTATATGTGGATTAAAAAAAAAGAAGTGCAGTCATAATATACAATCTGCTGGTTGCTTGAATCCATGGATACAGAGCTGCAGATGTGGAGGGCTGACTACAAAGCTATACTTGAATTTTCCACCATGCAGAGGGTTGGAGCCCATAACCCCCATGTTTGTCAGTGGTCAACTGTACTAGTTTCTTCTTAGTTACCTACATGTGTGTACAGGAATGTGTGTATATGTGTGTGGCCTCATCTCACTAGTGCAGTTAATTGAGGCTGGCAAGTGTACTTTATTTTCATTTATCTGAAACAGCTTCTCTTTTATTAAGGTAGCTGCTGTTATTAGAGCATGGAGGGAAAGAAGATAAGCTGTTTTTGAAGAAACCTTTTCTTTAATCATGGCTCCTCCCCACCTGCACTCTAAAAGAGGTAGAATTTACCATTCATTCTCTTCTTCGTGTCTCCAGTGTATCCTGTTCATTCTTCTATCAGAGCACTGCATAGTTTCTGAAGGAATGATGGATACATTGAGGCACACAAGAAGAGCGGTATATTTAAGTACAGTGTAAGTGGATATGTATTTAAGTATGGATGACTGTGCTTGACTCATGGATTTAGGAGTCATCAATTTATCTGTGATGGTTGAAATTATGTGTGTGAGTGAACCCAAGCAAGAGAACCATATGCATGGCATATAACGAGTTCAGGATGAAATGAGGACTGGTCTAGATTTTCACTGGAAATGAAGCAGCTGAAATGAAGAAGTAGAGCTATATAAAAATGACAATTTGAAGGAAGAATAACTTATGAATGTAACACAGAATGACAAAAGCAAAGACAGCTGTTTAAATTAAAAAAATCCATATCCGTATTGAGGAAAAGCAATCTTAGAAATTAGTAAGATTGTTTTTCCTCCATAGTTATACTGAACTATTGAGAAAGATTTTATGAATTCTATTTTCTTTGAGAATCTGTCTTCCCTTGAAAAAAAAAGTAACAATTTAAAGAGTCTTTCCTTGCTTGAAATTCATCTTGTTGCTTTTCATTATAACTTTTCTTCTCCCATGTTGCACCAGAAATGCAGACACTTGAATGTATCGCCTCTGACTAGTAGAGCTAATTTTTCAATTTACATAAATAAATAACCTGCCAAAACTAATTACTTCTCTTCAAAATCTAAATACATTATTTCTCCTCTTTTGCCAGTCTGTCTTGTTTTAATTATTTTCACATCAGTTGTCATTTTAGAAGCTGGTTTAGACTAAAAAGGGATAATCGGATGTGTCTTACTGTTTTAATTTGGCTAATTAAGATTGCTGCTTTTGTCTGGGTGTCTGGAGGCATACATTTACAGCTTGTTCATAGTTTGGGGTGTTGGGAGGAAGTACAATTAAGAAAAACATTAAAATAGTCGTATATATTTATTTATGTTTACATATTAAGTGATCATTATTGCTCCTTTCCTTGCCTCTCAAACCTTGGTCTCCAATGCCCTAAGGACATTACAGGCAAGTCAAGGAAAGCTGGTCGAATCTTTCTGTTCTAATAGTTCATTATTCCAGAATAAAGAATGCCTCAAATATTGCACGTGAGATTTCTAAATCCTCTTTATGGTTTGAATCAAGAAAATTGTGAACACAGCATGTGACTGCTCTTGGAAAGCAGATGGTTAGCTGACTAACCACACAATTCACTGGATGTAATTGTCTGGTTATGAGAAAAATTATACAGCAACACCTGGAAAGTGCAGAGGAAGGAAAAACAGGTGGAAAAGGAGTTTTCTTTGTATCAACAATCTAGTTACTGCATCTGAGGTGCTTAAATTTGTATTCTTCAGAGTAGTGCCTACTTGGATTTATATAGCACACTATCTTCCAAATTGATTGTGGGTTTTGTTTTTTCATACTTTTGTCTCATTTATCTTTACTACATGGTTGTATAAAAGGTATTGACCATCTTAGAATTCTTATTACCACTGAGGCTCCTAAAATAGAGTGAATTCATTACTGACCCCAAATAATGCAGTTAATTAGATCTTGTGTCCTATCTGAAAAACTAAGGTATTCCTTGAAGTTTTTAATGATCTAAGAGGCAGATATTCTGCTTGCAATAGTGGATATATAAATATATATATATGTGTGTGTGTGTGTGTGTGTGTGTGTGTGTGTATGGAGAAAGAGAAAGATAGAGAGAGAGATTTTTTTCTATTTAAGTGCAATGAAGATTAAACCCAGTGCAGGGTACATATTATTTTTGAAGAAAAAGAAGTTTAGGAAGAGGAAGTTATATTTAGATTGATTTCCTGAATTAGCACAAGTCAAGTCTACTGTTTAGGTGAGATGTCTTTAATTATAAGAGTAGTTGCTACAGAAGTGTACCATAATGATCAATTTACATGTCCACCTGACATTCAGTTTATGAGAGTATTTTAAGTAATTTAGTATTTTTTGTCATAGATGCTTTATTTCTTGATTTTATATTTGTAAAACATCTTCCTTCTGTTTTTGCAAGTACCTGATGGGGACATTCTTTACATTAGGTAGTTTTTGAATCTAGTTGGCAATGTTGGTGCTTAGGAACAAATTAAAGTGACTCTTTGTTAGCACATCAAACAAATAGTAATAAGAATAGTGTTTATTGAGTGGCTACCACATGACAGGCCTTATTCTTGGTGCTTCATAGGTATTTTCTCACTTAAACCTCAGATAAATCTGTAAAGCAATATCATTATTATTATTATTAATATTATAGTTTTATACATGAGCTACCTGATACTCAGAGGAGTTACATGACTTGACAACACTGACACATTTAGTAAATCATGCAGCCAGAATCTGAACTCACAGTCTGAAGCTGGAGGCACAGACCTCTGTCATTCTGCCTTCCATGTGCCCAGGATCCCAAGATGGAACCCATGTTCATCACATTCAGCTCACCCAGTAAGGAATTAGAAGAGCCAAATGCAATGCTTTGTTGAAAAGCTATATACTCAGTGAAATTCCTCTATCTAGCCTTTCTTTCTAAATACCATCAAAAGAACCTTTGGCTCTTTTTTTTCTCCTTCATAATTAAAAACAAAAAAGTCTTGTAGGTCAAAGAATATAAAAAGGAAGAAAAGAAAACGGTAGACGGAATTAAATAGTTCATTTTCATTGTTTTAATGTTTCAAACTTTTAAATTTTACCTTCTTTAATTGACAGCATCTTGAATTACTGGCACTTCTGAGCACTTTATAAATTATATATAAAAATTTAAAAAGGTTTTCAGTCATTTTCATACACATAGACCAAGTGTAATAAATTTTAGATAAGTGTATTCCCCTTCGTCTCTTTGTAGTCTATGGCTTCAAGATGCACAGTGTTGGTTGGACTGTGAGTCCTAGTGTTTAAGAATTTTTTTTAAGGTAAAATCTTGAGTCGCATACAAGTATAAAATGAACACAAGTTAAAGACTTTATTTAACTCTTTTAATGAGGGAATCAGACAGATGTTCAAAAAAGTCAAAGATGTACAAATTTATATGAAATAAAGCAATGGTGAAATAAATTTACAAACAGAAGAAAATTGTTTGTCTTCTTTCCACAAGTGGAAAAGGGACTTCAGTTTAACTTCCCCCAGAGGGAATTTATTTGCATTTCTATAGACAAGATTATTCTGCATTGTTACTCCTTGTCTACAATTTATAGAGTTGTAAAACAGCTCAAAGGCAATGAAAAGCTACAATCAGATAACCAAGAATGGTGTGCTCTAAACAATTCATAGTTTTCTTAACACTAGATAAACTTGTATTTAGACACCTGAGGCTGTCCACATGCAAATGGTAGAGATGAGATTACTGGTACTCAAAATAATCCAACAGAGACTTCTGCCAAAGCAATCTCTCAAAGGAGTACTTCTGCAGGAGAACAAAAAGCAGATACAAAGAGATTGCTGGAAAGTAAAGGAGTTTTCATATAGAGAATTTAAGAGGAGTATAAAAACTGCAAGAGAAAGAGGTCAAAATGCTATTTGCATGATAAATATCAGCAAGGCCTACATGATACCTGATTGCAACCATGGATTCTGAGGATGTCCATTCAAGAGCAAAGAAAATTGGTCATGATCAGAAACTTTATCTTTGAAATTTTTTGGTATACTGTTACTTGTTGGAAGATCATTAGGTAGAAAGGTCATTAGAGAATGTCTGGCAAATGGGAGAAACAAGGGAGTCATTTATGAGGCAGAATGTAGAGTCATGCTTCGCTGCTGATGACTTTCCTTTGAAATATGACATCAGTAGATGACATCCTAGCAGTACCTGCAACACAATGTTAGGAAATACAAACAGTGACTTCTGTGCTATCTTTTCTGAATATGTCATATGAGGCAGAAGAATGGCAAAGCTTGATATTTTTGTACTTGTCTATCGGCAGCTTTGAAGGAAAGATTCAGTTTTAAAGAGTGTCAGGATGAGGATGGCTCTGACAATCCCACACAGATCAAATTTGATTCTTTGGACCTGTCAATCCTCACACAGTATTGTTCAGGCTCTCACTCATGGACACAGAATCAGTTTTCTAGAGAAGTGAGACAGAATTCTGGGCTGATTGCTCCTCTTATTTAGAAGAGAATGAATATCTTCTTTTAAGGATATAAATGTAAAAGTAAGATATAGACAAATACAATTAACACATGCTATATTGCTAAAAAAATAGATATTTATTAGTAATTCTACTTAAAGCAACTACTAATAAATATATTGGTTAAAAGTCCTGCTGAACAGTCAGATCATCTTAAGCTTGCTTAAGAAGCAATATATATTTTCTATTTAATTTGAGGTGTACAGGACCAAGTAATTTTTTAGTGCCAAAGCATGGCAAATTGGCTTTATTTATGAGATATTACTTTCTGATTACACTGATGTGATAAACAGTAGCAAAGAAATCCTTCTGTTTCAAGGGCCATAACATGTCTCGTTTTTACACAGTTTGGGCAGAAGAGGGATGACTTTTGACCATATTATTCCACCCGATTCCTCCTCTGGTGTTACCTTCAGGGTGGCCTCTGGAAATTGAAATCATCTGTATTAGTGTGCTTCCAGAATATTCTCTCCTTCTCTGGGGACAGAGGCAAAAGGAAAAAATCTGTCCACACGCACTTAAAGATGTAAATATTTTAGTAGTTCTCTATTTGCAAACTTCACCTTAGTTAAAAAGTGGAAGCTTTTACACCATTTTATTTCTCTGAATGGTTTTCGGTGAAAACAACATTATTATTATTATTATTTTTTTTTTTTTTGCGGTATGCGGGCCTCTCACTGCTGTGGCCTCTCCCGCTGTGGAGCACAGGCTCCGGACGCGCAGGCTCAGCGGCCATGGCTCACGGGCCCAGCCGCTCCGCGGCATATGGGATCCTCCCAGACCGGGGCACGAACCCGTATCCCCTGCATTGGCAGGCGGACTCTCAACCACTGCGCCACCAGGGAGGCCCCAACATTATTTTTTAATTACTTCCCTTTTCAGATTGCTTCTTTCCTCCACTGGCTCCCACTTTAGAGTCTCCCTTAGCGTATAAATGTCTCATAGATGAACCTCATCCACTCCACTCTGCTCTATCCTCTGCATCTGTCCTACCACAGTCAGAGAGTGGGGTAAACTGGGGAAGGTATGCGAGAGTGGAAAATTCCAGACTTGGCCAGTAAGAGATATGGCAAGGCCAAGTTGGCTAAATTGGGCAGTCTCCAATACAAGCTGGTTGCAGTATATCTTGTCTTGGATTTTTGTATTAAATGTTTGTTTTTTACCTTTCGCTAGCTATGCAAGTCACCTTTGAGTTACAGCTGAAATCAGTTTTGCTTACTTCTGCTTTTTTTTTTTTAATGGATTTTACTGTACTTGTCACATTTGAAAATGTATTGTTATTGTTCAGAGCTTTTAGACTATGAGCAAAAAAGGACTGTAAAATGAAGTCGTAGCTGTTCTGGAGGTATTCAATCTTTGGGATTTCATACTGGCTTTTAGAAATCTGGCTATTGACTAGCCTTCCTGGATAAAATATTCACTGAAACTCACTTACAAAACACAATTCTCACAATATAAGCATAGCTATTGAGGTTTGAGAGTATTTCTTAAGGTTTCATAAAATCTCTAGTAATGTCAGATATTCTTCAAGGTTCTTATTATCCTGGTTTGTGCAATAATGAATTCTATAGATAAAAATATCAGTCTTGGTAAGTAAGTGTTAATAGTCACAAGTATTGCCTTTACAATTTAAGTTTTTCTGACTTCAAAGACATTTTAACCTCTTTTCATGCAATCAACTTTAGATACAATGGCATTTTTGTAAATGGAAACCTTCTTGAGGTATTTAAGAAAATATGAATGTAAAAATCATGGCATATGGAACTATATATCTTATATACCTCCCTCCTATGAATGCATGTAGCAAGGAAATACCATTTGGATTCAGGAAGACATGGGTAAGAATTCTTCTTGGCTTTATAACTTTTATTGATTAAAGTTGCTTGAACTTTAATTGAATTTTCTATAAGACTTCATTTTTTAAAATGGTTCCTTATGCCTAAAATAAGTATTGTGTATTTTTCCATGTTCTTGAGGTTGTGAGAGGTAAACTGATAGCATATTTTAGCTCAATACCCAGGATAGAATAAATAATAAAAGACACTGGTCAGTCTGGGCCATATGAAGATATGGAAGTGGGGTGTCAATGGCTGGATGTAGGGGTGGCCTCAAGGCCTCCTGGGGCACAGTGTAAAGCTTTCCATGTTTCTAATTTTAATAAAGTTTGCCTTAGTATTATTCTGAGAAAGAATTTTTTAGAAATGTTACAAGATGACATTACTATGTATGGTTGTCATCGTGTTTAGGTTTTGAATTTTATTCTACTTCTTACCTAGATATTACATTAGAATATCTACTGTAAAAAGATCCAATGGGTGCATTCATGCCAAAAAGTAGTGAATCCATTTGGTACTTGAAGACCAATTGACTGAAAATGTAGATTCTAAATAATATCCAGGTTTTTCAAGTAATCCTGATGATATAAAGAGGTGAGCTGGAAAGAGTTGTCTGAACTGAAGCTCAAAATTTATCCAAATTAAAAAACAAACAAGCAAACAAACATTTTTTAATGGATGGGGATGTTTGATTTAAGAATGGGTAAGAGGCTGAAGAGAGAGATGTTTTCTCATTTTGAAGATCTGTGCAGACATGGTTGCTCTCCACTCCCTCTTCATCTTTGCTAACAGAATCTCAGTTTTGAATTAACTGGAAATGGGCCCAGGTGCAGTCACTAGATGATGCTTGATCTTTCCCACTTTCCCAGCAGATGCATCTAGAGATGGATGTGTGACACTGTTGTGATAAGTGAGACCTAATTCATTATCGGCTAAAGGGGTTACGACAGGGGTCCCCAATCCCCAGGCCATGGACTGGTACCAGGCTGCAGCCTGTTAGGAACCTGGACGCACAGCAGGAGGTGAGCGGCGGGTGAGTGAGTTATGCTTCCTCTGCTGCTCCCCCATCGCTGGCGTTACTGCCTGAACCCCCTGCCCCCAGTCCCCCAGTCTGTGGAAAAATTGTCTTCCACAAAACCGGTCCCTGGTGCCAGAAAGGTTGGGGACCACTGGGTTACGAGGAAGGCTTTTGCTTTCCTGATAGAACGGTTAGAGATGGCTGGCATCACCATTTTCCCCTTTCTCCCTGAACAGTGATGTGATTTTTTGGAGCTGAGGCAGTGATTTTTCAGCCTTCCCTTACAACCACGAGGCTGAGAGCAAGCCTGTGGAGGATAAAGGAGTATAGAGAAGTCGTCTTAGCCCTACAGGACATCACAGAGCTCCTGAAACAACACCAGCAACTGCCTGCTCAGGGGCAGGTGGTATATGAGGACAAGAAACCCCCCCCTTTTTTTTAAAGCCTTTGTTAGTTGAGTTTCCTGTTATGTGTACATAAGAGTAATCCTAAATTATACAGACTCTTAAATGCCCTTCTGATTTTTAAATCAAAATAAAATAAATCCCATAAAGATTTTTTTTTTTTTTTTTTTTTTTGTGGTACGCGGGCCTCTCACTGTTGTGGCCTCTCCCGTTGCGGAGCACAGGCTCCAGACGCACAGGCTCAGCGGCCATGGCTCACAGGCCCAGCTGCTCCGTGGCATGTGGGATCCTCCTGGACCGGGGCACGGACCCGTGTCCCCTGCATCGGTAGGTGGACTCTCAACCACTGCGCCACCAGGGAAGCCCCTAAAGATATTTCATAATTTGATAAAAATTCACAAAGTATATTTATACCCAGAAACTCATTCTTAATCCTCACAATAGACCTCAGAAATAAGTTATCCTGTCAATTTTTAAAATAGGAAATGTAAAATTAGTGATATTTAGGGAATTTCTCAAAATTCCAAAGCTAATAATGGCAGAGGTGGGCTGAAACTGTTGAAGTGGGTCATGGAGAGGACATGACTGCCAGTTGACCTGAGAAGTAGACCCAGGCAGTCAAAGGCTCCACACCCCCTCCCCTGTCCTTGGAATGTACGCTCTGCCCAGTGTTCCCACAGTGGGAGATACTTTCAAGGATGCATCCTTGAGAGAGCACTGTATTGTTGAGACCATCTGGATTGGATATGTGACTAAACCCTGTTAAGGCCTCTATATAAACTTTTAAGATTCTGGTGAGTGTGTATGGAGATCTACTCCTCTTGGGGCCATCTAGGACAAGCCTCATACGTAAGTTCCTTTGATTATTAAACCTGCCACCTACCAATCTGGAGTGGTCTGCCACTTTCTTCAGTTTCTCCTTGCCCTCTGTATATGGGGGGCCAGTTTTGAATTTCACCTGGGGAACTCCCCAGTTTGCAAACTAACAGATATCTGAATTTTCTTATGCTGAGACCAGTGCTCTTTCTCTAATGCTTTATTGAGTGCCATAATATTCCCTTACAATTACTGGGATGTCATGGTAACATAGAGAAAACAGTTTTACATCTAACTCTCTCCTCTTTTTTTATTCATACATTTATATTTTTATTTATATATGTGGGGGATGAAAGTCTCTCTCCAGCTTTCTGAATGCCTTTCTATTTAATATATTAAAAGAAAATAGGATTCTATTTTGTTAGCTTATAAGTAATGTTCTTCGGAATATTTCTGTCCTGCCCGTTATGTTTAAGGAACATAAGGAAAAAAATAGAGTGCAGCTGAGCAATCCAAAAAAAATTAAGAACTTTGTGGCTTCTTTCCTTCAGAAGATATGCACCAAAGTAAGCAGTATAGGCTCCATGACCAAAATAACATATTTATAAAAGATCGTGAAAATGACCTATTTATCAAGGACAAAGGTTTGAGGACATATATCCCATGAACTCTGGAGTCGTTCAGAGCAAACCCATTTAAAATTGGAAAAACTTAAATCTGAAGGAGAATGTTAAATCAATTATGATACATTAAAATTTAATGACATATTGATGGCCATTTACTATGTGCAAAGCAGTGTGAGAGGATATGGTACTGATTAAGGTAGAAATGGTAATTATAGAGTTTACAGTTGATGAGTTTTGTGTTATTAGGTCTATGAGCTCTGTCATCATAGAGTTTTGTCTTATTCAGTGCATACATATTTTGGGTTATTATCATTTGTTATCCCTTTTATCATTTTAAATGTTCTTCATCCATTATTCTGTACCTTGAAGTCTACTTTGTTTAATATTAACGTAGCCACTCCAGCTTTCTTATGCTTGCTGTTTTCATGGGGTATATTTTTCCATTCTTTTATTTTCAAATTATTTGGCTTTTTATATTTAAAGTGCTTTTCATGTAGAGAGCATACAGCTGGATCTTGATTTTTACCAATATATAATTGTAACAATTTATGACTTTTAATTGACATGTTATTTTACTTATATGTAATATAATTACTGATATTTTAATTTAAATATAGTATTTTGCTATTTGTTCTCAATTTTTTCTTTTATGTTTTGACCAATTGTTGCTTCTTTCCAGACTTTGTTGGAGTTGTTTGACATTTTTTAGTAGCCCATATTATTTGTCTATGGGGTTCTACACCACCTATTATTTTATTAATGATGGCTCTAGGGCAGAGCTTTTCAATCAGGGATGATTTTGCCCCCACAGGGGATGTTTGTCAATGTCTGAAGACATTTTTGTTTGTTATAAGTTAGCAGGGTGGGGGGCTGCTATTGGCATCTAGTTGGTAGAGGCCAAGAATAATGCTAAGAAGCCAACAATGCATTGTAGAGACCCCCAAAACAAAGAAGTATCCCACTCAAAATGTCAATTCTGTCAAAGCTGAGAAACCCTGCTAACAATACACATTCTAAAATTATTAAAGTCAATTTAGAGTCAATATTGTACTACTTTACACTTCAAACTTCATACCTGGCCCTTTACACTTCCTATATAATATGTCTTTTTATCTGACTGCTTTTAAATTTGCTCTTTATCTTTAGTTTTCGGCAGTTTAATGGCCTTGGTTTGAGGCTATATTATTCATATCATCAATGTACTTGTTTTCTAAAACAATATAAAAAGACTTTGATAATTAGGCTAGGTCCACTCCGTTATGGTTTTGTCAATTTCCCTTTGTATTTTTAACAGTTTAGTTGTGCTTCTTTCTGTTTTCTTTCATGCTGTGCATAAAGGTTTATACAGATTTTTTTTCTGCATCAAACTTTTTACAATGGAATGTTCCTTCTTTGTATCCTTTAAATTATTTTATTTTCAATCTACCTTGATATTAGTATTATAATTTTAAAATTATACTTTTTTGTTTGCATTTAAATTACATAGATTTATACCTTTATTTTTAACAATCTTTCTGATGACTTTCATTTCTGATCTTTTTCTCTCCATTCTTGATGATTTTTTTAAAGCCTTTTCCCTAAATACAGTCTGCACTGTATTTGGTTGAAAGTTTTAACATATGATTAACACTGTTTCCTTCTTTTAACATTGATAAAGAATATATATACATCTGATAATTTGTTTCAAGTTTGGTGGTGGAAACTTGCTTTTATTCTTCTACTTCTTGAAATGTGTATTGTTAGAATTTAAAAACTTGAAGGGATCCTAAAAAGATAATCTCATGTAGTATCTATATCATGGGGGTTATTTTTGAATTAAATAAGTTAATACTATAGTCCAGCCTTAATAGTAGATACTTCTTACTAATAACAGTTCCTTCTTCCCTTCCACCTATTCCTCCTCTCCTTCCTCATTATTATCATTAATAAATTATGGTTTCTAAATACTTTTCTTTGTAAAACCACATCTCCAAAGAGACTTCCAATTGTCCTAAAATCCCCTGATGGCAGTGATTCTAAAAGGGGAGTGTTGCCACATCAAGAATGATACTAGAATCTGATGGTGAAGATTCTGATATATGTCTCTTAGAAGTGCACTGTCTTCTCTAGCTGACAATCTGCTTCAATTTTGTCTTTTCTTTTGAGAACATTAAGTATTTGACAAATGAATTATCTTCTTTAGTTCTCAGAGATGGTTAAATTGTGGCATAAAATATCCAGATCTCTAATGTTACTTCTCTCATAAGGTGGAACCAACATCATACAGCATTAATGATTTTGGAGCCGGGAGGAAAAGAATAATATTCTTGTCCAAATTTCTCACCCTACAGATGACTGAACCAAAACCCACAGTGGCTAGTTGACTTGTCTTACCTGATAAACTCACTCATGATTAAGTGTAGATAAATATTACTTATTTTTTCCCCAGAAGTTTATCAAAAAGAATGTACTTAACAGGTAAGTAGTTGCTTATAGAAATGCTCATGACAATTTTCTAGAAAAATATAAATTACAAAACAATGAATCAATAAGAAGTTTAAAACCCAAGAAGACCAATTTTTACACTCCCTCAAAAAAGTTAAATTGTAGATAAGCTATTTCTATTTTATGCAAACTGTTCCAGAGCAAATAAAAAATGTAAAACTACTCACATACTTTTATAATAGTAGTATAATTCTGTGTCTCAGTTTGAATACTCTAGAAGTAAGAGCCTAAGCCAAAACTTATGTGCTATTGCTCTATTGAGAATATAATACCAGGGAAACAAAGGATAAAGGGAGAAGTGGGAAAGCGATAAAGCAAATTCAAGGTGGCATGCTACTAGGCTTGCCCCACCTCAGTACAATCCAAAAACAATACTGCTGTTTGCTTGATTGCACTGGATGTTCTTAGACTGGCTGACTGAAGCTACTGTGTCTTGGAGCAGTCCTTCACGGGGAGGAAGGGCAGCTCATATATCTTCCCAGTCTTTCCCAGCTCCTATCTCTCATTAGTTAAAATCCTCTCTATTGAGCCTTTAAGTCCTCCATACTTGTGGTTTTTCTGGCAGTGACTGGGGGTGCTTAGAGCTTCTGTGAATGTGGCCAGGTCAGATCTGAGTGCTAGAGCCACTGCAACTTCTACAAAGGTGGGGGTGATGAAGGCATGTCAAAACACAATATTTGCTCCTGGAGGAAAGGAGGCAACTGATGCTGTTAGGAGGTGAGACAACTGCCATGGAAGCCAGGGCCTTATGACCTTGGATCATTTTGACCTCTTCCTGGGTCCTTATGCAGCTTTTATGGTCATAATGCCACAGGACTAGCAGCTCGAGTGCTATTCTTACAAAGGAACATTGATGCAAAAATATTTTATGAAGTATAAGCAAAATGACTCTAATAGTAGAGTAAAATTATATCATGATTAGGTAGTATGGAAGTTTTTAAAATGTCTGCATATTCTTTGATACTTCTTCCAATGAGGAGTTGGGCTTTGTGTCTCCTTCCTGGAATTAAAGTGTAGAGAGGTGGGAGGAGCTTGTGACTGTTTTGATAAAAGTAAAGCTGTATTACTTTCAGGGCTAAGTCATAAAAAGGCAAGAAGCTTCTACTTCTCTTGTGATATTTTCTCTGCGGGAAGCCAGTTGCTATGTAAGAAATCCCAACAACTCTGAAACTATCGTGACAGAGAACATTATGTGGGTACACAATTAATAGTCCCAATTCAGTACAGCCTTATTGTCCTCACCCTAGACTTGGAGTGAAACGTTTTTGGAACCTCCTGACTAGCCTATCTGCGAGCTGAGTACAGCTCAGCTGATGCCACAAGGAGCACAGGAATTGCCCAACCAAGTCCTGCCCAGACTTTCAGCCTACAGAATTAGTGAGTATAATAACATGCGTGTTGTTTTTTTCCCACTGTGTTTGGCATTGTTTGCTGTTCAGCAGTCATAACTGGAATAGGTGGGCTTATCTCAGGAAAAAAAAATTGGTATAATGGTAACAGATTAAATGAGAAAGTCTATATCATTAATTGATGGATGCTGGGAAAATATTTGATGAAATACAATATGCAATACCAATTTAAAATAAAACAGCAAGCAGGGTAAATATGGAAGGGAGTATCTTTAAAATGTGACAGAATGGATAAAATAATTGTAACAAATATCGATATTTCATATTTATGATATACTAAGATTACTCCTTACTATGATCTGAATGTTAGTGTCCTCCCAAAATGCATGTGTTGAAAATTAATGCCCAAGAAGATGAATTTAGAATACGGAGGCTTTGGGAGGTGATTAAGTCTTGAGGATGGAGTCCTCATTAGTGCCCTTTTAAAAGAGGCCCCAGAGAGCTAGTTCTACCCTTCTACCATGGAAGGATACAGTGAGAAGTCTAAGACCCAAAGAGGGCCCTCATCCAACTGTGCTGGCACCCTGATCTCGGACTTCCAGCCTCCAGAACTGTGAGAAATAAATATCTGTTGTTTATAAGCCACCCAGTCTATGGTATCAGCCTGAGCAGAAAGAAACTGTCCATTAATAATAATTTTAAAGAAATACTAATAAGTAGAAAAAATCAGTAAAATAGCAAGCCATTTTCAGAAAACAAAAGGCAAACTGTCAATTAACATTTAAAAGATGCTAAACCTCATTACTAGTTACGTAATTACAAATTAAAACTCCAATGATATAGCAATGTTTTACCCATCATTCTTGAAAAATTTTAATTATTGATGATAATCAGTGCTCATAAGAACTTGGGTGGACAGGTACGCTTATTCTCATCTGGCAGAAATGTAAACAGCTGCTGTTATTTCAGAAAATGATTTGAGAACTATTTTTTTAAGGAGAAGAAAATGCACACAGCCTTTGAAGTAACAGCTCTACTTCCAGCAATTTTCCCTGCAAGGAAAAAAATAGTGTGTGTGTGTGTGTACATTCATAGCAAGCACTTTTTGTATAATGACAAAATACTAGAAAAATGTAAATAATGTTTATCAAGAGAGAAATAGCTAAATGATTTATGATACTGCAGAATACTATACAAAGGCTTAAGAGAGAAAGACAGAGAGATGAAAAGTTATTTAATACATTGTCAAATAAAATGACAGTAGAACAATATACATAAGTCCACTAAAAATCATCCTAATTATGGACACACCTCAGAGACATTGTGAGTTTGGTTTCAGACCACTGAAATAAAGTAAATGTCACAATAAAAGGAATCACATGAATTTTTTCATTTCCCAGGGCATGTAAAATTATGTTTACACTATACTATAGCCTATCGACTGTGCAATAGCTTCATGTCTAAAAAACCATGTACATACCTTAATTAAAAAATACTTTATTGCTAAAAAATGCTGTCATCTCAGTCTTCAGTGAATTGTAGTAACATCAAAGATCAGTGATCACAGATCACCATAACAAATATAATAATAATGAAAAAGTTTGAAGTATTGCTATAATTACCAAAATGTGACACAGAGACACGAAGTAAGCAAATGCTGTTGGAAAAAT
This sequence comes from Mesoplodon bidens, assembly GCF_964165515.1. Classification (NCBI taxonomy): domain Eukaryota; kingdom Metazoa; phylum Chordata; class Mammalia; order Artiodactyla; family Ziphiidae; genus Mesoplodon; species Mesoplodon bidens. The sequence goes on from NC_138178.1 coordinate 157,748,824, forward strand.
GGTGCCAATAGACTTAACTCAATGCAGGGGTGCCACAAACCTTAAATTTGTTAAAAAAAAATGCAGTATCAGCAAAGCAAATAGAGCAAAGTTCAGTAAAGCAAGGTATGCCTGTGCTTGTGTATATATTTCATATTCATAAATATGCCAGCAATTATCTGAAAGGAAACACTCTATATTCTTATCAATGTTTACTTTTGGGGAGGATGGTATTAGATTGGAGAGTTTGGAAATAATGTGTAAAGGAATGTTTTAAAGACTTTTACTTGAATTTTTGTTTAATGAGCATACATAGAAATATCATTTTATAATTAACAATTTAGCAATCCAACAAACCAAACACAAAAAAGAAAACCCATAAACTTTGTGATATAAACACATAGATTGTTAGCTACATTGACAGTCCAGAACTCAGGCCCCTGGCTTTGTCTTCTCAGGTTTCCTTACTGCTCCACAGGGTTATGGATTCTAATTGGGATAAATGCATTTTCTCCTCATTTGGCTTTTGTGGAATGAAGAGTTGAGCACATTTATATTATGATACCAGCATAGCTTCTCAGAAAAAAACATGTTCAAGTCCCTTCAATTTTACAGAGAACAGAAACATTTTTTCTGTTATTTTGCCTTCCCTTGCTGCTCATGGGCCATGGGCCATTTAAATAAAACAAAACATTTTTTGTTTGTTTTGGTTTTATGTCAGATAATGTTTCTATTATGTCCCATTTTTTTATTCCGCCCTTGGTCTGCTTTCTCAGCCCACACTGATCATGCCAAATAATCTACAATGAGTGTTTTAACTGAGACTACTTCAAACAGAGACTTCTGTGTGAAGATCTGAGACATCACTATCAGGTTGCCTCTTGAAGCATTAATTTTCCTACTTTAATTTCTTTTTATGATATTACTAACACCACATGCCTTTCATGTTGAAATTGTGTTTCTTTTGTGCTGATTATATTCTCTTAGGTCCCAGATTAACAAAATGGATGTTGCCGTCTCTTCTGAGTTCCTTTCCCCTTCACACTCCCATCTTCTCTCATTATATGTGCTCCTTTTATTAACACACCCTGGCTCTCACCTGAGAGCTTGGATACACTCTGCAACTCAAGAGTCTGGACATTTCACTGATCAAAAGACCATCATCATTGGTTATCTCATCTATCAACTTAACAACCATTAAGGGCCTGGAACCATACTTGGTATTCTGCTTTAAGGGATCCACTCACAAATTCCCCTCCATTCTTTCAATGCCACCTACTTTCTTCCTCCCTCCCAACTAAGCATCCATCTGCAGTCCTATTACCCTGTTTCCTTTTGGACACATGCTGCTATACACTATGCACCCTGCCAAGTTTAATTATTGTGCTCAAACCTTCTCTCCTTGTTGATGATGCTGCAGTGATTTTACTAGTATTCCATCTCCTTTCAACAATGTGAGTGGTTTCATCTGGTCTCTCTTCTTGCAGTTCTGCTTCTCTGAGATTCCCCCACCACCACTCTTTTCATGAAGAGTGATGATAGTAAAACATGAGACCAGGTAAAATGTTACCCCTTCCACTACACATCTCTTCTTATGCAGCTTTGTATTTAGGGATATAGTAAGGTCTTTGTCTTGATGACTTTTCAATAGCTTTGGAATTTATAAAAGAACTAAAATGGCTTCTCTCTTGCCTTTTGAGTAAGTAAAATTATCACTGCTAGTTATCTTTATTTCTGCTGATGAGATACAAATCAGAAAGAACACAGACACACTTTAAAAGGATCATTCATACCTGGAAAGTTTCACAATGCTCAACTCTTTATGAATCTGTTTACTGTAGAACATACATATTCAAATAAAAAAATATTACCTCTCTGTGGTAGTGATAATAATGCTCCCCCCCAAATATCCACACTCTAAACCAAGGGACCTGTGAATATGGTACCTTACGTGACAAAAGGGGACTTGCAGATGTGATTATGTTCAGGATCTTGAGGTGGGAAGATTATTTTATATAATTTGTTTAACTCAAAGTAATCACAAGGATATTTATATGTGGAGGAAGGAGGCAGGAGAATCAGTGTCTTAGTCGCTTGATATGGGAAAGACAATTCTGCCATTGTTTTTTTTTTTTTTTTGCGGTACGTGGGCCTCTGACTGTTGCGGCCCCTCCCGTTGCGGAGCACAGGCTACGGACGCGCAGGCTCAGCGGCCATGGCTCACGGGCCCAGCCACTCAGCGGCATGTGGGATCTTCCCAGACTGGGGCACAAACCCGTGTCCCCTGCATCGGCAGGCGGACTCTCAACCACTACGCCACCAGGGAAGCCCTGCCATTTTTGTATTTTGAAGATGGAGGGAGGGGCATGAGCCAAGGAACGCAGGCAGCCTCTAGAAACTAGAAAAGGCCAGGGAATGAACTCTCCCCTAGGGCCTCGGAAGGAACACACCCTAGCCAATGCTGATTTCAGTCCAGCAAAACCCAGGTTGGACTTCTGACATCCGGGACTGGAAGATAATAAATCTGTGTTGTTTTAAGCTACTAATATGTGGTCATTTGTTTCACCAGCAACAGGAAGTAACATACTGCCCAAAGAGGCCGTTTCAGTAAGTGCTTTACTGGAGCAGTAGAAACATCCAGTTAGGATCCTATAGCATAAAATAGACTCAAATTACTTCTCGCTTGCACCTTCCCAAATGAGGTTCATTTTTATTTCAACAACCTAAATGTCCATCCTCTATTTTTCCCCTTAGGCTGAATTTCCTTTGATATCTTCAGTAATTCACCACCTCCATTCACATTTGCTACAATGAACTCATCATATGATACAGAAAAATCCCTAAGCTTTCCTTTCTTTCTTCAGTAAAGCAGAGTCAGTGAACCTTGGGGGACTTTCCCTTTATTGGTGCAATAAATTCTTCTATGGAGATGAAGACTTATTTTTACAACCAGTTCCTTTTGTAATTATAGTATAACCTACCACAAGGCCAGTTGAGGCTGAGTTGCCAGAAGTACAACATCTGCATTTTCAAGTAAAACACATTCCACCAAATACATTGATTACTGTAGAAAGAAATATTCCATTAAAACACAAGGATATTCAGGAAATAAAGCATTCAGCACTCTTTACATTTTACTGTTTTTCTAGCTTGGCAGTTTTATAATTTTCTCAAGTCCTTTCAGACCAGGCCTCTATTCTAATACCCTGTATCACTGTTAAGCTATTTGAATTACTTCATGCCATACTAAATAGAAATCATACTATTAACCTTCCCTCTCCCCACTGTTTTTTTTTTTTTTAAACAATGAAACAAAACTGCTTGCTGCTGTTTTGTTTCCATCTTTAAGCTTATACTAAATTATTGCATGCTCCTGGGATAGGTGTATTTCATTCCAAACTACATCTTAACGACAGAAACAGCTTTATTTCCCATTTCATTCCAAACTATTAATCCAGCCAGTCATTCACTTGAAAAAGGTTAATTGAATGTTAATTGACTAAACCTGTGTGTATATTAATATGCTAGGATTTATGTTGGTTAAAATTTCAAAGAAGTGTAATGTCTATGGTCCCTGCCTTCAAAGAGCTTACTTGCACCTTTTGCATATATTAGTTACTTAATATTCTGCAGTATAATGATCACACACAAAAATTTCATGGTAAATACATTAAGAAGCACGTTTTTCTCATCTCACTGGCTTGCTAATCTCTCTTCTCTCATTAAAATAGATATGTTCCCCAAAGTTCAGGTTTTAACACCTTTTCCTACCCATGTAGCCAGGGTTAACATGACTAATTGTGTATTCTTTACCTCTGCTGAAGACTTTATGACTTCTTGCCCTAAATAATTTCCCAACTCAACTCTGATTTTCATGGCTTCACTATCACTTTCACACAACAGTATATTAATGCTTCTGAAGCATGTCTCTTTATGATTGTCTTTTTAAGATATCTTCAACATCAACCTTTGACAATTGAATAAATATGTATTTCTTACCTTGGCACTTAAGATGCTGCACAACCTATTTTTAGCTAACCCTGAAAGAATTTTAAGACTTGTTTCTTTATGCAAACTTGACACCCCAGAGAAACCAAGCTACACTCATTTCCTTTGTCTGCTTGTCTTCCAAGTACTGTATGTCTCTTGCTGCCTTTACTTAGTGACCTTCTATTTCTCTTCATCTCTCCCTTACAGGTAAATCACATTATTTGCTGCTTTCCTTTCTCTTTTCCCTTTCCTTGCATATCTGGAAATCTCTCTCTCTTTAAAGCCCTTCTCTTTTAACAATCTTAACACACTTACATCAACTTGGATTATTCATTTAGTCCCTGAATATGTTCACATGCAATCAATATTTATAGAGTGCTTGTTACGTGTATGGGGCTTCTTCAGTGAACGAGGAGTCCCTGCTCTCCTGTAGCTTATATTTTTTTGGGAGAGACAGATAATCAACAACAAAATATATGTTAGGTGGTAATAGGTAATAATAAGAAAAACAAAGAAGAGGAAGGAGGCTGAAAGATGGAGGTAGCGCTGAGCTGTTTTGAATAAAGTGGTTTGGTCTGGAGATGCCTCTCTCATAATTGACATTTTATGGGAGGCCCCAGTAAGTGAAGGAATGAGCCACATAGCTGACTAGGGGAAGGCTTCAAGTACCACATGCTTGAAGTGTGAACACTGGGACAGCAACATAGTCACTGTAAAAACTTGGAGTTTATTCTACATGAAATGTGAAGCCATTGGAAAGTTGGGCAAACAGAAGTGATACAATATGATCCACAGTCTGAAAGAATATCTGGGCTGCTCTGTACAGAATATAAGTTGGGAGCAAGGATGGAAACAGAGAGATCAGTTGGGAAGCTGAACAATAATCCAGGTTCTCTGAAGGAAGGAGTGTTAGTAAAGAGAGATTCAGGAGGGAGAGCTGGCTGTGTTGGAAAGATAATGAATAGGGGATAAAACTATTGAGTTTAAGATGCCAAGTCTGTAATGAGGAAAATGTGTGATTCATTGTTTGAATATTGTATTTGTTTATCTATTCTTTCATTCATTATTAAATGAAAATATTAATTTATTTTAAAGAAAGATAATGTTACAGCTTCAATAGATATCCATGGGTTTATACTTATACATCATATATAAGTAAAGATGTGGATTTTTCTTGAAGCCGATGAAATGACATACCAGAGTCCTCCTCCCCCCAAACTGGGCTCTCTAAATGCTTTGGAGGAGAAGGGGAAGCCAGGTGGCAATTTGAAAGCATTTCTGATATATTGCCTACAAGTATCTCAGAAAAAAAGTGACTTGAGTAATTAGTTGTGATTTCTTTTTTCAATCTAAATAAATATTTGTGTATCTAAGTTATAGTTTACACTTGTAATTTTGTATTCTTTTCCTTAAAAGGCTCCACATATTATATAGTAAACTACACAGATAAATGTGTGGTGTATTTAAACAGTTACATAAATCATGTAATTTTCTGCATGTGTTACTAATTTATACTGTTTATGACATACCCATGTTGATATGTATATCTGTTTTATGCATTTCAATCTTTACATGATATATTGTGATCTGGTAAAACATCACAGTTTACCCATTCTTTGCTTATTGGAAAATTAGCTGGTTTTAAAACTTTTTGCTACTCAAAAGAATGAACATGATAATAGACACCTTGATACCACTTGCTTGAGTTTCTCTATCTAGAAATTTGATTGAATTTTCAAATTTCAAGACTACTCAAAGTGGTTAAACTGATTTACACTCCATCTGGCAGGTTATGAGAAAACTTGGCCTTCTTTTAATTTAGTTCCCATGATTGCTAATTGTGGTAAGCAGAATATGGACCCCCTCCCGAGGTGTCCGTGTTCTAATCACCAGAACCCATATTTATTAAATTGTGTAGCAAAGGGGTATGAAGGTGGCAGGTGAAATTACTGTGGTTATCAGCTGACATTGACAGCAGCTAGGATTATCCAGGTGGATCCAATTTAATCACAAGCGTTCTTAAAAGTAGGAGAAGGCAGGAGAGGAGAAGCAGAGAGGTGGCTGTGCGAGGAGGTCTTGCCCCAGCGTTGCTGGCTTTGAAGATGGGAGAAGGGAACCAGCCAAGGAAGCAAGTGGCCTCTGAAAACTGGAAAAGGTAAGGAGAACATTTAGGAAGGAGTGTGCCCTGCAGCCATCTTGATTTTGACCCAGTGAGATCCCTGTCAGACTTCCTTCTACTGAATTGTAAGGTAAGAATCTTGTGTTGTTTTAAGCCACTAAGTTCGTAGTAGTTTTTAAAAGCCATAGAAAACTAACATGCTAGTGAAGGTCAGCATCTTTTCACGTATTTGTTGGGCATTCAGGTTTCTCATTCTGTGAATGTGCTGTACTTCCCCAATCTTCGTTCCTCTATCAGCGTGTTTGTCTTTTTTAAAATTGATGTACAGCAGTTCTAGAAATATTTCAGACGGGGACTGTTTGTCAGTTACGTGAATTGTGTTTTAAAGTGCTTTTCAGTTTGCTTTTTTCTACAAAACAAGACTGTTTTGAAGTTTTTTTGGGTTGTAAACTGATAATTTTGTAAAATTAAAAGCTAAAGAACTGAGTTCCTTCTTGGGCTTTACGGTTAGTGTAAAAATTTCATCAATATATTTATGTCTAGTAATTCTGAACAATCACTTTTATAGAGCTTTTGAATAATGCTTAGTCCTATTTACAACTAAGTTAAACTCTTTCAAACATTTTGAAGTGCATTTGTAAACTAAACATATTTAATATAATTTTAAGTACTACTTTATTATGTAGTTGTTTGAAATAAGAAACACAACATTTCTAAGTGCTTAGATAATTCTTATGCCCCAGTAGCAATAAACACAGTCAGTGCCCACATCTTCATTTCTAATATCATTATCTGATAAAAAGAACCATGAGTCTTTGGAGTAATGGCTGATTCTAGGACCAGACATGACATATACAGAATGAAACTGCAGACTCTGCTAGTGCCAGAAAGTAGGGATATGCTTATCAAAACATACATACATGTGCACGAGCTAATGGCCATCAAAGGATCACAGGATCTAACTGAAAGAGTTCCCAATGCCTAAAACTGGAACAATTTGTGCAGCAAAACAAAGTAGCATTGGATTATAACCTGAGGTAAAAAATAAACATCCAGGATTCCACACTGAATTAAATAATCAAGTACAAGTGTAAATAGGGAGAACAGACAAATCTGCCATGCAGAAAAATCCCAAATGATTTATATAGCTATTTCCCCATAAAGGAGGTGGAGTATAATTCCTCAGTCTTTAAATGTGGGCTGCACATAGTGACTTCCTTTCAAAGAGTATCATTTGGAAAAGGGGGCCCGGGTGGGCAGGGAAGTGAAGAGAAAGTACCTGTGGAGAGAGTGGCTTTGCATTGGAGAAACCTAAATAAACATTCTCGGCCAGGAAATCAAGGTTAACAACAGTGACAAGTCATTTTGATAGTATGATGTGATGAGAATGACACTTTAATTTGTGGTCTTCCCAAACCCACACTCTTGGTCTAATCATGAGGAAAACATCAGATAAATCCCAGTTGAGGGACACTCTAGAAAACACCTGACCAGTACTGCTCAGAACTGTTACAGTCATCAAAAACAAAATCCTGAGAAATGCCCACAGTCTAGAGTTACTTAATAAGACATGACTACATGTAATCCGTGGATGTCATCCTGGAACATAAAAAGGATGTTGGGTATAAACTAGTGAAAAACAAATAAATTATGAACTTGTGGTTAATAATAACATATGAATAGTGGGTCTACTGGGTCATTGGTTTTGACAAATGTACAAGATTTATGTAAGAGGTTAACAATAGGGAAAATAATGTGGGACACATGGGAATTCTCTGTACTATATAACTTTTTGTATATCTAAAACATTTGTTGAAAAATTTAAAATTCCTCCAATGTATATAGCAGTTTACACTTACAATATGGTGAACCTAAAATTCTTTGTTCAAAAAATAAACTTAGATTATCAATTTAAAATTCTAAGTCAACTATGCCTTTTAAATTGGAAGAGCAGGACTATCACTTATAGGACAAAGTCTCTTAAAATTTAGAAGTACATAAATTACAAAATATACACAGATTCCATATTAATACTATGGTTTTGATTCACTTGCCTAAATTCTATTACCTTCCCAGAGTTAAAATGTGTATGTGCTTAAAAAAAAATAAACCCCATCTAAACTGGGGCTTTCTATTCACTAATGAAGAAAGACACCATATGGTAAACTGAGATTACTTTCTCCCAGAGATTTTGTTTGGGCAGGAGATTAGGAGCAGCAGAGGGCAGTGTGATTCTCTTCCCTGCACCAAAATCACAGTAAGCCCCATTTTTAATTACAATGTCCCACCCGTGAACTTGAAAGATGTTGGTCTAATTGTTCATATTACCTAACTTTCTGTCTATATATAGAAATCTACAATCCCTATACAGGTTGACAACATTAAAAAATATATATATTTGCGGCTTAAGATATATACTGATATAACACCTAAGTTGTTTGAAATAATGGGATTCTAGGATATGTAACTGTACTTTCTTCATGCAAAAGTCCATCTTAATTAATGTGATCTTTTATTCTTTGGACCACAACACTTGTGAGGTTTAAAATACGAGTCTTTAATAACTCGTGAATTTTTCTGACCTATGACCACAGTTCATGAGATCATCCTGCTGATATGCCCACACATTGTGAGGTCTTTTGTTTTACCATACAAAAGACTAATTTTCATAAATTTATTGTCAATATTTTTCTGTTTTGAGGTTTATGTGACTAGTTTAATCTCCCCATCCAATATCATGAAAATATTCTGTAACAGAATATTAAATTATTTTTCTGAATTTTAAAGTTTTACTATCTTAATCTGCCTAAAATGTATTTTATGTGAGGTACAGATTTGACTTAATATTTACCCCATATTGGCAACTACTTGTTCCAGCTCATTTATTGAATAATCCACCCTCTCCTCACTTATTTGAATTGGCATTTCTAGATTGTAAGCACATTGAGGGGGCTGGTATTTTTGTCCATTCTGTTCATTTGCTGTGCCTCCAGTACCTGGAACTATGGGTGCTACTCAATAATTGTTTATTGAATAAGTATTTTCCACATGAATTTGCATATTTTTCCTTTAAAAAGTCTAGCTCCATTCATACTAATCCATTCAGTATTTTTTATAATTCTGGGACTAATACTTTCTGCTTTTCACATGTATAAATATTCAATATTTAATGCTCAAACAATATAACATTCCTTATGGATTTAATTTAGATCAATCCAGAGCACAATAATCTCGTATTTCTTACCCCATCCACCCTTATACCTAATGGTAAGTAATGGGAAAAAATAAAAGTAACAATAATTGTCAACTAGACAGCAGAATATAAAAAATATTGAAAAAGTTTAGTTCAAATCTTACTTTATCATTTATCTTCCACTTAATCTTCCTAACTTTGTATTACTCTCTCAAAGCTTTTTGGAGTTTGAGAAAACAAGGAATATACAATAGTTAACATAGTGACTGCCATAAAAGTCACTTGTTGAATGTTGTCTTCATAATGAAATAGTCTTAATAATGAAATTGTCTAGGAACTGATGCTTATGTATTTGTGTTAGCCCAAGGTCACTTTTGAGAGGAAAGAGGGAGACTTACTGAGCTCTAGGAACAAGAGCATGGGGTATAAAAGGTGTTCATTCTGGTTACAATCTCAGTTTCACTGTGTGGCAATTTGTTACCTTCCTGACTTGGGTTTTATCACCATTGATAAGAGATAAGACTAAGCTTTCAAGGTTATTGTGAAAAGTAAATATAATATTTATAAAGTCAGTACTACATGCTAGGACATTTGGTAAGTTTTTTTTCCTATTCTACTTGAAGAGATCAAGACTTAATCCTGTTCAAATCAGTCAATTGCCTACACAATCCTATTCATATATAGTAGATGCTCTAAAAGATTTTTGATTAGTAATTATTTAAGAAATAAAGTGTGCCTAAAGGAAGATGAAAAGAAAGGAAGATAATGATCATTCTGAGTTTGTGTTCTTCCTAACACTCCTGTTTTATTTGTGTAGAGTTTATTTTAAGGCTATTTTAGTATTAACAGTGCAATACATGTTTGTATGCAGGTTAACTCTAATTTACACCCTAAGGTAAGTTGTTGTTTACAGTACCTTATTCAGGAATCCACACTTCAGAGGTGGTTGAACAACATATCATATGAAGCACCCCAATCAGAAATCAACAGCTTCAGAGATGGTACCTTAGCACTCATGTATGAAAATTTACACAAGAGGTTGTGTATTATTAGCATAAGTAGTGTTAGAAATAACTTTTCATCAGTGAAATAATAAAGGTGTTAAAATGTGGGTGGTGGCTTAGGAAGAGTGTATATTCCCCATGTCAATTGCATGAATGAGGTATAAGCATTTGGCAATTGCTTGAATGAGCAAACATGACAGTGGAGTATCAGTGTGACTTTTGGGACCCTGTGACCATTTATCTCATGGAGAACCTTGTCACCCAGGCTTCCTAAAGACTGACTCTTCATCAGAGTCTTACTGAGTCTGCTTCCTGAGAGCCTCTCATGAGCCTGCTAGTCAGGAGAGCTTAGCTACTGAAAATGTGGTCTAACTCTCGTTTGTTTCCACTTGCTAATAAGTGCTTATATAGTACACAGAGGAGTTTAGTCTTAGACTTGCTTTAACATACTGGTTGCAAAGTTGTGAGAGGGAGGGATATCTTTTTGTACTTATTAGGAACCTCTCCTAGAGTAGATATTTATTTAAGGAAATTTTGCTCTACTAAACCTTTTTTAAAGGTAAAATCATAATTTATAGCTTTAAAATGAACACATGTTAAAGATTTTATTTAATGAGAGAATCAGGATGATGTTATAACTGGTTCAAAGGAAAATCCTAGGAACAGGCACACAAATATGGAGTATTGAAAAGAATATGCAAATGGAGGTAGGTTGGTAGTCCTAAGACCTGCCTCAGGCTCAGTGATTTGGTAGAAGACTCACAGGACTCTACCCCATTGTTAGGATTATTACAGCAAAAGGACACATTTTAAAATTGGCAAAGTAAAAGACATACAGGGCAAAGTCCAAGAGAAACCAGCCATAAGCTACCAGCTGTCTCCTCTCAGTGGTGTCACACAGGGATGCATTTAATTCTTCCAGTAATGATGTGACAACAGGTGTGAAGTGAAGCACACCTGACTGTTGGTGTCCATGGATTTTATAGGGGTGTCAGTCATGTAAACATGTAGTGCCCATGTAACTGACCTCAGCTATTCAGACTCTAGCCCGCCCCCCCAGAACAAAAAAGGCTTTCACCATATATCACACCATTAGGATAAACTTATGTAGTATAGAGTGGCCCAAAGCATTAAAAAAGTGCACAGAACATTCTTATCAGGAAGAATGTTCAAAGGGCCCAGAGATTATCTCCCTGGAACTGACCAAGAGCCAGTCCTAAAGACAGGTCTTTGTTTGGAATGTGCAGGGTTTGGACAACTCAGGCCTGCTCAGTTAACCCATTCCAGCACAAGGGACAGAACTATCTTTTCCATGGGGGTAGGGAAAAGTTGTTCTTCCAGCAAAAGATTCATTTTCATGCTTATACCCAATTTTTCATTGATATCAGTTATCTACAACTTAAATGTAAAATAGCTCCCATAGAATCAGATGACATTGAAAAGTATGTTAGAGACAATGCACAGCTTTCTAATGAAGCACAACTTTTTCCCTATATCTAAATGCAAATTGGTTTTGTTCAATCAACCACTTTTAGTATATCTTGTACTGTTAATCATAAAACTAACACATGCCTCTGCATTCAGGATTAGTAGACTAGAGCATTACTCTGGTGTTGAAGAGACCGTATTCCAGAGAAGTCTGTGGCCTTGTTCAAATCAGAAAGTGAAACCATAATTCACAAGTCACAAGTGCTTGTTCCACATGAATAAACTGTGATCAGCCACAGGCATTTAGGGAAATAGATGCTAATATCTTTCAAAATAGAAAAAAACAAAATGATTCAATATTGGCTTTAAGTCTTTGCTAGTGAGCTAGACTTAAGCTTGAGTAAGCCCAATTCTTTCTTCACTAAACACATTCAGGTAAACTTGGAACCCACCCAAATCCTCTCTACTTACTGTCTGAACACATAGGTGTAGCTCGTTACTATAGTCCAGTGAAGGCAAATCTGAGCGGCTCGTTGGGCAGTGTTCAGACCAGCTGAAGTTCTCTTACTGCAATGATCATCCCCTGGTGAGTTCATGCAAAATATTTTGGAGGTTGATGTTCACAAAATTACAGATTTTGAACCTTATGATTTTCTCTTCTTTAAGAAGCATTTCAGTGTGCTAAGTGCCAGTTATATTCGTAGAATCCTGTTTCTCCAGGCTAGGCAGCTCCTCTCCTAAGCCATTTCTGTTAACAGCTTTCAATATACTCTCTAAATTAGTAGCAAACTGGGAGGTTATCTTGCTAGTTGGAGCTTTACTTATATATTTTAAGGCATGTCTTCTCCCAGGTTTCACTGAGAAAGGTATTAGAGAAAATGTCATGTTTTATATTTATCTAGGAAGATATTATGCACATGTGTTTGTGACTGCGTGTTTGAGGGAGATAAATGGATAGATTGTATAATTTCCAAGGCAATAAGAGAAGCTACAAACAATATTGGAAGAATGGCCTTGATTGCTAGTCTGTAAGGAGAACTCCCCATAGTTTTAGGGAGGCATCCTTGAAACGGAGTAAATCTGTGTGTAACTCTCACATTTAAAAATGTGACAGGTCATTTTTGTCCTTCTAAAAGGTGGCGGGTGGGCTCTGGGCTTTTGAAAGATAGATGGATAATTATTGATATAAAAGTGTGATACTTCTAAGTAGGGGGAAAAGGGATGGTTATAAAGAATAGGTTGATATGATCTCATTAATGTATGAATATATGTGTATGGAAAAGATCTAGAAGCCTATACATTGCAGAGTTAGTAGTTTTTCTGGGTCTGTTGGGATTATGAATGGCTGTAATTTTCTTCCCTTTGCTCAATAATAATAATTTCTAAATGCTCTTATGATGAACATCTCATTTCTTTTTAACAAGAAAGTGAACAGAAAATCTTTAAGTTTAAATGAAGTGTGAGGAGAATAATTGAATATGTGTTACCTCACCTCCCACAGTGGCAAATGTCTTCAGCTATAGGAAGAAAACAATGAAGTGGGTGGAATTGGGTTATATCTGGTATTTCACCCAGCTGCCCTAAAATCACATTCTCACTTTGCTCTGTCATTGAGATCTTTCTAAAGTTAAAAAGGCAGGGGAATATGTTCTTTATGATATTGGAAACCTTAAACCCTGCTACATGGTGTAACTTTTCACTCCAAATAAGGCTAACCAGAGGAATAAAGGGGCTTTATCCAAGACTACTTGGGCAACTTCTTGTATGGACTAATCATTCTGTATTAAGAGGAAGGAGTAAATTGGCTTAATTCATGCATAATTTCTCATCTTTGGCACTGTTGACATTTTGGGCCAGAATCTTCTGTTGTGAGGACTGTTATGTGCACTATAGAATGGTTAGCATCACCAGTAACCTCTACCTACTAGATGCCAGTAGCAGTACTCAAGTTGTAACAACCAAAATGTCCAGACATTTCCAAATGATTCTTGAGACAGTATCACCCTTAGTGAGAACCACAACCTTAATGAACACTTGCCTGTAATTTCTATATGCAGGGTTTTATAAGTTAGGATTATTTTTAGCTACATGTGACAGATTAAACCCAAATAATGATTACTTTAAAAGACAGACTATTTTTCCTTATATAAACAGAAATCTGAAGGTGGGCAATTTGGAGCTAGTATGGCAATGCCATGGTCATCAGGGACCCAGAGTTCTTCAAACTTCTCTTCCTGCATTTCTTACCTCAACTTTTCTGGGTTTTTTTTTTTTTTTTGCTGCCCCATGCGGCTTGTGGGATCTTAGTTCCCCAGTCAGGGACTGGACCCTCTGCAGTGAGAGTGGGGAGTCCTAACCACTGGACTTCCAGAGAATGCCCTTGTCTTCCTTTCTTAAAGTCACCTCATAGTTTGAATTGCTTGTGTTGACCAGATGTCCAGAGTCATTTTACAGACAAGCATCAAGAGGAAAGGCAAGGAAGTCTGAGAAGCCCGTCTTCCCTTCCCTTTCAAGAGAACTCCTGGAAGTCCTACACTCTTCCACTTTCATCTGATTGGCCAGAACCTGCCAGAATTGGCCACACAGCCCCACTTAGCTACATAGAAGACAGAAATGTAGTCCTGGATATGAGCACATCATCTCCAAATTACTGGATGGGGTTCAGTTAGAAAAGGGGTAAATGGATGCCAGAGTTACATTCTTTTAGCATTCTGCATAATGTTACAAGTCTACCCTTCTAGAGAAAGATTTGATTCCGAATAAAATATTTTCAAATTGCTACAGAATATCTGTTACAAAGTGAAACCTTAAATAGTGAAAATCTAATTGAATTGAGAGGCTCAAAAAATGCTTCTTTTGTTTTATCTCTTAATATTTGAAAACCATCCTAAAATGTTTGTTGCTGCCTAGACAAGTGCAGTGTGGTGAGTATCATTAGGTCTGTCTTCAACATTTGGCTTCATTCGAAAGACTTACCTCTTAGCCTGTGTTCTTAAAGCGGAGCCCAAGACCCAGGCTTCCATGCAGGAGTTTATTTAGGAAGCCATCTTGGGGAACAGGAGTGGGAAGGTAAAACAGGGAAGGCAGGGAAGACAATACAAGGATGTTTTTGAGCTGATCATTGCTATGGGTGATTGGTGTCAGATTCTGCAGGACCTCCTGAGGACTCTTATGAAATGCATTTCAAAACTGTCTATCTGGGAAACATTTATCCAGTGTTTCCATCCTCACTGGTCAACAGTGGCTCCAAAGGAATTGACTCACCTGCACTCCTGAGCTGCTCAGGTATGTGTAGCAGGTTCCTGGCAGTTTCCCAATTCTTGAAGGCAAAGTGAGAGTTATATCATGTGGGTGTAGAATCTAGACTTCTAGAATGCCTGTATGAAGCTGATTTAAGGCTTTATAAAAGTGGTCCCTCGGCAGTGGCTGGAACAATGGGTGGGACACAAGGGAATAGGAGGCACTTAACCTTTTGATCTTTGCGGTTTAGGAGACCAGATGGAGTTCGTGAGAACACACTTTGATCACCACTGCCCTGGATCAGTTATGGGGTATAAAGTTTAATTTGGAAATAGTATATGAGAGATATATACATGTGCGCATATATATGTATATGCAATTTCCCATTTTAGTATTAAAGAGTCTAACTATAATAATGTATATTTTTCCAAGCCTGTACGCCAGGAGAATAGAAGCCATTGTTAAGCGCTGTACATCTCTGCATTTGATTTCACTGCTGATGTACTACACTAGTTTGCTCCACTTTAGCATTCATTTGACTGGACTGTTACTTGATTATCTTATGTACAGATGTGACTCACAATGTTTGAGAAAAAGTGTAGATTATATTGTGCAGAGGTGGCATAAAAACTTTCAAGGAAGACTACCATGCTTGATGTTGAAATTCTTATGTTGGTTGGGGAGCTGCCAGAACCTTGAATGAACTGGTGGCAGAAATAAGTGGTAAAGACAATCAGTCAGTTAGAAAGTAAATATCTTTTAACATCATGAAGGGCATACTCCTCATCAGTGAATCTTTGGAGAAAGTTACTTGTAGTATACACAGTAACTAGGAGAAATTATTGTTGGAGATATATCCAACTTCAGGATATTTGAAAAGATATTGCCAATGCATATAATTGTAAATTCATTTATATATAAACTGTTAACATTTGTATAGAGCTGAATCATTTAAGCTCTTGTTTGTAGGAACAGATCCAGAGGCTGACAAGGATGAGATTTTAATCTGCCTTAACCTTAAGGCTCCCAGTGGATTTTTGAAAAAATTTAATACAGACTTCTGATCTTGCCACTTGCAAATATTGCTTGATATTAAGTTTAGCCTAAATTCCAGTTAATCAAGTTGTGGGTAGTTTGAATTCTTATAACTAAAGACGTCACTGCAATTAGAGTGAGTTTGGCTCATAGTTACTGCTTATATTCCAAAAGGAAACATAAGAGTGAAGTTCTAACTGAATAGGACTTTTTGAGTTGAAAGTCCTTCAGTTCCTATTAAACTCCCTTCCCCAAATTTTACAGCACAAAAACACAATTCTCTAGATGCTTAGAAATGGTTGCTTAGCTCTCTGTGGAAGCTTCTGGCTTTAAAGAAATAAACAGTTTGATTTGAGCTAAAGGGAAGAGCAGGCACAGAAGCACATCTGAGACATCAATTCAAACAGCATGAGTAAATGAACAGAAGAGAGATCACATTTGCTGGAATTCTCACAGTAAATAAATGAGGTGACAGGAGAGGGTTGCTAAAAAGGTGGGCCGAAGAGAACCAGTAGCCAGAAACTTTGCTTTCAATTCATCAAGTATTGAGTCTGTAAATCTGAAAACCTAGTTTCTGTTTACCACATCCCTAAATAAGGTTTACCTACACTGTGCCAACAATCACCTTCCAGCCTTCTGAAATTACTTCATTAGCATTTGTGAGAAAAGTCTAAGCAGTAGCAGTAAAGAATGTTAATCTAATACAGACTGTTGGCCTGTGTTCAGGAGTGGTGGGTGGTTAATTCTTCCTGTGTGATCTTCAGTGTTATTTCTCTACATTAGCCAGCCCTCAGACATGGAAGGCATAAATAATGCCTCTTGGCGTGTCTGTTGGTCTCTGGAAAGAAGGAATTTATGGAAGAGTCTTTCATATTCATAATAGACAAATCCCTAAACTCTTAGATCTCATTTTCCTTTGAATCTAGTGACTTCTCCAGGTAGGGTAGGATGAGAGAGGATAATATTGGAACTCACTATCTACAACTTGAGGGGCCTCAGCAAAGCTTTTACTGGACCTTAGTTTATCTCGTTGAAGAAAATTCAGATACAACTGGGGTCCTTGGCTTCTATTGTAAATTGGATTATTGTTGAGAAATACTCATTCCCTTTCCCTGACCTCTGTGGAAAGAGTACATTTCTTTCCCCCTTGCTGTTGGCCTTTGCTGTGTGACTTATTTGATGGGAACTTAGAAAATGGGAGTTGAATTGAGGCTTGGAATATGCCAGTAAGTTTGGGCTTGTCCCTTTGCGTTCCTGCTTCTCTCTGAAAAGAAATGCCTTGGCTAGCCTTTCATTCAATGGGTGTGAGACAGGTTTTGTGGAGCTGGCCTGGACTGAACTCATGTCCTAGCATCAAGCTCAAACTAAATCAGCAAAATTCTAGCCAATCCACAAAGGCAGAATCAATGAATGCTTGTATGTAAGCCACAGATATTCTGCTATTTTTAAGCATATTTTAGCTATCCAATTCAGCTGGATTGTATTTAGGGGCCTGGAGCAAAGTAGGGAGTTCCCCTCGCTATCTCCAAGTATTCGTTTACATGGGTGATCCAGTGTTGAGAGATTTGCGTTGTACTACTAGAGTTAAGAATTACTTTTTTGGTGAGATGTCAAAAGAACAAAGCAGGTGAGTTGTGAAGGCATGTTTGGAAAGGAATTTTAAGTATGGTTTGAAATCCGGAGTCCACAATGCCATTCTGAGATGGCTAGGCCCTGACAGTGTTCATTCCTTCCTGGGGTGTAGGATACGTAGTATTATAGACACTGTATTTGGCTTAGGAGCCTAATGGTTCCAAATGTTTATAAATATCTCTTACCGAGGCATAAGTTACATGTATAAATTCTTTCTGAATAATAATGTAGCTGCTACTTTTAAAAAGGGCTATAGCCTATAGCACAAAGTTCCTCTTCTTAGATTTGATAAAATCTTAACGTGTAGGAACAGTGTCACCATGAACTGTGCCGCCTGTCTTCTCCCCCTTCCCCCTCAGGGATCTGAGGAGTCAAAAGTAACTCCTCTGCCTTGTGCAACTCTTGTTCCTACTATATGTGACCACTTATGTTTTCTAAAACTTACGTGTCCTTGGCTAAATACATTGCCAGTTTTTAGTGGAAGTAGTTATATGGACTCTTCTAACCAACCTAGTGACTGAAGGGACTTAACATTCCCCTCAGCCAGTCACGTTTTTTCCTGACTCTAGGTCCCTGACCTAACTTTTCTTAGAAATTTACTTTAGAAAACATGTAATTGCAAAAGTTTCTCTGCCCCTTTGAGAGAGAAATCTTCCCTCAGTCTCTTGCCAGTTTTACAACCATGGGGTATTTTTCTTAAGGACATGGGAGCCAACCCTTTGAAGTGTCTTTATCAAGAAAGATGTTATCCCTATCTCCCAGTCTCTGCTGGAGGGTAGGAGCCTAACTTAGATAAGTGGCAAGTAGCTAACACAGATGGCATAATCACATTGATCAACCTTCTCACCAGTGTCCTCTAGTACTTTTCCACTAGCTCACCTCAGCACTTAAAAACTCTTATCTTTTGTTTCAGCAAAGTTGAACTCAATCTCAACACCCTATTGCAATGGTTTTGACTCTTATTGCAATAGTCTTCTAAAAAAACTTAATTTTATTGGAGTATAGTTGATCTACAATGTTGTTAGTTTCAGGTATCTTGACTCTTATTGCAATAGTCTTAAGTCTCTTTGCCTGGCTTAACTGGTGAAATTTTTCTTTGACACCAGAGTCAATTGTTGCAACATACCACAAAACAACAGACTGTTTCTGAGCTACCATGAGATAGAGATTAACAATGAGAGGGAAAAAAGCTAGAGGGTAGCTATATTCAGTAGAACAGTGTCCTGAAAGGGTGCTGAGAGTAGACACAGTTACTGGGACTCTTAATGGATGGGATTAAATGGAAAGAACAATGACAGACTTGGTCCTGAGCTCATGGGAGATATTCCCAACACTGGGGACTTCTTGAATTCTTGTGGGGGAGACTCTGAGGCATCTGTGTATAAGGAGGAATAGAAGAGTGTTAAGCCAAGCAGGTGAGGAGTCAGCATTTGGTAGAAATTTAAGTAATCATGTTAATGAGACACTTTTTACTTATAGAGAAGATAAGTCAGGCATATAAGCAGCAACACTTTTTTTCCTTATATGCTCAACACATGCATTGAACAACTTCTACTACAGCAATGACTTCTATAATCATAATATCATTAAATGTTGCAAAAAGATTAGGTTTAACTGACAGAAAACCCTAAAAGAATATTAGCTTAAATAAGAGAAGTTGATTTTTCGCTGACATTTATGAAGCCTGGAAGTAAGTAGTCCATGGCCAGTATGATGGCTCTGTTCCATAATATTCAGGCCAGACTCCCTAGGTTATCATTGTATCATCCCTAGGATTTGGTCTCTGTCTTCATGGTTCAAGATCATGGTACCCATATCCAAGCACACTGATATAGAAAGGGACAAAAAAGAAGGTGGGAAAGGGTAGTACCCACTGTCTTTTAATGAAAGTTCCTAGATCCTGCTGCATGAAATCCACTTATATTCCATTGTCACAAATCTTACCATAGCTGTAAGGGAAGCTAAAATATATTCTGTAATCTTTAAGTCTCCATTCTAGGTAAGTACAAGCTTAGCTAAAAGTTTTTATTACAACAGAAGAAAACAGATATTGTGGGACAAGTTGGTGTCTTTGATATAGTTCATCCCATTGGCTCCTAAATAGCCTTACAAACCCTTCTTCCTGCTCATGGAGCTGCTCATCACCTTCCCCAAAGAAACCTACACCTTAATCTTACCACTCATCTATCTCAAAGTCTGGGGTCTCTGATATATAATCCTTTTGAGATTATTTAGATATGGCTCTTACTGCTCTGGAAACTAGTAAAAGATGTACTTGCCCCCCCACATTCACAAAATGCCATGGTGGAACAGGGACAGAGTCACAAACATAAAATTTCTATTCAGAAAAGAGGATAAAAGGTTGTACATAGCAATCACCAGGTCATTAGGCCAAAGTAGTAGCCATTCCTTTTTCTGAGAATTGATTTATAAACCTCTCTGGAAGACTCTCATTCTGCTTTCTGGAAGGGATCTTTGTAGTCCCTGGCCCTGTCTTTTTGGGATCCTTCATTATATATCATTCTTCTTGACTATATCTGGGGTGGATATTAGACATTTGGTCTCTTAGATCTACACAGCTTGCAAATCCCAATTCCTGCTAATGCAGGTTAGAGGGCCTAGGGATGCCATTGGGAATAGAATACTGACAGGCTTTTAAGTCAAGCTTGCAGTTTCCTTGAAAAAGCAATTAGTAGGCTTTCAATTTGTTTCATGTAAACCATAGCCAGATTATCCCTGTACATAGTTTTTAAAGTAAATTACTCTGGTCTTTGATTTATTAGTATCTGAGCTTTACCCATTCCCCTGCACCTTCATGTAATGGCTCCTGAAGATGTCCATTCCTTTCTTATGCTGATTGATGCAGATAAGCCTAAAATCAGTAGCCTAGAAAAGTAAAGGTTTGACAGGAAACTCTTATCATAATAGTAACTTAGGGGCCTGGGCCAGCAGAGTTGCTTTTTAACACGTTTCCAGGATCCTTGGAGAAGGAAGGAAATATACTGAACCACTGACTGTTTTAATGATTATGTCAGAAATGACATATGTTAATTACACTCACATTTCACTGGCCAAAGTGACTCTCAAGGCCACACCTAGATTCACAAAGAATGGAGAAGTGCAAGCCTAGTATGTGCATCTAAGGTGAACAGTACTATGACTATTATACCATCTGCAATAATGGGTTGCATTATTACTAAGGCAATTTCTTTAATCTGATCTTTGTAATTTAGATGGCTTCTGCTGTCTGGCAAAGAATTCTTAACAGAAAATGCTGGAAAATCTTGGGGCCACAGTTTTATCTTCTGTTCAAAGTATTTCTTCAAGGCATTCTGCTTAAACTTTCAGCTTTGGGTGACAAAGAAGTTGACCTTTTTAATTCCATGAGAATTCAAATGTAACAGACTCTCAGTTAACTCAGATTTTAGGCCAAATGCAGAAACTGCATACAATTCTAGCTAGCTCAAGCCAAAGTTCATGTCTCATGCAGGAATTTGCTCAAAGTGGCAAGAAGCAGTAAATCCATATCATCACTATGATTTTTTCCTATCATTTACTCTGTCATTTTCCATTTAAAAAAATGAGTATGGCTTGTAATTGATGTAAAACACAAATTACAGTGACACAAACAAGACAGTTAATTCTCTTGCACATAAATGCAAACATATATATACAACTTAGGGCTAGTATCTTAGTGCATTTGGGCTACTATAACAGAATGCCATAGACTGGGTGGCTTATAAAGAACAGAAATTTTGGCTTCATGGATTTGTCTGGTTGCCTGCTTTATGGCCGAGACAACTCATGGAAGATCCTGAGGAAGCAAAACATGGGACAGATTATTTATAGAGCATTCCATCTAAAAGCAGAATACACATTCAAGTGCACATGGAACATTCTCTAGGATTGGTCACATGCTGGACCACAAAGCAAGTAAGTTTAAGTCTTCTGTGACTAAGGAAAACAGTGGTCTGTATCACAGATGCTTTGATATTCCTCTGAGGTGATATTTACCACCATTGTACAGGTAAGGAAACTAAGATTCAGAAATATACAATTAATTTGCTTAAGGCTACATGGCCACTGGAAAATTAAGGATGTAACCCAAGTCCTCCTGAGCCACAGTGCAGTCCATCCAGCTATTTAACACTGCTGCATTCAAGTGCAGCCCTCATTAAAAGATGAGCATGTAAGATCCCATTTAGCACATTCTCACCAGCTCTGTCACTGAGGTACTCCAAAGAGTGACTGACCTGAAACCTTTCCTACCTCCAGCTTTTGACAGCCATTCCTCCAGCTGTGGTCTGAATCTTTATGTTGTCCCCAAATTCATATGCCGAAATTCTAACCCCCAAAGCTGATGGTCTGAGTAGGTGGGGCCTTTGAGAGGTACTGAAGTCATAAGGGTGGAACCCTCATGAATGGGATTAGTGCCTTTATAAAAGAAGCTCTGGAGAGATCCCTAGCCTCCTTCTGTCATGTGAGGACATCACAAGAAGTCTGCAACATAGAAGAAAACCTTCACATGAGCATGTTGGAACTGTCTTCCTGGATTTCCCAGACCCTAGATCTCAACATACATGAGAAATGTATGTTGATAAGCTACTCAGTTTGTGGTATTTTGTTATAGCAGCTTGAACAGACTAAGACACCTCCCTGATGATGTTAGGTCAGGATGGCTGAGATGTTTAGCTTTTATTGTGCCTCTTAAATTCTTTACAATGTCTATTTAAAACTTAACTTTTAATAAGTTCATCTAAATCAAGTTTGTCAATCTAGATCATTCATCTAACTTCCCAGAATGCTCATGTCTAGCTCATTCTTCTTTGAATTTCAAAATTTCACTCAGAAGTATACAGTATTGGAGACTGCAGTGTCAGAGTGCTGATAAAATTTAAATCTTAAAAAATATCTCATGACCATCCACCAAAGAGCACTAATATGTATTTGGAAGCCCTTCAGTCTAACGCTTTGTGTTCTTATTGTTTTATCCCTCTCTGGGTTTCTTAAAAGCTAAGTGAAGCTCGACGGACAGATTCAACAACCCATTTTATTTATTTATTTTTTAAAAATCACAGCTCTACAGCTTTTTGATTGTTCTCATAAAACTCTTTCCTTGGGTTTCCCTGGTGGCGCAGTGGTTGAGGGTCCACCTGCTGATGCAGGGGATGCGGGTTCGTGCCCCGGACCGGGAGGATCCCTCATGCCACGGAGCGGCTGGGCCCGTGGGCCATGGCCACTGAGCCTGCGCGTCCGGAGCCTGTGCTCCGCAACGGTAGAGGCCACAGCAGTGAGAGGCCCGCGTACCTCAAAATAAAAACAACAAAAAAAACCTCTTTCCTTGTAGAGGTGGAAAAGGTCTATTTCAGTGAGCCATCTAGTCTACTTTTCTCTGCATGATTTTTCAGGGTGGTTTCGGATTTGAAATGATTTGAATATCTACAAAGACCTTGTGGTGGAATTATTTTAAAGCTATCTATAACCTTAAGGAGTTTTTCATGAGAATGGATAAAGAATATGCTAAAATTAAGATATCTAAGAACTCCCCTCTCAGAATTGCTAGAGAAAGTACTGTGGTTTTCAAGGTGGCTGTTTAAATAATGGCATTGCTGTTTGAGGGTGGGAAAAAAGAGCTCTGAGTCAGGATGCTAAAACTCACTGTTATTATGAGGGAAGAATTAATATGATACAGTCTTTGTAGTTATGACTCCCTCCCCAACAAGAGCTTCCAAGTGGGTAGGGAAAGTCTGGAGGCCAGAGTCACAGCTGGGACCACAACCAATGGGTTAGAATTGATCTTTTGATCACAAAGCTTCCTCTAGATTATCTCCAAGTAGTTGTTTGCCAATGTGATGTGATATTCTATTGGTTTATAGGGTACTCAGGAAGAAGGAGCACACATCAACATTTATGCATTATCACCCCCCCTCTGCCACTTGGGGAGGACAGAGCCTTGGCAAAAGAAAGTCATTCGTCTCTACACAAAGCCTGTGAAACCCATTCTAATTGACTCACTCTAGAGAGCAAAGGGCCCAAAGAAATTTGTAAAAGTGTTTCCATGGCAGCAAGTGTTGCAAAAACACAGACCCTACATATTCAAGTTTCTGGAGAGTATTTCTAGGACCTTTTTTTGTACCAACCCTTTTGATAGTTTGAAGCACCTTGATGAGCCTTCACTCCTGCTTTGGAATCCTATCCTCACACTCCCTTTCCCCAGAAAGAAACACGCACATATACACACACAAACACACAAACAAAACACAAGGAAAATTTATAATCTTTATTCATGGGCATGACCTCCAGTTCTGTTTGCATCATCTGGGTTGGATTAATCTAGAAGGAGGCCTGAAATTCAGGCTTCCACTAATTTCTTAATGTTACATGTTCCTTCAACCTCTCACTGAAGCACCCACTTTCCCACATGTGTGATATAACCCTTTGAAGTTGGTGGAGAAGGGACGGGATACCTTCCCCTCTTTCTATCCTAGGGAAGACTATTATTTCCCTTTCTCTAAGATTTATTTCTTATTTTACCCTAAACAGTCTTCATTTAGCTGGCTACAATTTTTTTTTTTTTGCTGTGGTTAAATCCCTTTTGCATGTTAATGTTTAGTCCAGAAACTTCCAACCATACTTTTATACTTTAATTATATCTTGACCTTCTCCAGGTCATTTCTGAGAATCATGGTGAAATGGGTGAACAATAGAACCACCTAAGATCATGGTCCCTGTGATGGGAAACACTTGAAGCTAGAATCAATCACTATACATTGAATCCACAATTCTGCTACATAGCAGCTGTGTGTTATTGGGCAAGTGACTTTTTTCAGTTAATCTTTTCTTGTCCCTAATCTTTAAAGTGACAAAACCCATACTAAATTTTATGCTATTGTTGTAAGAATAAAACAATGCACATGTAATCTGTAAAATACTATACACACGTCTGTGACAAGTATATTAACATGTCAGATTAATAGTTTCCTAAAATGATCATATCACCTTTATATACTCACCACTACTTAATATACTCATTCATCCATTTTCCCATTAATTTGTGTATTCATTTATTATTTATGTTCTGTCTCCCCTCCTCTAGAATGTAAGCTCAATCCTAACAGGGACTTTATCTCCTTTGTTTTCTACTGTATTCTCAGAGCCTAGAATGGTTCCTGGCATACTGGATGCTCAAAACAGCTATTGAATGTGTAAATGAATGGATGACAACTCTTTATGTGTGAACAGTGTTATTATATAAGGGAACTTGCTCACTTTAAAGAATTTCCAAATTTCTTTCCAGAGGTCATTCGCTTGCCTTTTTCTTTGCTATTAGATTTTGAAATCTGAGCATGCCCAAGATTGTCTTGCAAGAACTCATTCCACAAAGGGACTGCCATACAGGTACCCTGTGCCTGCTAGCTCCTTTCTACCACAATTCAAAGCCAAGTTTTTAAAATTTATCATCTTATTTTGTGCATCTAGAATTATATATGGAGAAGCCCATATGATACTGAAAATTTGAATCTGAAAAATGCTATTGAATTATTTGGATGGAGATATTAGAATATTGTGGTACCTGGGAAAATAAAGGTCTGCTTTGGCAGCCCCTGGATCTCATCAGGCTTATGCAAACAAAGCATGAAGTGGGGAAATATATAGACAGCCTAGTGTTTAGTATCCACAAAGAAAGATGTTTGTGTCTTACTAGAAGAAATGGCAGTGTTGAATATTCATGAGGGAGAGCCATTTTATACCCCCCGTAGGCACAGAATATTTGTATAAATATGAAGTCTGTGCATAATTATGTGAAAGCAGACATTCCCCAGAGGTTAAATATGCTAACATAGTAAGAAAGGTCTTATCCTCCTGTAGATTTTACTAAAAAATTTCAAGTCATTGAAAGGATGTAAACATCAAGTAAGAGCACAATGCTTTAGGGTTGACCAAAGAAGCATACAAGAAACAGTGAGACTATACTAAGTAAGGACAGGTTACTGAGGGACATTTTAACTATGTTGTATTTTACTCCATAGCAATACTTTTAGAAATGGCTTCAACCTAAAATTCACAGTCTAATGAAATCTATTAGGTTGCAATTACCTTTCCTGCGACATGATGAAAGCCTTATTCCTTGAAATGCTGAATATGACTTGACTCAGTTGCAATCCATCTTAAAACTGGATTGAATGTAGAAAGGCAAAAATAGTATGTATCTGGATGTCTGCTGTGTCAGTGACTGCCGTGTGACCTTGCGTAGTAAATTCAATAGCTTTACATTCTTATATATCTTTTAAAGATCACTTCATATTCTCTTATAGTTTGAAATATTAAGTTGATTCTTGCTTTTAGATTAACTGTGTTCTCTCTTTTTAAGAAGAATGAAAATTCCTAAATTCCATTTTTTTTCTCTGACTCTATGTAATAGAATGCACAATGCCTTCCAGACTCCCTATAACCACAAATGGTGCAATGAAAAGTTTGCTTTCAGTGGTGGAATATTCAAATCTCTAAATGCAGAGGAGAACAAACTTGTTGGTGCCTTCCTTTATCATTCTGTTCTCTGAAGTTACAAGTTCAACCAAATGTGTGCCTGCCTGTGTGATCATTATGTGTGCAATGTTTATGATAGCCGCTGAACTGGGTAGATGTGTAATGAGAAAATCAAAGGGAGAAAGCTCTTATCTTCTAACACAACAAATATATCCCCTTTGTTGTTTATAGGAGTTTCCTATCTGATTTGGCCACCTACCTCTATAAAGAGTTGAGATGTACTTTGACAATATAGGTTCTGATATAACCAGTAAAGTAAAATCACATTTTCAGGTTAGGAATTATTAACTCATTGTGGTTATCTAGCTCTCTTGTAGGAGGAAGGGGGTTAGCCATAAACTGGCTGAGTCTTTCTGCAATCTTACCAAGTGTTACCAAGCTTCAATAGCATGTCTTCCTTACCACCCTCTATTCTTGGCCATATTGACACTTTCTGGGTAAAAGACAACTAACAGTTCTCAACTAGGACAAATTCTTTGTGTAGCAGGATCTTCCCATATTTCCCCATGTTCCCAAATTGTTCAGGACCCAATGCAAACATATATTTGAGCCTATTTCTCCAAACTCTTCACTACTCTTTTATTTTTAAGACATGAAACTCTTGATATTCCCCAGCTTTTGACTCTTTAAGGTCTTAGGAGCTGAATTTCTTGGGTGCTGTTTTGACAGTTAGACCATGTATATATGATAAAATAAAATGACACGTCACACTATAAAAGGACCAGATCTTTTCCTTAGGTCAGAAATATCCTTGATATAGTGGTTCTAGGAGATAGGCTTCCCTTCTAAAGTTCGTTTTGAGTACAGTCCCCTATAAAATGCTGACCTTCTCATTATGCCAAGGCACTGTATGTGAAATACCAAGCTGATAATTTTACTACCTACCTTATACATTTCTGCTGATCCCCTATTTCCCCCAGGATACAGCTGAACTCCAACAAGTAGCCTATGGAAACTTTCAGGATATGGGTCACTATCTACCATTCCTTAGTTCACCCTGTCCTTTCTTACATCAAAACTCAGCCGCACTCTGCTTAGTTTTCTAAACATTCCGCATCTTTCCTCTGATTCTATATCTACTTTGCCTTACTGGGCCACAGCTGAATTTCATGCTCTTGTTCACTCTCCCTAAACATCACCACCCTGCTTGTTTTGCTCTAAATTTTCTTTCTTCTCTCTTCCCTCTTTAACTTCCTTTGTGTTTCTCTTTGGCCTAGCTGCAAATATGTAAGAGTATTTACTGATTCTTCTTTCTATGACTTTACACCTTCTGACCTTACCTCCAAAATAGCTCCTAAAGTGGTTCCTTTCTCACGAACTGCATTACCACCTTAGGATTTTAGTCCCGTGTCATTTCTTAACTGGACTATTACATCACGTTCACTAGTGAACTTCTAGTGTCTTATTTTCTCAAATGCATTCTTCACACTGCAACCTGGAATGTTATACCTGAAACAGAAATTGTCCTGTTAATACTTTATTTAAAATTATTTAAAAGATATTCACCTCTCTACCTAAACTGTGACAATTTTGAGACAGATTTGACAATTTTGAAAGGGACTACTATCAATATTTGACACTAGATGGTAGGTATAGTTTATGATTGTGCCAGGCAAACCTGGCCGAGTGTTCACCCTGCTTCTATAGGATCTGTCAAAAAAAACCAAACAAACAGGTAAAACAAATGAACAAAACAGCTGTCCAAAGTGCTTAATGTAACATAGGAAGCCCTCCACAATCGGTCCCTTCTAATCTAATTCATTATAATCTGTGTATATCCCAAATCTGGTATTCTGTATTCCAGTGATAGTGTGCTTTTCTTTATGCTAATTTCCCAGCTGGAATGTTCTTTCTCGTTTTTTCCACCATCCTTTCTCTGACTTATCTGGGAAGGCTTCAGAAACCTTTGTCCTCTCCAAGTTAAGTAAAATGCCTTTCCATTGTGCTCCAATAATAAACATCACATACATACGTATCTGTCTCTGCTCTTGTTATGTTTTAATTATCCCACTGGAACATGAGCTACTTCAAGGCAATGAAATGTCACTCACTTTTTAATTATATTTCAGGATGCATAGGATAAGTAGATGTTAAATTAACATTTGATTGAAAGAAAGGAAGGAAAGTAGCTAAATTAGAGGTCATCTTATGAGTAGGTGAAAGGATTTTGACACTTAAAATTTTTGAAAATCATATTCACCAGTCACCCTAGACCTCTCCTATTACTTACACCAGGGCTACAGATTATGTGCTTTAGAAATTTGTGCTCTATACCCCCCAAAGCTTTTCCTATTCTTTAATTCATTTCTTCATCCACTTTCTTTGTTTTTACATTTTCTTCTATCCACCCATAGTTATTTTCTCTATTACTTTGTAACTTCTCTCTGCTGCCAATTTAGTTCCATCTTTCCTCTGGGATACTAGAGATGAGTAAGAGGGTGATTTAAACCTTAGCACAAACCTGTTCTTACAATCATTTAATCATTCTAACTTATTTTGATACTCTATAGAAGTAATTTACAAAAAACAATTTTAAGTGCACAATTTGTTTTGGTAAATATGTAACTGTATAATTGAAACATCAATAAAGATTCATTTACATTGTCCTAGAAAGTTTTCTTGTACACCTTTGTAGTTATTCCACATACTTCTGTCTCAGGCAGACAGATTAGTGATCTGATTTTTATCATTATAGATTACTTCTATAAATTCCACAATTTTATATAAGAATATACAGTCTGTGTACTTTTGTGTTCAGCTTCTTTTGCTCAAGGCAATTTTTCTTTTAATGTTTCATGTTACTTACATGTCTCTGCTTTTATTGTAGTTGTTACTGTGTAGTATTCCATTGTATGGATATGCCACATTTTGTTTATATATTCATTTGTTGATGGGCAACAAGCAACAGTTTTGTTTGCTTCCAGTTCTTGGCTGTTATGGATAAAGCTGCTGTGATCATTCAGGTACAATAATTTAAGTAGATATCTCTTTTCCTTTCCTTGAGTAAATACTTAGGAGTGAGATTGCTGGGTAGGTAAGATGGAAGGTACATGTTTAATATCATAAGACTATGCCAAAATGTTTTCTAAAGTGGTTGTGACATTTTATACTTCCAGTATTACAATTGTTCCACATCCTTATCTGCTCTTGATATTATAGGTGTTTCAAATTTTAGCCATTCTAATGGTTTTAGTGGGTATGAGGTGGTATCTCACTATGGTTTTAATTAGCATCCCCCAATGGCTAATGCTGTTGAGCAGGTTTTCATGTGGCTATAAGGCAATTATATATCCTTTGTGAAATGTCATCCAAGTCTTTGCTGTTTTATGTTTGCTTTCTAATTATTGAAAATAAATTGGCTAGTTGCATTTTCATATAAAATTTTGAGTTACCTTTTCAATTCTTATATAAGATCCTGCTAGAATTATGATTTGAATGGAATTGGCTTTATAGATCAATTTGGGGAAGATGAACATCTTAGCAATAGTGAGTGTTTCTGTCAATAAACATGACAAAACTCCATTTATTTAGGTCTTATTTCATTTTTCTCAGATATGTTTGTAGTTTTTAGTCTAGAGGTCTTGCATATATTTTGTTAAATTTATTTTAATTTTTAAAAATAATGTTTGAAATAGTATTTTTATTTCCTTCTCCAGTTGCTTGTTACTACTACATAAAGTAATACAATTACTTTGTTTTACATTAGCCATGTGCCTTATGGCCTTGATAAAATCACCTAATAATCCTAGTAAGTTTTTATGGTAGATTCCTTAGAACTTTTAATGTATATATCTCTCTATATAAACAAACAGATTTTTTTCAATATATGTACGTTTGCATATGTCTTTTACTTATTTTTCTTGCCTTAATGCACTTGCTAGGACCTCTAGTAACATTATTGAAAAGATGCAGTGGGCATATACATTCTTGCCTTGTTCCCATATCATATGGGGGAAATACTTAGTTTTTCACCATTACACATGAGATTAGCTCTAAGTTTTCATAGACACCTTTATCAGGTTGAGAAAGTTTTATTCTATTCTAATTTTCTGAGTTTTTGTTATGAATGGGTGTTGACTTTTATCAGTTTTCACTTTTATCTCCTTTATATCTGCTTTCTTTGTATAAAGCCTACATGATCTTAAAATAGGATCCTTTTTTGTTTTTCTGAACTGAATTTGCTTATCTTTTGAGGAGCCTTGCATTTATTGGCCTGCCCTTCTTCTAATGTCTTTGCCAGTTTTCAGTAACAGAGCTTCAGAAAACAGTCATCCGTACACCTCTGCATTTTAAAGGAATGTGTGAAGGATTGGTTTTATTTCTTCCTTTAAAGGTTTGATGGGATTCACCACAGAAGCCATGTAGATCTGTACTTCAAGGGAAGATTTTCGTTATTAATTCAATGTAATACGTTACTAGATATTAATTATATTATAGCAATAAACATGGTTATTCATATTTTCTATCCTTCAGTTCACTTCTGCAATTTTAGGAATTATTTATTGGCATCCATTTGTATCCTAAATCCCTATATTCTCTTAATATCTAGTTTCAAGAATAATAAACTCATAACTTTAAAAAAAACTTTAAAATGATTAATAAAATTAACACCTTGCAAGCATATTCAGAAGCACATTCAGAAGAATCCAACCCTGTTGACACCTAGATTTGGAACTTCTCACCTTTGTTTTAAGACACCCAGTTGGTGGTAGTTTTTTACTGTATCCCTAGGAAATTAATATGCTTGCAAGGTGTTAATTTTATTAATCATTTTAAAGAAATTTTATTCCTAATATTTTAATTTGTTTTTTATATTTTTTACTTGATTGGCCTTATAGTAAGTTGAACAGTGTCCCCCAAATTATATCTACCTTGAGCCTCAGAATGTGACTTTATTTGTCATAAAAATCTTTCCAGATGTAATTTAAGGTAAAGGTCTCAAAATGAGATCATTTTGAATTAGGGTGGACCCTAAATCCAATGTTAGTGACCTAGTAAGAGAAAGAAAAAAAGACACAGGAAAAAGCCTCATGAAGATGGAGGCAGAGATTAGAGGGCAGTCACCAGGCAAGGGATACCAAAGATTGTCAGCAGTGACTAGAAACTGGGAGGCATGGAATGGATTCTCCCTCAGAACATTCAGAAGAAACCAACCCTATTGACACCTAGATTTGGAACTTCTGGCCTTTGTTTTAAGACAACCAGTTGGTGGTAGTATTTTCCGGCGTCCCTAGGAAATTAATATGCTTGCAAGGTGTTAATTTTATTAATCATTTTAAAGAAACAGTATTTGATCTTATTGACTTTCTTTAATGTTTATTATCGATTTCTGCCCTGATTATTTTTTCCAACTTTAGGTTGAGTTTTCCTAGTTTAAGACTGAAACTTAGGTCATTATTTGCATATCTTTTATCTTTTTAAATATAACCATTTAAAACTGAATTTCTCTCTAAGCATTGTGTTCCTCATATTTTGGTATACTGAGTTTTTACTATCATTAGTATGAAATAATAACTTCCCTTTATTTCTTTTTGGAATTGTAGGTTATCTAGAGGTGAGGTACCTAATTTACAAATATTCAGGGGGTTTCGTATGTGTCATAGTTGTTAATTACTAATTCAATTCCATTTGTCAGATAACAAACATACCTTTACAATTTTCAACTTTTGAAATTTATTGACTTATTTTATGACTTGTGGTTTGTCTTGGTGAACATTCCAAGTGCAAATGAAATGTGTATAATCTTCATTTGTTTAAGATACAGTGTTAAATGAACTCAGGTCAATTAGGTTGATAGGCTGTTCTAATTTTCTTTAATCAATAGTATATCTGACTCTGTAAATGTATATATTTCTTCCTTTAGTTATGTTAGATTTTATTTAATGAATTTTAAAGTCACTGTTATCTTTTCCTGATTATCTAACTTATTATGAAATCACCTGCTTAATACTTTGTTTCTTGTTCTACTTGTTTAGATATTAATGTAGCAACAGCTTTTTTAAGCTTACCATTAACATATCTTTCTTTTTATAATTTTTACTTCCAACTTATTTATATTATCTGTATTTAAAGTGCATCTCTTGTAGACATCATGTAGCTAAATCTTGGTTATTGATTCAGCCTGCTGATTATTGATTCAACCTGCCATCTTTGCCCATAAACTGGAGTATTCAGGCCATTTACATTTAGTATAATTTTTTATATGGTTGGGTTTAAGTATTATCTCAAAAAGAGATAATAAAAGGCAATGGCTTAGGGTTAATAAAATTTAAATCAGAATCAAGAGGTGATAGAATATTCTTTTATTTTGACTAAATTTAACCAGTTGGAATTATTTTTAAAGCACTATTTCGTTCATGTTTTTGAAATGAACTTGCCTTATAATAGGAAATCTGTATTTTGTCATAATAGTAGAACAGTATTGCCTTATTCTCAAATGTCCATTTTTATTTTGTGGATTTATTAGAGTTGAGATATAACTCATCATAAATCACCAAAAATGTATATATCTTATTACACACTTACAGTATCATCCTATACAACTTCTTGGAATTATTACTTGCAGTATTTCCTGACTGTCTTAAAAATATAAATGACATTTGTAAACTTCAAAATAAGTCAATATTAGAGTGGTATGCATGGCTTTATTCTGTAATAAAAAGGGTAATGTTATTTTTCATACTTATTCAATAAAAATGCTTTAGTGTTCACAGTGTGCTATATGTTGGAGACACAGATCACATAAAATCCTTGTTCTTGTGATGGTCAATCTAATGATGGTAGGGGCTGATAAGCCAGTTGACAATTATACATTGACAATTATGCATACAACTATACATAAATAATAGGATATGTATGGAGAAGAGGATAGACATTTAGCCACAATTTTCCTGGAGGTCATGAAGCATCAGCTAACTCCTAAAGGATGAGTATAAGCTCTGAAAGCAAGTCCTGGAGGGATATATTAGAAATGGAGAACAACATATAGGAGAAACTGGCAAGGGTTGGGGCAGACCTGATTCATTTAGGAAACTACAGATTGTTTACTATGATTCCATGATGGAGTATATTTTGAAGGAATGGTGAAAGTTGAGAACTAAAGAGGCTCTAAACCAGAAGGGGCCATGCTGAGAGAATTTGGACTTCATCTTGATAATGATGGAGAAAATTGGATGATGGTGAGCAGGAGAGTGATCATATTTAATTCTGAAAATAGCACTCTGATAACAGTAAGAAGGACATATTAAAATGGGGTAGGGCTTCCCTGGTGGCGCAGTGGTTGAGAGTCCGCATGCCGATGCAAGGGACACAGGTTCGTGCCCTGGTCCGGGCAGATCCCACATGCTGCGGAGTGGCTGGGCCCGTGAGCCATGTCCGCTGAGCCAGCGCTTCTGGAGCCAGTGCTCCGCAATGGGAGAGGCCACAACAGTGAGAGGCCCGCGTACCGCAATAAATAAATAAATAAATAAATAAAATGGGGTAAAACTGGAATCGGAAGACTAGTTGAAGTTTCTGCAGTTATTGAGAAGGTAAATGATGAGGGCTTAAACTAAAATAGTTTCCAAGAGTATGGACAAAGGAAAGATGAGGGAGTGAGTAGGAAGAATCACTGTGATGAGGTACTTGGTTTTTCCTGCCTATTGTGGAAGAAAAACTTTGCAAATTTAGCTGGGTTGACCTGCCCTTTGTTTATCTAAAGGAATTCTTTAAAATTAGGATTTTTGCAAATATAAAAAGTAAGAATGGCTGGTCCTATATTGTGGAATAAACTTTTCCACTAGATAGTTAAATTGTATGTTACAAAACTATAATTAGAAATATGATTTAAATTCCTTATGACAATGGTATTGGTAACAGTAGCTTGCTCTAGGGACAGAAATAGAATTTTTATCTGATTTTTTTTTTCTTTTGACATTATTTCAGAAGCGTATTTCTTCTCAGGGATAGTGTAATAATTTAGAGATAATTCTCAATCTCTTGTTTTCTGAAACTATTCAAATTTCAGACTTAATGTCTCATTATATTTTAAAAATAGCTTTTAATCACGATTGGAATGTGTTTTGCAAAGTGCATAGAAGGACCTAAGCATGGCTACTCTCTCTTTCACATAAACTCATGCACCAAAAGTTTGCATATGAGTCTGTGTGTAGGAAATTTGAGTAGATGGGAGATTTTATTAGATCACTTTGAATTAGGGTGGGGAGAAGAAAAATAAGAAAAAAACCATATAGTATAAATGTGACTTCAGAAACTCTTCCATGACTTTTTATTCATTAGACCTAGCTGTCTCTGTTTCTAATTGTGATCAGTTTTATGCTTATGTATATCTAATTCATTCCAGAATTTGGAGTTTGTGTAACTCAGTCTTATTGTTTTCTCATACTACAGCATAAATCTTGATATACTTATAGAATTTAGTTTTCTCATATAGATATCAGTACATCCTTTGAAGATAATGTCACTCTTAGTCTCATTTAAATGATGTTCTCTTGTTAAAGTTGCATTTCTTGCCAACCATTAAGAACATGGTGAATGGAATGCATAGGCCTCTAAGAGACTTGCTCCAAATACCTTATGGCTCCTTACAAGCTATGCATTGGAGGAATGTTATTTGCCCTCTCTGGGACTTGGTTTCTGCATCTTTTAGTGGGTATAATCTCATCTGTTTGGCAGAATTATTGGAAAAATGAAGTAAAATGTTTTATATGAAGTTCATAGTACACTAACTATGTAGTGTAGGTGCTCAATTATCTTTTCTTGTTTTCTTTTGTGTTCCCTACTGTCAGCACATCTACTGCTAATCTTGTTCTCCAAGACTTAAGATGGTAATTCTCAACTGGAAAAGTACTACTTCCTAAGGCAAATTTGGATATCTGTTGGAGGGGGTTTGTGTTTGTTATAAGGTTTGGAGACCACTGTTGGCTTTAGTAGTTGGGGGACAGATATATTTGAACACCTGCAAATGAATATTTTGCTAGACCTATTTATAGCTATCTGAGATTATTACCCATTTCTAGTCTACATACAAACATAATTTTTGCGTGGCTTTAAAACACACTGAATTTTCCAGGCATGTAACTCTTAAGCATTTGTGCAAAGTTTTCACTTATTAGGATAAAACTGTCCTGCGATTTCTCCACTACTTTGAAAAGTGGCATTAATGACTCTTCTGCCCCGTAGGTTACATAAAGACATATCTGTATTGATCTGCTTTTATAGCTTTAGTACTCAAATTTGTTTTGTTTTGTGTATAGATCTATCTACTTCAGTATTTATTCTGGGGAAGTTTTGCCAGGATGATTAAGGTATTGGAAAGATACTTTTAATTCAATTCAGTGACCTAAAAGTCATATAAGAATAATTTACAATAAAACTATGTTTTAAAGTAATTATATTATGTATGAATTGTATTTCAGGATTTTGAATGGGTGATAATGGTAGGTTTTTAATACTTAATTTGGTGTGATGGTTTGAGACCCCTTGGCCCAAGCCATTTACTTTATTCTATCTTTAGTGGTGGACCAGGTCCAGGAGCTTCTCTTGAATAATCATAAACTGTGCGTCAGTGATAAGCTGGTGAATATTGCCCTCTGTTGCCAGTTGGTTTCCATTCTCTCGACCTCAAGAAGGGTGACCTGCCAGGCCAGCCCTCTGATTGCTGCTGACCTACTGGTACTGACCATAACATCTGTGAATCTGAAAGACCTAGTGAATAAAGTCATATAAAAGAATTACTTTTCAAGCACTCAAGCTGTCTCATTATTCCATTACTATCTACCTGCATTTCTGTTGTGGCTTCCTCTGAAAGTAAGAATTTAATCTGTTCACTTTTGCACAACTGCCCTGTAAGTTAAAATAACTTGCATTAAGTCATTTCAAGTCTCCTTAACTTCCTATGAGAGTAAATATGACTTTTTCAATTTTGATGAGTAATATGAGACACAGCTTACAGCCAGTAAATTCTAGAGTAATATTCCTACCTCCTTTGATTTATATTTTAGTTTTTTTTTTTTAATAATACACTCTAGCAACCTATGTGACATTTTCATTACTGCCTACATGCTTGGGGTTAAAGATGAAGCTTGAATGCTACATAATGCCTTTGGAAAAAGAATGTATATACTTTGGTTCTCAAACTTTGCACAAATGCTTAATTTTAGGTTCATTTTCAAAAAATATTATTTCAGAAGGTTTTGAACAATAGTTCTTTCTCCTCCAAACAATAAGAATGTACATGTAAATGAAATGACTGTTAGAGAATACTTATCAGTGACACATAGCAAAATTGAATTATTTGGGTAATTTTGCAGCAATTTTACCAACTCACTTTCTGAGTGGAATTATTTTCATGTGACCTTTCTGAGGTGTGTATGTGTATAATTTTTTTACCTCCAAAGAATTTATCTTCTATTTGGGGATAGTGATCACCTACTGTGTTGTGGGAAAACTGTCTCAGTTTTGCAGAGTAGGTTTAAAAAAATGCTTTCCATATTCCCTAGGGTCTTTGTGAGGTGGATTTGTTTCAAATATGCCCACCTGGATTCTAATTCTAACTCCTATTTCACAGGATTGTGAATTCCTACAGGGAAAGGATCAAGTTTTATTTTGCATTCTTAGCCCCTAACCATAGTTCTCATTTTCCATGTCTGTCTTTCCAGAAGTTAATCAACAGAACAATATTAACTAATTGTCAAATGCTATACTTGGAGCAATGAGAAATAGTAAATAAATGAAACTCAGTCTATTGTTTTCAAAAGCTTGAATCAAGTTTGAAGAGGAAAAAAGCCTTAGAGTAAGACATAATTGGCTAAGATACAATGTAATGTGGCTCATATAATGTAACAGCTATAGAAACTTAAACACAAGAAAGGAAATGTCATTACAAATGGTTAGAAAAATTCTCTAGGAAAGGTGAGGAAAGTTGAATTTTCTTAAATTGCTATTTGACTCTATTTTCGGTTTTTATCCATACTTTTGCTGATATAGGCATAATCTGCAGTTTTGACTTTTTCTTGTATATTTTATAACTAATGTATTCAGTATCACAACAGCTCTCCAGTGGCATCTTTTTATGTCAAGGGAAAAGTGCTATAAACGGTGTGATTGTGATCACTGATTGGCAGTAAAGCATCTGAAATTACTATGTTTATATTGCTGAGAAGTGTCACCTGTTAACTTGGGCCTGATGTTGATATTCTTGGGATGTCTCCTTGCACAAGGCAGGTTTTCTCACCTTGTTCTACACTCTTCTTGTGCTACTCACATGACAAAGTTTCCAGTAATCTGAAAAGAAGAGCTGGGGCAGGGGCATGTGGGTCTGGATGAGAATTTTATATTCATATAAAAGTCTTTTTCCCCTCAATTTCCTGAGGATTAAATGCTTAGGGGGTGTGTGTGTGTTTAGTTTAAATAGAATGAATAGCTTTTCTCAGTCTAGTTAGTATTTGTGGACTTTTCCCTTAGATTTTCGGAACCCCTGTGAATTAGAAAATTAACTCATATGTCAATATTTTACCTTAAGAATTAAACCTCAGAAACTCAATCTCTTCCCTCCAACCCTTCAATAACAGTTGTCCTTTTGCACTACTTCTGTATTATTAGGATAATTGCCCCAAATCAAAAAGCATTCTGGGCAGTATCTCTTGTATAATCACTTAATGCTGACTGAAAAGCAATTGTGTCCGCTCAGATTGATTTTATTTAAATCTCAACTATCAAAATAATGCTTAAATATCCCTTTGAGTAACTGTTTACATGCAGTTTCTAGATAAGATTCTAAACAAAAAGTTGGACCTTCTGATCCAGGTATCAGTACTTTTGTTAACTCACTGAGGATGGGATATATGACAGGTAGAAAGAGCCAGGCAGGACAACCCTCAATTCCTAGTGCCACCTTTTTAGTTTCATATCTAGGGTGAGTCACTTAACCATGCTGAGCCTCAGTTTCCTCATCTGAGAAAAACTGGCAATAATAACTCCCTTGGAAAATTGCTCATGTTGAGAAGTGATGGAATGTAAAGAGCCTTAAGTGCTTCTGGTACTATTCGAACTCACAGAGTAGCCCTTAGTATCAAACCAGGAAAATGCCATAAGTGGTTTCATGACTGTGGGACTCCCAAAGGTCAACATTATAATGATTGAGGATACAGTTGCCCCTCGGTATATGGGGGGGGTTGTTTCCAAGGCACATGCAGACCACAAATCCATGGATGCTAGAGTCTGTTATATAAAATGGCATAGTACACTGGGCTGTCTGTCTCTGCGGGTTCCACATTCACAGATACAGAGGGCAGACTGTGATAAGAAGTTTACAGGGATTGGGGAAAATGTAAAAGGTTAAATGTCTGGAAGAGCAGGAATAGATATATTCTTTAGCAGCTATGGGAGATGCATGTGCATTTGATACCACGTATGCTGGGACCTTGGTCATTGTCTTTCTGTATGTATTACTTAGAGAGGAGGAAGAGGAGGCCAGGTTACGGTCCCTGACATAAACTGACAGGTGCAAGAGATTGAAGAACTATATCTGGATTCTTAATTTTCCTAGGCTTCTGTGTCATGCTTGACATTATGGGAATATTTTCAGGAGTTGGAAACCCTGTTGATGATCATTAGAATTTTACAGTAAGAACATTTTTTTCCTGAGTGAAAGATTTACTTAAAAGATTGAATGTTCATTTTTTCAATATGAGGTATAAATATACTGGGATTTTATCTTCTACCTAGGTGTACCATGCAGCCCTTTCCTTCCTTAATAGCTAGTAAGGTATCCCCTGCTGTACATCCCTTTTTCAGATTCCAGGGAAATTTCCCATCTCTTTCCTATATCTCAAAATCCTTTTCTTGCCCAGGACACCTAAAGTAACCTCTTTACTGAGTTTAGACTTCTATCAGAGCAGGAAACTCTAGCGGCATCTGCTCCCTGCCTTGTATGATCTGAGTCAAGGTATTGCAGTGGGCCTGGCTACCTTCTTAGAACATGGGTGTTCTTGTGTGTGAAAAGGTGTGTCGTGTGTGTGTGTGTGTTTTGTGTTATGTGTTGGGAGAGAAAAGAAGAAATATAGATGGAATAGACTCAAATTAATATCTCATATTATCATGCTATAACTGGATTGAACGGCTTTTAATTTTTTTAATTCACTGTGCCCCAATCTTGAGTTCCAAGTAAAACACTGAGATAGATTAAAAATTGTATTTGAATTATATCATGATTCATTTTATTGTCATTAATGCAGATATCAGTGGACCCCTTGGTCCCTTTATCAGAGATTAGTTTTTAGTGAAAGAGGCCTGGTGCCATTTAGACTTTTGTTATAAAGAGGGGAAATAAGTCTGGACTCTTGTATCCTTAAGCAAAGGAAATATTAAATCTTAGCAAAAATCATGTGAGTGTGATATTTTAAAGGCATCAGACAGCAGGTATAAAGAAACTTACTTACAACAGCAATCACATTTTATCCAATAAAAGCACTTAGAGACAGCAGGTTATACCCATACAGGTGGTATGGATTTTGCACATTAGCTAGAAGTTTAGGTTGCTATGATTCCACAAGCCAAACAAAAGAAAACAGTGTTGATAGATGTGCTTCTCAATGTTTAGACCATTCTGTTCCTGCTGTATTTCTTACAGAATCCTCTTTTATTTCATTTATTTATTTAAAAAGATATGGTGATTTTTGTTCATGAGGATTCAACTGCCTGATTTCCAAAAAGCAGCATAAAAACAGTGATTATAAAAGCAAGACTGCGGGGTGGAATGGGCATGGTTAAATTATAAAATAAGATGCTATTTGGTCCCAGTAAGATTTATCCATTGAACTGGCAGTTGAGAGTGTTATAAATAGAATGTTTCTAATTAAGGGAAAATAGGGTTGAGCTGATTGGAATAAACATTTGGCTATCATGGTACATGGAAATTGACAGAGTATATTCTTTGCCATATCCTTGGTCTATTTCAGAAGTCACAGCTATATGTTTCTTTTTTTTTTTCTACAAGCTATATGTTTCTAACCTGCCATCTTAGATCCGGTAAAGTTTCTTATACAATGCCTTGAATATTAGCAGTGTCTTATAGAACAGCACCCTGGTCAGCTAAGACCAAGTGTATTAGCAAAACTGTATGGATGCAGCAGTGTTGGGTAATCAACTGGCTGCAGAAAGCTGAAAAATGTATTCAGGATGTGATCAGTTCCAAACATTGTGTCCTTGGATCATTGATTCAGCTCAGCTCAGCTTCCACATGGCCTGCAAGCAACACAGACCAATCATTCCAAATGCTCAGTCTTTCATGCAGGCTGATAGTACTATCACAGCAAGAACTGATTTCTTAAAAACGTCTGCCTCTGTAGGGTCCTCAGCCACCAGTTCAGGAAAAGCAGGCCATCCTAATCTCGGTCTTCTTGCTTTTCAGTTTTGTGGAATGAACCAGAAGTCAAAACATGAGACCTTGCTAAGTAGTAAATTAAGCAACCACATTAATGTCTAAAAGAACCTAAAAACTAGACTATTACCAAGTCTGTATGTGTGATCTCATTCCCTTACCTCTGAAGCTGTTTCTATTCTTCTTTGCTAATGCACTGTTATTGTGAAATTGCACACACATCAGCAACCCAAACAAAAATGGGTAGCTCATTGATCCCAGAATAGTCACCCAAGTCAAGAAATTACAATTTAATACCCTAGAAGGCTATTTTGTGTCCCTTTTGCAGTCTCTTCTGTCTCCTCCTTCTAAAAATAACCATTACATATCATTAATTGTGACTACTTTCTTCTTTTGCTTATCATTTAACCATCTAAAAACACATCCCTAGATACTAAAACTTCGTTTTTCTTGTTCTTGAACTTTGTTTAAATGGAACCATATCATATGTGTGGTGTTGTAATTGACTCTTTCATTCATTTTGTTTGTGAAATTAATCCATGTTTCACTAAACACATCTCATTTTCATTGATTCGGTATTCCACCATATGACTCTCACAATTAGGTATCTTTTGTTAATAGACATCTAAATTGTTAATCATCTCCAGTTTGGAACTTCTATTTGAGTTCACCATAGAAACAGAACCAATAAGGGGTGTGTGTGTGTGTGTGTGTGTGTGTTTATACACACAATCATATATGTTTGTGTATCCATACATATGTATACATGTGTGTACACTTGTATATATGTGTGTGTATGTATATATGAGATTTTAAAGAATTAGACCGTGTGACTTTGGGAGCTCATAAAGTCCAAAGTCTGAAGGGCAGAGCAGGCAAGACTTGACCTTACAGTCTTGAGTCTGAATGTGGTCTGGAGGTAGAATTACTTCCTTTTAGAGGATCTCTAAATTTTCTCTAAAGGCCTTCGATTGGCTAGATGAGGATTACCCATATTATGGAGGGTAATCTGCTTTACTCAGTCTGTTGATTTAAATGTGAATCACATTTGAAATACCTTCACAGCAACATCTAGACTTGTTTCACCAAAGATTATGTACTTGGCCTAACCAAATTGACATGGAAAATTAACCATCACAGGATTATTAGGAAAAATGCTGGTATGTATAGTATTGCATGTGTTTTGATGAATATAGTTATTTCTTTTTCATGAATAGTATGTAGGAATAAAGCTTTCCCAAAGTTTAGTACCAATTTCCATCCAGCACTGCATAAGAGGTCTTAGTGCTCTGTATTCTCTTAACTATCCACATTCCTCAGCTATTTTTATATTAGCTTTTACCTCTGACTTGTTTGTCTTTAAAAATTTTGGATACAAGTCCTATATCAGTCTATATGTTGAAAGTAAGTTTTCTACCACACTCTGGTTTGCACTTTAAGGTTCTTAATGGTACGTTTTGGTGAATAAAACTTAATTGCAACTTAGTCAAACTTATCTATCTGCTCTTTAATGCTTAATGCTTTTGCTCCGATTGAGAGTACATGACAGTAGTTACTATGTTACATATCATATATCATGAAGCATATTGTATATTAAATATTACATGTATACTTACACCTTTCAGGGGGTATACTTTTTTGACTTTCACATTTAGGTTTGCATCTACTTTCAGCCGACTTTGTGTGTGTGTGTGTTATGTGAAATAGATTAATTTTCATCTTTCCCCATGTGGATATTCATTTATTCCAGAACCATTATTATAAGATTGTTCTCTCATCAACTATATCATGGAGTACCATGTTATTCTTAAATTAAATATCTATATGTGAATTAGACTGTATTGAGTTTTCATCCCTTTGGTCTACTTCTGTTCTTGCACCAATATCATGCCATTACTATGCTTTATAATACATCTATAGTTGGTTTTTGTTTAAAATGTGAGATAGGAATTTCATTTCTTCCATATGGTTAACCATCTCAACTGTAACATTTGTTGAATGGTCCAAAACTTCTACAGTAATCTAAAATATCAATTTTGTAATTCAAGTGTTTATATAGAATATGAATCTATTTGTATATTCTGTATTCCACTTTATTGGTCAGTGTTTTTATTGTTCACAGTGTGGAAATTATGGCCGTTTAATAAGAATATAGACTTGATATCTGGAACAGCAAGACTATTCCAATTCAGTACTGTTTTTTCTTAGATTTTTTTTTGTTACGTCCAAATAAATTTTAGTATAATTTGTTATGTAGCCCCTCAGGAAAGAAAAATCCTGTTAAGATTTTGTTTATAATAACATTGACTCTGTAGGTAACTTGGAGAGGTTTGACATCTTTCCAGTTTTCTTTCATACTAATTAACATGGTACACTACCTGTTTGTTTAGGGGTTCTTTTATATTCTTTCAATGTATGGAGTATATTACTGTTTTTATTTAGTCATTATGTTTCTTCAAAAATTTTTCTCCATCAATATCATATATATTTTATTGGATTTTTTCCTAAACGCCTTATATAACTTTGTTTCTTTTGTTTTACCTTTGTGATGGTGGTGAGGTTATTTCTTTGTTGCTAATATTACAAAAATGCAACTGATTTTTGGTATTAATGTTATGTGGTTATCTTGTAATCTCATTAATTTCTCAATTTGCCTGTAGTTCTTTGGGGGATTCTTTATCATCTACAAAAGTATATTTTTTTTCCTTCTAATCCTTTTTAAAATTTGTTTGGCTTTCAATTTTTCCTTTATTGAGGTATAGTTGCTATAGAATATTATATGTTTCAGTTGTACAACATAGTGATTCACCATTTTTAAATATTATATTCCATTTATAGTTACTATAAAATATTGGCTATATTTCCTGTGTTGTACAGTATATCCTTGTAGCTTACTTATTTTATACATAGTAGTTTGTACCTCTTAATCCCTTACCCCATCTTGCTCCTCCCCACTTTCCTCTCCCCACTGGTAACCACTAGTTTGTTTTCTATACCTGTGAGTCTGCTTCTTTTTGTTATATTCAC
Organism: Mesoplodon bidens; assembly: GCF_964165515.1. Classification (NCBI taxonomy): domain Eukaryota; kingdom Metazoa; phylum Chordata; class Mammalia; order Artiodactyla; family Ziphiidae; genus Mesoplodon; species Mesoplodon bidens. The sequence continues at coordinate 157,792,398 of NC_138178.1, forward strand.
TAGTTTTATTTTTTTAGATACCACATGTAAGTATATTTGAAATGTTGAATTTTAGGTATTCTTTTGTAAATATCATAAAACTGATTTTTTTCCATCCAGTATGACACTTACTATCTTTTATTGGCCAGTCTTGTCCATTTATATTTACTGATTATTAGGCTTTTGAACTTAGCTGTGTGTGTGTGTGTGTGTGTGTTATATTCAAGGGCAAAAAAATATGAGAAAATAAACTTAGGTCATACATCAACAATTCTATGTGAATGTATCTTACCCACTAGGTGGAAGTTGCTAAGGGATGGACAAATGATTGTAATCACCTTCCTAGTACTTGACCCTCTCTTCCACTGTGCCCCTTAGTGCTGAATTTTGCCCATGCTTATAATTAACAAATATTTATGGATGTTAATTATATTTGAACATGTAATCTTATTTCTTATAGCTTCCTTTCAGGACTAACTAGGCTTTTGTTGTTTTTCTTGCTTCACTTGCTGAAGTCTGTGTATTTTTAGTTATATCAAAATCATGTTGCTGCTAACAATTACCTGAAATAATTATCTACAGTTTTGAGACTCTCTCTGTGCTGATGTTGGGTTTCTGCTCATCTTACAATGCTTTTATCTCATGATGATTTTGTTTTTCTTTTTGCTTTGGCTCTTTTACTTCCTTCCTTTCCCCATCTATTCTTCCTCTATTTCTTTATATCAAAACCATTTCCACTAAAAAAAAAAAAAGTACATACTTTACATAGAAAACATGAAAAATATATATTTTTTAATTTGAAATAAAAGTAGTCATCTCAAATTATTGGTTGGGCAAGGTGATGAATTATTGGTTAAAAGTTTTGGATCACCGTATATATACACATATATTTATATATAGTATATATATTCACGTATATACATATAAATTGTCATAGGTCAGTAGCCATCTGCAATAGCTATAAGATCTATTCTAACAGTTATACCCTATGGAAATGTCTGCTTTTCCAAGTCAGCATCAGCATATGGGGTTCATGAGAAGTAGGGATATAGAAAAGCAAATTAAAAAATAATGAGGGCTTCCCTGGTGGCGCAGTGGTTGAGAGTCCGCCTGCCGATGCAGGGGATACGGGTTCGTGCCCCGGTCTGGGAAGATCCCACATGCCACGGAGCGGCTGGGCCCGTGAGCCATGGCTGCTGAGCCTGCGCATCCGGAGCCTGCGCTCCGCAACGGGAGAGGCCACAACAGTGAGAGGCCCGCGTACTGCAAAAAAAAAAAAAAAAAAAAAAAAAAATAATGGATGAACAAAATATTGTTTACACCTTGAGATTCATTTAGGATGTTTGCACATTCATCTCTGTAAAGCATGAAACTTTGAGATTTTTGCCCTGTTTTTCACAGTTGGGCACCACCTTAAATATCCTTAGGTTCAAAAGATATCCTAAGGACATACACAGATCAGTTTATTTGCTAGAAGAAAGCTGCAGATGAGCCCTTCACATTCACTTTTTTTGTACATCCCACACGCTCTGGTAAGTAATTATTTACAAAGGGGAAAATGACGTAGTTCTTTCTTCTGGTGAAAGGGGGCATGCTCAGTTTGGGGTGGAAGTTTAGTCTGAGAAATAGTCTTCTAGGAAGTCGTCAATATTTTCACAGAAAAGGGTTTTTTGTTTTTTAAAGCATTTGGAGATTTTTGTGAATTCTGAGTTTGTAATGTTTCTTTGACCAAAATTTCTAGGTCAAACCTTAGATTGTTTCAAACACTGACTGCTTTTCAGTTTGAGGCCATGTAAAAAGAAGTTTATGCGACTCCCAATATGTAAAGTCTAAACGTAAGCCTGATTGTAAGAGTGTCAATAACATGTATTAACTGCCCTCATGTGGCTGGGACCATGAGTATAACTAAGGAGGATGCTGATGAGTAGTTCTACATTTATTTCAGTTAAGGATAAAACTTTAAAAGAAAAACAAACAAAAAAAACCTCTTCCTTAAAGTGAAGTTGATAGACCCTTATTTAGACATCAAATGTAAAATCTAAAGTTATACATTGATTTGTTTAATATTTTACAGTGGCAGTTTTTAAAGGAGAGTGTAGATGAATGATGTATAATATTTTGAGAAGGAAGGAATCCAAGTGAATATTACATGATTATATGTGTTTATGTGAACTAACCTTGGAGAATGATTCCAATGTTAAAGGCAAAATTTCCTGAAAATGCCTCAAGTCTAATTAGAAACCTCAGATTATAACTGGCAACCTCGAAGTTAAGGAAAACCTTGCTAAACCACAGGAAACCTCTTGTTGAAAGGTTCACAATAATATATTATGTGATAATCTGTAGAAATTTCTAATTTGAGCTTAAATTTATGGCCATGTGACAGGTATCTTGGATAAGTTTATAGCATGAACTAGAAATTTGTGTAATGCTGTTATTTTGAATGAAGGGAGCACTACTTACAAATTATTGAAAATATTTAGCATTTAACATTTTAACACAAATTTTTTTTTTTAGAATTTTTAAAAACTTATTTATTTTATTTTTGGCTACGTTGGATCTTCGTTGCTGCATGCTGGCTTTCTCTAGTTGCAGCAAGCAGGGGCTACTCTTCGCTGTGGTGTGGGGGCTTCCTATTGTGGTGGCTTCTCTAGTTGAGGAGCACTGGCTCTAGGTGCGTGGGCTTCAGTAGTTGTGGCACGCGGGCTCAGTAGTTGTGGCTCACGGGTTCTAGAGTGCAGGCTCAGCAGTTGTGGCACATGGGCTTAGTTGCTCTGCGGCATGTGGGATCTTCCCAGACCAGGGCTCGAACCCATGTCCCCTGCATTGGCAGGCGGATTCTTAACCACTGTTCCACCAGGGAAGCCCCCATAAATATTTTTTATAAATTCATTACTGTAAAAGTTGGAGAGAACCAATTAAGTAGGACTGGAGGGATGATGGTCTCCTGTTTCTGCTTTTGACATTGGTAATGGGTATAAAGAATGCTAGACACATATGAACCTAGGTCAGTATCATGGAGTAAGGAAGCTTTTTTTTACACACCAAGGAAGCTGTGCTTGGCAGTGAGAACTGGACTCACTAAATTTAAACTAATGAAACCTACACCCCAGTCCTACTCTAATTAAATTGATCATATCCATGGGGATATCCTGCATCGTTCATGTTTAGCAACCTGGGGCAGCCTTACACCACGGATTAAACTCTGACACTTTGGCAACATTTGGGACATAGAAGCAACAGTCACATTAATTTCAGGAGTAGTATTTTTTTTTCCATTAGCAATTCTTAATTTTCAAACAAAAGCCATTCTTCATCCAGAAACAACACTAGTGTGTAGTTCTGTCCAAGATCTCCTTTATTGCTCTCTAATATCCCATAATCCTCAGTAACAGTTTTAGCCATAATGGAGCATCCGTGTTCATTTATGCAGTGCTAACTCCTGTGGTCCTAGCCTCATGGAGTTCCAAGGATTAGTATTTAAAATAAACATCTCAGTGAATCTACACTCCTCTCCCCCTGCTTTGTTTCCTTGTGGTTTCTTATATGGCAACTTCATAAACATTGAGTTGCCAAAAAAATTTTTTTTAAAGCAAGTTGATAATGCTGTAGAATGAACTTTCAACATCTCTATCACTGACAAGTTATCAAGGGCTGTTAATAATTCATTCCTATATCTTTAAAAGAAAGAATAACCTACCTAGATGGGAACAAACTGCATTAAAGCTTTTCTGAGAAAAAATTTTAAAGTTCATAATGAAACCTATGTTGACGGCTTGGGATTTGTTTTCTTTGCATATGTGTACATATTGACTTTCATGGTTTATGGTATCAGACAAGGGCTTGATTCCCAGAGAAAGCTTTGTGGTGTCTTGGGCAAGATACTGAACTTTTCTCATTCTGTTTTCCCATTTATAAAGTTGGGACACTGTGAGACTTAAATGAGATAATGTACATGCAACATGAACGTGATAAGGACGTTTTCAGAAGTAGGTGCTGGAGGGCTATAGGTGAAAATATCCTTCCTGATTTTGAAATCCAGGGGAAATTTCTCAGAAATGGTGTTAGAAGACAGAAACCAGGAAGATTCACTGAGCAGTCTTCTCTTTTTAGGAATAATACTGTAAATGTACAGAGATGATTCAGAGGAGGATGACACAAAATTCAGCACACATTACAGAAGAGAGAGCCAGACATTGTGCCTGGAAGAACTAGAGGTAGAAAAAGCAAACCCAGAATTGACTGAAATGTACTGGAAGCAGGACATGTATTAGAAAATGACTCTGGGCTAGAAATACTATCAACAATGTTAAGTACATATACAAAATGAATGCTTTGTGTGATTCTCTTTCCATAATAAATTGTCTTTTTTAACATTGTATTGTTCAATATTTAATTAGATTGTATTTTGAAAGCAAGCTTGCAAGTGGAGAAATACTCTCTATCTACTCTGGCCTACTTCTCCCATTTGTGTGAGTGATAGCTTGTAATAATTAGGGTGTTAACTATGCAAAGATTAAAACTGTGATGTATCATTATACACATGAACTCAAAATTCTCATAGGGTCTTGTAATCCTTTCCCAACTCTGGGCTGCATATCCATGGGGAGCATACAGTAGCACATGTGAAGTGTAAATTACTGATGAGCTTGAGCAAAACGAAACTCAAACCTACGCCTTCACTTTCTGTGATTTCATCCTGCTGCTGCCACATGCGTGCCCTCCATATCCTGATCTTTTGTTGCTGTTGCTATTTTGTAAAATGGAAAAGCTATTGCAGAACTTATCATGAATTCAGTGAATCTAATCATTGGAAAAGACTCTCGGCCATATAGCTCAATATTTCAGCCAAAGAAAAGATTCCCAGCTTCTGAAGGATGCAAGAAAAGGGAGTTGTTGTTTTCTGCCATGCATGCCTGAAGTTCAGACTATTTCACTCCCTTGTACTTCGATTTAATCTAACTGTTAGATGTCTCTCTGATTTAACAAAGTCCAAATCTATTTCTCTATTGCTACTACCTCAGTCCTCATTCTGTTCTCAGAAGCTACCCAGAAAAATTACAATGTCCTTCCTATAAAGGATTTAATAATTTTAAGAATCATCTTTTGATTCTGCCTCTAAATCTGCTTTTACTTAGCTATAAATATGTGATTCCTCCTAACTTTCTTCTAACACATGTTCTTAGTGCTTGTTTTTTGAGTGAATAAATATGGAATGATTTAGATTCTCTGTCATCCTTTCCTTTCTTCTGGATTCCATACAATATTTTATTTTTATGTTTCTCTTCAAGTACCATGCCCAGAATAAAGAATTATGCCCCAGACTTTTCTGAACACTTTAGAGTAGAACAAAGTATCTATTTCCTTGTTACAGAATTTGTACTCCTATTATTGTGACCTAAGATTTCATTAAGTTTGACTAGCATATCACACTGTTGCTGCATATTGAAATTAAATCCAACAACTCTTATCTATCCTTCTCTTACAAGCCCGTTTAGTCACATCTCTCTCATCTTGGCCATGAGTAATCGGAACATTGTAGATGGCAGTTTTTTCTAATTTAATACTTGGGAAATATTCTGAAATTTATTAAAACATTATAGATATGTTCACTTTTGAGTGTAAAATTATTATATGACTAATTCTATTACCAGTCTCCCCCAGAAGGCACCCTACAAAAACTAGCACCTGGAACATGCCCTATCTATTTATTGTCACTGAAAGGCCTGTGGTGCCTTTCTTCAGAGAGGATTAATGTCATGTCTGATCAAAGGAGCTATTTAAGCTAGAAATAATACCCTTGAGTTAAAGAACATTTAGTCTAATTTGTCCATCTCTTGTTAACCCGGAATTCATGGTCAGTGGGGATTAATAGTACATCTTGCCATTCATTCTGCTTCATTCTTACCTGGTCTAACATCTCCTGCTGTGGTACACTGTAGAGACTTAGAGAAAGCTCCTACATTAAGCAATCCTGCTGTGATGTTTCTAGTGTTTAGAAGTTTAATGCATTTCTGCAACACATATCCACAGGTGTCTTGTGAATATTTATTCATCTGTGGTAAGGTGGTCACAGAGAAATAGATTTCTAGCAATGTATTATAGAATTGAATTATTTTTTTAATCATGTCTTCCATCATTAGAACTGTAACCTGCCACAATGGTGCTTCTTAGTTAATGATCTAATTTTTATGAGATCCTTTCAATAAATTTTTTCCTCCATGTGTTTTATTGCTTCACATAAAATTATATGAGGTAAAGGTAAAAGTATTGTGGATAGAACAATGGAAAAACATACCCACCAATCTAGGAGTTTTGAATGGTGGATAAATTGGATACGGAATCTAGCAAACAACGAAGGGTAAATGTGCTATATTCTGATAGAGTAGGATTTTACTACTAACAGTTCTATACTTTTTCTTTCTCTAATATACTAGTCAAGAAATGATACTCAGCATTCCCTTTACTCTTGTATTGTAGCATAGTCAGTCTGCCATGACCCAGTCAGTTGGGCCAACGCTTTATCAGAAAGGATGTATTAAAGAACAAAAAACATACAAGTGAGCTTTTTTTGAGGCAATATCAGTATTTTCCTCACACCACTGATAGGACAAATGGCCAGGAGCTAGATATGGTTGTTTTTAATTTAAAAAAATATGTGCAGTATATCCATATGAGAAGATCATACTAGTCTCCCTTCCTCTCTCATACAGACTGGACCTGTTGCCATCCAAGTTGGCCATGTTTCATGTTGCAGTTAATTGAATGTGAGCAAAAGCAATGTGTGTCACTTTCAAGTAGCAACCCTTGGAGCCATTCTCTGAGTCTGTTTCTCTTTCCTCTGCCACAAGATGGGTATGTTCCTAATAGTGGTTGTTTCTTGAGCTCTGGTCTCAGAATAAAGAAGATGTGGAAGGAGCCTTTGACCCTGTGTTGGATATAAATGTAAGAAAAAGTGAAATCATTGTAGTTATAAACTATGTATAATACAGGTGCTTCATCATGTATAAACAATCAGCTTTCAGTGTTCAGAGCTGAGCACCAGAACAAAAGCACATTGCTGCATATTAAATAACTGTAATTGCCAATTGTGAGTTGTAGTAACATAAGCATTTCCTAAATAAGTATTTGGAACATGTATTAACAGAAAAATAGTGATGGTTTATAAGATCTAACATATGCTTTAATTGAAATAGTGAGCACAAAGTATATTCTTGGAAAATTGATAAGATAATGTGATCAAATTATGATTTAAATAGTAAAACTACAATAAACTTTAGTAATTCATAGTTGCATTTTTAATTTTTAAGAAAATTCTATGTAGTGGGTTACATGGTATCACAAAATATGTCACATCTTAATCCCTGGAACCTGTGAAATATTACCTGATACAGCAAAGAGTAACTCTGAAGGCAAAATATGGGATTAAATTAAGGATCTTGAAAGAAAGAGTTTATCCTGGATTATGTATTTGGTCACTAAATACAAATACAATAATATGTTTCCCTCTATTAGATAGAGTTTTGAAACAGATACACAAGGAAGATTATATAGAGATAAATGTGAAGATAGGGCAGAGGCAGAGGCAGCCACAAGCCAAGGAATACCACCACCACCACCAGAAACTGGAAGAGTCAAAAAAAACTCCGGAGGCAGCAGAGCCCTGCTGACAACCTGATTTTGGACTTCTGGTCTCCTGACCTGAAAGACAATAAATTTCCATTGTTTTAAGCCATGACATTTGTGGTAATTTGTGACAGCAGCCCTATGAAGTTAATATACATAATAGATCAATAAGCAGTGAATAAACCAGCAATTCTGGGAAACTAAACTTTATGTATACTCAAGGTCACATGGCTGTAGAATCTAGTTCAAGTAAATCTACAGTGGGACCCATGTTTGTATATCTTTTTAACAGTTGTTCTAAGGGATGTGAATACTGTAAATCTGAAGATCTTTTTGGGGAGGGAATATCTGGAATAGATAACATACACTCAAAGATGCTCAGTGGTACCTAGTGACTAGTAGCTTGTGGGTAAATATCGCAAGTTCATGTCTCCAGTGACCTAGAACACAATTTCTTAGTATATTTCTATTCCTAATTTCATATTATCACATAATTTTTTCACGGAAGTATAGTTGGTTTACAATGCTGTGTTTCAGATGTACAGCAAAGTGATTCAGTTATACATATACATATCTATTCTTTCTCAGATTGTTTTCCCTTATAGGTTATTCCAAAATATTGAGAATAGTTCCCTGTGCTATACAGTAGGTCCTTGTTGGTTATCTATTTTATGTATAGTAGCATGTATATGTTCATCCCAAACTCTTAATTTATCCCCCCTCCCCTTTCCCTTTGGTAACCATGTTTGTTTTCTATGTCTGTGGGTCTATTTCTGTTTTGTAAATAAGTTCATTTGTACCATTTTATGATTCCACATATAAGCGATGTATGATATTTGTCTTTCTCTATCTGGCTTACTTCACTTAGTATGATATTCTCTAAGTCCATCCATGTTGCAGCAAATGGCATTGTTTCATTCCTTTTTATGTCTGAGTAATGTTCCTATATATATATATATACACACACACCGCATTTTCTTTATCCATTCATCTGTTGATGGACATTTAGGTTGCTTCCTTGTCTTGGCTATTTTAAATAGTGCTGCAATGAACATTGGGATGTGTGTATCTTTTCAAAATATAGTCTTCTCCAGATATATGCCCGGCAGTAGGATCCCTGGATCATATGGTATCTCTATTTTTAGTTTTTTAAGGAATTTCCATACTCTTCTCCATAGTGGCTGTATCAAATTACATTCCCACCAACAGTGCAAGAGGGTTCCCTTTTCTCCACACCCTCTCCAGCATTTACTGTTTGTAGATTTTTTGATGATGGCCATTCTGACTGGTGTGAGGTGATATCTCATGGTAGTTTGGATATGCATTTCTCTAATAATTAGCAATGTTGAACATTTTCTTATGTACCTTTTGGCCATCCATATGTCTTCTTTGGAGAAATGTCTATTTAGATCTTTTGCTCATCTTTTATTTTTGATATTGAGCTGTATGAGGTGTTTGTATATTTTAGAAATCAATCCTTTGTAAGTAACATCGTTTGCAAATATTTTCTCCCATTCTATAGGTTGTCTTTTTGTTTATGGTTTCCTTGCTGTGCAAAAGCTTTTAAGTTTAATTAGGTCCCATTTGATTTTTTAAAGTAATGTTTTATTGGAGTATAGTTGATTTACAATGTTGTTAGTTTCTGCTGTACAGCAAAGTGAATCAGTTATACGTATACATATATCCACTCTTTTTTAGATTCTTTTTCCATATAGGTCATTACAGAGTACTGCGTAGAGTTCCCTGTGCTATACGGAAGCCCCTATTAGTTATCTATTTCATATATAGTAATGTGTATGTGTCTATCCCGATATCCCAACTTATCCCTCCCCCTACCCTTTCCCCCTGGTAACCATAAGTCTGTTTTTTTACATCTGTGACTCTATTTTGTAAATAAGTTCATTTGTAGCATTTTTTTCAGATTCCACACATAAGAGATATCATGATACTTGTCTTTGTCTGACTTCACTCAGTATGACAATCTCTAGGTCCATCCATGTTGCTGCAAATGGCATTATTTCATTCTTTTTTGTGGCTGGGTAAATTTCCGTTGTATGTATGTACCATATCTTCATCCATTCCTCTGCCAATGAAGTCCCATTTTTTATTTTTGTTTTTATTTCCATTACTTTAGGAGACAGATCCAAAAAGATAGCGCTGCAATTTATGTCAGAGTGTTCTGCCTATGTTTTCCTTTAGGAATTTTATAGTATCCACATTTAGGTGTTTAATTCATTTTCAGTTTGTTTTTCTATATGGTGTTAGAGAATGTTCTAATTACATTCTTTTACATGTAACTGTCCAGTTTTCCCAGCAGCACTTATTGAAGACTGTCTTTTCTCGACTGTATATTCTTGCCTCCTTTGTTGAAGATTAATTGACCATAGGTGTGTGGGTTTATTTCTGGTCTTTCTGTCCTGTTCCATTGACCTATATATCTGTTTTTGTGCCAGTAGCATACTCTTTTGGTGGCTGTAGCTTTGTAGTATAGTCTGAAGACAGAGAGCCTGATTCCTCCAGCTCTGTTTTTCTTTCTCAAGATTGCTTTGGCTGTTTAGGATCTTCTGTGTTTCCATACAAGTTTAAAATTTTTTTGTTCCAGTTCTGTGAAATATACTATTGGTAATTTGACAAGGATTGCATTGAATCTGTAGAATGCCTTGGGTAGTATGGTCATTTTGACAAATTAATTCTTCCAATCCAAGAACACAGTATATATTTCCATTTGTGTCATTTTCAATTTCTTTCATCAGTGTCTTATAGTTTTTGGAGTACAGGTCTTTTACCTCCTTAGATAGGTTTATTCCTAGGTTCATATATATATATATATATATTTTGTGTGTGTGTGTGTGTGTGTGTGTGGTATGTGGGCCTCTCACTGTTGTGGCCTCTCCCATTGTGGAGCACAGGCTCTGGATGCACAGACTCAGCAGCCATGGCTCATGGGCCCAGCCGCTCCACGGCATGTGGGATCTTCCCAGACCGGGGCACGAACCCGTGTCCCCTGCATCAGCAGGCGGACTCTCAACCACTGCGCCACCAGGGAAGCCCCACATATATTTTTTAATGTGTTTACTAAAAATTTTATGAGAAATATAATTAGCAGCTCCCTCACTCCCAGAAAAAAAGATGACTAATAACCTCCCATTGAATATAAGGGTTCTATAGTACACAGTTTAAATCTCTAGAAACTGCTTTTAGGTATTAATAAGACATAGTCTTAAAAATACCTAAAAATCATAAACTACCATAAACTTTGCTGTTTCAAATCATATCAGTGAGAATGGAACATCCCATTCTTGCTTGGAAGATCCTAGCTATTTGGGTCACTTTGATATGGAAAATCAGCTTTGATTTTCAGCCAGCTTTAGAGTCTCAGATAAAAGGCTTTTGGACACAAAATTCCACATTTCTCTAACTTGTAATTTCCAAGGAAATGGACCCTGAGTTCTGCTTCTCAGTCTTAGTCTAAACCTTTAAACATAAGGGCTGTTTTTTTTTTGTTGTTGTTGTTCCAAACAAAACACTGCATCATTTAAATTTTACCTAAACTCTCCCTTTTTCAATACCCTGTTATATCCTTATGTCCTCTTTTTATTTGATAGGGTACTTTATGGTTTCTTTGGGAGTATCCTCCCTTTTTGCAGCAAGTTAATAATAACTTTTTTGACTCTCAATTCTTGGTTCTTGTTGGTCTTTGGCTGTTGGGATTTATCAGCAGTTTGGGACATGCTGGAAAGGAAAAACTGAGTTCTGGAGAAGATGTGATTATTGTAGAAGGGAGTAGTCTGAGGAATCACGCAAAGGGAACTTGAGCTGGATACTAATGAGTATATCAGATTCATGTAGGCAGAGATTTTAGAAGCAGCATTTAAGTCAGATCATCAGTGTGAATAAAGATTAAATGGTGGGACATCAGTTTTTTTAGCAAATCCTATGAACTCTGTCTTCAAATTTCATGACACTCATCACATCTCCTGCTTCCATACTGACCCCAGCCCTGTCTGGATTAATGCAGTAATTTTCTTTTCTTTTTTTTTAATTATTTTTTTTCATACACACACACTGTATTTTATTTTTACAAGAGATAAATAAACTGACACCAAGCATTGTAAATGGATGACCACAACAAAAGCAACAATGATTGCAATTACCAAACATGAAACACACTCATACTATGTCAGAATATTGACATTCAGTCCAGTAATCCTGTAACAGCTCCTTTACTTTGCAGTGGAAACTGATTTGTATATTTTTTGCCTCTGAGTTCTTGTGGGATTTTTTCTTTAATTTTTTTTATTCAAACAGAAAGTCACAAAAATTATAATCATCCTCATCAGTTCACTCAGTCCCATGTAATTTTTTATCTTGATCTTTTATTAGCACTTTTATGAATTCATCAGTTTTCCATTAGAGTTCTGAAAATGCTTATTCATTCCGTTCAGCAGTATAGTCAGTTACCAGAAACCTGTACTTGTCAGAGTCTTTTCCATGAATTCCTTGAAGATGAAACCCTTTTATAGGAACATTTTTGCAAAAGCATCAGAGTACACCCAGAACTGTCTGTAAATGACAGAAGACTTAAAAATGACCACAGTTAAAGATATGATGAAAGTTCATAATAATGCAATTGGCAAGGAAATTTAGTTATTTCTGAGATATACATTGTAAAGTAATAACTAGAATTATGACTGATAACATTATACCAGAAAATACAAGATTTTTAGAAATTTCATGTAATGTCTGAAACATTTATATTAACATATTTCCATACAAATAACCCAAAGAAAGTTTAGTATTAGTTGTTTTTTGTTTTTTTTTTGTTTTGTTTAATGCAGTAATTTTCTGACTTGGTTTCTTCTACTTGTTCCCGTCTACAGTGCATAAACTACTCGGCAACTAGAATTATCATTCAAAATATAAACTGTCTTATTTATCTTCTTTGTAAAAGTCTGCGTTGACTTCTCTGCTTGAAATCCAAAGTCCTTCCACGGCCTGTGTGTGTGTGTGTATGTGTGTATGTGTGTATGTATGTCTACCCAACTTCTAAGAACTCTTCTCGTACTACTCTGCCCTGGCTCTCTCTGATCTAGCCACGCAGGCATTCTGTTTTTCCATCAGCCTGAGAGACTTTGTGTTGTTTTTTCTGCCTGGGGAGGGAGGGGAGAGGGGTGAGATTAGAATTTGAAGGAAGGGATTATATGACACATTTATGAGTATCATTTTATATATATATATATATATATATATACACACACACACACACACACATATATATGTCAAAAAAGACAAGTATACAGATTTAATTGTAACAATGTGATTTTTTTTAACATGTGGACATCAAAAATATTATCCAACAAATTCATATAAGATGCCTCTTTCACATTTAGAAAAGATTCATTTAAACAGGAGCTTCTCAGGTCAAGTCCATGTGACTCTCAATAGCAATAATGATGCTGCTATTTTATGACCCAAGTTCCCTTTACATTTTCTTTCTCCTTTCCCACCTTCCTTTAAGTTACCTCAAAAGGGAAAAATCGTCATCATTGTCATCTGAAATTAAAGTCTTACTATGGAAATATGAATGTTGTATAATGATGGGATTGAGATAAATACACACATTGTGCGCAATTGTGTTGCTTCTACAAATGATGGATTAGATTTTTAATGCCAAACTCAATGAAAATCCATAAATTTGCATATATTTTTACTGATGTGACCTAATTAAGTGAGTTGAATTTTATTAAAATCTACGTTCCCAGAGCTCATTCTATTAAAATACTCTCAGTGAGCTGCCTTTCATGTCTCACAGAAGGGTTTGTTTCTACAAGCTGATATATTGCAAGTTTTGACTCTTCTGATTGCTTTCAATTCCGTCTGTAAAATTTTCTTCCTTTTCTGGTTAGTAGCATGTCTTACCATCATAGGTAATGGTATTCCACCTCCACTTCCACACCAGTCTTCTAAATACATTACTATCTATATAGATGAATGGTCCATGATAGGATGGTGTTATGTACTGAATGTTTGTGTCTCTCTAAAATTCATATATTTAAGCCCTAACACATAATGTGATGGTATTTGGAGGTAGGGTCTTTGGGTACATAATTAGGTTTAGATGAGATCTTGTGGGTAGGGCACCCATGATAACACCAGTGTCCTTATAAGATAAGGAAGAAAGACCAGAGTGTCTCCCCACCATGTGAGGACCCTATAAGAAACTGGCTTTCTACAATCCGGGAAAAGAGCCCTCACTGGGGAAATGAATCAGCTGAAACCTTGATCTTGGATCTCTCAGCCTCTAGAACTATGATAAATTCCTATTGTTTAAGCCCCCCAGTCTTTGATATTTTTGTTATAGTAGCCTGAACTAAGACAGATGATCATGTTTGTATCAGCAGATGGGACTAGGCACATAGTATAAAAGTTCAAACATTCATTATCTTGATTTTTTATTAGTGTTCACTGTAGAACTTTATAAATTTTCTTCTCATGGACTCCATTTTGATGCATTTAGATTTAGAAACTTTAGGTCTATTATATTTATAATATTTGTAATTGCATTTCTAAACATCTAGGGTTTATTCTAAAAAAGATATATGATCATTTCCCTATTTTAATGTTTTCATTATTCTGATCATATAGTTCATAAATGTCTTAAAATTAAGCAAACTGTAACCATACATCTTCATGTTTGCTTTTATTTAGATATAGAAAATGAAAGATTATCTTACCATAACAGTGGTAATAATTTATAGAAAAACTCGCACCAACTTTAAAGTAATATCTAATTCTCTCCCCTCTTCCACAGCACTAGTAAATACTCTTAGATTTTTAAATTACATGTTATGGTATAGAAAGTTGATTCTATTGTTTTGAAAAATTGCATACAGTTTGAATATAGTAAACTTAATTTTTCTTAGTTTAATTGCCATTATGTTTATCATTGTAAATACAGATTAAGGATCAACAAGTAATAGGAATAACACTGGTGCTATTTTTAGGATAATGATATTTTCCCATGCATAATCAATTCACATATACCTTACCTGAAATTTTTCTAAAATAATTGGCAGTTGAAGTATAATATACAGCACTAAAAGAAAATGAAATCATACTTACTCCCAGAATTTACTCAGTTTGCACTTCTGACAGACTAACACAAAACATGTTCATGACCAGCATGCAAAGTCAAAATCATTCACTAAAAACAGATTGATTTCAGACTCAACAATATAGGCCCATTTAAAATTTGTACTTAGATGAGTCATGGAGATCTTGACCCTGAATTCCTTGTTTTCTGAAATGATTTCTCTCTTTTAAGTACTCTTATCCTTTACCATACATGATTGGACACTATGGCCAAATGAGAGAATGGAATTTGTTTTAAATATGCTCTTCAATAAAGATTATTTTACAGTAGTTTCTAAGATCTGTGAAGGAATTCAAGGATTTTCCAGTCGTAGGTTTATGCACTAAAAAAACTTAACATTCAATAAAATTCACTTTGTGGCATATAATTCCATGGGTTTTGACAAATTGATAGATTTGTGTATCCACCACCACAGTTAAGATAGAAAGCAACTTTGGCACCCAAAGAAATCCCCTACTGCCGTTTTGTAATCAACCCCATCCCTCATGCCCAGTTCCTGGCAACCACTGATCTGTACTCTGTCCCTATAGTTTTGCCTTCTGGAATGTCATCTAAATAAAATCATATACATTATATAGTGTTTCACAACAAAATGTATTTGGAATTCATATTATTTGAACCAATAGTTTGTTCCTTTGTTTACTTCCTTGAATAGCAGTCCATAGTATGACAGTTTACCTATCTGTTTACCAGTTAAAAGACATCAAATATTCCTTGAGGTTTATTATTTGTGCTGTAAATGTCTGTGGGTTTTAACAGACACATAAGGATCAATTTTCCAATGTTGGATCAACCTTGTGAATAAATCCCATGCAATTGTGACATATTATTCTTTTTAGATATTGTTGGATTTGATATGCTAATACTTTGTTGAGGAATTTTTGCACTGATATGCCTGAGGGAGATATTGATGAAAGAAAACTTTTGTTAGCACATTTCTAGAACTCTTGATATCTTTGTGTACATCCAAGTTTATGCCTGGCCCCATATTCTTTCTGCCTCAGAACTTCCTTTACCCCTTCAGCATTTCTTATAGTGTAGGTTTGCTGGCCATAAATACTCTGTTTATTTGTCTGAAAAACAGTTTTGTTTCTTCATTTAAAGAATACGTTATATATTTCTGGATTTAGTTTTACTGTTTTTTTTTTCTTTCAGCACTGTAAAGATGTCACTTGATTAACTTTTGGCTTACATGGTTTCTGTTAAAGCGTCTGTTGTAATCCTTACCTGCTTTGTGTATAAAGTGTGTGAAGGAGAGAGAGAGAGAGTGTGTGTGTGTGTGTGTATTTTAGCAGTTTGAATATGGGATAGCAGTTTGAATAGGTGATTGTGGTTGTCTTTCTTGGTATTTATCTTGCTTGGTGTTTCTTGAATCTGTTACTTGTCTGTCATTAATTTTGGAAAATTCTCAGGCATTAACTCTATAAATATTTAGTCTGCCTTATTTTTCTCTTCCTTTGAGATTCAAATTATACATATGTTATGTTAGAACATTTGATATTGTCCCACATCTTTTGAATGCTCTGTTCTTCCCCTGTTACCCTCCTCCCCTCCCCTTCTCTGTGTTTCAGTTTGGGAAATTTCTATTGACCTATCCTCCAGTTCACTGATCCTTTTCTCAACTGTGTCAAGGCTACTGATGAAACCTGTGAATGCATTCTTTATCTATTATAGTGTTCCTGCCCCCAACGTTTGATTATTTCTTATAGTTTCTATATTTCTATTAAAATTTCTCATATATCTTATGTATTTTGCATTCTGTCATGTATGTGTATCAAATCACTGTCATATACTTTAAATATATATAATTATATTTATTAATTATCCCTCAATAAATTTAGGGAAAAAGAGGTAGTTTCTTATTCTTAGAAATGAGCGTGTCTTTTCTTCTACTTGGCCTTTAGTTTCAAGATTTGGACTAATAGAGTTCAGAATTGTGCTGGATTTAAGGTTGACTAGTGCTGTGAATAAACTCAGTGTACCACAGGCTTCAGATTCCTCTAGGATACCTTGTGCTTAGGATGAGCTGGTTTGTCAAAGGACTTTACTCAGTGGCTACTACATCCTCTACTTTAGGACTTTTCTTTGTGCTTGACCTTAGAAAGGATATGTTCCTATGTTCTTACAATTCTTCCAGCAGTATTTCAGTTTTACTTGATATTTGTTAGCCTGATGCTGGGCGTTTCAGGTGAAGAATTTTCTGTTATTTAAACATCCATTTCAGGTAAGCACTGTGACCTTACATCTTTGGGAAACGAGCTTCTCAGAGGTCCTGCCCGCTTTCCAGATTTCTGGACTAGTCTGTATTCCTGGCCTTCCTCCACGCTGTCACAGTTTCCTTTCCCTACCTGCAATGTGTTTTCATTAGTGCCTAAGGGTGACAGTATTGTTAATGCACTGCTCCTCAGATTAAGTCTTTTGTTCTACAGAGAAGATAGCATAGCGGAGGAGGGTCCAGGTTGGGGTTTCTTTTGTCTCCTGCAGTGCCTGCTGTTTTCCTTATTCTCATAAGGAAACGCTTTCTTAATATTCTTGCCAAAGATTTGGTGAGTGCTCACAAAAAACTGCCTAGAGGAAAAGCTTAAGGAGCAGGCACACTCCCTGTATATCTAGGGGGGGCTCCCACCTATTCGTTAACTATTCTAGCTGAATTATTTCCAGTGCCAGGATATGTTTGCCTCAGATAAGCAAATGTTGCATCCTGTCTCCTCTGGGCTAAATTTACTGTGTGTCTAACTTATTTTTGTTCTAAGCATGGGAGTGACTATTGAAGTTCAGCTTTGTACATTTTTATTTACTGAAATTATACCTCTACATTTGAATGTTTTAATTTTATATTTCTGTGCAGTGTATATGAAAACAGAGGTATGTGTGTGTGTGTGTATATATATATATATATATATATTAATGCCACGTTTTTTTCTGGCTACGCTAACTTAGAGAACTGGGTGACAGGACCTATATCAATGATAATAAGACCATATTCTGACATTAGATCTCAGAAGGAAACCGGGGCCTCTCCTTGCCTTGCGAGATCTCTCATTGTTGGCCTGAAGGTGCACATCAACTTCTCTCATATTCCTGGAAATAAAATTGCTTGTTGTGGGGTGCAGATGTGGCCATGCTCTCCCATTGTGTTAAACTTCATTATATATTAAGTAACAGAGCAGAGTAATATGTTCTCATTTTCCCGCATTGTCTCCAATAGTAGCATTTGTGTTTGATTTCCTCTTGATTCATGAGAGGCCTGGACTAGAAATTTTGGAAAAACAAACAGTAAGATGAGGGACAGGGTTGCAGGGGGGGAGGGGAGAATGGAGATGAGCAGTGTGTATGAGACTAGAAAATAATTTATGCTGTATTCACCTCCATCCTTCACTGCCACTTTCTCCTCCACTGAAATCAAGCTTGTTGGCATCAATCTCTGCCATGTGTGACCTAACATTTACGTATTGCTTGGATCAGTCTCTGCCATGTGTGACCTAACATTTACGTATTGCTTGGATCAGTCTCTGCCATGTGTTACCTAACATTTACGTATCGCTTGGGAGTGGCATTGATGGGGAACAGGAGCTGGTATTACGGGGAGAGTTACTATTTACTCCAAATAATTGAGTGTTAGTCCTCAGGAGCAGTGATCAGCTGTGCTGTATTATTCTCATCTTTTCATTCATTCCAAAACATTTATTAAACTTTTTATATGCCAGACATTCTGCCAGTTGCTGAGAATAAAGTGCTGAACAGACACAGTTCTCAAACCTTAAAGGGTTTACAGTAGAATTTCTCATCAAATCCTTCTGCAAAATGAAATCCTAACCACTTCTCCCCACCTACTAAATTATCATATCTTATCAGAAGATGTTATTTGTGTTCTGATGAGTGCCAGGTCTCTTACAATCTTTATCTTATTTCCTTTAATCCTCAGAACAGTCCTAGGAGGTAGATTAATATCTCTACCTTACAGTTAAGGAAACTGAAGACATAAATGATTATGTAAAAGAGTCATGTAGCCACTAGAGAAAAAGGCAAGGAGCTTCAACATTAATTAAGCCAGATGGGGCAACTTGATTCTAATAGCTGTACTCTCAGGTGTGCAAAATTTAGCTTCTCCTCCCTTTAGTCTGAATTAGAAGTGGGCATCTCTCTGTTCGGGTCTTTACGCCAGGGAGGGGCATATTTTTTCATCTACATCTATATTTTACTAGTCATATCTTTATGCTTTTATATGCCTATGTATTAATATATTAAATGTAAGATTAAGCCTGTTCTTACAGCAGTGGTTAGATTGATATAATTAATATCAGGAAAATGACAAGACCTTACCAAATGTGGTAAAATAGTAAACATAATTCACAACCAACTGAAATGTCAACATATTTTTTAAAAGTTATTGCCAAAACAAACTTGAAATTGCCTACACTTGAGATAAGACTGTCAAACAAAACAAGAAAATGTATTTGGAAACTTGCCTGTACTTGGTGTTAATGAGTTATAAAGGTAAAGAAAGACCGTGGCTCATTTTCCAATTTGACAGGGCTTTTTAACATAGTGCTTATTAATTATACTCCAATAAAGATGTTAAAAAAAACCAATTGTAAATGACACACGATATGATTCTGCCTATGCATAGCTTTTTAAAATGAAATAAAAAACCTTTGCTAATGAAAGAATAATACCAAATATAATAAAAAGTGTAGTGGTATACTGTATATCAAGTTAGTGTAGTGGTTTCCTTAGGGAAGGAAAATAACTGAAATTGTACAAAAACCTAATATGCTGGGCTGCAAATCTACCTATTTATTATTGCAATGAAAGTACCTAAAGAGAGGATGGTGAAGTGTGTGAATTTGATAATGTTGACCAGTAGGTACCATCCTTTATTACTAGTCTCTATACATTTTGTTATGCTTGAATAATCCCTAATAAAAATAAACATAGGTATGTAGGTTTAAAAAATAATGATAAAATAGTGCTTATTAGTAGCCAAAGCCAGCACTTTTAATGGTTTTGAATGCCCATGTGTTTCTCGCTGTGCCTCTTTGCAAAGAGGCCATTTTCCATATTTTTGGCTGTTGCATATTTTTGGACATATATTTGTATTACTGTCTTTTTATTAGTGTAGACCTTTCAGAGGGCAAGAAATGTGCTTTAGTAACTTACTTATTCCTAGTTTGTAAAACTACCATGATGCACATGGAATCTTAATGTAATTTCATTGAGCTCTGATTGAATGAGTGTGTCAGGTGCTAGGAATCCAACAGGGTCATCTAACCTTAGTAGAGGTAGTATACAGTAGTAGAAAAAGTATAGATTTTGGGGGCCAAATAGATTTGATATAACTTTCAGTTTTACTTCTCCACAGAATAATCCTTTGGTCTTTAACATATCAAATGATTTGCATATGATGTGTGTGACTGTAAAAAAATGTACTAATGTACTTACCAAAATATATGGTACAAAAAATGATGTGCATCCAAATCACTGGAACTAAATTTGTAAACCAAAAATAGAGTATAAATGTGCATCCTCATTTGTAAGATAGGGATGATAGTATCTATTTTGCAGGGTGGTGGTCAAAAGATTAACAATTATATTTATAGCAGAAAGGCCAGAACCTGTTTCTAAGCAGATGATATCGTTTAATTTTAATTATTAGATTAGTCCCTGGCTTCAATGTGCTTATAGTTTAGTATAATTATTTTCAATTTTTTTAAACCATGGCCCTCAGCAAGAAATCCTTTATACATTATTTTCCAGTATGTGACATAGTGCGTGCACATACACATGAAAACACATGCATACACATTCCTCTTCTGAGTGTGTGAGAAGAATTTGCTAGTGCAGTATTATCTTTACTATATGTGATAAACTATTTTCTGTCCTATCCTACCCTACCCTATCATATACATTCTTATCCTAATTTGTGATTCACTAGTGGGGCACAACTCATAGAAGAAGTGATTGAATCTATCTTGAAGTGTTAGGGAGCTCTTTATAGAAAATATCTTCTGTCATAGTTTGGGACAAAATAAGATTTCAAGGTAAATGATAATTGGAGGCAGGTAGGGGACTTCTATTTGGGATGTAGAATATATGGAACTTTGGACAATTCTAAGCTATTTAATGTATCTTGAACATGAAGTACATGTATATCCTATAACAAGTGCTAAGATAAAAAATGGGATAATGTAGATAGGAGCAGAATCATGAAGATAATATCAAGTAACCCTGTGTTTATCCTATAGTTACTGAGAGTCATTAAACACTTTTAAGCAGGGCACTCAAATGGTCATATTTGTATTTTAAAAGAGCCCTGTGCTGGTAAGCAGAGAGGATGGCCATGCATAGTTTGAGAACAGAAGCTTTGAGGAG
Organism: Mesoplodon bidens; assembly: GCF_964165515.1. Taxonomy (NCBI): domain Eukaryota; kingdom Metazoa; phylum Chordata; class Mammalia; order Artiodactyla; family Ziphiidae; genus Mesoplodon; species Mesoplodon bidens. Next base: position 157,813,528 of record NC_138178.1, read on the forward strand.
GCACTTAGTTGAAGCCATGGAAAGATAATGAGGGCCTAGAGGAAGACCATAATGGCAACGATAGCAAGAATGGATTCAATACATATTTAAGAAGTAATTAAGTTTTCTTAATTTATTTGCGTGATGGGAAAGCAGGGATATAAAATTCCCTTTCCCTTTTATTTGATATGGAGCTAGATAGGGATGACATCTTTCACTGGGAATGAGGACATTAGTCTAGGTAGGCCATCAAGATGGGAAACCAGATAGACATATAGGGAGTAGAGAAGAAAAGCAGAAGGTTTTTTTGTTATTTTTTAGAATGTGTTATTTTTTTAGAAAAACTGAATTTCGAAGTTTAATTGGTTTACAAAGGAAATTCCTTTTTACTATTTTTCACTGTAACAAATCTACAGGTCTTTTGACAGCAAGTAGGGGAATTATCTAACATGAGGGAAACATTTAAGAGCTGGGCATTAGAGATTATCCTCTGCACAAATGAGCTAGACAGTGTACTTGTCCTGTTAATCATCTTTGCCTAGTCTTAGTTTTTGTAATGATAGGAATTTTTTTTTTTTTTTTTTTTGCGGTACGCGGGCCTCTCACTGTTGTGGCCTCTCCTGTTGTGGAGCACAGGCTCCAGACGTGCAGGCTCAGAGGCCATGGCTCACAGGCCCAGCCGCTCTGCGGCATGTGGGATCTTCCCGGACCGGGGCACGAACCCGTGTCCCCTGCATCGGCAGGCTGACTCTCAACCACTGCGCCACCAGGGAAGCCCGTGATAGTAATTTTTTTAAAAATATATAGCAAGAGAAGATTTTGGGGGGAGTCCCTTGGTCTTTATCACATCAAGAGTGGTTTGCACATAATTACGTATAACTAGAGAAATGTATTTATCAGAGAAATGAGTTAGAACCAGAAATGAAACGCATTCAAATCAATGGAATTGAATTTTTGTAAACCAAAACAACAAGCAGTCTTTCTCCTCTTCCTTTTCTATTGTTTGTTTTATTTCTGCCATCCTCCTATCCTTATACCGTTCTTCAGTCCTCTGTCATTCATTAGGTGTTATACCTATTATCATTACTGTGTCACACAGATTAACCCCAAACATAGTAACTTAAAACAGCTATTTTATTTTGCTCACAATTTTGAGGTATTTTATGGGGTTGTGGTATGGCCTTCATTGGGTGGGAGATTCATGTAGCACGTCACTTAGACGTCAACTTTAACACTAAACCAAAACCTCTACTTTTAATCATCAATAAAGATAATATTTTGAACTTCACATTTCACTACTTTTGTTTTCTTTCTAATTGTGTTTAGAAGCCATGTAGTGAAAATACTATTTATTGTGTCAACAATAAGCCTTCACTTTCATGACCTTTTAGTTAGCCCTTCTTCCATTTCTTTTTGTTCAAATTTTTATTGATAAATTCTGGAGGGATTTTTAAAATTATTGGATGAGGATATCTTCAGGTTGCTATATACTCTTATTCAGAATGGCTGAAGACACTGAGAAAGGAAATCTCCTTAGCCACTGTGTTGGTATCTTAGGCTTTTGTCATCATAAGCTGGTAATTTAAATACATATGTGTAACAAGCATATCTGTTCATTATTTAACTATTACATGAATTACATAATCCTATAATTGATCAGAGGATGAGGAGAGTTATGGGGAAAGGAGGTGGATCCCCTCTGACTTATAGTTCTCCAGATGAAAATAATAATATGTAAATTGGATATATTTCAATTTTTTCCCACTCTCTATTTCTTCCCCATGTCCTAATGACTTGCATGTCTGTTGTGTGATGGGGTGGAAATGGCTTTCTAGGAGGAAGGTGTCTTCAGGACCTGGATAAAGTTTTGAAGCAGGGTACATCTTTAATGAACTTGGCCTTGAGAAATATAAAGACTAAAGGATATTGGGGTATTCAGTGTCAAAGACTTGACCAACAGAAAAGAGGAAGTCATTACACAAACACACATGCTGTTTTAACTAAGTTATTAGGGTAAGAGGCGAGGTGATTGGAAAGAACCCTCACAGGCTAGAAGCTGAGTTTTTTTCTCATTTGAAAGAGAGGCATCAGAATGAGCTGTATGAAGTGAGAACAATAATAGGTGATACAAAGATGTTTGAAGTTTTAATAAGTCTTGTTCTAAGCTCTGTATTTTAATCTCCTCCCCATTTTCTTCAAGTGAGGATCACCAGTACAGATTTGTTTTGGGCTGTTTTCTTCTCTCCTTAACGTTGCTCTGAGGCAAGTTTATTGTTATTATTTAGTCTGCCTCACTAAATGATTAGCAGAGCTACTCTCAGAAGCAAATCTTTTGTGTTGTTCTTCTGAGGAATAGCAAGGGAAGGAGAGGCTGGGGAAATGGTGATCCCTCTGAAGCAGTATTGCAGAGGAGTGGGCTGATGTGAAGTAATAAACTCTAGGTACAAAAGGGAACGGTGACAGATTGAAAGAGGGAAGGAAATAAATGAACCCCAGGAGGACCACCAGAAGAGAGAAACATGCTTGGCAATAGAAAATTCATGGTCAAATTATAACCAAAGAGAAGGCTCTATGGTCCAACCAGAGTGCTTACAACAGAATTGCAAGAGATGCATTCTCCTTTTAGACAAGGATTATTTGTTCTTAGTTCCCTCTATTTGTTACTAAATTTTTCATTCATAAATGTGCTGCTGCATTTGAGAGCAAAGTTTGGCAATATTTTGTGTCTGAGAGGACTTTATGGTGGGAGGAAACAGTCTAAGAATACCGTATTCTTACTGCACTACCTGGTTATATGAATATGGTCTGATTACATGTCTATATCCACCACTAAAATGAGATCTTTGAATGTAGGAGCAGTTCATATACTCCTATATGTTCTCTGTGCCTAACATGGTATTGGGTACAGCATAATAAATGTTTTTGCAATTAAAAATGTGCCCCACCTCCTGACCAGCATAAGGTGTGCTCATGATATTCTTTATAGTTTTGCTTTTATTTTATGTGGATGGGGAGAAAAAAATGATTTTCTGTTGGCCTCTACCTTCTTCAACTTCAAAGAACTCTAGATAGATGTAACTTCCCCTGTAAATTCAGCTCTACCTGGATCCCAAGCCAATCCTGATCAGGTAAGATAGACAGCAGCTGCATCTGTATCAGTTTGAAGAGTCTAGAGTTATATGTGTTGCTCTAGAATTGATATGCTTTGAGTGAGCTGGACCTGTATGTTAATCAAGAGCAGAAGGAAAGAGGGTTCTTTTTCAAAAACATATTTTAAAGTACAGCTATATTTCACATTTCTGGGAATTTTCTTGTATGACATCTTTGGGCTTTTTGGATCATGTGAGCATTTGGATTTCCTGTTGTTAGTGTATTTTTAACCATAATTCTAGAGTATTTTTCTGCCACATTGCCTTAATTCAGAGTTCTTTTTTGGAAACCTGAAGCACATGGTAGATGCTATATATTGGGGAGTGGGAAGGGACTTAAATATACACCCTATATCCTTCAGAACCAAGATATCTGCCAGACATTTGATTTCTAAGTTGTCCATGAAGGAACGAAAACTGAAGTAGAAATTATTAAAAACATACAGCATTCTTTAATAATAGCATGGCACAGTCAATTTCAAATCAGTCATTAGCAGGTAATTATAGTATCATTTACTTGTTACATATTCTATTAATCTGGTGGTGGTAAACTTGAACATGATTTGGGGCAGGATTTGATTTAAGAGGTGGAGCAGCTGCTAGCTTGTTCCTTCAGTGACACTTGCAAATGCTTTCTTTATGGTGACCTCTAGTTTAAATTTATGTGGCTCACTTAAATGTCAAACAAGCTAAGTGGTGCATTTCATTAATGAAAAATTAATGAAAACCTTGGGCTGGCACGTACTACGTGTTTACAATATATATAATTCATTAGGAAGACATCCGTCAAGGGAGGGCTTTGGCATGGGTCTGGTGGCATTATAAGCAGGCTCTATTCTCTTCCTTCCAGTTAATGAAAGTGCAAGGCTGGGAAAAATTCACATAAAACACATTTAATGAGTCTTTAGGGGAAGTTTTACAGAATAGGGTACATGAGTCATAAATATCACATGTAAAATCTATTTGGCCCAAATTATTTAGGATTGGAAATGGCTATAATTTCATTTTATAATAAAAAATGCCCAAGTATTTACATCAGGAACTTAAGTCCAGGCAAAAGTCCCACATTCTTTAGAGATCCTTGTCATTAACTAGGCTCAATATTGAACAAATCACTTTAGGATTTTAGAAAGCTAATTTATATCCCCTAAATGGAGGTGAAACTAGTGGCTACATCCATAGATACAGGATGTATCTACAACCTACAGTAATCACTTATTTTCTAAAAGTCTCTAAAAAATGAATATCATTACATATCCATTTTTGTATGTGAAACTTCCCTGACCTTGATAATTTGGTTATAAAAGATGGTAGAAAGTTTTTTTTTTTTTAAATTTACTTCAAAGGAGTGCTTTATTTCTGCACAAGTAATGGTTCTTTCAATATTCAAATAGCTGACAATATCATTGGTCTCCTGTTTCTATTTTTCTCATTTTCTTGCTCAAATCTTTCCTAATCTTCACTATTATTTTCAAGTGTTTATAGATCTTTGATTTGCAAGGCATGATAATAGGTGCCAGAGGAAAGATGAGCTATTGATCATGTAGGCTACATGACAGTTACTTTATTCAACACTATTTTTTCAGCACATTTAAAAGGTCTTGATACATAGGTGGAATTCCAAAACATATTTAATAAATGGAAAAAGAATGGTCCCTGTCCTGAAGTAGCTTTTCTGGTGGAGAGATGGAATATTCAACTACAAGCATAATTTGTAGAGTTGATTACTGTGATGGTTAATTTACATGTCAATTTGACCTAAGGGAGGCTTACATAGCTGATCAAACATTTTTTCTGGGTGCATCTGTGAGGACATTTCTGGAGGAGATTAACATTTGATGCAGTAGACTGAATAAAAAGAACCACCCTCAGCAATGTGGATGGGCATCATCCAATCCTTTGGGGGGCACAAACACAACAAAAAGGAGAAAGAAAAGCAAATTTCCTCTCTTCTTATGCTGTAAAATGGGAATATTTGGTCATTCTCATAATAATCTGGAGCTAAGTATAAGCTGCCTCTTTAGATGTGAATTTATGTATATCTTTTGCCAAATAGATTGTATGCATCCAAGGATGAATCTTATTTTTCTTTGTGTCACTTCACTTCCTCTTGTGCCTTGCGATATGCTTGGCTAAAGAAACAATGATTATTTATACATTTATCTAACTTATACCACCTAGTCCTTCAAAAATATTAAATATATATAATTTTTGATGGAAAAAGTGGTTTAGGTTAGATAAAAACATTACCTTCTAACCTATTTGGATTTCACAAATGAAGAAAGTATTATCTCCTGCACTGCCTTCTGCCTGTCCTATTTTCCCAGCAGTCTGCCATGAGGTATGCAGTCTAAATGAAGGATTCCAAAGTTATCTCTTTGCTGAGTTGAAATCAACTCGCACTGCTGCTCAAGCAAAGGTCTTGGCTGTCAAAGCAGTATCAATGCAATCTACGGACATCAGAATGGCAGCTACCAACCTATACACTGTCATCATCAGGAAGCTGAGAGTCAACCCCAGAGTCATTGAAACAACAGCATCTTAGGATATCACCAGATGGGACAATCTGTCATACTCAGGCTTTAGAGGACAGGATGGAGGTTCTTTATATGATTTGAGGGTGCCAAGTGCCACAACTCTTCAAAAGAGAGGCCAAGCCCTGCCAATCATGACAATCATTGTAATGCAAAAAGGTCAGATAGTCTTGTCTCTGTATATCAGAAATGCCAACCTTCTGTCAATGATGAGGTCAAAAATCTGTATTAGATTAAAAGTATTTGTGCTAGGAACTTCATACTTCCAAAAGGTCAGAGTCAGTGCCAATCAAAATTCATGTACAGAATGAAAGTTAACTTCTGCCTAAACTTAAATGAAATAGCTTCTTGGCTTTTAATTCCCTCACTAAATAATCCAACTCTATGACTTTATCATCAGACTGTTGGCAAATACTCCCAGTGCTCTATGTAAACAAGGTACAGATGTGGTAAAATTTTATCTAAACCAAACTTGAGAGAAGGTACTCAGATTCACATGAAGGCACTTCTTAGAACATAGATTGCAGGGCCCCCTTCCCAGACTTCTGATTCACTGAGTCAGGTATGAGTTTTAATAATTTGCATTTCAAATAAATTCCCAGGTGATACAAATGTCGCTGGTCTGGGGACCATACAGTGGGAACCACTGCTCTAGATGGTCATACAGAAAGTAAAAAAAAAAAAGTTAAAGGGTTAATCTCCTCACATATAAATAATAGGAATGTATTACAATTGTTGGCTTTTATTTTTATTTCAACTTTTATTTTCTTAAAGTGTTTGGCTGTTCTTTGAGTAAACAACATGACTATATTTCTTTATAGCCAGATGGTTTCTAGTGTTAAGCTAATGGAATTTCTAGATGGCTAATCCCATTCTCTCTCTCTCTCTCTCTCTCTCTCTCTCTCTCTCTCTCTCTCTCACACACTCACTCACTCACTCACTCACACACACACACACACACACACACACACACCTGTATATAAGTTCAAGGAAGGAAATGCTATTTGTGTTGACACTAGTGATGTTAATGATGAAATGACAATAGTGATCAAAATTCAAATGACAACAGCAAAATGGTGTACTTGGTATATAATATAGGTCAGGGACTTTCAAAATTCAGCCTTCCTTATTTTCTTCACAGCTGAACAGGCCTCTCTGCTGAAGTTCTTTCCTCCTTGATGTTTCCCCTGGCATGAATAAACAGGTATCTCAACGTAACAGCTACAGAAATGGTACACTATCTTCTTCTCCAAATTAGTCCTGTTCCAGTGTCCCCACAATCTTATTTTATAGTGTCTCTAACCACTTTGTTTTAATTCCTGGAAAATAGGTGTATTCTAGATATTTCTATTTTATACAGGTAATCCATCTATTGGTTCTGTTGCTTGATTCAATTTCTATAGTATATCCAAAATCTGTTCACTTCTCTCTCCTCCAGCATCAATATTGAATAACTATCATCTTTCCCCCTATTACATAAACTAAGTATTCCAATAATTTTAATTTGTCTGTTAATCTGTTTTCTTAATTTTTCCAATCCTGTTTTTATTAACCAGATAACATATGAATGTATTTTATCATAAATGCTTAAAGCAAGTAAATATTATGAAACATGAAAGTCCTTCCTTTATTCTCCATCTCTGACTGCCCCTTTCTCTCCAAAGTTACTTCAGTTAAAAATATGATATATGTGTTTTATGCAGAGATATATGTATTAGATTATATGGGAGCTTATATGTTAATATTTATGTTCAACAGTCCATTGTTTTGATCTGGTTTTATCTGCCTTATTCTTAAACTTTATTTATCAAATTATAATTGTCTTACAATATTAGTTTCAGATGTACAACATAGTGATTCTATATTTTTATACATTACAAAATGATCACCACAATAAGTTGTTACCATCTTTTACCATACACAGTTATTTACAGTATTATTACTATATTTCCTATGCTTTACATTACATTCCTCTGACTTATTTTGTAACTGAAAGTTTATACCTCTTAGTCCCCTTCACCTATTTTATTCATCCCCCAGCCCCTCCCCTCTGGCAACTGCTAGTTTGTTCTCTGTACTTATGAATATGTTTGTTTTGTTGTTTGTTCATTGGCTTTGTTTTTTAGATTCCACATATAAGTGAAATCGTATGGTATTTGGCTTTCTCTGTCTAACTTATTTCACTTGGCATAATACTTTATAGGTCCATCTATGTTTTCACAACTTTATTCATTCATCTGTAGATGGACATAGGTTCCATATCTCGGCTATTGTTAATACAGCTGCAGTGAATATTGGGGTGTGTATATCTTTTCAAATTAGTATTTTTGTTATCTTTAGATAAATACTCAGAAGTAGAATTTTTGGATTATATGGTAGTTTTACTTCTAATTTTTTTTGTGGGGGGAACCTCCATACTGTTTGTACTACTTTACAATCCCACTGGTGCAGGAGATTTCCCTTTTCTCCATATTCTGGCCAACACTTGTTATTTCTTGTCTTTTTGATGATAGCCATTCTGACAGGTGTGAAGTGGTATCTCATTGTTGTTTCAATTTGCATCTTCTTGCTGATATACTGAGCATCTTTTCATGTGCCTCTTGGCCATCCATATGTCACCTTTGGAAAAATATCTAGTCAGGTAATTTGCCCATTTTTAAATTGAATTATTTATTTTTTTGCTGTTGAGTTTTATAAGTTCTCTACATATTTTGAATATTAACCCCTTAATGGACATATCATTTACAAATATTTTCTCCTGTTCCAGTAGGTTGCCTTTCTGTTTGGTGATGGTTTCTTTCAATGTGCAAAAGCTTTTTAGTTTGATTTAGTCCCATTTATTGTTGCCCTTACCTGAGGAGACATATCAAAAAAAATATTTCTAAGACTAATGTCAAAGAGTGTACTGCCTGTGTATTCTTCTGGGAACTTTATGGTTTCAGGTCTTACATTTAAGAGGTCTTTAATTCATTTTGAGTTTATTTTTGTATATAGTGTAAGAAAGTAGTCTATTTTCATTTTTTGCATGGAGCTATCCAGTTTTCCCAAAACCATTTATTGAAGAGACTGTCTTTTCCCCATTGTATATTCTTGCCTCCTTTGTCATAGATTAATTGAACATGCAATAGAAACATGTGTTCATTTCTGGGCTCTTATGTTCCATTGATCTATGTGTTTGTTTTTGTGCCAGTACCATAATGTTTTGATTATTATAGCTTTGTAGTATATTTTAAAATCAGAGTTCTGTTCTTCTTTTTTCAAAATTGCTTTGACTATTTGGGGTCTTTTGTGGTTCCATACAATTTTAAGACTATTCTAGTCCTGTGTTTTCATTTTCATTTGTCTCCAGGTATTTTTGATTTCCTCTTTGGTTTCTTCGGTGATCTATTGGTTGTTTAGTAACATGTTGTTTAGCCTTGACGTATTTGTGGTTTTTCCAGTTTTCTCCTTGTAATTGATTTTTAGTTTCATACCATTGTGGTTGGAAACAATACTTGATATGATTTCAGTCTTCTTAAATTTGTTTTGTGACCTAACCTGATCTATCCTGGGGAATGTTCCATGTGTGCTTAAAAAGAAAGTGATTTTTGCAGTTTGGGGATGGAATGTTCTGTATATATTTATTAAGGCCATCTGGATTAATGACTTTTTTAAGGCCGATATGTCTTTATTGATTTTCTGTTTGCATGATCTCTCCACTGATGTAAGTGGGATATTAAATTTTTCTACTATCATACTGTCAATTTCTCCCTTTATGTTAATATTTACTTTATATATTTAGATGCTCCTATGTTTGTTGCATAAATATTTCCAAATGTTATATCCTCTTCTTGGATTGACCCCTTTATCATTATGTAATGCCATTTTTGTCTTTTGTTACAGTCATTGTTTTAAAATCTACTCTGAGTATTGCTACCTCAACTTTCTTTTCTTTCTCATTTGCTATGGAATATCTTTCTCAGTCCCTTCAGTTACAGTCTCTGTGTGTCTTCAGATCTGAAGTGAGTCTCTTGTAGGCAGCATATACATCAGTCTGACATTTTCATCCATTCAGTCACCCTGCATCTTTTTATTGGAGCATTTAGTTAATTTACATTTAAAGTGATTATTGATAGGTATGTACTTATTGCTCTTTTGTTCATTGTTTTCTGGTTGTTTTTACCATTCTTCTCTGTTCCTTTCTTCTTCTCTTGTGGTTTGATGCTTTTCTTTACTGTTGTGTTTGGAGTCCTTTCTCTTTATTTTTTGTATATATATTGTAGGCTTTTGGTTTGTGGTTACCATGAGGCACATATACATTGACCTGCATATAGCACTTTATTTTAAGCTGATGGTCATTAAGTTCAAACACATTCTAAAAGCACTACATTTTTACTACCACCAGCCTCCAAAACATTTTGTGTTTTTTTTGTTTTGTTTTGTTTTTTTGTTTTTTTGCAGTCCGCGGGCCTCTCACTGTTGTGGCCTCTCCCACTGCGGAGCACAGGCTCCGGACGCACAGGCTCAGCGGCCATGGCTCACGGGCCCAGCCACTCCACGGCATGTGGTGTCCTCCCGGACCAGGGCACGAACCCGTGTCCCCTGCATCGGCAGGCGGACTCTCAACCACTGCGCCACCAGGGAAGCCCCATTTTGTGTTTTTGATGTCATACCTTACATCTTTATTTTGTAATATCTCTTAACTTCTTATTGTGGTTATAATTGATTTTACTACTTTTATCTTTTAACCTTCATACTATTGAATAGCTTTTTAAGTGGCTAATCCACTGCCTTTACTATGTATTTGCCTTTACCAATGAAATTTTTTCTTTGATATATTTTCTTACTCTTAGTTATGGCCTTTTCTTTCCCACTTAATGAAGTCCCTTTAACATTTCTTGTAAAGCCAGTTTAGTGGTGATGAACTCCTTTAGTTTTTGCTTCTCTGGGAAACTCTCTCCAATTCTGAATGATAACCTTACCAGGTAGAGTATTCTTGGTTGTAAGCTTTTTTCTTTGAGCATTTAAAATATATCATGCCACTTTCTTCTGGCCTGCAAAGTTTTTCTGAAAAATCAGCTGACAGCCTTATGGGGGTTCTCTTGTATATGACTATGTATCTGTTTCCTTCCCCAGGTTAGGGAAGATTTCAGCCATTATTTCTTCAAATATATTTCCTGTCCCTTTCTCTCTTCTCCTTCTGGGACCCCTATTATGCAAATATTAGTCAACTTGATGTTTTCTCAGAGATCTCTTAAACTATCCTTATATTTTTTAAAATTCCTTTTTCTTTCTACTGTTATGATTGGGTGAGTACTACTATTCTGTCTTCCAATTCACTGATCTGTTCTTCTGTGTCATCTAATCTGCTGTTGATTCCCTATAGTGTACTTTTCATTTCAGTTCTTGTATTCTGCACCTCAGATTGGTTCTTTGTTACATTTTCTAGCTCTTTTTCAAAATTCTCACTGTGTTCTTCTATTCTTCTTCCAGGTTCAGTAAGTATATTTATGATCACTACTTTGAATTCTTTAACAAGTAAATAATTTACTGTTTTTTTCCAGGGGTTTTATTTTGTTCTTTCATTTGGAATATACTCCCCTGCCTTCTTATCTTGTTTGACTTTCTGTGTTTGTTTCTATGAATCAGGCAAAACAGCTCTCTCCCCCTGTCTTGAAGGTATAGCTTTGGTAGGAACATCCTTTATGTAAACGGTTTGTGGCAGGTGACTTTGACAGGTCAGGTGGAGTTGGAATGAGTTCAGGCTAGGGTGTCCTGGGGTGTTCCACTCTGGGGTTCCCCTGGTGCGACAGCTTGGTAGGCATGGTCTGAGGGGTAGTCTCAGGGCACACTGTCCTAGGGCTGTCATAATGGCATAATTTGAACTAGAGCAGGCACAGGTCAGGAGACCCCAGGGCACACTGCAGTGGGGCTACCTTGGGGGATAGTTGGAACTGGTATGGACCAAGAAGCTGAACATTCTGGGGTGGCCTTGGTAGGCCAGCTAGAGTGCCTGGATTATGTTCCTGCTTACATTAAGGTGCAGCAAAAAAGCAAAGAAAATGGTGCTCTCTGGCATCTCTGACCCTGGAGAGAGTTCTAGCAGTCCATTTGGCAGATACTCTAAGGTTAATAAATGATTTTTCTTCACCTATCATCTAGGTGCCTTTTAAACTGCCGTTTTTTTCTATTGCTGTGCCCCAGGACAGGTGAGTCTATACACATGTTCCTCAGGAATCTCTCTCCTACTTCAGGTCGCCACATCAGGGGTGGGGTTCCTGTTGATACTGTGTTTCTGTCTCTCCTACCCATCTCTTGTGGTCCCTCTATAGTTTGTTGTGCAGAGGCTTTTCAATCAGGTTTCAGTTCTTCAGGCAGAATTGCTTTATATGTAGGTGTTGATTTGGTGTGTCTATGGGAGGAGGTGAGTTCAGGATCTTCCTATGTCTCCATCTTGGCTTAAAAATTGATACAGTATTCTTTAATACAGATGTTCCCTGATTTATTTGACTACTATTCTATTAATAAATGTTTAGATTTTATTTTCCATTTCCACTTTTTTACAAACATAGTGGTGAACATATTTTTAGATAAGTCTCTAGGAACATGGGCAAGCATTCTTTTTAAAAATTTAGAATAAACTTATAAAAATCAGATCCAAAAAATGGTTTTCTGTTGCAGTTGAGAATACAATCCAAGGCCTTTAGCATGTATGACAAAGCCCAAACATCTAGTGTGTACCTCCTTTCCAATCCTGAGGCAATTGTCCTCTGGCTTGTTTGGTTCCAACTATACTGGCTGTTCATTAATTCTGAAAATATTCCACAGTTTTTGTATTTTTCCCATGTGGTTCCCACCCCCTGGAAAGCTCTTACCCAACTCTTATTCCTGTTAACTCTGATTTTACCACTGTCTCATTTATATGCTCAATCCTTAGAAATGTGGTCTGTATTCCAGTGACCCCACTTCCCCTAATGAAACCAGGCCTGCTTATTATTATAAATAAATCATTTATAATATTTTTCATTTAAGCCCTTATAACAAGTTGTGAGATTACTTAAGATCAGCTATCTACCCCAGCCACCTCACCCTATAATCTGTAAATTCTATGAGGATGAGGACTATTTTATACATAGAGTAGTGAATCAATAAGTTTATGTTTTTTGAAAGTCCAATGTTGAAACTGTAGAGACTTGGGGGTACTTTAGTACTTTGCAATCCCCAAACAGACAACTTGCTTTTTAAAAAAAATTTTTTTTAATTAATTAATTTTTTTGACTGTTTGGTCTTCGTTGCTGTGTGTGGGCTTTCTCTGGTTGCGGCGAGCAAGGGCTACTCTTCTTTGTGGTGCACGGGCTTCTCATTGAGGTGGCTTCTCTTGTTGCAGAGCATGGGCTCTTGGCACGTGGGCTCAGTAGTTATGGTTCTCGGGCTCTAGAGTGCAGGCTCAGTAGTTGTGGCACATGGGCTTAGTTGCTCTGCGACATGTGGAATCTTCCCAGACCAGGGGTTGAACCCGTGTTCCCTGCATTGGCAGGCGGATTCTTAACTACTGTGCTACCAGGGAAGCCTGACAATTTGCTTTTTATGATGGCTCCTGCATTATAGGGTGTATGTGGGTTAGGTTGCTTTGTTTTGTCTGTTTTGTTTTGGAAAAGAGCTCAGATGAACAAAATTGAGTTGATGACATTTCAAAATTCATGGCATGCTGTCATCAGCAGTCTGTGTACAGCCCTTTACTTTAGCATTTTTACTCTTTTATTCCTAATCCCCAAGCTCAAACCCCAGTAGTTACCCACACCTGTTTTGAGAATGCTTTCTTTCCGCCTTCCATGGTTATTTATATCTTACATTTTCATGAAGCTTAATCTATTAATTGTTCCCTTAATCACTTGTGTTTTCATGCACCTGTTTTAAAAATTTTTCCAATCTTAAGATCACAAATATATTCACCTACATTTTCTTGTAGGAGTTTTTATATTTGTTTCTTTCACATTTATGTCTTAGGTCTATTTGGTTTTAATTTTTGAATACAATTGTGGTAGGAATCTAATTTTTGTGCTATATATTGACCAATACTATTTACTGAATAATTCATTTTTTCAAATTGTTATATACATTTATATGTTCCCATGTAAATGCTCCCATTTCTATATTCTCAGCTATGTATCCATGTTTTATTAATATTGTTCCAGAACTGGTCTGTTTTAAATTATAAGTATTTGTTATATGACTTAACATGTGATAGGGAAAGTTTTTCTTTTTTGCTCTTCTTTGAAAAATTATTTTATCTCTGTATTAAACTTTGTTCTTCCATGAAAATCTTAGAGTCATTTCTTCTCCCCTAGCCTATAAATGTAATTTAATTAGAATTGGATTTAATTTTATTAAGAAATTTGAGAGAATTTATATTTTTGCAATGGTAACCCATTCCCAATGGAGAGGGGATGGCTGACAATTTATTTAGTTTTTCTTTTATCCTCTTCATCATTTTGAAATTTCCTCCATACAGTTCAAAGCCATCTTCATTTGGTTAATTACTAGAAACTCTAGATGGATAGGAGGATAGAGATAGATATTGTAAATGGTATTTATTGTCTTATTGTATTTTCAATTGGTAATTACTGGGGTGTAAAAAACTTAATTAGTTTGTATATTGACATATTATCCTGTAGTCAAGTTAAATTCTTCTACTAGTTTTAGTGTTTTGTCTCTTGATATTCTTGTATTTGCCATGACAAATGAAAGCAAATATCTATACATGTCTTTGGTTTTTCCTCTTGTTTTGCTTGACTCTAATATTTAATTATATGATAAGCAGTGTAAAGAAGAGAAGGTGCCCATATCTTTTTGCCACTTTAAAGGAGATGTTTCTAAAGTTTTTCTCTTTCCATATGATGCATGCTACAGGTTAAGGTAGATAGACTTTAAGGGTAAGAGAGTTTCTTATTTATTCCTGGATGTTGATGTTTATCAGGTAAGTTTCTTTAGCTATTAAGATAATTGATTTAACAATGTGCTGTATACCCTGAAAGATGTGGTAAAATGTGTAAATAATAGTGCCTAGTAAGAGCTAGTTTTTATCCAGATTGTTTATAACATAGTCATATATAGAATAACATACTCCATTAATCAGTAGTGACCCTTTACACACAGTATAATCTATACTTCTATCTTTGTAGTTTAGTCTGCACATATTCTGGTATGCAGCTTAAGTTAGTTTTAAAAGTTTCATCTTTTGAATAAGGTAATTTTAGAGATTTTTATAGAATCAATGGAAGACTGATTCCAATCTTCTATACACGTCTTGGTTCTTTATTTCCCCTCTTGCATCCTACTTTCCATTTCATGCTTTCCTATATTCAGAATGACTTTTCTATTGGTCCTCATCTTTTGAAATCTTACCCATCACTTAAGTAAGTTTCAGTGTAAATGCTCTATTCTTCTAGAAGACTTCTCTAATATACACAGAACAATAAAAATCTCCATTCACTGTGATCTTAGATTAGTTCTTGCTCCTATAACATTTTCTACTTTGCACTAGTTTAATAAGCATGTATTGAGTAATCATGTGTGTTAGGTATTGGGGATACAAAGATGAAAAGAAAATGTTCGTGCCTTCCCACAAGTAGGTCAACATATAGGAAGAGAATGAGACATACTTAAAAACAAAACGTAATGTGATAAGCTCAATTCCAGGAACTGATGAAGCAGAAAGAAGGACTGAGCAGTACTATATGGAGTTAAGGACAACCTTCACAGAGAAAATGATGCTTAAAGAGCAGAACCGGGAAGTCATTTCAGACAGAAGCCACTGCATCCAACAAGGCATTGAGGCATGAAATGGTGTGTTTTTGGAAAACTATGAATAAGCTGATAATTGGTTGCAAAGAGAGCACATGTGAGAGTAGGGAATGGGCAGAGAGAGTGGTGGATGTGAGACTGGACAGTTATGCAACTCCCAGTTTTTAATGAACAAGATTAGGCTGGCAGCACTTTGAGTGAATGAAAGAGCAAGGGAGGGAGAGATACAAGAGGTCACTGCCAAAGATAAACCAGATGTGTAATGAGAGTGTTGAGTGAGGCTGTGGCATCTGAGAGGGGAAAAGACATACTTAGGTGATGTTTTGGAGATCAACCCAGGAAGACCTTCTTTCTGACTTATTAAAAGAGAAGTATAAGAAACTGGGAGTTTTCTTTCTTACATGCTATTTAAGGTGAGACTTGCAGGAGGAAAGATCAGTTTTATTGAAGTTATTCAAGTTTGGAGATGTGGAAATTAGTGATGGAAAAGATTAAACATATGAAACTAAGCTCAGGTACCAGAATGAGAGTTGCAGGTCTTAAAGAAATCATTTACATATGAATGTATGTATATAAATAAATAAAATTACTATACAAATGGTAGTTGGATGGTTGCACTTAAGACTTCTCAGAGTAAGCATGTACAGTGAGAAGATCTCTAAGGCCAAATCCTGAATGATACTAAATTTACTATGAGAACTGAAGAGGTGAATTCACAAATGTGACTGATAAGGATACTCAAAGATATAGATGGATAATAGAGGGGTTAGTGTTGACATAAAAAATATTTTCCAGAAGATTGTTACACTCTCTACCTTCTGTCATAATTCTTCACCTGGATGAAACTTCTATTTCTGTGGTCAGTTCCTTGACTCCAATCTCCCAATGACTGTCTTCTAACCTACCTTCAACACTTATCACCACAGTCAAAACATATAGTGCTTTTCAAATGTGACTTACCATCAGAGGGTCATTAAATAAATTTCATGGGTTATAACCAATATTTAACATATGAACATGGAAAGAAAAGGGTACAGCAGGATTAGATAAAAAGGAATCAGTGTAGCAGATGATATGGTTAAGTCATGAAAATCCTGTTAATGAAGCTCTCTTGTCCATCCATATGCCAAGCAGGAATGATCTCATCCCTTTCTGAATTCTTGAAGCACCTTCTCTGCATCTCCCAAAGGGTGTTTATAAATTCTATCATCCTCCCACTAGAATAGAAAGTCCTTGAGAGGAGGGATCTTTCTGTGTCTGATTCTCCATTGTATCCTCAGGAACTAGAATAGCACTTAATACTAATTAGGCTCAATACCTATATATGTTGAATAAATAAGTAATAAAGTGAACAAATTCTTCCCTGTATCATGTGTCAGTGTTAATAGAATCCACCTATTACTATAGATACATGCTAAAAATGATTGAAATGAACTCAGTCATTTATGTACTCAGTTCTCCTATCAACAAAAGCCACTATTTTGATGCAGTAAGAGAGTCAAGTTTTATCTTCTTTGCAGTCACTGAAGTCTTTATTCATAACCATTGTATAATTTCTCACAGGTTAGCTGGGATCATACTTGTTGAAATCTGAATTAATAAAGAATAAATATGTATTTTGCTTAATTAGAATATATTTTCTAAGATGAAACTACACTCATTTGTGTTCAAGTAATTTTACTGTTTTCTGTATTTCTTTTCTTTTTGTAGAAAACCTTTTTTCCTGACTATAATCTGAATCTGCTTCCTATTTTTAAAATTTCAGAGCAGATGGCCTTGCAACATGAGCAATAACCTATAAAAAATGGTGTATACATGATCATATGAACAGGTTTTTGATGATATAATCAAATGAAATTTATATAAGTTGAACTGACACATGTATAATTATACATCCAATTATTTTCTGCATGGAAATTATACAGAAATGAGAGCAGTGCACATAAAACATAACATTGCATTTATACAACCAAAACAAGTTTTTAAATGGCTTATTTTTCTTTCGTTGTTCACCAGTATCTAAAGTCCCTGTCAGTGTGAAGAACATCTCCTTACCCTATGGGATACATGCATATGACATGTACACACACACACACACACACACACACAAATTCTGTCTCTGAGGGATACTTGACAATAAGTCTGGGTGGAAACCCACTAAGAAGAGAATAAAACTAAGTTTGGTTTCTGATTCAATTGCATGTAGGCGTTCTGTGGCCAAAAGAAGTATGAAATAAAACCATAAGTCTGCTCCACCCCGATAGTATCTTATGAGAACTCCTGAGAGGAAATAACTTGGTTGTGAATATAACCTCTTTGAAAATCCTATGCTTGTTATTTACCCTTCTTAGAAGAAGTAGTAAAGGCAAAATGTTAGTGAATATTTACATTTAAATCCATGCAACTCTTTTTAAAGAATTAAGAACTTTTGGGCTTCCCTGGTGGCGCAGTGGTTGAGAGTCCACCTGCCGATGCAGGGGACATGGATTCATGCCCCGGTCCGTGAAGATCCCACATGCCGCAGAGCAGCTGGGCCCGTGAGCCATGGCTGCTGAGCCTGCGCATCCGGAGCCTGTGTTCTGCAACGGGAGAGGCCACAACACTGAGAGGCATGCATAAGGCAAAAAAAAAAAAAAAAAGAATTAAGAACTTTTGTTCAGTGTTAAGTAAACATAAAGGAATTCCCTGAGATGTGAAACTGTGAAAAATACTTTTATTTAATTTCCTAGAAATGTCACGTTTCATTCTGAAGCAGGTTATAAACACAAATTATAAAGCTTATATATTACAGGAAACTGAATTATTAAGTAATTTTAAGTAATCTATAGAATGTTTTTTTAAGTAGGAAAGGGAGGTTGTCCCTGTAGCTTGTAAATGAAATTGTCCTATAATTATGAAGACCCCACTATGTAAATTAATGGATGTCTTTGTATTAACCTATTGGCATGGTGTATGAGAGCACATGGTATTTACCCTTGATGAGGGTACTCCTGTTGAACAGAAAGCACCAAATTTTTTGAATATGTTAGAGACACCCTTTATTTCAAGTAATTCACAGAGAAAAGGCTGGGTCCAAACATAAAGCAGAACATTATTTCACAGAAGCAGAAACTAAAATGAAAGAATATATCTAAGCTTTTATTTAGTCTATTAAGTTTAACCCCAGGATTATCTCTCTTATCTCTTTCTCCAATTAACATGTAGAAAGTTAAGATATGTGCATCAACACAGAGTCTATGTTTAATTAACTTTCTCCTCTGATTTCTATTTTTTTCTTTTTTCTCTTTGTTTTCCCCTGTGTTGAGAATATAATGTGTCAGAGATTTTTGCTATAAGAAATGGATGATAATTATTCATGTCCCTAACTAGAGCCCCACATACTGATTTTACAATGCACGTTTTTCTCTTGGAGGATTGTAGGAAGTTGGATTTTCTGTCTCATTTTTAGACTTTGTTATAATGAAAGAGTTTAGAGAGGTGTCATCTAGTAAGGTCAATGTCTGGCTAGACAAGAAGTCATATATTAGACATGTCTCTTATCATTATGATATTCCAGGGACTGGTTTTAAGCTTCTCTGTCTCCAAAACCCTGTTGTTTTAGGGCATCTAGAGTTTGTTAATACCTGTGGAATTGATGACTAAATTCACAAAAGACTGATGTGAATAAACTAAATTACCACTATGGTAATTAGAACTGTAGAAGGGAGCCAAATATTCTCTTCCTAAAAGGAAATGGTCGGGCTTCCCTGGTGGCGCAGTGGTTGGGAGTCCACCTGCCGATGCAGGGGACACGGGTTCGTGCCCCGGTCCAGGGGGATCCCGCGTGCCGCGGAGCGGCTGGGCCCGTGAGCCATGGCCGTTGAGCCTGCGCACCCGGAGCCTGTGCTCCGCAACGGGAGAGGCCACAACAGCGCGAGGTCCACATACCGCAAAAAAAAAAAAAAAAAGGAAATGGTCACTGGTTGCCAAAATTTCTTCTGGTGTATACCTGATTCATTGCAGAAATGGGATAGTTGGATAATGAGAAGCATCTCAGCTGGACAGCTTGATGTATCCATCTCCTGGGTAAGGGTATACTTGCCAAATTGATACAAATTTTGCTATCAGATCAGAATACACTCTTCTAATTAATGCTAAAGATACATTAATAATTTATTTATGGATTTTCATTTGTCTAGACTTCCTAGAAACAGCACTCATTCTGTCAACACAATCTTTCTTTAAGCTGAGAACATACAGTCGTTTAGGTTTTGGTGTAATGACAGTCATATTCCAAGCCTGCTTCCAGAGTCCATATTTTTATGAAAACAGTTGGGCTTTGGCATTCCCAAAACTCCTTTACTTTTCCCTTCGTAATTATTTACAATGCTTTTTGTAGTTTTTCCAGATCCATCAGCATGGATTTTACTTCTGTAGTTGTTGATGTCACCATTATTCCTATCACAATTCCTACTACCACAATTTCTACCAACTAACAAGTACTGAGTGTAAACCAAGTGTCAAGTTTAATTTAATACTCACAACACCCCTAGAGGGTAGGTATAATTATTATCATACCCATTTTATAGATGAGAAAACTAAGGTTTAGAGAAATCTGAGGCCAAATAGAAAGTGGTTGAGCTGAGATTTGAACTCGGATATATCCGCCTCAAATCTGGATTCTAATTCATAGTGATTTTACTCTTACAGTGGAGCTCTTTCACATTCATAGACTTTGAAATAGCACTAAGCCATTTCTGAGATTTTTTTTTTTTTTTTGAGGAAGCTAGAAAAATTGAATAGAATCTGAGAGTTGCTTTGGAACTTAGATTTTTCTAGATAAAATATTACAAAGTAGGTCACTAATGTAATTTAAGGAACTTTAAATCTACCAGGGTATAGTGACCCTGGTAAAGTTGCTTGCCATGTTAGACTTGTCATAAATATTCCGTGAGAATATTTATAGAATATGGTAAGTGTGCATGGAACTTAGCAAAGCATAAAGCAGCACAGGCAAGGTGCTTGCCCCAAAGAGCTTGTGATCTAATTTAGATGTGGACAGAATACTAGATTCCTATAAAGTACCAGAGTTGGTTGGTTGACTCATAACCTCACTCATGGTGCCATAAATCAGATGGTAACACTCTAAACATCAATTGAGCACCTGGTTAGATCAGCAAATACATGTTCTAGACATAATGACAGCAGCAGGTGGTTTTATTCTGAAATAAGATGGGAAATGGCCAAGAAGGCAGGGGAAAAAATGTAAGATATGACTGTCCACATTGCATGCTACACAGCATCCTGGAAGGACAGCTATAGAAAGTCATGGTCAAAGGAGACTGTATTTCTTTTTGGTCAATGAGGCAATTTCATTGCTACACCAAAGAAGGGTCATTTTCAAGCACTTTATATTAAACATAATTATTATCAGTTACTCATTTTTAAAATTATTTTATCAGTTACTTAAGAGTACTTACTCTTAAATACTCTTGAGTACTTAAGAGTACTCAAGCCAAGTAAGATAGTCACTAAATTGAGTGAATCGTACAGTTGCTAGTGAAGATGGTACCCTGGAAGGAAGTGTCATTAGACTGTGTGCTCCTTGAGTCATTGTTCACTCTGGATCCCCACCACAATGACACACACACACACACACTTACTCACAGATTTAAAATGCAAAAAGCCCATCCAGTCTGCTTACTTGTTTCTTGAGTTTGGGAGAGAGAACAAACATAAGCGGCTCAGCTCCTTCTAGGCTTTCTCTTTCGGACCAATCTTCCTACTAAACCCATGCATTTCCTTTGTCTTTTCTCTTTCATTCAATGTGCGTAAGTCAGCTTCCACTCCAGTGGGAACTGGGTATGGGATGGCCAACAGTTCTGAGTGGCCAAGTTTAAATCTGTGAAAGTATCAGAAAGTCTGATTGTGGCCAGATATTTAATTTGTATCAGCTAGTACAGTTTTTATCAGTAATAAAACTTTTTCTCTCCATTTGATTTTGAGTTTTGCTCTCAGTTGGATCAAAACTTGAAAGAGAAAGGGTGGGATTAAATATCAATACACATAACAAGTGTTTATTAAATAAATGAGCCAGATAAATTAGCTGTAAAGGAAAAAAAGAAAAGCTGAATAGGTTAAATATGAGTTTGTTGATCTAAAATATTTAAAATTATCATTCATATATATGTATATATACACATAATTCATATATATATTTGAAGATATATGTATAAATCTTAGTTTTCTTTTAAGTCTTATTTTAGATTGTGGTTCTCCTGAAGTCAGGGTCTATATTTTATTCACCTTTATAGGAACCAGCACTTAATGGTTTCAGGCATACAGTAGATACCAACTATATTTAGTACTGAATAGACATGGATTTTTGGTTCTAAATAATATATCTAATCATATGTATAATTAACAGAGAGATTTTGAAAAGTTGGCCTTGTATTTTAGAAGCTATTCTATTAAGTGGGATCACAATTTAGCTTTTTGTTATGGAGTGCAGCAGATCCTTACCTTAACAATCTTTTAATTGAAAAAATATTTTAAAAATCACTTAGAACTTCCCTGGTGGCAGAGTGGTTAAGAATCTGCCTGACAGTGCAGGGGACATGGGTTTGAGACCTGGTCGGGGAAGATCCCACATGCCGCAGAGCAACTAAGTCCGCAAGCCACAACTACTGAAGCCCGCATGCCTAGAGCCCATGCTCCACAACAAGAGAAGCCACTGCAATAAGAAGCCCGTGCACCGCAATGAAAAGCAGCCCCCACTTGCTGCAACTAGAGAAAGCCTGCACATAGCAACAAAAACCCAACGCAGCCAAAAATAAATAAATAAATAAATTTATTTAAAAAAATCACTTAAATTCTTTGGAATTTGTTCTCAAAGCATACAGGAAGTGGAAAAATATTCATTCCAGAAAATTGACTAAATCTTGGAAAAAACAGGGAGAGACTCCAGCATTTCAAATATGACTGCTCTCCCATTCCCGGCTCTGTCTTACTGAAACTACTCTGGGAGTTCTAATTAGGTGATGCTGTAATAAGACAGGGACTCCTTCTCTCCCCCACTCCCAACGTTCAGTCTAGGGCTACTTCATCTCACAGGGGAAAGGCCAAGAGTATTTCTCTTGCCTCCATCCTCAGGGTGCAAAAGCTGTGTGCCAGGTAGGCAGGGCAGAGATGTCTGGAGTGACCTTCTTCCACCCAGACCTCACTTGTATGGTAAATGCCTCATTCCAGGCTCGCAGGCTGAGAATACTGGGCCCTGATCACCCACTACCACAGGCCCTATGGGTAGAAGTTCCATACCAAGAGAGGCAAGTCAAAAAAGCATAGGACGTGTCCTCTCCCAGCACCCATTTGTAAAGCAGGAGTGTCATTCTGGGAGGAGTGTGCACTGTCACTGCTTCCAGTACTTGTGCAGGGATGCCTTGGTCCTGCTCATGAGGAGAGGCAGGCCAGAGAGGCAAGCATTAAAATGAAACATTCTTCAGCTCTGTCTAAGGAAACTGGCTTTATTTAGAACAGGGGGTATAAAATTCCATACCAATAGATGATAAAAAAGAATTAAAAAATGGAGTTCTTGGTGGAAACCAATTAAGTGAGTACAGTTATAACTCCATGATACAGTAGCAAAAAGTAAAACAGCAGGGCAATCAAGTTTAACACAGAAAGCCAGGGAAAGAGATAACCAAGAGTCCTTCTGGGGTCACTGTGAACCCTGGGGGGTTGGGAGTGCTGTGCATAGGCAGGATAGGACTTGGGACAGATGTGAAAACATCCTCAAATTCACACGGCCATCAGCAGAACGGAAGCCTTACTGACACAAGGGTTTAAACACAATGTCTGCTCCATGATTAGCTGAACAATAATTTACTCTGACCCAGGGCAGCTCCTATTTCAGCCAGGCTTAAAAATATGATCGGACACAACCCTAGGAGCCTGGAAAACTCTGTATGCCAAATGGTAAGCCCTCTCAGGAGTGATAAGAAAGGAAAGATACAAACTACTAGTCTCTATCCAAAAATGGGTCATAAATGTGAATTCCTGGAACTGAGAATGCTGCCTCCAAGCCACACACATATCCAAAGGTAATGAGTAAAACTTGGATTCCTAAGGGGGATTAAGTACAGTCTTTAACCAGTAAGTGGCTTATGCTGATTCAGGGACAAATCATAGGTAGGCAGGCTACAAGATAAATATAAGAAAACAAATCTTAGGACATCAGAAGCTGCACATTACAGGAAATAGACTTCAGAGTCAGTTCAGCTAAGTCACTAATCAACCAACCAAGTGAACAAACGACAGCATCAACTCTCCAGGGATGGGAGAAATCAATATCCAGAGTTGCTACAATATATTATCTAAAAATGTCCAGTTTTCAACAATATCATAAAGGGGGTAAAGGAATCTATTAAAAGGGCAAAGGAACCAACTTGAAAGGGATCCCACTGGACAAATCTAGAAAAATTTGAACATCAAAATTATAACCGATTACAAGCCATTGACTAAAATAAAATTATGTGTCCATGCTGATATGAACAAATGTGTCCATGAACATGTTAAGCTACTCTTTATGGTAAAATACCAAGTATTAAATGTGATGGAAATGGAAAATCACCATTTGGCAATCATTATGGTGGGTATTTTAGGTGAGAATCAAGGGATACCAAGACTGACCAGTGGAATCAAATAGGAATAGGATATTGCCATAATCTAAGGATATCTTCCCATAAAATTCCACTTATTACAAAGGGAAAAGCATGTTTTTGTGTGTGGAAAAACTGGGCAGAAATGTAATCCATCATGTTTACATGTATCCTGTTATATCACCAGTGGTGATGAGGTGTCAACCTTGTGTCCCTTTTGATGAGCTTCATTGAGAAGAGCACATGATAGTGTCTGGGATATTCCTGTTGGGGATGCTTCACCTGAGTCTGCTCAAGGAGAAGAAACAATGGACAAACCTGCACTGAAGGTCACCTAGACTCTAAATCTCTCAAGGACATTAATGTGATGGCAAGTCCAAGGAACAGCTCCCTATTGAAGGAAGGAGATGATTGTCCAGAATAGAGAAAAGGAATGATTTTTATTCAGACCGTTGAGACATTTGGCCACATTTAAAGGAGTCTGTGGATTGGATAATGTTGAAACAATGTTGACTTCATTTGGAGGTTAGGTGGAAGTCATATATAATGTTCTTTTTCTGAAGGAATCTGAAATATTTTGTGTGAAGAGGCAAATGTAGTAAAATATTTTATATTTGAAATTATTTTAAAATGCATTACTGGACTTCCCTGGTGGCGCAGTGGATAAGAATCTGCCTGCCAATGCAGGGGACATGGGTTCAGTTCCTGGTCCGGGAAGATCCCACAGGCTGCAGAGCAACTAAGCCCGGGCGCCACAACTACTGAGCCTGCACTATAGAGCCCGTGAGCCACAACTACTGAAGCCCACGTGCCTAGAGCCCATGCTCTTCAACAAGAGAAGCCACTGCAATGAGAAGCCTGCACACCGCAACTAGAGAAAGCCCATGCACAGCAGCAAAGACCCAGTGCAGCCAAAAATAAATGAATAAATTAAAAAAAAAACTGGAAATAACATTTTCTAAAATAAATAAGTAAATAAATTAAATTAAAAGCATTACTTTTATAAATGACGAAAAATTTTTCTAAAATTTAGTTTGTGCTTCTTGACCCAAATATAAAAACCTAAAATTGAATTTGGTTTAAGGAACAAAGGAATAAAGCAGATTAAAGTCTTTTTAATTTGTTTTGGCTTTAAAGCATTATTTGCTTTAAAAAGTAAGAATCTGGGTTGAGGGAATCAGGGATTGATACCAAGAAGTTTCTACTCCAAAACCTAATATAATAATTTCAGGACTTCTCAAATAGTGTTTAAAGTGATGAACAAGGATCCTTATGTGGAACTCAGCATTGGAAACATTCTGTGAACAAAGTTTTCCACAGTCTAAGGAACAAATGATTTGTAAATATTTCCTGAATCTTGGCTTACACTTTTCCTTACTTTATTTCATATAATCAATTTATTTTTGAATTATTTCAAGTGATTATTTTTTCTTGTGCTGATAACCAAGTTCAAAATTCAGTGAAAGCTCTTATTCTTGGCCCTGGAAAGTAATAATTTTTGGTTTTCATCTTTGTTTTTTAAGATTCTTTTAACATATGACTCTAGTCATGGGTGAATGCAATGTTTTTAAGAAGAAGCAAATGTTTATTTTGTTAATGTTAACTCACTCTTCAAATTGGTACATGCCTTAATGTTTAATTTGATACTGTTGTTCCTTAGCACAGAACTAGCTTCTTTTGTGGCTTTGGAAGCCCTTCAGCATGAAAAATCAATATGATATGAAAAGGCTAATATGCTGTAAATTATATTGTTATGACCTGGCCAGAAAAGCTACTCCATGACCTCATTCAGTTTCTGCTGTGAAAACAAGTCAGATTGACACACTGCCAAAAGCGATGCCATGTTTATTTACAAAATCATGAACCAAGGACAATTGTAAATTGACTCACTAGTACATGACTCGATTTTTAAAAGAAAAAGAAAGGGGGCTTCATATGCTTTTAACCTCTCTTTAAAAATAAAACTCCAATTTTTTTTTTTTTTTTGGTCATGAATTTAAGGTGGTCCTAGAGTTCAACAATAGTACACTCTGGGACTTCCCTGATGGTGTGATTGTTAAGAATCTGCCTGCCAATGCAGGGATCATGGGTTCGATCCCTGGTCCAGGAAGATCCCACATGCCGCGGAGCAGCTAAGCCCGTGCACCACAACTACAGAGCCTCTGCTCTAGAGCCCACGAGCCACTAGAGAGAGCAGCAGTGCAGCCCTCAAATGCAGCCAAAAAAAAAGTACACTCTGTGGATAGTAAAATATTGTAGAAAGAGTAAATATTCTAGATTTGGATATTTGTTCAAATCCTGTATCTGCATTTTAGCATATTTGATAATGGACAAATTAAACTTAATCTTCTTCCTTACAATTTCTCTAAGTAACTGATAGCCATTCAAAAATGTCCAATTTTCTTCCCTATTTATTTTGGGGTAGTTCTCTTAAAGTTTTGTATTTTCTGGTTTCTCAAGGTAGTTTTTACATTGAAATTACATAGGATTTTACAAAAATTTCTCTTTGCTTCAGTAAATAACTTGGTTTTGGAAATTTGCTCATCATTCCCAGTTTCATCAGGTCAAGAAGATGGATTTCTTTAAAGGGATGAAAGGAAAATGGAGACATGTCAAATAAAAACCATGAGAATTGCAAGTAATCAACTGAAGCTGAACTTTGTCCTCTAAACATACCCTGTAGTTAAAAATCTATGTTCTGGAAAATATTGAATGGTTTGATGTCAGTCAATGTTCTTAGAGTTCATATGTGAAGAGGAGTTCACCTTGTCTTAAAGCAAATGCAGAAACTATCTTGGAGAGCGATGTTCTCAGGTCTGAGTGGTCTGTGTAGTCTATAAAAATGCGATTTTGAAGTATCCTTCAATCTCAGCTTCATCAAGTCCTGAAGTCTT
This sequence comes from Mesoplodon bidens, assembly GCF_964165515.1. Taxonomy (NCBI): domain Eukaryota; kingdom Metazoa; phylum Chordata; class Mammalia; order Artiodactyla; family Ziphiidae; genus Mesoplodon; species Mesoplodon bidens. The sequence continues at coordinate 157,840,503 of NC_138178.1, forward strand.
GACCTGATGAAGGCTCTCTTTCTGTCCACTCATCAGTCGTCACTTAAATATCTGCCAAAGGAATCCAGAGGAATCAGAGCTCATTAGACTAAGTGTAAAAGCAGAAATGAGTTATGTTGAGGCAGATCCTTGGGAGAGAGAGATGGGGGAGTTTCTCCCTGGTTTTGCTCTTTGAGAGCTCCAGAAATTTTGATTTTGTGCCCCATGTAGGCCAAGCATATATATCTTTGAGTTTTTTTTAAATCGACTTCAAAGAAAAATACATTTGTTTAAAATAACTAAACTTTAAAATTAAAATCTCACACAGTTTACTATGAGAAGTTATATCTAACAAAATAATGTACAGTATATTTTGATATCACCTTTCTGCTCCTTTTAAGTAAGGAACTATTAAATTTCCTTTTTCCAATTTGACTAAAACATTTTACTTATTCTGTATTTTTTTTTTTCTGCTGCTGCCTGCCCTCTGAGAGCTTTTCAGTCTAGGAAGAAGTGACCTATTAACTCAGTTGTTTGTTCTTGACTTGTCTGCCTTCTTCTACTTAGGCAATATATTGAACTTTCATTACCTTATCATATTTTTTATTCCTAAATTAGGCAAACAACTGACAAGCATTCAACATGTCCCAATTTCATAGTCCGTCTTATTTCATCACCTGATGCTTACAAGAACTTTGTGAAGTAGGTGTTGTCTCACCTGATTTACAAGGTGCTAAGGAGGCCAGGAAAGTTAAATGATCCACTCCAGATCCTAATTACATAAGTCAGTCTGAACTTCAACTCAGCAATCTGATCATAAGCCTAGACTCAATTTACTATATTGCACCCTGAGCATAATTACATAAATAACCACCATTTGTTGGTGGCTTACTAGTTGCTAGAAATTATGCTTATTTTAGGGGAAACAAGGAGAGTATAGTGTAATAAGGTGTAGTCTGGCAGTATATCAGATTAACTTGGAGAGAGATTTTTCTAAAGTAATACAGTAGTTCTGAGTGATATAAAAAATGTGGAGTAGACAGACGGAGGCAACTGCATATGTGGGAATATATAGGAAAGGCTGCAAGGAAGTATGCAATTGCTTTGTAATTCTTTATATGTTTTGCACACTAAATTGTGGCTCTTGTATCCTTTGCATCAGGCTCTTGGTATGAGCTCAATAAACATTTGTTGAATCAATTAATGACAATCAAAAGGTCAAATGTCAGCTAGATTTTGCAGAAAGGGTAGCGATGATTAGCCAGGTCCAAAAGAGCAGAAAGGAATTTCTAAGTAAAGAAGTAGAATGTGAAAAGGCAAACAGGGAACTTAGAAAGGGCTTTGCAGAGAGGAACTGCAGAGAACAGCTTCATCCATTCAGCAAGCATTTTATTCAGTGCTTACTGTGTTCTAGGAACTGTTAAAGGCACCGGTAGTGAACAATGCACAAATTTCAGTGTGTCCAAATTATAATATCTATGGGGAAAATAGTAGGAGATCATGTCTAGTATATAGATGATGGCCATTTGTCTGAACACCAGGCTAAGGAGTTTTGATTTATACTGAGAACAACGTGCATGAAACTCATGAAAGTAATTTGTCAAGATTAAAATAAATTAGAGCTGACTTTTATCTATTTCATCAAGTTTTACTTCACAAAGTATATTTTGCCATGAGAAAAGTAAGTATATTCATCACTAAAAATTTAAAGTGAAGAGCAGAATATTTGATGTTTGAAAAATAACACTGCTGGATGGGAAGGAGATAAGCATGGTGAGAGCCTCAAATCAGACAGACAGGGGCTGGGAATCATCCAGTTAAGAAATGAGGAGAAACTGACAGCAGGTAATAGTTCCCAAATAGGAACACTTCTGGAGTTAGGATTGAAGTCATCTGATGACTGACCGGCTGTGGTGGGGTAGGATGGGGTTAAAGGAAAGAAATGATTCAGGGATGAACCTGAGGTTTTCTTTTTGTGCAGCATTGGCAACACAACACAGAGATATCAGCTTGCAGTGGGAGCACTCATGGAAAAACAAATATGGGCTTGAGGGTAGAGGAATAGCATGAGCCAGTTTTGGAATTGGTGGTTTGAGTTATGTTTAGTAGGCAGTTGGAAATACAGGTGTGGAGTTTCTGAAAAAGGCTGGTGCTGAAAATATATAATTAGAACTTATCTTAATAGAAATTTTAGCTGAAGCCAGGAAGGCAGATGTGCCCACCCAGGGAGAAAGTGAAAAAGAAGAAGAGCAATCAAAAAGGTGGAGAGCCAACAGTTCATGCAAGAGTGGAAGGAGACTAGGAATGAGCAGACAGAGAAAAAGGTGGCATCCTCACTGGGGCCTCTGCATAAGGCTTCTGATTACATATGTTTACAAGCCTGGCAGAGCAATAATTAATGCTGATGAGCTGAGTTCCTTGCACATCACAGATTCTGTTGTGCCCTTGACACTGGGAAGTACAAGGCTTCCCTGAAGATACAAAAACAAAAAGCAGCCTTTGTGGAATTTGCAAGCCAATTTATGAATAAAGCACTCAAGTTAGTCTAAAGGGAGCCTAGGGACTTGCTTCAACTCTTTTCAAGGAGAAGACTATTTCTGTAGCTGCTGCTGAGCATCCACTTTCTTATCCATAATCTTTGTTACAAAGATTAATCTTTGCAGATTACAATTGTTTAAATACTGGATCCTGGCAGCCTAACCAGAGGTCACGGGGCTTGGTTCAATAGGACCAGGAAAGACTAGGTAAAAGGGGTTCTCTCCAAACTGAGAAAAGAAGAAATTCTCTTCTAAATATTTGATTTAAAAAAAAATAGAGGCTGTATATGTCTCAGAAAGATGAGGTTTATCATCATCAATTTTTATCTTTTGACTTAAAACAAATAGACTGCCAGAAAACAAATTTCTCCAGCAAAGCTGAGTTTACTCTCCAACAAAGATGGAATCAGCACAGAATTGCAATTCAGGGTCTGCAACCACTGTGAGCCACATGCAAGTCTCAGGACAGCAAGAGAAGGAGACACTTTCATAGGGAAGAAAGTTGGGAGGGCTTTAGTAAATAAAGAGTCCATGGCTTTTCATTGGCCGAGTTGTTGCCAGGGAAGTAGAGGAGTTTTCCTTCTCCCTGTGGGGCTCTGCTCTGCTATTGTTTCAGGGCATGGCATGGGAGCTCCCCATTCTGGTTTCCTGACTCTATTTAATTGAGGTTTCTGTTTATTAATTTTTTTACCCTTCCCTGTCTTCCTGTTTGTGTGCACTACACTAATGTTGGTTGGATTAGTTCAGAATTATGCTCACTGAGGGGCTTCCCTGGTGGCGCAGTGGTTGAGAGTCCGCCTGCCGATGCGGGGGACACGGGTTCGTGCCCCGGTCCGGGAAGATCCCACCTGCCACAGAGCGGCTGGGCCTGTGAGCCATGGCTGCTGAGCCTGCGCGTCCGGAGCCTGTGCTCCGCAACAGGAGAGGCCACAATAGTGAGAGGCCCGCGTACCGCAAAAAAAAAAAAAAAAAAAAAAACTGGAAGAATTAGGCTCACTGTGATAATAAAGTTTTATTTGTTTGCTATTACATAAACCTAATTTTTTCTTTGGCATTTAAAAATTCCCACCAATTTATCTTTCTGTTTGAGAAGACAGTCTTATATCTAGAGAGAAACTCCAAAGAATGCTCAGATGTTAAAACTCAATGGCCTTTGCTAAATCTGGTCCAGGTTACTACTGGCAATTATGGTCAGACTGGCTGTAAATATAATGGGGCAATAATTTATGGGTATAGATGTGTTTTCTTCTACAACTTCCCCTTGGTCAGCACTTAATCTAAGTCATCAAGCGCATCTAGAGGTCAGATCAGCATATCTAAAATGACGGTATAGCAGTGCATTAAATCAAGAGGCAGCTCAGCATGGTCGTGGGCTGTATTGAATCTGGGGCTAGAAGCCCTAGGTTTCACCACCTAATTATTGTGCATCCCTGGGCAAGTTACCCCATCTCTTTGTGTTTCAGTTTTCGTTATTGCTCTGTTTAGGTTTTTAACTTGTAAAATAGGAATGGTGACAAGATTGTAGTGTGGAGGGTCATAAGACTCTCTGTTCTAGGGTTGTCATAAGGATTAAATTGGGTAATATATAAATACATTAAGTGATTCATCTGTGTCCTAATACCATACAGGCCTACCTCTATTAATAGTATCACTAATATATTCTGCAGCCTTCTGTATTTAACCTCTTAGTGTTTATAAAATCTTTTAAAATAATGTATCTTTAAGTATTTGAAGTTATTTAGTAGAAGGCATTATTCTAATGGCATTTAACAGCACTTACCTTCCATTTTGTTAACCTCATTTTGGCTATTCATCTGCATATTTCCTTTGGCCAGGCTGGGCACTTAATCTTTCTATCTTCCATAGTTTCAGACACATTTTTTAAAGTTGCTGTTAACAATTTTTAAAATTTCTTTCATATTTATATCACTATAGTGTTAGTGTTTCAAGAATAATATATCCTGGAGCTAGACCACGTGGATTTCAATCCTGGCTCCTTTTTTTATACTTTCTTTGACATTAAGCAAATTACGCAAATCTCTGTGCCTCAGCTTCTTCTCCTACATATGTATTGTATATGGTTATGTAGATAAAATGACTCAGTATAGATAAAGTGCTTAGAAAAATGCCTGGTATATAGAGGTTTGCCTTTAAGTTATATGACTTTTGAGTGATGGATCTACCATTTCAATTACTCATTGGGAATGAAGAAAACATCACTCTCCTGCTATGTTTACATTAACTGATATAACCAGTAGATGTAAATATTTGAAGTTTTTTGAAATTACTTTTTAAATGGAGAGAAAAACCTTATTTGAGAAACTTAACTGTGAATGATAATGTTGGGATACACACTTGGGTCCAAAACCTTAGGTCTTTGGTTCATTTCACATTGATTTCAAGAGAATTGATCACTGATAAAAATCTTTGGACCAACAATTTTTTTTACAAATTCTCTTATTTCCTCTCAGAGTATGCTCAAATTATTTGCAGAGCTACAATTTAAGGTGGACAAACTCAAACTAGTTTTTTTCTGGTCATTCTTTAATTGACAGATACTTCCTATGTTTTCATGCTTCTGATTTTACTTTTTGAGAGTCTCTACAATTTTACTAAAGAAAAAAAGATCAATTATGTTGAATTGATTAGCATTAAGTACAAGACAGAAAATATGGCTATAATCAGGTAAAAATCTGCCCTTGGTTCACTAATTCATCATTAATAATTTTTCATATGATTGAATTATTTTGCTAAATTGTCATTTCATTTGCTCCCTTTACTTTTTAGTTGTTTGATTATCATATATCCTTGTTTCTCTTTCATCCCATGCTTTTGGAATAAAATAGTAACCAATTTTGAGGTCTGAGAGTGCCATTCAACACTATCTAGTATAACCATTTTGTTTTAAAACTTAGTCACAAAATCACGCTGGACCAGTTTTCTAACCCAAGATCATGCTTATTACTAGTTACAGAATTAACAATAGCATTTGAGTCTTCTCAGATCTCTTTTTCCTCTGGTCACATACATTTTCCTTAGGGTCATTGTTTTTTAATTTATTTTTTATTGTTTTTTGTTGTCTTCAGTGCTTTAGTTTTTATCTTCTTTTTTTCTATCTACCAATCTCTGTGAAAGAATGACATCAAATTCAATCTTAAATAGAAAATGCAGCTATGGAAACTTGAACAAAGAAATGACAAAAATATAAACTTTTTTATATTTTCATGTTCAATCTTTCATTTACCATTGATTTATTCCTATAATTTGTAGGAGGAATAGCTTAAATATGTGATTGCCTCAAAATGCAAATTTTTTTCTTCAGTTGGGAAACTCCATGAATATGTCTGTTGCTACTTCTATCCATGAAGGAGCAATGCAGAAAGGGTAGTATTTGAATGTATATTTAATTTTAAAGAAACTGTTCAACTCATCAGTAAGAATTTAGAGCTATGTACCTATTCAACCAAATATAATTGTGTGAATATGTATTTTTTAAAGAACTGAACAAATGAAGATAACATAAACTGGATGATAGAGATAATTCAAACACATACACACATACAACATAGTGAGCTTTCTAAATATAGTAGTGTTAAATCATAGGTCTATCTTATTATCAGAAACCTTAATCTGAATAAGATATTGAGTTACTTCAAGTTTAATATAGAGAATACTTTGGTGGTTCAGTAATTTTAGGAAATATATAAAAAATTATGTTTGAATATTAGTTTACCAGGATGGAACTGTGAGCTTTCAAATTATTCAGGTTTTAGTTTAGGGGAAAAAAAGTCATACTTAATTCTGATTTAGATTTAACAAAAGCACAATGTTTGGGGGACTTATGATTCACTATTCACATCTCCAGTTCTAATATTTAAAAGCATATGATGCAAATGTTCTGAAAGGTGGGAGCTTCTTATTCTTCACCTATCTTAGTATTTCCAGCCTCTTATTTCAAACAGCACATCTTTATTAGAATTTCCTTGATCTAGTGATTTGCATAAAGGATACATGTAATATATATCTATTAATTCATTCACCTCAAGGTAATTTTGGATCACGTGGCCTGGGAAATTTTGAAAGAAACCTCTTTGTTGCTTCTGGATACAATTTTTTAGATCTTTTTCTTTTTTAAGATCTTTTTTTTTCTTTTTTTGATGTGGACCATTTTTAAAGTTTTATTGAATTTTTTACAATATTGCTCCTGTTTTCTGTTTTGGTTTTTTGGCTATGAGGTATGTGGAATCCTAGCTCCCTGACCAGGGGTCAAACGTGTAGCCCCTATATTGGAAGGTGAAGTCTTAACCACTGGACCTTTAACTTCCTTTTTTTTAAAAAAAATAGTGCTTTACTGGAGTATAATTGCTTCACAATACTGTGTTAGTTTCTGTTGTACAACAAAGTGAATCAGCCATATGCATACATATGTCCCCTCCCTCTTGAGCCTCCCTCCCATCCTCCCTATCCCACCCCTCTAGGTGCTCACAAAGCACGGAGCTCATCTCCCTGTGTTATGCAGCTGCTTCCCACTAGCTATCTATTTTACATTTGGTAGTGTATATGTGTCCATGCTACTCTCACTTCGCCCCAGCTTTCCTCTCCCTCCCTGTCCTCAAGCCCATTCTCTACATCTGCATCTCTATTCCTGTCCTGTCACTAGGTTCCTCAGAACCTTTTTTTTTTACATTCCATATATATGTGTTAGCATACAGTATTTGTTTTTCTTTCTGACTTACTTCACTCTGTATGACAGACTCTAGTTCCATCCACCTCACTACAAATAACTCAATTTTGTTTCTCTTTATGGCTGAGTAATATTCCATTGTATATATGTGCCACGTCTTCTTTATCCATTCATCTGTTGATGGACATTTAGGTTGGTTCCATGTCCTGGCTATTGTAAATAGTGCTGCAGTGAACATTGTGGTACATGTCTCTTTGAATTATGGTTTTCTCAGGTATATGCCCAGTAGTGGGATTGCTGTGTCATATGGTAGTTCTATTTTTAGTTTTTTAAGGAACCTCCATAGTGTTCTCCATAGTGGTTGTATCAATATACGTTCCCACCAACAGTGCAGGAGGGTTCCCTTTTCACCTTTCCAGCATTTATTATTCCTAGATTTTTTGATAATGGCCATTCTGACTGGTGTGAGGTGATAGCTCATTGTAGTTTTGACTTGCATTTCTGTAATAATTAGTGATGTTGAGCATCTTTTCATGTGCCTGTAGGCCATGTGTATGTCTTCCTTAGTGAAATGTCTATTTAGGTCTTCCACTCATTTTTTAACTGTATTGTTTGTGTTTTTTTTTTTTTTTTTTCTTTTTGCGGTATGCGGGCCTCTCACTGTTGTGGCCTCTCCCGTTGCGGAGCACAGGCTCCGGATGCGCAGGCCCAGCGGCCATGGCTCACGGGCCCAGCCGCTCCGCGGCATATGGGATCCTCCCAGACCGGGGCACGAACCCGTATCCCCTGCATCGGCAGGCGGACTCTCAACCACTGCGCCACCAGGGAGGCCCTTGTTTGTGTTTTTGATATTTAGCTCTATGAGCTGTTTATATATTTTGGAGATTAATCCTTTGTCATTTCATTTGCAAATATTTTCTCCCATTCTGAGGGTTGTCTTTTCGTCTTGTTTATGGTTTCCTTTGCTATGCAAAAGCTTTTAAGTTTAATTAAGTCCCACTTGTTTATTTTTGTTTTTATTTCTGTTACTCTAGGAGGTGGAGTTTGCAGGCTGGTCCCCTGCTGTCCAAGGCCTGCCCTCCCCGGCATTGGTCCTGGGGGCATAGGAGGGAGACCCAGGGAGATTAGGAGAGGAAGGTGGGAGGAGCGGGAGAGGAGCATTTGCCCCTCCCACTGGAGCCCAGGAAGCCTGCTGGGCTCCCAGGTGAGGTCCCCCTCCCTCTGAGACCAGGGGTGGTGGGCATGCCTGGGCCCCTTCTGTTTCTTGAGCCTAAGCCCCCCGCTTCAGAGCCCCCAGGGCCTTTCCCATCCCTGTGGGTCCTAAGCATAGGCCCTGCCCAAGAGGCAGGAGGGAGGGGCCCTCTGGGAGAAGGAGAGGAGTGGAGAGTATTTTACTTGCCCATTCAGGCCTGGGGAGATTGCTGAGCTCCCAGACCAGTACGCTGCCCTCCAACGCCCCCCTCCTCCCCAGCCACATTGGTCCTGGGGGCATAGGAAGGAGGCAGAGGGGAGAACAAGAGAGGCAGGCAAGGCAAGTGTTCAAATTTCAACTATTTAGTCATCTATATACTCATATTTTCATATTTAGGGTAATATTTTAAAGATAGTGACACTAAATTCACTTTCCTCCTATGTGCTCAAAACTCAACATACACAAAGCATCTCTGGCATTCTGCTCTATGAAATAACAGTAATTTTGTAACTGTTTTGATCAACTGCTTATCTATTAGACTCACAGAAAGTAAAGACTACTGCATTCTCAGACTAAAAGAATCAGGAAGAATTTTAAAGTACAATATAATACATTAGTGTCTTTTTAAAATGACCTCATAATAACATTCCTCTCCAGATTCTCTGGCCCTCACTGAATTTTAACATTTCTTAATTTCATTACAGTCCATTTTAGTGTGTTTTTGTCATCTAATTTTTGTTTTCATATATGCTACATTTTTTTCCTCAACCAAATTATGTTTGGAAGTAGGATATATGTCTTACATAGTCATGCATTTCCATCCTTCACAGCACTTAGCCTAGTGCATGACACATGAGTTGCTTAATTGCTTAATAATTCCCTGAAAAATATACTGGTGTTGGGGTTAAAAGTTACCTTAGGGATCATATACACATTATTCATAAAACATTTGAGTATTTATTCAGCATGGCATTAAGAAATTGGGCTCTGGAGTTACAGAACATGGCTCTGTCATCCTTAGTTGCATGACTTCAGGCAAGTCTCTGAAGGTTTCTGTGTTTACATTTCACATGCTCTAGAAGGAGCATAATTTACCAGTAGGAAGGTTCCATTATTCATATAATATATGTAAGGTTCATAGAACAATAAATATCTCTTACATGATAAAATACAATAAACATTTCTTTTCTGTGACCATGGTGATGAAGATGATGATGATGATGTCAGGGACTGAGTACATATAGACAAAGTTGTCTCTCTTTAAAGAAATTTACTGTCTAGAAGTGAGACTAAAATGGAGACCACAAAAGGTGATGCAATGTCATAAGCTATGGTACAAGACTGAAGAATAAAGTGGAAGCCTGGGAGAAGGTTCCCTATGGTTACCTAGGGAAATCAGTAAATGCCTCTCAGGTGAGGGTACATTGAAAAGATTCTTTAAAAAAATATCACTTTGGCAGGTGGACAGACTGTTAGTCCTTATACAGTTGGGTGAAATCATTCAACCAGAAAGAACTGTCAGTGGCAAGTATTCAGATTTGGGGGAACATGGGATATTCTGAGATCCAATAAATTAAGTATCACAGGAACATACTTTTTTTTTTTTTTTTTTTTTTTTTCTTTTTGCAGTATGCGGGCCTCTCACTGTTGTGGCCTCTCCCGCTGCGGAGCACAGGCTCCGGACGCGCAGGCCCAGCGGCCATGGCTCACGGGCCCAGCCGCTCCGCGGCATATGGGATCCTCCCAGACCGGGGCACGAACCCGTATCCCCTGCATCGGCAGGCGGACTCTCAACCACTGCGCCACCAGGGAGGCCCAGGAACATACTTTGAGAAAGGATGTTCTATGAAATTAGACTGAGGTAGGTAACTGGCAGGATGATTCTAGTGAAAATAATAAAAACGACATAGCTATCATTTTTTTCAAAGTATTTCTTCTTAATGAAGTATAGTTGATTTACAATATTGTGTTAGTTTCAGGTGTCCAGCAAAGTGATTATCTTTTTCAGACTATATTTCATTATAGGTTATTATAAGATATTGAATATAATACCCTGTGCTATACAGTAAATACTTGTTGCTTATCTATTTTATGTATAGTAGTTGTATCTGTTAATTCCATACTACTAATTTTTCCCTCCCTCTTTCTCCCCTTTGGTAACCATAAGTTTCTTTTCTATGTCTGTCTGTTTCTGTGTTGTATATAGATTCTTTTGTATTATTTTTAGATTCCACATATAAGTGATATCATATACTATTTGTCTTCCTCTGACTTACTTCACTTAGAATAATATTCCCTAGGTCCTTCCCTGTTGTTACACATGGCAATATTTCATTCCTTTTTATGGCTGAGTAATATTCCATTGTGTGTGTGTGTATATACATGGGTGTATATAATACATATATATTATATATATATATATATTATGTATATATATATCACATTTTCTTAAGCCGATCATCTGTTGATGGGCACTTGAGTTGTTTCCATGTCTTGGTTACTGTATATAGTGTTGCTATGAACACTGAGGTGCATGTACCTTTTCAAATTAGAGTTTTCACTTTTTTTTCTGGATATATACCCAGGAGTGGGATTGCTGGATCATATGGTAGTTCTATGTTTAATTTTTTGAGGAACTGTTTTCCATGGTGGCTGTACCAATTTACATTCCCAGCAACAGTGTAGGAGGGTCCCTTTTTCTCAAAACCCTCTCCAGGGTTTTATTTGTAGACTTGTTGATGATAGCCATTCTGACCAGTGTGAGGTGATACCTCATTGTGGTTTTGATGTGCATTTCACTAATAATTAATGATGTTGAGAATATTTTCATGTGCCTTTTGGCCATCTGTATATTTTCTTTGGAAAAATGCTTGTTTAGGTCTTCTACCCATTTTTTGGTTGAGTTGTTTGTTTATTTGCTATTGAGTTTTATGAGCTGTTTTTATACTTTGGATATTAACCTCTTTTTTATTGTGCTGTTTGCAAATATTTTCTCCCATTCCATAGCTTGTCTTTTCATTTTATTGATGGTTTCCTCTGATGTGCAAAAGGTTTTAAGTTTGATTAAGCTCAATTTATTTATTTTACTGACCTTAGAGTTTTTATGCCTTGGTCCCCTTGGAGTGGCTATTCTGAATATACCTAGATTTTGACTTCCAAAATCCTAGAGCCTCCTGCTTCATATGGCTATCTTGGAAGGCTATAAGAGAGACTTAATATTTCCTTTCTAGGACTTATCACAAACCTGACATTATATCATATTATATTATATTAATTTTACCATTGTATGCCTGCTATGATAGCATGTTAAATATAGGTATATGTTAAGAAACACTTAATTGTCTTTATTTTTCACTGTTGAGTCTCCAGAGCATATTAGTTGATCAGTATAATTGTTGAATGAATGAATACATAAATGAGTGGTTGGAAGAGAAACATATCCTATTTATAAGAGTATGGTTTCAGATTCTTGAGAATTCTGTAAAAGAATGAGGAGTATCAGACCTCAGTTATAATTTAAATGTGCTTCTCATAGAAACAATATCATATATATTATATATTACATATGCTGATAGCCTTTTGTGGGATTTATGGCCTAAGAACACAACTTCTTTTATTTCTTTTACTAATTTTTATTGGAGTACAGTTGATTTACAATGTTGTGTTAGTTTCTGCTGTACAGCAAAGTGAATCAGTTATATATATTTAAACATATATCCACTCTTTTTTAGATTCTTTTCCCATATAGGCCATTACAGATTATTGAGTAGAGTCCCCTGTACTACACATTAGGTTCTTATTATCTAATTTACACATAGTAGTATGTATACATCAATTCCAGTCCCCCAGTGTATCCCTCCCCCCTTTCCCCCTTGGTAACCATAAGTTTGTTTTCTACATCTGTGACTCTATTTCTGTTTTGTAAATAAGTTCATTTGTACCATTTTTTTTAGAGTCCATACATAAGTGGTACCATATATTTGTCTTTCTCTGTTTGACTTACTTCATTCAGTATGACAATCTCTAGATACATCCATGTCACTGCAAATGGCATTATTTCATTCTTTTTTATGGCTGAGTAATTTTCCATTGTTTGTATGTAGCACATCACCTTTATCCATTCATATGTCGATGGACATTTAGGTTGCTTCCTTGTACTGGCTACTGTAAATAATGCTGCAGTGAACATTGATGGGCATGTAACTTTTTGAAGTATGGTTTTCTCTGGATATATGCCCAGTAGGGGGATTGCTGGGTCATATGGTAGTTCTATTTTTAGTTTTTTAAGGAATCTCCTTACTGTTCTCCATAGTGGCTGTACTTATTTACATTCCCACCAACAGTGCAAGAAGGTTCCCTTTTCTCCACACCCTCTCTAGCATTTATTGCTTGTAGGTTTTTTGATGATGGCCATTCTCACCAGTGTGAGGTGATACCTCATTGTAGTTTTGATTTGCATTTCTCTAATAATTAGTGATGGTGAGCATCTTTTCATGTGTTTGTTGGCCATCTGTATGTCTGTTGGAGAAATGTCTATTTAGATCTATCGCTCATTTTTTAATTGGGTTTTTTGTTTGAGTATTGAGCTGCATGAGCAGTTTGTATATTTTGGAGATTAATCCCTTGTTGGTCACTTCGTTTGCAAATATTTACTCCCATTCTGAGGGTTGTCTTTTCATTTTGTTCATGGTTTCCTTTGCTATGCAAAAGCTTTTAAGTTTAATTAGGTCAGATTTGTTTATTTTTGTTTCTATTTTCATTAATCTAGGAGGTGTATCAAAAAAGTTATTGCTGTGATTTATGTCAGAGACTGTTCTGCCTATGTTTTCCTCTAAGAGTTTTATACTATCCAACCTTACATTGGGTCTCTAATCCATTTTGAGTTTATTTTTGTGTATGTGTTAGGGTGTGTTCTCATTTCATTCTTTTGCATGTGGCTGTCCAGTTTTCCCATCACCACTTATTGAAGACACTGTCTTTTCTCCATTGTATATTCTTGTCTACTTTGCCATAGATTAGGTGACCATAACTGTGTGGGTTTATCTCTGGACTTTCTATTCTATCCTTTTCCATTGATCTATGTCTGTCTTTGTGCCAGTACCATACTGTTTTGATTACTGTAGCTTTGTAGTATGGTCTGATGTCAGGGAACCTGATTCCTCCAGCTCTGTTTTTCTTTCTCAAGATTGCTTTGGCCATTCGGGATCTTTCATGTTTTCATACAAATTGTAAAACTTTTTGTTCTAACTCTGTGAAAAATACTATTGGTAATTTGATAAGGGTTGCATTGAATCTATAGATTGCTTTGGGTAGTATAGTCATTTTCAAAATATTGATTCTTCCAATCCAAGACCATGGTATATCTCTCCATCTGTTTGTGTCATCTTCAATTTCTTTCATAGCATCTTATAGTTTTCTGAGTACAGGTCTTTTGTGGCTTTAAGTTGGTTTATTTTCATAGCTATTTTAATTTTTGATGCAGTGGTAAATAGGATTGTTTCCCTAATTTCTCTTTCTGATCTTTTGTTGTTAGTGTATATGAATGTAAGTGATTTCTGTGTATTAATTTTGTATCCTGCAACTTTACCAAATTCATTGATGAATTCTAGTAGTTTTCTGGTAGCAGCTTTAGGATTCTCTATGTATAGTATCATGTCATCTGCAAACAGTGACAGTTTTACTTCTTCTTTTCAAATTTTATTCTTTCTATTTCTTTTTCTTCTCTGATTGCTGTGGCTAGGACTTCCAAAACTATGTTGAATAATAGTGGGGAGAGTGGACATCCTTGTCTTGTTCTTGGTCTTAGAGGAAATGCTTTCAGTTTTTCACTGTTGAGAATGATGTTTTGCTGTGGGTTGTCATATATGGCCTTTATTATGTTGAGGTAGGTTCCCTCTATGCCCCCTTTTTGGAGAGGTTTTTTTTTATCATAAATGGGTGTTGAATTTTGTCAAAAGCTTTTTCTGCATCTATTGAGATGATCATATGGTTTTTATTCAGTTTGTTACGATGGTGTATCACATTGATTGATTTATGTATATTGAAGAATCCTTGCTTCCCTGAAATAAATCCCACTTGATCATGGTGTATGATCCTTTTAATGTGTTGTTGGATTCTGTTTGCTAGTATTTTGTTGAGGATTTTTGCATCTGTATTCATCAGTGATATTGGTGTGTAATTTTCTTTTCTTGTAATATCTTTGTCAGGTTTTGGTATCAGGGCAATGGTGGCCTCCTAGAATGAGTTTGGGAGTGGTCCTTCCTCTCAAATGTTTTGGAAGAGTTTGAGAATGATGGTTGTTAGCTCTTCTCTAAATGTTTGATAGCATTCACCTGTGAAGCCATCTGGTCCTGGACTTTTGTTTGTTGGAAGATTTTAAATTACAGTTTCGATTTCATTACCTGTGATTGGTCTGCTTATGTTTTCTATTTCTTTGTGGTTCAGTCTTGGAAGATTGTACTTTTCTAAGAATTTGTCCATTTCTTCCAGGTTGTCCATTTTATTGGCATGTAGTTGCTAATAGTAGTCTCTTATGATCCTGTGTATTTCTGCAGTGTCAGTTATAACTTTTTTCATTTCTAATTTTATTGATTTGAGTTCTCTCCCTTTTCTTCTTGATGAGTTTGGCTAAAGTTTTATCAGTTTTGTCTATCTTCTCAAAGAACCAGCTTTTAGTTTTATTGATCTTTGCTATTGTTTTTCTTCATTTCTATTTCATTTATTTCTTCTGTGATCTTTGATTTCTTTCCTTCTACTAACTTCTGGTTTTGTTTGTTCTTCTTTCTCTAGTTGCTTTATGTGTAAGGTTAAGTTGTTCATTTGAGTTGTTTCTTGAGTTGGGATTGTATTTCTATAAACTTCCCTCTTAGAACTGCTTTGGCTGCATCCCATAGGTTTTGGGTTATTGTATTTTCATTGTCATTTGTTTCTAGGTATTTTTTGACTTCCTCTTTGATTTCTTCAGTGATCTCTTGTTATTTAGTGGCATACTGTTTAGCCTCCATGAGTTTGTGTTTTTTATAGTTTTTTTTTCCTGAAATTGATTTCTAATCTCATAGTGTTGTGGTCAGAAAAGATGCTTGATATGATTTCAATGTTCTTAAATTTACCGAGGCTTGATTTGTGACCCAACATGTGATCTACTCTGGAGAATGTTCCATGTATAGCTGAGAAAAAAGTACATTCTACTGCTTTCAGATGGAATGTCCAATAGATATCAATTAAGTCTATCTGGTCTAATGTGCCATTTAAGCCTTCTGTGTCCTCATTAATTTTCTTCTGGATTATCTGTCCATTGGTGTAAGTGGAGTGTCCACGTTCCCCACTACTATTGTGTTACTGTCGATTTTCCCTTTTATTGTTTAGTGTTTACTTTATGTATTGAAGTGCTCCTATGTTGGGTGCATAAATATTTACAATTCTTATATCTTCTTCTTGGATTAATCCCTTGATCATTCTGTAGTGTCCTACCTTGTCTCTTGTGACAGTCTTTATTTTAAAGTCTATTATGTTTGATATGAGTATTGCTACTCCAGCTTTCTTTTGATTTTCATTTGCATGGAATATCTTTCTCCATCCCCTCACTTTCAGTGTGTATGTGTCCCTAGGTCTGAAGTGAGTCTCTTGCTGACAACACATATAGAGGCCTTGTTTTTGTATCCATTCAGCCAGTCTGTGTCTTTTGGTTGTAACATTTAATCCATTTACATTTAAGGTAATTATCAATATGTTATGTTCCTGTTACCATTTTCTTAATTGTTTTGAGTATCATTTTGTAGGTCTTTTTCTTCTCTTGTGTTTCCTGCCTAGAGAAGTTCTTTTAGCATTTGTAGCAATGCTGGTCTGGCAGTGCTGAGTTCTCGTAGTTTTTGCTTGTCTGTGAAACTTTTTATTTCTCCATCAAATCTGAATGAGATCCTTGCTGGGTAGAGTAATCTTGGTTGTAGGTTTTTCCCTTTCATCACTTTAAATATATCCTGCCACTCTCTTCTGGTCTGCAGAGCTTCTGCTGAAAGATCTGCTGATAACCTTATAGGGATTCCCTTGTATGTTATTTCTTGCTTTTCCTTTGCTGCTTTTAGTATTTTTTTCTTTTTATATAATTTTTGTTAGTTTGATTAATATGTAACTTGGTGTGTTTCTCCTTGGGTTTATCCTGTATGGGACTCTCTGTGCTTCCTGGACTTGATTGACTATTCCTTTCCCATGTTTGGGAAGTTTTCAACTATAATCTCTTCAAATATTTTCTCAGACCCTTTCTCTTTCTCTTCTTCTTCTGGGACCCCTATAATTTGAATGTTGGTGAATTTAATGTTGTCCCGGAGTTCTCTGAGACTGTTGTCAATTCTTTTCATTCTTTTTTCTTTATTCTGTTCCATGGAAGTTATTTTCAACATTCTGTTGAATGCTTGCTTATCCATTCTTTTGCCTCAGTTATTCTGCTATTGACTCCTTCTAGTGTATTTTTAATTTCAGTTATTGTATTGCTCATCACTGTTTGTTTGTTCTTTAGTTCTTCTAAGTCCTTGTTAAGGATTTCTTATACTTTCTCCATTAGGATTTTGGATCATCTTTACTATCATTACTCTGAATTCTTTTTCAGGTAGATTGCCTATTTCCTCTTCATTTATTTCATCTTGTGGGTTTTTATCTTGCTCCTTCATCTGAATCATATTTCTCTGTCTTCTCATTTTGTCTAACTTATTGTGTTTGATGTCTCCTTTCCACAGGCTGCAGGGTCGTAGTTCCTCTTGCTTCTGGTGTCTTCCCCCAGTGGGTGAGATTGGTCCAGTGGCTTGTGTAAGCTTCCTAGTGGGAGGGACTGGTGCCTGCATTCTGGTGGGTGGAGCTGGATCTTGTCCCTTTGATGGGCAGGGCTGCGTCAAGTGGTGTGATTTGGGGTGTCTGTGGGCTTAGTATGACTTTAGGTAGCCTGTCTGCTGATGGGTGGATTTGTGTTCCTGTCTTGCTTGTTGTTTGGTGTGGGGCATTCAGCACTGGACCCTGCAGGCAGTTGGGTGGAGCCAGGTCTTGGAGTTGAGATGGAGACATCTGGGAGAGCTCTTGCCATTTAATATTCCCTGGGGCCAGGAGTCCTCTGGTGTTCCAGAATCCTGGACTAGGCATTCACACCCCAGAGGCTCAGGTCTGACCTCTGGCCTGGGAATGAATACCCCACAAGACACACGGCCTAGCAAAAAAGGTTGGGGCAGGGGTAAAGAAAGAGGGCAGGAAGAAAACAAATGAAAACAAACAGACCAAAAAAACCCCAAGATAAATAGGAAAGACAAAAACAAGCAAATGTTTGATAAGATTTCAATTTTCTTAAATTTACCAAGGCTTGATTTGTCACCCAAGGTGTGATCTATCCTGGAGAATGTTCCATGTGCACTTGAGAAGAAAGTGTTTTCTGCTGCTTTCGAATGGAATGTCCTATAAATATCAATTAAGTCTCATGTCTAATGTGTCATTTACATATCAAAGGCATAAGAGAAATACCAATTCCTTCTAGAAAGCTAGCTTAACCAGTTACAAAAGGCTCACTTTGATACAGTAGTACAGCCATTAGAGGCCATTGTTCTGTAGATCTCTTGGCAGCCCCCATTAATCAAGGACCGACACCACAAGACCCCACATACAGTGGACAGCCAGCCTGGGATTTCCCCTGAAAATTTTGGGATTACCCTGCAACTTTTGGGCCCCATATGTCAGTAGGCAGCCACTCCAGGATTACCCCTGCAACTTTCGGGCCCCACATATTAGTGGAAAGCCCTGCAACTCTCCATTCCCTGTCTTGTATTTCCTGATATCTCAGCACTCATGGGAGTTTCTTTGGTCTCCTGGCTGGCTCTGCCAGTTGTTGGGCTGCACCCTGCAGGCCTGTGTTTGCTCAGCTTCAAGACCAAAGAAAGAGTAAGCAACAAAGTCATCAATGTTTTAAAGGATGAGAGAGCTTAAGCATCTGGAGCAAGGTCCTGGAGTGATGCCCCACCATGTGCGGTGCGTGGCGGGCAGGACATGGTGGCAGTCTTTGCTCTATCATTTGTTAACTTAAGTACTGGGTGTTCATACGTTTTTCATTCAATCCTAACAATAACCCAGTGAGGGAGGTACTTGATCTCCATCTTACAGAAAGGAATACTGCTTATTGAGACTGAGTGATGTGCTCAGGTTTACACAACTTTGAAGTGATAGACCCCTTTTTGAACCCAAACAATTTGGTTGGGACACAAAGAAAGGATTATTAAATACAATAAAAAGTTTATGCTACTCAGTGCTAAATTATATAGTAATAGACCATGGGAGGGTTGTGATCTGCTGTTTCCGTAATCTTTTCCAACCAAAAGCCTTTTCGATTTTTTTGAACATCTTATAGCATTACTAATCATTAGAACATACTTTGGGAAAGTTTGAATTACGAAAGTTTGAAGTTGACAGTATGAAGTTTAAATGGAATATGTTGCATACATTTCTGTATCAGTAGTTCTAATCAGGGGATGGGAGCCACCCCATCTATTTGAACAGAGAATTCAATATTAAAAAATAACTGGGTATAATGTTGTTAACTAGTAACTGAGAGGGTAAAATGAGAACACTGACATATGTAGATAACAGTTGTGGGAAGCGAGTACTACTACCAAAAAGTCTATGCTACATAGTTCTTAAATAAAATACTTTGCAAAAATTCTGTTAAAAATATCAAGTATTAGAAGTCATTATTTGGGATATTGAATTTGAGTCTTTGCTCAGACCCTTAGATTGTGATTATAAATCTTGAATATATAATAATAATAATAAAATACAATTAATGAAATTGAGGATTTTAGGGAGGTTGAAAGTAGAAAGGAAACTTTCCTTCATTTGTCATAGCAGAGAATTACTAAATACTACATAAAAAATGTGATTTAAAAAAATATGTTATCAAGCAAAACTTGTAATTTTCTTAATCAGTTTTCTACAATCTTATATATTGTCACCAATAAATATCTATTTTTCTCTAGAAATACTTATAAACCGTCCAATAGTTCCTTTAGTTTTTAACTTTTTTCTTTGGAAAATGAAATTAAATTAAATAATTTTATAATGGCTTGAGAAATATAATCACAATATTACCCAGTATTTCTAATCATTAATATTTCTACTGGCTTTTTTAACTGGAAATGCATCTGGAATGATGTTCTCCAGCTATAAAAGTTTTAAAACATTTATATATTATTGTCATTGGCCTGTTTTTTTCTTTGTCTTCGAAGATTTTGTGTTGCTTGTATAATTTGTGTGGTGAGTATGCATTAGTTAATATGCAATACATTTATTTAAAAGACTGCATTTACAAGGTGGATATTAGATACCAAAAAAAGTAGTCTGTCATGTGTTTTGAGGCTCCATTTGCTAGTGAGAGTGGGCTCTTCCTGTTCTAGCAGGTCTGTTTGTCCAAGGCCCAGGAAGGGGGTCAACCTCTGGCAGCTCCAGCAGACCAGAGTTAGGGAGGCACAAACTCTAAGATTCATTCTTTTATTCATTCTTCCTTTGACTTCAAACCCTCAACAGAATCTTGCATTGTCAATGATATCAACTCCCACTTCTTCCTCAGGACTCTGTCTCTGTCTGCATTTGGAGCTTTCCTCACTGCTCTTGGGTGATTATTAATCCGCAGTCAGTGCCAAGGTCTCTAGGTCATCACCTCGTCCCACTGAGGCCACATTCTGTAAGGAGCTCTCCTCCAACAGTAACATTTGGGTTTGTCTCCATCTGTTGTTTGCAGGTTGCTTCAGTGCCCTGATAACATCACACAGGGAACAATTGAGTGCTGCAACTGGAAATGGTACACACAAACTTTAGGAGAAAGGGTGGCTTTTTTTTTTTTTAAGATTTTTCTTTTTTTAATTAATTAATTTATTTTTGGCTGTGTTGGGGCTTCGTTTCTGTGCGAGGGCTTTCTATAGTTGCGGCAAGCGGGGACCACTCTTCATTGCGGTGCACGGGCCTCTCATTGTGGCGGCCTCTCTTGTTGCGGAGCACAGGCTCCAGACGCGCAGGCTCAGTAGCTGTGGTGCACGGGCTTAGTTGCTCCGCAGCATGTGGGATCTTCCCAGACCAGGGCTCGAACCCGTGTCCCCTGCATTGGCAGGCAGATTCTCAACCACTGTGCCAGCAGGGAAGCCCCCGAAAGGGTGGCTTTTATACCTGTTCACATCTATGTCTTCTGCTGATAGTGCCTGCCTCAGCGTTGTAGCATGATTAGACCCACTGTTCCCTGATACTCACCATAAGAAAGAAAAAGTTTCAGGACTTTTTAGGAGTTATTCTTTTCTCTTCCTATCCTCAACCCACATCTAGAAATGTCTGTGTTTTACAAAGACAGTGACATGATAATTAAAAACAAAACTAGCATTGGCACTATCCATTATTTCTTTCTTCTGAATCTCTGGTCACAATTATTCTTGGAAGTAGTGTATTACTTGCAAGGCACTAGGGCTTTGGGGTAGAATAAGAAATTCTCCAATCAGGATCAAGTTCAATAAACTTGCTGCAATTAAAATTTTCTGCATCATTGTTGAGATTGCCAAATGGACCCACAACATGTCTTCAAAGGCATTAGGGGCAAAATGAGGATGAACTGACCTCACTAAACTACACCTGACTCCTCCCAGAATTCTATTGAAGGATAGAAATGTCCTTTTTTTTTTTCTTTAAATGTCTAGCTTAGCTGGACTGAGTTAAATACTAGTACTATAAGGATATAGTACACGGACACAGATTTACCCTCAAGACCCCAATCCAATGGGACAGACAATCAAAATTAAAATCCAGGGAGATAAGAGCAACAATGAAAGGGAGTCCAGAACCATTGACTAGAGCATCCTAACAAGGACTGGCAGTCAGGGAGTCTTCCCAGAAGAGGTGACATCTCCGTTGAGTCTTAAAGCTTCCCTGGGAATGAGCCAGGTAAAGTCTAATGAAATTCTCAGTGAGGAGATTATGTTTAAACTTCCCAGAAGAATTGTTGCAAATGAAATTGCTGCTACTTTTCCATTTGGAGCTTTCCTCCTCCCTGAGGCAATTATAGAAGCAAATTTTCTTGCCTAAAAAAGAATCAACAGGGGCTGGCTTGCAACTTTACTGGACCCTTAGAAAACTGGCAGCCAAACCTACAGATAGAGGAACTCTCCAAGGACAGGGAAGGAGAGATAACTGGGCCCTGGGCTGTCTCAGGATGCCTGTTTGTTCCCTGACCAAAAAAAAAAAAAAAAAGCTGAGAGCAAGATTCCATATCAAAGAATCTTTCCCCAGGAGCCTCAGAGATACTGAGTGAAGTTGCTGGGTTATCAGTTCTGTGAAGAAATGGTGTCAGCCGTGACATTTTCTTGCTGGCAGAGACAGAACACCCCTGAGGAAAAGACACTGATCTTAGTTTTGTTTATTCAATTGGGGGCGATGTCTTGCCAGGTTTTGATAAATGTGTTTAGAAAGCAAAGGGCTGTCGTTATTGTGCGGCTTCTGCTTATTGCAATTCTGGTGGTACCTGTCTGAATTTCAGAGTGGGTCCCAAGTGGTGCATATTTAGAACACAAACCATCAGGTAATAATAACTGTGGCCAATGCTTATTAAGATATGCCTAGCAATGCCCCTCAAATCTTCTTCCTCCATTAGCCAGGCTGGGGTGTATTTGTATAGGATTTTTAAAAGATACCTTGTTCCCTGTAATAGCTGGTCACTGATGTATGAAATTCCTTTAAGTGAGATAAACTTTTAATTCTGCAAGCTGCAGCTGAGGCTCAAAATGCAAATAGCCCTATGGAGATAAAGCTTTTGATTTTAATACTTTGCTGTGAGTGAATTTAATGAAATCTTCTAAGAGCAAATTTTTAAATGTGTATGGGGACTGGGGTGCTTATGTGTTAGTGTGTATATGGTACGAGAGAGAAAAAGGAGAACAAGAGGGATAGAGAGATTGAGAAAGACTGAGAGACAAACCCGTTGCCACAGTGGAAAGGTGATGAGGGGTGTACTGGGAGAAAAGAGAGATTTTTGGATAGACAGGTGCCATGGTGCCATTCTGCTTTTAAAAATGACAATGCTTAAAAAAATAATAAACTAACAAGTATGTAAATAACCCACTTATCCCTGGGGTTTCTTGGAGGGAAAGGGGAAGATTTCGTGGACAAATGAGGCTGTTGGCTGTGCTTATATCCCTCTTCAGCACCACTATCTCACCAACCTGGGAGGCCTACAGGACCCTCACTTCTGGAGGAGGGTTGATGGTAAACTGAAGTTTATGAAGAGGGTGAGGTGAGACCAAGGATATCCTTACAAGTGGAGATAACAAGACAGCAACAAATGCCAAGAAGGGCCATCTGGCTCACTTAAAAATGAAACTCCCCTGAAGCCAGTCCTGTGAAATGCCTTTTCTGACATCTTTAAGTGGGTGGGCTGCTGAAACAGGGAGGTATCATGAAAATTGTTCTGGCACTAGACTCAGGCAAACCTAGAATTAAATCTAGGTGCTGACACCTATTATTTGTGATGATCTTGAGCCTGTTACTTAAAGAAACTGAAGCTTAGATAGTTTAAAATAGAGGTAATACTATCTAGATCATACTGTTTGTTATGATACTGTGTGAAGCACTTCACAAAGGAAGAAATTAGTCTAATTATTTTGATATCAGCATCAGACAAAACTCATTAGAAAATGTCCACAGACTTCCAGCAATGCTTCTGCTGTGTGCCACTGGGTAGAAGCATAGCAAAAGCACTAACTGATTATTTTGTTTCAAAAGTGAGTAGAAGCTCTGCTCTCCTGGGAAGTAGCAGAGTGGAGGCTGTAAAAGCTGGTACTCTTGAGTCAGATGTGCTGGTTCAAGTCCTGATACCACCACTACCCTAAATTACTTAACTTTTCTATGACCTGTTTTTTTTTTTTTAACATAGAAATGCTTACTAATAGTAACTACCTCATAGAATTATTGTGAAGATTAAGTGAAGTGGTACTTGTAGCTGGCATAGAATAAGCACAATTATTACTACTGCTGAGCTTTATGTCCTGTTGCTTCTTAGGAGTAAACTGCAAAAAAATATATATTAAAAGATAAAGTGTCCAGTAACAAGGGCTCCATAGCCAGGAAGATCTGTGTTCATAGATGGTTGTTTACAGTCTCTAATTTTCAGTTTCCTGGTCTGTAAGATGGGTGTACTAACATTTGCTTCAGGATATGGGAAGTAAAGGAACCTGTCAGGATGCAAAGAAGTGAGATAAGAAGGGGAAGGGAAGGCAACCAACAAGTGGAGAATTATCAACTAGGTACCACTATGGGCAGCTAAAGCTTAATCCCACCGGAGGAGTTATGGGGGTCTATGTAAAACAGACTCAAGAGATGGGCAACAGAGCTGGGAGATGTGTACATGAACTCCTGTGAGCCTTTGTTCAAGGGCTGTTCCTGGAGTTATTAATTCCCCTGCTCTTACAGCCTATCAAGTAGGTGGCAAAGCTGGTTCCAGAGGCCTGAGAAAATCCTCAGGCAACCAAAGGCAGGTGATAGCTGTTGGAAGCTGGGCACAACACAGGGCACTGAAGCTAGCAGAGATGGAATGTGGGCAGGTAGCGTCTGCATGATAAGATTTCAAGCGTTTGCCATCTTGGGGGAGAAGAGGAATGAATCCTATGTGGCAATTTATTAATCTGTTTGGACAAATATTTGTAATGAATTTGCAATTTTAGAGGACACGCCATTTGTAAGCATCTGTTTCTTTTTATCTAGTAAAATCGTATCTATTTCCTTCACATTGGAGGAAGTGAGAAACAAAGTTCAGGGTGTTTAGTTAAGGCAGTGGATTCCAGTGTGATGTGCACCTACGGCTCCAGAAATACACAAAAACAGTGGAATTTAAATGCTTTCCTAATCACTTTATAAACAATTAGACCCACCTTGTGTACTTTTCTTGCTGGTTGCATAGTGTAGTCTCTGTATTTGCTTGTTTACATATAGTACCGGTATTCTTACAGTATTATAGGGCGTCTTGATTGATCGTTAGGAAGATAGACCAATGGAGAGAATAAGTCTTGTTTTTAATGCTGAAATTGGTAGAATATTATTTATTATATAACTGACAAACACCAAACTTCAGTAAAGGAGAAATGGGAATAAGTGTAAATGTGTTAATTTTCTTTATTTTTTATAATAGGAAATCAGCTACTGATTAAGATTGAAATGTGTGAAAACCCATATGCAAACACCATACAAACCAAAACAATGACCCCATAAATTTAACATTTTTACGTTTGACTTTTCATTTTAGAGCAGTGAACAGTAAGATGTGGCCCATGAACCAAATCCGTTCTGCCACTTTTTTTTTGTAAATAAAGACTTACTGAAACACATTTACACCCATTTTTTAATATATTGTCTATATAAATATATAAAAGAATGGAAAGCTGAATATAATTACTCTCTGGTCCTAAAATATTCCTCCTCAACTTCTGTTGAGGAAGAATATTTTAGGAAGTACTGTACTGACCAGAAAAGTCTGTTATTCTCCTCTCAACACTCTACTTTCAATAATTCTGGTCCCCAAATGTGTGGGATTTTCCCCCCATCCCCAGCAATTCTCCCACACAGCTGCATGTTCTATAATTTAACTCAGTTCTGCCACTACGTACCTGGAAATAGCATCTGATCCCACATGTTAAAGCCTCAGTTCCATAAGAATGCTTCCACACTACTTCGGACAATTGAAGTATAGATTATCACCTGGGTTTCTGACCAGCTATAAACGACAAATTCCCAGGACTCCTCGGGTTCGATAACTTGAAAGAACAGCTCACAGAACTGAAGAAAATGGTTTACTTACTAGATGACCAGTTACAACTCAGGAACATCCAGATGGAAGAGATATACAGGGCAAGGTATGTGGGAGTGGTGTAGAGTTTCTGTGCCCTCCCTGGCCCTGCCCTCCCAGCACTTCCACATGTTCACCATCCTGGAAGGTTGATGTAAGTTAGTGAAGGTTTACCAACCTCTGACCACCACAGTTCAGGGATTTCTATGTAGGCTTTATTTTATAGGCATGACTGATTATGTCATTGGCCTTAATGGCTAATTCAACCTCTAGCACCTGTCCACTGCCCAGAGGTCTGAAGGTGGGGCTGGAAGTTCCAACCCTCTAATGATGTGATTGGTTCCCCTGGCAACCAGCCCATCCCAGGGTTGTCTAGAAGCTTTCCAAATATCACCTCATTAACATAAAGTCAGGGAAGGTTGAAAGGAAGCTGTTATGAATAACGAAAGACATTCCTTTCACTTTTTTGTCCCTGGAGCTGTCAGGAACCAGGAGCAAAAAGTATAACAAAAGATGCCTCTGTAGCTCTTATCACTATATTAGGATATTACAAGGGTTTTAGGAGCTGTGTGCCACAAATGGGAATGAAGACCAAATATATATTTCTTATTATAAATCATAATATGACAATTACATATGAAGTGTTATGAAACTGGCAATCTAGTTTCACTTCAGCTACATTTTAATTTTGTTATGATTAAATAAAAAATATGCTTTCAGTATAAATAGAAATATGAAATTTTAAAAAGATACATTGGAATTATACATTAGATCTGCCTGTATTAAAAAAATGAGTATATATGATTTTATCAAACATCAGATTGGGTTTGGATCCACCGTACCAGGTCGTTTTGTTTTTCTGGAAGTAACAACTTCTATGAAGCTGGTGGCCAAGCTACCCTAAGTATTGTTGGGACAGAAAAACTCTCCTCATAGCTGATCATATATTTACTTCCTTTCTCTTTTTCAGTGAGTTTGAAAACTATTTTCCAAGTGTGAGGAAATAAAATTTAGAATTTTCCTAATTTCAAACCCTGATTATGGACTCTGGCTCAGCCAAGAAGGATCGAGCCTAATCCTTCTCAAAAGGCCCACTGAATTCTGTCCATAAAATAATGTTGCCTGGCCTTTTTCTTTTTTTTTTTTTTTAGGAGACATGGAAAACCTTTCAGTTGATTTTTGTACAGTCGCTTATTGAAACTCAGATAAACTTGAGACCCTATGCGAATTTATTATAGTTTTGAATGCCACATCATATAGTTGAAAGTGGGAAAATTATATTTAAAAAAATTTAAGCTAAATGAAACACCTGTACTCATTTTCCAAACTCTTTTGTTTCTTTTCTTCATTCAGTCATCCTTATATATAGATTTAGATATTGGAAATCCATGTTATATATGAGTATAAAATAGTTAATAAGTAAAACAAATACTTTGCAGCAATTAAGTAATTTTTCCTAATTAGAAAGGAAATAGTAGCTGAAATGCCTAATCATATTTAAAACAAATTTAAAAAATTTATTACTGTACCTATATAACAAGTACTATATAATGCTGAAGGGTGGTAGAATACGCCACCTCTAAATATGACACTTTAACATAAGGATTATTTTGAGCTAAAGACACTTGAAATAGAGCAGATACAAAAAAGGACACTCTGCCTTCTCTGTATAGGGAGAAAACTTTCTAGTCACCAGAGATAGAGTCAAAGCTGAGAAAAGTCTGTACAAACAGACCTTGTTAAAATAACATCTTCCTTTAGCCTCCCCATGCATTTTACTTTTCCACAATTGCCACTTTGTTCAATCAACTAGGTAAGCATTTTAGGTTTTGCCACTTCCTTTGGTATCCATATACCTATGGGAGCTCCCATGTACATGTAAAAATCTGTATGCTTTTCTCCTGCTAATCTATCTTACCTCAATTTAATTCTCAGACCATAAGAGAGTAAAGGTAAATTTTTGCCTTGCCTACAGGGTTCTGTATTCTTCGTGGTTGAAAAATGAAATTGTTAATTAATGCAAATAGATTAAAAATGAAAACTTGGACTTAATACATATCCCTTAATTTTCAAATACACTAAAGCACAGTGCAAGCAATTTAGAATAGATTTACACTTGAACGTTCTTTCAGTAATTATCAAAATTACATAAAAATTATTTTAAGCTGAACAACTCCTTTCATCCTTAAGATATTAAATCTAGGGTTTCCCAAAAGTACTTGAGATGAGAAATGAGACATAGAAATTGATAAATGGTTTCCTACTACTGACACTATTATATGTGTATATTTAAGTTATGCTAAAGGATTCTGATTAAAAAGAGCAAAGTGTACTCAATACAAAGAAGGTAAATTTTCTACTTTAGAACCATATTCAAGCATGTGGCTGTATCATGATAATTTACCCTTAAAGACAGGGTAATATTAAGAAAATAAAGGTCTATGATGGCTCCTGGTAACATTTTCCAGTTTCTTAATGGTGGCAAAGCAGTTGGTAGACAATGCAAGTGTTATATCTGTGCTCATGTTATTGTGCTTGGAGGGTCACAGATACTTAACCACACAGGATGGAGCAGAAGAGGTTCTGTTAGCAAACTAACCAGCTGTAAAAGAATCAACATTAGAAATGTGTAAAAATCTAGTTGCAAATGGTCTATTTATAGCTTTACTTCCCTTTTCCCTTATTTAATCAGGTAAAATTTACATTAAGAAAGAGCATAAAATGCAGTAATTTCAAGTGTTTGTTTCCGTGAACGTTTAAATATGTATACGCATGTTTTACTGGATGCAAGATCAAGAATATATGATATTTCCAGCACATGAAAGGGATCCCTTGTACTCCTTTCCATAGCAATACTCCCTAAAGGAACCACTGTTCTAGCTTCTATTGCCATAGGTTTGTTACGCCCCTTCTTGAAATGTATATGCAGTTGACTCTTGAACAACATGGGGGTTAAGGACACTGATCCCCTACACTTAGCTGAAAATCTGTGTATAACTAACTAACTTTGGCTCCCCTCAAACCTAACAACTAGTGAGCTACTGCTGACTAAAAGCATTACTGATAATATAAGCAGTATGTTAACACATTTTGTAAGTTATATATATTATATATGGTATTCTTTCAATATGCAAGTGAGAGAAAAGAAAATGTTAAGAAAATCATAAAGATGGGAAAATACATTAGAGTACTGTAATTATCATTACTCTAAGTTTACCCTGTTTAAGTTTACCCTGTTTACAAGATGAATTGTTTATCAGTATCTATATCAAAACTGTCTTTCATGATATAAAACAGTATAGATGTTATATGTATTACTAACACTAGACATCAAAAATGAAAAGATAATGGGAAAAAGAAACTCATTTATTTACAGGTATAACGATTTGTGCTGATAACAAAGAAGCAGCAATATGATTGATTTTTGGTAGCTTAGTGTAATCAATATGATGGCCTCGGAGTAGCCTAGCCTGTACACTAATGACTGAAATGGATCATTATAAAATGTTTATGGCATACAGTATTATTACAGTCATATTCATAACACAGTATTGGAAACATTGTTACATTTTTTTAAAAAAACAACTTACCTGTGATGATAGGCTGATACAAATTTTCTCCAGTTATCAGAGAGAGAGCTACATGGCTCCACTGTGAATTTCTTTCAAATTGTCAAAAATCTCCAAAATTTTTCCAATATATTTATGGAAAATAATCTTCATATTAGTGGACCCATACAGTTCAAACCTATATTGTTCAAGGGTCAACTATACATTAAATCATGTTATATGGAAGCTTTTGTGTCTGGCTTTTGTTCAACATAATGCCTATAGGATACAGCTATTACATCTATGTTTTTATATGTTGCAGTAGTTTATTCTTTTTTCTTTTTACTATTATAGATATCAAATTTATACATATCTCAATTCATTGTATTATTTATGAATTTGCTACTGTTTCATTTTCAGTTAAATCTATGAAAATCCTGGTGTATGTCTTTCTGAAAGCAAATACATTCATTTCTTTTGGGTATGTATCTAGGGTTGGAATTGCTTTAGTAAATACTGCCAATTTTCCACAGTTGTTTTACTACCTGATGCTTCCACAAGTAATGCAGCAGAGTTCCGTAACTTGCACAATACTTGGTCTTGTTGGTGTTCTAAATTTTAGTCCTCCTGGTGGGTGGTTTTAATGTGTATTGCCCTGATGAGTAATGACACTGAGCTCCTTATTCATACAATTATTAGCTAGTTGGATATGCCCTTTAAAGGAGTTTTCAAGTGTTCTATTTTTTATTGGATTTTTATACTTTTATTATTGATTGCTTAAATTCAAAATACTTGGGGATCTTCTGGTTATCCTTTTTAACTTCCAGTTCAGTTTAATTCTTATTTAGTCAAAGGTGATTTATGGTGTAAATACTTTGATATTTGATAACACTTGCTTTATTATCCAGCATATGACCAGCTTTATTAAATGGTTTATATGCCTTCAAGAGAATGTATATTCTATAGTTATTTGGGTATAGTGTTCTAAAAAGGAGTTAAATGAATTGGTTAATAGTTTTGTTCAGATCTTCTCTAATGGGAATGATTTATGTCTGTCTTCTATCATTCACTAAGGGAAGTTTATTAAAATATACAACTATGGGGCTTCCCTGGTGGCGCAGTGGTTGAGAATCTGCCTGCTAATACAGGGGACATGGGTTCGAGCCCTGGCCTGGGAGGATCCCACATGCCCCGGAGGAACTAGGTCCGTGAGCCACAACTACTGAGCCTGAGCGTCTGGAGCCTGTGCTCTGCAACAAGAGAGACCGCGATAGTGAGAGGCCCACACACCACAATGAAGAGTGGCCCCCGCTTGCCGCAACTAGAGAAAGCCCTCGCACAGAAACGAAGACCCAACACGGCAAAAATAAATACATTAATTAATAAACTCCTACCCCCAACATCTTCTTTAAAAAAAATATATATGTATGTATGTATATATATATATATATACACACACACACAACTATGGTTGTGGATTTGTCAAGTTCTCCATTTCTGTCAAATTTTGTTTTATGTATTTGGAAGAATTATTATTATTGCAAACTTATGGGTTTCTAACCTTCCTGTTTAATTTGCTGTTTTGCTAAAATGAAACATCTCTCTATAACTTTAATGATATTTCTTCCCTTGGAGTTTGATATTAATAAAGCTGCAACAGCTTTCTTTTGATTAGTATGTTTTTATTGTTTAACATTCTACTGTGTTATTGTGTTTATATAGAATCTTTTATAAAAAGTATAGAGGTAGATTTTTTTCCTTACCAGTCTGACAATGTTTCCTTTTAGACTTTATAGTCTATATATATTTAATATAATGACAGATATTCTCGGTTTTAAGTCTACCTTCATGCTATTTATTTTCTTTTCTCCCATCCTGTCCTCATTTCTTTCATCCTTTCCTGCCTTTTAAAAAATTTATCAACATTTTGTATGGTCTATTTTATATCTTTTTAAATTATACCACAGTTTTTAAAGTGTGCCTTCTCAGTTACCTTGTACACTGATATGCGTCCTAAATGTATTACATTCTATCTTAAAATTAGTGCTTTATCACTCCCAGTGCAATAAAATAATTTCTATTTACATATCTTCTGCCTTCTATGTTACTATTATGGCATTTTTTCTCTATTCATAACCCTCACAAGACAGTTATTGTTTCTCTTTAAATAATCTGTGGTATTTTTGAAGTATGTCAACTTAGCAAATTTAGAACTACATTTTCTCAGATTCTATTTCCAGTATAGCTTGGCCACCAGAAAATCTTGTGCGATATTAAAGACAGACATGAAACAGCAGCCATTACACTGAGGGTTGGTCAAGGAACCCAGATGCTGCTGGAGTGGGCACACCTTGTTGCTGGCCTATTGGGTCATGTTGTTGGCGTTGAACGCTGAAATACAATACTTGAGAGTTTAGGTCACTTTTTTTTTTTTTTTTTTTTTTTTGCGTTACATGGGCCTCTCACTGTTGTGGCCTCTCCCGCTGCGGAGCACAGGCTCCAGACGCACAGGCTCAACAGCCATGGCTCACGGGCCCAGCCGCTCCGCGGCATGTGGGATCTTCCCAGACAGGGGCACGAACCCGTGTCCCCTGCATCGGCAGGCGGACTCTCAACCACTGCGCCACCAGGGAAGCCCTAGGTCACTTTTATGTTGTGAAGTATACTAATGCTAAATTTAAAGAATTAATTTTTCACACATGTTGAAACACAATTCAGCAAATAAAAAAGGAATCACCTACAGGTTATATGTGTTCCTAATATTTTATTCAGGTAAGCTATAAACCTTTCTAAAGTATGTATGAGTTTTAGTGCACACAAATGTAGGTAAATTTTGAGTCCTGACATTATGTGGACTATATGTGAACTGCTTTATAAAAGTAGAATAATACTTTCCATTACTGAAAACATCATTTCTATCTGTGCGTCCCCATACAATTATGGGCTCTGTTGTATTATACTGTATGCCATCCCAGATCCGTATTCAAGTGAAAGCTTTTATTTAGAAGTAACATGAAAATCTATTACAGTCAATCTAATATGTTTCAGTAGAAAAATATCATCTCTCACTTTTATAATCATCAGATATACACTTATTTGTTTTGTGTATTTATTGTTTAATTTCCTCCACTAGAATGTAAGCTTCCTGGGAATCTATTTGTTTACTGTTAGATACCCAATGCTTAGAATAATGCCTCATGCATAGCAAGTGTTTAATGTGGTTTTATTTTTTAATAGAGTTTTATGTGTTCCTCATTAAAGATAGCCTCTTAAATTTGAAGGTGCTTAATAAGACTTTACTAATAAAAATTATTCTGGGACCTATGCTGATTGTGCAACTATCATCATTTCAAATTTGACAATTTCCATAATAGGTTAAAATAAGAGTTAATTGCCAATCAAGACCCTCAAACAAGTGCTGGAACTACTTGCATGGCTCCACCCAACCACAAGAAAGCCAGAGATATCAATTCCATAATTTTCCCAGAAAGGGAGCCAACTGTTAATACCTGGCAAAGAGCACTAAGGACAAGCCTACTGCATGCATATACCCTTTGGGGCCTTAATATTTAATTTTCTATCATGTTAAACATTTTCCATTACTATTTCTAAATGGGAGCATAATGTCTTACATCTGCCATGATTTGATTTATTTTACCAATCCCCTCTTTAGTTTTTTTTTTTTTTTTTTGGTGGTACACGGGCCTCTCACTGTTGGGGCCTCTCCTGTTGCAGAGCACAGGCTCCGGGACATGCAGGCTCAGCAGCCATGGCTCACAGGCCCAGCCGCTCCACGGCATGTGGGATCTTCCCAGACCAGGGCACGAACCCACATCCCCTGCATCGGCAGGCAAACTCTCAACCACTGTGCCACCAGGGAAGTGCCCCTCTTTAGTTTTTTTCAAAATTTTGGTATTCTAAATCACTACGTTGAAATAAATGCCTATGCATAAATCTCTGTCCATGTTTCATGTTTATCATTAATAACAAGTTAATTAGGAATTTTCCTATAAAAGAAATATTAGGTTATTATTGATGATGATTTTCAGTTCTATTATCTACATACTTCCACCTTTAACTTGGTTGACTTATTTCTGCAATAGCACTGTCAGGAAAGATGATAGATTAGTTTTTAATTTATCTGAGACTCGCTGGAAGTGAATTCTATACATTTGATTTTTTAAAATAGCTGGAGTTTAAAATCCCAAGTATCATTAAGAAATACTGGTACTCTGTAATATTATATTTTTAAATGTGTTATTGATCTGCTTAAATGGAATATAATCATCATATACTTATATCCCTTTAATGACTCAGATCATCATTATGAAAATTAGGGGTCTTTAGTTTGCTTGGTTAAAAGAACACCTTCTTTGGACATAGCCAGTACTATGAGAACACCTTTATTCTATATCTAGTAGCCATGTAATCTTGGCTAAACTTAACTTTTTTGGAATCTCAGGGTTTTTTTTTTTTTTCCTGTAAAATGGAGACAATAATACCTGCCACAAATATTTGGTGTGTAGATTAGGAATAATATCTATAAAATTCTTAAAATCATGGCAGACATATTATAGATGAGAGTAAATGAGGAGATCTCTGAAGGAATTTTGAATAAGTGAGGTGAGATAGCCAGGTTCCAACCAACTGATATTAAGCTGTAAATATTATGCATCTAAGAATTTGTTCACTTATTTGTCCACTGTATTTTTTGGCTCATGGAACACTAGGGTTCTACTAAAAGTCATTTGTCTCTAACCTGTGTCAACCTTTTAGATCAAGATTAAGAAATTAATTATAAGAATTTATTAATCAGTGTTCTAAAGATTTAGAAGTGTTTCTGGAATGAATTAACTCTTCATTTACTGCCTTATTGCCTCCTTAAAGTTTTAAGCCAGATGGTGAGCCTTTTCAGTTGATACATAAATTTAAATTCAATTTTCCCCCTAATCTTAAATTAAGACCAATAGAAAGCAGAGGAGCAATAATAGCAGTGGAAGGAGAGGAAATGACTGGGAATTCAAGTTCATGCTCCTCCTCTATTTTAGAGTTTGTAGTTTGAGGTCATCTTTAGAGCAGTGTTTGGCTGGGTCCTTACCTGCATGACCAGGACAGGAAGCATAAGCTGCAAATATCCCAGCTCTGGGGAAGTAGGAACAGCTACATAACATGTGGTATCCTGTGAAAGATGAAAAGGAAGAAACCATATGATCATCTCAATAGATGCAGAAAAAGCTTTTGACAAAATTCAACACCCATTTATGATAAAAACTCTCCAGAAAGTGGGCATAGAGGCCCATATATGGCAACCCACAGCAAAACATCATTCTCAACAGTGAAAACTTGAAAGCATTTCCTCTAAGACCAGGAACAAGACAAGGATGACCACTCTCCCCACTTTTATTCAACATAGTTTTGGAAGTTCTAGCCATGGCAATCAGAGAAGAAAAAGAAATAAAAGGAATCCAAATCGGAAAAGAAGTAAAAGTGTCACTGTTTGCAGATGACATGATACTATACATAGAAAATCCTAAAGATGCCACCAGAAAACTACTGGCGGTAATCAATGAATTTGGTAAGGTTGCAGGGTACAAAATTAATGCACAGAAATTTCTTGCATTCCTATACACTAGCAATGAAAATCAGAAAGAGAAATTAAGGAAACAATCCCATTTACCACTGCAACAAAAAGAATAAAATACCTAGGAATAAAACTACCTAAGGAGGCAAAAGACCTGTACTCAGAAAACTATAAGATACTGATGAAGGAAATCAAACACAACACAAACAGATGGCAAAATATACCATGTTCTTAGATTGGAAGAATCAAAATTGTGAAAATGACTATGCTACTCAAAGCAATCTACAGATTCAAAGCAATCCCTATCAAATTACCAATGGCATTTTTCCCAGAATTAGAACAAAAAATTTTACAATTTGTATGGAAACACAAAAGACCCTGAAGAGCCAAAGCAATCTTGAGAAAGAAAAATGGAGCTTGAGGAATCAGGCTCCCTGACTTCAGACTATACTACAAAGCTACAGTAATCAAGACAGTGTGGTACTGGCACAAAAACAGAAATATAGATCAATGGAATAGGATAGAAAGCCCAGTGATAAACCCACACACCTATGGTTACCTAATCTATGACAAAGGAGGCAAGAATATACAATGGAGAAAAGACAGTCTCCTCAATAAGTGGTGCTAGGAAAACTAGACAGCTACATATAAAAGAATGAAATTAGAACACTCCCTAAACACATACACAAAAATAAACTCAAAATGGATTAGTGGCTGTCTCCATACAGCCACTATGGAGAACTGTATGGAGGTTCCTTAAAAAAACTAAAAATAGAGCCACCATATGATCTAACAATCCCACTCCTGGGCATATATCTGGAGAAAACCATACTTCAAAAAGATACATGCACCCCAATGTTCACTGCAGCACTATTTATAGTAGCCAGGATGTGGAAGCAACCTAAATGTCCATTAACAGAGGGATGGATAAAAATGTGATAGATATGTATAATGGAATATTACTCAGCCATAAAAAGGAATGAAATTGTGCCATTTGCAGAGTTGTGGATGGACCTAGAGACTGTCATACAGAGTGAAGTAAGTCAGAAATAGAAAAACAAAAATATTGTTATTAATGCATATATGTGGAATTTAGAAAAATGGTACAGGTGAACCTATTTGCAATGCAGAAATAGAGACACAGACACAGAGAACAAACATACGGACACCAAGGCTGAAGGGGTGGGGGGGGATGGATTGGGAAATTGGGATTGACGTATGTACACTACTCTGTATGAAGTAGATGGCTGGTGAGGGCCTACTGTATAGCACAGGGAGAAAAAAAGAAGTAACAATTTTTTTGCAGGACATAAGTTAACCTTAAAAATGCATTCCTATATACATTAGGTGCAAATACTGTTTGATTCCACTTATATGAGATACTTAGAATAGTCAAATTCATGGAGTCAGTACATTGGTAGATGCTGGGGGGTGGTGGGGAGGGAGAACGGGGAGTTAGTGTTTAATGGAGACAGTTTCGTTTAGGAAGGTGAAAAATTCAGGGGATGGATGATGGTGAGAGTTGCATGATAACGTGAATGTACTTAGTGCCACTGAACTGTACAGTTAAATATGGTTAAAATAGTATATTATGTGACTTTTACCACAATAAAAAAACATGAAAAAAAGATGAAAATGAGGGGTTCCTGTTCAAAACTACTAAAGATTTCAAAATGGCAATAGTAGAGCATGAAATCAAGCATGACTGTCCATAAAGCTGGCTTGTGAGGAAGCACTTCCTTATGATGGGCCTGGGGTTGAGAGTGACTCTTTTATCCCTTAGCTGCTGTTTGTTTTCTAAATTAGATCTTGTGCAAAGGAAAGGGAGGGAACTACCCTTTACCGATCTTTAACTATGTGTCAGAAGCTTTCTTGCCTATTACTTAATTCTCACAGTGACTCTGCTGGGCAAATGTTGTCGCCAACTTTACATGAACTTGAGTCAGAATATTTGCCTACTTTGTCAAGATCCTGAGACTTTCTCCCTCTGGGTCTCTGGTTTGTTCCACCATACCTCCTTTCCCTCTCCCAGCATCTGATGAGCTGCTCTTCCATTTACAGATACATACATCTCTTAAGGAATGTGTTCAACTGTTGAGGCTCAGAGTGAGGCTTAAATAACACTCTTGTTTCCAACTCTGGGCTTAGTTGATAAACACAGAACTAAAAACAAGTTAGCTCAGGATCTGTGTTGGTCTGATGCTTTTCTATAACTAGGCCACATATTTAATTAATTAGCAATGATCTACCTAAGCCCATTAGCTGCCCAGGCTATGTGTCTATGTGTCTGTCTAAATAAAGTAGCACCTACTCACTTTTTTTTTTTTTAATGGCACCTGGGATTTCTCATCCCACTATCTAAAAGCAACCACTACTGGAAAAAAAAAAATTCTTCATAAAGACTCTTAAAGCTACCTCAATAAGTAAAGAAAACAATATTCACTTTTGAAATTATCTAGGAGGCTACATGAAGCAAAATAATTTTCCTCTTCTATTTGGATGGATACAGTTGTTTATACAATTCTAAAGAATGCCCTTGCACTATCCACTTCTAAAAGGACTAAATAAAACAAAACTTAATATTATGAAAAATTTAAATTTAAATGCAAATGATTAAAATAATTGTGAATAGAGAAGGAATGAAACTTTGATCATTTTCTATTTCTGGCTCATAAATATGATGGAACAAATAAACTGCTAAAATGATCTTAAAAAGCTGAGGGGCACACCAAGTTACCTGTTATGAGAAAAAAAAAAAATCCTGGAATAGAGAATGCAAATCTCTATAAAAGGAGATCATAAAATTCACTTTCACAAAATCTTTGTACCTCAATAAGCAATCATTTTAATTATCTAAGCATTTTAGTACTACAGGCACATCTTGTTTAATTATGCTTTGCTCTATTGTGCTTTGCAAATATTGTGGTTTTTACAAGTTGAGTGTCAACACTGTGTGGGGCAAGTCTATTTTTTAAACAGCGTTTATTCACTTCATATCTGTGTCACATTTTGATAATACTCATAATATTTCAAACTTATTATTTGTTATGGTGAACTGTGATCAGTGATCTCTGATGTTATTATTGTGATTGTTTTGGGGTGCCATGAACCATACCCATATAAGATAGAGAACTTAATAGATAAGTGTGTGTGTCCTGACTGCTCCGTCACCCAGCCATTCTACCATCTCTCTCCTTCCCCTTGGGCCTCCCTATTCCCTGAGACACAACAATATTGATATTAGGCCAGCTAGTAACCCTACAATGGCCCATAAGTGTTCAAGTGAAAGGAAGAGTCTCTTGTCTCTTACTTTAAATCAAAAGCTAGAATAATTAAGCTTTGCGAGGAAGGCAGGTTGAAAGCCAAAATCTAGGCCTCTTGTACCAAACAGCCAAGTTGTGAATGCAAAGGAGAAGTTCTTAAATGAAACTAAAAGTGCTGCTCCAGTGAACACACAAATGATAAGAAAACAATACAACTTTATTACTGATGTGAAGTAAGTTTTAGTGGTCTTGATGGAAGATCAAACCAGCCACAACATTCAGTTAAGCCGCAGCTTAATCCAGAGCAAGGCCCTAACTGTCTTCAATTCTGTGAAGGCTGAGAGAGGTGAGGAAGCTGCAGAAGATACATTTGAAGCTTGTAGAGGTTTGTTCATGACGTTTAAGGAAATAAGCTGTCTCCATATCATACAAGTACAAGATGAAGCAGCAAGTGCTGCTATAGAAGATATAGCAAGTTATCCAGAAGATCTAGCTAAGGTAATTAATGAAGGTGGCTACACTAAACAACAGGTTTTCAAGATAGATGAAACAGCCTTCTATTGGAAGAAGATGCCATCTAGGACTTCCAGAGCTAGAGAGGAGAAGTCAACGCTTGCCTTCAAAGCTCGAAAGGACAGACTGACTCTCTTGTTAGGGGGTAATGCAGCTGGTGACATTGAAGCCAATGCTCATTTACCATTCTGAAAATCCTAGGGCCCTTAAGAATTATGTTCAGTCTATTCTGCCTGTTCTGTATAAATTGAACAACAAAGCCTGAATGACAGTACATCTATTTACAACATGGTTTACTGAATATTTTAAGACCAAGGTTGACACCAGCTACTCAGAAGAAAAGATTCCTTTCAAAATACTACTGCTCATTGTCAATGCACCTGATTACCCAAGAGCTCTGATGAAGTTGTACAATGAGATGAATGTTGTTTTCATGCCTGCTAACACAACACCATTTTGTGGCCCAAGGATCAAGGAGTAATTTTGACTTTCAAGTCTTATTATTTAAGAAATACATTTTGTAAGGCTATAGCTTCCATAGATAGATTCCTCCAATGGATCTG
Organism: Mesoplodon bidens; assembly: GCF_964165515.1. Lineage (NCBI taxonomy): Eukaryota > Metazoa > Chordata > Mammalia > Artiodactyla > Ziphiidae > Mesoplodon > Mesoplodon bidens. The sequence continues at coordinate 157,879,197 of NC_138178.1, forward strand.
GGAAAAGCTAATTGAAAACCTCTGGAAAGGATTCACCATTCTAGATGCTATTAAGAACATTCACGATTCATGGGAAGAAGTCAAAATATCAATATTAAGAGGAGTTTGGAAAAAGTTGATTCCAACTGTCATGGATGACTTTTGAGGGGTTCAAGAGTTCAGTGGAGGAAGTAACTGCAGATGTGGTGGAAATAGCAAGAGAACTAGAATTCGAGATGGAACTTGAGGATGTGACTGAATTGCTGCAATCGCATGACGAAACTTGAATGGATGAGTTACTTTTTAATGGATGAGTAAAAAAAAAATGTGATCTCTTGAGATGGACTCTACTCCTGGTGAAGATGCTGTGAAGCTAGTTGAAATGACAACAAAGAATTTAGAATATTACATAAACTTAGTTGATAAAGCAGTGGCAGAACTTGAGAGGACTCCAATTTTGAAAGAAGATATATTGTGGGTAAAATACTAACATCACTATATGCTACAGAGAAATCATTTGTGCAAGGAAAAATCAATCAACATGGAAAAAACTTCACTGCTGTCTTAGTTTTAAGAAATTGCCACGGCCACCCCAACCTTCAGCAACCACCACCCTGATCAGTCGGCAGCCATCCACACTGAGGCAAGAGCCTCTACCAAGGTCAGATGATGGTTAGCACTTTTTAGCGATAAAGTCTTATTTATAATTAAAGTATGTACATTGTTTTTTAGACATAATGCTGTTGCACATTTAATATGCTATAGTGTAAACATCACTTTTATATGCACAGGGAAACCAAAAATTCATGTGACTCATTTTATTGAGAAATTTGCTTTATTATGGTTGTCTGGAACTGAATCTGCAATAGTTTCAAGATATGCCTGTACATTTGACTATTTTGAACAACATGGGTTTGAACTGCATGGGTCTATTTCTAGACAGAATTTTTTTCAATAAGTACATCCTACAGTACTACATGAGTCATGGTTGGTTGAATTCACAGATGTGGAACCATGATATGGATGGCCGACTGAAAGTTATATGTGGATTTTCAGCTGTGCAGGGGTCAATGCTCATAAGCCCTGTGTTGTTCAGGGGTCAACTGTATTTTGAAAGATTATTTGGTTGAAAAATGAAGTAAAACCTTAATTGGTTATAGTTAAAATTAAACCTAAGTTTCTTGCTCAGGAAACCATGAATAAGATGAACTACAATAAGTTTTGTCATTGGGTGTTTTTACTTGGTAGAAATAATCTGCTTTATTTATTTAGCTTTGATGAAAATTTTAGTCCTTTTAAGTCCAGTTTAATTTTACATATTCCTTTGGAGAAACTTTCTTAAGGCTTCTTGATGGTAAATTCTTTTAAAACTTGTGGGAAAAGAAACAAGTACCTGGGATAAACTTTCAGAAAAAATGTAGTAGGAGACTCTCATCCTGAGTTCATGAAAGAGTACCTCTCTCTGAATGAAGCAAGTCACAGAGCTGAGAAGAAACATTACTTTGCTAGCTATGAATAGGTTGTTTTAAAAAATTGGTATTCTTTTTGTTTTTAACTGTCGTCAACTTGATCTTAGTTTCAATTGTGAAGGAAGTAGAGGTAGAGGTAACAACAACCTAAATACCAAGATATGAAGAAATTGCTTATTAATATGCCATTACATTCATTCACTTACTCCACAAATATTATTGAGAACCTGAGTTTGCCAAACTTTTAGATAGGATTTGGGCATACAGAAACTGAAACCAAGCAGGACCCTGTGGGGCTCCTCAGCATGGAAGCCATTCTGTCCCCTGTTTCTTGTTTGTAGGGGACAGACTCCAGCCTCCATGACCTTCCCTGAGTCCCAAAGGGCAGATTCAAACAGTTGCTAATCAGGGGAAAGGGATGAAGAGACAAGGGAAGAGCAGTAAAATAAAACAAAAAACCTGAGACCAGATGAAAGGAGTTCAGGCTCTGCACACATCCAAATCTTATCAGCAACACCAACCTTGAACTATTTATATGAAACTCCTCACTGGGTTGGGACACACGATTTTGAGAGGCACAAGCCCACTGTGCACCCTTTTGCCTGGCAAAGAAATAAAGCTATTTTCTACTTCACCTAAAACTCTGTCTCTGAGATTTGATTCAGCACTGGTGCACAGATGCCAAGTTTTCAACATCAAAATGAACAAGACAGAGAAAGTTTCCATTTTCCTGGCTCTTATGTTCTAATAAATTGAAGCAGAAAATAAATAAGTGTCTAAGGTGATTTTATATAGTGATATTTCTATGAAGATAAACAGGGTGATGTGCTAGGGTTGGTGTGTTTGTGTGAAAGCTTCTTTGAGGAGGTGATAGCTGAGCTAAGACTTGAAAGATGAGAATGAGATATGTATGCAGAGAGCTGAGCAAATGACTTGATTGCTTTGTTTACTTGGCTAACTAAGTGCCTTGCACCTAAAGACCTTTAGAATACCTTCTTTCTCTAAAATTGTATGCTTCCTCAATGTTCTCATGGGACTACTTGAGTTTAAAGTAAGGACAATAATGTATCTTCAGAGAACCTTTCCTTAAACCAAGGAAGTGGAGCCACTGACTCACTGTATGCTGTTTACATAAAAAAAAAAAAAAAGCTCACATCAGCCATCTGCATCTTGGTTTGTAGTGAGAGAAACAGGGGATGGGATGAATTGCTTTAATCCATATCTGCCGTGGTTCTATAGGGAAGCAAAAATTGCCACTCTAAAACGTGTGTCTGGCATGAGGAAGAAACAGAAGACTCAGGAGTTTTTATTTTCACCCCTCCCTCTTAACTGCCTGAAAGAATTTAGACAGAGGGCCTATTACAGGAAAGAATAATATGGTACACAGGTGTGGTACACAGGGAGGACCATAGCAAAATCTGTTTGTTAAAATTCCTATCTGTGTCCCATTGTTTCTACATGGCCCAGCAAACATTTGTTCTTTTATCAGCTTCCTGTAAATTGCCTGCCTTCTCTTTGAAGACCCCTGCCCCTTCTTCTTAGTCCAGAATGCATATATACCTCATTTTGCCTGACTGCCTTTGGAATCTCTTGTGTTCAGATTCCCTGTACATACACAGTTAAATTAGATTTTCTCCTGTTAATCTGTCTCATGTCAATTTAATTCTTAGACCAGCCAGAAGAAACTTGAAGGGTGAAGGAAAATTTTTTTCTTCCCAACAGTTCCAAACCCTAACCTTAACTCTCTCTTATCAAGTTTTTGTTGGTTTGTTTTTCTTCCCCACAAGCCTTTAGGGAGGTCTAAAAGGGGAAGCAAAGACAAAGAAATTAATTCATCGATCAATCATTAATCAATAGGCACTTGTGTATATAGAGTTCCTGCTCTGTGCCAGACACAGTAACTGAGCTTTAGAAGTGAAATCTTGTGGGGCTTCCAGGCCAGCAAAACTGATAATCCCTGGAGGTTGAACAGGAAGGGGGTGGGGCACAACCTTTAAAAGAATGACATAGCTGTTAAGGACAAGACATAAACTGGTTAGAATAAACTAGGTCCAAGATGATGGATGACTGACTTCCAGTAGACCTTGAGCCTCATTATACTCTCATTGTAATACATCAGCATGCTAAATGACACACCCCTAGGTGCCATGACAGTTCTGAGGCTGACCATAAAAGGCCAAAAAGTGGGCAGTGACTCAATTCCTGGAAATCTCCCCCCTTCCCCAAAATAGTTGAAATAACCCTCCCACTCATTACCCTATGAAATTATCCAGTCTATAAAAACTAACCACCCCATATTTTGGGGCCTCTTGTCTTCTGAGATGGCCCACACTCTGTCTACGGTGTGTGTATCTCCCTGAATAAACCTTCTTTTACTTTACTATGGCTCGGTCTTGAATTCTTTCTTGCGTGAAGCCAAACACACACACATGGTGGCTGTCCCAGGGCTTGCCTGAGACCTGGGACATGACCATCCTCTCATGCCCCACTTTCTTTCCTGCAACAGAAATAGCTATGAATCTTCATGGACTCTTGTCTATTTGGAAAGGAGAAGTATATGTGAGAATACAGAAACTATGAAATTAATTTAGTGCTTTGCAGTTGGATGCTCCCCTCCTACCCCAAGAATCAGTTACTTTTCTTTAATTTCAGCTCCTTAGCATAGATCCTAATCAGTGATGCAATGGAGAGGGCTCCTACCAGCATCTTATTACTATATTTTCAGGAATTTTCTAAGGAGTTTGACATCACATTGATAGCTTGAAATTGGCCATGGTGGGATTATTTACACCATGGCAACCTAAAGATGGTACAAATCAGACTTGCCCCATAGAGAGCTGGTTGTTAATCTTTCACCAGCACACCACTGGACTCTAAGCATCAGGAAGTATTTCTCCTTCCTCTTCCCTCAACACCAGTAATACTTACCATAGCATGAAGTAACACAGACAAGCTATAACTAGGGAGTGATTACTAACTGGTGTCAGAGTTCAGCTTGGACAGAAAAATAAGTTTGGGGAAGGGGCTGATACTTTCTGCTTTGCACTAAGCTATCAGTTTCTTCAAGAGCTCCCAAGATAAGGCAGGCCCCTAATGATTCTTCCAGAGTAATTGGCCCTCAAGGGCTGACCTCTGGCTGATTTTCCAGGCCACTGCCTGCACTTCATGCTCAGAGCCCCCACTGGCATTTGGGGGAATAGAGTCAGCAGAACAGGTGCTGAATGTAGGGCAGAAGCTATGGGGTGCAGCAATACCCCGCTGATGCTGTTTCCTCAGTTTAGAACTGTTCTCACTCATTTTCCCATACTAGGTGTATTAGGCAACATGTGCATTAGGCCCAAGTTTGGTGGGGTTTTTAAAGGAAAAAAAAAAAAAACTTGGTGGCTTCTCTACCTCAGTTCTTTAAGGAATTTTACCTTATATAAGTATATAGTCACATTTTTAATCCCAGCCACAGAGTTCTGCCCTAAGTGACGTCTTTTATCCTATGGTCCCTCATCCTGTTTGCTATAATAATTCTAATGTTTAATATAAAGCCTATTAATATATTTCCCAGTCTAATAACTGACTTGTGCTTCTGTTACTTTTCTATCCTCTTCTAATGTGGATTGTCTTGGAGTTTAGGGAAACAGATTATGTTCCCAATGTCAGCACTTTTTTAAGATGTGACTTTGGGGAAATAATTGAATCCTGCTGTCTGTGAAATGGGTGGCAACAGTTCTTTCCCATAGACCTCTTGAGAGAATTGTGTAAATAAGTGAGAACATTTGAGATGTTTTATACTTCCTAAGGAATAGAATGCACATAGGGAACTACAGGAATGCCGTTTCTGAGATTCATGCAAGATCCCTTTCTCCCTCATAGCCCCATTTTTACTTAGATATTCTAATCCATCTTGCTGCCTCTCTTGACCACTCCTACATTAAAACATTTGCTGCTCTTATATTAGGTGAGATTTCTGCTACTTAGTGTTGCCTTTGATATTGATCTTTTTGAATCTATTGACCTTATTACAGTATTGCATTGGAATTATTATATATTAATGAAACATAACTCAGCCTTGAAATAATCATCTCCTTAGAATGAAACCTTATAGGTTCCTAACATCTCTGTGTCTCTCTGGCATTATGTCTTCACCACCCTTCTCTCCCAACCCAACACACTTCTAAACAGATCTTTTCCAAGCTCACACAAACTAAGCTGTGTGTGATCTGTATTTCCCTGCTGCATTAGCTTCTGATACCATCTGCTTCATTGCCTCAGCAAGAGAAACACGGAATGGACTCTTTTTTGACATGTTGCCAATTACATTAAAGAGGGAGGGAAAAAATAAAAGACTGAAGAACAAAATGAAACGAGCAGCACCTGGGGACAGTGTTGATGTGCTCACACCACCTTTCTTGTTTGTTGACAACTTTAAATGGAAATTTCAAGCTGCTTTTCTGAGTAAATGTCTGTGTCGTTGTTTTCCAGTCTTAACATGGTCTGTTTGGTTTCTCTTGACTCTTCTTTCTTTGTGACTTCTCTACATCTTATTTCCCCAAGTTTTCCTAAGCACAGAAAATGAATGACTTCAACAACCACGGACTGCAGTAGGTGGCTCCAACCCCAGTTCACTTGGTTACAAGGATCCAACTGCACCAACCTTCTGACTGCCACCTCCTCCATCCCAGCCTCTCCCTTCTTTTCAATTAGGTGGTCAAACCATGAAGTTTTCTTTTGTCCTCCTTCTCCAAGATTTCACTTGCCCTATTTGAGGAATTTATTAGGGTGACCAACCATCCAGGTTGGCCAGAGGCTTTCCTGGATTTAGCACTACAAGTCTCATGTCCTGGGAAACCTCTCAGTCCTGGGCACACTGAGATAATTGTTCAACCTACTTCTGAGTTATTAACTGAGAATCATGAAATACATATTATATCACATTATGCTGCATTCAGCGTTTCAAATGAACTCAATCCTGGGTGCCTCTCAGGTGGAAAAGCCACAGCCCAAATTCAGCCCAAATTCAGCCTGGGGCCTGTTTTTTGTACAGCTTCTGACTTCAGAACGTTTCTTACATTATTAAAGAGTTGTCAAAATAAAAGTGAATATACGACAGAGACCATATGTGTACTACAAAGCCAAAAAAATTTACTCTCTGGCCCTTCACAGAAAAAATACTGACCCACAGATTAAAAACTTCTTCCTTTGTTGTGTAACAACAGGGTTTGGGATGCTCAACCAAAGTCCATTTTGCCAATGAGATGTAAGGACAATATAGTGATTTTTGATTATTGAAAGCAGATTCTAGAATTGACTCTCCTATCATTGGTAATATATTATTCTGTAGAAAAGGGAAAGCAGTATAATATGGAACATAAATGACACAGAATTTTGTTAAAAAGAAAGAAAGTTGCTTTTAATTTTAGTTAACAGTAGTGAACAAAATATAGTGTTTGTGTATAAGTGGCTCATAGTTTTCTAGTATATCTAGATTGTTTCCCCATCTCTATCTTCAATAAATGATTAGTTTAAACCAGAAAACCTTTCCTGATCCAGGGATAGCATGTGTCTGAAATTGGCCTAATCAGACCAAAGGAAAGGATGTACATTCCATTGACATTAACAAAAAGGTATTGCACCTGTAACTTGGATTTGGGTGCAAGTTTCAAAATTTAATAAAAGTGGAGAAAAATCCTTCAACTTATTAAATAGGCTATCCTCTTTCTTTTCTTCCTTCCTCCCTCCCTCCCTCCCTCTGGTATCAAATCACTATGTTGTATATCTGAAACAAATATTATAAATCAACTATATTTTAATAAAAAATCTGAAGTCAATTATAATAGTCATGAACAGGTTCATCAGATTTTTTTGTGCAAGGCTAAATTTTGTTCCAGTAAACAGGCTTGAAAAAGCCCTAGGATTTGCTTGAGGAAGTCACCTAGTGATTGCCCAAACATGATTATATAATAAGTTAGTGCTCTGGTCTACTGGTTGTAATTCTAGAGACCTTTCAGGATTTTCCCAATTAGCAGTTTTCATCAACGCTGGGCCTGGCCTTCACTGACAAGCATATGAACTAGCTGGTATAATTCAGAGAAACCAAGCTCATTAATTTGAATGACCATGTTAAATTCCTCAGCAAATCTGAGGATATTCAGTTACTTTGCAAACATTTTTAACTATGGCTTGTAATTCAGGGAAATACAAGAGTCCAGGAATCCTCAAAAGGCTTAATTTTAAAGGGGCAGGTCCTGACAAGTCCAGAAGGAAAGAGAGTGGGGTGAGTTTCAGAGAAAAGGAGAAGATCAGTGAGAGAATTAGCATGGGGGACTTGAGGGTACAGAGGAGATGGAGATGGCATAGAGGGGAAAGAGGAAGATGGTGCCAGATTCAGAATCTGAGAAAAGCCAAGGAAGAAGAGCCTGAGGCTTCAGGAACCATTTTATTTTTCTTTAATTGTTTGTTTGCCTCCTTTAATCTTAATCTTACGTTGTAGAGAGGCAGTTTTGGACTTCTGATAACATTTGGAACCTTCAAAATACCAATCAAAATAGAAATTTTTGAGCTATTGTAGTCCAACTCAGTTTTAAGGAAATTAAGTTTGGTGATTTCAAAAGTTTCCCTAATGGCCATTGATATTCTAAATTACCATTCGTCTGGTCAGTCCATTTAGTCAGAAGTGCACATGAAGAAGGTGGATAGACCTAGAGTCTGTCATACAGAGTGAAGTCAGTCAGAAAGAGAAAGACAAATACCGTATGCTAACACATATATATGGAATTTAAGAAAAAAAAGTCATGAACAACATAGGGGTAAGACAGGAATAAAGACACAGACCTACTAGAGAATGGACTTGAGGATATGGGGAGGGGGAAGGGTAAGCTGTGACAAAGTGAGAGAGAGGCATGGGCATATATACACTACCAAACGTAAGGTGGATAGCTAGTGGGAAGCAGCCGCATAGCACAGGGAGATCAGCACGGTGCTTTGTGACCACCTGGAGGGGTGGGATAGGGAGGGTGGGAGGGAAGGAGACGCAAGAGGGAAGAGATATGGGAACATATGTATAACTGATTCACTTTGTTATAAAGCAGAAACTAACACACCATTGTAAAGCAATTATACTCCAATAAAGATGTAAAAAAAATTAAATTTTTAAAAAAAGGACTATAGTTTGTTTTTTTGTGTGTTTGTTTGTTTGTTTTGCGTTACATGGGCCTCTCACTGTTGTGGCCTCTCCCGCTGCGGATCACAGGCTCCGGACGTGCAGGCCCAGCGGCCACGGCTCATGGGCCCAGCCGCTCCGTGGCATGTGGGATCCCCCTGGACCAGGGCACGAACCCACGTCCCCTGCATCGGCAGGCGGACTCTCAACCACTGCGCCACCAGGGAAGCCCAGGACTATAGTTTTTAAATATAAAATTGGCTGAAGTCCCTGTAAGGGCGCCCTTAAAATATTTATATAACTGGAATCCTATTTCTTGGAGGTTTTTCTCTAGAGTAAAAGAACAATTTTCAAACAGTTTAAATAGCTTACGGCTCAAACAACTCAATTCAAACAGCTTGCAAGCTAACCTCAGCCAATTCTAAGGAAACAGATTGATCCCAGAAGATCCAGGCCAAAGACTTTTCAGCCAGTTTCCAGAGAATAACCCCTTCTAGAGGTATAAGTCAAAGGCTGAAAAACTGGCAGTTTCAGTGAAGTACTCCCTGTTCTGGAAGGAATGGGCTGAAGGTGTTTTCAGCCAGCTTAGGTTGAAATAGTCTTATCTTAAAATCAGACCGAAGTGCCAAATGAGTACCCACATACAGAAACAGGCCTTTACCAGAAAGACAAAACTTTTAAAATAGTTCTTGAATAAAAGCTAGAGAACTTCAAATGCAGAGAGGGCGTGATCTTGCATCCATGAGGAAGACGTACCTTCAAACTCCAAGGTCACTAAGAAGGCAGTGAGTGACAATGGGCTCAATTGTGGTTACTGCACCTGTTTGCTCACTAGCTCTGAAGCCTTCAGGGTCTCCTCTGGCTCCCATACAGGCACTGAAATATTGGCCTGAAATAAATATATTGCCAGATATTTCTCCAGCAAAAATGGGTTTATTTGGGATCAGCAGAGAATTGCAGTTCAGAGTCTGCAACCATGATGAGCCACATACAAGTCTCCACATGGCAAGGGAAGGAGAACTCTTTAATAGTTAGGAAAAGGAATTTGGGGGTGCTACAGTAAACAGAGTCCACAGCTATTCATTGGCTGAGTTACTGCCAGGAAAATTAGGAGTCTTATTGTTGGGCTCTACTATCATCGCAGAGTGGGAGAGATAACCCTTCTGTTCTCAGTTCTGTTTATTGATTTTTGTACAGTTTTATTCTGAGACTAATACCATTTCTATTCTAATGGGAATGCTTTTAAACAACAGAATTGTGAAGGTTGATTTTGTTTACTGCTCTTTGAAATAGAGATATCTTACCTCCATTCCCTTTAGAATGTCCTTTGCTGATATTTACATGTGGCCTTGCTCTTGACAGTGATCAGTAGCCAGGCTTCTCATGGGCGTGAGGGATTTCCTTTTCTATTTCTTCATATTGTCTGGCTAAAACCTTTTTTACAATTGAAAATGGTATAAGAACCTGGTTCAATACAGAGGCTGTTAACCAGTGGTCAGATGATTTCTAGTGAATTCACAAATGGGCTTTAAGGAATGTCTTGAAAATGTATGCATTGAATATACATTTTGGGGGAAGAGTATCAAGTTTGACATTCTCACAGAGAGCCTTGCTAAAGAGTAATGCAAAATGATTCTAACTATTCATTGTACAGATGGATAAAGTGAGGCACCAGTTGTTATGGGACTGATCATAATCACCTATCTAATTAAAAGTCCCGTGTTAGGACCGAAATGAAGGACATCTGGCTTCCAGTCCAGGGTTCTTGTCACATGAGGAAAATGTGTGAGGCAAGGAGGGAGGGGATGGAGTTCTCAGACACAGTCCTCCCCCAACTCACCATGAGTCTCTATATACGGTAGCCTTTCCAGAAATGTGATTGATTTTCACATGTGGCTTGAGAAACCTGCCTTGTTTTTCCATATGCCCAACACTGATATGTAACAGAGTTGGGCCCATTATTGTAGTGAATACATTAACAGATGATGTCATAGCTTTAAACATTTAAATTTAAACCTACAAAATTTAAAATTTAACTTAAAAATTAACTATCGTTTAAGTTGCCATCTGTAGATAAGTTAAAACCTGTGCCAGTCTAATTAGCAATCAGGAATATGGTAATTGCTTTTGGCATATGAATGTGAAGAACTTCTCTGGAGTAAAATAATGCCAAGTTGTGCATTTCTGAGTCTTTTTTCTTTCAAATTGATAGTGTAGTGTTCCTTGGCTTTTTTTTTTCATTTTTTTTTTGCGGTATGTGGGCCTCTCACTGTTGTGGCCTCTCCCGTTGGAGAGCACAGGCTCCGGATGCGCAGGCTCAGTGGCCATGGCTCACGGGCCCAGCCGCTCCACGACATGTGGGATCTTCTGGGGCCGGGCCACGAACCCGTGGCCCCTGCTTCGGCAGGCGGTGTCTCAACCACTGCACCACCAGGGAAGCCCTTCCTTGGCATTTTGTTTGAATTCTCTTTCAATTTTTTGTTTTCATTTTTAAAAAGAATATTATCTATTTTTTACAATATCATCATCATAATCATCTACCTATCTCCTTAAGTCTAGAGCTGAATTTCTCAAGTGGGCACTATTAACATTTTGAAACAGATAGTTCTTCGCTATGGGGGACTGTCCTATATACTTCATAGGATGTTTGGCAGCATCTCTTGCCAATACACACTAGATGGTAGAACCCTTTCCTCCCATAGTCATGATGCCAAAAATATCCTTAGACATTGTTCCTGGATGATAACACAGGTATAGAGCATTTATTCTATAGACTGAAATTTCTTGAACATAATAGAACACATGATTAATGCTTCTGGGAAAATGGCTTTCTAAAATTAACAGAAAAAAATGTTAGGCCTCATGCTTAGTTCATCTACAGACCCACTGCAGATACCAAGTTGTTTCAAGAAATCACACTTTATTTTTGTTTGATATAGATATGTCATGTTTCCTATTTGAAGGGCCAATAATTATAGTTTATTAATTTATTAACTTGTTTTACTGTAAGTATTCAACTTTTGTCATGGTTCATATTTTTCCTGCCATGTATTTTCACAATAAAAATCCCTTTCACATAGTAAAAATATGTTTAAAAAATATTAGAAGAGTAAACATGATTGTGAAGTACTGCAAAATTGCACAGAGTGAGTCTTCACTGAAATAGGGGCTATTTGTGGTTGGGTTGATGCCCTCAGCTATTAGAATTGCCACCCCATGGGTAACACTCAGATATTTACCTGGGTGAGGCCCCTGGCCCTTGTAAAGATTCTTTTCTGTATGCCAGGTTGCTAGGAAACAAGAAGGGATGGATCCCCAGGAGGAATAAATATGTATTTTGTTATACTGATAGGCAATCTTGGAAAAGACCCTCCACTTCTACTACCCATTCCCTTTTAAATGTATATTTCTATTTAGCCTTCAGACACTTGACTTGCGAGTGCATCTTCAGGAACATGTTTTGTGAGAAAGTAGAGGATTGCTTTTATTTTCTTTATATTAATTATATAAATTACTCAGCAGAGGTAAATCTTTTTTTTTTTTTTTCCTTTTCCCCAGTATCCCTTTTTGTGCTGGCCAGGCCAGGGTGATGTCTCAAATGTTCTCCTGGACTCAGTCTTGATACTATGGTCCTTAATCTGATAGTGTTTTCCCACTAGCAGTTCTCAGCTCTTTGGCTATGAATCCCCACCCAGCACCCCGTATTTGGAAAGTAGTTTCATCTTTCTTCTTGTCACCTTGTTTCAGGAGCAATGAAATCCAATTATTCTTTACAATGATTTGTGAAGTAGCAAATGGAGTTGACATCTGTTCAGCAAAATTCTGAAGACAGTCTATTTTTATTTTTCTCCCTGTGGAACTAATGTCATCATAGATTTTGTTCTTTGGCCTTCCTTTGGTCCCTTGTTATATAGCCTTGTGATAGTCTAAGCAAGGTTGATTTTAAAAATGAAAGGAGAAGAACAGGGAATAAGAAATAAATGCCTTTTCATTATACAGTGGGAGGGGCAATGTTTGGTCCCAAGCATTTAATTGAGTGGTCAGGATAATTAAGTAACATAAATAAACTTCATGGAAATTTATTATTTAACTATATTTATTGAACCCCTATAATGTGTCAGGTGATTTTCTAAGTATGGAGGATAGGGATGTGAATAATACAATTTCTGTATTCTCATGGGAGCAGGTAGACAATAAAGAACTAAATCAATGTACAAGCAAGTTAATTACTGATAGTAAAAATTGCTATCAAGAGAGTAAGGGAGACTACCATGATAAAGAGGGAAGCAAATGCTACTTCTTCAGGGAGATCAGGAAACAATATTTAAATTGAATTCTGAATTGAAAGAAGTCAACCCTCCAAATGCTGGGAGCAGATGAAGGGGACCAGAATATAACATGCTAAAATATGCCACTTTGGCATAAGGATTATCTTAAAGTTAAAGACAATTGAGAAACAGTACACAAGAGAGAACTCTCTGCCCTTCCCCTTTCTGCTTAAAAGCAGGCTGTAAATTTCCTTTGGTAAGGGTGATAGAAATTTTCATTTGTAAGCAGAAGAGGAGAAAGACTCTTAATCATTAGAGAGGACTCAGACTTATCAATGGAGTCAGCAGCAATAGTCTCTGCATAACAAACTTTATTAAACAACCCTAACCTACCATACATTCCCTGGTCATTTTCTTATAATTTCCCTCCTCTAGAAGGCCAGACTCTCCCTTTCCTTTGTCTAGTCAGTTCTTCACAATTTATTGCCCTTTGTTAAAATAATGTATAAGCTCCTGATTCTAACTACTTCTTAAAGTTTTCACTTCTGTGTATCCTATGTGCATGTAAATTTAAAAACATAAATTTGTGTGCTTTTTCTTCTGTTAATCTGTTGTTTGTTAGTTTAATTCACAGTTCACAGATACAGAACTTAAGAGGGTAGAGGAACAGTTTTTCCCTCCCCTACAGCTGGGGGATATCTCCAAGAAGAGAGAAATAGTGAGTGAAAATTTTCTGAATCAAGAGCTACCTTGATACGTTTAAAAAGAAAAAAGTGCAGTAAAGGAGGGAAGGGTTTGAAATGTAGGAAGGGGCCAGATTATGGCTTTATACTCTATGGAAAGACACTTGGGTATGCATATAACTAAATGTGAGAAGAAACTATTGGAAGCTAAGTAGGAGAATAACAAATTTTATTTTTTAAAACATTGCACTGCCTATTCTGAGAAGAATGGTTGATAAAGAATGGAAGGAGGTGAAGGAATCTGGGAAAATGACAACAGTGTCAGAAGAGATTATTTAATCTCTTTAAATTGTCTCATAATAACAGAACTAGATATCAAAACAAAACAGAAAAATATAATAGACAATATTCAAAACAAAATCACCCTGCAAGTTACTCCCAAGAATCTCTAAATATGAGTGGAGTAAAGACAACCCACATGCACACTAGAGGCATGTGTTTATGGGAGGGAGTGGAGGAAAGTAGTGAGGTAGGTCTATTTTAGAAGAGTAGCTTTGAAAGAAGGGGTTTGCCCTGTCCACACTTGGATGAGTGAAAGGGTCTGCATTAGGAAGGACTGAAGAGTCTAGAACAGTCTAGTCCCTCTCAGTTGACTTGCTGGGTTTCTTTCTAGAACAGGGCCCTACAATGAGGAGACACTGCTCTAGGAGTGGAATCAAAAATCAAGCAGAATAAGGACAACAGAGATGAAGGCAGGAGATGCTTTAAACTGAAGTGAGGGAGAGCAACAGAGCCAGGACATCTCAGAAAACAGTCACCATCTTTTTCAACACTATACACGTAAAACAGAAGAGGGAAGTCTGTGAAACTTGAGAAGCTTTTCTGATTCTTCCCCTCTTTTGAAAAGTTCTGAAAAACTAATTTCAAATAAAAACATTTATAGTGATAAAGCCTCATTGTTGCTTAAAGGGTAAGTAAATATGGAGAAAATGTAGGTGGTGATGATGCAGCAGATGACATAAGTGAGTTAAAAAATATATAGTGGTTAAAGTAGTCTACAGACAAAATGCTTCTTTAGATAAATTCTATTTGATACATTAAGAAAAGTTATTGATTTATTCACTTTAGCTCCTAGTAAGCTGCGATTAGGAGAAGCTGCATTACTTAGTTTGGTGCCTTTGTAACCACTGCATATCCTTGCACATGGTTTTATTTTTATAAATTCTGTTTTTTAAAAGAAGTCTGGAGGCTTACACAGCATTTGCATTCACCTTTCATTCAATTTCAGCAATTTCTGAGTTAATGAAGTATGCATCACAGGAATACTTGTCAGTGTAAGCTAAGGAAAGCAATGTTTGACTGTTTTAATGTTCATTGTCTTAGACTTGAATTTCTGTCAAAGCTGAAATGTTAAAGTTTAGATATTGATCCCTAAAATAAATGATCATCATTTGAATTTCTTTTCAGATGATTTTGTCCCTTTTGACCTAACATAAACTGGCCAGTTGTGGTTTTCTTTTACATGAAGATTAACTTTTTTTATACAAACTTTCTGTTACAAAGCCTGTAACATGAGTTTTCCTCTAAAATATTCTACCACACAGCAAGCACTTTCTAAGCTATTGGGGAAAAATGGAATGGGCAAATTTATGAGAGAATATAACTAGGAAAACATAGAAAGAAATGCTAGACGCTCTCTTACTTAATAATACACTGATCTGTGAGTCTTTTATTTATGTAGACAAACAGCTGCTGCCATTTCTGCACCTCACACAGATGTCCGTAGGTGTCTTTCATTGGAGCCCTCACCACGGCTATCAAGGGACAAAGGGAGCAACTGGAATGGTGGCGTCTGCCCAAGGAAGCCAGTGGCTGTGAGGTCTGGGTACCAATGCCTAAGAGGTCGCTCCATCTGCTGGGAGGCACAGCAATCATTTCCATCCTAAGGGCCAATCTTCCACAAACTCTAATAGCACCTGTTAGGGGATTCTGACTCACCAATCTTTCTCATCCCATAGGGAGTGGTCCCTGCTGCTTTTCCTCCCACTACTATCATCTCTCTCCATCTCATGCTCTATACTGGCACCTTTTCCAAAGATCCACTGCAAACAGAAACCACTGAATTTTAAATATCCTGTCCATTTGTCATGTCATGGAGAACACCATGTATCCTGCCTTTTAATTCAGAAAATATGCTCATTCCAACTCTGAAATCCAGTCAATCTGGATGAAATGGAAAGTCTGTTCATATTATACTGTGTTGATCTTTCCTTGTTAGTGCAGGGGAGGTAAGGTACATGAGAATTAGTCCTGACATCCTTTGTCAGAACCTGGGTTGTATTTTTCCACAGAGATTATGTTTTTAGTTATATAGTTATAGGGATTCCTTGGTAAACTAATTTCCTCTATGCTATTATTTCTAGGGGTAAATAGTTTTCAAATTTCAAGCAATAACTTATCAAAGACCATTCAGAAGATAGTCCAATCATTGGCTGTAGACTGACTAAAAGAACCCTAAAATACTTCCTATGTCTCTTCTTTGTGTTGATAATATATTCACCTATGTCATGTATGTACTCTAAATGTATATGGGGTGGAAGTCCAAAGAGCATATTATTTAGTTAAATATTACCAAAGACTAATTTTGTAACCATGCCAGAGATATATAGGCAAATAAAATTTTATTCTCTCTTCAGAAAGCTCATTTTGTGGGGGAGAAACTCACATCAGTAGACAATAATAAAATACTGAATAAAAGTACTTCAACCAAGATAATAGTTTGCTATGGGAGCATACTGAAAGAGATTAATTCTGCCTGCTGGGGTTGAGGAAAGCTTCATAGAGGACTAGTCATTTAAGCCAGGTGTCCAAGTGTAAATGTGAGTCCACTGGAAGGAACAAGGGGGACAGGGTATATGGGGTATGAGCAAAGACAGCAGATGGGTCTTCTGTTTGAAATGTGATACAGATTTTACTGTTCATCTCCCATATTTTAGTTCCTTACTAGAGCCCCCAAACTGCTGTGCTTTTCTCTTTAATCCTTTGTTCAATTTTCCCATTTCAAATAGCCAAAGATAGCAATACACTGCTTGATGTCCCTGACTTAACATTTTCTGGAGATAGCTTGAGTGTAAAAGGCAATGGAGTCCTATTTGCTTCTCCCCACTGTTCCCTACCAAAGCTTTCCAAGAATATATCCAGAGAGAGGCAAGAAAAGCTATCCTCACTAAGTTTCTTTCAACCCTATGTTCCATCCATTCTGAATTATTCTCAGGCATCAACAGGCATCATGTTTTCTTTTTCCCAAGATTTTGCACACTCTGTGCCTCCTGCCTTGAGCATTTTCCATCACCATTTAGCTTAGTTTATTTCTGCTTATCATTCAAATTGTAATTTTGGAGTTCTTTCCTTTGGGTAGCCTTCCCTGAGTTTCCAAACCTAGCAGACCATTGTATATTAGGTGTTTCTGCTTTGTGCATCTCTTAAAGCTCATATTTCTCCTATAAAGTAACTCTGAATTATAATTTCTTGTTTAATTCTCTACTCACCTGACTGCAAATTCCTTCAGAGTAAAGACTGTCCTCTTTATTATTAAATTCCTTGCATCTACCTTAATGCTCATTTAAAATAACTCTTAATATTTCTGAAATTAATGGAATTGTGTAAAATAATGCTACCAATAATATCTCTGATTTATTCATCATTTGTTATTTCCAGATACTTTAAATATATTATCTCATTTTAATTTAATTTCAATTTAATAATTTGAGAGCTATTATTATCCATATTTTTAGATAAAGAAACAAACTTGGAGAGGGAAATTGCCAGAGATTTCACTGTTTTAAAATGGGGCCATTTTAGAGGTTCTAGAAGGGATTTATTTTCTCCTAATATGCTTCTGTTTATAAATCATTTAGCCTAATAACATTGCATTGCTATACTCTGTAAGAACTCTATTAAATCCATCTTTTTTTCTAGAAATAGAAAAGTGCTTTTTCCAACAGTCAATAAACAGGTATCTCAAGTGATTCTAACTTGAAAGGTAGACATCAGAAGCTTTGAGAAATATTTAACCTTGACATTCTTCCATTCTAATTGACAAGCCTGGTGTTGGTTACTTGCTGAGATAAGAGAGATTTTCAGTGTATAATATGCAGGTCATTGGTTTTAAGTTGGGCCCATTATAATTTATTGGAGTCCTGACAGTTCTAGGTGACATAAAGAAGAAAGATTGGTTTTATTAGGTGATTTCCCCATCTTTGGTAGTGCTACTTTAATAGATAATAATGGTTAACAACTTGATGACATTTCCCTCATTTTATTTTAGCATTTGGAAGGTGATGAATTCTAGGACTCACTAATGTTAGAATGAGCTCATCACCCAGAATAGTGAGCCTGGGAGTTGCAAAAAGTCTATTATCCCTAAACTTTAGCCTCATGGTTTTAGCTCTGTGTCTCTCCAAGTACAACCTGACATTTGTGTCCTATTGGCTGAGAGCCCTTAGAAGCTATTAAGAGTACACTTGGATACCCATCCAAATATTCAAACTTAATATATTTCAACAGAAACAGAAGGCCTAAGTGGTTTGCCAAGTTTGGAGAGAAAGCTTTTGATACCAGTTCATATTTAGAGTCAGCCTTATATGTAAGTAGCTTGGTGACCTCCTTTTCTGGTTAAATTTCAGGAGCATAAGCAAGTTACTCTCTCCCTCAGTAGCTCCTCTACTTTATTTCCAAATCCCAGAACTGAAAACTTTCATGTCTTGATTAGAGATAAGATTGCAAATAGCCATAGAAATACTCACACCTTGGTGTATATTTATGATTTGACACGTAATTGTAATAGATTTTTCCTTTTGGTCTTTGTTAGGCTAAGAGTGAAGGAACATCAGAGTGCTGGCTAGATGAAAGCAGAGAGGGGAGAGCTGGTGCCCTGAAGACAAGATGACCATTTTATACTTATAGTTTCTTATAGTTTCAAAGAACTACCCCTGTCTACTCCCATTCATCTCTCACTGTTCTTCTTTCCTTCCTTCTTTGATCTTGGAACCACCTCTCCTCAAACTCTGCAGCTTTTATAATAGGGCTTGTTCTTCATTCAAGAGGGATGATAAGGTAGCCAGAATTCTAAGAATGACCCCCAGTGACCCTTCCTTTTGAGTATAGATGAAACCTGTGAATATGATGACATATTATTTTGTGGTTATCCCGTGATTATATTATCACATATAGTAAAAGTCTGAGCCTAAACTAATTATGTGAATGCTTTAAAAGCAAAGTTTTCTCCAGCTTGTGGCAGACAGAAGATGAAATTAGAGACTCAAAGTACAAGGGGGATATGATGTTGTGGGCTTTGAAGATGGAGAAGGCATAAGATAAGGAATGCTGGTGGTCTTTTGGAACAGAGGGTGGGTCAAGGCTGACTGCCAGAAAGGAAATGGGATCCTCATTCCTATAACTGCAAACAACTAGATTCTCACAACAGCTGAATAAACCTGTAAGATGATTCTTCCCAAATCCTTCAGGTAAGAGCCCAGTCCAGTCAACACCTTGATTTCAGCCTTGTGAGACCCTAATCACAAGGGAGAACCCATTTGAACCGATCTGGACTCCTGACTCACAGAACTGTGAGGTAACAAATGGGTATTCTTTTAAGCTGCAAGATTTGTGGTAATTGGTTATACAACAATAGAAAACTAATAGAAATGGCAATTTCTCTCTTCCTCTCCCATGGAAATGTTTGCCAATATGTACTGCAATTCACAAATACAAGTTCTCAGCTGTTAAAAGACATTATATTGTCTATGATTTTGTTGTTACTGAAGTTTTACTGTGTTCTGCTCAATTTTGATATAGGTAATTTTTCTGTACTTAAAAAATTGTGTTTTTTTCCAAACAGCACTTCCATATATATATATATATATACACCAATAGAGATGGTAAGCATTGAAGAGTGTACTGATATTGAAATTATTATGTATGTATCATCATAACCATCATTGTCACTTTTAGTACGAGGTTTTTTTCAATATGAAGTAGTTATGGGCTTTTAGAGTTAAGGGACTTTAAAGACATAGGATCCAGTGATGCTCAGCCTGGGTGAAAAAGAAAACTACCCCCACAATGGCACATCAGTATCTTTGTGAAGAATTAGGTGGGAGGGGACTTTTAAACCTCAATTAAGTTTTGTCATTTATATCCTCTTTTGGTAAACACCAAGTAATCAAACTTCTTTATTTTTAAGGGATGAAAACAAATCCAGGAAGGTAAAATAACCTGTACAAAATTGTACCATAGTTACAGGAGGAGAATCAATTTTAAAGGTCAGAGTTTCTTCTACATTGTGCTTTCTTGTCTCTGGTCTTTTTCAGGCCTCCCAGATTATAAACTCATTGTATCACAGTCTCAGTTCTTCCAGGGCAAAGAGGATTCCCTGGGATTGAGTACATGTAAGAATTGCTTATAAAAGCCATCAGTGTCAGCATCAATCCTTATCTCTGCAAAGTCAAGAAGTTCTGGATTATTTAGAAAAGATACTGCCTATGCCTTTGGAAGCAGAGAAATCATGCCCCCCCATTCCCCTTTCCAAGAGTCACCAAAGACTTCTAACATTATAATGCACATTTGTCTTTGAATGAAAAACACATTTAAAGACCATAGGATAAATCAATAATGTTATATTTCTAATAGTAGAAAAAAATGTGTCCATGGAAAAAATGTAAGACCAGGGTTAATGAAATCACTGATTGATGATCAAAGTATAATCAGGTGTTTGTTTGCATCTTCTCAGCCGAGAAATTAAAAGTCAAGAATGTGTGTTACAGTACTTGAACTTCAGTGTACATCAGTATCACTTGGAAGGCATGTTAAACTACAGCTTATTGGACTACACACCTAGAGTTCCTGACTCAGTAGGCTTGGGGCAAGACAAAGAATCTGTAGTTCTAACAGTCTCCTAGCTGCTGCTGCTGCGGCAGCTGAAGATCTGGGAATCACACTGTGAGAAGTACTGGGGTATTGGAACTGCTCAGCTAGCTCATGAGGACTAGCATGACTCCAGTGGGATTTAGAGCCTTTCAGGGCATGATGAGAAGTAAGGTTGTGAATACAAATATCCCTAGGAAAAAGGAAGTGGCTTATTTATTTTCCAAAAAATTGCTGGGGATTTTATGCGGCTCAGCTCTCTTTCTGGCATCGTGAATAATGTTAATAAGTCATTTCCCAATCAGAGAAAGAGGAACATAAACAACAAAATAGAATGTGGTAACTCTAAAGATAGAAGTCAGCACACTGTAGTTTAGAAGGACAAAGTTGGGGCTACCCAAAATATCAGGAAAAGAATGGCTCATGAGTTGATTATTAACTTGCAAAAAATGAGCTGATACTTAGAGAAATATGTGTTTAGATGGCATGCTGAGCACAAATCGTATCTTATTTGACATTCATACACACGTGTGTGTGTGTGCACACACACACAACCTTAGAGTAAAATGTTATTAATCTTTGATTGTTCTAGATTTTATCCCTGCTTACCTAGTCAGGGACATGGCTCAAAGGTCCCTTCGGTCTTTGTTCTATTATCAGATTTTCTCTATTAGATTATTTCCATCAACAGAGGTACATGCTATTAATCCTCCCATTTGAGAAAAGAGGTTTCCTGCATTTGGCTCTTATGAATAGAGCAACTCTGAGCATTCTTGGGGGAGTCTTTGTATGGACATCTGTTTTTATTTCCTTTGGGTTAAGTATGTAGGAATGGTTTTGCTGGATTGTTGGGTAGCTATATATTTAACTTTATATGAAGTTGAGAAACAGTTTTGCAAAGTTGATGTACCATTTAGAGTCCCACATGCAAGTATAAGGGTTATCATTTCTTATCTCAAAGACTGCTCTGTCTGACATTAATATAGCCATACCAAGTTTCTTTTTAATCTCTGTGTTCTTACATTTAAATTTTCCCTCTTATAAACATTTTATTTTTATTTATTTTTATTTTTATCTAGTTTGATAATCTGAATTTTAATTGGAGTACTCTATTTATATTTAATGTAATTACTAATTTGGTTAGCTTTTTAAGCCTACTATCTTGCTATTTGTTTGTGTGTGCCATCCGTTTGTTCCTTTGTTTCTCCTTTTCTATATATACTTGTGTGAATTTAGTATTTTTTTAGTATTCCATTTTGTTCCTTTGCTTTCCTTTAGCTATGTCTTTGATTTAATTTTCTTTTTTATGATTGCTCTAGGGAATAGATTATACATCTTTAACTCATCATGGCTTAATACAATAGAACTTTACAAATGAGAAAAGAGCCTTACAACAGTATAATTCCATTTAACCCTAGTTTTGTCCCTTTCTCTGTTGTTGTTCTACATTTTATTTTCACCTATATAAATATATTTTTACCTATTATAATTTCTTCACTTCTAAATGTTGGAGGGGCCTAGGAGTGATTCCTGAGATCTTCTCACTTTTTAATCTATACTCATTCTCTTAGTGGTCTGATGCAGGCTCAGCTTTAAATATGCTGATGACCCCCAAGTTATATATGTAGCCCTAACCTCTCCCATGAATTTCAGACTCGTGTATTATACCTAATACTTGACATATTAATTTTGATTTCTAATAGAAATCCAAATATTTCCTCCTAAAAGTATTGTTCTTACAATATTCCCCTTTTCATTTAATTGTAACTTCATTCAATGAATCTGGTCTGTTTGATTTTCCACGTATAACCAGACTGACTGCTTTTCATCACTTCCAGTACTACTCCCGACTCAAGTCACCTTGAGTTAAAAATACAGTAGTCATTTGTCTGTTGTAATCACCTTGATTATAAGAAAATCAGACATTCCAAAATGTCCTCATCCTTACCTTGACTGTCAATACACTTTTCAAGAACTTTCCTTAGACAATGAATCTTGTGCTATAATCATCTTATAGAACCCCTGGTGCCTCAGGGCTACAACACACAAGTCTTCCCAACTCTGGCCACTCCGGCTGCCAAACTTGAATCTCAGGTGGTGGGCTGAGATAGATACATAATAGCGGTTGTATAGGGTTTCTCCTGGCCTCTTGTAAAGTGATACCCATAGCCATGCTTTGAGCTCTCTAGGATCCTCTCATTGTTGCCCCAGTATTGTTCCAGGTGTAGGACACATTTTGTTGACAGGGATGAGAATTAGAGTTTCCATCAATGTTGCTTAGCTCTGCTCTACCATTAAGAGTCTCTGACTCTCCCCGACCTTGAGCTAAACTTTATTTTTTTCTTCAATTTTTGTCCTAGAGGCTGAAAGGAATAGGGAAAGCCCATCTCTCTTCCCAAATCTCCATTCACCTTCTAGCTACCTTCAACTACTCCATACTTTCCTTGCTATTTCTGAGCTCTTCAACTAAAGTTTTCCATTTAAGCCTGTCCAACTAAAGCTCAACTATCCAGATACATAGAGAACATTGAATATCTGAGTATTTTTTTAACCTGACCATTTAGCATCATCCAGATACTCAACTATTCCCAAGCCCCGTCCCCATCCCATCACACCCTGATTCTATTCCTTGGATATCTAAAAATTAATATAAACAACACTGATTCAATACCAGGTATTCTACTAGACACTTAAAAAGAAAAAAGCTAAAATTTTGCTATTCTTTTTAATGAGATAGTCTCGTTTTACCAATTAACATTAAAATATTTCTTTATAGCTTACAAAGAATATTCACATACATAATCTTACTTTTTTCCAAGAAGTGATAGGTGAGGTAGATAAGGCAACAATGATCCAATTACCTCTGCTATTTACAGATAAGGAATCTGAATCTCAAGGTGGTGAAGGAGATCTGCCAATGCCACTCAGCTAATAAGCACAGAGCTGAGACATAAACTATATTTTTCAAACCTGGGAAGAATGTATCTTATGGGGCTCTGTCTCAGCCTTGGAATGTGTGGAAAGGAAATACTTAATAAAAGGTCTCAGTTAAACTGCACGTGTTGTATAATAGGGTTAAATTAGATTTTTTGCAGAGGAGAGACAACAGCATCCACGGGAGTTGAATTCAGGGGCTTGGATGACAACACAGCATCCGTTGCTCCCTTTATCATCAGTTGGCTGCCTTGGCTGCCCGTGCCTGTGGCTTGGATGGGATTTTTATGGCAATGTTCACTCCATCCCACATGTGTAACATTTTGTGCGAGTCAATTACTTGTGATTTAGGATTCAGCACTGCACACTGTAGGTTACACACCTAAACTCCCTGAGACCATTTGGAGAAAATGTCAGCATGAGGAAGGGCCTTCAATTCCCAGTAGTTTCACCCCTAGACATAATGACAATAGATTGGAGCCTTATCAGGGGCTATTTCACATTGTTACCTAACAGGGGAACCATTTATTTTCCAGGCAGGAGACATGAATCCTCTGAGAATATTCTATTATGATGTTATCTCAAATGAGATAATTTGATTTGATAAATGTAAATGCAGAAGATTGGCAGTTACTATATTTTCACCCTTTTAAAAGGATTTGAACTTTTTTTTTTTTTTTTTTTTTTTTTGTGGTACGCGGACCTCTCACTGTTGTGGCCTCTCCCGTTGTGGAGCACAGGCTCTGGACACGCAGGCTCAGCGGCCATGGCTCACGGGCCCAGCTGCTCCGCGGCATGTGGGATCTTCCCGAACCGGGACATGAACCCGCATCCCCTGCATCGGCAGGCAGACTCTCAACCACTGCACCACCAGGGAAGCCCAAGGATTTGAACTTTTAAGGGGAATTCAGTTTAGGTGAATAATGTCAGATTCCCAACCCCTTTATCAGGAACAAGTAACCTTGAAACCTTCTTGTTATCCCGAATCCCAGGAGCTAGTCTTTATCCCTCATTTAAAGAAGTCTTCTAAAACCTCATGTACGTCTATATAACACCCCACCCCACTATCAAGTCAATGAATAGAAAAGTAGAATGAGGAAAACTACGTATGTGATATAATTTAGAGTAAAAAATAAAGTAACCATGTGATCAGTTGTAGGTTTCACTGTAACTTTACTAGGTAGTACTAATATTATGAAGAAAGAGAGAAACTTTTACTGTATATCAATATTTCCATATTTTGGGCTTTAGATACCACAGTGAAAATGTCTTAGCTTGGAGATGGGATGGGTCTATGCTAATGAAATAGAAATATTCACTATTTCATCCCTGCATTTTTCACCGTGTTTGGCCAAAGTATGTGTTCAATGCGTTTACTTAAATAATTTTTCCATACCTTCAATGACTAAAAAGTAAACTCATATTAATAATTACCAAATGATAACATCATTTGATGGCAAGAAGGGGACTTTATTTTATTTTGTCCCCTCATTATGCAGATGAGAGAGCTGTGGCCCAGAGACATTACATGATTTGTCCAAAGTCACAAAGTTTAGAGACTGAGATGGGATTAGAATGGAGGTGTTCAGGCTGGTAGTCTATGTGGCCTTAGGTCACTAAGGTAGAAAGTCAGCGCTTTATTAAATAATCAGTAACAGGTTATTTACATGTCATTTCTATAGATTCTTACATTGGAACATATTAGCTATGTCTGCTATCTTCCTTAGTTCTTAGAATTGGAAGTCATCAAAGATTGTTCTGTTATAACAACAAGAAACAAAATCTCCATTTCTGGATTTATTACTAATCTTAAGCTGTTGTATAGCTTTTGTTTTTTTAAGGTACATGATATCTGAGAGAACAAACAGTTTAATTCATGGTTCCCATTTTTCTCTTCCCACTCAACTCCTAAAATTGTTTTATTATTTAAATTTTGTTTTTAGAGGATTTCTCTATTTTGTTTTTTTTAATAATATCAACACAATTAAGTGCTATTTATTTTATTTCCTTAAAGAAAGACATCAAAGGAATAAATTCTAACTTGCTAGAAGTGAGAATAGGGTATAGTTAGCCATTCTTTGGAGGGTGACCTGGGAGAAGTAAAAGGATGGGCATTATGAGTCAGAGTTAAAAGCATTAGTGAGGAAAAATGTCCCATTCCCCCCCCTTCATACTAATGGCATAAATGTGTTTGTGATTGTGGTGATGGCCATTTCTCATGAGGCTAATAGCTGTGATGTGTCTTCAAAATGATTCACCACTGTTCCTACTCACATGCCAAATTACTCCTTCTGAGTGTGTCTTAGATACTTCAATTTCCTGAATGTGTAAATATAGTCCATTCTATTTGGTATAATATTAGGGAAATTCAGTATTACTTGCCAGTAAACTATAATCTTGTAATGTTGTAGAAATAGCAACCTTCTTCATGTTTTTAAATAAAATGCTCATCCACCCCCCACTTCACGACACCCAAAGTTCGAAAAAGTGACAAGTCATGAGAATCAGCTGTTAAAGGAAGACCTACTTCTGGCTGATGTATTGAGCCAATTTATATTCCAACTCAAGAACAATATGGCCACAAATGCCAGTGCATAAATTAGCCCGAATGTAGGCGGAAACACTCTTGCAAGCTGACAGAGTATCACCCCAAAATATCTCTGATAGCTTATAAATAAAGAAGTCTGCTTTTCTGATCCAGTAGGCAATCAAGCACAACAGAAACAATGGGCATTTCAGAGTCTCTCAGTCCAAACTGGAGTTAAAACCCAGGTTTGCTATTTTTTGTGTGATCTGTCACAAGTCAGTTAACTTCTGTGAACTTCAGTTTTTCTCATCTGAAATCTTAGAAGTTGGATAAAATCAGTTACTGTACAATGTGAAACATGGATAATGTTTGTAAATATTGGCTGTTATCTAATGCTAGTTTCTCTCCCACCCTGGTCATGTTGAGGGTTGTTTCTTGCAGAAACCAGATTCTGGTTTGGTAAGGATAGGTATAAGAGAAGTTTAAGGATTATTTCAAAAAACAATGTTCTTATAACTGCTGTTTACCAAGTGTTTAGTTTATGCTATGCAATAAGCAAAATTCCTAACATATATTTATCTATCACAAAACCCTATCATATAGTATCTCTATTTTGTAATAAGGAATGCACAGGTCTGAGTGGTACAGTCTGATTCATTGTCAATTACTAAATAATTAAAAGACTTATTCTACAGATATTTATGGAGCCTACTATGCACTGGGCAGTATGCTCCATGTTGAAACACTGGTGAAGAAACCAGGAAATGTCAGAGCTGTGACATTCCTCTAGAGAAGAGAGACTATAAAGAAGTGAACAAACTGTGATAAAGCCTACGGAAGAAACACAGCGGGCTGCTATGGAAGTGGGTAACAAACGTAGTAACGTGGAAGAGAAAATGGTAGACACTGGAGTGGGGCCCAGGCACTCTAACCACTGTGCATTCCCCCAGGAAGGAGCAAATGAAGGAAAGAGGCAGGCAGCAACCCATGACCAGCAGACACTCTTCTTCAGGGAATCTTACCACTAAGGAAAAGAGTTTCTAGGAGAATACTGAAATCCCTGAATTTAATGTAAGAATTGAAGGAAGGAGTCAACTAGGGATAAATACAAAGGAATAAGCACCTTTGTTAGGTCAGAGGTCAGAATGGCCTAGGGCTGCCCCAAAGGCATCTAGCTGAAGAGGGAAAGAGGAGGAGGTTTCAGACCTGAATTGGGCCCTAACTGGCTGGGATTCATTGAAAGATACCCTAAATCTCTGGGCCCCCAGACTTTTAGGCAAAGGCAAAATGTCTTTTCTATATTACATGAAAGATGATATGGTCATCACAGGGACATGCAGTCATACAGACCTGATCCACTGCTCCTTTGGTGCTACTAAATCCCAAACATTCAACTCACAATCATCGGTGCTTGTTTTCAAAGAGAGCATGGATTATGCCTATTTCTATGCAAAGCAATTTTCACACAATATATAGGAGTTTGCCAGTTGGCTCTACACATTCTAATCTTGGTACCTGCCCTCTGTTCTTGGACCTTGTCATTTATCTTTTGTCTGGACTGCTGATCTTAAGAAAAAGTCATTTTCCTTTTTGCAAACATGCTGATCTGCCAGCAGATGCTGCCCTCCTGCACTAAACTGAACAGATCTGTTTGTCCTGCAGCCTGAGCTATCATCCTTTCCCAGCTAAGCCAGCTTTGGAAGATGACAGACACACTCACTGGCACTTGAGGTTTTAAAGAGCAAATACTACCAGAAGAGTCTTTCAGATTCTCAGATACATTTCGGCTTAAATGGCATTCTCTTGCTGGGAAATATTTAGAGTGAATCTCCTTAGTTTTTAGAGAATAACAGCTGGAGGAACACTGGATTCTCAGGCTTGACATGAAATATAAATAAAAGAATGCATGATCAGTCAGAAGAAAAACTCCACATGCACGTGGGTTCTGAACAACTTGACACTAATTTCAGGGAAGAGAGAGACCTGGTTCTCCCAGAGTTGAGCTGCGACTTTGGGCAAGTTACTTCATAGTAAGTAACTTCATCCTTCATACTTCTTTTGAGAGTGAAACAAAATAATGCATGTAAAATTATTAGCATAGTGACATGTCAATAGTAATTACTCAATAATTTTAGTTTGTCTACATTGTCCTTAATATTAATTATAATGATTACTGTTGTCAAAATGTTAAGTGACAAGAAAAATGATGGCTCAAGATCTTTGGATTACCTGTATGGAAAGATTTTTGAGTATCTGTTTAATTTTCTAAATAGAGGACCAGAAATGATCTGGGAAAAGGTCTGTTTACTGTATTGTCAGTTCTCATCCGACCCCTTAATCTCCCTTCCAAACTTAGTTTGTTTTTAGCACTGTTTACTGATTTTAGATTTGTCAATAAAATACAGAAGTCAAAATCTGAATTCTGACAATAAGCTTCTTGCTAATCCTGAATAAACAGAATGGTTGTGGTCTCATCTCACTCTGCCACTCCTCAGGAGAGTGGAAAGTTGACCTCTTGGTTTCTCAGTTTTATTTCAGAAATGACAATTCCTGCCTGCCTCCAAGATTTAGAGGGACATTGAAAATGACACTTTTTAAGACAAGATTAAAAATGACAATGAATCTGAAGTTTTGCAGACAAATATAGTTTCAATTTAAGAGCCTAAGAATGGGCTTAGTTTCTTTACCAAAAAATGATTTTACCTTTCTCAGGAATAAAAACAAAATGTCTACAAAGATGGTTAACTCATTAGTGTATAACTGGCACATAAAAGGCAACAAAAATATTGCTTTGTAAATGGA
Organism: Mesoplodon bidens; assembly: GCF_964165515.1. Classification (NCBI taxonomy): domain Eukaryota; kingdom Metazoa; phylum Chordata; class Mammalia; order Artiodactyla; family Ziphiidae; genus Mesoplodon; species Mesoplodon bidens. Next base: position 157,907,933 of record NC_138178.1, read on the forward strand.
TGCTTTTACTTGGTGATGAGTTCCCTGAAAAGTGCTATTCTGGCATCTATAAATTTTAGTGCTACAAGTATGGGCTAAATGCACATGAGAATTGTGAGAGGGTATGGTTTATGTAGAGAAGATGGCAGCCTGGGAAGCCCTACAAAGAAACCAAAATAAATGTGTGTCGGATATTTTATATATATATATATATATATATATATATACACACACACACACACACACACATACATATATATATATATATATATATATAGAGAGAGAGAGAGAGAGAGAGAGTGAGTAACTATATATAAACTTTAAATATATATTTTACATATATATAATGTAAATTTACCTTAGAAAAATTTAAAGGCTGACTCTCTGGCAAATAGCAAATTCCTTTTCCAGAGCTAACATTTTGAGATGATATCCATTTACATTTGAGGGTGTGTGAGCCTCAGATTCTTTTATAATAGTTCAGTTGTGCATTGATTTGAAAAGAGGAATATCATGAAACACTAGTCTCTGAAACAGTGAGAATAACCCTCTTAACTTTGCCCAATATTTGAGTCTTATCAAGTAATAAAAAATGTAATTTTGAATCAAAGGAAAAATACCAGTAAAAGGTAGCTAAGGCAAGCCAGGTATTTAGAAATAAATTACATTCTTTGGAGCCACAAAATTTGCCTACATAGGTTTCCACACTAATGTTTGAGAGGGAAAACCATCATTTAAAATATAGTGCCTCCTAAATACAATTTAAAAAAAATCGATCTCAACTTTAAAACAATGTTAAGTTTAATCAAACTGATTTATATTTAATGTCAATAAGTACAAGTGCCAAACATATATATACTCACTCACACACACAATTATCTGAGATAGAAAAAAATATATATGGAGGAAAAAGTCATAAAAGTGTGTGCAAACTCACAGAACTTTTTCCCCCTGAGTAAAATGGAAACAAATCTCTATTCAAACACCTTTCAGGCTCTGAAGGTCCCATCTCCAGTGAGTATCTGTGTGGCAGCGATGGGCTGGGTGACTGTAGCACTTTTTGCATCCCATGAATAATTATCTCTGTCCTGAGTGCTTGCAGCATGACGCATCTTCATTTCATTAAGGGAAAGAAGGACAGGCTGGAATTGGCAGTGGCAGAATTCATTTATCACGTTTAAATGGAGAAGCAGCTCAGGAAGGGCAGGCCTAATGAGATATTTCTAAAGAAATTAGCCAGTTTCTATTAAAGGGCCATCTCCTCTCTGCCCGTGGTAATGATGGATAGCAGGGGCACAGTGCAGGGAGAGCCCCCACCCTTCCCTCTGTTTTGCTTTGGTGTTCTGAGGCACATGATTATTTTTGGATGATCTACCTTTCAAATGCTTGAATTAATCATGTTCTCAAAGTTATACCAATTTTTAATATGGAGAAAAAGGGACCTGGTTTAATTTTCTGGATTTAATTTACAGAGAGAGACATACCTGTAGACCCAGGCTTGTCCCAACATTAATATCACTAAAACTACCCATGACTCAAGCTTGCAAAATACAAATAGAAAGTTCTCTCTCACTTTTGTTATTTTTCTTGTCATTGTATCAATAGCCTTAGTTTGGAGTATAAGCAACTAAAATTATTCTGACAGAATCCCCTTCCAAAATTTCTGACGATGACAAAAAACAAAAACAAAAACAAACCCTTTAATTGCATTTTGATTCAAACTCAATTTCCCAAGGCATAATATACATAGTACTTGTATCAGATGGTATCCTAATCTTGCATTCTATGTTTTCCCCTATTATTGCTCCAACGTGACTAGCAATAAGAAATTCTCAAGTGCATCATGCAAATGTGAATGAGTAACTGATTGTGTGCCTGATTCACCACTGTTGTTTTTCTATTGATAAAGGAGTTTTATGCTGAAATCCTTATGTAGAAATTTACATTAAATTGGTGATAAACAGCAGAAAGTTAATACAGACTTCTTTCACAAAGACTTAGAAAATATGATTGATTGTAGTCTGTGCTAAAAAGTAACAGGCCAGACCTTTGGTGGTTTATTTACCCAACAAATATTTATCGAGCTTCTACTTTAGGCCAGAGACTATGTTAGATGGTGGGAAGATATTAGTGAATAGACAAAGATTCTGCTCCTAATAAACTTACATCTTCATGAAGAACACACACAACAAACAAAAATAAGCTGTGTGTTGGCTAACTCATGTTATAGACTTCATTGGGTTGTTTACATATTAAATATGGGAATGCTTTAAAAATCAAAGATTTATATTGGTACAAAATATTGTTAGTAGGGTCAGTATTGAATCAAAAGTTTGACATCAGTATATTTTTTGGTACATGAACTTGAGAAGAAAATCAAGAATGTATATGAATTTAAGTGTGTACCTCAAAGTCAAAAAAGGCCCAATTCAACACTAGGAATAGATTCAAAGGCCAAAAAAAAAAAAAAAAAAAAAAGAGGACTATTTAACATTTAGGGAAAAAAAATATAAATAAGGTCCTGGGGCAAGAAATCAGAGAGGCAGACACATTGGCAAGAAAGAGCAGTGATCTTGGCACAAATGTGTTGGATAGATTCAAATAAAAAGTGAACAACACAGCTAGGAAACAGAAGGCTATATAAGCAAAGCTGGAAATGTGTTGGGTATGAACTAAATGTTTGGCTTTCTGCCTTATCAGATTTCCATCTGTTGTCCAAACTTTGCAGATTCTCAATAAACCCTATGTCTTGACATCTTTTTCCTACAAAAGTATGTATTTTTCTTGGGTTACCATAGAGTCTGTAGGGGCTGTCCAATATGGTAGTTCCCAGCCACAGGTGACATTTAAATTTTTTTATATACAATAAAAAGAGTGCCTTAGTCACACTAATCACATTTCCAGTGCTCAATAGCCACAAGTGGTTAGAAGCTGCATGGTTGACCGGGCAGAAATTATAGGCAGTTTCTAACATTACAGAAAGTTCTTTCAGACAGCACTGCCCTGAAGGACTGGGAGATGGTTTAATGTGTCTTTCACAGAGTGGAGCTTAGTGGGCCTGTTAAATGGGTGTTGAATAAATGCAATGTGTACTTCTCAAATATCATCTCCTCAGAGATCAGACTGGAGCAGATCCTATGCAGCAGGCTCCTTTTGTCTGCTATAATTCTCTATATCATTTATAAAGTGTCATTAGTAATTATGTTATTAATATGTAACACCTGCCTCCCCCAAATAATTGCATAAACTGTATCAAAGGTTCATTTCCTCCTTCTTGTACCCTTTCCTACCTCTTAACATTTTGAACTGCAAGGTTGTGTTGTTTTAATGAAAAAATGTAAAAAGTGATGTAGGAAGGGATGGCATATTCTTATGAAATCAGGTATCACTGCACACAGTTTTGTGTGCAGCTAATTATGTGCCACAGAAACACCTAAGCCAGATCGGGGACTAGCAGTACATACAGATGTGCAGGTTATCCCTCTCCCAGGGCTCTAACCCTGTCTATTTAGCAAGATCAAGGTCTTGCTGATGCATTGACCTCCTCATTGGAGGAGGTAGGTCTGGCTTGAACCTATTGTGGCATCCTGAACTACAAAGGATGACTAGCCACTGAATAGAAACTGGATATACATTTCGTGGATGCTAGTATTTGGGAGACAAGCCTGAGGCAATGAAGCACGGTCCCTGGTCCATGCAGTGACCACTGGTGCCAGGGAAGTGCCATCCTGCATAACGATTAATTATTCAGGAAAATACTATGTCCCAACCTAGTGCTACACCAAGTAGAAAAGTCTGCAGTCACACTTCCCAGGGTTCTCCAAGTTCTGACGTGTTATTACATATGGTCACAGGGAGGGAGGCATTGAGCCCCTGGCTGGGGAGAGTCAGTACAGCTGGGTTGTTGAGCAATGCTTTGAAGAAGGGCATAAATGTTTCTGTCTGTCAGGATAAACAAAAGGAGCGAATTCTGTGAAAGAGCCTGACAGCACAAGAAGCTGCAGTAGATGGGGAACTGTGGTCCTGTGCTGGCAGCAGGGCCATCTCCTGGGAATTTGTTAGAAATGCAAAGTCTCATGGCTCTGGGGGATGTGGTCCAGCAATGTGTGTTTGGACAAGTCCCCAGGTGATTCTGGGGAGCACTGAAGTTTGAGGACCGCTTGGTTAGAGGACAGTGAAATGCTGCCGCATTCCTGCCCCCACAGAGCTTGGGCTCAGAGCCCAGTGATGGAGTCTGGGTCTGCAGGTCCTGCTCCCACCACGTGCTGCAGGACCCATTTCTTAGTACGTCCTTGAGGAGAAATCCTTCCCTGGCATCAATACTCAGTGAACAGATCCTCAAGCCCTTGCAAGACTGAGTCTGGAGAGGAAGAGCTTCAGATGATGATGTTTTCCCATATATTGGAACAGCGTAGCGAGGGCTCAAGCTGGTGCCAGGAGCATTAGGTCAGTATTTACTGCAACACCTGGTACACTGAGGACTAAGTAACACTACCTTTCCTGTCTCCACAATAATCCTCTCCTTTCTGAGGTAGAACAGTTTCCATTTTTCAAGTCCATAAACGCAAATATCCTGTAATATTGTCACTCTGTTTCTGAAAATCTCCCCTTCAGCTCCTTTAAGGGATTTCAAAATGGCATTTTGTCCGTCAATCCTATACAGTTAATAAGCTAGTCCTTTTGGAGAGAAAGAAGATGAAAAACCAAAACCAAACCCAAAAAAAGGTGATCATGACCACATTCTCACAGTGAGCTCCATCTGGATGTAAGCAATCCCTAATTTGCTCTTGGGTGTAGAGTAATTTTCTTATAGAAAAAAAAACACTAAAATATTTGAACTCAAAAGAATCCATCTTTTCCTCCATCTTATTTTGGTGTGCTTGAAGATCTGGCTATCACTTCCTTGTGACTATATCTAGAAAATAAAATTTTAGAGCTTGCTATGGTTATACATCTCAGTCAGTAAGTTAATCCAATCTAACCTAATGTCCTGATCCTAACAATTTCCCCCTCTATCTTCACAGTCAGTACTTAGTGGAGAAAGGAAACAGCTGGCTAGCATCTTATATGTGATTGCCCTAGGCATTGACTTACTTTTGGCAACAGAGTTGTTTAGTCATTGGCTGTGGGAGAGGTTATAGGGACAGACACTATAGAAAATGACACCAGATCTCAATCAAAAATTTTTCTTGGGAAATTTCAATCAGTTCCCTGCTGGCAGAATGATTATAATCTTTTGATAATGAGAATCAAATGGAAAGGTGATCATGACCACATTCTCACAGTGAGCTCCATCTGGATGTAAGCAATCCCTTTGAGAAAAACAAGTATGATAAACTCCATTGAGAGAACCTTCCACATCAAGGCAATTTCATTCCAACTAACAGAAAACATGATATCAAAATACACCAATTTTCAAAATATGATAACCTCTTACTATAATGCAAAGAACAGAAGACAATAGTTTGATTTCTCTTTTGATATGCCTGTGATGTCATTACTATTCATAGGTCTAATCCAACAGACTGTGTTTTGAAATCATTGTAAGATATAGGAAAGCGTCATTGTTTCAAAGTTCCTTGAAACAGGATCCTTGTAACAGGATCTCTTAAATCATCTAAATTTTCTTCTTTGTCACTGCATTAGTGTTCAAAGAAGATTAATGTTCAAAAGATGACCGACCCCAGAGTTTATGAGATCCTTTAGTAACAAAGAAAGATTAAATTACCCTCATTGAACTGTATCTGTAAAGGAAGAAAGAGGGGATTAACAAAGTTTTAAGAGGTTTGAAGAAAGGTGGAAGTAAAAATAAAATGAGACAGCAGGATCATCAATGGTTGCTAAAATTATTAGGTAAAATATTAGAAAACAGGATGGTCATACAGTGTCAAAATATTATCCCATAGATATCTTGACAAAAGGAAAAATATACTAGAGATATCTGGTGGTGGCCACCGTAACATCATCAAATTAGTATTACTGATAACAGAACAACCTGACAGTACATGTCCTCCGGTGTGATACAACTCGAAGTTCACAGTATCTCCTATAAATTATTTTTGCCGAAAGTGTTTAGCCAAATCGCATCAAGGCTTAAAACCTAATCTCTATTGTATAAGAGATATGGGACATAGAAGAACAAGAACAATGACACTGAAGTAATAATTAGGCAAATCCAGAGTGTGGGACATTCTATAAGACAATTGGCCTCATCTTTTCAAAGAATCAGTATCACCACACACTGTAGTAGGCTGAAAATGGCACACTAAGATCTCCAGAAATTAAGAAATCTGAGTCCTCAGGACCTGTGAGTGTTACTTTATATGGCAAAAGGTACTTTGCATATGCAATTAAGGATCTTGAAATGGGAAGATAATCCTGGTTTAACTGAGTGGGCTGTAAATGTGTCACAAGTGCCTTGTAAGAGGAATGCAGAGGGAGATTTTACTACAGTAGAGAAAAGGTGATGTGTCAAGAGGAGTAGAATTTAGAGGGATGTGGCCAGGAGCTCAGGAATGCCAATACCCTCTAGAAGTGTAAGATGTAATGAATGGACTATCTCATGGACTCTCTAAGGAACCAGTCCTGGTGATACCTTCACTTTAGTCTTTAAGACTCATTTTGCACTTATGATCTCTAGAACTGTAAGAGAATAAATTTTTAAGCCACTAAGATTGTGGTCATTTGTTACAGTGGCAACTGGAAGTACACACAGAAGTGAAAAAAAAAAGACACAGTGGAGGTGGTGGTTTAAAAGATTAAAGAGATATTAGCAGTTCCTAAATCCTGACTGGAACCCTAATTTATCAAAAGCAGCTATAAAATGCAATTTTTGAAATATCTGTGTGTGGACTAGATATTATTAGATAACTAGATAAAAATCATTGCCATTATTTCCCTGTCTTAAGAGATACATTCTGAAATATTTTAGGACAAAGCCTCATGATTTCTGTATCTTACATTTAAATTTTAAAAAATTATATAAAAATATATATACAGAGAGGGAAAAATTTTAAAGCAAATATGACATAATAATTGTTGAAACAAAGTGATGGTGTGTGGATTCATTACACATCTTTTGTCTTTAGTGTATGTTTGAAGCTTATTCTTAATTTAAAAAACAAGAATTTATTGTGTACATTTTTATTAATCAGTTTAAAAATATTAAACAGAATGTCATTGTATTAGTTAGGGTATAAATAGCTGAACAAAATGAAATTTCATTTCTCAATCATGCAACAGTACAAAGTGGACTTCTGGTCTGAAAGATCTCCTGAGCAATTTACCTGAAAGTGATGTCACAAGGTCCTTGGCACTTTCCAACTTATATTCCCACCATTCCCCAGGATCTTTTATAGCTAGTGGAAGGGGACAGGATAGGAGGAATCAAGGATTGCACAGGAAGTTGTCCATGGCCTGCCCTGGAAGTGTGGCCCATCACTTCATCCTATATTCTATTAGCTAGAACTCAGCTCTATCACCAACCACATCCAACTGCACAGAAGTTCATCTTTATCATCCACTTGTATCTTCAGGAAAAAGCTCTTGTTAAGACTTAGCAGTCACTGTCCAAATCCCTTTTTTTATATGACAGTGTAGTACCATGATTTCCTCCAAGGATGTATGTTAGGAAAATCTAAACTGCCCTAAGCATTTTATTGACCACAAATCTAAGTTAAATAATTGAGAGAAGCTATTAAAATAATCCTACTGGAAATTATTATTAATGTTTTATCCCCTATTTATTTCCTGCAAATGAAAAAGTTATTGAATTAGGGTAATGTTATTGAACTTTATAGACACATGTATGTACACATACACACTCAAACTTTGCCAACAAAATGAAAATACATTTTGGGATATTACCAAACACTTTTTTCTGAAATCATGTAAGTTTCACCACATTTGACTAAAGACCTGTAGAACAAATGATAAGCTTGCTCTGTTCTGTGCTTCCCTTTGTCATATATTCTTGCTTGCCTCTATTTTGCTGCTTGAACTATAACCTCAGGCATTTGTTCCATCCTTCATTCTTTCAAATATTTATTAATATTTGAAAGCCCTGTGAGAACAGGGACATCTCCATGCTCATAAAAAAAAAGTTGGAGGGAATATGGGCTATAAGAGTAAAGAGACAAACATGGAGTAATATTTCAAGGTGCTCTCATAGATACAAACGCAGAATGAAAATGAGTTGTCAATTCAATAGGAACGGATTGAGGTCAAGAAACTTGCTAGAGGTAGTGATGCTGAAGGGGAGTTTTTAAAAAGGAATATGGTATTTTCTAGGATAATCAATGAAGGAGTCATTTGGGACAAAATTTTACCTGGCATGAAGTGTCATCTATAGAGTGGTGCTAGTAATCCCTTCTTCTGGGAGATTTTTCTACTCATCATTTATTTTGGTAGCTTTCTGAGCACTATCTGCAAGTATTTAGTATCACTGTTTTACAGTGAAGAAACCTAAGACTCAAGGAGGTTAAGAAAACTGCTCAAGGGCAGGTAGCTATTAAATGTCAGAGATGAATTTTGGATCTAATCTGTCTCTTTCCAGAAACTTTGCCATTTTTACCATACATATAGGCATCTCCAATGATATACAAGTTTATTATGTGGACAAAAAGAGTGGAATAGGGCTTCCCTGGTGGCGCAGTGGTTGAGGGTCTGCCTGCCGATGCAGGGGACACGGGTTCGTGCCCCGGTCTGGGAAGATCCCGTATGCCGCGGAGCGGCTGGGCCCCGTGGGACATGGCCGCTGAGCCTGCGCGTCCGGAGCCTGTGCTCCGCAGCGGGAGAGGCCACAACAATGAGAGGCCTGCGTACCGCAAAAAAAAAAAAAAAAAAAAAAAAAAAAGAGTGGAATATAGGCTCATTTGTTTAAAATTACACGAAGTAAAACAGCTGTAACTTTTCATGAATTGCTTTATATTGTCTTGCAATTTATCTTGTAAACATAATTCGTCGTTGCAAGCTGCTTCTTTGTTTTAGCATTCCAACTTTGCAAAGCCACAGGAATAGACTAATCAACTGAACAGAAAATTACGAGGATGTGGGAAGGGGATCCAATTTATTGCGTTAGGAGAAAAGAAAATCTTGGTCCACCCAACATTTCTTGTTTTTAATACAGGTGAGACATATAGGGTAAACACTTAGCAAAATTCTCTGACTTGTCTGAGCCCCTGAAATATGTCTGAAGGTATCATAAACATGCGTGCACACACACACATTTCACATAATACTTCCTGTGATCCTGCTCTCCAAAATGCAGCATAATCCATTAAATACCATCATACTGAGAGTCAAACTTCATACCTTTATCTAAGCATCACAGCTCTACAGCTCTACCAGGAGTTTAACAACCATTGCTTGTTTTACAGTTTATGCATGGCATTTATAAATAAAAATATCTTTAATAATGAGGTGTTCTATTTTAATGAGGTTAATGGCAACAGATTTGTCTCTGGCATTTTAGAAATTCTAGCCTTGCTATAGAAACTTGTCCTAAAGGATGGCATGTCCAGATGAGGGTAATGAACCATAGTTAACAATTTTCATACTTGACTTAAGTCACTCTCATGTACATTGAAGACCATGAGGGATTGGCTTGGCTAAAATCCAGTCATTTTACTCCATGAAACCTCTCTCCCATGGTTTGTCTTTTTCTACATCATTTATGATCTTTGTAATTTACTCTTTAGATTTAACTAAAATATAGATGTACTAAAGAATTCAACATAAGCTATTCACAAAGGTCACCTGATCGCAGAAGAGAATTGGGTGAATTTGACAAGCACTGACACTTATTTTTACGTATGTGATCACACTCACAAGGACTGTTGGCCCAATTTCCAACCAAGAATAATGAACTCTTCAAACCCCAGATATTCAATCTATGAAAGTGGTAAAGTGAACCACAATTATTGTGATAAAGATAGCTTTCAAAATATTAAAATCAAGACTGGACATTTTAGGAAACAACTAATAAAAATACACAATAAACAAAATAACTGAGCTCTTTTTAAAAATAATTTAACTTTCGGGACTTCCCTGGTATCACAGTAGTTAAGAATCCGCCTGCCAAGGCAGGGGACACGGGTTTGAGCCCTGGTCCGGGAAGATCCCACATACCACTGAGCAACTAAGCCCATGCGCCACAACTACTGAACCTGCACCCTAGAGCCTGTGAGCCACAACTACTGAAGCCCATGCAACTAGAGCCCATGCTCCACAACAAGAGAAGCCACCACAATGAGAAGCTCATGCACCGCAACGAAGAGTAACTCCCGCTTGACGGAACTAGAGAAAGCCCGCGTGCAGCTATGAAGACCCAACGTAGCCAAAGATAAATAAATTAATTTTTAAAAATTAAAAAAAATTAACTTTCATATATTTGTCAATGTACTGTAATAAGTAAAAAGTTTTTGATGAGTTCAATCCTCCTGCAGAATTTTTTTCCCATCTAGGCATTATTCATTTAAAAGGTGTGGGAACTTCTAGAAGAGTCTTAAAACAAATTCTTTGTATTCTTGGCTTTTGGTCAGAGAAAGTGTCAGTGAGGATGTAATGTGAATAAAAAGACTAACCTTATATGCACTATAAATGATCACAAGTAAAAAACTGATGAAAGAGATAAAAGTCATTATCAACCTTTCATATTAAAAATGTATAAATAATCAAATGAGAAAGTGCAGAATCCAGAAAAACAACTACCAGGTGTCAAAGCATTGTCCAAGTGTATACCATATATTTCTATAAAATCCATTTAAGGAACATATCACAGCATTTAGAGCTATTTACTTATTGACAGATATTGGAGGAACAATCATTCCTCTCTCATGCTTAATCTGAACTTTCAATTTTAAAACAAGTTTATGTTTTGTCTTATTTTTTTGTTGTTGAATCATTCCCATCAGCAAGTAAGTGATTCCATGAAAAGTCATAGAAAATCCACTGTCATTTGTTTTCAGGCTACATTGATCTCAGTTTGAAACAACTTGTCTATACTCTGTTTTGTGCTGGAGGAAGTTTATTTTTCTCTACAGCTGATTAGTGTCCCTTTCTTATTTATTTTTCAAGGGTTACACTTTCCCCCAAGGTTTTGAGGTCATACTTATTAGAGACGGACTGGCAATACATTATTCTAACACTCAAGGGAAAATTTCTTTCTTTTTTTTTATTTTACCATCTTAGCTGTAGGGAGCAGCTATGACTTAAACAAAATTTTTGTAAGATTATGAAAAATATAGAAGTGATAATTTCACAATAAATAGTTCCTAATTTGGGGCACCCTTGGCCTAAAAATCAGTGCAGAGAAATCCTTGTGTTCAGCTCTTTCCCTGAATAAACATATAGGGCATTTGGTTAGTTATTCGAAATAGTGATACCTAAAAGTAAATTTTGCAGGGAAGGGAAATGTCTTCTTCCTTAAAAATCACTTATCTGAGCTGTTGTAGATTTTTTACATCATCTACTACAAATAGGTATTGAAAATATATAAGCAAAAAATTATGAAAATGATGTGTCCTCCTTTTTTCTATATGATTAATCCCATTTATTGTTCCATGTGATGTTGTGGAAAAGCCCTACCCTATAGCCAGAAAAAAAGTCTGCAAATGTGATTTCTGTAAGTTTTAAAGAATAGCCTGAACTGAGAACTACCTATATATCTATCTACCCAGTAGCAGAATGGATAAATAAATTTTGTGTTATATTCTCACAATAAAATACTATACAGCAATGAAAATAAACACTAAAACCATGTCCCACAGTATAGATAGATTCTCACAGACATAATGTTGAACAGAAGAAGTTATATGCCTGACTGCAGTATACAGCACAATAACTAAACCTTGCTTTTGGAAGTTAGGATGGTCGTTATTCTGGAGGAGTGGCTTATAACTTGAAAGGGGAAGAATAAATTGGGACTCTGCAGTGCTGTATGTTAATGTTCTGTTTCCTAATCTAGGTTTGAGTTATTCAGGTGTATCCAGTGTGTGAAAGTGTGCCCGTTTTTATATTTATGTGAGATATACTTTTTTTTCTATATATTATATTAGATTAAAAATGGACACAAATGCTTTTGTACTTCCCCATAGAGGGGTGGTGTTTATTTTCACTCCTCTTGCATGTGGGCTAGTCTTAGTAACTTATTTAATCAACAGAATGCAAAATATGTGATATGCTGAGACATTTAAGGTTAAGTCACAAAAAGCTTACAGGTTTTACCCAGGCCTGTTGGAAAACAATTTTTTTGGAGTCCTGGGCCATCCCATTATCTGATTACCCTGAGGGTGCCATGCTGTGAGGGAACCCAATTCACTTGGAGAATGCAAGTCACTTGTCTGGTTGACTGTTTTCCAGTCATCACCAGTAAGGCAAAGATATGTGAGCAAAGCTGTTTTAGATCCTTCAGACTAGACTATCTGTCTGCTGATTATCGGTGAGTGACAGAGTTGATGTCATACACAAAAAAAGAATCACTTAGCTGATTGCTAAGCAAAATCCTGTTCCTCAAAATCATGACATGATAAAATAGCTATTGGTTTAAGCCAAGTTTTAAAGTAGGAGAGTACCAAACTAAAACATACATTATACTTTTAATAAAAGGTTTTTATCTCAAGAAAGTAATTTACAATCTTTTGAAAATGTAAATTGCCCCTTGACTGACAGAATGCTGCCAGTTTATAGGCTGCTAAAAAAGCTTTCAACTGAAAGTACGTGTAATCCACTGAAACTGTTTTTTCACAATATCACACTGTTGCCAATTGCAGAAATAAAAGTTATTTAATCAATACTTTTGACAATAATTATAAAAAAAGCCTAAATTCAATATATGTCCAATCACCTATGGCAAATTTGACCACTGATAATTAAATTATATTTTATCAATGGAGTTTTTATACCATATTTTCAAAACCACAGACTTGATGATTAAGCAACAGCTGATAAGATTTTCCTGTCTGATACTGTGATTTTTTGTTACCTTAGAAAGGTTAGGCATCATGTTATTTGGTCAAAATTATTCTATCAGTTTTAAAATGTTGATATAATCAGCCCTCTTTGTTTCTTAAATTTTCATTTTAAAAAATAGCAAACCTTAGAATTCTTTCTTTCTTTTTTTTTTCTACCCCCCCTTTTTTTTCTCCCTTTGCAGCACGCGGGCCTCTCACCGCTGTGGCCCCCCCCGCCGCGGAGCACAGGCTCCGGACGCGCAGGCCCAGCGGCCACGGCTCACGGGCCCAGCCGCTCCGCGGCATGTGGGATCTTCCCGGACCAGGGCACGAACCCGCGTCCCCTGCATCGGCAGGCGGACTCTCAACCACTGCACCACCAGGGAAGCCCAGAATTCTTTCTTTTATAGTAATGGCATCTGAAACTTTTTCCTATTTGTAAGTAAAATGAATGTTTTTGTCTTAATTAGTAAATAATGATCTGAACAAACTGTATTTTGATAGTGATTAGCTAAGAATAGAAAAATCTCAAATTTAGCATGTTATCAAAAGGAAAAAAAAGGATAAGTAGACTTATTATAAGCTTTCCGTGCAAGTAATAATAGAGTATAAATGACTTTGAAGGGTTATACTAACACTTTTATGTACTCAGGGATAGAATAGAAAGTGACCTTAAGGGAAATATTACCTGCTGGCCATTACCCTGCTCTCTGGTCCACATGTCCTCCACTTTCAGGAGAGCTGGCATTGGTACACTTGCAACACTGCAACAGAATGAAACTCCAGATGCTCACAGATGGTAAGCCTACAAACTTAATTAAAACTCATGCTTTATTAGCCCAAAACAGGAAAATTGAGAAAGCCTTGCCCAAAGAAAATGTTTATGTTTTCTCTGTCTCAACTCCAACCATCCAGGAGACTTTAGGGGTCGTGGAAATGGAAAAAACAAAAACAAAAACAAAAAACAACCTTCTTGTTGCCAGGCAAGGGAGTAAATTAGAGTTACAGTCCATTAACCTAAATACGGCTTCAAGTTCAAGTTCAACAAACAATTATGAATTGTGTACTATGTACCTAGCACTGTATTATTGATTTAATCAGGATTTAATGAGATTATTATAAAAAGGAATTAAAGGACAAGCATCCATTACCAAATATGTACTGAGGACTTATATTCTGGACACTATATATGTTTGATTATAATTTTTTCTTGTAATTGTTAAGAGCACAATTTTACTTTCCCTTCAAAGATACTGAAATGAGATTAACTGAGCATCCTATGTGCATTTATATGCACTTTAGACACTTAGAAAGTTTTTTTTCCCTTTGTATTGCAAACCCATATTATGTTTTTACACAGATTCATATCTAGGTAAATAATACTGAAATGTAAAGGTTGTGTTCATTGGCAAATGCAGTTGCTTCTCTGGATGCTCACTGTGGACTTGATTGTCCTGTAGCTTGAAGAGTAGATATATAGAAAGAATGGTCTCTCAGAGGTCCACTTCTTTGAAGGGTTTTATAGTCTGCTAGATCTCTCTTTAGTTAGCATGGAAGAGGTATGTCATTTAAAGCAATATTACCTCTACTGAAAATAAATACTGTACTCGCCCTGTTAGCTCCATTAACTTTCCTCATAGAAATATGAAAATATCTAAATTGTTTTCTTTTTGTTGACAAGGTACATACCACGTACCAGCTATAAATTTTTTTTTTGTAAAAACTAACATCCATATTTGTAGGCATCAAGAAGAGCAGAATTCATATTACCTTATGCCAATTATTCAACACCTTAATAAATAAAAGTTATTTATCTAAATGTTCAGATTCTACATTATCAAGTTATTCTAGTATATTTAAATCTATTGATTTTTTAAAGATTAATTTTGAAGACAGTCACATATTTAGACCATCTCATCTGCTCTGATCATTCCTTTTGGTCCATCTTTGACAACTTTTCCTGCTTTTTTACGGTCAACTGTGATTTTTTAAATCTAGGACAGTTATTGTATTTTCTAAGCAGAATAGTTTATTTTAGTGGTACGTTTGTTCATTTATATGTTTCATTTTGTTTCAGCTAGAGAATCTAATTCCTGATAATTATCATGACTTTTTTCTTCACTTTTCCAATATTTGTATATTTAATTTAGTTTTTCTTGCCTTATTATGTGACTAGCACTTCTGGAAAAAATAGTAAATAGTGATGCTTCTAAAGACTTTTTTGTCTTTCCCTTATTACAATGAGAATGAATGTTTTGCTTTACAATTTTAAATGCTCATTGGTAGGCATATACTCAGAAGCAAAGAGTGCTTGATGATCACAGATAGACTTTTAAGAGACCGTGTATGGTAGATTTATGTGTAAGAATCCCAAGTTGGAAATACCATCAAAGATAGAATGGATTTAAAAAATTGTGGTATATTCATATAATTTAAAACTACACATCAGTAAAAATAAAAGCAAACTACCAATATATGCAACTACATAGATAAATCTCAAATAAAAAATATTACATCAAGAAACCAGACACAAAGGACAGATATTTTCTAATTCCATTTATATGAAATTCAAGAATAGATAACATTAATTTTTGACTTTTTTGGAGTCAGGTGAATTGAGTCCATTCTTATGCCCTATTTTTGCAATAATTTTAAAGGACATATGTCTTTGAAATAATTCTTTTGGATTTGATGGTGGCAACAAGAGGTCAGTAAATGTATTTATGACAGAAGGAAGAGATAGAAATATATAAAAGGGAAAATCCCAAATCACAGCAATAAACTCCTCTCACAGAGCTGAACATAAAAAGGAATACTTTCAGAGGAGCTTAAATCAGCAATCCTTGGAAATGTGTAATGTTTCAGTTTGCATCTTTTTTTTTTTCTTTTTTCTTTCTTTTTAATCTAACAGAAGAAACTTTGAAAGCTTGTCAGAAATCTTTTATTACTTTACAAGGTTCCACTGATAATTCAGTGCAATTCAAGGAAAGGTTTGGAGAGGCATGTTTATCTGGTGGTTTTGGCATCCCCTATACTTAAGGTGACTCATAACCTGTGAGAATCGATGAATCTTTATTAAATACGTTCACAGCTTGCTGCCTCCAATGCCTCTCCCAGCACCTTATTCATACTTGGACCATGGAACTGACAATGCTTACTTCCACTGCACTCTGAGTTCCTTAAGGGCAAAGATTATTTCTTTATTCAGCTCTATATCTCTAGCATCTAGCAGAGTACTGGCTCCAAGTGGAAATTGATAAAAGTTTCCTAAATAAATAAATGATTAAAGGAAATTTTAAGTTGAGGGCAGAATGTGGTATGTTGTCTCATCTCTCCTAATTTGTGAAGGGATACCTGATTTTTGACATAGATTTTCATAAACTTGTTTGTTTGGAAGATCAAGAAAAATGAGGAGACGAGACTGGCAGTGAGACACAAGAGGCAGTGTTAGGAGATAATAAGGGTTTTGAGGTCAACATCTATTAACTCAGATATTTATTCCTGATTAATATGTGCTACCAAATATTCGGGATTTGGAAATTAGCTTAGTGAAAAATACTTACACAGTAGGGATAGAGTATTGAGGAAGGCAATCATTACAAAACATACCTTCTAGTGCGATAGGAAGGGTGGGAGGGAGGCTCAAGAGGGAGGGGATATGGGGATATATGTATGCATATAGCTGTTTCACTTTGTTATACAGCAGAAACTAACACAATATTGTAAAGCAATTATACTCCAATAAAGATGTAAAAAACAAACAAACAAAAATACCTTCTAGAGGAGGAAGATAAACCATTAACCTCTTGTTAGTACATATACAGACAAGGAAATTAGATGCAGATAAATACTATGAAGAAGATAAAAGAGGTGAAACGGCATGGAGGCATCACAGCTAGTGTGGTCTGAGAAGCGCTGTCTGAAGAGGTGATATTTGAAACAGTCATATGGGGAAAGTGTTTCTGAAATAGGAAGAACGGCAAATGGAAAGGCCTAATATTAGAAGAAGCTACATAGGTTCAAAATACAGGGGAAAAAAATGCCACTGTGGATGAGTTTGTTGAACAAGGGGTAGAGCGGGTAGATACTAAGTTGAAGAGGGAGATATCTATAATAGGTCTTAGAGGCTTTCACACACAAGGCTACTATTTACTGGTACATACTTTGGGGTGCTAGTTGTTAAGGTGTTGAAATATTTCTATACTACTTGATAAATAGTATACTACTTCTATACTACTGGCCAAAACCCTTAAAATGCCTACTTTGATGACTTCAGTCTGTACCTGGGACTCCATAGTCCTCCTCATGATTCGGCAACTAAAGGGTAAATGAGATCTGCAACAGGCAGCCTCTAGGGCCCTGCTTCAGCACTCTCACCTGTGCATAGTCTAACCCTTAGTGCACATGCTGTGCCCAGTGATAAATATTTTGAACATCACTTCTGGTTTTGGGCAGTGGAGGGGGATATAAGTAGATTTTATTAAAGAGCAACGGGAAACTATTGGAGGTTTTCACATAAAAGAGAACAATGACTTGATTTAAACTTTAAAAAGATTACTGTGGCTGCTATATGGAGGGGTACAACTAGTAGGAGAAACTAGAAAGAAATGAGAGCCCTGGCAAAAGTAGATTATTAATAGGTGAGAGGTGATGGTGGCTTAGATTGGAATTGAAGCAATAGAGATAAGAAACAATCGGATTCAGGATAAAATTTAGAGATAGAATTGTTTATTTTTTTAAATTAATGTTTGGAATATGGGATTGGAAAGACAGAAGAAAATCAAGAATGATTCTTAATTTATTAATTTGAGCAACTGGGTATGTAGTAATGCATTTTACTGAGGTTGAAAAAAGCATGGGGAGTCAGGAGCAAGGTTTTAGAGGGGTAGGAATCCATAGTTATATTTTCACCAAGTTAGGTTTGAAATAACTATTAGATATACAATTGGAAATGTTGAGTTGGCAACTGGGAATTTAGGGATAGGGTCAAGCAGCAGAGAAAGGAAATAAGTTCTGTATATAGAGAATATACACATAGAGATTCTGAGATTAATAAATAAACCAGTGTTTGAGGCTGCAGGAATGTGTCTCTACTTATTCACCATAGATAGAGTACACGTAGATAGGAAGAAAGGAGGGCCAAGGATCTGTTCCTGGAAGATTCCAACATTTACATGTAAAGGAAAATCCAGTAAAGGGGATTGAGAGGAGACACTAGTGAGACAGGTGCACAACCTGATAAGTGATGTCTTGGAATAAAATAAAATAAGAAGTAAATATCTAAAGTATGAGATTACCTTGAACTTCAGAGTTTTTTTTCCCTAGTATTCATCCTTCTTAATTTCAGTAACTGTGCCATCCCCACACTGTCTTACCTGGGAGCATCACCACCTAGCTAGAAACCACATTTCCTGGTCTCCCTTCTACCTAAGCGAAGTCATGGAACTAAGTCCTGGCCAGTGAAATGTAACCAGTGAGATGTGGTAATGTGTGCAATGTCTGTGTCAAATTCTTTAGGAAGTTCTCACTCCTTGCACTCTTTTCTTCCTCCACTTGCTGGGAAATGGAGACAGCAGGTACAGCTGCCTTGAACTCAGTCATGGAATCTTCATGTTGAGGAGGGCTACACCACAGCACTGGCCGAGGACTGTCAACTTATGGACTGTTATACAGAAGAAAAATAAATATAATAAATTTCTCCTTCGTTTAAGCCTCTGTAGTTTCAGATCTCTTTGTTACAGCAGTTCACCATACACTAATTAATTCAAGAGGTAAGGTTGCTGGTGTTAATATCTTGCAGGACTATTGTTAGGGGAGCCCTTACCTGGAAGGAGCTCTTCATTGTACAAATATTTACTGACTTATGCATGAGGTTCCAGGAATCATTTTAATTGCTTGGGACACAACAGTGAACCACAACAACAAAAAAACAAAACAGAAAAAACCTCAGCCCTCATTGAATGCACATTTTAAGCAGGGTTTTCTTTCTGAGGTTAACTTTTTTAACCTATTCTTCTTAACTTTTCCATCCTTCACTTGTGTTGGCTGCTGCTTCTTGCTGACTATAAAGAGGTCCAAGCTATCTTTTCCTATTTCTTACAGATACTAAGTAAGTAAAATCTACTCTGTGGAACAAACTTTTGTTGAATTCCATTAAGCAAGTTAAGCCCTTCAACCACTGAGCATTAATAATACTTTCCACTAACAGCACATCTTTTCTATTAATTTTCACACTATAATTATATTCTGTCTCTTTATACATGTATAAACTACTACACTTTTCATATACCTAGGGCAGGGACTTATTTATTTTTTATATTCCATGTGCATGTATAACATGCTCAAAAAAGGCTGGTTGAATATATGATCCAAATTCTGTCATTCAGCATCTCTTATCATTTATCATTCATTTGCTGATTTATTCATCAAACAATTATTGTGTCTGCTATGAATATGTCTTAGGTATGGTATACAAGGATTTATGCATTCAGAGGACATGCAGAGAAGGAAAGATAAGAAAGAAAAGTGAAAAGTTGAATTCAAACTCTAACTATTTAGGTCTTTTATTATTTTGCTAAAATTTCTTTTTAATATTTTAAATGACAGATAGAGAATACTATCACTGCTGGCTGTTCAAACTGCCAACAACAGAGAGCAGTGCTGAGCCCCCAGTATGGCACCATTGCTTGAGAAGATGAACTGGGCACCTAATGGCAAGGTGATTATGTAAGCATATTCCAAGAGCACGCAGGGTCTCAGCCAGCACCATGTCCGAGGGCTTATGATATGTTTGATCTGCTGACATGGGATCCCATGAAACATCACATCACACTAAGCAACTGACTTCACAGCAAATACAGTTCATGAAAGGACCCACAACTGTGGTATCAGCTGGTCATATCACACACTGCACTCCCAAAAAGCTGTCTATCAAATAGAGCATGGGAAGAGCCTGATGAAGACAGAGCCAAAGCTCCAGATTGGAGGAAATACTTTTCAGAAATAGGACACCAACCTTCAGGACACAATGTGTACCCTGAATCAATGAGATTTATATGCTACTTTTTCCCCAGTAGGAAGACTACATGGGTTCAAGATGCTCAAATGTTCCCACTTACCACCACCTGAATGGCTCACTTGGGGAATATGTGCTTCCTGTCCCTGTGACTCTGGATTGAGTAGGGTTAGAGGTCCTGGTCCCCAGAGGGAAATACCCGCTAGAGGACATGGCAGAAGTGTCACTGAATTGTAAGCTTGACTTCAAGAAGGGCACTTTGTGTTCCTGTGTTCAAGGACTTCCAGGCAAGAAGGGATATCATCATCTTGGATTACTAAGCATTGATCAGCAAAAAGATGGTAGGATTGTTGTTGTACAATAAAGATAGGGATATACTGAATAGCCAAGCCAATCACTTGGCTTTTTATTGCCTTGCCCAATTGTCATGGTAAATAGTCTTGTTCGGTAATCACAGTCTGTTATGGGCTGAATTGTGTCCCTCCCATATGTTGAAGTCGTAACCCCCATGTGACTTTAAGATAGGGCCTGTGAGGAAGTGGTTAAAATTGACGGGTGGAACTCTAATCTGATTGGATTGATAAACTTCCAAGAAGAGGAAGAGACTCTGGAGATCTCACTCACTCTCTCTCCACATGCACACAGAGAAGAGGCCAGAAAAGGCCACAGAGAGAAGGTTGTCATCTACAAGCCAGGAAAAGAGGCCTTATGAGAAACCAATCTGATGGAATCTTGATCTTAAACTTGCTAGCTTCCAGACTGTGAGAAAATAAATTTTTGTTGTTTAAACCACTCACTCTATGGTATTCTATTATGGCAGCCTAGGAAGACTAATGCATAATCTTAAGGGCATGATGACCAGGAACTCAGAGAGAGAGAGAGAGATAGTCTGAGTAATATCACCAGCAAAACCACTGCAGCAAACAGAATTGCCCCCTAAGCAGCAGATCTGGCTCACTCATCAGATCAGCTGTTACTGTAACTTGTCTCAATAATCTTTCTCCACCAAGTTTCCTCAGATAAGAGAGGGCCATCAGAAACTTGGAGGAACCGCTTCCTGGACATCTATGAAGAAGTGCATTTGAGCAGCACAAGAGGTGGACTGCAGTCAACAAGGAGGATAACTGTAAGCTCTTGTTGCCCCAGCTGCAAGGAGTGTGGTCAGCAAACTCTCTTCAACTGTCAGCTTGTTAGGGATGGCCCCAACTGCAGAGAATTGCCAATAGCAAAGCCACATGCTTCTGGCAGAAGCCCATATTTCATATCTGTGGAGGCAGAACTAAAAAGACCTCACCATTTTTAGTAGGACAACTATGAAGGGCCATTTCAGGTCCTGAGCTTCCCATGGGGCTGGGTGAGGTACTGGCTCTCAATCAAGGCTCCACTTCCGTCTCTACCCAGTCCTGCTTCCTCCTCTCCCTCCTCAGGGATGATTTCAAGGTCAATTCCTAATAAACTTTCTGAGCAATAAACTGTCTCTGAGTCTGCTTCCCAGAGAACCCAAGTTGTGACATGCTCTGAATGACATCAATGATACAAATTGTCATTTAGTGCAGACACTTTGAAATTATTTTTTAAGATTCCATAAGTAATGCTTCATATAAAATAACTAGATTAAAGATTTTTCTTAAAAAATCAGAATAAGGACATTTTTGTATTTTTATTTTAAGGTTAATACTAGAATTTATAATATATTAATAAAGTTTACACCTAATGATAAGATGATGCTTCTAACTACTAAAAAACAAAAATTCACTCAAGTGGAAAACATTATTACAAAAACAAATTCATTTTTCAAAAGAATTTAATTTTGAAGTTTTAAGCAATCTAATAGGAAATGTATATAACTTATATTTTTCACTTTTGAATTAATTTATTAACAATGTTTCATTTGCAAAGAAAGGTAGCATTAGATTAAAAATAGACAAAGTAAGCCAAAGCAAGCCAAATTTTCAT
The DNA here is from genome assembly GCF_964165515.1 of Mesoplodon bidens. NCBI lineage: Eukaryota > Metazoa > Chordata > Mammalia > Artiodactyla > Ziphiidae > Mesoplodon > Mesoplodon bidens. Next base: position 157,929,833 of record NC_138178.1, read on the forward strand.
ATAAATTCAAAAATAAGATTCAATTTATATTTTGGACCAAAGATTGTATGCATTCCTTTATCTCAAATCTTTACTTAATTGCATCTTAATAGTTGTAGTAAAACAGCCCATATGGTGGTAACTGCATAATACATTTATGAAGTGGCAGTTTTTCACATATGAGATGTGTCAGTTTTCTGAGAACAGAGAACTTTCTTAATTACCTTGGTTGTTCCTATTTGCTACTTTAGAAATTTCCTTCTCAATTCAGATCTACTGAAACATAGTTTTAACATGCAAGGCAACAACTCTAAGCTTCAACACATATTCGCATATGTAAAGTAGAACTCATGTTTGCACTCCATGCTTTTTATAGTTAGCTTGGTAGTCTTATGCAAATCCATTCATAAAGCAAGTTTTCACATACATTTATGGAAATTGCAGGTACATGGTTAGAGTCCACTTTTCTTTAGAGTATCTGTAAAGATTTATGAGATCCTTGGCAAAGGTTACTATGCAGGAAGAACCCATACAAAAAAAATAAGGCATATGCCACAGCTTTGTTATGCTTCAACGTGTAAATAGAACTGTCTCTCTTGGGATTTGCCACGTGTATTGTTTGGTTTTCCTTTTCCTCCATAACTAAGAAATAAATTCTCAGCCAGTTTGAACTTGCTTGAATGGATCATGTAGACTCTGTAGGTTCTGAACTCATTTCTTTGCTTTCATATTCAGAAGTGTGGTGGTGGTGGTGAAAGAAAAAATGTCAGGATATTAACAATCTGAATACGGATAGATATAATAGACATGGAATATTTGAGCTCTCAGGGCATAATGACTGCACCTAGCCTGGGTCTCTACAAGCCAAATATTTCTAACTCCAGGTAGATGACAATATCTAGGTGCTGGAAAATAAAGTGTGTTTGGGCATTGCAGCAAGCTGAAGAGAGTACATTCTATCTAAGGGCAATAAAACACAATTTAAAAAATAGATTAATACTTCTGCAAGTTTTAATCAGTGGGGCAACACTGATGACCCCTACTAGTCTACCCAAACTCATTTTTTTACTGATTTTTTTTTCATTGATTCCTGAGTACAGTGATTGCAGAGACTATAATATTGAAAATGAATCTTTTCATAAAGAATTTGAAGGGAATGGTCTGGAGATGGAATTAAAGTCTCCTGACACCCAATTTGGAGTTGTTTCTCTGAGGTTAATGTCTTTGAGATTGAACAAAGTTTGCTCTCTTCAATTGGACATTCCCAAATTCCATTCAAGATTTAACAATTATTTTCAAATGCAACTGTGATGTATTAGATTGTATTATATTGATTACCATCTAAGCCTCTTAGACCTATAAGAAGCTAGATATTCGTTCCTGGGGTATCCAGATTGTGAGGCAAATATGACACATGATGTCAACAAGAAATGCTGTTTATATATTTCTATTTATGAAAAATAATTTCTGTTTGAACAATTCTGTTAATTTTCCCATGTGGTGGTATTTTTAGTTTCTAAGTCAGTCATGTCAATGCACAAGGAGAAAAAAAAAGCAATTTACAACTCTGCAAAGAAATACAGCCTCTTCCACTTCATCTGTGTTTCATCTTGATTATCAACACATTTGTCATCCCCCCTGTAATTTAGTCATTATTTTTACCAGAGGAATATGAAGGGAAAAAAGAAGATAAGTGCACTTGTCAAAATGTGAAACAGATGCTCTAACAATGATTGGAAACAATTAATGTTCTCAGGGAGAAGCAACAGGCTGGGTTTGTGTTTAGCTTCAGATTTTTTACAGCAAACAGACTTGGGAAAAATGCAAATGTAAAATAAAGGTTTTATTTTCCAAGCAAGGGAAAACAGTATTCTCTGACTGCATTGTTGTACATTTCTGTTATGATCTGACAGTTTAGACCTTTTCGGCAAAATCTTTAAGAACAATGGGAGCAAAATGCAAATGAGCAGCTTTGAAGAGTGATTCTATGACTTTTCCTTCTGAATCACCAAATTGAAAATGTCCTGCAATTGAAATGGCTGTGGGATGGTGGACTGACAAGCAGAATGAAGATAAATGTCTGTGTCTGATCACACTTTAATTCCAATTGGACACAACAAAGTAAGAGTGCCTCCACTCACCTTTGCAATATTTCTATTTGTTCTTTCTTTTATTGAAGAGATTTCAGTTCCACTACCTTTTGGACTCTGACACTAATTTGCTGCACCTCATCTAGCAACCTACTACTATAATCTTACTCTAGACCTTGTAATCAATATAATCTCATTCCTTGATCATTACCTCCTACCCTGATAGCTCACTTATCTTTTCCACTCACTCCTCTACTTCCATTTTAACAATTTTCCAACCATGCAGAATTTATTATTGCTGTAACCAATATCTGATTATCCTCTGCTTTAAGATTCTTGGCAGGATCACACCACCCAGAATCAGGATTGGACTCTCTTCAAAGTTATGACCACAAATGCCAGTGTGCCCTCAACACTAACAACAAATCTAATGTGTTAGGATAGGTTAGGCTGTGTGGAAAATACAAACAATGGCTCAAAAGAAGTTTACTTCTCATTGACATAACAGTCCAAGGAGAATCGTATGATTAGGTCACAAGACCTAATTAGGTCATGAGACCTCCTAATCAGAGGAGACCTAATAGATCTCCTCTACTGGTCATCTAGGGACAGGGACTTCTACCATATTCTGGATTTGCCTCACTAGAGACTTAGTTATTGTCTGCATGCAGCTGGCCCAAAGAAAACAGAGGGCATAGAGAAGGCTTCTTTTCTCTATGAAAGAAGTAGCACATTCCCCTTCTGCTTACAGGTTGCTAGACAGAGCTCACTTGATAGCCACCATCTGAAAACTGCAGTCTGATTGTGTGACGAGGAAGAAGAGGAAAAAAGAAAATTATCTTGATGAACAGCTGACAATCTCCACCACATATGTTACTCCAATTTCCTGAAACTGTATTTTTTCTACTCTTAAAGAAAACTATTACTTCTCTCTCTTCAAATCGTAAACCTCCAAAAATTATCTGACTTCACTGAGAAGGTAGATACAATCAGATGAGAATGGCCACTTTCTTCCCACCTTCTGAGCTGCCTAGGAGCCCACATACTTGATTCTCCCTTCCCTCATGACAGAGTAAACATCCCTGTGGGATCTAAAGACAAAGTCTCTTTTTGTTCCCTAGGTAGAATTTCTTCTATATTTCTCAAGGACTTTACCCCTGCAGTCATCTTTTTCCTAACATCCATCATCAATTTCTTCTGTTGGACTAATAACAGTAGTGTGCAAACATGCCTAATATCACTCATATTTATACAAGTAAGCAAAAAGGAAAAAAAAAAAACCCTCCTTTACCCCACATCCCTCTCCATTTATTGCCTCATTTCTCTACTATCCTTAATAGAAAATTGTTAAAATATTCAAATACATTATTGTTTCTACACTTATACCTCCCATCTTGATCACCCTTTAATAAGGATTTCATTCAAATCATTTTAATAAAATGGTACATATCAAAGTCACCAATGATATACATCTTGTTCATGTCAATGCCAATTATGTGTCCTTAGCCTACCTCTAGTAACATCAGACATGCATCATCTAAGTTTAAGATGGTGTAGAATAAGTAATACATCTATTTACTTTCTAAATTCATTGAACATCTGAGCAATATTTGCCTGAGGTTAAACTAAATATGTTTTACTCACTTATATTCTGATATTAGGTAAACTTTATGATTTTCTAAAGGACAACCAATGTTTCTTTGGTAAGAAAAGGCAGACAGAACACCAGTATAATATTTTACAGACAAGGGAGACTTCCATTTTGTTTCTAGGCACCTCTTAGTGTCATTATGAGCATAATACCAGATGAGTTGGGTGCTTCAATCAGACCATTGTTCAAGTTAATGGGGTGGTAGCATTCTTCAATTTAATACCATAAATGAACATGCACACATACTCATCACTGCACTAGATGCTTCAGGTATTATAAAAATTATTAACTCAGCTCAAGGAAACTAACCTAAAGGAGAAAATAAACATATATTCATCCTACAAAAACTGAGAAAGTACTTCTTGTGAGACCGGCTCCCTGTAAGTTATGCCAGATTGTATTTCGTAAAGGCAGTTGCAAATACATCTGTCATCCTACAAGGTTTCCTACACACGAGTGTCTGTTTCTCTACTCCTTGAAACTCGGTGGTCCCTATGACTTCTTTAACCAACAGAATACTGATGCTTTGATGCTCTGCAAATTCTGGTTGTAGCTCTATCTACTTTGGCAGTTTCTGCTTACCCTGCTTGACATTCTATGCTTGAGATGTCACTCTAGGTACCCAGATACCATTTTGTTAGAAGCACAAGGCAAATGAAGCAACCATGTGGAGACTCTTTGATAGACAGCCTCCAATGATATTCCAGCTGATGTCCAGCAACAGTGGTCAGTTAAATGACTGGGTCTTCCTGAACGTTCATCCTTCAGATGATTCCAACAATAGCATCTGAGTGAACTGAATGAAAGCCCACGTGAGAAAATGCACAGGTGAACCCAGCCAACCCACAGAATCATGAGGAAAAATAACTGTTTGTTGATTTAACCATTAGAATTTTGGATGGTTTGTTGTGCAGGAATAGATAACCTGAAGGTTAGGACTGAGCAATAAAGATCATTTAGGTATATTTTCTACACCTGGGAAACCACAGTCTAATGTAAGATATTAATGAATGCATTAAAATGTGAATATAAGGAAGTTATGGTGATGAATATATGAGAGGTATGATTACATGTGGATAGAACAGGAAAGACTTGTTTAGAAAAGTGCCATTTGAGTTAGGATTTGAAATGGGTGTAGAAATTTTCTAATTGCTATTTGACAAGGTGGAAACTGTTAAGGAATTCTACAAAGAGTAAACAGCTTGAGAAAAGAAAGGTATAGGGCCAAAAGCTGAGGAATATAGCTTGCATAAATTAAATTGCTGCTAAGGTTTGGGAACTTCACATAAGTTACTTCTTGTCTTTATCAAAACAATCTAGCAAGAAAGGAATTAAATCAGGGTTCAAATGTAGTGCTGGAAACCTAGACTCTTTCCAGGATGCTACCATGCCTCAAGGAAAGGATAGGAAGAAAAGTGGGAAGAATCATTTAAGTAGTAGGTTGGGGCACTACCATAGAGAAAGTTGAAGGCCCTGGAGGAGCTTGTCTCCAGTCACAGTAACAAAATGGACTCACTAAAGATTTCTCAGTAGAGAAACTCGTGCTTTCATTGCTACATAAAATATTTACATGATTTCCTTTTTTTGACATTATTACTTTCTGATTTGGTTGTGTAGATTTTTAATGTATAGGCAGTCTTTGCTTTCTCATTTGAGTAACAGAATCATATCTCTTAGTAATAATTTGGCTTTTTTCAAAAGTTAGAGTAAGAGACTCTTTAAACTTATTAAATGGGAGAACTGACTAATACAACATGGATTTAAGTTAGTAAAATGTGGCATCTCTTCTAAATATTCATTTTATTAATGTAGACCTTAAAACAATTAAGCATTATTAAATTTTGGGGGATAGGTAATTTAAACATTTTCTGCGTAACAGATTTAAATCTTTACACACCATCTTGGTTGATTTTAGAGCACTGCATATATAAGAATTTCTATTTTATTACTTTCACTTTTTAGGCAGGAATATTTAAGCTCAAAATTGTGAAGGTTCACACAAATTAGCAACAACAATGATGCAGAAGACAGCTAACTAGGAAACAAAAAACAGTACAGTTAATTTGACTTCCACCTGAGGGTCTTGCTATGTTAAACTCACTTATTTTTAAAGACTTCTCTTGAAGAAGTCATCTATTTGTCTCTCCCTGAATAAATAACAATGTTAGGAACATAAGCATGTCTTTATTTGACTTTCAGAATGAATTTCTAGAGGCCTGACAAAAAGCTCAGCTATAATTATTTAAAATTACAGATATATAAGGCGACAAAAAACCTTCAGTAAATCTTTACTGGCTTGAGGCCACACCTCGGAAGTAAATTTAGATGTTTATTTAAAAGATTCACTCATATAATCTTCTTTTGTCTCTCTCCCATTCTTTAGTGCAGTAGTTTAATTTTATGGAACTGTATTTGCATTTTTCTTTTATAAGAAAAAAGTGCTATATTATTGGCTATAAAAGTAAGGCATGACTATAATAGAAAACATGGAAAATACAAAAGACTATAAAAAATAAAGAACCACATTTAACTTGTCCACCTGGGCATGACAGCTTCTTTTGTTTATCCCCTACTATTATCAACTGACATATTGTATTTGTGCATCCAGAGTTGTATCATGTTGATTATTATGTCTCCAACACTATCACAGTTTCAGGTGGATAGTAGGAGCTCAAAGATATATTTTGAGGAGAAAATAATGGAATTCATTCCCTTGTTTCTTTCTAAAGATTTTTGAATAGTTGGGATTATTCTGCAAAAACGAACTTATGCTCACCCAACATCTTTCACGCAAAATATCATATCATACGATTCCTTTGTGTGGGTACATCAAATATTATCCAAATAATCCCCCCCCCTTTTTTTTAACATCTTTATTGGAGTATAATTGCTTTACAATGGTGTGTTAGTTTCTGCTTATAACAAAGTGAATCAACTATACGTATACATATATCCCCATATCTTCTCCCTCTTGCATCTCCCTCCCATCCTCCCTATCCCACCCCTCTAGGTGGTGACAAAGCACCGAACTGATCTCCTTGTGCTATTCAGCTGCTTCCCACTAGCTATCTATTTTACATTTAGTAGTGTATATATGTCCATGCCACTCCCTTCATCCCAGCTTATCCTTCCCCCTCCCCATGTCCTCAAGTCCATTCTCTACATCTACATCTTTATTCCTGTCCTGCCCCAGGTTCTTCAGAACCATTTTCTTTTTAGATTCCATATATATGTGTTAGCATACAGTGTTTGTTTTTCTCTTTCTGACTTACTTCACTTTGTATGACAGACTCTAGGTCCATCCACCTCATTACAAATAACTCAATTTCGTTTCTTTTTATGGCTGAGTAATATTCCATTGTATATATGTGCCACATCTTCTTTATCCGTTCATCTGTCGATGGACACTTAAGTTGCGTCCATGTCCTGGCTATTATAAATAGAGCTGCAATGAACCCTGTGGTACGTGATTCTTTTTGAATTAATCCCCTCATTTTAATCACTTAGATGGGTTCTAAGTGTTTGCTAGTATAAATCATTTGCTTTTCAAAAACCATAGATGCGACTACTTTTTATCTGCCTAAATTCATTACTAGCCCCCACCTTTATTTCCATTGTAATTGATTTGTAATCAGTTGGTTGGTCATTCAGGTTCTGTGATTTCTAGTTCCTCCTTTGCAGCAAGGTGTACTCATGTAACTAAGTTCTGGCCAAAAAATATGAATGAAAGTGTCCTCTGCTTCTTTCAGAACAAGTCTCTATATATATCCAGGAGAAATAAGTAGCTTAGGTGTCTAAATTTCCACAAGATGAACACTCATCTCTGATGATTATAAACAAGGAATGCTTTGTTCCTTTTTTTCTTTTTTTTTTTTTGCTGCCCCACATCATGCAGGGATCTTAATTCCCTGTCCAGGGATTGAATTCGTGCTCCCTGCAGTGGAAGCACAGAATCCTAACCACTGGACCATGAGGAATTCCCCAGTAATTCTTTGTTCTTGAGCCAGCATTGTTGCTGGGTCTCTTGTAAGAGAAGCTGAGTCACTGGTCTGTAACTAATACAGCCTGTATTAATACAGCCACACTAATACCGTCACAGCCCCCCTCACTAAATATGTTTCAACTTGCTCATCTGTTGTGATCTTGACTCACAAGTGTTCCTGTCTAAGTTGGAAACTATGTTTCCAAGAATCACTTCTTCTGTGTTGTTTCAGGTTAGAGTTTACCAATAAGGGACAATAGACCAGAGGTTGGTTTTCACTTGGAAATCTACAGCGTGAGAAGGTGCCTGACCATCTGTGTTGGTGGATCAGGCATACTAAAGCACAGGTTCTTAAATTTTAGGGAGTTTCAGAATCACCTGGAGGGCTGTTAAAGCACGGATTGCTAAGCACACCCCCAGGGTCTCTAGTTCAGTAGATGTGGGGTGGGTTCTGAGAGAATGTTTTTTTTTTTTTTTTTTCGGTATGCGGGCCTCTCACTGTTGTGGCCTCTCCCGTTACGGAGCACAGCCTCCGGACGCGCAGGCTCAGCGGCCATGGCTCATGGGCCCAGCCACTCCGCGGCATGTGGGATCTTCCCGGACAGGGGCACAAACCCGTGTCCCCTGCATCGGCAGGCGGACTCTCAACCACTGCACCACCAGGGAAGCCCGAGAGCATGCATTTTTAACATGTTCTCAGGGGATGCTGATGTTGCTGGTCCTGAGATTGCACATTAACATCCTCTGTTCTTGAAGAACCAGAGCTCAATTCTTTCAGAATGGCAAAGAAGAGGGGGAAATAAAGTAAATAAAACCTCCCCAAATTTATTTCTGTAAGTTTTAAAGGAACTTTATAAAAGTCAGAATTTTCTCCACAGGACAATAATTATTCAAGCTATTTCACTTGTCTTTATATTGCTAAATAGGTGGCAAATACTATGAACATACAGTCTGATTACTGCCTTTTTTTCTTTTTTCTTCCCTGAGGCAGCTCTAGTGAACACCATCAGATGGTTAGCTTATCACTGATGCTTAACACTTTAAATGATCCACTTGTCAAGTAGGGCTATTAATCTTCATGTTTTAACAGAGGATTATAGACATCAAAAAATGGGAGAAACATCTGGCCACTGAAACTACAGCACAATACTTTTCACTTCTGCATTTTGGCCATTTCATTGGCTTATAGAACAGAACTACCGAGTTCAGAGTGTGGGAAGGTAACATTTAGAAACCTATCTCAAGCCTGCAGGGCATTCATTTGCAAGAGCAGAGACCTTTCAGCAGATCTTTTCTCTGATGTTTTAAACTGCAAGACTACTTACAAAACTTTTTAAAAATTGGGGCTTCCCTGGTGGCGCAGTGGTTGAGAGTCCGCCTGCCGATGCAGGGGACACGGGTTCGTGCCCTGGTCCGGGAAGATCCCACATGCCACGGAGTGGCTGGGCCCGTGAGCCATGGCCGCTGAGCCTGCGCGTCCGGAGCCTGTGCTCCGCAACGGGAAAGGCCACAACAGTGGGAGGCCCGCATACAGCAAAAAAAAAAAAAAAAAAAAAATCATGTTGCTTTCCCATTAAGGAGACTGTCACTCCTACTGTCCTTTGGATCAAAGTGATTTTTTTCTGTCATTGTTATGCCAAATCAGGATATGGTGATGGAGAGGGTATCTCATCTCAATCATCAATACCAGCTACCTCTACAAGGGCTCATAACATTTATTAATAATACAAAACAGATACTGGTGCTTATTTTTAGTCCAATCTTTCTTCTCTACAGAAGAGATGCCATAAGTAGAACAAATGATCATTGTTATATAATACCGCATGCTTCAGAAGATAAAAAGACAGTTACTTATGCAAATGAATCAAAAAGCTTTGCACTTTCTGATTAAAACTCACCTGTTTTAAGTGTGACATTGCCAAGAACATTATTTGCCCTTTATAATATCATATGTAATTATATGCTTCATACTCTAGAAGGGCCAATGCATGAAAAGGAAAACAGAGTTGGCAACTGTGAAACTTTTGTTGGACAAAAGTCCTCAAAGAAGTAAATCATGGGTTTCAGACATTTTAACCACATAAATTTTACTTTCTGAATCTTCATGCTCTTTTATTTTTAACATAAATTCACATTAGGGACTTGCCCGAAAAGTGAGGCAAAGTCACAGCCATCCTGTATTTCCAGGTCTAAAGAGAATTACCACAGGTCACTACTATGACCAAGATAGACAATCATCATAGCTTTGCTTTTAAAAAATTTAAACAGGTCACAGTAGTAGTGAGTTATTGGCATTTGACATATTCCCTGGAGGCATCAAAAGAGTATCTGAGTATAAATGGCCTAAGGCACAGCCGCTGAATCAGGAATCTATGAGTCCAGCTTCAATGGTCTGGTGAACCTCTCTCTAGTTGGTTGGGTAATGACAAGTGTTGCTGGGAGAGGTTCTCTAGCAGGTACCGCACCTGTTATTGTGCAACCGCAAGGAAAATATTTAATTCAAAGGGAAAGGAATAATAATTGTACTATACATTTGGTGCCAGTTATTTGAGTATATTGAGAGTTTAGGTCTGCTGACATTTATATCATATCCTTCTTAAAATTTGGGTTGATTCATTCTTAGAATGTTTCAAGACACCGTCTTAATATAAAGAATGACCTTTCTAATACGTTTTATTAGGCAAGTCCTTGATGTTGTCCCATCACAAGTCACCCACAGCTCTGGAGTCAGATATCTGGGGATGGGGACCTCTGTATTGCCACTTACTAGCTCTCTGGGCTTGGACAAATAATTTAAATCCCCTGATTTAACTGTGTCTTAAATGTACTCTTTTTGGAGGAGAGGATGAAATAATGAAGAAACCTCACATAGCAAGTGCCTAATGCAAGTTAGGTACTCTGTAAATTTAGCCAATATTATTAGAACATGACTAATCTTTTTACCTAAATATGTGTAAGGCTATATGAGGGAGACTGGAGAAAATGCCACTGATAAATATATCTTTCTCGTTGAGCAGTTGTTTATGAAATAACGTTGCTTTGGTTAGAGGAAATATCTGATTAACATGTAGGTGCAACTGCAGATATAAAACTTTGTTTGGTATCAGTTATGCATCTCTTTAAGATAATTTTTGTCATAATTTCTGATAGAAGAATGAGGTAAGAACAAATGTTATTAAAGGGAAAGAAGGATCTTGAAACTATGTCTACAGGATGATTTGGTACATAGTTAAGCAAACCATTTTTGCTTTAGTCATTTATCCAATACATAATTGTTGAGTGACTGTATGTGCTAGCCAAACATACAAATCATCTAGGGCAGTGGTCCCCCACCTTTTTGGCACCAGGGACCGGTTTCATGGAAGACAATTTTTCCACGGACCGGGGCAGGGGGGATGGTTTTGGGATGATTCAAGGGCATTACATTTACTGTGCACTTTATTTCTATTATTATTACATTGTAATATATAATGAAATAATTAGACAACTCACCATAATGCAGAATCAGTGGGAGCCTGGAGCTTGTTTTCACTTGCCACTCACTGATAGGGTTTTGATATGAGTCTGCCAGCAATTGATTTATTATGGTCTCTGTGCAGTCAAACCTCTCTGCTAATGATAATCTGTATTTGCAGCCGCTCCCCAGCACTAGCGTCACTGCCTCAGCTCCACCTCAGATCATCAGGCGTTAGATTTTCACAAGGAGTGCACAACTTAGATCCCCCGCATGCGCAGTTCACAGTAGGGTTCGCGCTCCTATGAGAATCTAATGCCGTTGCTGATCTGACAGGAGGCAGAGCTCAGGCGGTAATGCCAGGGATAGGGAGCGGCTGTAAATACAGATGAAGCTTTGCTTGCTCACCACTCACCTCCTGCTGTGCGACCCGGTTCCTAACAGGTCACTGACCAGTACCGGTCCAAGGGTTGGGGACCCCTGATCTAGGGTAAAACCATACACATTGCATGTTAATGCCTGTCCTCACGGCATTTGCATTCTACTTCAAATCTTTTCCAAAGTGCTGTCCCCAGTTGAATATGATACACTAATTTCCACTAAAGCTGTGAATTGTACATTTTCTGTTGTAATTGTCATAGGGGTTTCACCTGGGACTTTTTGTTAGGAAATTGAATGAATGCTCTTGTTTATTTGATAAATGCTTAGCATCACCTTACTCTCTGCTATTTTATAAATGTAAATGTATTATATTTTCATAGCAAACATATCAAATAGGTATTATTATTATCTCCATTTTATAAATGGGAAACAAACATAGAAAGGTTAAGTAACTTGCCAAAAGTCACACAGCTAATAAGTGGTAGGGCCAAGATTCAAATCCGGGGAATCTGATTTGAGAATTTGGGATCTGAACCATTAAATTTATTCAGGAAATGTTAATCTTGATTCCAGTTTAACTAAAAATGTTGGTCTGTTCAATGTCATCAGGAATCTCACCTTCATTTCTAGGATCCTCTCTTGTTTTGTACAAATATACTCATTATTCTTTAGAAATGTACCACTGGCTGATACTGTACTTATCTCTGCATTTCTTTTTCTTATTCCCCAAACAACCGCTATAGGAATATACAAGATTTGCTGTGTTAACATGCATGTCACTTTTAACATTATTTTTGACCTCTGCTTCTTATAAGTTGTTCCAAACTTTTCTTGTTTTCTTTTCCTTCTTGCAGTCCAAATGCAGTTTATGTTTCACTTGCTTTATATAAAGAGGTAGACTGATATGGTAGAGTATTAATAGGTAATACATATGAGGACTTTATTTTTAGCTTGTATTGGCACTAGAATAAGTGCTTGATCTGTATTATCTTTAATTCTCACAATAATTCACTAAGTTTGGATTTGCTTTTATTTACATTTTATAGGTTATAAAACTGAGACTTTTAAAGCAGAAATATGTAGGCCAAAACATTCTATAAAGTTTTTGGCATATAGGATGGAATATGGACATGTCAGAATTTGAGTACAAGTTCATGAGATGCCAAAGTCCAAACTCTTAACCAATGATGATACTTAAAAAGCAAAGACCTGGCTTGATGTCTGAGTCCTAACTAGGCAGTGTGTTCTTAAGTGCGTTACTCAGAGTATCTGCCCTTCAGTTTAGCTATCTTTAAAGTACAAAACATTCCTTCATTGATTATACATTTATTCATAGTAACATTCTATGACAAAACCTGTGCTATGAATAGATGGTACAAGGATGAATAAAATATCTTTCATTAATGACCTTGGAAGGTAATGGTAGTATAGTATTTACATCATAGAGTTATGTAAGGATTGAATAAATCAACAGATAAGCTCTTCAGGATAAAACCCACATTATAGTGATACACACACATGCATTATTAATATATTGGTAAAGACTAAGGGTGGTAAATAATGTGGGTGTATGTGTGACGGTCTCATATAGATGAGAGCCTCTATGTGTTTGCCTTCTAAGTATATGGCAGAAATTCATGTCAAGGACAACATTTTGAATGATATAGAAGGTCAGTTTTGAAAATGCTTTTCTCCATGGAATCTGCCATAGAGTCACATATCTACAAAGAAATGATACTTGGCACTTCCCAACTACATTTCAGGGAGGATGTAATAAGATAGGTGGAAATGCATGCCAGGTTGCGTGCAGTCTATCTTTAGTTTGCTAGTCACATTTATAGCCTACACAGAGATTCTTAATTAAGAGACAAATATTTTTAGAATTTTTACAATATTAATAAGGATTTATGAATGATTAAGTATGCATTAAGGTAGCTATTATGTGTTTGGAGACACAACTGAGGACCACTTACTAGATATTATGGCATCATTAACAAAGAATACTAAACATTTGACAAAATAAAGCTATCTGGATTATCTCTTCAGAGGCTTGAAATGATTATCTTAAGAAGTGTTGCAGAGAAATCTAAGTAACTTCCATGAATGACTAATGAGATTAAAGGCATTCTATGCAGACAGATATTAATATAAATATCATTTTCCTCAAGAAACACTTCACATAATTACATCATTTATGTTAAATTTAGATAATTTTTGACCTGTATGTACTAGTTCTAAATTGGTATTTCAAAACAGTTCTTAAAGCTAACACTTTCTACATTACTATGAGACAGTGTCACATGAGAATTGCAAAGAAAGGGAGGGAGACACAAGAGGGAAGAGATATGGGAACATATGTATATGTATAGCTGATTCACTTTGTTATAAAGCAGAAATTATCACACCACTGTAAAGCAATTATACTCCAATAAAAATGTAAAAAAAAGGATTGAAATATATTAAAACAAATGGCCATTGCTTTGATTTAAAAGAAGAATGGGTGACATTTTCCTCTGTGATCTGGCTTGTTTTGTTTGGTAGCTGATTCTACTTCCTGTCATGTACTTGGTTTTAACCTTTGGACTTCATCCTCTTTCAGCTCATTGTTTAATTACAGGTCATGGAATCCTCTGGGCTTCATCCTCAGTTTCTGCAGTTCACTCTTCACTTGACCTCACTAGCTGACTCAGAGCTCCATTTTCTCATCTTGACCTTGAGTTGGAGGGATTGGTAACAGAAGCCCAGCTCCCTTGGGCTCAGCATCTCTCCAATTATGCTACTAGTCTGGTCCTGCCTGCTGCCACCTCCTTTCTGATCCTTCTGATTCTGGGTCCTGTCCAGTTTTATCAGTTTCTCTGTTATTTTCTCTGCATCTGAGTCACTTTTTTAAAGTGGTATCAAGCAAGGCAATGCTTCTCAAACTTTATTTTGGGGCCACTCTCCTGATTTTTGCCATTCAATTTCCACTTATATTGTTATTAAATGGTACACTATTTTTAAATTAAATGAACTCATTATTTTTTTTACTAGCTTTTTAAATATTCAAAGTCATTTGAAAGCAAACCTCATATCCCTCTACTATATGGAAAAGGAATATACCTTACCTTAGAGTAGCTACAGAATGAAATTTAATGAAGACAAAAATCATGTGATCAAAGTCTTTCCAGATATTGTTTCAGACCTGACAACTATTCTCTGTTAATAATAGAGACTACCAAGTGGTAGAGTGAAGTTACTGAACATAGTGACAATAAACTGAGTTCTCCTCTTTCCATAATCAGAATGCCTAAAAGATAACCAAGATCTGATGATGGTGACAAATTGAGACAGCAGTGCAGAATTTCCCTACCCTCAAATTCCTAACACAATTTTAAAAGCTAGCAATAAACATTTAATATAATAACCACTAGCAACTAAATAAGGAAAGGGGCATGAGAACACAATCAACTTCCCAAACTAATGATGGGGCTTGGGGGGTGGCACAGGAGATTCTGGAACAGAGTAGAAAGGTGCAGAAGAGTTTAGCTCCTTACCCTAACCCTGGTCCCCAGAAACCATAGTGATGTGATGATTCTCCTTACTTCCTGGTATGAATAGAAATGAAAAAAATAGATATTAAAATAACTGTTCCATTTTAAGGGATAAATATTCCTAGTTTATGACTATGTATGAAATATTTTATATAGGGTGTTCTGGTTAGCTTTCAGTATTTCTTTTTTGCCATGCTACTTCATAAAACACAAAATATAAAAATTATTAAAGTAAGTCCTGATCATAAGGAAGGTATGTACTGACCATTTCCATGATTAATTGAAAAGTCTTTATATTACAAAATGCTTGCCTATGTGGTTTCTGAAGTTCATTTTAATTTATATACCCTAAACTATGCTCAGGTTCAGTTACAGAATCCTTTAATAAAAAGGGTTGCCAAAACTTTACACTATTCTAAAGGAAGTCCTTCCAAGCTAAAATTTTACAAAGCACATCTTATAGGTGATGATATATTAAATAAAAGGTTACTTTAATAATATTTTTTTTGCCAGCACAGCTTCAATACCATATAAATGTTTCCTATTCAATTACCTGCTCACATTTTTCATCCTCACTGATTTTGCAATGATCAGAATATTTCTCTTAAACCCCACTACATTAATCCATCAAAGTGCTTTTTTCATTAGGTGATGACTTTTCCCACCCAGAATATTGCCAGGGAGGATGATGACATTTCCTATTGTTCTGCCTTTAGACCGTTGCTTGAGTATATTTTTATTCCTCTAACCTCCCATTATTCAAGAATCATAAAGGATTTACTGTACAGAAGGTAAAATTGGAAACAAACTAGAATCAGATTCCTTAACTCCTTCGAAGGAAACTTTCTGTCTATCCTCAGCCCCTTGCAGATTTACTTAGTCACCTTTTCATTGGTTAATTACTCAATGCATTTAGTAACTGGAATGTTCATTCAATGCAGAGTCAAGCTCAACATTTTAAAAATAATAATAAAATAAACAGTCTGCATTACAGTAGGCATCAGAACATCAAAAAAAAAAAAAGATATCAAAAGCTCTTCTAAGAAGAGTGATGGCTGAAGAGGATAAACAAAATCTCTTGAAAGACTGAACTCAACAATACAGCCCCCTGTACCAGAATGTGGGCAAAGAACACTCGTTTTTTTTTTTTTAACTTTCTCGTTTTTGGTTTCTTCTTTTGTTTATTAAGTTATCTTAATATTTCGATGACATAGAGTTAACTGGTTTGCCAGGAACAACCACAAGGTTCCATCAGAAGAAGGAATTATAAACAATTGCAGCAGAGTTCTATTCTGGATTGGTACTGAGAACAATGACCTCTGTATTGAATTGAGAGGAAATAAAAGATATATTTCCAAAAATCTTTTCTTTTTTGCCTCCTGAAACTCCTATATTTACACCATTCCCTCTATAATATCATTGAAGGTTTACACACCTTGGTCTTTTGACAGACTGTGAGAATACTTCATGGGGAGGCTAGGTCAGGTTTGACCAATCTGTTATTTTGAAAAAGTAAGAAGGGTGGGAAGAGTAGGGTCATAGGAAATCTGAAGTACCGTATCATCTATTTTCCAATTTAGCTTAGACTTAGTTCTAAGCTAGTCTAGAACAAGTCCTGAAGTAATAGGTATTTACTAAATTCTGTATTGGAAAGTAGACTATTGAAGGAAGCAGCTTTCTTTCTTTACAGAAATACATGTTAGCCGAGAGAATGCATAAAAAAAATGTAGTGTGCTTCAGAGTAAGATGGTGACTCTTCATGCAAAGGAGGTTTTGAAAAGGGAAAGTTCAACATGAGCTAAAACAGGCAGAGACACTTCCTTGGGGAAGTAACAATTAACCAGACCTTACAACACAGGCAAGATTTCCTAGGCAGGGATTGTGTTTTGGATGTCTTGAATGGGAGGTAGAGAGGAGGGCAGAATGAGAAAGCAAATAAGAGCAGGGAATATAATAATGGTTACAACTGGGTAGAGCAATTCTTGCTTTCTCAAGTCTGGATTTAACTCCTAAAGCCCTGCCTGAAGCATGGAAGGAATGGAAGAAAAATTGGGCTTTAGACAGCTAATAAAAATGTCTAGAGACATTGCCCAATCTTATTCATTAGGTGTGTGTTCATTTAGTTAGTAATTGAATATAGGTAGATATTCATGACCTGATGGATGAAAGAGGACCAGGAATGGCCCAAAACTATATGCTTGAGATATAGTAAATGGTCCATTGAAATATGGTAGATTTGTTGCTCTGAACCTCAAACTCTCCTTAGACTTGGTAAGTCTTATGACAATTTCTGCAGATATTTTTTTCTGGGTTTCATTTGTTTTTCTTCTGGGCTGCTTTCAATATTAGAAGCTTTTGTGTTGAGTGCTGCTCAAGAAATTGAAAAGGGATGGGATTACAAATGTAGATATTTGATACAAGAGATTAAACCTAAACACACAGGTCAAACATAAGACTAGATATATGTGCACCAAGAGGAGAACAATAAGGTCTCATAAGGCATGTGAAAACTGCTCAGTTTGTTATAAAATATACATGAGGTTGAGTGTGCATTTTGTGTTTAACATTGGAGATTATTAACAGGATAAAGCTAGGGAGTAGTTTCTCCTTCCCTTATTTCACATTGTTTGAGCCTTTAGGAAGCTTTTCTTGATTCCCAATATAAAGTATTAACCCTTAACCACATGACACCCTCCATCTAAACCCACACCCCTCTCTAGCATATCTTCCTGAGATATTCATTCATGACAACATCACTGTGAAATGATTTCATTTATTGCCTTTATTTCACAGTAGAATAAAACTCCATGAAAGCAGAGAATTTAATTACCTTGGTTATTATATGTAGAACAGTGTTGGACACATTGTAGCTGTTTAATAAATATTTGAGTTAACAATCATGTAATTTTCTTGATCCCCTCACTTATAAAGAATGTGGAAAAATAACTGAATTAGTAGTAACATCTTCTTGATGGTTCTTTACCATGAAAACAACATAGAAAACTAAGCATAGAGGATAAAGACATAATCTCTGTTTTGAACAAAAGGAAGATGGATAATAACAATAATAGACACAAAGGGACTGAATAGTACGTATTAGACAAGGGAAACTGAAAACTGAGCCTGCCCAATAGTAGGGGCTCATTAAATGCATAAGAGACTTTACCATGTCTAATTTCAAAAGTTGTAGAGTGCCTTACAATTGCCAGTTAGTTATACCACTTGACTGTTCTGGCCTTTAAAAAATCCTATCCTTAAAACATCAGAATATAGTACTTCAAGATTTATTACAACACCTTCCCTAATACAGAGAACTTATACTGTCTTATCTGGAACACACACTTACATGAAGGGACCTTACCAACCTCATTCACCACTGTTTCACAAGTGCTGAAAAGATTATCTGCCACATTGAGTGACTCGATTTCAGTCAAATTAATATAAATATTAGTTATTCAGATGGTACACTTTGGTAAATTCAGTCTTGGGAACAAACCTTCCAGTACTTTAGGGAAAAAGAGTCCAATAAATTAATTACATAATATCCTCTACACACAAAAACTATATGATTTAATTGTTTGTTTTTAAAACAGTATTATTAAAATTTTAAAGGTAGATCTTAAGAACATCATAGAATTATGGAGGTAGTAAGTTAATTAGTTAGATTTGCCCTGAATTTTAATCATCAACCTTGAGACAAATAACCTCCGGGTAAAAAACGGTTCACTTAAACAACTTTTGGGTGACTTAATTTTTTTTTAGTTTATTGTTGTTTTTATTTTCCTCACTTTCATAGCCAATTTTAGGCTCTGGAAAAAAAATCTCAAAATTTACAACTGAAATTTTATAGGAAGGCCTAATATTACAAGGTTTATCCTTCTTCAGTTTATGAGATTTCAGAGTTGTGGACAGTTTGAATTAGGTTTTGCTAGAAAAGCATCAGTGAAAAAAAATTTTTTTTTTAAAGAAAAAGTGACTTTCCTCCTACCAATAAAACTTCTAAAAGTCAGTACATATGACTTTGTTTTCAAAAACAGACATTAAAAGTGGCAGATTTAGGGCTTGTTCAGGCAAAGACTGGAAACAGAAGATAAAGGAAATTGGCTGAAATAGGAACATTTCTCCAGGAGAACTGGCAATGAAAGTGTCATAGGTTAGGTCCAGAGAAATGGTCCATGCATCTTAGATTTGTGTGTAGGGGTGTTTATTGGAGAGGGTCTCAGGAGACTCTAAAGAAAGGGCTAAAGAAAGCAGCATTGGGCAGGGGATGCTGAAGTGCAAAGCTATTGAAAAAGAGGTCTCAGACAATCCCATGGGGAGTTCCAGACCTGGCACCACCCTTCAAAGTTGTCCCAGTTTGAAGTCAAGGCCCAGGCCCTTATACTGCTGCATGAAGCAGTGATGAGATTAGGACTGCCCTTTTCAGGGAGCATCATGGTGGGTCTGACTGAAGATAAGTCCTGAAGAGGGACTCAGCACTAAGAGCCATCAGGCACACCACCACCAGTGAACAGAAGAAACAACTCAGTTTTGGCAGAGAATCTGGGCTGCACATCATAGGATCCAGACAGAGATTATGCTATTGAAAATGATAATACTTACAAAACCCTTCTTTTGATTTTATACAGGAAGTTCTAGTGCACACAAACACACACACACACACCACATAAAATAAAGACATGTTGTCTCCTTAAAAAATAAAAGGGAAAGAAAAGAAAGCACAACACAGGGAAAAAGAATTGTCTCAATGTGAGCTACTTGAGATAAAGGGCTCTGCCTATCTATAGATAGTTTACCACTTAAGAGTGTTTGAAAATAGTCTGACACATACAAGTGTTCAAAACTTACTGTTTGACATAATAAATGAATCAATTATTCCTAGGCTCTTTTAAAATCAACAAAAATAGTTTTCCATTAAAACAATAGGCAGAAACTCTCTTTTGGTTGCTTGGTTGGAAGTTTTGTAGACTCCTTTCTGTAATGAACTACTTTTTTCCCATTAAAAACAATGCTAGCCACTGCAGGTGGCTCAGCAGTCTTCTCAGAAAGGAAAGGGAAGAATCATCTAAAGGGATGATTGCGTGTTCTCTTTAGGCTCATGTTAACTTGCCCAGTGCTCTGAGTCAGAGTTTGGTTTCAAACTGGGGTTCAATCACTTAATAGTTTTGTGACCAAAACCTAGTTTCTCAACCTCTCTCAGTCTCAGTTTCCTGATTGCAAAAGCGAAATGTTAGTACAAACATTGCAGACTTGTTGAGAACTTTAATTAAAGCTATTTGTGGGGGATAGCTTCAAGATGGTGGAGGAGTAAGACGTGGAGATCACCTTCCTCCCCACAAATACATCAGAAATACATCTACATGCGGAACAACTCCTAGAGAACACCTACTGAACGCTGGCAGAAGACCTCAAATGTTCCAAAATACAAGAAACTCCCCACGTACCTGGGTAGGGCAAAAGCAAAAAGAAAAAACAGAGACAAGAGAATAGGGACGGGACCTGCACTTCTGGGAGGGAGCTGTGAAGGAGGAAAGGTTTCCACACACTAGGAAGGCCCTTCACTGGCGGAGATAGGGAGTGGCAGAGGGGGGAAGCTTCGGAGCCACAGAGAAGAGCACAGCAACAGGGGTGCAGAGTGCAAAGCGGAGAGATTCCCGCAGAGAGGATCAGTGCCAACCAGCACTCACCAGCCCGAGAGGCCGGTCTGCTAACCCACTGGGGCTGGTGGCGGCTGGGAGCTGAGGCTTGGGCTTCGGAGGTCAGACCCCAGGGAGAGGACTGGGGTTGGCTGCCTGAAGGGGGCTAGTGCACCACAGCTAATAACAAGGGAGTTCTGGAAGAAGTCTGCACCTGCCTAAGAGGCAAGAGAGAATTGTTTTGGGGTGCACGAGGAGAGGGGATTCAGAGAACCACCTAAATAAGCTCCACAGATGGGTGCGAGCTGCGGCTATCAGGCGGACAACAGAGACGGGCATGAAATGCTAACGCTGCTGCTGCAGCCACCAAGAAGCCTATGTGCAAGTAGAGGTCACTCTCCACACCTCCCCTCCCGGGAGCCTGTGCAGCCCGCCACTGCCATGGTCCCGTGATCCAGAAACAACTTGCTGGGAGAACACACGGCACACCTCAGGCTGTTGCAATGTCACACCAGCCTCTGTCACTGCAGGCTCACCCCGCATTCTGAACCCCTCCCTCCACACGACCTGAGAGAGCCAGAGCCCCCTAACCAGCTGATCCTTTAACCTCGTCCTATGAAAGCAAAGAACAGATGCCCTCAGGTGACCTACATGCAGAGGCGGGGCCGAATCCAAAGCTGAACCCCAGGAGCTGTGTGAACAAAGAAGAGAAAGGGAAATCTCTCCCAGCAGCCTCAGGAGCAGTGGATTAAATCTCCACAATCAACTTGATGTGCCCTGCATCCATGTAATACCTGAATAGACAATGAATCATCCCAAAATTGAGGTTGTAGACTGTGGGAGCAACTGTAGATTTGGGGTTTGCTTTCTGCATCTAATTTGTTTCTGGTTTTATGTTTATCTTAGTTTAGTATTTAGAGCTTATTATCACTGGTAGATTAAATTATTGATTTGGTTGCTCTCTTCCTTTATTATTATATATATATTATATATATAATATATATATAATATATTATATATATTATATATATAAATATAGATATATTTTTTCTCTTTTTGTGGGCGTGTATGTGTATGGTACTTTGTGTGATTTTGTCTGAATAGCTTTGCTTTTACCATTTGTCCTAGGGTTCTGTCTGTCCGTGTTTTTTTGTTTGTTTGTTTTAGTATAGTTTTTAGTGCTTGTTATCAATAGTGGATTTGTTTTTTGGTTTGGTTGCTCTCTTCTTTCTTTTTTTATTACTTTTTTATTTTTGTAATATTTAAAATTTTTTTCTAATAACTTTATTTTATTTATTTTTTCTTTCTTTTTTTCCTCCCTTTTCTTCTGAGCCGTATGGCTGACAGGGTCTTGGTACTCTGGCCAGGTGTGGAGCCTGAGCCTCTGAGTGGCAGAGCCAAGGTCTCTGGATAACCAGAGACCTCCCAGCCACACGTAATATCACACAGCAAAAGCTCTCCCACAGATCTCCATCTCAATGCTAAGACCCAGCTCCACTCAACAACCAGCAAGTTACAGTGCTGGACACCCTATGCCAAACAACTAGCAAGACAGAAATACAACCACACCCATCAGAAGAGAGGCTTGCTTAAATCATAATAAGGCCACAGACACCCCAAAACACACCACCAGATGTGGTACTGCCACCAAAAAGACAAGATCCAGCCTCATCCACCAGAACACAGGCACCAGTCCCCTCCACCAGGAAGCCTACACAACCCACTGAACCAACCTCACCACTGGGGGCAGACATCAAAACAACGGGAGCTATGAACTTGCAGCCTGCAAAAAGGAGACCCCAAAAACAGTAAGTTAAGCAAAATGAGAAGACAGAGAAACACACAGCAGATGAAGGAGCAAGGTAAAAACTCACGAGACCAAACAAATGAGGAAATAGGCAATCTACAGAATTCAGAGTAATGATAGTAAAGATGATCCAAAATCTTGGAAATAGAATGGAGACAATATATGAAATGTTTAACAAGGACCTAGAAGAAGTAAAGAGGAAACAAACAATGATGAACAACACAATAAATGAAATTAAATATTCTCTAGAAGGAATCAACATCAGAATAACGGATAAGTGACCTGGAAGATATAATAGTGGAAATAACTACCACAGAGCAGAATAAAGAAAAAAGAATGAAAAGAATTGAGGACAGTCTCAGAGACCACTGGGACAACATTAGAGGCATCAACATTCAAATTATAGGGATCCCAGAAGAAGAGAAAAAAAAGGGCCTGTGAAAATATTTGAAGAGATTATAGTCAAAAACTTCCCTAACATGGGAAGGAAATAGTCAAGTCCAGGAAGCACAGGGAGTCCCAAACAGGATAAATCCAAGGAGAAACATGCCAAGACACATATTAATCAAACTATCAAAAATTAAATATAAAGAAAAATTATTAAAAGCAACAAGGGAAAAACAAAAAATAAAGTACAAGGGAATCCCCATAAGGTTAACAGCTTATCTTTCAGCAGAAACTCTGCAAGCCAGAAGGGAGTGGCAGGACATATTTAAAGTGATGAAAGGGAAAAATATACAACCAAAATTACTCTACCCAGCAAGGTTCTCATTCAGATTTGATGGAGAAATTAAAACCTGTACAGGGAAGCAAAAGCTAAGAGAATTTAGCACCACCAAGCCAGCTTTACAACAAACGCTAAAGACACTTCTCTAGGCAGGAAACACAAGAGAAGGAAAAGACCTACAATAACAAACCCAAAACAATTAAGAAAATGGTAATAGGAACATACATATCAATAAATACCTTAAAAGTAAATGGATAAGTGCTCCAACCAAAAGACATAGATTGGCTGAATGGATACAAAAACAAGACCGTATATATGATGTCTAAAAGAGACCCACTTCAGACCTAAGGACACATACAGACTGAAAGTGAGGGGATGGAAAAAGATATTCCATGCAAATGGAAATCAAAAGAAAGCTGGAGTACCAATTCTCATATCAGACACAACAGGCTTTAAAATAAAGACTATTACAATAGACAAAGAAGGACAATCAAGGGATCAATCCAAGAAGAAGCTATAACAATGGTAAATATTTATGCACCCAACATAAGAGCACCTCAACACATAGGACAAATGCTAACAGCCATAAAAGGGGAAATCAATAGTAACACAATCATAGTAGGGAACTTTAACACCCCACTTTCACCAATGGACAGATCATCCAAAGTGAAAATAACAAAATCAAATCAAGCTTTAAATGACACATTAAACAAGATGGACTTAATTGATATTTATAGGACATTACATCCAAAAACAACAGAATACACTTTCTTCTCAAATGCTCATGAAATATTTTCCAGGATAGATCGTATCTTGGGTCACAAATCAAACCTCGGTAAATTTAAGAAAATTGAAATTGTATCAAGTATCTTTTCCAACCACAATGCTATGAGACTAGATATCAATTACAAGGAAAAAAAACTGTAAAAAATAAAAACACATGGAGGCTAAGCAATACACTACTAAGTAATCAAGAGATCACAGAAGAAATCAGAGAGGAAATCAAAAAATACATTGAAAAGGGAATTCCCTTGTGGCACAGTGGTTAAGAATCTGCCTGCCAATGCAGGGGACACGGGTTCAATCCCTGGTCTGGGAAGATCCCACATGCCGCAGAGCAACTAAGCCCGTGCAACACAGCTACTGAGCCCATGCTCTAGATCCTGCGAGCCGCAACTACTGAAGCCCATGCACCTAGAGCCCATGCTCCGCAACAGAGAAGCCACTGCAATGAGAAGCCTGCACAGTGCAAAGAAGACCCGATGCACCCCCCCCCAAAAAAAATACTTTGAAGCAAATGACAATGAAAACACGATGACCCAAAACCTATGGGATGTAGCAAAAGCAGTTCCAAGAGGGAAGCTTATAGCAAAAAAATCCTACCTCGAGAAACAAGAAACATCTCAAATAAACAACCTAACCCTACACCTAAAGCAATTAGAGAAAGAAGAACCAAAAAAAAAAAAAAACCCAAAGTTAGCAGAAGGAAAGAAATCATAAAAATCAGATCAGAAATAAATGAAATAGAAACAAAGAAGACAATAGCAAAGATCAATAAAAGAAACAGAAAATATGAACAGACCAATAACAAGCACTGAAATTGAAACTGTGATTAAAAATCTTCTAACAAACAAAAGCCTAGGACCAGATGGCTTCACAGGTGAATTCTATCAAACATTTAGAGAAGAGCTAACACTATTCCTTCTCAAACTCTTCCAAAATATATTAGAAGGAGGAACACTCCCAAACTCATTCTACAATGCCACCATCACCCAGATACCAAAACCAGACAAAGGTGTCACAAAAAAAAAGAAAAGAGAGGCCAATATCACTGATGAACATAGATGCTAAAATCCTCAACAAAATACTAGCAAACAGAATCCAATGGCACATTAAAGGATCATACACTATGATCAAGTGGGGTTTATCCCAGGAATGCAAGGATTCTTCAGTATAGGCAAATCAATCATTGTAATAAACTATATTAACAAATTGAAGGAGAAAAACCGTATGATCATCTCAATAGATGCAGAAAAAGCTTTGGACAAAATTCAACACCAATTTATGATGCCAGAAAGCAGGCATAGAGTGACCTTACCTCAACATAATAAAGGCCATATATGACAAACCCACAGCCAACATGGTTCTCAATGGTGAAAAACTGAAACCATTTCCACTAAGATCAGGAACAAGACAAAGTTTTCCACTCTCACGACTATTATTCAACATAGTTTTGGAAGTTTTAGCCACAGCAATCAGAGAAGAAAAAGAAATAAAAGGAACCCAAATTGGAAAGAAGAAGTAAAGCTGTCACTGTTTGCAGGTGACATGATACTATACATAGAGAATCCTAAAGATGTCACCAGAAAACTACTAGAGCTAATCAATGAATTTGGTAAAGTAGCAGGATACAAAATTAATGCACAGAAATCTCTTGTATTCCTATACACTAACTGAAAGAGAAATTAAGGAAACACTGCCATTTACCATTGCAACAAAAATAATAAAATATCTAGGAATAAACCTACCTAAGGAGACAAAAGACCTATAAGCAGAAAACTATAAGACACTGATGAAAGAAATTAAAGATGATACAAGCAGATGGAGAGATATACGATGTTCCTGGATTGGAAGAATCAGCATTGTGAAAATTACTGTACTACCCAAAGCAATCTACAGAATCACTGTAATCCTATTAAACTACCAATGGCATTTTTCAAAGAACAAGAACAAAAAATTTCACAATTTGTATGGAAACACAAAAGACCCTGAATAGCCAAGGCAATCTGGAGAAAGAAAAATGGAGCTGGAGGAATCAGGCTCCCTGACTTCAGACTATGCTACAAAGTTACAGTAATCAAGACAGTATGGTACTGGCACAAGAACAGAAATATAGATCAATGGAACAGGATAGAAAGCCCAGAGATAAACCCACACACATATGGTCACCTTATCTTTGATAAAGGAGGCAAGAATATACAATGGAGAAAAGACAGTCTCTTAAATAAGTGGTGCTGGGAAAACTGGACAGCTACATGTAAAAGAATGAAATTAGAACACTCCCTAACACCATACACAAAAGTAAACTCAAAATGGACTAAAGACCTAAATTTAAGGCCAAACACGATAAAATTCTTAGAGGAAAACATAGGCAGAACACTCTATGACATAAATCACAGAAGGATCCTTTTTGACCCACCTCCTAGAAAAAGGGAAATAAAAACAAAAATAAACAAATGGGACCTAATGGAACTTAAAATCTTTTACACAGCAAAGGAAACCATAAACAAGATGAAAAGCAACCCTCAGAATGGAAATAAATATTTGCAAATGAAGCAACTGACAAAGGATTAATCTCCAAAATATACAAGCAGCTCAGTATCAAAAAAGCAAACAACCCAATCCAGAAATGGGTAGAAGACCTAAATAGATATTTCTCCAAAGAAGATATATAGATTGCCAACAAACACATGAAAGGAGGCTCAACATTACTAATCATTAGAGAAATGCAAATCAAAACTACAATGAGGTATCACCTCACACCGGTCAGAATGGCTATCATCAAAAAATCTACAAATAATAAATGCTGGAGATGGTGTGGAGGAAAGGGAACCCTCTTGCACTGTTGGTGGGAATGTAAATTGATACAGCCACTATGGAAAACTGTATGGAGGTTCCTTAAAAAAACTACAAATAGAACTACCATATGACCCAGCAATCCCACTACTGGGCATATACCCTGAGATAACCATAATTCAAAAAGGGTCATGTACCACATTGTTCATTGCAGCTCTATTTACAATAGACAGGACATGGAAGCAACCTAAGTGGCCATTGACAAATGAATGGATAAAGAAGATGTGGCAGATATATACAATGGAATATTACTCAACCATAAAAAGAAATGAAACTGAGTTATTTGTAGTGAGGTGGATGGACCTAGAGACTGTCATACAAAGTGAAGTGAGTCAGAAAGAGAAAAACAAATACCGTATGCTAACACATATATGGAATGTAAAAAAAAAAAAAAGAAAAAAAGAAAAAAAGGTTCTGAAGAACCTAGGGGCAGGACAAGAATAAAGATGCAGATGTAGAGAATGGGCTTGATTACACGGGGAGGGTAAGGGTAAGCTGGGACTAACTGAGAGAGTGGCATAGACATATATACACTACCAAATGTAAAATAGATAGCTAGTGGGAAGAAGCCGCATAGCACAGGGAGATCAGCTCAGTGCTTTGTGTCCACCTAGAGGAGTGAGATAGAGATGGTGGGAGGGAGATGCAAGAGAGAGGAGATATGGGGATATATGTATATGTATAGCTGATTCACTTTGTTATACAGCAGAAACTAACACACGATTGTAAAGCAATTATACTCCAATAAAGATGTTTAAAAAATAAATAAATAAATAAAATCAGAACAATCCTTAAAAAAAAAAAAAGCTATTTGCAGAGCTAAAAAGATACTTGGGAAAGTTTATTAACAATTATATTGAAGTGAGATATTTCTTAACACAAAGCCTAGAACTCATAAAGAAAAACTTTGTGTGTGGTATATTTTTTAACTTTGCAGAGCTTCAATTTCTAAAACAAGAATATATTTGAAACATTTAACAGAAGGCTAGTATTTTAAATACACCGAAGCATTTTATTAAATACTGAGGAAAAGGCCAAGAGCCCAATTAAAAATTGAGAAAGGACATACAGATGTAGCTCCAAAAAAACAAAATATAAATGATATATAAATATATATATATATACACATATAAATTTATGGTTAAGGTTCATTATAATGCATGATTTAAAAATAAAAATAGAAATAATAGTGTGATATATTTTCACTTTTCAAAAAGCAAAATCTAAAAAAGGAAAAAGAAGTTACAGCATATACTGTATCAGTGACAGTCCAGTGGTTCAGGTTCATGGTTGACAGAAGTGTAAATTAGTGTGATCTCATTGGAGAATAATTTGAAATTAGGTATTAAATTTAAAATAAACATTCTTTTACTGAGCAATTTAATCTCAAGGAATGTATATTACTGATAAATTTGTGCCTGTATAAATATGTTTTGCAGCATCATTTGTAGCAGGAAAAGACCAAAAACAAGCTGTATTTACCTTAGGAAGGCATTCACTCAATAACAACATATATACTGTCATTACATGTATATACTTACACACACATATATATACATATATAGATTAATTTATGTTCTGAAAACAAGGAAGTTTTATATATTGCTGTGGAAAGACAAAAATAAATTGTTAAATAAAAAATAAAAGCAAGATATGGAAGACTGTAAAATACACTTCAGTTATGTAAATAATTATATAAGAATATGCATATTTGTAGACAAATTATACTGAAATAAAAGAAATTGGAGGTTTATCTGCAAATATTTGCCCCTGAAACAAGAAACTGGGGTCTTGGGATGAGAAAGAGGCATACTTTTTCATTGTATACACTTTATACAGCTTGATTTATGAAGTATATAATATATTGTTTTTAAATTTAAAGTATAGTCACTTAAAATGAGAATTTCATAGGGCACTTACCTAGTCTATCTCATTTAATGCCGTATCACTATTACCTGGAGCTTAGCCTAGCACATAGTAAACATTTAATATTGTTGAATGAATCCACACTTAAAAATTACAAAAGAAATTTAGGATTCCTACTACATACCTCCAGCCCAGATTATTCTCTTGAGTTCTAGAAATGCACCTCTACCCGAATGTCCCATAGCTACCTCATACTCAGCACATTCAAAACCTGCATCCACAGTCACCTCTCCTCTAATATCCTCTTCATCTTTTAAACTCTATCTTACTTAATAGTATTACCATCCACTGAAAACAGCAGCCAAGATTTTGATCCCTTTTATCACTAATGTTATTGACATTGATTTAACTCACTTAGGTTACTGCAGTAGAATCTTTCCTCTCTTCTTTGCAATATAGATTTATACAGCCGGAGGGAGGTTTCTGAAGTGCAATTATCATCATATAGCTCCTGAGTTTACAACTCTTTCACGATCTCCCACTACCTGCAGGATACAGACCCAACTGCTCTATATGGCCTATGTGGTGTTCCATGTTTGATGTCCTTCCTAACTGTGCAGTCTTACCTATGAGCACTCCTACAAACACTGAACTACTTTTATTCTACTTGTGACATGTTATTTCATGCCTATATGCCTGTAGACACTTCTCCCTCTGGTTAAATTACCCACTCTCCATTTTTATCCTAGAATAAACTATCTCAACTCAATGTACAGTAGAAGTGTTGTGTCTTTTTGAGAAGACATTAGTCAGACCAGCTATTCTCATATTCCCAAATGGGCTTCTATTACTACACTTACAAAACAATGAGATAACTCTCTGCATGTCTGGTTCTTCACTAGACTATCATTTAGGGTGTTGAGTAATAATAGTACTGAGCTGAAAGAAAATAGGGAGATCACTGTAGGTAAACATCAGGTGGGCAAAGTTGGAACTGATGGAAAAAAAGCCATAACTTACAGAAAGGAGCTAAAATTTATTTTCTACTATATGCAAGTCATTGTGACTTTCCCAAAAACTTCCCAAATTTTTATTAATAATATCTTTATTAAACTCTCCTGAAATTACCCATTTTAACGGAGCCATCTATTTTCTGCCAGCCCCCTGACTGAAATTCAATGTCATTCAAAATTGATGACTGTGAGTTCACATTCATAGTAATTACTAAGCTGTGTTAAATTACTAATGTGTTTTTCCAAATAGTTCTTGTTAAAAATAAAGTAATTGAGAGTGTACCCTCAGTTACTTTTTTTTGTATGAGAGATTTTGTAAGAATTAGTTTATAAGGTAATTCACATTTCTGAGGACAATTTTGTGAAAAGTTGTTACTCATATTCTGGCACATAGGTTAAATCTTACAGAGAAACTACTTCATCTTTCCCCTCACTTCTTATAGTCTCTGCCCTTTGCTCTAATCCTCTTCTCCTGCCCTCAAGAAACCCACATCTTCATGTATCTATAAGCATAGAATTATTCATCAATTTATTCATTTAAAACTATTTTCCCCATCTAATTTACATTATTGGCTATAAGGATTGAGATCATTTATCAGAATCCAGTCTTCTTTGTGTAAGGCTAATATCAAGAAAATTCCAAAAAGAAACAATTCATTCAAATTCAACATTTCTGTTAATGCTCAAAACCTGCTAACATTTGATGAGAATTATTGATATAGAAATAAGAAGGAAATTTTTCATTTATATTGATTACTAGTCAAACTATAATTATACAACCAATTTTAACCAGAGAACTTTTATTGTTCCTGTCAGTTCTAGGTGAGAATAACTGTTTGATTTTGTGACTTATTTAGTTGATAATGTTGAAATATGGAAAACTAATGCTAAAATTATAACACTTTAAATTAGCAAAAATAGAATTAAAAAAGAGAAACTACTCTATGTAATAAAAAGAACTAATTAGATTTGTTTCTTTAATGGAAAAAAATTAATATCAGTTGAGTACAATATACTAGATATTGTTTAGTATTTTCATGTAGTATTTTTCATGTAGCATTTCATTTAATCTCCACAGATTTTTTTCTGAAAAAGTATTACGATTTTTCTTTTGTTGTTGAAGAAATGATGGCTCAGAGAGATTTTGAATCTTGACAACCATAGTGGGGAGGTCAGTATTCAAGTCTCAGACTCTAGATGTATTTGTTACTGTAGCATTACTACCTGCTGTAATATCTCCCAAATCCTGAATTTTTTTTCCTTTTTTAAAGACTGGTATATTTCTCTTTATCAACCTGTCTAGCTATTTAAACTAGCTATGTATGTATGTATGTATGTATGGAAAAGATTCTGAAATGGTATTTATCTATTGTTAATCATGGATAGCTTAGATAGTAGGTTTCAAATGACATTAAAAATACTGTTCTTTATTCTGGTCTGTACTGATTCTTTAAAAAAATGAGCAGTTATTACTTTTATAATTCCTGTTCTAATATAACTAAAGAACATACTGCTTCTATAAGTATTTAGAAGGTCCCATGCTTCATCTTATGTCAAACCATGGATTTATCCATCCTATTGTGGGCTTTTTTTTTTCAATTTTATTGAGATATAATTGACATATAACATTGTATTTTCCAAGGTGCACAACACAATATGATATATGTACATACTGAAAAATGATTACCACAGTAAGTTTGGTTGACATCCATTACCTCACAGTTATAAATTATTTTTTTTGTAATGTGTACTTTTAAGATTTACTCAATTAGCAACTTTCAAATATGTGATACAATATTGTTAACTATAGTCACCATGTTATACGTTACATTCACCAGAACATATTTATCTTATAACCAGAAGTTTTTATCTTTTGACCACCTTCACCCATTTTCTGCAACCCTACCCTCCACCTCTGTCAACGATCAATCTGTTTTCTGTATCTATAAGTTTGGTTGTTTTAGATTCCACATATAAATGAGGTAATGAGGTGTTTGTCTTTTTCTGTCTGACTTACTTCACTAGCATAATGCCCTCAAGGACGATCCATGCTGTCATGAATGGCAGGATTTCCTTCTTTTATGGCTGAATAATATTCCATTATTATTCACATGTTTTTCATCCATTCACGCATCAATGGACAATTTGGTTGTTTCCATACCTTGGCTATTGTAAATAATGCTGTAACAAACATGGGGGTGCATACATCTTTTTGAGTTAATGTCTTTGTTTTCTTTGTTACCCGGAAGTGGCTGCAAGGTCACCTGGGACATCAACATCAGTTGGCACAAAGGGATGAGAGCGAGATAGAAGGAGAGAGAGAAGGATCACTTGAGAGGTTTTATGGGCCAGGCTTGACAGTGGTGCATGTCAAACCCACACACATTCTCTTGGCTAGAATTCAGTCAGAGTAATATTTAAATAAAAGAAGGCCTGAAAAATAAGTCTAGGTGTGTGCCCACTGGAAAAGGGAAATGGATGCCGTGAACAACTAACTAGTTTCTGCAGTAAAAAACTGGGTGCTCTTTACTAAAATTCAATTATAATAGCCTCTCTTCCTCTTGTAAATTACCAACTTTCCCAATAAACCATCAATTACATTAACACGTACTAAGCTAGGTCTATAGGACTGTGCCAGGATTAGGGTTTTGAAAAGTTTCCATGACTGCTTTATTTTTTGGGGAGAGTTCTCACTACTGATATGGATCTGCTGCTTACCATCACATGAACTTCCTCTAAGGATACAATAATAACTAGCAACATTTCCAAGTTTATCTATTACTTGTACTTTTTCAATTAAATCTATGAGAAAGCTATCTAGGAAACTCTGACCTATTTCTACCCCCAACCCTCAGCCTAAGAATTTAATTTGTTTTAAGTATTAAAAAATAGTTAATCACTCCCCTAACCTATTTCAATAGCTTACTAGAATGAAGAAACCTAGAATGAATATGTTGGATAAAAGTACCTTAATTGCTACCTTTTTCATACTCCTCAGTGTCTATCATGAATATGGGAATCCCTGCTTAAAAAAAAAGAAAAGCACTTGGCACAGTCCCTTTCAATGAAAACACCAACAGCCCAGCCTCGTTAAATACACTTCTTATCTCATTTGTAATACAAACATACATTTTTATCACAAGGGAAAAATATCAGATATAAAAATAGTAATTGATTTGCTGCAATTCTTGATCCTACTAGATTTAATAAAATTTTGGATATACTGGATATTTTCCATATAAGTAATAATGATTTAACTTTTTGACAAATTAAATTTTCAAATATTCCCATAAAAGGAAATATTAATCAACAAATATCCTAGCATTCAGATTCATGATTTGGGCTTAGGATCTGAAAATGGATCTGGAATTAAACAGGTGTTAAGGAATTTGATTCAAAATTTCTGAAGTAAGCTTCTACAACATCTGGGGCTTTTTTCTTTTCCTAGTAATAACTGACCAGGTTAAATATGGTTTGGCCAAACATCTGCTTGTCTAACCCCAGAATTGAATAGGTTTCATCTTACAGCCATACTTTTCCAGTAGAAGATAATAATGAATCAACCATAAAAAAACAAACTACCTATTGTGTTTAACTTCTTAATCCTCAGAAAGCAAACATATAATTCTTTTTACAATTTTCTGATCTTAAATACCTTTTTTTTTGGTAAGAATTGCCTTACATCAACTTGCTGTGGTCCACATGGTAGAAATACTTATTTCAAAGTCCATTTCAATGAAAGTGAAATATGAAAAGACAGTGTTCAAATCTTTGTATCTAAACTCTTAAAATCTTCTTTGAAGAATAAAAAAACCGGGCAAGTTACAACAACTGCACAAATATCAGTTATCACACAGTTCAATATATATGCACATTTTACTTGGTTTACATCATCCTAGAGAAGCAGAAATTGCTTCATCATGAACAGAATTTTTTTCATAATAGAGCATTTATCACTTATATGATACAAGCCCTTTCAGAGCAGACTGAGCACATTGTTATTGACAACTGAACAGTGACTTTTGAAAGGATTAAAACTGAAGGTCATTTTTGCTTTTCTCATTTTCTAAGACTTCACAAAAGCACAGAAAATTTCTGGCATTAGTTTTTCCTATTATATGTGTAGACATTAACTCAGAAAGCTAATGGTTTCATCTGTTATATGAACTGTACTCTTTAATATTAATAAACTTATAACATCCTTTCATTATGTTTTATTTTTCAATGACCAACAAATAATAGAGGGCTTGACTGGTTCCTGAATGTACATTAGTTTTTATAACTATCTAAATAGATGTCCGCAAACTATGGTCCGTGGGCCAAATATAACTGTCTACCTGTTTTTACCATCTAAAGCAAAATGGAACCATTTAAAAGCTCATTTAAAAGCTACATCACAGTTTGTCACAAAGCATAACACCTTTCGTCTTTTTCTTTCAGAAAAAGAGCGTTCAGTAGGATACATGGAAATATGTGCTCTACAACCAGTAGAATGTACATGGCACTGTGTGGCCAGATGATATGATTAAGAATGAGTTTGCATTTTACAGAAGCATTCCTTGCTAAGTCTCAACATTAACCTGGTAATTAGTTCCTCACATCTTCAACTTCTGAATGCCTGAGGTAAAGTAAGGAGGAGAGGACATGAAAGGAAATAAAGCCCTATAGATTACATCTGAAATGATTTATAGAAATAATATAAACATTATATTATCTAATACATTGAACACATTACAGGTGGTTATATCTTGCTTTTGGTTTACAAAAAATTACTGATTTGGTATAAAGGATGTTCATTTTACAACAGCAACAACTTGATACTCTTTCTTAGGGGAATGTGTAGCATATTTCATCTGAGAAACATGTATGAATTTTATAACAGTGTCAGTAGTGACACAGGAAGATGGCTAAGCAAAATCAAAAAAGATAACACAAATATATAGGTGTCTGAACGAACTGCAAAGCTCATTACCTCTGTGGTTCTCTGATGTGGCTTAAATATGTTCATCCATCACTGAAGCCTATAGAACTTCCAGTGTTAATTTAGACTTGCTGACAGTTGTGTGGGAGGAATGGTGTCAAAAATACAGCCATATATTTTGCACCCCTTAGTTAAATGTCACTCACAGTTTCTAACACGAGCCTTTTATTGACTGAGATTTCACCTCAGAGGTGAAGATTGGCAGCCCAGAAAGCCTGGTTGTTTTGGATTGGTTATTTGTTTGACGCAGAGTCAAATAAATGCCCAAGTCAATCTAGAGATTTCCAAACGCCTTTGAATTTTCAGGGCATAAATAAAGTTTTGCCTTTGAAAGGACAGCAAACAACTTCATGTTGCAAGATCTGCATCTATGTCATTAGAAGCACCATTTTTCAAATGGTTCCTAGGTAGAAGATTAAAAAAAAAAAAAGTGAATCCTGGCCAACATTCTGACATGTTTTTTCCTCAGGGATTTAGAACAAAATTGTCACCATTAGTTTGCAATGTGAATTGATGCCTCTGGATATCTTTAGGAAAGAAAAACTTTAAAACAAGTGAGGTATTATATCCATCTAAAAAAGCTGCAGCCCAAAGGTATTATGCTTTGTGACAAACTGTGATGTGGCTTTTGACTAAGTGACTCCCAATTTTCAGTTATAACCTTCTTGCTATTATATATGCTGGGAATTGTGGGTAAATTTTCTGTAAAGAACATTGCTTATCATATTAGTACCCATGGTGAGTGCAAACTAATGACTCATCTTTACATTTTAAACATAAACTGTCTTAAAAATTTACATGTAAAAGTCAAAGAAATGAAGTTCTGAAAAATCTGGCTTACACTGTATCTTGTTACCATCAAAAAGTAGATATGAAAAGAGTGGATACCTACTAGAAAATATGTCTTTTGAATAATACATTTAAAATTGATACATTCAAAAATAAAATAAAACATTATTCAATAACATGATTCTAATGAGTTTATTATTTTATCTAGTTTATTTTAATGAAACTGCACTCATAGGCTGTTTGTTTTTTAACACTTGGTAAATGATTCCCAGCTGAATTATGAAAGCCCAGCTTTAACTTCTCTGTTACTCAACCAGGCAGAATGATGTTGTGGTGGGGGTGATAACTATGAGAAGGAAGCTACTGCTACTACTAAAAGCATCAACTAACCCATTTTTGAGGGCTTACTATATGCTTGACCCTGTTCTACATAAATACTATTAATATCCCTAATGTAAGTACTATGAATAGCCCCATTTTACAGATGACAACATAGATATTTAGAAAAGCTAAGGAGTGTTGCTAAGATTACACACTAGGAAATGGTACAGATATAAAGAATGACATGATCTGGCTAATCCAACATCTTGCATAACAGTTATCAATTCACACTTTCCATGGATTTTAATACTCAAATGTTTTGGACTTATTGTAAAAGCATACACCACCAACATTATATTTATAATTATACATTATTGATAGAAGACCCAGGAGAAAGAACATCTCAGATTTATCAAGCATACTAGTCATTAATATTTTTAATTTCCCTAATACAACTGGGTTTGGATGTTGAACTAGAGGAGGTGATAAGAGTCCCAACTACACCTCTTATTAGCTTTGGGACATTAATTAATCTCTCTGAATAAATTTCCCCTCTTTCATGTAAGAATAATGAAAACACCCACATCACATTCCTGTGAGAATTAAAGAAGAAATGTAATTAGAATGACCCTGGTAAGGTGTAAAGTTCATAAAATTACAAATTACTGTTATAGACACAAAAATATCATATACATAATGCTATATAATAGGAAATATCCTACCAATAAATGCATGTTTTATGTGTGCACATATCAGTTTTTACTTTTTGATATCCTTCAGTGTTTCTTATTATAGAATCAGGTCCTAGAATCTGGAAATATTTTAGTCTCACTGCTATAGGTATTGAAGACAAGTTACTTAGCATTACTTGGCTGCATTCTGACACAGTACACCATGGTGACTATAATTAACAATATTGTATTATATATTTGAGAATTGTCGAGAGTAGAACTTAATCGCTATTACCACACACGCGCGCACACACACACAAACACACATGGATGGAGGTGTTAATTAACCTTATTGTGTTACAGAACCTGGAGTTGGGTCTGCTCACTCATGTACATGGCAAAGTCAATCTACTGACACCAGGTTTTGGTGAAAGAAAGTACAACTTTTATTACTGGGTGTCAAACAAGGAGAACAGGCAGCTCATGATCAAAAGACCCAAACTTCCTGAGGACTTTCAGGGAAGAGGTTTTAAAGGCAGTGTGAGAGTGAGCACCACAGAGTGCCTGATCAGCTTGTGCTCAATTCTCAGGTGAAGTTTTGAGCATCATCAACCTTCTGTTTTTAACTGGTCTGGGGTCTATGTCTTTGCAGTAAATAGTTTTCATCTGGTAGGGGACTGCTTTCTATAAAAACAACTTAGGAATGTGTGTCAGGCCTTTATCTATATCTTTTAGGGAACTGGGTGTTCAGTGATTCTCCTATGTGGCAGATTTATAGTCTAAATTATTACCAGTTTTCCAGCCCAACATCTATTCTTTGTTTCTACATCTTCAAATTTCCTTAATCCTTAACTCTTGAGCCAGGCTTTTGAGACTCTGGGGAGGCCTGGGAGACTGAAGCCAAAAATTTTTGCTTCAAAAGACTGGGACACTGGCGCTTGTATATGGTTTCAATCCCCCCTTTTCTTTTATACTCCTCAATCTTGAGGGGAACAGGTTCACTACCAGAAAGAGAATAACTTTTTTGGATAGAGTTGTTAATCATAAACTTGGCAGAGGAACTTGGTTTTAGAGTGACTCAGATTCAACTGTGGTAATCCCTTTGCAGTATACACATGATCAAATCATCACATTGCTCACCTTAAACTTATATATGTTATATATCAACAATATCTCAATAAAGCTGGAAAAAAATAAGGTAAACATGGGAGAAGTAACTAGACTGGCACATCCTGGGCCATATGCCCACCACTGAGTATAACCACTATGGACACCCAATCCCTTGGCCAAGGGCAATACAGATGCTGGGCAGACTAGCATTACAGCCACTTCAAAACACAAGCAAACTCAACACACCACTGGGAAATGAATTATAATAATATATGTGTATACTAAACGAATGTTAGACAAAAGCAAAAAGAAAAAAATTAACACATGAAGTCTAGGATAATCAATTTTTATAATAAATAAGAGAGCAGAATTTAAAAAAAATTCTCAGAAATTTTGCAAACAAATCTGCTTTGAAAAAAAGTCCTGGAAGAAGATTCAATTAAGAGAAATAAATTCAGCAGAATACTGCAAGATGTATGAAAGTAAGGCCAATAAAATAACTTAAGAAAGTTTACTATTGTTTAAAAAGTCAAGGGTAAAATAAAAGAAAAAAATCAGCATCAAAACATCCAGAACTAAGTCTTTAGACAATATTAACACAAGTTGACATAAGAAGGTAGGGCAACAAGGGATATCAGATTAAGTTAAAGTACCAGTCTTATTAGGGGAGGACATACTCATTGATGAATGTAAGAAATCGAGATGGCTTAATAAATATGAGTACAGGTAGTAAGTAAACAGCACTTAACATAAGAAATAGAAAATATCATTTTTACATTAGCAGAAAATATAATGTAAGCAGATGGAGGAAAGGAGAAAAGAATGTATAAAAAGTACAAGAAATTGAATTCATGCAATAAGATGGCAAAGGATTTCTAATATGTCAGTAACTTCAGTAAATATAAAGTTCACAATAGGCATCAGAGAATCTCAATTTGATTTAAAATAAAATCTAAGAAATTTTAACAAAAAATATATTCCATTAGAAGTAAATATAAAGAGAAGAAAACATTTATACCAGGCAACGGGGAAAGGAAGGAACGAAGGCAGGAAGAAAAAGAAAGAAGGGAGAGAAAGAGCAAGAAAGGAAAAAAGAAAGAAGGGAACTGTAGTGGCATTTTAACGTCTGGTAAAATAGAAATCAAGGCAAAAAATAACATGAGAGAAGGCAATACACTGCTAAATGGAAAATATAGCAAGAATATACAACCCTCTAGGCCACATATTGATATAAACCCCAAATATAGCATCAAATGGATAGCAGCCAGAATTGAAGAGAAATACTCAACAGTTGTGTCTAGAAATTCTAGAACTTCCCTTTAATGAAGTGACAGATTAAGCAGAAAAACAGAGTTAAACAGAATCTGAATAATATAAGTTATCAACCTGATAAAGATTAGACCTCTACAAAGATTACTTTAAAACAATGCAAATAAAAAATATTCTGAAAAAATGGAAATGTAGTCCATGTTCTTGGGTAGAACAGCTCATTATAAATCTTTCATTTTCTCCCAGATTAATCTGTACATTAAATGAAATGAGGAAATAAACAAGCCTACCAAATTAAAATAGGCAAAATCTATTTTTGCAGAGCTTGCTATACCAAGGGAGTTAGCCACCACCCTCACTTGCCTTTCTGCAGAGACTCAAAACAAAGGCAGGCAGAAGAGTGAGAAAGCTTTACAAGGGAAGGTTTAGGTGTGCCCTAATTAGAGGCTGGTGATGTGGAGAAACTGCAGGCAGGCTAAATAGAAGCAGATCTTATGTGATTGGTTAGGGTGCACGTTTGACTTTCTCTGGTTGGTCCTAAGTTGGAAGTGGGGGCGAAAATTAGGAAAGTTATCAGTTATTAATCAAGTCCTGGCTGTTTTGGGTCTATTGTTCCAGGAGTTATTGTTTGGTTTCCTCGATTGTTTACTAGGCATAGTGGTCTGACTTCTCATAAATCTAACTTATAGATAATAGGCTGGCTTCTTGGGCTGATCACTGTAGATAATGGGTCCATTTCCCAGGCTGGTTACTGCAGATTATGGGTCAGAATTCTATTTTTATATATGATCTGGACATTATTTTTATATTCAGTCTTTCACAATCAAAATCAATGATTCTGGTGGATTTGGGGGGAGAGTTTAACAAATTCACTTAAAAATTTGTATTGAAGAATTAAGGACCATAGAGAGCTTATTTAACTTTGAAAATGGAGAAAAGAAAGCTTTATGGTAAAATACATACTCAAAGTCTTATTAATAAAAACAATATGTTAATGACACAGGACTTAAATAAACATATGCAATAGAATAGTTATTTCAAAAGGAGTTTCTTACCTATTTGGGAACTTAACGCTCTGTGATTAAAATGACACCACAAACAATTGGTAAAGGACAAACAATTTAGCAGATGGCACTGGGAAAATAGCTTCACTAAGAAGAAAATAAAACTGAACCCTAGGGCTTCCCTGGTGGCGCAGTGGTTGAGAATCTGCCTGCTAATGCAGGGGACACGGGTTCAAGCCCTGGTCTGGGAAGATCCCACATGCCGTGGAGCAACTAGGCCCGTGAGCCACAACTACTGAACCTGCGCGTCCGGAGCCTGTGCTCCACAACAAGAGAGGCCACGACAGTGAGAGGCCCGTGTACCACGATGAAGAGTGGCCCCGGCTTGCCACAACTAGAGAAAGCCCTTGCACAGAAACGAAGACCCAACACAGCCAAAAATAAATAAATAAATAAATAAATTTAAAAAAAAAAACAAAACTGAACCCTATCTGTAAGGATAGAAATATCAAAGGCAAATCTAAAAACTTAACAGACAACCACAAGGGAAAATATATTTTTTAAATAAAACTACAAGAGTACAAGTTATAAATGAAATAAAGATAACACCAAAATTAATTCTCTGAGTGAAGGAAAAAAGAGCAATTCTAATAAATGTAAGATTAAGAGAAGATACTTGAAATTTCTAATTAAAAAACAATAATGGATAAACTATAAAATTTGCCAGGTTATCAAAAAGAAAATAACAGGGATCCAAATAGAAAAATGAACAAAGAACATGAAGAGGCACTTTATAGAAAAGCCCAAAGACAAGGAAGCATGTCAATAGATACCCAATTTCATCAGAAAATTAAATAAAATTAAAACAACAAAATATCTGTCTCACCTAGCAAGTTGGCAAAGATTAGAGAGTGTATCTGCCAAGTGTTGGTGGGCATGTAGATACCTGTATTGGGTTGGTCAAAAAGTTCATTCGGGTTTTTCTGTAACATCTTATGGAAAAACCCAAATGTACTTTTTGGCCAACCCAATATTACTGAGGTGAGTGTAGACTGGTGCAGCCATTCTGAAGAGTAATCGGGCAGTGCTTAGTCAAAGTCAGCATGTATGTATGTATACATACCCTCTGATGCACCAATCTCCTTTCCGGAACTACATCCCAGAGAAATGTTTGCAAAGAACACAGTCATATAAGGATGTTCATCACAGTGTTGTTTTCAAAGACAAGAGTTGGAGGTAATTTAGATAGCCATCACTCAGGGAATGATAAATAAAACATAGTAGGTATCTGCTGTGGAATACTACATAGCAGTAAAATGAATATACTAAATGTGTACACAGCAACATGGAAAAAGCAAAATGCTGAGTGAAATAATAAACAGAATGAATGTATAAAAACACACACCATATTATTTTATAAGAATACATGTGAATAAAATCAAGCACACTAAACACGTTAGAATGGTTGCACATGGGATAAGAGTAAGGATGAGTATAAAAGAAATTAATAAATTAATAAATGGAATAAGAGAGACCTAATGCAAGCCAGTGATGAGTGTTTTATTAACTAAGGATCTATAATACCTCAGGATTATGCACTTGAGGACCAATAAAAAATGCATATGAACTGAAAGGATTTATTGTGAAAATAACAAATTACTGAAAGATTCTAATAAGAGGGGGGTGCAGTCAGAGTATGGGTGCCAGTAATGTCATTAGGGGCTCTGAAGACATCACAGGAATGCACAGTACCAGAGCATATACAAGAGGAAGGTAGGGAGTTATAACCAAACACATAATGCTGTAGCGATGTGATGGGAAGACACATTTTTCAGAAAGCAAAAACAAAAAGACAAGACAGTAAAAACAAAACAAAAAAACCCAGATCATATTGCCTGGTTAACTTCAGTCACCATCCAAACTGATAATTGATGGATGGATGAGCAAGGGGGTTCCAGGCTGTTTCCATGTTCCCTCTGAGATCCTTTCAGATTGTGAATCATCTTGGTTTAGCTGGTGACTCATTCACAGCCAGATTATCAAAATAGTCCTTAGGTCTTTGCAGAAAGAGACAGATTTTATGAGGAGCATTTTTTTTTTTTTAAACTTTCTTTTTTAGAAATTTAGGAAAAATTATGTATTCACTTCTGAGCTATTTAGAAATGAAATGCAGATTTTTAACAACTGCACCTGCTTCATTTTAATATTATCTGCCAACAAATGCATGTCTCATTTCGTTCTTAATTCCATCAGTATCTATTAACTGTTTGGGCCTGACATTGTGCTGAGTGCTAAAAATATGATAATGAAAAAGTTATGGTTTCTTTCCTTGAGGAACTCACAGATATAAATATTTTTCATGCACGGTTAGAGTCAAAATTGTAAATAGAGGAGAAAAAAAAAAAGGGAAATCTCAGTACCAGGTGAGGTGAAGGGACTAAGTAGATTGAATAAGATGTGCAAAAACAGAAGTTTGAAAAATTTGGTTTGTTTGGAATGTTGAGAATTTT
Source organism: Mesoplodon bidens (assembly GCF_964165515.1). NCBI lineage: Eukaryota > Metazoa > Chordata > Mammalia > Artiodactyla > Ziphiidae > Mesoplodon > Mesoplodon bidens. Next base: position 157,972,240 of record NC_138178.1, read on the forward strand.
TTCTAGCAAGAGAGATTGAGTAAGAAAGGGGTGTGGTTAATGCAGTTGATATTGGGTTATAAACGGTTTTGGATTCCATCATCATGGATCTCAACCTCACCAGAAGAAAATGGAGGAAATATCTCAGGTTTTATGCAGAGTGCCAGGATCCATGCTGCATTTTGAACAATAACCCTGGCAATGAACCTTTCTAGGCTGAGAATTAGGGTATAGTATAAATATGGGCAGAGGGCCAAATAATAAGTACATTTTATCTCTAGACAGAAAGAATAGACTCCCATTATTCCTTCACTCACCCAAATACTCATTAACACATTCCTTTTAAAACTGTGTGTTTTGAAGTCTACTCATGTCTCATGGCCTTATTCCAAATTCTAAATATTTACTGAACCACCCTACTGAATATGAGGCTTATTTTTCTGCTCATCTATTATATGAGGTTTTTCTGTTCTGACTCCTTTATTTGACATTTTTGTATCAGTTCTGAAAAAGTTCAATCAAGAGTTAGGCTCTTGTGTTTGTTGTACAAAACCATTTTACCCTGGGCGATGGCAAGGAGAAAGTTAAAGGCCTGGGGCTCTCTGGCAAATGGTTTTATTCCTCTTCCTCTAATTTCTGCATTTTGCATTAAAAAATAAACAGAGGGAGGAAGAGGAAGAACAAAAATCGATGGCTCAACATTTTGGAAGAATATCTTGGAACTGTGAAATATGACAAAGTGTGTTGAAGTAGAAAAACTGAGATATGTTATTTTTTTATGCAGGTTGATTTTGTGGGATGACTAAAAGTCCTGGAAATCTTTTTGTTGTTGTTGTTACATCTAAGTTCAGCAAGATTTTTTTTTAGTTTTCTTTCTTTTTAGAAAGAATGTATATTATTTTTACTTCTGTGTCCACCCTCACAGTCAGCTGTAACTTGTTATTCAGATTTAGACTGTGATTTGATGCCACCAGTCTGCCACACAATTTTTTAAAATAGTTTTGAATAAGAATTCATCAATAAGAATAAATATATACTTTATAGGCACTGTTCCAGGAACTTCTGGTGCTGCTTATTTGTTCAATATATCAATATTACTAGATGATAAAGATACCATATAGTAGACAGGTTATGGTACAAAATACTGATCATTTACTGCCACAATTATTGTGTATTTTTATTAAAATAAGTTTATTTTAGAAATGTTGGGAAATTCATAAGATATAAAACCATTATGAATAATCTATTCCTTCCTCTCTGGCAATACCTTTTGTATAAATCATCCTGTCTTGGTTTTATGTATTCATATATCTTGCAAAGTAAAATTTTATTTCACTTACCAATATCATAGACATTTTCTCATATTATTAAAAAACTCTTAAAATCATACTTTTTATGGATACAAATTATTCTTTAATAATGGATGCTCTCATTTGAAAAACTTTATAGCATAGAGATTATGAACCTGAGCCTCAGGGTCAGATTGCCTGAGATTTAACCACTGCTTTACCGTTATTGACATGTGAATTGGAGCAAATTCATTAACTTCTCATTCTCTCAGTTCTCATATAAGAAAACTGGGAATAAGAACAATACCTACTTCATAGGATTGTTTTTCTAATTAGATAATTTTACATATGTAGAGTGATTTAAACAATGCCTGCAACATGATACATACTATTTAAATACTAGATAACATTATTACCATTTATATTTAAACTCTCATATTGTGATACATTTGAATTGTTTCCAACTTTATGGACTTTTGAATAATGATATGCTCAACAAATTTGAATATAAATCTTTCTAAGAATATCATGGCCAAAGGATTTGTGATTTTTATATGTAATGCAAAATTGCCTTCCAAAAAAGTTATAAAATTTATCTACCATCTGTCAGCTTGAAAGAGACTACTTGACAAGCACTAAGAGGCTTCATAATAAACTAGAATGCATTTGATTGGTAGAAAAATTAAATATTTGTTTTATTGGTAATTTATATTTTTCATTTTAAAAATTGCCTAGTTATTTCCTTTTAAAATCTTCCTTTAGACATATTTTTATAGTTTCAATATTCTATAGATGATGATAGTTAACTTGTCTTATTTATTGCAAAATTCATCCATTTTTTGCTTTATATTTGAATATCATGAGTGGAAATTATCTAATTTATGCTTTTTGATTGTACATACTTCTTAACATTAATATTGTTTTCCTGATTCACATGCTTTCCTGGCATGTTTGTGATCATCATCTCATTTTAGTTTCCCTGTGTTTTCTATTTTAGACAACCTCTTGAAAGTACCATACATTTAGACTTTGTTTCTGGTCCAACCTGTCTTCTAATAGTGAAATTTAAGCCATTCACATTTATAGCATTAATTAATACATTTGCCCTTGAATCTGCCATCTTTTTTAATCTTAATGTTGTATACTTCACTGTTCTTCCCATCCTCTTAATTTTGATAAATATAACGAATGCCTTCCTTTTTCTTTCATTTTCTGTCAGAAATTATATCTGTCGGTATAATGGTTATTATTAAATTTATTTTTATCTAATTTCAAAGTTAATACTGAAACCTTATCAGTTTTCTGGTTCAAAAAAGTATTTGGCTAAAGACTTTACTGGAACTTCTTCATTTTGTCACTTAAATTCATATCAAAACTGAAAAAAATCCTTGCTAGATAAATGAATTCTACAATACTTGAGGAACACCCACTACCTATAAGTATAATCTGTCTGCTGCAGATGTAACTCAGGAAACAGATTGCTAGAGAAAAAGGAAGCTGGAAACATTATGTATCTCCTTCCATGTCTGACTGACACAAAAGCTCAGATCCTGAGTCACTGGGAAAATTAGATAGCTGTTCATTGAAATTAGAGGAAAATCTGGTAAGCATAAGCAGAGAGTGTTGCTTCTCTTGAAGAGAAAGAGCAGATAAAGAAATTATTATTTATAAAAAAAGAAAAAAAAACTAGCTAAAAGGACAGGAACACAGAATAGCAGCAGTATGGCTGTCACACTTCTAGGCCCTGGGGTTTGATTACCACAAATTAAAGATGAGAATGTTGGATATAGCATAGACATGTACAGTTTTATGTTGTTCTTGACAAATTTTTACTGTGGATGTAAAGTATAACAGTAGTCAATACTGACAACTACCAAAAGCTACTCATTCTCATGTACAAAACTAACTTGAAAAAGCTATATTCCCAATTTATAAAGATGGAAACAGTAAATATTTTTATTGTAAGCTACTTGACCTCTCAGCCAGGGTAAATGTGTTCACTTGAAAAAAAATATGTATTATATTCTGGCTCCAAAGTGATGGAATAGAATATGTTAAAAATTAGCAAGGATCAGAGCTCTGAACTTGAGGCAGTGTATAAATTCATAAGTGCCAAAATACCTAGTTGGAGTGTTTTATTGAGCTGGTGTTTCCAATCAATATAACATGTACAACATCAATGTGCCATTAAGGCCAATGAGATTTATGTAGGATCACTGTGCAGTGATATTTGTGGGGAAAGGGGTAAAAGGAACCACCTTTCCATAAATCTGTGAATACCCTTGACTTTAGCAAGTATGTATTTCACATAGTTAATCCCTAGGGTCTTTCACTAAAAATAGTCAACCTCAAATCTTCCCATATTGATTTGCTAAATGTGAATCTTGTAAGGAAAAATGGATGATGGTGATTATGATGAAGATGGTAATAAAACCCATCATTTAATGAGACATATATGTGCCTAATTTTGAGATAAGTTATTTATACATACTGCTGAATTAGACCTTACAACAATGCTATTCATTTCTCCGTTTCATAGGTGAAGAAAATTCTTGTGACAAGAAGTAGGTCATTCACAATGACATGGTTATAAAAAGTTAGAATTGCGGGTTAACACAACTAGTTGACTCCAAACACCAGGATCTCAACTTCTTAGCTATAACACCCCCTTGGCATTATATCTTACAGCCATTGTATATCATATAACCAGTTGATGCCACTTGTTTGTTCTCTCTAAGGTTTGGTTGTATTCCCAGCAAGGAGAGTGTTATTGGCTGAAGTGTGCATCCTTCAATTCCCCAGGAAAACATTTTAACTAAGTAACATCTCCAGTCTATTGCCATTATGAGGTAGGTCTTTCACAAAAAAAGATAGGGTTCCTTCCATTGTCTTTTCCTACACAGAGTATAACTGTATTTCACTTCTGTTTCACTAAATCAGTTTTTTTAATCCCTTAAGGAAAACTGGAATATTTCTAAGGATAAACTATTAGGAAAAATCCATTTTCTACCAGTGAGATCTCATTTGTATTTAAGGTCTACAAGATAGCTCATTTACTAGAGTGTGAACTTGATTTGCCAGACCTTTTGTATCTTCCCACCTTTTTTCTGGTCTCCACACAATCAATTAAACTGCCCTGCATTTTTTTTCTTCTTAATGAAACATGCTGATTGGCACACATGAGTTAAAATAAAACTATTTACAGTAAATTGTTTGCATTTAATAGGAGAGTTTGAAAAACTGTTCTGCAGTTCAAGAGAATATACCTAGGAATGAATATTTCAGGCCTACAGAGGGACTGCAAAAAGGGCAATTTGGAACAATAGAATAATCCTATCACATAAGCAACCATCTACTTTTAATTCGTGGATTACTAAACTGATTGTGTTTTCTCCCCATCATTAGTGGGGGAGAAAAAGCCAGTCAATGTTGGAGACCCGTAGACCTGGTACCATGATCCAGCTGAACTACTTTTGATTTGGGGCACAATGATTAATCTTTCTAAGCCTCAATTTCTTCACTCCTAAATAAGGGGTAATAATATATAGAGGACTTTGGAGAATTAGACATAATGAGTAAAAGTACCTAGCACAAATCCTCTGATTTCAATGCACATCTTAGAATTAATCTTTTATTCCTTTTTTTATCCTCCTCCTTTTCTTTCTACTCTTCAGTTTCTCCCATGCCTTCTTCTTATTATTATATAATTTCTATAAATGAACAATGTTGTGGTATTCTTATTCATTTATGTATTATTTATTTATACAGGCCTGACTTCTCTGCAACATAGTGATCTACACTATCCCCCTATATAGGGCAGTGACCCAAACAAAATCAAAGATGTTATTATGGTGGAGTATAAAGGACACAATTTCCTATGTGGTTATTGGAAGCAGGTTCTTTAATCATGGCATTACAAAGTTTTAGTTTCACATCCATTCTACCACATTACCTATATCCAATACAGAGTTTGTCTTATGAGACTCAACAGCTGAAGCATATTCTTATTAAACCTTTATATCTAATATAAACAGTAGCTAGGAATTTAAAGATATATACTTGTTCATATATTACATACACATACATATATATATAAAACAAATATATATACAATATAGATCACATCATTCAAAGTAATCTATGATAACTTTGGAATGAAATACATACAGCTTCAAAATTCTGACATATTTGTATATGTATGATGTTTTATTTGGTTTATTTATGTTTGCTCTGACATTTCTGTGAGCCATGTAAGTGCAGTTTGATATAAGCTCCTTCTATATTACTGTATTATCATATTCATCCTAGAAAATTCTACAGTTAATGTATCTACAGATTCCTATTTATACATTTGTCTTCAATTCTACCTTTTTCTGAGATTTGTAACTCCATATGCTTTCTACCAAGTTAAAGATTAGTACAAGAATAAATCTATGTACAAACTTTCTTATGTCAAATTTTGGCCATGATAAATAATATTATGGTCCCTTCTGGTCTTCCTGAGAACATCTCTGACAAAGACTTACAAGGTCTTACCCCTCTTACTGTAATCATACTAAGGTCCAGGATTTTAACTGTGTTGTGGAACCTTAATTTGATCAGTATCTTTGGGTTGAGCCAATTTAACCAAACTCATAAAAGATTACTAAGTAAACTAGAATTCCAATATGTTAATAAATATGTCAAAAGAACAATAATATTTTACTAGCTGACCAATACACTGGTTTTCCTCTGTAAAAAATTACTTAACTAGTACATAATGAAATGATTGTTTATTGAACATCAATTTAGATCAAAGAGAGTTAGTTAAATAATTTTGATGACTAAAATCCCAAATCCCGATACATTCATCTCTACCATTAAGTACTGTGTTTTTTTCTCAGAGCTCCTATAAAAAAATTACCACAAACTAGGTAGCTTAAAACAAAAGGAATTTATTCTCTAACAGCTCTGGAGGACAGAAGTCTGAAATCAAAGCATTGACAAGGCCACACTCCCTTTGGAGACTCTAGGGAGAATCCTTCCTTATCTCTTTCAGCTTTTGATGGCTCTCAGCATTCCATGGCTTCCTTGGCTTGTGGCCACATCCCTCCCATCTCTGCCTCTGTATTCACATCACTTTTTCCTGTGTTTCTGTCTTCTCTCTTCTATCTCTTATAAGGACTCATTATTGGATTTAGGGCCTACCTGCGTAATTCAGGATACTCTCATCTCAAGGTTCTTAATTACATCTGCAAAGACTTCCCCCCCCAAAGTCACAGTCACAATTTTCAGGGACAAAAACATTATTTTTTGGGGTCACCATTCAGCCCACTACAGGCACCATCTGCTTGAGAACTGGAATGTCAATAGTTATTTGTCAAAGTACTCTCTGCCTCTGCATTGAACAGTACAGAGGATACATGAACCATGGGCATATTTAACTTCCTCCTTTCTTGTCTTTAAATAAAACCTGCCCTTGTATGAACTCACTTAATGTAATTAAGAGATTGACAGAAGATATAGTGTAAAAGGAAGTGAGTGACATGAGTTTCTAGAGGTAAATAGAGACTGGTTAATGAAGCATCTTAGAGGCCACAGAAAAAGTGTGAATTTTATTCAAAGAGCAATGTAGCACTTACAACTGGTGAAAGCTGTCTACATTTTAACCTACATTTAATTATGGGTGTCTCCATACATGTTTCTATTTATGTCAGTGTCCAAATTCAAGAACACCATTTCCTCTCTACATGCAACACTAGAACTTTCAATACTGAACAGGTTGAGAACACCTTCCTTGGAGGCCAGGGCCACATGGAGAGAAGATACGTTTACATTTTTGTTTCCACGTCCTATAATTCAGTTTTTCCATTCATCTTGCTAAGGTGCTAACTGATGTTGATTAAACGGTAAATAAATGGTCTTTGTTGCAGAGATAGAGTGAAGGCATTGTATCAGCATTTCCAATTTTGCTACTGTTATCCTTTTTACTTCAGAGCCTCACACATTCTACAGTCTTTGTTGTAGACTCCAGAAGGTACTGAAATCCCCTTTCTCCCCCAAATTCCCACTCTTTTATACACTTTTTTGTTTTTATTGTTTTTGTTAAGCCATCATTCCCTTTCCTCCTTTGTTAGCCTTCTCCCACACCATACCATACCATGACCAGGTTACCACACAATCCACTCTCTGTCACTCGAGCAGATTCTAGAATCTCATCCATTCCCCAGCCGGTCAATGATTAATTAAAACACAATGTCCCATATCTATACCATTCCTTTATTCCTGTGCCCAAATACCTATTAATGTTCTTGAACTTCCCTTTCACTCACCACTTCACAAAATATAGTGATTTCAGTGTTCACATATAATGTTAAGAGTTTATTTTATGTTACTGTTTAATGTTTGCACAGTTGTCTGGATAGGGCCCTTTGTCTTTCCACACAAAGGAACAGACATTTCACGTTATGTCAATGGGCTGTTTCTAATGCAATGTGGACTCACATGGAATGTGAAAACCAGCCTGCAGAAAGTTTGATCCACATGTGCCAAAAAAAAGAATGTTTATGTTAATACTCATAGTATTATCTAACTATTAGCAGCATGTGTTGTTCAACCCACTCTAAAGTGTCCAGAATTTTATAGGAGGCAGAAGACACAGCCTCTGACATTTGGGAGTTTACAGAATAAATGAATGCATGTGACTGGAAATAAGAAACCATACAGAGGAAACTGGAGAGACTTGGGCATTTGTTGGAGTCATGGTGCATGAATTATCCATTGCCAGACAGATCTGAAGAGCTTTGAGATGTCACAGGATATGTGGTGGTGGTTGTCATCAAGAGGCAGGGAGAGGAGTTACTGAAACTTGACTCCAATACTAATAACTATATATCTCAGAGTTTCCTAATTTTCATCTGCCAAGTGGGAATTCTGGTCTTCCCTTTCCAGGACTACTATGAATATTAAGTGAATATGTATATGCAAAATACCTGGGATATAGAGTAGTTACTTATATGTTAATTCTCTGCCATCCCCACCTCAACCATGATGTAGACTTGGTGTAACATAAATTCAGCATCACAAGATTTCTGTCTTGAAAGGGCTATATCAATGTGGCTACAGAATCCATAATTAAAAGAATGACCAGCATCCAACAAAAAAGCTAGGGAGGTCCCCATGCATATTATGGAAATTTTACTAGCTATTTTTTAAAATAAAAAGTTAATGACATAGGGACTTCCCTGGTGGTGCAGAGATTGAGAGTCCGGTTGCCAGTGCAGAGGACACGGGTTCGATCCCTGGTCCGGGAGGATCCCACATGCCGTGGAGCAACTAGGTCCGTGTGCCACAACTTCCGAGCCTGCACTCTGAGAAGCCTGAGCACCACAATGAAGAGTAGCCCACGCTCTCCACAACTAGAGAAAGCCCGCATGCAGCAACGAAGACCCAATGCAGCCAATCAATCAATAATTTTAAAAAAAGTTAATGACATAAATAGAACATAAACAAGTGAATATATTCAAATTTAACCTTGAGATGTCTTCAGAAATAAACAGAAATAATATTTCAGTTTTTATTATTTTTAGGGACAGTGCCATTTAAATAGTCCTTTCTTCTTTTTGCTAATTAAAAAATTTTAAACCTGTGATTTTTTGCATTAATATTCATCAAATTAAACACAGATATCAGGAAAATATATGTCTAACTTACTGTAATATTTCTATAAGCAATGCTGGTGGCTAGGCAGTGTGTGATTAAATATGTATTTTTTGTGGCTATATGATCATATTTTTATGCATTTACTTTAGATTAATTAAGCTTGCTGGATCATGATACCTGAGGCATATAATAACATCTTTTTCTTAAAGAATAAAATATCCTGGGGACTGAGGATAAGAGATTGCATGGAGGGAATGAGAGGTATAAAAGAATATTATGTGAGTAAAAGAAAAAAAAATCCAATCTGGAGGTTTTCTTTATGAGTTAACTAAAAGAAATAGAAATGCATTTCTATTGCATTTAGATTAAGATTAAAGCACAGTTATGATCCTGCAGTGTTTCTCCTGTTCAACAACTCAGTAGCCTCTATTAAGGTGTCAGAAAATTCTGCTGTTAACAACAAATGAAATTCCTACTCTATCATCTATAAAGTATTCTCAGTTAGTGTTACAAGTCTCTAAACCAAACCCTGAAAGAGTGAAATTATAGCCTTTGTGACCAGCAAGGCATCTGTTATATAATGGTGAGCACAGTGAGTTTGAGAATTAGAAAATATGAGTCCAAATTCCAGGTCTATCATTTAAACACTGCCCTCTCAAGCAATCATATAGCTATTTCAAGTCTCAGATACTTCAGCTCTAAAATCAGGATGATATATGAAAATGGTATCTCAGAGGATCAAATGGCACAATAGTTTGGCATCAGAAACTAGCCATTCATTCATTCAAAGCAAATCATTTTTCTCCTCCATGCATCAGATCTAATCTAAACTCCAGACAAATGAGCTCTGGCTCAAATACTTATGTATATAGTAATTGATTCATTTTTACATAGATCTTCTGTATGGTACTTTCAGTGGGAAATCAACCATGCAAATACTCTGGATATCATACTGGAACATTACCACCATCATTACCCATGCTTGGAGTAATACTGACCTTGATCATTGCCTATTTTGAAGACAGCAAATCCTGTATTGTGTTAAACTGTTCAGAGAACTTATTTTAAATTTCCATAATAGAGGAATATTATATCATGCATTTTCAATTAACATTAAGGAATTTAGTAATAATAAGAGCAATGGTTAGTAATACTTGAGAATGGTTCAGAAGAAGGGCTGTTGAGGGAAAGTACTTTAACAAATGTGAAATATCTTACATGTCTCTCACAATGTTCTAAAATTGACCTTCTGAGGGGGTTATTCTAAGGGAAGGGATGCATGGCCCCAAATGCATCCCTTCCCTTAGAGTAAGTATTGTATGATTGATGATGGTGTGTTATTACCCTTAGTTGTGTTGGAGTATAAAATGGTTAAGTAACCATTGATTTTAAAAGCATAGTTTGTTTTTTTAAATAAAAAATAACTTTATCACTTATTATGTGGTTTCTCATAGCATGCCTTTCCATTCCTTGATTTCTATTTTTCATGGGTAATACTTTTTACACTCTACTACCATCACCCACTCACAGGGATTCTATCCTAAGTCATCACCAGACCTGCAACAACTACAAAATCTGTTTCAACCCCTCCACCCTTTAAACATTTTCTCTTATTCCTCCAGTTCACTTACTGCCCACCTGGACTCTAATCTCTTTGAGACTTTCAATCCATTAACTCTAAGACTTGTTTTCTATAATGCCTTGTCTCCCCAGGTCTTCATATCCCTACTCAGATGAGATTCCATATGTTAATATTAGATACACTTAAATGTATCTAATTTGAATAAAATGAATAAACTGAAAATTTATTTAACCTTTCTCGCTCATCTGTTAAGAAGTTCTTGCTTGACAAACCTATATACATGCAACCACGTGTAGCATCAGAACATTGCTGGCAAAAAAAAAAAACTGAAAATACTTTGATGACTAGATTCATTTCAAATTTATAACCACAAATCTCAAATGGATACTCAACACTGTCAGACAATCCTTCAATATGTGCCTGGTAAATTCTTTCTCTTATTCTCAAAGAGGACTCTTTCACAACTTTTCTCAAATCTCTCTCATTCTTTTCCAACCCCCTGTAATAACTTTGAGCTGATAGTACTGCAACATCTTTTATTAAGAAAATCCATATGAACATATATTTATAACTTAATCATTTTGCTGTACAGCAGTAATTAACACAACATTGTAAATCAACTATACTTCAATAATAAAAAGAAAATCTATATGAGAACTGCCACAAATCTATATGAACCTGTAACATGATAGTTTGACTTCCTTATTTCTACAGTAGGTATGTCCTTTTGCTCTCTAAATCGAATCCTCCATTTGTTCTGTTCTGTTTATTATCTCCTTGCAAACTTTCAAGAATGTTATTCCTGCAATTAGCTCCTATATTTCTTTCATGAACCTTTTCTCCCTCTCTACTGGGTTATTCACATTGACTTTAAAACTCTTGTCAGGTTTACCCATATCAGAATATCTTGTCTACATTTTCCTCCGACCATCCTCAGTACTTGTTGGCTTCCCATTCATAGTAAAAGTCTCTCTTGTGAGTTGTCTATGGTGGTTGTCTCTACTTTGTCTCCTCCCATTCTCTCTCAACCCTCTCCAGTTGGGCTTTTATCCCTCTGCACCATAGGAAGTGACCAATGTCCCTGGGAATAAAAGCTGGTGAAAACCATATTTTCCCTCATCTTACTGAACTTTCAGAAAAATTTTACACTGTTGAACATTCCCCACCTCCACTCCATAAACATGTTGTCCTCTAGTCTTCCATGCCTCTACACAACCATGTTTTCCTCCTGCTTTACTGAACACTCCTTCAGAAAAGTCTGAAGGCAATTATCTAATAATTTAATAATTTCAGGCAATTATTCCTATACTAGGTCTCCAATTTTGGCAGAGATTTTTATCCCTGTTCTGAATCCTCTTCTCACTTTATGCCCTCTAAGAAATTTTATCTACTTCTATGGTTTCAAAAACCACTCTCTAGGTTGGTGAATCTCCAGTTCATATCTCTTCTTCTTACCTCTTCCTTACAATCTGGACACATGGTGAGGTATCTTCTTGGTATCTCCACTGAGACACTAAATACTTTCAAATTTAATATGTCCAAAACATGTTCCAAACATTTTCCCGTATAACACACTCAGCACAAAGTTTTCCTTGCCAAATAAATGACACCATCCATTTCATCAGACCAAAACTATACAATTCATTCCTTATTCATTCTTTATTTTTACTTCTCACACCATATCCAGTTGGCTGTGCCTCCAAAAATATCTTAAATCTTACCATCTTCCAAATGATAGGCATATGTTACCCACACAACAGTCTTTAACTGGTTTTATTATTATCTCCGTTTTTGCACCTGGTGCTCGCCAACACCAGAGTTTAGTATCTATGTTTTCCATTTCTAATAGTTGCATTTGCAAACTTTAATCTACTAATAATTTTCATTTGCTGTCACTACTTTTAAGAGTTAATTAGTAATATGTATACCTTTAGACTTATTTATTCCATTTAATATTACTAATTTATATATTATTATAATGATGCTGTTTGCCTTCAATTCCTTCCTTTGTTCTCAAATTTCCCTTTTCATCTCACTTTATTATTAAATATACTTTGAGTTCTTGTTGTATGAAACCTATATTTTTATAAATATAATTTTATATTTATATAAAATATATTTATATATTTTATAAATATTAATATAATTTATACTTTATGTGTATTATGTCTTTATAAAGCATAAAATGATAAAGAGGATTTACATCCTATTCTTTGTGCTGTATTTTTTCTAAGGTGATTCTGTCTTTTTGTTTCCGTCTTTCTTCCATCCCTCTCGCCTTCTTTCCAATGTATCAGGCCCTCATTTATATTTAATTTACAGAGAAAAAACAAACTGGCCTCTGACCCAGTGGAAATAGAGGTATGATCAATTAATCAATCAATCAAAATTTCTCAGAAAAGGAAGGTTTGAACAGAGCTGCAGAATGAAAGTCTGCCTTTTTTTTTTTTTTTTTTTTTTTTTTGCGGTACGCGGGCCTCTCACTGCTGCAGCCTCTCCCGTTGCGGAGCACAGGCTCCGGACGCGCAGGCTCAGCGGCCATGGCTCACGGGCCCAGCCGCTCCGTGGCATGTGGGATCCTCCCGAACCGGGGCACGAGCCCTCGTCCCCTGCAACGGCAGGCAGACTCTCAACCACTGCACCACCAGGGAAGCCAAAAGTTTGCCGTTTTTTGGTGTGGGAGCCGCTCCTGAGCCACCAGGGAAGTGGAGGAGCAAGCAGGAAAATTCAGCTGAAACAGCGCTCTCTCTCCTGAAAGATTCTTTTTCTTTTTTTCTTTCTCTCCATATGGAATTGATATATATCATTTTTTCTGGGAAGATTGGTAAGGGTATGGGTCATTTCTCCAACTCAGTGTTTTACTGTTTGGTTTTCACTTACTCTTGTTAGCAAGGTGCATTATGAAAACTGTCAGTTTTATCAAATCTTAAGTAAGATTTCTGTGGAATCATTCCTTACTGTATTTATGTTTATTGTGATGTTCCTGGTCATCACCTTCAAGTGTATTGCAGGAGGTTGTGCCCCTTTTCTTAATGGATTGCTGATGGTGATTTTTTGTCCCCATTTTTACAGGCATTAGGGAAGGGACTGGATTAAAGGAATTTTCTCTCTTCCGTTTCAGTGGTGAAACCCACCTGAACAATGTGGTTTATTTCCCCAATATAAATAAGAATCTGTATTTTCTGCCACTTTACAGGTTGGCTGCCTCCATATGTTAAAAAGTATTGCTGGACTTCCCTGGTGGCACAGTGGTTAAGAATCCGCCTGCCAATGCAGGGGACTCGGGTTCGAGCTCTGATCTGGGAAGATCCCACATGCTGTGGAGCAACTAAGCGCGTGCACCACAACTACTGAGCCTATGCTCTAGAGCCCACGAGCCACCACTACTGAAGCCCATGCGCCTAGAGCCCGTGCTCCACAACAAGAGAAGCCACCGCAATGAGAAGCCCACGCACCGCAACGAAGAGTAGCCCCCGCTTGCCGCAGCTAGAGGAAGCTGGCGCACAGCAACAAAGACCCAACACAGCCAAAAATAAATAAATAAATAAAGTTATTTTTAAAAAAGTTAAAAAAAAAAAAAAGTATTGCTTATTTAGCTATTTCCCCAACCCTAACCCCTTACCTCATCAAATCAGCCCAGCAAGTTTTGAGCACAAATTGCTGAAAGAATGGGCCCTGCAACTACCTTTCCTTACTTTATGGTTTCTCACTAGTTCCAGCTTAGGCCCATGGGCATCAAAGAGAATGTCTGGGCTGGAAGAAAGCCTAGAAACCATTTAATTTAAAAATATCTTTGAATAAAAGCCTCCACCACTGGTTGGGATTGTTAAATTCATTCTCTAGACCTGCTTGGAGATTTCATGGACAGGAATGAAATATGAGGACATAACTTAAGGTTTTCTATTTTCCACAGTTTGGTTTGTACCGAAAATTTTATAGACAGAGGTTAGTTATTATAGTCAGGACACCTTTACTTCCTTTGGCTTAATGGACTAGTTCCATTTTTCTCTTCAGAAAATCATGGACATGGACAGACAATATGGATGGATGGCTTTTGTGATAAACGGAAAGTCAAGTATGGAAATGCTAATGGCTTCGTATCCTATACACATTTATTAACACACAGTGACAGCTTTAATAGATGAGCAGATTATGTGTGTTCATCATGGTCTATCTATAGATTAATAAATACTGAATCATATTTACTCCACTGAACAGAATAAACCAATTCCTCTTAAAGGAGCACTTTGTGACCTACTATGGAAAATTGCTTAAAATGCAAATACTTGGGCAAACAGTTTTTGAGTAGCTTCTGAAGTTTTTAGAGTGAAAAATCTCAATAATTACTACTAATATCTACAACTTCTAACTCAGTTATTAAACACATCAACTAGTATACAAAGACTTATAGAGGTATGTTTGATGAGACATTAATGACATCGTTCTGCTCATAATTATAAACACTATTATGAAAATATTGCATTGATCATGACCTTGAAAAATGTAAGAGAACCTGGTAAGCAGAACCATATTAAAAACGTTATTCCTCTTTTTTTCTGAGGTCTTTGCCACTCTTGCTAACCCTTTTCTCTGCCCCCATCTTTCCCCAAATTCTGAACACTATCTCCTATCATATTCTTTTTACTTATAAATATTACATAAGTGTTTGACTTTTAAAAATTAAGGCAACATACATTCAATGTTTATTTTAGCCAGACTCTTCTCTCATTCTCTGTTTATTAAGACTCAAGGCCAATTGACAAAACAAATTAATAGAAAACACCTTTTTATCATTCAACTATTTTATTCTGGTAAGTTTTAAATCATCTTAGTAGCAAAGCTATTATTCAATGGGGACTAAAGACTATAAATGCTTCAAGTTTTACACCTGCTCCAGGTATGAAATTTATTGTTCTTTGTTGAAAAAATTTTCATAATTAAAATAAATAAATTAGTTAGAAAGGCCACAAAAAATTCATCTAACTTTTCCTTTTTACCTTCTCTGGTAGGGCACCAATGCAATTGAATTGATGTAGTTTACAAGACAATGAATAATTGCATTTTTTAAATTTATCTTTTGTGAGAAGTAATTGCAATTGTAGATTTTGAAAGCCCTTGGAATATTTAATTGCAGGGAGTTTTTCAGATTAGGTTTTTAGAAAGAACTTAGGTAAAATAATAGGACAAGGATTTGCTAAGCTTGCGGGACATTACATCTAAATTCAGATACTGCTATTGTAATTTAATGGAAGTCATTTTTTTAAAGAGTAAAATTTCATAAAATATATTCAGGACTATTGCCACTTACTAAAAATCTAATAATGATGTAATTCTGCAATTCTAATGAATAATTCTTCCTTGAATTGGATTCATGGACCTCTCTGATGTTATGTTTTATCCTCAGGGAACATGGTTCAGTGAGACTATTTTACTGATTATTGTTGGGTCTGTAATGCTCTGGACCTACTTCTCCTTATCTTTGGAGAGATGATGCATGCATATCAGTCCTACCTCCAATACAAATACAGCAGATAAAAAAGGCTCTAGGCATTTGTTTTGCGTTTGCTTTTCAAGTTCATAATCAATATTCTTTATAATAAAGAAGGTGCTTTCCTGTATAGTTTATAAAAGGTCTTTATTCCTATGCTTAGTCTCCTTATTTTCCTAATGTCATAAAAAATAATATGCACACAGTCTAACTCCATATTTTACCCATTCACCATGTATTTTTGAGAAGTCCTTTTGAAGACGCATTTATGACAAACTAACATGGAATCAAAAAAGTTCCAGACTCTGAAAGGTGCTCTGAAGCAGCTTTAATTTAATTATATGAATTATTTAAGAGGAACATCCTTTGATGTACAAATGCTGCTCCTGGAAATCTGTGTGCTAAATCTGGCAGCGGAAGCACAGAAACATCTTTGTAACTGTTAAATTAAGGGGCGGCGGGGGGGGGAGAAAGAAAGAAAAAGAAAAAAAGCCTACACAAAATCAAATGTCATAACATTCCTTAAATTAAAAATTAAAGCTATGCATTTTCATAGACTGACTAAAACAAGCCAAAATACACAACTGTTTTGGGCTTCAATAAAATAATAAATAATTATAATAGCAATTACTCAAGAATTAAAGGGAACCAGAATGCACAGAACCTTCTACTGAGCAAACTCTGAATTAAACGGAACCAGAACTCGCAGAACCTTTCGGAGTCCACTGAGCAAACTCTGAGTTAAACAGAACCAGGACTCGCAAAACCTTCCTGAGTCCCCTGAGCAAACTCTGAATTAAACGGAACCAGAACTCGCAGAACCTTTCGGAGTCCCCTGGGCAAACTCTGAATTAAACGGAACCAGAACTCGCAGAACCTTTCGGAGTCCACTGGGCAAACTCTGAATTAAACCGAACCAGAACTTGCAGAACCTTCCGGAGTCCCCTGGCAAACTCTGAGTTAAACAGAACCAGGACTCGCAAAACCTTCCTGATTCCCCTGAGCAAACTCTGAATTAAACGGAACCAGGACTCGCAGAACCTTTCGGAGTCCACTGGGCAAACTCTGAATTAAACCGAACCAGAACTCACCGGGAGGCTCCAGGCTCACAGAACCTTCGGGAGTCACCTGAGAAAACTCTGAACTAAATGGAACCAGAACTCGCAGAACCTTTTGGAGTCCACTGGGCAAACTCTGAATTAAACCGAACCAGAACTTGCAGAACCTTCCGGAGTCCCCTGGCAAACTCTGAGTTAAACAGAACCAGGACTCGCAAAACCTTCCTGATTCCCCTGAGCAAACTCTGAATTAAACGGAACCAGGACTCGCAGAACCTTTCGGAGTCCACTGGGCAAACTCTGAATTAAACCGAACCAGAACTCGTAGAACCTTTCGGAGTCCACTGGGCAAACTCTGAATTAAACCGAACCAGAACTCACCGGGAGGCTCCAGGCTCACAGAACCTTCGGGAGTCACCTGAGAAAACTCTGAACTAAATGGAACCAGAACTCGCAGAACCTTTTGGAGTCCACTGGGCAAACTCTGAATTAAACGAAACCATAACTCACCGGGAGGCTCCAGGCTCACAGAACCTTCGGGAGTCCACCGCATATCTTCCCCCGCCAGGCTTGGTGCTCCAGCTGGTCACCGCTGCTGTGCTGGGCTGTCCCCGCAGCCTGGCTGCTCTGACCCCTCCTGCGGCTGCGGCGGCGCCGAAGCTGCTGACGGGACATCAGCACTGTTTGGTGTGACTGCCTCTCATTGTAGCCGGGGCGGAGCCGAATCCTCCTCCTCCTCCTCCTCCTCGTGGACCACGTACCAGCCCATTGGAATCACCTGCATCTTGTTAAAGTGCCGAATCCTAGGCCTTCATCAGCTGCAGCGGATTTTCAGAGAACCTGCGTTTGACAAGGTTTTTGAATTTTCTAGAGCTACATAACAAATCACCTCGAAACCTAGATGCTAAAAACAGTAAACATTTATGACCTCCCACCATTTCTGAGGATTAGGGAGCAGTTTCACTGGATGGCTCCAGCTCAGTCCTTCCTAAGGCTGCGGTAAGATTTGGCCAAGGCTTGCCTGGGGCCGGAGGGCCACTCACTGCCTGGCCAGTTAACGCTGGCGTGGCTGGAGGTGACAGCTCCTCATCATGGGGCCTCTCCACCCCACGGGACAACTCGAGAGTCCTTACAACATGGCAGCTGGGGCCCACCAGCAAGTGGTCCAAGAGAGCCAGGAGGAAGTCCCAGTGCCTCCAAAGTCACCCGCGTCATTACACAGGTTGGCCTCACTCAGGCTGGGTGGGATGACCGGGGCCATGACTGCCAACAGGCAGGCTCACTGGTGCTGGCGTGAGGCTGCCCACCAAACCCATTACAGTTGGAGCATTAGCTTCTCCCCAAGCTTACACCCCTGATGTACAGGGGCTGGGAAGGTTTTTGAGATTCCTTGGTGTTGGTGGCATGGGGTCTCCTTCAGGGCAATGGGCTGCTTGCCCAGGCCAGTCCTGGAAAGACCTCGCTCATCCCCCGCCGCAGACACACCCGTCGGATGAACACACCACGACTCAAGCAGGCTATTTGAACAGTGCGTGACTGGTGAGTACCACTGTCTCCCCAAGGAGTTAAGGTGACTCGCTCTCCCACTGGCATCTCCATTCCTCCACAACCCATCGGCACTTGGTTTTGTCCAATTTCTATTTTTTACCCATTTGGTGGGTGTGAAGTAGATCTCATAGTTTTCAGGTGAATTTCCGAGATTACTAATAAGACTTATTAGCCATTTAGATTTCCCTTGTGTGAAATGCCCATTTTTCTACTACATTGTTTCTTTCTTGATCATTGGCATCCTTTATATATTTTGGATATTAATCCTTTCCAGTTACATGTGTTACAAATTTTAACAAAAGGCTAATTCTGGGTAAAACTACCAGCTGCTGGAGAAGATGCAAATGGCTGATTAACTCTCCCTCCATGAGCATTGAAGCCCTGAATAGTGATTACTTGGCGTCACTCAATAACCATAGTCTTGGAGCAGACTTTTCTTTATGAAAAATTAGTATTGGAATGAGGTGCCACTTCTATTGTATAGCCAAAAACAGTCCCTTGGAGGATATTGCTTCACTGTAGAGAAGGATTTAAAAGTTCCTCTAAGTTTTGAAAATTTAAGGCAAACAGGCAGTGTTCACCAGTAAATGTTTGTGTGTAGATGTAGATATAGGTATGTAAAAATGGGTGTGTGTTTCTTGCTTAGCAACATTTGCCTTTCACCTTTATGTGCAATGGGGGGATCCCTTGTTGGGATGTGCAGAGGTGGTCCCATGCAGAAGGGCAAACCAGGCTCCAGGGGAAGACTTAGTCCAGCACCTAAGGAGGCTGGGGCTAGGTTCTTCTCCAGCATGGCCCAACTGGAACCATGCTAAGCATTAGGGGGACATGGCTGAGCATGCGAGTGTGATCTAGAAGAGAAGTGTCCTCAGAGTTCAGGGGGACGCTGCTGGGGGGATGGAAAGAAAATAACTGAATCAGTAGGAATATCGTAGCAACCATGAAGAAACTTTGTGCGGTTAGAATGTGCAGGACCCCCTGTAACCTCACGTGGCAGAGACCCAAGCCACAACATTAGTGGACTGGTCACACTTACTGGTTTCCTCTTGCTTCCTGGCTTTTTGCAGCAGGATGGAACTTTGAAATAAGTCCCTAGAGTTCCTGACCAAGTAAGGTGTTTGGGGGAGGCCTTGGGAAATAAGGGCACTTCTGTCCCTGAGGGCAAGTGGGTGCTTGAGCAATAAACTGGAGAAAAAGGAAGACACGTGTGTTTTGTTCCTTATGGTTTGCAAACTTCTTTTTAAAAAAATCTCATATTTGATCCTGGGACCAGCTGTGAAATAGGCCTTATTAAATCCTAGATTGTTAAGTGAAGGAACTGAGACTAAGGAAGATGAAGGGATCTAAGTTCACAGAGAGGAGACTGATAGCCTTGATCTACTAAATAGCAAAACTCAGTGTTTCCAGAGACTCAAAATTACTACTTCACTTATTGGCCCTTTCCTTAAATACAAGTTAATTCTCTAGCAATGGATGCAACTTTCATTTGAGAACATTATCATATTTTTGTTTAATCATCCAGTAAATTATCCTAGTCACTATGGTCGGCAGAATGCTTATATGTCCCCCATGATTACTGACCCCGATATGTAGTCTGTATAAGCTTCTTGAGTGAGGGCAGACCCTGTGAATATGATGAAATATCTCTTTTATGATCATGTTATGTTATATGGCAGAAGGGAGATTAGCCAGACATAATCAGGTGTGGTGTAGCCTGACTTAACCAGGTGAGCCCTTTAAAAGCAGAGCGTGTTCTCTGGCTGGTTGTAGAGGAAGAAGAGAAACACATTTAGGCTGGCCTGGAAGGAAGTAAACATCCATGTTGTGAACTGTCTATGGGGTACATGTAGTAAGTAACTGTGGACAGCCTTTAGGAGCTAAGAGTGGCCTCTGACTGACACCTAACAGGGAAAGAAAGAGACCTCAGTTATTCAGGTGCATGGAGATGAATTCCAACAACCAGGGAGCTTGGAAGAGGACTCCAAGGCTCACATCATTTTTGCTAGTTTATATCTTCATTACAACCTCGTGAGCTCCTGAGCAGACAATCCAGCTAACCCACACCCAGACTCTTGAGACACAGAAACCTTGAGGTGATCAATCTGTGTTGTTTTAAGCTGCTGAGTCTGTGGTAATTTGTTAGGCAGCCATAGAAAACGAATACAGTCCTCTTTCCTGATGGTATTAGTATGCATGTCAAATGTAACTTAATTTCCAAGTGACTATAATGTTCAATGTTAACCAAAAAAAACCCAACAGAATTAAAAATATATTAGACTGGATGGAGACTCTTGAGGGCTTTTCCCCCAGTTTTACTGTCAGGCCACCTTTCAAACAGCAAATTTCCTGAAATTATGCAAAAGTTTCTAAGTATCTTGGACTAACAATTTCTTCACCCTTGATATGGTACATCATCTATCTTCCTGTTACAGATTCCCTACAGTGTTTTCCTCTTCTTAATTCTTTTCTCTGGATATTCCTGTTATTCTTTTCTCTTCGGTAAATTCTGGTAGTTGGAGAGCTATACTTTCACATTATGTTAGATGGAATGATGTCTTCCTGGTCCAGGTGTACAGTTGCTTTGGTTCTTTCTTGTAGGCAGAATAATCTTTCAGTGTTTCCATGATGTGCAAACAAATGGGAATGTAACTGGTATTTCCTGTAGTACATCTGAGAAAGGAGTCATGGGATCACTACTTTCTCAAAAACTCATCATGATGTGAACTTCACTAGTGAGGTTTTGCAGGCTGCTGAGCCAATGAGAAACATCTTAAGCCTCAAAGGAACAGAACAGGGAGCACTGCAACTCTTTTGTGGAGCTTTTGTCCCTAAGAACAATGCTAACTTTTGCTATGTTTTTCTAGCCTTGATAAACTGTAGAATGAAATGGCAGCTTGGTTTCACCTATTGAGCCAACTCTGCTTAATTGGTAATGCTAGCCTAGCTAGTTGCTCTCAGGCAGGAAGGATTCTGAGGCCAGTGAAGTAATACAGTGATTGATTAATAATGTCTACAAAGGTCATGACACAGAAAAACGTTCATACCCACATGAATTACATGGATGATAACCATGAAATAACTATAACTATCCACCCATAAAATGAATTGAAAATATGGATCACTTATATTAAGGATTTTGAGAAATGAAAACATGTAACTGAGGGAGAAATTCTCATTTCAGCTTTATGTTATTTATTATCTAAATTTACCTGTCAATAGATATTTGTTCTTTCTTAGACAAATATAAACAGGCGTACAACTCTCTTGTTATATTTCATCCTAAGATTTATTCAGACATTTAAGAAAATCATAAATTCCAAAATTGCTTCCCATCTTAAAATTGATATTTTATTTTTTCTCAATTTAATAACCCTTCGAATCTTCTAATGTATTAACCAGATACTGCATAATCTATCCTCTTTACCTTTAAATACTTTATTAATATGGTGATGTCTGTGAGCCTATATCTGAAAGTTGGTGCCTGGAGAATGAAAACATAATTACCATCCATGTGCAGCTCTCTTCTCCACTTCTAATCTGTGTGGAAGTTGCATAGCAGCACTGAAATGACAGCATTTACTTTACTTTCCTACACTACGGAATGGGACTAATTTCAAAGCTATTTATCCTACTTGTAGAATGAGAGTGGGAGTTTGGTACTAATTTACCAGGTATCTGGGCTGTGAAATTCTCCTAGCATCCTTATGTTTCCTAGAGAAAATAAAAAAATGGGAATTAATTATGCTACAATCCACAAAAGGCAGTGGATGAAACCTGTAGGCAGTTGTTGGCCCCTGTAAGCATGAGAGGCCCGGCTCTCACTACATTTTAGTCTCCATTTTACAGAATCATTAGCATCAGATTAGCACTGGGGAGATATGTATTGTACTAGGGATTTTATTCTTATCCAAGATAACATTGACCAAGAACAACAAACTTAATTGAGGGTCTACATAGCAGAAAATGCTAAATTTTGCTAACCCCTAAACTATAGAACCTTATGTCATCTTCTTCTGGTCTGGATGACATCTTATGAAGGTAAAAATAAAAATGCAGCTGATCATGCCTAAACACAGATATGAAAATTAGCCAAACTGTCAATGGTTTGGATCTACAATATGTGGTTCTACTACAATATTTCAGCCCAATTACATCCGTGATCTTCATAGGCAGAGAGAAGGTCATATTACACAGAAAACAGACAGCTTTGTGTATAAACAGAGAAGAATAGCTACTTATATACTATGATTTGACAGAGCATAGGAAGATCCTCTTCTAGAAGATATGAACTTGACTGATTATCGATCCACCATTGCAGTCATCATGTCATAAATACTATCTAAACTTCAACATGTTTTTTTGTTTGTTTGTTTTGCTTTTTCTTAACTTTATATCTAAATAGAACTCTATTGATTGCAATTTTAGAAATATCTCCACAATCTGCTACCGTTCACTAAGCACTCAGCATTTCTGGCATGGCTTATTTTTACAAACCTCCTAGCTGATCTGTTCATGTTAATAACAATTGTTAGCATTTATTAAGTGCTTATTATTTGCCAGGTTCTGTCCTAAATCATTTACCTGCATTACATCATTGAATCCTCAGAGCAACCCCATGAGTTAGGTTATTTTTTACCCCATTTACAAATGAGGAAATGTGAAGGTCCCATAGCCAACTGAGTAGTGGAGATGAGATATGTACTAGTCTCTTCCCTGCTGCAGTTCACCTTCACTAAGAATCACAAACTCAGAAGTCTATAGGAGCAAGGAGGAAACAGAAGTGCATGATGAGAGCAGATTCTAAATAGTGTTGTGCTCCACCATAGTTACTGCCTGGTTACATCATTTTTTAAAGTGCAGCACTGACCAAACAATTCCCTAAGGGATAAGGGCCACTAGTTATAAATTTCTGACATTTTTCTCTATGCAATGATCAATGTAGTATTATTAAAACAAATTTAGCCCTGTACTCCTTCTGAAACCCTCACTGAGCTCTGCACTGTATTTGAGATTAAAAATAAGGGCAGTTGCCCTGTACAAAAGCCGTTCACAGTGTGATCTTAAATTATCTCATCTCCTACCTACCTGGTCAGACAGCCTGTGGTCCAACCACAATGAGCATTTGACTTACCCGGATTAACTCTTTCCTTTAATACTCTGTGTCTCTCTAATTTCTGTTCCCTCTACTTAAAATACTCTTTCTTTATTCCCACCCAGATAATGCCTATTTATCCTGTAAGATGCAAATCACACATCACTAGAACTTTACAACCATTTCCAAATCGTATTAAAAACACTGTGTGCAGTTAATACTAACCCAACATGATGAGTGTTATTCTAGCAGTGTAGACAATATTGCTAGACAAGTATAGGCCCTCTGAGCCTGTCCTTGAGAAGGAGCATTGTTTGAAGCAGTTTTATCTAAGGAGTTTTATCCAAATAAATGTTTGAAGAATAAATAATTGTGTTTTCCAATCAACCTCATGTGTTGTTTGTGTCTCAGTTTATCTATTTGAAAAAAGAATCTTTTGTTTCCCTGGAATTTCTAGAGGGCAGTAGATTAATCTATAATTAGAGCAATGAGAATCTTCATTCATACACCTCTATAGTATTGCCTTTGTGGTTTTGACGACCACTTATGTGTATATTTCTTAATTCTTATGTGCAAATTGGGTTGAAAATGAAACTTTAAATGTCTAAAAATGTGAAAAACAGCATGGTTCTTGCTCTGTCCTCTATTTTCTTATCAGTTTGTTGAACAAAATGCTATTACATTTTTCCCTCACAGAGTTCGAATAAATTACTGACTTTTGTACATGGATTAGAAGAATCGTGCTGTACAAATATAGCCATTGTTCTAATGCACATCACAGTATATAGCATACATTAAAAAATCAATTACTTCCAAAAAACTTGGAACCTTGATTATATTAAGACATAATCAACTTAAAAAAATCATCTATTGATCATGCATACACATTGAAATGGATTTGGTAACAATAGAAGTTTAAAGCTAAATTTATATATCAACAAATATTTACTACAACATTTTGTTTCATTCTTCCTTGAAATTTTCCTCTCCCACCCTCCCTCTACCCTATTCAGTGAGAGAATATGGAGGTGTAGGGATGAGAGGGTGAAACAAAAGAGAGAGGAAAAAGATAACATAGTATGATATGTATTCACATATTCTGTCATCTCTGTGTATATTTATCTATGTACCTGTTTATATGAGCTATTTTGTCTAATATTTATAATTCAAGAGATTTAATCATAGAACCACCATATTTTTTTTCTCTCATAGTCCTTTCAAATCTACTTGGAGTGAACTACTTTTTCCTCTGCCCCATGGATAAAATTACAGATGACCCCATAAGTTACTAACTTTCCTCATTCTTTCTTTCTTTTTCTTTCTTTCTTTCTTTCTTTCTTTCTTTCTTTCTTTCTTTCTTTCTTTCTTTCTTTCTTTTTCTTTCTTTCTTTCTTTCTTTCTTTCTTTCTTTCTTTCTTTCTCTCTCTCTCTCTCTCTTCCTTCCTTCCTTCCTTCTTTCCTCCCTCCCTCCCTCACTCTCTCTCTCACCGCCCCCCCCCCCTTTCTTGCTTGCTTGCTTGCTTGCTTTCATTTTCTAACTTTTCATTTGGAAGTAATTTCAGTTTACAATGTAATACAGATATTTCTCAGGTCACTGTAAAATAGTTTTGGTTTAGTAATTTAGCATTACCAGTTCCATATATTTATGAAAACATGAACTTTGATTTAGTTTAAAATCCCCCTCCCAAGCTCAGGCTTGACAAAAGTTGGAGCCTGCAGGCTTGAAGCCAAGTATTACTAGACTCTTCTCCCTATGCCCAGCACCTCTACTCCTCTAGTTCTGTCTTATTAACTGTAGTTTCAGATTTCTCAGACTTGGATTAAGGAAGAGGAAAGCCCTGATTTGTCTGTCTTGCACATGGAGAGCCAATTTTGGTGCTGTCTGATCTTGGCAGGTGTTTCAGATATTTAAAGTTGACTTTCCTCTTAGCATCTTCATGAGTTTTTAAGAGAGCCAATCATTTCTCTCCGTACATTCGATGTCCCTGGCTGATAGTGGCCAGG
This sequence comes from Mesoplodon bidens, assembly GCF_964165515.1. NCBI lineage: Eukaryota > Metazoa > Chordata > Mammalia > Artiodactyla > Ziphiidae > Mesoplodon > Mesoplodon bidens. The sequence continues at coordinate 157,997,921 of NC_138178.1, forward strand.
GATATCGAATAGTTGATAATGGTTGATAATAAAGGCAGATCAGTTCTCATGAGTTGTTCACTTCTGGGTCAGTCCTGGGCATCCAGTAGTGCTTTCAGCATCCTTCACAAGCCCCCTCTCAGAGCCCTCCTGAATAGGCTCCAAGACCACCTCTCTTTGAGTTTCTCTCACAAATAGCTCTTATCTAGTCCAAGTAGGATTGACAAATGAAATACAAGACAATAGGTTACATTTGAGTTCCTGATAGTCAAGAACTAATTTTTAAGTATGTCCAAAATATCACATGCAATATACTATATTAAACAGATATCGTTTGTTTATCTGAATTCAAGTTTTACTGGCACCTCTAAATTTATTTGCTAAACCTGACAACTCTCAGTCCAAGATATACATTCACACAGTCTTTGTCCTAGCAAACTTACAGCATAGACTTGAAACAAGTAGCTCTCTGTTTGGTTCACAATCAACACAACCAGCCTCTTTTTGCATTAGGTTTACTAGACAGTGTCAGATACTACACAAATGATAAGGGCACATTAACATCTCTAAAGGAAACTCTTAAAGAATTTTTCATTTTGACTTGAGGTCTGGAGAGAAGGAAGGGAAAGAAAAACAACTGTCTCATGACTCACGGTGTACAGCAGTTTTCTCTAATAATTCTAATTAAAAAATCTAATAACCTAAAAGTCTAATAATCCTACTCTAATCTTCAATTTCTGACCTTTATTTACTTTTGATGTGGGTAAGAGGTTAAGAGATACATAACTGGGCTTGAAACATCTATGTAAATCCAGAGCCAGGATCTCTTACCTCATTTTGGAATGTTGACCCGTGTCTTAGTACCTCGGATAAAACTTTTATTTTAATATCCTGTAACACACACACACACACACACACACACACACATGCAAACACACTGCTCACAGTTTCAGTTACTGGTTTGAAAATCATATTTATGACTTAAGTTTTATGTTCTGTATTTGAATGATTTTTCACAGTGATTGCACATTGTTTTATTATTTTAAAGTTAGTGTAAAGTAAATATCAGTTTTCAAAAAATATGGTAATGATTAATTTATGATGAAGTAAAGGAAAACAAGATTCAAACTTTGAAAAAGTTCTATTAAAACACTTAATGATAAAATGTTAGGTAATAAAATAATAAATTCTTTACAGACCGTATAATCCAGGAATGTATGTGTTACTCCTAAATGTTTCAAATAGAAATATATTAATGGTGGGATAGTGGATTAGTTTTGTTTTCCTTATATTTATTTTGTTTTGTAATTTAAAAATTATTATATATTGTTTTTATAATGAGAAAAAGCAAAATTATTAATGGCATGATGTAGACCTAATTGAATCTCAAAATAACTAAGAATCTCCTAGAACTATACCTATGTATGACTGACAGTTCTAGCTTGCTTTATTGAACTTAACATTCAACACACATTACTCTTCTAAAAGGATGAATCCTGCAGTCACTTCTCCACAAGTTTCCAGAGAAAAAGACTGTGAAAAAGTCTCAGTCTTAATAATAAGCTGGGACAAAGTAAGAGAGTAGCAATGACATATATACACTACCAGATGTAAAGTAGTTAGCTAGTGGGAAGCAGCTTCATGGCACAGGGAGATCAGCTTGGTGCTTTGTGACCACCTAGAGGGGTGGGATAAGAAGGGTGAGAGGGAGATGCAAGAGGGAGGAGATATGGGGATATATGTATATGTATAGCTGATTCACTTTGTTATACAGCAGAAACTAACACAACACTGTAAAGCAATTATACTTCAATAAAGATGTTAAAAAAAAAGTTAATAAAAAAAAGTCTCAGTCTTAGAACAAATCTATATATGGTAGTTCATGTTTCTTAGTTCCTTTTACCTTTCCCAGAGTCAGTGAGTTTTGTTTTGTTTTGTTTTTTTAATACAAAGGTTCACATTTTTTTGTTTTAATCTTGAATACCTTTACTTTTTCACAAATCAAACCTACACATCCTGCTACTGAATCGGAGAAAATTTCCGGTGGGCAATGTAGTTAGTTGTTTTTAATGACTCTGCAGTCATGGCAGTGATTAAAATGAGTTAAAATAGGTAGAGAGAAAAGCTATTGGCCTCGTGGTCATCGTTTCATATGCACAAGATAACCTCATTATACCTTGAAAAATAAGTGGTTATATTCTACCTATTCAAATAAGAGATAAGATTATATATACCTTCCAATACTTTCCTCTAAAAATGAAACACTATTGATAATGAAACATTGATCCAAGTGGTGGTCACAGGAAGCAAGATTTAAAAAAAATAATAAATTCCACATCATAAATTATCATCAATCCTATTATCAAAGATGATGAAATGATCCTGGAAGCTCATTTATTTTGTGTATAACCCTGTTCTGAAATCTGGAAAAGATTATTACAGTTTTGTTTAAAATCTAACGCTTGAATCTTCCAAGATTTTCAGTTTGGGATTTTTCATATACAACTAAGCTAAATTATTTCACTAGGACTCAATCCCCTTCTCATAGTCATTCAATAGAAGACAATGACAACAATAATTGCTCTCTATAACCCAGTTAAGACCATCTCGAATACAGTGGTCTCTGCATCTTAGGTAGAAATTAGAACGATTCCTTACAACCATGAAAAAGCACGATATTTATTGGTTTCAAAGGCAGGAGCAAGGGTGATATTTTCTGTATTTTTCATTTCATTTGTAAGGAAGAGACTAGACAGGTTAAGAAGTGCCCTAGTCAGAAGGGGCTGAAAGTTGTGAGACCTGGCTTTTTGCTCACCACCTGGGCACCTGGGCCAGTTCCTTTACCACCTGGGATTCAGTTTTTTGTGTTGTTTTCTCTAAAACAGGGAAAATAGGAAAATCTACCTGTTTCTACTGAGTTTCAAATGTAAAAATGTAAGTAAAAGATTTCAGTAAACTATAAAACACTAAATAAAACATTGTCTATGTTTTTCCTTCTAAAAAAAGAGCCCTGCTATTTTATAGTTACATATAGTAGGCAAAATCACACTGGTATTCTTCAATAATTGAAACTGTTTATTCAGTATAATTTGAGGAGTCATCAGCAATACCTTCCCACAAACAGAATAACTTTTGAAGGTACTTTGACAATCTCTAAAATTCAATTGAGAAGATATGTATTTCTCCAGTAACTACTTATTTCCTTGGGTCAACTGTTCAAGCCTCTGTTTTCCTACAAAGGCAAATATGACTAGGAGTGGTTAGCTCCTAGGTGTGTTTACAATTTACTGAAATGAAGCCTGACAGACCTTTATCCCAGATAAGTTTTGGAAATGGGTGATCCTGGGAACAGCATGAGGAATTTGGGTGTCTGGTGGTGGTAGGACAAAGGATGATTATAAAGTAAGGACAAGAGAGCAACACGATGTCTGAAAGAACATTGATTTTGTATTGCTGAGTGGATGCATGAACTTGAGCAAGTCATTAAATCTCTCTGAATTTTAAATTTCCCATCTTTAAAATAGGGATATGAACATATACCTCCCCCACAACTGACTATTAATTGAAATCAAGTGTCTAAAGTGCTTACTAAAACTAAAATATCTTCTATAACCTGGGACATAGTACATCATAAATTTTGATTCCCTTTTCCCCAATAAACATTACGGATATATTTACCTAAATTTAACCTCCTGTGGATGATTTTACTTGGAACTCACCCAAAAGTTTTCAGTTATGTGAAAAGTCACCTAATTTTGCCATGATTTTCATAGCCAAATTTTCCTTTAACTGTTTCACATACTTTAATTTTTCATAAGTGAATGTGTGATAAGTTATATGACATCACATGGATATTATTTGGAAGATATAATTAGCTTTTATAACATGGTTGAAGATTAGAGTTGACATCTTATAGACTCTGAAAAGTATTGTATCATGTAAGTCCAAAATAATATTTATCATCTCTTCAATGTAAAGTGATATCCCATAGGAAAAAAAGATTGAAATTTGTAGAATAAGAAAGGCATAGATGCTTTATGTCTCATGGAAGACAAAAGCTTTCCCTCACTTCACTAGACATTGTTATTATAGGTCATATATACTTGTCAAGTGTTGAAAAGTTCAGGTAATTATCTGTGGTTCTTAACAGGTACCATTTATTTTTCTTCATTTTATTCTAAGTGGAGGCCATTTCATTAATTTCTCACTGACTCGGCTAGCTCCACTGGCATATTTTTCATTGTATATTTGGAGTAAAATAAGTTCTGAAGGAAAGTGTTTGAACTAAGGCTGTGCAATTTTCTCATTTGATGGAGCAACCTAAAACTTCTAGACCTTTTTTTACATGAGTATTTGTTTATTATGCACACTTGATTTGCCCAAGAAGATGTTTGATAATTTATTTTCCACAGTTAAACACTTCATACATACATGATCAATATATGAGGGAGAATTGGTAATAACCGTAAAACTATATGTAGTGCTGCTTCCAGCTTGAAGTTGCCAGTTATGAGAATGAGTCCTACATGCCTTTCCATATTAGACAATTGGGCAAGGATACACTCTGAATATTCTCTATTTTCCTGAGCTCTAAAGAGAAATCTGAATAACTCAATCAACCTAAATTTTAAAAACTCAACCCCATTTTCAAATTTTATGTACATACGTACATCTATATAGATATATCTATATCTATACTTATAGTTTATATCTATATCCATATCTATATCTATATCTATATACACATGCACCAAAAAAATGTTAATAGCTTAGAACACACAGTCCAAACTTACAGCTTCTGGGATTTGTGGCCTTTTCCCATGTGACTGCAGCTTTCCCTTCTAATGATAGCACACCCTTGTTCTCCTAACAGCAGTTGTATCCAGCCTGAGACAAATTTGCTTGCTTGTTTTTCCTCAGTTGTGAGGGATAAATGAGGTAATGCCTAAGTAATGTGCTTTCAAACCAATAACTTGTGATATAGCTTATGAGATGATGCTAGGTCAAGTTTGATTTCTTCCACAAAGCATTTCCTCACCAGCTTGGGTCACCACAGTCAATTTTTTTTTCTGACATTACATTAGAGGTACTTTTTATTTGCCTCTTATATGACTCATGGCCCAAAAAACAGTGCAGGTTCTGCAAGAAGGGAAGTCAAATGTCATTTCTCTTTGAATCTCCCAGAAGTGCCTGGCACAAGTTCTCACGTAGAGAATGATGAATGAATATTTACTGATAACTCTGTGCAATACCTAGAGGCCAATTAAAATCTTTCAATAAACAAGTTACTTATTTAAACAATTTATATTGGGTTGACCAAAAGGTTTGTTCCGTTTTTTCAGTACAATGGCTATAGTAGCACTTAGTTATCTTTAACTTCACTGGAAACAATTTTGTTAGATTGTATGTGACAGCTATCATATCAGTGTGCATTTAAAAAAAGACTTATCAAAATTGCTGAATTTTTGTTTAGCCATTTTAATACTGAAGATGGAAGAAAAAAGCAACATTTTCGGCATATTATGTTTTATTATTTCCAGAAAGGAAAAAAAACAACCGAAACGCAAAAAAAAAAAAAAAAAAAAAAAAAAAAAAAAAGATTTATGCGGTGTATAGAGAAGGTGCTATGACTGATTGAATGCATCAAAAGTGGTTTGTAAAGTTTCGTGCTGGAGATTTCTCGCTGGACAATGCTCCACGGTCAGGAAGACCAATTGAAGTTGATAGAGATCAAATCGAGACATTAATTGAGAACAATCAACGTTATACCACACGGGAGATAGCTGACATACTCAGAATATCCAAATCAAGCATTGAAAATCATTTGCACCAGCTTGGATTTGTTAATTGCCTTGATGTTTAGGTTCCACATAAGTTAAGCGATAAAAACCTTCTTGACCATATTTCTGCATGCGATTCTCTACTTAAACGTAATGAAAATGTTCCGTTTTTAAAACAATATATTCCTCTCCATATAAGTCTATAAGAGGAATAAAGATTCAGATGTAGAGAATGGGCTTGAGGACACGGGGAGGGGGAAGGGTAAGCTGGGACGAAGTGAGAGAATGACATGGACACATATACACTACCAAATGTAAAATGGATAACTAGTGGGAAGCAGCCGCATAACACAGGGAGATCAGCTTGGTGCATTGTGACCACCTAGAAGGGTGGGATAGGGAGGATGGGAGGGAGACGCAAGAGGGAGGAGATATGGGGATATATGTATATGTATAGCTGATTCACTTTGTTGTAAAGCAGAAACTAACACAACACTGTAAAGCAATTATACTCCAATGAAGATGTTAAAAAAAAATTGTGACGGGCAATGAAAAGAGGATACTGTACAACAATGTGGAATGGAAGAGATCATGGGGCAAATGAAATGAACCACCACCAACCACACCAAAGGCCGGTCTTCATCCAAAGAAGGTGATATTGTGTATATGATGGGATTGGAAGGGAGTCCTCTATTATGAGCTCCTTTCAGAAAACCAAAGGATTAATTCCAACAAGTACTGCTCCCAGTTAGACCAAATGAAAGCAGCACTCGACAAAAAACGTCCAGAATTAGTCAACAGAAAATGCATAATCTTCTATCATGATACAGCAAAACCACATGTTTCTTTGGTGACCAACCAAAAACTGTTACAGCTTGGCTGAGAAGTTTTGATTCATCAGCATATTCACCAGACATTGCACCTTCAGATTTACATTTATTTTGGTCTTTACAAAATTTTCTTAATAGAAAAAATTTCAATTCCCTGGGAGACTGTAAAAGGCACCTGGAACAGTTCTTTGCTCAAAAAGATAAATTTTGGGAAGATGGAATTATGAAGTTGCCTGGGAAATGGCAGAAGGTGGTGGAACAAAAGAGTGAATATGTTGTTTAATAAAGTTCTTGGTTAAAATGTAAAATGTGTCTTTAATTTTTACTTAAAAACCAAAGGCACTTTTTGGTCAACCCAATGTTTCACCCTTTGAATCTTTAAAAAAAAAAAAACTTTCAAGAAGTTTCTCATGGAAAACCAATGCACAAATATCGAAAATAAAATACACCTGCTATTTGTGTGATGTACTAGACATGAATGTAATTTTAAGGGTCTCTTATACCGTTGCTTCAACATCTGTTTTTGTTCTAGTTCCAAATTCTACTCAGTATCACACAGTTCATAGCCACATGTTTTTCTGCTCAACCCATGCTTTCCAATGCCTGGGTGTGGATTAAATTGATCAGGTAGCAAACTGGCTCATATGAAAAGAGTTTCTTAGTATCATTTTATTTCAAAAACTTTCCGTCTTTTATGAGTAAGCACTCCTTCTGAAAAATAATCAATCTAGGCCATTTTATTCTTGCTGTTATGTTTTTTTTTTAATGAGGAACTTATGAAACCAGAAATTGTATTTCATATTCAAGCATCCCAGAGGCTTTCTACACTGTATTGTATCCTGTCTCCTGTCGACTTTCCAATCCATTTCATGCTGTCACCCCCTCCCACTGCCAAACCAATAAATAGTCCTTTTAAAATGCAAATATTGATATTTAAAATAATTGAATACCTTTTGTAAATAGAATTGTGAGATTTACAGGCAAATGAAAATCTAGTCTGGAAATTGCTTCAGTAACTCTCTGTGGTTTTTTGTTTGTTTGTTTTTTAAAGCAGAGTTGCAGGAAAAAAAAGGATATAGTCCTATTGTTACATAAGCACTGTAGGTAGCTTTTTCACTTACCTCTCTCGATGAAATTTAGTCCTAGTATGGACAGGTACAGACTATATCTTTCTAAGCAGAATATGTTGTTACAGACTTATCACTAGATTAAAAACAAAGGCTTCAAACTGTCTTTAAAATTTGCCAAGTAGTTTGAGATCTTTTGTTATGGATAATTTAAAAAATACCATGAGTTTATCACAATTTAAAAAAATAAATTTATTTATTTTATTTATTTATTTTTGGCTGCGTTGGGTTTTTGTTGCTGCGCGCGGGCTATCTCTAGTTGTGGCGAGCAGGGCTCCACTTCGTTGCGGTGCACGGGCTTCTCATTGTGGTGGCTCCTCTTGCTGCAGAGCATGGACTCTAGGCGCGCGGGCTTCAGTAGTTGTCACACGTAGGCTCAGTAGTTGTGGCTGACGGGCTCTAGAACGCAGGCTCAGTAGTTGTGTTATACGGCCTTAGTTGCTCCGCAGCATGTGGGATCTTCCAGGACCAAGGCTCAAACCCGCATCCCTTGCACTGGCAGGCGGATTCTTAACCACCAGGGAAGCCCCATCACAACTTTTAAAATAACAAATGCCAATACTAATTCAAATTTCCCTAATGCTTTAAGTTATTTTAATCAGTTATTCAGTATAAACTGCCTTTCATGTTCTTTGTCTACCCTTTACAACAAACAAACTTATTGGGAAAGTAGAGATCAAATAAGTCACTGTTTTCTGGTATTTGCTTATCTTTAAGAGAAGAGATTTCTATAAGATACCAATTGCACCAAAAGTCTCAGTACAATCACAAATGTGCTAGACTAGTTTCTGTACAGAAAAGTCTTATTTACTTTGCTACCAATGAATTTCTTGTGGTTAATCTGCTTCTCACGATGTTGTCACCAGAAGTAGCACCAGGATAATAAATTTTACTTGACATTACTATGATGGATGGATTACTAAGACATTGTAAATGATGTAAACAACTCAATAACGTTAAGAATCCAAACTAAAATGTTTATTGCAGAAGATGTGTGGTATGTCTATACATAGTAAAGCAATACAGAGCTGCAGAGAATAAAAATTAACTCTACTCAAATTCTAATTGCAAAAATTATGCATTAAATTGGAACAAATAACTATACTTAAAACTGAATTAAAGTGACAATGGAAATATTGAAGCTGTTTGGTTATCATGCATTTGAAATTGTTAATATAAAAGTAAAGGGTGAATAAGAGGATTAAAAAGCTATCTAAATAATGTCCCCCAAGTGTATTACAATATTATTCATACTACCAAAATTTTATCTGGGTTGTGGTCTGTTCTAGAATTTCCATTGAACAACAATAGTAATTTTATTTCTATTTTTGGTTTTGATGAAGGAGAATTGTCCTGACTCAATTTCTGTGGGGCTTATTTTTAATTTCTTAGAAATGATCCTTTGCTTTAAACATTACGTTCTTTTTTATAAATGTACTTAGTGGTTTATCCTTATTGAAACCAAAAGAATTATCCATGTCATCACACGAATTTAGTATAAAGTAATATCATTCACCAATTATACTATTTAGAGCAAAAATTAAATTTCCTGTTATTTAAACTCAATTGAACTTTAAATAAATGTAGTAATAAACTTCCACTATGGTAAAATCCCTTTCCCATACTCTAACACTGACAAGATAAAATCTTTGAAAAATAAAAATGTAATTCAAAACCCCAACTAAATTTTGGCTTACTTTAAGTCATATTTAATAGAGTAAAGGATGAGCCCAATCAAATAATGCTCAGATGCTTGGAAACTGTTGAAATGGTATTGTATTCTCAGGATACCCTGAAGAGGTAGCAGCCTTATCTTGTTTTGAAAATATAATCAACACAGATAGAACTGTTAGTTTAGAGTTAAACAGAAATTGCTTGGGAAATATAGTCTTGATCAAATGCAACCTCAGACAATTACATTAGGCAAGTCAATCTTTTGGGACTTTGGGTACGTTCAAGTGTCAATCCTATGATGGTTAAGAGCCAAGCTTATTTGGTTTAAAGCCTGACTCTGCCGTTTACTAGTTTTGTTTCCTTAAATAAGTAGCTTCATCTCCTTGTGCCTCAGATTCCTCATGTGAAAAGCTGTAGTGATATTAGGGTTCTTATGGTGTTTAAATATGTTAATATACATAAAACACTTAGAAATGTGCCTGTCATAGAGTTTTTCCATATTTATTCACTCTTACAAGTGTGACTTTTTGCCATAACATTTTCTTTTATTCACCCCAAAGTGTCGGGACCAAACCAGAGTTCCTCATCTGAACCACAGAACACAGAAAATGATATTTTTTTTTATCCATCACCACACAGAGTTACAAATTATTTGCTTGTGATAAGAACTTTAAAGATCTACTCTCTTAGCAACTTTCAAATATACAATACAGTATTATTAATCATAGCCATTGTGAGGTATATTACATCCCCAGGACTTATTTTATGAGTGGAATTTTTTACCTTTTGACAACCTTCACCCATGATTTGAATGTCTATTTCCTTGACTCTCCCAAAGACGGTACAAAGTTCATGCCATTTTAGAGGCATAGGAGAGTGGTTAATTCATTATGTACAGTGTACATTGTGGTAAGCTAAAAAATGCTCCACCCCCAAAAGATATCTATATCTTTGTTATGGGTTTAATTGCATACCCCCAAAATTCATTTGTTGAAATCCTAACCCTGGTACTTCAGAATGTGACTGTATTTGGAGATAGTGTCTTTAAAGAGATAATTAAGTTAAAATGAGATAATTAAGTGGGCCCCAGTTCAATTTGACTGGTGTTTTTTTAAGAAGAGAATAGGACTCAGACATACACAGGGGGAGGACCCTGTGCAGGCACAGGGAGATGACTGCCATCTATAAGTCAAGAAGAGAGACCTCAAAAGAAATCAACCCTGCTATCTTCCATACTGCGAGAAAATAAAATTTTGTTGTTTAAGCCATCTGACCTATTGTAGTTTGTTATGGCAGCCCTAGAAATCTGCTGAACATATTTCATTTAATGAATACACTACAATTTATAATTCATTCTGCTCTTGATGGATATTTGACTTCTTTCAATTGTTGCAGTTATCAGCCTTTTTATAAATAATCTTACATAAATAAACATAAATGTTTTTTGTGGAGTATCTACCTAGACAGATATGTATGGGGCCATGAGATGTGTGTATGTTTTTTGAGCAAGTACTATGAAACATTTGTGAAGTATCAATTTCAATTTCTACTAGCAGTGTTTGAGAGTTCTAGTTTTCACAGACTTAGCCTTTCTGGTAGGTTGGTAATAATAACCTATTTTGAATTAACCTGAAGTATCAGTAACATAAAATAAATTGTATCCATTTTAAATATAGGGTTTGATTAGATTAGACAAATACATTTACCTATGTAACTACCACCATAATCAAGATACAGCTCTTCCTCAACTTCCGATGGGGTGAAATCCTGATAAAACACATTGTGAGCTGAAAATATCCCAAGTCAAAACTGCATTTAATACACCTAACCTACCAAACATCATAACTTAGCCTAACCTACCTTTAATGTGCTCAGAACACTTACATTATTTTACATTACTTTACATTTAATAAAAAGTTGCATAGCTTATGTAATTAATTGAATACTGTTCTGAATGTGAAAAACAGAATTGTTGTGTGGGTAGAGAATGTCTATAAGTGTATTGGTTGGTGCCCCTTGTGATCATGTGGCTGACTAGGAACTGTGGTTTGATGCCATTGCCCAGCACCAGAAGAGTATCATACCATGTATCACTAGCCTGGGAACGATCAAAATTAAAAATTTGGAGTAGAGTTTCTACTAAATGTGTATCAATTTTTCACCCTCATAACATCAAAAAATCATAAGTCAAATCATTGTTAAATTGGGGAGCATCTGTTTAGAACATTTCCATAATCTCATAAATTCCACCATGCCCTTTGTAGTCACATCTTCATCCTTAGCCATAGGTCACCACCCCATTTTCCATGGCTACAGATGAGCTTCGTCTTTACTAAAGTTTATATAAAATAAAATTATGAAATATATTTTTTTCTCTTCTTTCATTTAAAAAATTTCTGATATTCTTCCTTCTTGTTTTATGTATCAACAGTTCATTTCTCTTTATTCCTGAGTAATAAGGAATTCATTGTAAGGATATACTACAATGTGATTATTTCCCCACTTGTTGATGAACATTTGGGTCATTTATGGTTTGGGATTATTGTGAATAATGTTTGTAAGAATATTTTTGTACAAATTTTGGTGTTACCTATTTTTACTTTCAAGGGTAAATAGGTAGGAGTGGAATATTTAAGTTACATGGTAAATATTTATGCAGCCTTATAACACAATGCCAAACTCTTTTCCAAAATAGTTGTACTATTTTACATTACCAATAAAATGTATTAGAGTTATAGTTGTTTCATATATTGCCAACATATTGTATGGTATTTTAAATTTACTGATCAAATAGATTTGGTGTCAATTTTGATTTAAGTGGTTTAATGTTTATATACTCTCATCACAGTCCCTGATGACTAAAAATCATTGAGCATTTTATTATGTACTTATTGGTGTTTGTATATTTTATTTTATGAAGTGACTTTTCAAATGTTTTGCCAGTTTTTTATTTGGCTCGTTTTTAAATATTGAGTTGTAGGTGTTCTTTGTACCTTCCAGATATTTGTCCTTGGTCAGATAAATGAACTGAAAACACTTTCTTCCAATCTGTGCCTTGGCTTTTCAGTACCTTAACAGTATTTTTCAAAGAGAACTTTTAAATTTTGATGAACTTTATTAATCTTTTCTCTTATTAAATATGCATTTTGTGTTTAGTTAAGAAATTGCCACCTATCTCCACATTGTGAGGATGTTTCTTCCATATTTTCTTCTAGAAATTTTATAGTTTTAGCACTTACTTTTAGATCTGGGATGCATTTTTAAAAAAATTAATTAATTAATTAATTAATTAATTTTTGGCATGTTGGGTCTTCGTTTCTGTGCGAGGGCTTTCTCTAGTTGTGGTGAGCGGGGGCCACTCTTCATTGCAGTGTGCGGGCCTCTCACTGTCGTGGCCTCTCTTGTTGCGGAGCACAGGCTCCAGATGTGCAAGCTCAGTAGTTGTGGCTCATGGGCCCAGTTGCTCTGTGGTATGTGGGATCTTTCCGGACCAGGGCTCGAACCCATGTCCCCTTCTTCGGCAGGCAGATTCTCAACCACTGCACCACCAGGGAAGCCCCCTGGGATGCATTTTAATTTGTTTTCTTTTATATAGAATATAAGGTAGGAGTTGAGTTTTTGTTTTTCTCATGTGGATATTCAGCTCTTTCAGCATCATTTGTGGAAATGTCGTTTCTTTCCCTAATTAGCTGCTTGGGCACCTTGAGCAAAAATCAAATGTACATATAGATGTGGAAATATATTTCTGGTCTCCCTTTTCTCGTGTACTGATATACACATCTTTAAATTCCTACCATATTGCATTGGTTACTGCATTGATCAGATAATTATAAGTCTTCAATTTTGTTTTAAGTTTTGGCCATTGTAAGTCCTTTGCAATCCCAAATAAAACAATGAAACCAAACCAAACCAAAAAAAAAAAAAAAAAAAAACAACTACTGTTATTTGAATTGGCATTATGTGGAATAAGTTAATGAATTTGGGGAAAATTGGCATCTTAAAAATTTTTTTCAACTTTATAAACATAAATTTTATAATATAAATTTATTATATTATTTCATTTATTTAATTCTTTCAAAAATTTTTAAAGTATGTGCTTTCATGGTACAGGTCTTATCTAAATGTTATTAAATTTTGCCCTATTTTATATTTTTGAAGCTATTGTAAATGTAATTTTTACACATTTTTAATCCATGATACTTTGTTGCTGGTATATAGAAATATATTTTCTTTTTCGATATTGACTTTATATTCTGAGACCATGATATATTAATAATTAATTCTAGTAACTTTTATCTATATATATTATGAGGTTCCACTTACTTGACCATGTTGTTTACAAAGATGTTGTATTTTCCTTTCCAATCCATTTTTCTTTAACTTCTTTTTCTTGCCTCATTGAAATACCTAAAACTTCCAGAATAATATTGGACAGAAGTAGTGAGAGTAGACAGTCTTGCCATATTCCCAGTCTTATGTGGTAAACATTCATTTTTTAAAAGCCATTAAGTTAGCTTTAGGATCTTCTAGATATTTCTTTATCCATTCATATTCTTTATTATAAATGGGTACTAAATTCTGTAAAATTCTCTCTCTGTATTTATTAGAATACTTATATTTTTTTCTCTTCTATTTGTTGATATGGTGAATTACATTGATTGGCTCCTTGTGATAAATCCGACTTGGCTATTATGTATTAATTTTTTACAGATTAACATATTTGCTGTGTCATTTTATTTTTTTAAAAGAAGAATTTTTTCCTGTATGTACATGAGGAAATTTGGTCAGGACTCATAATGTTCTTATCCAGTTTACCATCACGTTTCTTCCCACTACTCTATGAAAGCACTTGAAGGGGTTATTATTTTTTTCCATGAATATTCAATGGGATGCTCCAAAAAAGTGATCTGAGCCTGGTGTTTTCTTTCTGAGAAGGTTTTATTTAATAGGTATAGTGCTATTCAGATTTTTCATTTCTTCTTGATTCAGTTTTGTTACATTGTGTCTGTCAAGGATTTTTCCATTGTCTTAGTTGTCAAATTTATTAGAAAAAATCATTTACAATATTTCCCTTTTATCCTTTTAGCATCTGTTGAATGTTTTATGATGTTCCTCCTTCATTCCTGACACTGTTAATTAATTAGTCTCTTTCATTCCTGACATTGTTAATTAATTAGTCTCTCTCTTTTCTCCTTTCTCTCTCTCTTTCTGTCTCTTTCATTGGCCTAGATAGAAATTCATCAATTTTATCATCTTTTCAAAAAATCATCTTTGGTTTCATTGACTTATTCTATTTTTTATTCACTTCCTATTTCATTGGTTTCAAGTTTTCCTTTCCTAGCTATTTTAGATGGAAAATTAGATTTGATGTGAGAATTTTTTTCTTTTATAATATAATCATTTAAAGTTATCAATTTATCTCTGAGCACTGCCTTAGCTGAGCCCCATACATAATAATTGGTTTAATTTTAATTCTGTCAAAAATTTTCTCATTTACCTTGTAATGTGACATATAGAAATGTGTTGTTTCAATTTCCCGGTACTTGTGAATATATTTATGTTACTGATTTAATATAATTCCATTGTGCTTCAGAATAATTTCTTCAAAGGACATAATGTATACTCTGTATATTTGCAATACTCTGTTGATAGTTATTTTCTTTGGACTAGCATATGGACTTTATTGATGAATGGCCCAGGTGTTTTGAAAAAGGTAAGTTTTGAGAAATATATTTCTGAAAAGTTTGGAGTTGAGTATTTTTAAGATGTCAATTAAATCAAGTTTTGACAGTTTTATGCAGGTCTTGTATATCTCAGTGATTTTTTTGATTTCTGCTCTGTCAATTATTGAGATTGTTTGAAACTTCTGACTATACCTGAGAATTTGTCCATTTCTTCCTCCAGTTCTGTCAGTTTTTTAAAAAAAATTTATTTAGGGCTTCCCTGGTGGCGCAGTGGTTGAGAGTCCGCCTGCCCATGCAGGGGACACGGGTTCGTGCCCTGGTCTGGGAAGATCCCACATGCCGCGGAGCGGCTGGGCCTGTGAGCCATGGCTGCTGAGCCTGCGCGTCCGGAGCCTGTGCTTCGCAACGGGAGAGGCCACAACAATGAGAGGCCCACATACCGCAAAAAAAAAAAAAAAAAAAAAAAAAAAAAAAAAAAAAATTATTTATTAGAGTATAGTCGCTTCACAATATTGTGCAAGTTTCTGCTATACAGTGAAGTGAATCAGCCATATGCATACACATATCCCCTGCCTTCTGGATTTCCCTCCCATCTAGGTCACTACAGAGCACTGAGCAGAGTTTCCTGCACTATACAACAGGCTTTCACTAGATATCTATTCCATACATAGCAGTGTTCATGAAATTAGAAGCTCTTTTAATAAGCCAGTTACAAAATTACAAATACTGTATGATTCCACTTATATGAGATTCCTGGAGAAGTCGAATTCACAGAGACATAAAGTACAACGGTGGTTGCCATGTGCTGGGAGTATAGTAGAATTGAGAGTTTTAGTTTATGGGCACAGAGTTTCAGTTTGGGAAGATGAAAAAGTTCTGGAGATGGATGATGGTAATGGTTGTACAATGGTGTGAACGTGCTAATGTCACTGAACTAGACATTTAAGAACCATTAGAATGATAAATTGTATATTATATATAGTTTATTACAATTTTTTAAAGAATTCACACGACTTTTTTAAAAGATAGCCATGATTTCTTGCTCTGTTTCTATTGACTCCTTTTCCTCTGATTGTTGGTCAAAATATCCTGTTTCTTCACATTTTTAATAAATTTTGATAGAATGTTATGAGTGTTACATTGTTGCTTGATATCTGTGATTAGCTCTCTTTACTTTTATTTATTTATTTATTTATTTATTTATTTATTTATTTATTTTTGCGTTATGCGGGCTTCTCACTGCTGTGGCCTCTCCCATTGCGGAGCACAGGCTCCTGGATGCACAGGCTCAGCAGCCATGGTGCACGGACCCAGCCGCTCTGCGGCATGTGGGATCTTCCCAGACCGGGGCACGAACCCGCGTCCCCTGCATCGGCAGGTGGACTCTCAACCACTGCGCCACCAGGGAAGCCCAATTTTGTTTTAATGGCAGGCAGTAAGTTTCTTAGGGATGAGCTTGATCTTTTTGAGGCAAGACTTAAAGTTTTATTTTTTAGGTCTTAGGGTAAACTTTACTCTAGGACAATGGTTCTCAACCAGGGGTGATTTTGTCCTCCAAGATGCCTTTGGCAATATCTGGAGACAACGCTGGCTGCTGGGCCAATATATCAATAGTAACAAGGTTGAGAAATGTTCCAAGGCTAGGTTTACCCT
Source organism: Mesoplodon bidens (assembly GCF_964165515.1). NCBI lineage: Eukaryota > Metazoa > Chordata > Mammalia > Artiodactyla > Ziphiidae > Mesoplodon > Mesoplodon bidens. The sequence goes on from NC_138178.1 coordinate 158,014,648, forward strand.
ATTATTAAGCTATGACATTTCCATGATCTGAACTGAATGTCCCAGTGTTCAATGGAGTCTCTCTAATTTGGCTAGTTAGTATCTCTCCTAAGTTTAGGTATTGGAATAGGTCAGCTTTCCATTCAGGCTTGTGCAGTTTTACCCTAAACATGCAAAATTCAGTATTCAGCTACAGAGTCAAGGGAACATTATGAAGATTTCTGGAGCTCTTTCTCAGCATACTTTCTTCCTTTCTGATTCTCTGCCCACATATCCCAGATTTCACATTCTCTCTTAGATTTCTTTAATATTGTATCTTGTTTGGGTATCCCCTGCCCTGTGCTGTAGTCTGGAAATTGCCTTCCAACAGAAAGCTGAGGAGATCTTAGTGTTCACTTTTAATATTCTCCTCCTCTCAACAATCACATTCTTGTGCTATGTGTTGTCAATTGTTGAAAGTAGTCATTCCATATATTTTTTCCAGATTTCTAGTTAGTTATAGTGGGACCTCAGAGCTGTCTCAATTACTTCATCTTCGCTGGAATTTGAAGTACCTTATTTTGGTTTGAATTTCCATTTCAAAATGATTAATTACATTGAAAACCTCTTTTTTAATGTGTCCATTGGCCATTTATATATCCTATTCTATGAATTTCCTATTAAAGTTTCCCCCATTTGTCTTAGTCTTCCTTTTAAATATGGATCCTTAGCATTTGTTTTTATGTTCTAAATATAAGTTCTCTGTCAACTATATGTAGTACAAATAGATTCTCCCAATTTGTGACTTACTTTCTAATTTTTTTAATGTTTCCTTTTGATGAAAAAATGTTCTTAGTTTTAATAAGCTTCCATTGATTGTTTACTTTCTTTTCTCTGTTAGTGTTTCATGTTCTTTACACGTAGTCTTTGATAACCTGAGGTCATAAAAATATTTTCTCATGTTTTAGTCTAAAAGATTTATTGTTTCACCTTGCACATTTATGTTTATAATCTACCTGAAATAGACTTTTATGTAAGATGTAAAGTTGGGGTAGAAATTCAATTTTCCCAGCACCATTGTATAAAACTGCCATTTATTCTCCACTGCACATCAGTTTATCATATGTGTGTGGAACAGTGTTTGTAGAGTCTACTCTAGTAAATTGTTCATTTTGCTATATCTCTGCTGCTGTAATTAACATCATTTAAAATAAAGACTTTGTCTTGTATGTAAGTCTTCAAGGTTTATTCTTCTTCAAGATTGTTTTGAATATCTAGACCTTGCAGATTTCCATATAAATTTTACAATGAGCTAATTTTCACATTAAAAAAAAGGCTGTAGTTTTTTTAATGGAAATGCATTAACTCTAGATCAATGAGTGGAGATTTGACTTCTTCACAGCATTGAGTGTACCATTACCTGAACATGCTATATTTCTCCAAACATTTAGATATTTTAATGTTTTAATAGTGATTTGGATTATTCAGAGTACAGGTTTTACAAACTTTTATTAGTTTCACTGGCAGATATCTGAGATTTTTTGATGAGGTTGTAAGCTATTTATTCCTTAAATTTTCATTTCTATTTGTGAGTGGTATATAAAAATAAAATTGAATTCTTTATATTTACACTGTAACTTTAATCTTCCTAGACAACTTATTAAATCCCATAGTTTCTTTAGATTTTCTACATGTACATCATGGTAAATAAGAATTGTGACAGATTTATTTCCACTTTTCTGATAATTAAACTTTATTTCTTTCTCTTACTGATTATGATAGCTCACCATTAAGTCAGATGTTTATTAAAAGTTTGTGTAGATACTCTTCATTAGACTGAGGAAGTTCTTTTCTAATTATATATAGTATGTTAAGAGATTTAAAAAAATCTTTTATAGTTGTTAAACTTTGTCAAATGTTTTTATTGCATTTATTAATATTGTCATCTTTTTCTACAAATGTAGTAAAATACACTGGTTTATTTGGTTTTATAAATTAAAATATAATTTACATACAGTAGTTTCTATCCTTATTCATGCAGACTTTTGCAAATTTTGACAAGTTGCATAGTTAAATAAACAACACCACATTCAAGTTATAGTACATTTATATAATATCAAAAATTTTCTTCATGCCTCATCAGAATCAAACTCTCTCTACATCCTCTGGCAAACACTGAGCTTTTCACTGTCTGAATCATTTTGTCTTTACAGATGCCATGTAAAGGGTATCATACAGTATGCAGTCTTTTGAGTCTGACCTCTTTCACTTAGCATGATGTATGTGAGACCCATCAATGATGTTGCATGTGCCAGTAACTGCAGTCCAATAGTAATTCATTGTGTGGATGTATCACAGGTTGCTTATTCCAGTACTGAGGAATATGTAGGCTGTCACCCATTTCCGTTAATAATGAAAAAAAAAGTCTCTATGAACAATTATATCATGTTTTTTTGTGAACATACATTTCATTTCACTGGAGTAAACACGTAGTAGTGGGAATGCTGGGTCATATAATAAGAATAAGTTTAACTTTATTAAGATATTATTAAATGTTTTCCCAAAGTAGTTTTACCCATTTTACATTAATTCCAGAAATATATTTGAGTTTAATTTGTTCTGCAACTTTGTCCACAATTGATATGGCTAGTATGTATTGCTTTTGATGTTGGTTTTTCAGTCATTCTAACAAGTATGTGTTAGTATCACATTGTGGGTATAATTCACATTTCCCTAAAGGCTAACGATGTTCGGAAAATTTTCATATGCTTGTTTGCCATCTATATATCTTTTTGGTGATGCATCTTTTCAAATTGCATGCCCATTATTTTAATGGGTTGTTTATTTTCTTGTCACTGGTTTTGGAATTCCTTTAGGTATTCTAGACACAGTCTTTTTCCAGATACGTGATTTGCAAATATTTTCACACAGTCTGTGGATTGTTTTAACTTTCTTAATGGTTTCTTTCAAAAGACAGAAGTTTTTAATCTTGATGAATTCCAATTTATCATTTTTTTTTGGTGTGTGTGCACCATGATTTTGGTGTCATATCTAAGAAGTATAATACAACTAATCTAAAATTGTAAAGGTTTTCTCCTAGATTATCTTTAAAATTTTGAAAATAATTTTTGGTCTTATATCTTGGTTAATGATAAATTTTGTATAAAGTACAATATAGTACTATTTTAACCACTGTCATGTTACACTAAGTTTCAAATTTAGGTATAGTGGGTCCTTCAAATTTGATCTTTTTTTTTCAGGATTGTTCTGGCTATTTAAGTTTATTACCTTTCCATGTAAAACTTAGAATCAACTACTTTTTTAATACAAACATTTTGGCTGAAGTTTGATTGGGACTGCATATGTATAGGTTAGTTTGGGAAGAGCTAACACCCAAATAATCTTGAGTCTCTCAATCCAGCGACAAGGTAGATCTCTCCATTTACTTAGATCTTCTTTGATGACTTTCATCAGTGTTTTGTAGTTTAATCATACAAATTATGCATGCATTTAAAAAATTTCATTTAAGTATTTCATGCTCTTTTTGCAACTATTACAAATGATACTCTTAAAAAATTCAGTTTCCAATTGTTCATTGCTAATACATAGATATACAATTGATTTTTAAATACTTAATTTATACTGTGTGACCATGAAAAATAACTTACTAGTTCTAATATCCTTTTGTGTGGATTCTTTTATAATTTTTATATAGGCATGGCATCATGAGAATGGAGAAACTTTTGTTGTTTTCCTAATCTCTCTGCATTTTATTTTTTCCATGGCTTATTGCATTGCATAAGACTCCCAGTATAATGTTTTATAGGAGTGTTAAAAGGAGTCATCATTACCTTGGTACCCTTGTAAATGATGTTAGCTATACGTTTTTGTAGATTCCCTTGAGCAGGTTTATTCTTAATTTGCTGAGAATTTTTATCATTAATAGATATTGAATAATGCCAAATGCTTTGTCTGCATCTTTTGGGCATATCTTTGTTTATTCTTTTCAGTCTACTGATTTGCTGAATTATATTGATTAATTTTAAAATATTGAAACATAACTTCCATTAGATTATTTTGAATATTACAATAATCTGGTTAAATTGTCCATATTTCAACTTTGTCTTCATGGTTTTTTTTCATATTTTAAAACATCTTTATCATAGTCATAGTGTCCTTTATGATTAAATGCAGTATCTGGAATATTTTTGGATTTGCCTCTGTTGTTTGATATTTTTCTTGGATTTTAGACATGTTGCCTATGTTATGACATGTGAAGTAATTTCCAATTAAATCTGAAATTATATATAAATAAAAAGTACCTGGTGAGGCTATCTTCTCCAGAGAGGTGTTTGCTTTCCATTTGCTACACTTACAGATTGGGGACTGATTACTTTAATCCAGCAAGACACTGTTTTTAATAGTGGCTTACTTGTTCTCTTGGTAAGGCTCAGTCTCCAGGTTTTCAACAAAGAGCTTGTTTTCTTTAAGCCTCTAACCCTTGATAAGTCTGGAACACTAACCTGTGTTTCAGGAAACTGTTGAAACCTCAATTCTTCTTTTTAGAGTCTTTCTTTTTAAGATTTTAAATCTATACCTTCCAATCTATGCTGCTCCAGAATATGGCTAATGTATCAATAGGGCAACTAGCTATGCTCTTGAGCCCACCTTCCAAGTCTCTGTCCAGAATTTTGCTGTTTTATTCTGAACATTGGCAGAAACTCTCAGTGGATAAATTTTCAACTTCTTGCCCTTATTTATAATCAGAAAAAGCTTTAAGGGCAAAAGTGACTACATATAATCAGATCACTTTTTTGAAGTTCTTCCCTTTCTGGAATCTTGGCCCATCGAGTTCTCAGTTCTCATTGTATCTAACTTTCTGCTGTCCTCCAGCATATATTTTTGTATGCTATGTAGTATTTTGTTTTGCTCTATTTTTACTGTGGCTGCTCTCAATAGCAGCACTGGTCTGTCACTGGGCATTACATATCATCCACAAGACGTTTTCCCTCAATTTCAATAACTTTTTTCACCATGAAGTCAGAGGTTTTATTTGTCATTTTAATACTTTCTCTGATTCCCAGATCACAAACAGTATCTCAGACATAGTGGACTCTCATTGAATATCTGCTAAGTGAGTGAATAACCAACATATTTCCATCAAAACAGACAAGTCCATTAGAAGATAAGTCATCTTATTTTGAATGTGTCAATTTAACTCTAGATAACTACATTTTATGTCACTATTGTGCCCTAATATTTTTTGGTAATTATGGGTTTAGTTTCTTTATAATTTTGATTTTTTGTTATAGTAATAAAGAGATATTCTGTCACTATCTTACCTCACGTTATTATTGATATTTAAAAGATTTAAAAAGAAAGAATGCAAAAGAAGAATAAAGCTTGATATAAACATAGATGCACTAACTGGACATTTTCTGAAATTTTTCCAGAATGATTTGTGATATCTCTTAAAAATATTTCATTAAATATAGGTGAGAAGTTAAAATCAGAATACCGGTGAGTATGCTCTCTCAGATAATATATGATAATACACAAAGAGTTTAGTTGTTTCTGCTTTCTATTAAAATATATTGATAGATTTTCTCTACATAAACTACTGCAGCAGGAAACAAGAGAAAATTGCCTCTTGAAATGCTTTTATTTGAAGAGTATCAGTTCAATTGATTCCCCTGGAATCAAGGGTAGAGACTGACTAGGAATATTATTCACTAAAAGAATAAAAAGTTCTTCTTATGCAATGTTTATTAGTAGGCCCTGACACAGATCCAAAGAATTTGAATTTCATTTTAAGTCCCTGGGGTAAGCAAGCACTTCTGAATTGGTTATATTACCTTTTAGTTGAGATTACAGATAAAGAATTAAAAATTATCATGAAACGATGAATTTCTACCATCAGAGAATACCTTAGTGGGCACAGGAAGCATATCACAATAAGCCTTAAATTTATATTTTAGTATTAGGATTTGATCATTTCCAATATTCTGAGCTGCTGGGAGGTATGTACTTGCAGGCATATGAGTGATGTTTATTATTTTTTAATATAAATCCTTACATAATGCCAGGGAGAGATCCCCAGTCATTGCTTTTATTTTCCTTGAATGTGTTTATTCTCACCTTACTCTGACCATTGACATCATTGGCTTATTACTAAATTTAAGAGGAAAAAAAGTAAGGGACCTTTTCCTAGGTTTAGCAAATCATAAAAATTCATCAGAAATGAGCTCTCAAAACTGGACTGTAAGTTTTGTATTACATTTCTCAGCATGAGATAAGAGTTTTAATCTCCCAATCTGAAATATCCAAATGACCCTGGGCTGTTCGTTTCAGATTAAAGCCCTAATGGTACCTTTGTCTGTTGCAGCACAATTCTATTCTTCACTTTTGTGAAGCACCAGCCTTAAAGGAACTGCTATTATTATTTAAGGGCATTTCAAAAGGAAAGCTGACACTACCAAATAAACACATTTAATGAAGTGAGATTACTAGTCACTAAGGCGCTAATGAATTGTAAGATTAGCTGCAGCAAACAAAATTTCTCCCATGTCCCCTCCTGCCAATATCCAGGACTCCAGCTGGAGAGATAAGATGTAGAATTCATCCAGTGTTCAATACTCAGACAGCTGAAACAGTATTCTTCCTCTATAACACTACACTCAAAATAGCAGCTGACTTCTGGGTCAAAATGAGTATGTGGAGACAGATATGGAAACGTGATTTTTTTCTTTTTTTGTTTCACTTTCACAGAGTTCTTCTTTATAGTCTTTGAAATATATAACTTATATATTAGTAAAAAATTTTCTTTTATTTTGCCAAATGTCTTTACAACCAAGATTCTGCTTAAAGATATAACATTATTGATCATGGAAGAAATACTGCAAAATTGTCTAGGACTATATTGGGCAAAATATCATAATATATATATTTTTAATCCAGTACTGGAACTTCCCTGGCGGTCCAGTGGTTAAGACTCTGCACTTCCACTGCATCTTCTCTTAACACTGCACCACCATCCCAACCTCCCCACCTCCCATTAACCCCCTACACAAACACTGCCCCACCTCAAGACTGCTAAAGGAACACTCTTCTTTGTTTGCATGCACTTTAAGCAGATAATTTGTTTTGTTGATATGTTGTTTGCCAACTAACCCTTGCAGAGCATTGCAGTGAACTAACAAATACAGTGCTTAGATGTAGTAAATGTGAATATCACACATGCACAGGTGAATGTAGGGGATGAAGAAAGAAGGAAAAACTAAGAAGACTGAACAAGGAAGGGGGTAGTGAGAGGGAGGAGAGAAGGAGGGAGGAAGAGAGGGCACAAGCGTTTCAAGTGGTCTACTAATCAAAGGTATAGGCATTGTCTGTGGATCGATTTAACACAATAAGTGGCAGTTATGCATATATTTGAAAAAAATGTACCTTGTAGTCTGTTAAATTTGACTGTTTAAAGAATTGCTGTGTAATCAATTTGGTCGTAGCAGTCAGAATCGATCAGAAAGCAGACTTATTGTCTATACAGGGCCCTATTTATTTGCTCACCTACTGTGTATAAGCAGGCTTATTTAGAACTGAGAGGATTCAACCCACTAAAACAAAAAACCTTTTGTATGACAAATAAGTTGCTAATGCAATTTCACAATCTAGTCAGTACCGAATTTGTATTATCATAATGCTCATGTGGTGAATATGCTATGGAGTGATGCAAGTTACTCATCAACATTACAAAAATGATGCATGTCATCTCCTTGCTTCCTCTTAACCTCACTATTTAAGCCTGCTCTACTGGAGCTGTGCTAGCGGAGCATCACCACAAGGCTGCTTAAAATCATAACTTCAATACATTCAGAATAGGAAGGTAGAGAGAGAAGATCAACATATTCTCCCTGTGGGATCAGATGGGTTTTGCAAGATTTCAACAGTTCAGTTATTTTCAGCATTCTGGAGGAAATTCATCAAAAACACTTTTTTTTTTTTTTTGGTACAGTTTGCTTGCCTCCCACCCTTTGTTCTGCAAGCCTCTTGTCTTTATACTTTCTGCATCTGCTTTTATTACATCTCTAGCTGGTTGTGAATTCCAGCTTCTTACCCAAAGAAAAATCTTGCCTCTGTGAATCACAATATCCAGAAGGGAACACCAAATAAAGCCCACCCGAAGTTGGAACTAAAGAACAGGTAATAGGCAGCAAGGGAGAACTACACATCGTACCTGGTTTCAAGGAATGCTTTTGCTTTTTCTTGACAACATAAGCAACGATAACAAGTCTTTGCATTTTTTTTCCAGTTACCTTTTTTCTCATACTAAAAGTGTTTTATAAACAATCTTACACCACTGATCCTTTCTGAAATAAAGCAGAGTATAAATATGAAAATAAAGTTTGCCAGGTTTGGAATTTACAGACTTTTGTATTGAATCTTGCCAATGATCTCCACTTAAAAACAAAGGTCGTGAAATTCAGAGACACTATACAACTTGTCCAATATCATCTTTGGTAGTTTAGAAACTGAACTAAAGTTTTCTAGAAATTGAAGTCTTCTTGATGAACTTTCATAATTTCAATAACTCAGCTTCTTTCAAGTCTGGTGGAAAAACCCAGCAGTTTTAGAATGACATGCAAGGCTTTTCCCTCATCCATGCATGTCTCCTCCGCTGGCTCTATTTTCCATCCAGCTCTCACCTGCCTCCATGTTTTCCAAGCACAACAAATGATCATTTAGTTCTTAAAGATGCTCTATCTCTGACAGGCCATTACTTGTGTCTTTTAGTCCATTCCCTGATCTAATACTATTCCCCTCTCTGCCTGGACAACTCCTGTTTTCTCTCAGTGATTATGAACACGGGACCTGGGGTCACTGGTCTAGGTAAAAAATCTCACTCTGCTACTCCCAGGTAACTTTTAGGTAAATTGCATAAGTGTTCTGTGCCTCAGTGCCCTCCTTCATGATGTGAGGCTGGTTATAATCCCTTCCTCATAGAGCTGCTTGCAAGTTAAAAGATTTAATCTATGGAAAACCCTGAGAGAGTTGTTGATTAACCAGAGTCCAAAGAGTAACCTAGTTTTTCCACACATCTCATACCATAAGCTACTAGACCCTGATGTATTTTTTCCACCTTGTGGCCTTCATAACTATTTCCCCTCTTAACTTTCCTCTGCCAGTTGTATAACCCTGACCCTCCTCACTTACTGGTTGGATTTCCGTAATTTTCTGTGACATGCTATTCCTGCTACGTGGCTTCTCTCCATCTAAGCTATTCTCCACAATCTTGCCAGTTTAGTCTTTCTAACCTGCAAGTCTGATCAATTCACTCACTTCAAAACTCTTCCATAGCACCCTATAGCTTTCAGCTTACGTAAGGCGCTACATGCTTCAATCTCTGCTCTGCCCACTAATGTAATTTGAGCAAGTGTACCCATACCTTCTAACTTGCAGAAAGTGCTAAACAATAGTGAATGAATGGATGAACAAATGTTTGATTGCACAATGAATCATGATATAAACATGTTCACTATACAATGATATCCTTTCTGATCTGGTATCTAGGACAAAGACCCAATCTATGTCTTAGGCAGGATTAGAGGGGAAGTTGCATACTGAAATATGTTGACTGCAGAATAATCAAATGTTTTTTATCATTCTTTAAGGACTAATGATCCTGAAAATCATTGAAAGGGAAAACAAAGGAATCTAAAAAGCTGTGCCTTTCCTTCTCACACGGTTTCCTTTCATATGCTTATAGACACAATGCCTTGGGAAGTTACAGACCTCTATGGCATCCTTAAAAAAATTGAAGTATAAATACATGCAAAAAATATAAAATATGAATTCAAATCTACAGTTTGTAGATTTTATACATTTGTCTAAACCCATGTATTTACCATCCAGATTAAGACAAACATATTAAGCGCTCAAAAGTATTTCCTCGTGCTCCTACTTCCCAGGCAATACTCAGCCACCCTCCAGATGTAACCTTGCTATCCTGACTTCTTCCAACGTTAGTCAGGGTTTGTTTGTTTGTTTGTTTGTTTGCAGTACACGGGCCTCTCACTGTTGTGGCCTCTCCCGTTACGGAGCACAGGCTCTGGACGCGCACTCAGCAGCCATGGCTCACGGGCCCAACCACTCCGCGGCATGTGGGATCTTTCTGGACCGGGGCACGAACCCGTGTCCCCTGCATCGGCAGGCGGACTCTCAATCACTGTGCCACCAGGGAAGCCCTGTTAGTCAGTTTTGACTGTTTCGAATATGTACTCTTTGTGTCTGGCTTGTTTTATGCCACGACATATCTATGAGATGTATCCAAGATGTTTTGTGTGTCAGTAGTTGGTTCTTTTTTATTGCTGCATAATATCTTATTGTATAAATATGCCACAATTTGTGTGTTCCAGTCTCCTCTTGCTGGACATTTGGGGTGTTCCAAGTCTGAGGCTACAATGAATAAACTTTTATGTATGTGTCTTTTGGTGTATACATGTATTAATTCTCTTGTATATGTATATCTCTAGGAGTGAAATTATTGGGTCACAGGATCCTATGGCTTTTGATGTTTTGATTTTCCTCTTTCCTCTCTTCATACTTTTTTAAACCATTGAACAGCCCCTCTTGACTTTTGCATCCATATTCTCACATTATATTATTTTTCATAATTGTTCTCCTTTTATACAATCTCAGTTTCTCTTTAACTAGACACCTAATCTGGAGCAATTAGGAAATCTAATAATACAAAGAGAGATGAACATTTTCTTAGTTCAACAGTTGGAGTCTTTTTCTTCTACATTACAAGAGTATTTTAAAGTATGTCAAATCACTGACATATGCCACCAAAAATCCAGTATTTGTTTGGAGATTTCTTATTTTGGAATTTTATCTGTGCAACCACCCTTTTGATTTTTGACCCCTTTACTAGAGTACCTGGCTATGACTGTAACTTATTTGAGTTTTGTAAATTGGTTAGCTTGGTTTTTCCAAAGATAAGTGCTCCTGTTATATATTGTATGCATGACTGTCTTTCCAAGCATTCATTTGTTTGCCAATGCTTATTCTTTGGGAGGGGGAGGCATCAAAAAGAACACTTGCAATTTCATCCTAAGACATATCTCAGATTTGTAGCCTCAGTCCTTTGAGTCTAATTCCAAGTGGCTAGGCAAAATATTCAGACTTCTTAGCGACCTTCATTTCCTTCATGGTTTCAAAATAACAGAATTTCTGTCTTTGTGATTCCCCAGTTTGCTGTAAGAAACCTCTTTAATGACTTCTGCAATGAAGCTTCATGTTTCACTTTAGCTGTAACATTTTTGGAAGGAAAACATGAGAAGTGAAGAATGCTTCAGCAGAATTTGAAATAAAAGAAAAAAGAAAAAACAGGGCTTTTAGTGTTCTGAGGCTGGATAATAGTGTTTCTTTGTTCTTTCTGGGAAGTGCAAGTGATAAATATCAGAGACAGAATGAAGCATATGATAAAGAAGAACAAAATATGAAGTAGGAAAGTAATCTTTGATACTGCTGATAGTGGCAATAAAATCCCACCCACACTAACATGTAAAATGTGCACTCCTTAGTAAAATATATGGAATATTAGAAATCACTCAGAATTTAAGCTTTATTTAGATGTAATGAAACTTTTCACACAGAACTAGAGATTATCTCATAAAAATAATTCATTCCCTCTGATTTACCTGGGACAAAATAAGATCGTTCTTTCCTGGTTATCAGTCTAGCAAGAACTTTGTCCAATCTGATTTCTACAAGCGTCAAACCAGTACTTAGGGCAAATATTTACGATGCTAAGTTTCTCAAAAGAACTTCTATATGTCCTTTCCTTTTTTTTTTCATTTTTTGTCTCCAACCCATCATAACTTCATTGCTAAGAAGTGACAAAGTATCTTCAAGAACTTTGAGTCAATTCTGAGAGACCAGGTAACAGATACCACAGAATGCTTTCACTTCAGTGTAGCTTAGAGTTTAACACAGATCTGACAACTTCCTGCTTTAGCAAACACATTTTCTGTGTTGCAACAATTTATCTCAGCAGCAAAAATACCATTAGAGGTGTAACTAAAAGGTAGAGTGTCATCATTCTTGTATATTTTTCAGGTTTATTGCTTCTTATGAAGACAGTATTACCATGGAAATCAGGCAGACTGACAAATCCTCTTCTGAGTCCATGTTACTGGGTATGTGACCCTTTGTTAGGTTATATACAGTCTATGATCCTTGGTTTCCCTTATCCATCACACAGAAATAATTATACCCTCACCTTACAGAATTGTAGTAAGAATTTTCTGATGAATATAGAAACTCTTGCATCATAATATGCATCATAATACTAGATCCCTTACAAAAGTACTTTTCCAATTGAACTTGATTTCATATGCTTACAAATTCTGGTAGATGCAGGGAACATAATGTAACTTTGGAGGGCAGTATGCAATAGACAGAAAAAAAAAGAAGAAGGCAGCAATTGGAATCATACAAACTCAGGTTGCAATGGAGGCAACATAACTAACTTTTGAAATTTGACCAACCTCTTTGAATCTTAGTTTCTTCAACTATAAAATAGAAATTATAATTAACTAATGGGAACCACTGACAAGCTGGTTCCAAGGATCAAGGGAGATATAATCTGGTATAATGCATCTCGTAATGGCTTAAAAATAGTATAAATCTCTTCTATAATAGGATTTAAAATAAATCTCTGGATATATACATATATACTCTGGACATACCATAAGGTTTTCCCATCACACTTAGAATGACATTAAACCCCTCTTCCTGGGCTGGTCCTGAAAACCTCTTAGACCTCATCTCCCAGCATCTCCCATATTTACTCTATTTCAATCAACATGGCCTCCTTGCAGATTTTCAAATAAGCCAAGCTCATTTCCAACGTAGCACTCCTGCAGTTGTTCTTCCTTTGCTGAAATGATTTCCTCCCAGGTATTTTCAAGGCTCGTTTTGTCATTTCATGTATGCCTCTCCCAAATATCTACTCCACCTTTTAAAAACAGAACCTCACTTGCCAAAACTCTGGTATTTTACCATGTCTTATGTGTTTTGATATGTGTATTGAAATTTGATATTAAAGCATGTATCCATTTGTTTACATAAGTATTCTCTACCTACCTTGGAAAAGAGCAGGTGCTTACTATTTTATTCATCTGTATCAGTAGCTGTAGAACAGTGCTTGATGTATAATAATAATCAATTAATACACACAGGTAGAATGAAGGAATTCATCAATCAGTCAAATCATACTTAATAGTTAGGAATATGTAACATTCTTTTCTGCCCATTTTGCCAGTATTTTGTCTCCAAAACATGCATACAAAGAAACAGTATATTCAAAAAATAACATTTAGGATAACCACTTATCTTACAAGGGAGATATCTGTAATGTTCACATCAGAGTTATATGCAGTCAAGTTATATTTCTTACATATTTTTACTAGTGTTAATGGTGGACTAGGAAGAAATAATTGTCCTGGTAAATAAATTTTGACAACATAAATACATTTAATTTAAATACCACAAAGTTCTCCTAATATGGGTTATATTGTTGCCTTCTGATAGTACCTGTGAATTTCCATAGTATTTTTTATTTTCCACAAGCTAAAAAAATAATTCCTTCCATTTTTTTTTTTTTAACACAATGCCTCCTTTTTTCTTTAGTTTCTTCTGGTACAATCAGAGAAATATGTGTGGCATTGAAATTTATTCAATGTAAATGACTTCAGTTCTAATCAAATGTCTAAGCTCTCTTTTACCATTTAATCACCCAAAAAGTAGTTTATTGCCTTCCTTGATCCTCTGCCATAAATGCTAAACTTTAATTTGTTTGGCAATTCCTTAGATTTGCAGCCAGGATTTCTGCACAAATATTCTTTTATATATTCCAGTAGGTGAATGAATATTATCCCACTTAATTTGGGAAATTGGTGGAAATGAAAAACTCTGTAGAACAAGGACAGCAAAAAGCAAACAGTCAAGGATGAATTGAAGGCTCATGAAAAACAGCATTTTGGCAGGGGATTGATGTATATGTTAAAGAGTTGTAGGGCTTCCCTGGTGGCGCAGTGGTTGAGAGTCCGCCTGCCAATGCAGGGGACACAGGTTCGTGCCCTGGTCCGGGAAGATCCCACATGCCACGAAGCGGCTGGGCCCGTGAGCCATGGCCACTGAGCCTGTGCGTCCGGAGCCTGTGCTCCACAACGGGAGAGGCCACAACAGTGAGAGGCCCGCATACCGCAAAAAAAAAAAAAAAAAAAAAAAAAAAAGAGTTGTAGACGTGGCTGCTTTCAGGAAAAACTTCAGAAGCATACTACATTTGTACGAGAACACACGAATGAAAATGTAAACAATAAAGACATCAATATTTGTATAAGAAGGCAATGAGTGAATATGGGATGATTTCATGGAGGAAGTGAACTGATGCCAGACCTTGAAGGATCAGTTAAATTTGTTTAATGATCCAGGTAACATCTACTAAATGCTTACTCTGTAATGGGTACTTTTACATCCATTTTTATTATTAATTTAATTCCTATCTGAACAACACTATAAAATGGTACTGCTATTTTCCCCATTTTACATTTGAGGATATTAGACACAGTCACAGTTTACTCCATTCCTGACAAATTACCTAAGAGCAAAAAACATAAAGCTTGGGGTTAATCTTTGGTCTATATAATTTATTTTTAATTGGCCATAACTGCCTTAACATTGGATTTCAGAATATTTTAAATTCTGGATAAATCAGCTAGAAATGCCTATTAAATTAAATTTATAAGTCCAAGAAGGTCCAAGATATTATTAGTAGAATTTCTGCTTCAAATATTTGGCTAGAACATTAATTCATTCCGCAAATAGGTACCAAGATGATTTATATGCTAGGTTCTCTGATAGGAGAAACTTCGTTGTGTTTTGTTTTTTAATTTGATCTATTTGCCTAAAACATCATTATTTTCACTTAGTGCTTACTAATTGTTAGATCTCAGACTTTCTTTTTTTCTTTTCTTTTTAAATTTCCTTCTTCTTTTCTTTTTCTTTGACACCATATGGAAGAAAAAAGAATCATCTTATGGTTGCAATGCATTCACCTTGGGGAAAGCTGTGATGGCTCTTTTATATGATTATTTTAATGGTATAACTTCCATTAGGAAGAAGACATTTCTATTGCCCCTAACATTTTTAGAAAAGTAGTGACACAGTAAAATGGAATCTTGCTCTAATTTCCACTCATGGTATAATTCTTGTTTAAGGGATTCTGTTTGGTGTTCACAACTAGTTCTATAGAGTACAGGGATTACTTAGACAAGATGTGAATTGATCCATGGTCTGGGCATAGGTAGACAAAATATTTGCATAATTTAGCAGCTTATGGTAGAATCATACAACTAAGACCCAAAATTTTAAGCAAAGTTATATTTTAACAAATTCACTATCACTCGGTAACTCTTAATTGAACTCAATGCTAGATTAATGACATGCAAATAATAACTACATTATGGATTTTCCAGAAACTTCTAAATTATTAGGAAAGCATGAAAACAAACTGCATGGACCTCACAACAGTTTATGAATGAACAAAAGAAAGAAAGAAAGAAACAAAACTTCCCTGAGCAGAACTGTCCAGTAGAAATACAATGTAAGCCATATAAATAACTTAAAATTTTCTAGTTAGCCACATTTTAAAGTAAAACAAAACTAAAGTTAATTTTAATAATATATTTTAATTAATACAACATATTATTCAATATATTATTTTAACATGTAGTCAATATTAAATTATTGAGATATTTTACATATTTTCATTCTAAGTCTTTGAAATTTGATGTATATTTTACAATTACAGCACATCACAATTCAGATTTCAAATTTTTATTGGAAATACTTCACCTGTATATAGATTTTTAAAGCTATAGTTTGAAAATTAGATTCACCTATTCAAGCTGTTCTAAACACTTCTAAAAGTATTCCAGGAAATAAAACGTACTCCAAAAAATATTTGTATTCACATTGACGAAACTTTTTCATCTTTTTTAGAAGAATTGATTTAGTTTTGAATCAACAGCATATCAGTTTCAAACTGTATCTGTCTAACAAAATTAACTGTACTAACTCCTATGTCAGCTCATTAACATTAACAATGATTTCAAGAGTATTGCACAAATTAAATAGAAATTCTAAAATTATCAATATCAGTACATTTTTTCTTATAGTTTTGCAGCTAATTTATATAACAATGTTAATTAGAATTAAAATCCTCTGTATATTGATTCTTATTAGAAAAACATGTAAATTATTATTGGTTTTTATCTTGAAAACTTTCAATATTAATATAAATTCATTTACCTCTTTAGCTAGTTCGTGAAAAAGATTTTCCTTTTCTTAGAACTTCAAATTTAACTCACTTATATGTTACATGAAACTGGTGAGAAAATATAACAAATAGTGCCAGGTTTTTGCCACTATTATTGAATATTAGGAAAATATTCCTTTTGTTTCAGGAAATATTTGAACTGTGGTTAACAGTTCAGTACAGATGGTCCCCAAATTAACATGGTCTGACATGATTTTTCAACTTTACCATGGTATGAAAGTTATACACATATTTAGTAGAAAACATACTGCAAATTTGGAATTTTGATCTTTTCCCTGGCTAGTGATATGCAGTGTGATATGATACTCTCTCCTGATGCTGAACAGTGGCAGTGAGCCACAGCTCCCAATCAGGCATGCAATCAAGACAGTAAAAAAACAGTACACTTATAACATACAACTATTCTGTTTATCACTTTTACCTATATACTTAACAGTTTAAGAACTATAGCCATGACAGTTTTCTTAGAATTTGTTTCAGAAAACAGAAAAATATTTTCAACATGCATCATTCTGTGAAATAAAGCAATCAGATAGATTTCAATCCATTGTGATAGAAACTATTTTTTCATATCTACCTAAATTTCTTCTTTGAAAGATATAAAAAAATTTAAAAACCTATTATTTATTAGCCTTAACACATTTTTTGGAATCTTTAGGATTTTGTACATATAAGAGCATATTATTCACAAACAGATGTAATTTTACTTTGTGGTTTTTAGTTTGGATGTCTTGCATTTCTTTTCCTTATCTAATTGCTTTGGCTAGAACTTCAAGTACAGTTAGCCCTCTGTATCCACAGGTTCCCCATCCATGGATTCAACTAACCATGGATCAAAAATATTCAGAAAAATTTCCAGAAAGTTCCAAAAAGCAAAATTTGAATATGCCACATACTGGCAACTATTTACAAAGCATTTTCATTGTATTTACAGCTATTTACATATCATTTATATTGTATTCGATATTATGAGTAATATAGAAATGATTTAAAGTATACAAAAGTATGTTTATAAGTTAATGCAAATACTATGCCATTTTATATAAGGGACTTGAGCATCCCTGGTAGTAGACCTGGAATAAATCATCCACGGATACCAAGAGACAACTGTACAATGTTGAATAAAAGTGGTGCAAGCAGGCATCTTTTCCTTGTTCCTGATCTTAGAGGAAAAGTTTTCAGTCTTTCACCACTGAGTATAATGTTTGCAGCGGATTTTCCATATATGGATTTTATTGTGTTGAAATAGTTTCCTTTCATTCCTAGTTTGTTGAGTGTTTTTAATGATGAGAAGGTGTTGAATTTTGTCAAATGCTTTTTCTGAATCAATCGAAGTGATCATGTGCATGTCTGTGTGTTTTACTTCATTCTGTTAATGTGGTGCACTACACTGATCAATTTTTATATGTTGAAACATCCTTTCATTCAAGGAGTAAATCCCACTTGGTTATATTATATAACTGTTTAATATGTGGTTGAGTTTGGTTTGTCAGTGACTTCTTTAGGTTTTTCCATCAGTGTTTATAAGAGATATTGGTCTGTAGTTTTCTTGTGATGTCTTGGTCTGGCTTTCATATCAGGGTAGTGTTGACCTCAAAGAATGAGTTAATAACTGTTCCCTTATCTTAAATATTTTGGAGAAGTTTGAGAAGGATTGATATTAGTTCTTTTTTAGCTGTTTGGTCAAGTTCACCTGTAAAGCAATCAGGTACAAAGTTTTTCTTTGTTGGGAGACTTTTATTATGGATTTAATGTTCTTACTAGTTATAAGTCTATTTAAATTTTCTACTTCTTTGGGATTTAGTCTTGGTAGATTTTGTGTTTCTAAGAGTTTGTCCATTTCTTCTAAGTTAACCAATTTGTTGGCAGTACTTATAATTCTTTTTATTCTACAAAATTAGTAATAATATTCCCACTTTCATGTCTGTTTTTAGTAACTGGAGTCTTATCTCTTTTATTCTTAGTCCACCTAGATAAAGCTTTGTCAATTTGTTGGTTTCAAATAACCAAATTTTAATTTCATTGATCTTTTCTATTGTTTCTTCTACTCTCTATTTTGTTTACCTCTGCTCTAATATTTATTATTTCCTCATTACTGCCAGTTTTAGGTTAAATGTATTCTTCCTTCTCTAGGGCTGTAAATTATAAAGTTAGGTTGTTGATTGGGAATCCTTTTTGTTTTTTAATGTAAGTATTTATAGCTGAAAATTTCCCCTTTAACACTGCTGTTGCTGTGTCCCATAAGTTTCTGTATGTTGTGTTTTTGTTTTCATTCACCTCTAAGTATTTTCTAATTTCTCTTGTGATTTCTTCTTTGATCCATTGGTTAAGAATGTGTTGTTTAATTTCCACAATTTCATAATTTTTCTAATTTTCCTTCTGCCATTTTTTTCTTCATCTCATTATGATCAGATAAGTTATATGATATCTATTTTTTAAAAAAATATACCATGAAAATTTGTGGCCTAACATATGGTCTATCTTGGAAAATGACCCATGAACACTTGGGAAGAATGTATATTCTGTTGTTATTGGAAAAGTGTTCTCTGTATGTCTGATAGAATTTGTTGGTTTACTATGTTGTTCAAGTCCTCTATTTCCTTGTTTATCTTTAGTCTGGTTCTTCTATTCATTATTGAGAGTAGAGTATTAAAGTCACCATCTATGTTTGTAGAGTTGTCTCTTCAATTCTGTCAACTTTTGCTTCACTGATTTTGATGGTCTATTATGAGAAGCATCCTTTATTTATTTTTTAAATTAGAAAAATAATTTAATTATGATTAAAAAACAGTATTTTAATTTAAATGCCAATTACAATATACATAAATATAATTTTAACTCAGGTTCTCTGCATAAGTGATTCAAATAAGACATTTTACAATGTTATATCAATGTGTAAGAAAACTCATTTAATTAAATCAATCCATTAACACTGACTAGATCAGTGAAGTGTTTATTTGCAAGACTGTTTATGACATAAGTGCCCTAACTCAACACACTATCACAATGATGCCCTTTACGATGCAATGGTTAAAGTGAAAGGTAGACTTACCAAATAATAAAGCCATGTCCAACATAACACGTGTTTTACAAAGTTAATTTTTAAGTAAAACTTAAGTTAAATGAAATTTAAAAATTAAAAATTTAGTTCCTTGATCATATAAGCCACAGTTTATGTGCTCAATAGTATGTCTAGTAGCTAACGTACTGGACCATGTAGCTTTAGATCATTTAATGTTAAGAGGCACTTACGTTTTCACATGATGAAGTTGACATTAAGAAAATTTGTCAATTGAAATTTCAGTCATTAGGTGAAATTAGTGTGATTCTAAATCACAAGCTTTGCCATATCGCAGGGCAGGGGTTAAATATATCTGTTATTTGGCAAGCACTCAATAAAGAACGGACACTGTTACCAGTATTATTATTGTCAGTACTATTGCAGAGACACCTTGATGAGACACATGAGATCATTTTAATGCAAATTTTAATGTCAGATTAAAAGTGATGTATCATATAAAACATTAGCTCTAGTCACTTGAATTTCACCATAAATCTGTATTTGGGTAACTTCTCTTATTCTGTTAACTTCACATTTTTCTGATTTAGTTGTTGTTAAACAAAAATTTTCTTAAGGTGCCTAATTAAACAAAATATTCATTCTGATATTTTGTGAATAATTGTTTTTGAAAAGTTTAATCTGGGAAGGCTAGACAAATGAAGCTTTAGATGGATAAACATAAACAAGAAGAGGCAAATGGAATTTTTTTTAAAGTTCTAAGTTGCTCTTTGGGAACACTTTTACTGGAAAAGACCAATCCTGGAACTTGCATGATTAATAGATATAATTAGTTTACAAAGGCTGAAAATCAAGGTTATCTAATGGCCAATTCACTCAATAGTGCAGCCCTGGCCAGAATCAATATGATAATGATCATTCTATCCCCAACTGAGAGAGGCATGAAGTGCAGTGAATGTGTGTATGTGTGTGGTGGTAAGGACAGTGGTGAGTTGGGATGGGTCCAGAGCAGAACAAAGGCAGGCATCACTTCTAGGCCACCACCTGTTAGCTTTCCAAGGATTTCAATCCTGGACAGAAGATATTGGGGTTTATCTTCTCTGAGTCTAATTGCTGCAGAGGATAGTAAAATATTAACAAAAGAAAGATAATGAAAGTACATGTCCCTCGGAAAATAGGAGAAAAAATGAACATTGACTTTTCTGTAGTTGCTGGACAGACAGATAACCTTTGTAAATTTAGTAAGGGATGTCTGTTAACTAAAATAATTCACCTTTACTATCTCCAGCAAAGCTTCAAACCAAAATGGAACATTAAGTACAATTACTATCGAAGGATAGGAATTACATAAGTATGCTTTTATGAAATGTTAAACATTTCTAGAACTAAGAAATATGTATGTTACATCCTTATTGACCCTCCAGGTGACTTTGGGCAAATAACTTAAATTCCCTGGTCCTTAGTATCCTTATATGTTTAATATACTTCATGAGATTTATTAGACATGCTGTATAAATCATATAGCAAAGAAGCAGGCAGAGAATAAAGCATTAAAATATTTAGTTTTGTAATTTATATTATTATAATGATTTTTAGATAACATGGTTAATTCAGAATGGTTAAATGGAATGATAGTGAATCATTGTAGGATACTGTATATAAATATGTAAAGATAGATAGATGATAGATGGATGTATGGATAGATAGAATATTAAACTGTATTTACTATTAAATATAATTAAGGAAAATGTGGTTTCTCTAGGAAGGGGAATATGGTGGCAGGATCATTAGCCTCTCATCAGAAGTCTTGATTTCTACTTTAGTTTTGCTATTTGTTGATTTTTTAAATGTAGGTATGTGATTTGTCTTTGGTAAGCATGAGTTTCTTCTCTGGAAAAGATAGCAGAACTAATAATACTCTTTCTGGTCTTCCAAAAAGAATTATTTAGAGATTCAAATAAAAAGATGGATGGAAAGCATTTTATGTCTGTGTAAAACTTTCCAATTTTCAAATGTTGTTATCAATAGAAATATCTTATTAGGTATGGGAGAGAGAACAAAGTAGGTGACTAAGATAAAATGATTAATATAGAAGTTAAAGAAGTTTAAAGGAAATTTATTATCTAGCTTGCAAGAATGGAGGGATTATGCTTTAAATCTCCTTAGACCTTGTATAGCTCATGACAAATAGTAGAAAGGAAATCAAAATGGTCCCAGGCTTAAATTCCAGTGCTGCCACTAACTAATAAGTTTACTGCATATAATACCCAGCTTACAGAGTTTTTTTAATAGTAAAAGAAAGTGTGTTTTTATAGCACTTAACATAGTGGCTGATACATACACTCAATAATTGTAACTAATAAAAATTAATTATGGAGTAAGCCCTCATGCATATTTCAAAAAATAAATCTAGGAATTTACCGTGCTCTGGTCTATAAAAAGGCAGAGTTTCAGAGATGTGTGGATCATATGGCAATATCTGTCCCAATGATTCAGTATGGCAATGCAGTCAATGCAGCTATAATAAATTAAAACCAGATTCATTGTACCTATAAAAGTAAATACAACAACCAGTAATAATGACAAATATGAATCACACTTTTAGAGTCTACCTCTGAACCGAAATTGCTTGGCCAGGTATCACCTCATTAATTCTCTTACCCTCAAGATAAATGAACCAGTTTTATAATTTTAAGAACACGGAATTATATTCAGAGAATAATCAGAATTACTGATAGAAAAGAACATACTTGAAATCTCCTTGATTTTATAAGCCTTTGCATTTCAATGCAAAACCAAGGCCTTTTTTAGAGGCTGAGCTCTATTTATGGCTAGATTTTTTTTTAAAAAGTCTCGATTAAAGAGAAAAGATTGAAATGCCTCATAAAAGGGTACTTGGACATCAAATGGACCTGACTTGACTGTATTTTGATGACTTTAGTATGGATTAATCACACACAGAGATAAAAATTCCCTTGAAATACATATTCAGTTTTTAAATTAATAAGATAATGTGCTTAGAACAAATTGCTTTTGGAGAAAGCAACTATAAAATTCAAAGTATTTTCAACCAGTGTCTTGCACCAAATCTAACAAAAGGCAGGACACATTCTCCAGAAGCAAACTCCAGTACTACTGATATTTGTCTCTTACTAATGTTCTTTAGTATTGGTTCCTGGAATTAATGATTAAAATTGGCCTGTGGAGAGAGAGATACCAGGGTTATATGAAACCTGGGTTAAATTTGAAGATGCAAAACTTTTAGACAGAGTTCTAGGAAGACTGTTGTTCTCTGAGGTGGTAGGGAGTGCAAGAGCTGGGACAGATGAGAAAAACTGAGGAGAAGAGACCCCTACACTCATGCAACACAACAGCATCACATATTACCTTGTATAGGTACTGGGTGTTTGTGGAAGATTGCATTTTAGGAGGTAAGAAACAACAACAATGTCAAAATAATTGCTTGCCAAACAAACCTGGAACCCACCAAATTTGGAGATGAAATTTTTATAGGCAAATGTCTGTCAAGGTAGTCCAAAGTTATGGCATACTTCAGGTTGAATATGGGGAACTGGAGAAATCTTGTGAAATTCCTTATTAAAATCATTTTCCATGTTGTCTTTTCTTTGGAGATTTTTTCCATGAGTTTCCTGGCAGTAATGATGATGAGGAGGAGGAAGAGGAGAAGAAGGCTAGTGAGGAAGATAATAAGAATATAGCCTTGTACTTACATGTATCATGTACCAGTAAGTCTTTTCACCTTATCACTTTTTAAAAATTTCACAACTTTTCTCCACAGAGAAATCATGGCCTTGTTGACTAATTTCATACTGTTGTTTGAAAATGTTCCATCTGCAGACTCATAATTGAATGCTCCTGGTGTCTTATCTTAAATGTATTTTTATATAGGCACAACTATTTTTAATATGTCATACACTAGGAAAAGGATGTCAGTGCTCCCCCACCCCACATTATTCTTTTTTTTTTCAGATCAGCAACGGATTTGTATGCATTCTTCAACATTAGGTTCAGTGTACCAGTTATCTCTGCATTTAAAATAAATAATTAATTAATTTTTGGCTGTGATGTATCTTCATTGCTGTGCGTGGGTTTTCTCTAGTTACGGTGAGCAGGGGCTACTTTTCATTGTGGTGTGCTGGCTTCTCATTGAGGTGGCTTCTCTTGTTGCAGAGCACGGGCTCTAGGCGCGTGGTCTTCAGTAGTTGTGGTACGCGGGCTCTAGAGCACAGGCTCTGTAGTTGTGACGCACGGGTTTAGTTGCTCCGCAGCATTTGGGATCTTCATGGACCGAACCCATGTCCCCTGCATTGGCAGGCGGATTCTTATCCACTTCACCACCAGGGAAGTCCTATCTCTGCATTTTGAAAAATAATAGTACCAGATAGTTATGTCAAGAATTTAGATGGCATGATCTAAACACATAAGGTTAAGTAAGGCATTAAGATGCTACAGGACATATTATATTTCTCTATGTATGGGACTCACTCAGCTGAAAGCATAGTGTGGGATGTTACTAGACTTATTACCAATGAATACTCTTTTTCCATACCCTTCTATCAAAATCTGTTGTTTTTTTACCTTTCTCTCTCTCTCTCTTTTTTTTCCCCTCCCTCGTGTAAAATGGCTGATAGCTTTACAGGATTATCATCTCCAGGAAGAGTTGCATATTATCTTTTCACCAGGAGATGAAACCTGTATATTGGGGAAATAAAACATCAGCAATGGGGTATGGCATTTGGTGAGGAAGGGCATGAGCTGAGATCCCTTCAGGGTCAGAATTTAGAGGAAAGCTGATTTGTATAGATCTGGATTGGATTCCTGACTCAGAAGTTGATATTCATGTAATGTAGAAAGTTATTTCACTCGATGTCTCAGTATGCCTTGCTGTAATGAACATGCAGTGCAAGTGAAATGCCCAGCCATGTCCTGGAAGATGGTAGGTATTCAGTGAATAGAGTGTCCAGTTCTTTCCAAGACATTGTACCTGGGAGGCACTTATAAGCACCTGGCTACTGTTCAGTTAAATAGCCAGAATGACTTTAAACATTTCTTTTTACCCCAACAGATGAATGACACATTGGTAGGAAAGAGCCCAGAGATAGATTCTTTTGCTGTAAATAATTTGTAGATATAAATCCTGTCTTCTTGTTTTTAATACTGTAATCTATTATAATTCACTTCATTGCTGTCGGCAAATTGCTCTTTCTGTTTGGAAGTGTTTCTCTTTACCCTTGGAGTTAAACCATTTTCCAGGACTCCATAGTGCTTTTAATCTGCAGACACAGGACTTTTTTTCAGTTCAGGGAATACGTTTTTCTATTATTTTTTAATTTTCTCTTCCTTATGATTCCTTTCCCCTTCTGGAATGCTTCTTCAAGATACTAGATTTCCTAGATATATCCAAGATAAATCACTTTTTCCATGATTTTTATCTCTTTACATTTAAGTTGACCACATTTTCTTCTATCCATACACTGAACTACTTTAATGGAAAATCATGTTTAAAACTCTAGAAAGAGGTATTTTGGGGGGACAAGAGAGAGCTATATTTGCATCTTATTAGTTTTCCTTCTTAACTTACCATTGAAGTATAGCAAATTTAAATTTCATAATCTTATGTGAACCATAAATTTAATTTTACATATATATATATCCAAATTCTAATTAATATAAAATATTAATATATAAAACCCTCATCCCAGAAGCCTCCTTTATATCCTCACACAGTCAACACCCTCCCTCCATAATTCCCATTCTGACTTTAGCCAGCATTGAATGGTTTTTCTTGATTTTGAATTTTCTATAAATGGAATCGTATAGAAGGTATGTGTCTGGCTTACAGCATTATGTTTGCAAGATTCATTCATGTTATTCTCTATAATAATTGATCACTGCTGTACATCATTCCATTGTATAAATAAACCATACATCAGTAAAACATCTATTTATTCTAATGTTGATGAATATCTATGTTGCTTCAAGCTTTTGGCTATTATGAGTAAAGCTGTTATGAACATTTTGTACGTTTCATGGAACACATATACACTCATTACTATTGGAGTTCTGAAGCACTGAGGATGGACATTTTCACCTTCAGAAGATACTGCCAAACAGTTTTATAAAGTTATTTACCAATTTTCATTTTTACCAGCAGTGTATAAAAGTGACAGCTTAACTGCTAAGTATTCTTATTATTTTTAATTTTAATTTCTGTCTTTTCCTAAAGTTCTTGTTAATCCAAAGTATTTTCTGCCATTTCTGACAATTCCTTTTTTCTCCCTTTGAGCCTCTTTAATGGATTCTTATTATTAGTTGACCACATGGCAGGACTTAAG
Source organism: Mesoplodon bidens (assembly GCF_964165515.1). NCBI lineage: Eukaryota > Metazoa > Chordata > Mammalia > Artiodactyla > Ziphiidae > Mesoplodon > Mesoplodon bidens. The sequence goes on from NC_138178.1 coordinate 158,040,380, forward strand.
CCTTTAAGTTGCAGTTTCCTGAGTGGCAGTAATCCAAGAGGAAGTGGAAGAGGAAGTGTTCCCTTAAACAGGTCACATGGCTCAGCAAAAATATCTGAAAGGTTCATGCCTACTTACTCCCATGCCTACTTGTACCCCTCAGCCATAGGGACACAAAAACCAGTCTATATCAAGTCCATTTTTCACTCAGGCAGACCAAGGACTCTTATACAAGGACAGTGTCAACCTGCCCAGTGGGGTCAACAGATGACTGCAGGCTAAAGTCTGCCTATCATGAGGTGATGTTTTCAAGTACTCTTCATGAGGCTATAATTCTATAATGCAAGCACCACCCATATCCACAAGGGATAGAGCCACACACTACTCACTCCACTTAACTCTTATAAAACATTCATGTCTCTTAGGGTAAAATGTAAATCAGATTTTCAGCAAGCTAGTTACTCTGGCAAACTTGCTTCCTCTTTCTAACATATTTTCTGTTCTGTATTTCTTTCAAATGGCTTGAAAATTTCATTGTTCTTTTTTCATTCAATGTTAAGGGGAAAAGTAACATTTCTTATGTTTGTTAACTCATCCAAGTTCCCATTAAAATAAGTTGTTCTTTTCAGAGACAAATGATGAATTGGTATGTTACTGAAAGAAGAGATATTCCATGCTGCACCTTGTACCTGTTTAACTTCCCGTACAATGGCAAGCAGAAACGTTTATAAGATCAAGTATATTTGAACAGAGAAAGATGTCAGCTGTTAAGTATCAAAGGTAATATTTCCTTGATATCAGCCTAGGCTGTCTTGCTAGTGGCTGACCTTTTACTACTGTATTGTAAACAAAGTATAGTCAAATGTTGATCTCTGGAGCCACTTGAGGTTTTTACAGCTCTCTGAAACCTATCATAAAATGTAGACTTGCATATTTCCCTTGATATATATTTTGTAGCTCAGTTTATGGACGGTTTACAAATCATCATATATATGTGTAGAAATATGGATGATTTATAAGCACACATATTCCTTCTTCCACTATATAATTCTAGAAATAACTTAACCTAAACTATTTACATGAGTTTGAGATTATTTTTACTTGCAATCATTTTTGGTCTAGAATATTAATTCAAGATGTTCTCTATTCTAGCCTTCTGCCAAGAGTAAGAAGATTTAAATCATAAGCACATAAACCTGAAGCTATCCTAAACAATAATTTGTTGATCCATGCTCAAAAGAATCTATTTCAGAGTTTTGGGAGTAGAAAATAAATATGTAAAACAATAGATTCTCAAGACAGAATAAAAGTATAGATGTCACCTAAACTAAACCACCATTTCATTGCTTGAATGTCTTCTCTGATCTCAGTTAAGAATTGAACACTTCCAGAGTGCTCCACAAAAGCTCTCTATGTTGAAGTAAAACCTTTCATTTAATGGTTGTCCTGATCCTAGTTGTGCCTTCAGGTTCAAACAGCACAGATTTTAACTTTCTTTCAGTGACAATTCTACAAATATTTAAGGGTCACTCTCCAGTCTTCCCTGTAACTCACCTTCCTGGATTAAACCCCCAGTTCCTTCACCTGTTCCTCATATGTTGGGTTTTGATTACCCTCCCAGTTGCCACCACTGTTTTCTCTACACATTCTAGTTTGTGGCAAAGATAAATATTGCCAATGTAGTTTTGTTTGAACCATTCATGAGAACAGAATGTCTTAATTCTTGACATTAGACATTCTTTGAAGTGACAGTCTACGTTTACCTTAACATTTTTGGCAAATAAATGTATGTATATATAAAAAATATTGTTCACTCATGTGAAGCTTATTATTAAAAAATTCTAAAGCTGTTTTACATATTGTTGTTGAGCTATATTTCTACCATTTTAATTTGGGAAATTTGATTGTGGGATGTCAAGGGCAACCATGGTGGATGGCAGTAAATGGTGGATTGAAATGGGCTAAAAACAAATACTATATTTAATATTATTTATATTTTAAATTCAACCATTTTTTTTACTTTGTTAAAATCTTGTTGAATTCTAATAAGTCCTTCCAGTTTTATAGCATTAAAAAATTTTGTCAGTATCTTAGCAGTACCCTTATCTAAATCTTATTAAAATTTTTTTCAAGGGAGCTTAGTTTTAAATAGATTCATATATAATTTGATATACAATGTATATTCTTTTGATAAAAACCTTTATTCAGTTATAAATACATCCAGATAGCTCTAGTTCTCCAGCTTATCTGCATTGATAACAGAATTTCTTTCTTTCTTTCTTTCTTTCTTTCTTTCTTTCTTTCTTTCTTTCTTTCTTTCTTTCTTTCTTTCTTAATAACAGAATTTCTTAAAACGCACCTTTGAGAGGTCTCATGGCAATACAACGTCACTGATCACTGGTGTACCCTTGATGGAACTGGTTACTAAGAAGAAGTCTTCTTCCCTCATCACAGCTTTCTATGTTTTCTTCCTAGTGCTTTACATTTTGCTGAATAAAGCAAACTTCCCACATAAAAGTCAACCACCAATGATATGTTTTCCATATAGAACATTTAAATAATTGTAAAATCTAATTCACTAACATTTATATTTTACCAAGTTAGCAAAAAAATAAGTGAAATTAATCTGATATGACCTGTTCTTATTCCCAAGTTTTCTCAACTCCTAAACTTCCATGAAGGTGTAGAATTTGGCGAAGAGAAAAAAAGCTATCCAAAGAGGAATTTTAAAGTTTTCTCTTTTTTAAAACAATGATGATTTAATCCAATGGCTATTAATTCTTTTAATCATTCAGTAAAGAATTAGGTTACCTTTCAATGATTTTGTTTGCTTGTTTTGTTTATGGCTTTTTTGATGTCTCAATGTGCTGAAGTTACTCTCATTGTGAATGGCCTGGTGTAGTTAAATGGAAATCTTATCTTGGCCATATTTCAGAGGAAATTCTCTTTTATTTTGAGATATCTATATGTCCATATCTTTATATCTCTTCCCAAATACCAATAATCCAATAAAAGAAGTACTTTACTTCAGTTTACCAGTTTAGACTCCATAGTTCCTAAGGACAGCTCCTAGGCTCTGGAAGAGTCAACATGAAGTTCAACAGTGGCAAGTAGGCAGTACAATGATAAGTTTAGGCAGAGTTTTGTGACATTCTCAGTAAAGTGTCTAAAAAGGCATTCTGTTTTGAATTGGCTAGGTCACGTCTGTCTTCATAAATCTCTTCAGTGAGCTAACTACTAATGTGATCCATTTCTTATTTTCAGGTTTGGAGCAGGCTAATAATTAAAGATACTCTTAATTACTCCTTTTAACACTGAGAAGGCTGCAAGGGAGAAGGGAGGTTAATAATATTTTAGAACTTCATACTTCTACAAAATGATATATATAAGACTATTCATTGGAGCCTTTTGAAACCAAAATGTTTCAGCACTTTCAATGTCCTAGACAATTTTTTAAGACATTTTGTACCTCTCTATTTACTTTAATCTTCACAATAACCCTCTAAAGTAGCTATTAGTGTCCCTATTTTATAGGGACATCCCTATTTTATATTAGTGTCCCTATTATATAGAAAAATTGAGGCTCATGGAGTTTATTATACAAGATATCTTGATTCAAGTCTTACAGCTATTGATGATTATAATCAGAATTTCTTAGTTATTTCTTAACTTCTAAATCTCTACTCTGTATAGGAGATACGTAGACCTTTTTCTGAAAGGTCTGGGTTATCCATGAATAAACTATCTTATATACTTCATGACCTCATCATTTCAAGTTGTGTTCCTTTTAGACAAACAAACAAACACCAAAAAAAACCCTACCAACCCCTTAGCATCAGTTTTGGCTTTTTGGGTTGGATATGAAATATTTCCAGAACAAATGGAATAGCTGAGACTATCAAAAAATGTAAGCTATTTGCTTCTCTTCACTGCTTCTTTCATGACTGAGTGAATATTGCAAAAACACAGAAGCAATGAGAGATGATTCATGATCAGTCCAGGATCACAAATCCAAAACTCTTTAAATAAGTCTTAAAGTAGGTGAGAAGTTTCACAAGGCCTCACAAGAACATTGTAGAAACCTCTCTTCTAATGCAGTATGATATTAAAATGATGAAAAATGTAACCTAAAATGAGATAACAAATAAATTTTAAGCTTTGGCGATATTTCTGATGCAAGAGCAATGATTAGAGTAGGAACGCAGTTTAAAAGGTCTACCAGTAGTACAAGACTTATTATGAAGAAAAACAGCAGTCTCCTTTGCTACCTTTATTTCCCCCATCCTTCCATCTTCAACATCATATATCAAAATAACTTGCTTATGATGATGCTTCTTACATTATTTTCAACTTTAGAAATTATCAACCAAATATCAAATCAGTTGAGGATTTAACTATTTTTTTTACACTTCCACCATAACATGAACAATCTTGCACCCAGTATTTCATATGTATATGAATATATATGTATATATTTTGGTTTATATGAATATTCAGCATTTATATTACCATGACTAAGTAAATAGCATGTATAACTAAGCCATACACATTACTTGTGTTTCTCTCAAATTTTTATTTTGCTTAGATTTTGTTTTCACCACAAATTTATTACTATACTATTTCTCAATTTTCTTAGAATCCTCTCAGTAGAGTCAAACATCCCAAATAATCTCTCAATTTTATCCTTTTCTGGATCTCTTTCTGAGATCTTCCTGACCTGCTGTGGGATGGACTGGTTGCTGTTTAAACAACTCACATCCTGGACTCTCCCTTCAACCTCATCTCAGGGAGTTCCTTCTACACTCTTGATTTGGACTCTCTGTTGATTGGTCCTAGTGCCTATCACTGTGTAATTTGTTTTCCTCTTTTGGTGGAACATATTCTCAAGCAGACTCCTGAGGAAGGGTGTTCTTACAGGAGTGATTATGACTTTTGGCCACCTTTATGATTAATTGAGGGCTTTCCTGCATAGAGAATTCTACATTGTAGCCTGAGAATCCCCCTTCTCTCTGTTTCTTCTACTCATTTTTCTGTTTGCTTGCCTTTGCCTCTGCTTTTCATATAGTTGCAGTTTTGTGAATCCTCAGATGTCTGATCACAAGTTATAGTGGAACACTAAATTCTAACTAGAAACTGTGTGCCCATGGATGGGTCGTGTCAATGTGAAATAAACTGTAAAGTAATCTGAACGAGGCAATTTCTCTGGAGACATGATAAATTGAATAAATAAACAAACAAACAAACAAATAAATTTTGTCAAGGAAATTCCACATCTTCTCTATGCTGCTCAAAGTATATTTTAATGCATCACAGCTGATAGAAATGATAGAAAAGTATGTCCCCACTGGTTGGATGGCTACTATTTCTACATGCATACAGCCTTCCTACTGTTCCATTCTTCTGTTGGCCTATGGTTAATGCTATTCTCAGGGATTGATAGAATGATATAGTCAGTCTCTTTCTGTCTCTAGGAAAAATAGAGATCTTCTTTCCCTCAAAATTGTTCAAGTGCATGGTTGGACTGGGTTGGAATTGTAATTTAAAAAAAGGTTTGGAGTGAAATGTAAGGATATAATAGGTAAGCTATAAGATGTATTCATTTTACTCTCAGAGAGGAAGTAGACAGCAGGAAAATGTGGGTGGCTAGTGAATTACTCAGAGATTGCTTCTCTTATTTAAAGGCCGATGATGCCCACACTTACTTTGGAGAGCACTGTTATTATTTTTTAATGACATTATTTATACCAATTTTAAAGTAAGTTATCACAATTTAGTCAGATGTTGACATAAAGCAAAAACTTCATTGATTGTTTTTTCCTCTCTCCCTTACAGAAGAAACCATATGAAAAAAGATTTAGAAAATATGAAGACTACTCATCTCTCCCAGTTCTGCTCACTTTCTCTATTTTAAATGGCAGCATCAATGAGAAATTATTTGCATACATATAATAATTAATCAAAATTGACAATTATCTCTAGTGATTTACATGCATGGAAATTGATTCTTGAGATATTTCTTTTTTGCCGTTTGATGCTGTAGCACAGATTTCCCCCTTACCAGCAGCCTTAGACTAGTTTCTCCAGAAGCAGAGTCTGAGGCAGTGTCTCATGTGCTACTGTTATTTTTTATTGGGGAGTGCAATCTTCATAAGGAGGAATGAGATATAAGAGGTGTTATATTAGATTTCTAGGGTTATCATAACAAAATACCACACTGGGTATTTACATAACAGACAAGTACTTTCTCACAGTTCTGGAGGCTGGAAGTCCAAGATCAAGGTGTTGTCAGGTTTGGCTTCTTCTGAGGCTTCCTTCCTTGGCTGGCAGATGGCTGCCTTCTCATTGGATGCTCAAATGGTATTTTCTCTGTGTTGTGCAAACCTGGCATCACTTTGTGTGTCGAAATTTCTTCTTCTTGTAAAGACATCAGTCAGATCGGATTAGGGCCCACCCTCATGGCCTCACCTTAACTTAATTACCTCTTTAAAATCCTTATCTCCAAATATAGTCACATTCTGATGTACTGGGAATAAGAGCTTCACCATAAGAATTTTTTGGCGGGCGGGTGGATACATTCAGCCCATAAGATGGGGGGATAAGGTAAGAAAGGAAGAATAACCAATAATAAGTACTAACCAGTACTTGTGATCAAAAACAAAGTATTGTTTTATTTTTCAGGGCATGTTCTGAAAATCTGTTTTAAAAAATTGCTTTTCAGGACAGTCCAGGCAGAAGAAGGAAGAGAAAATAATACAGCCACCAGTTTTGGTGTCCCATTAGTCAATGTTTTGCTCCGTGGGCTGGTAATTTCCTCATGGGCACTCGGGTTTTGAATGCTTAGTGCAGGGTGAATCTAGGGAGTATCATGGAGTACAGAAGCTCTGGTATGACAGTATGGAGATGAAGCACTGTCTGGCTATATTTACATTAGGTTGTTTGGAGGCCCTCAGAGCTGGCCAATGTGTTAGAGGCTGAGGCAGGAGAATTACCTGAGCCCAGGAGTTCTGGGCTGCAGTGTGCTCTGCTGATCAGGTGACACACTAAAATGGCATCAATAAGTGAGGTATCCAGAGCAGAAGACAATAAGCTGACAAAGTGCAAGAGACAGGTATCAATATGTGAGGCACCCAGAGCAGAAGACAATAAGCTGACAAAACTCAAGAGCCAGGTGAAGTCAAGAGAACCTGATTGTGGTGTTTTAGAGATCCTGAGATAGTCTTTTTGTGACTTATTCCCTCTAACTCTGTTTCCATTTCTCTAAAATAGGATTGTTGCAATGCTTACTGCAGATAAGGCATGTCAAGTGCTTAGCCTGAAGCCTGACACTCAAAATATATTTAATAAATATAAACTAGTGTTATTGCTAAAATCCCTAATCCATTAAATGGGAAGAGTTATTTGGTGGACTAGAGATAATATATTCAAGGCACCAAGTGTTTGGAACATAGTTGATGGTAGGTAGCTTGTTTTTATTTTTGTCATTATTATCATTGTTATTGTTATTGCTATTAAGCCCTATATAGGTTAAAATGCATCTTCTATTAGGGAATTTTGAAGGTTCACAGAAATAAAATACATTTATCAAATTTCAAATGAAAAGTCGGAAGATGACAATGAGGAAAGGGGGAATTATTTTTAAAAGCATTCCTATTTGGGGGGAAAATTCACCAATATGGTGTCATCTTTTAAGATATTGATAATATGATGCTTTCTGTATAGGTTAAGCCAAAATAGGTAAGTAAAATGCACCCATACATATGGAGTTCCTGGCAAAGTGTAAGTTCTCACTAACATCTAATGAGCACCCTGGCTCCCAAAGGATTTTTGAGTGTGATTATTAATACTATGGTGATATTCACATAGTATTCAAGGTCTGGCTTACAGGAATATAAGAGACTAGACAGAGACCTTATCATGGAGTCCCAGACACGGATGAATTTCTTGTAGGAAGCTCTTGTGTAAAAAGAAATTGAAGGACTTAACCTCCTATATATCATTATGTTGCTTACTAAGAAAAGATTGTTTCAATACAGCCATTTGCCTATTAAACAGTTTTTATCTTCTGAAGACTGCTTAATATTCTTTAATATTTTATAAAACAATCCAGAAAACACTGAGAAATACTCACTGTACTATTTACTTGATATACGGAGATATAGCTGTTAAAAATAGCACTTTTTAAAAAAGCACACACACACACACATATATGTATATGTATAAAGTGCTATGGAGCTAAGATACAAAGATGAAACAAAAATATGTGGTGAAGAATAGAAGAAATGGAATACCACTGAACAACTGGGAAAAGAGGGAACACAACTCAAAAAGTACTTTCTAAACAAACTCCATAAAAACAAATTTTTCAAGATTTGTACGTATTTTTATTAGACATCTTTATCATTCTTAAGAAATGGAATCTCTGGAGACAAAGAGCTTCTTGGATATACAAAAGAAAGAGGCATTTCATAAATCTTAAAATAGTTGTTTTGAATAAATTTTCATTAAGGTAGAGAAAATTCATGGCAATTATTTAGAGTGGGTGTTATCTTGAAAAGACTTGGTTGTCAAAACAACAATTATTATAAAAATGAACACTGTAGAAAGGTTTTTAAAATCTCTTTTATGACATGCCTATCATTTCCCATGGGAGATGCTCAGATATTTTGAATAGGAACACCTATTAAAAATTGGGGCTCCAAAAACAATTTCTATTTCCTTTTATTTAATTTTATGCCATTTTAAAAAACATATATGCCATTAAATTAATTTTTTTCATTGTTAAATGTAGCGTTTTGATGGCAAAGACTTACTTTAATGTCCTCCAAACTATCTCTTGAACTATGATCATTTTTGTAATTTTATTCTATTTTAGTCCTCTTTATACACCACAGATAAGTGAATTAATGGATGTATTTATGTAAAATATGGCCTCATTCCTATGGCCATCCTTAAAGCCCACATTTACAAAACCACCTTACTAATAATTGTTGACAGAATAAACTTGGGGGGAGTAGGTCATTAATTTCTCTAGAGAGACATGCAAATTAAGTCCTCATTGAATTATGTCCAGATGCATTATCAAATGTAACCAGCATATAGGTTATTGATATTTTACAACTCTTCAGGATGAAATAAAATATTCTTCATAACATTGCCCAATATTTTAAATATTTCCTCATTTTTTTCTGAAAACACTGTTCTTCTCTAATCATCTGAAATTATGCAAAACATTAAATGTAAAAAAAAGACACATTTATTGTGTATTATGTTTGGATGCTTTATGTTTATTATCTCACTTAATAACTGTTAGCAACCCTATTTCACAGATGCAGAAACTAAAGTTCAACAGCATATTTGTATGCCTTACAGTATATTATGTTGACAAAAGATAATCTTCATCCATGTTTAATTATTTCTCTTGGTTTCATGGCCTACCATCTGAAATGTATTTATTGATAGATATTTTATGTTAATCTTGCTTAAACTAAACAAGGAAGGTGTCAGTCCATAACCTTCCTCAAGAAGTAGAAATTATTCAGTACAGTTGTGCCAAAGCCCAGTAGTAGTAAACGTAGAATTTCAAGGTACATGTTGGCCAAGACAGTGTCCCTTATTTAGTACTTATATCTCTTAGATTTGTATATTTCAATCTACTTTTAAAAATATACCCTGAGAGATTAAAAAATGACAAAAGAGAATGGGTATATTTTAAGCATTATGCTCTACACTCAGAAATAAACAGAAACTCATTTACAATCCCATGAGAAAAATCAATACTCTGTAGATTCAGCTTTTCCAAAAATGCTTATTCACTAATAGGCACTATAAACTCTTACCAGGAGACTTTTGTCAAGAAGTGTGTGAATAAAAACTCAGCAAGGTAAAGTTGAGGAGTAAAAGAAATAGAATTAAAGATAAAAAGACTTTTTCCCAAAACCACTTTGTAAATGTTTGAGCATTCCCTGAGCTCCTATATATCAGTCCCATTTGACCAGATCACCTGGAATTCCTTAATTGTTCTCTGTAGTTAGGTTCAGATTTAAAATCAAGTATTTGCCAAACTAGGGTGTTCAGCCTCATTACTCCACGGTACATGATTTTGGGCAACTGGATAAATTCAGAAAATAAAATTAATTTTTAGCTTGCACTACGAACTATTAATATTTGCTATAAGGATGAAGGAAGAGAGAGGAAAAGATTGAGTGAGTACAATTATCATTAAATGCAAAGAAATGAATTCATAGTGTCCAGAATTTGAAATCAAATGATATAGAATTTCAAAGTTTGGGAATTTATTAAATTGTGTGTCTTGGATCACAGAAAATGGAGATTGCACTTCTCTCAAACAGATAGAATTAACACCTCTATCCATTACACAGTCTCTCATTAAACCTTCATGAATGCTTGATTTTATCATCACAGTGGTTATAAAAACTTTAGGGCAGGTCAAGATATATTCTTAATACTAAAATTCTTTATCCAACTTAGATTTTTTAAGGCAAAGATTTGCACTGTTTTCATTTCAGAACTACTGTGCCTTTAGTGAATGGTACCTTCAATAAAGTAGGACCACAGCAAATGCTTTTTAAAGTTCAACCTTGCCTTGCATAATTCAAAGACTCAGTACATAGAGCAGTTAATGAATTTTTAATTAAGATTTTATTTTTTAGAGTATTAGCTTCATAAAATAAAAGGAAAGTATAGAGATTTTCCCATTGCCCCCCTGCCCCCACACATACATAGCCTCTCCCATTATCAACATCCCTTACCAGAAAGGTACACTTGTTACAATTAATAAACCTACATTGACACATCATAATCACCCAAAGTCCATAGTTTACCTTAGGGTTCACTCGTGGTGTTGTACATTCTGTGGGTTAGGACAAATGTAAGATGGCATATATCCATTAGAATAACATCATACATAGTATTTTCATGGCCCTAAAAATCTTCTGTGCTCCACCTATTCATCCCTTCTCCTCCTGCCAACCCCTGGCAACCACTGATTTTTTCCTGTCTCTATAGTTTTGCCTTTTCCAAAATGTCATACAGTTGGAATCATACAGTTATGTACCCTCTTCAGATTGGTTTCTTTCACTTAGTAATATGCATTTAAGATTCTTTCATGGCTTTTCATGACTTGATAGCTCATTTCTTTTTAGTGCTGAATAATTATCCATTGTCTGGATGTATTACAGTTTATTGATCCATTCACCTGCTGAGGAACATCTTGGTTGCTTCCAGGTTTTGGCCATTATGAATAAAGCTGATATAAACACACATGTGCATGTTTTTTTGTGGGCATAAGTTTTCAGCTTTTTTGGGTAAAGAGTAAAGAGTGTGGTTGTTACATTGTATTGTAAGAGCATGTTTAGTTTTGTAAGAAGCCACCAAACTATCTTTTAAAGTTTCTGTACCATGTTGATTCCCACCAGTAACGAATGAGAGTTCCTGTTGCTCCATATCCTCACCAGCCTTTGGTGTTGTCAGTTCTATGGATTTTGGCCATTCTAATAGGTATATAGTGGTATCCCATTGTTGTTTTAATTTGCATTCCTCTGATGACATATGATGTGGAATGTCATTTTATATGATTATTTTCATCTGCATACATTCCTTGGTGAGGTGACAAAGTCTTTAGTCCACTTTTTAATCAGATTGTCATACAATGTGATTTCTACAACACCTCCATTAAATAGGTATTATCCCTATGTGACAGATACAAAGCCAAAGGCTTAGGAAGATTAAGTATCTTGCTTGAGGTCACATATCACCAACTTGAAGAAAGTAACAGTAATCAATTCTGTATGATCCCAAAGCCCATGTTAAAATCACTATGCTTAAATGACTCCTATTTAAGAGACCAGAAATGATACATTTGTCTAAATCTGACTCAACCTAATATATGAAAGCATATTTTAAAAACTGAGATATAAGCATTCCTCCAGACAGGGGAGAGGGGCTGTGACTGGAGTTAATAGTTAATCATGCCTACATGAGGAAGCCTCCATAAAATCCCCAAAGTACAGGGTTCAGAGAGCTTCCAGTTTGGGGAAGCTTTGGGAGGGTGACACATACCAACTCCACGGGACAGAAACTCCTGCACTCAGGACTCTCCCAGACATTGTGCTCCATATCTCTTTGTCTGGCGCTTCATATGTATCTTTTATCATATGCTTTAATAAACTGGTAAGCACACAGTGTCTCCCCAAGTTCTTTGAGCCACTCTAGCAAATTTATGGAATGTGGGGGTGTGTCATAGGAACGTCTGATTTGTAGTCAAATCAAAGAGAAGTTCTGGGTAATCTGGGGACCTATTACTTTCTTTTTTAAAAATTTAATTTAATTAATTATTTTTTTTTTAGGGCACCTATTACTTTCGATTGGCATCTGAAGTAGAGTGGAAGCAGTCTTGAGGGACTGAGCCCTTAACCTGTGGAATCTGACACTATCTCCATGTAGATAGTGCTAGAATTGAGCTAATTTGTAGGACAATCAGCTGGTGTCACAGAGAATTGTTTGGTGTGGTGGAAAACCTCCACAGGTTTGATGATGAAAAGTGTTAGAATTGAAGTGTGCTGTGTGAGTAGAAAAGGAGACATGCAGTGGGGAAGACTGGGTAGTTTCTCTAATAATCAGTAATTCATTCCTTTTCAGGGATGGGGTCAGAGACAAATAGTAGAACAAGAGAATCTCCTAGTGCTATTATCACTTAGGAAATTACAAAGGTTTTAGGAGCTCTCTCCATGCCAGGAACTGAGGGCAGAGACCAATATGTATTTTCTATTATCTCATACTGATATATGCAATAACACTGATGAATCTCAAAGGCAGTACACTAAGTAAAAGAAGCCAGAGTCACATATACGATTCACTTTATATGATTTTATTATATAGGTAAAATGTTAAAGACAGAAATAGATCAATGATTGCCAGTGCTTGGTGATAGTGGGAGAGAGTAAACTACAGAGGGGGATAATAAAATAATCTTGGATGATAGAACTGTCCTATATCTTGATTGTGCTGGTGATTACATGACTGTAGGATGTAACTCATAGAACTATATTCTTAAAAGGGTAATTTTTACTCTAGGTAAATTCTACCTCAATTAAACATGAACATATTCCTTAAAAATCTGAGATATAAAGCTAATGGAAAAGAAGGAGGAACATATTTATTAGTTACTATATCCCTTCTTGTATTAGTTTACTAGGGCAGCCATAACAAATTACTATAAACTTGGTGACTTAAAGCAATATAAATTTATTCTCTTACAGTTCTGGAAGCTAGAAGTCAGGAATCAGAGTAAGTATCAGCTGGGTCATGCTCTCTCTGAATGCTTCAGGGAGACTGAATACATTAGGGCCTACCCTAATTCGGTATTACCTCATTTTAAATGAACTAATTATATCAATAAAGACTGTATTTGTTATGGAACTCAGGTTCTGCTGCTCACCATTCAAAAGTCAATACTCGAGAGGCAAGTGTTGGTAGAAAGGAAAGTTGCTTTAATCAGAAAAATCTGGCATCTGGGGAGAAGGCAAACTCGTGTCCCAAAACCAAGTCTGAAGTTTCTGCTCAGCCATGAAAGTTTTAAAGGGAGAAAGAGGAAATAATCTCAATTAATCATTAAGATAGGATGTCAGATTCTTCATCATTTTTCTGTTGTGTGCAGACCTGCTGACTTCTCCTGATCTTTCTTTAGGTTCTGTCTTGTGGTATGGTCCACCTGCAATTGGATGCTATCTTGCCCACGTGGTCTGCTTGCAAATTTGCTAAGGGGGAGGCTGAGGGGAGCAAGTCAGTCATTATTTAACTACTTAATTCTTCCTTCATACTCCTTTTAATCTAGGAAAGGAATCAACAGGTTAGGCAAGGTATTGCATACATTAGGTAGAGCAGAAGTCAGGAGTTAGGTTAAATGTTACTTAGTGATCTCATTTTTATACTTAACATTTAAGGGGAACAGAAATAGGCAAGCAGAAATGGGACAAATGACCTGCTTACATGTTTCCAATAAGGTTACATTCTGAGATTCCAGGTGGACATGAATTGGGTGGAGAGCACTATTTAACCTATTACACTCCTCATGGAAACTATATATATTAAGTTATATTTTTGGCATGGTGATTTTATGTAGATATTTCCAGATATTTTTCTATACAATTAATTATCTTGAGAAAAATCTGAATGGCTGAGATTCCCATATCATAAGTGTGTAAACAAAGTTTAAAATGAGTAGGGATGTGAACAAGAAGGTTAGATTCAGCATCCAAATGGAACAGCTGGGACACATTTGGCACAAGATTAAAATCTTCTAAAAAGATATTGCAAGAATATTTCAAATAATTCTAGCTCTCTTTATGAAATTGTCAGAGGACCATTTTATAATTGGTCAGAATTTCTGTGTAGCTTTTATCTAGAAGCAATAATTCCAGCAGTGCTTGTTCAAATAGCTTTATTTGCCAATCTCCACAAATTCCATCTGGTTCTAGTACTCTGGCTAAATACATACAGGACAAATAATTATGGTTACATAATGTTTCCCTGAGTAGGAGCAGATAAGCCTACTTCTTAATAAGAATATCAACATTTCCTTATATTCACCAAACACTTATTTACAAATTCATGTTTCTTATATAAAAATTCAACCTTAATTCTTCACCTTTGGGCAATAACATAAAGCAAATATGATATTTTGGCAACTCCAAGCCTGTGTTTCAAATGGTTACATGTTTCCACTCTTTTTCTCTCCTGGAACCAAGCCTAAACAAATCAGGGCTAGACTACAGTACAATGAGAAGCATATTGCCTATTCGCCCCATTATTTTATTGACAATCAATTCCCAGACACGTTAGTAAGGCCATCTTTGTCCAGTTGGTCTCAGCCAAGCTGACCCTCAGACATAAAGACTGGACAAAGGAGTCCAATCAAAAACAGCCAAGCCTGGCTCAGATTAGCACAACTGCCTTGCTGACCCAAAGACATGTGAGCAAAAACAAATGTTAATTGTTTTAAGCACAAGTTTGTCGATAGCAATGTATATTGATATGATAGGGTTAAGAAATACCCATAAGCACCATAAAAGAGTATTTGATGAGTCCCTGTTAAGTCAATGTAGATGTGCTTCCATATTTTATTTCAGTAGAAGAGACACGTGGGGGATCAATAGCACTTAATTAATTCAAATCAAAAACTATCCATAATCAATTCTTTTCTAAAGCAATGGTCAGTCATTTGCTTCCCGTTATGTCTTCACCATTTTATTTTTATTAAATTTAGATTCTAGAAAATGTTTCAGTTAAAAACATAGAATTCATCATTTTTTCTTTTTTTGCTTTATTGTGCATCTTCTTTTGCTGTTTAAAATATGACCACAGCAAAAGTACTAAGTGCTCACTGTGGCAATATCCACCTGAAACATGCAAGGGAGGCAACCAGAATATCTCATTCAGATTATGAGATGAAAAGGTGATCAAGAGTGATAGAACTATCTTTCATTAAATTATGTGTGCCTTTTTTTTTTCTCTCTCTCTCTCTAGCTGTCTAAAATGTTTGGCTAATTCTCTTTCTTTTTTACTCTTCACCTATGATCGCTTCAGTCAATGAATCTCACTGCAGTTATATTCACTTTAAAGCAATTAATTTGCACCTTTCAGATTATGTAAAAATTGTAACAGGTAAATTACTTTCTATCTCTCTTAATTCTAAAGGATTTTTCCCCACAGATTATGCCTTCCATCTACCTTCTTGAACAGAAGAACACAAAACTTACCAGATGTTTTGAAGAAAAATCATTTACTTCATTGTAATATGTTAAGTCATTTCATGATGATGATGCTGGCAATGAAACGTAACCCCTCCAGGCCAGCATGTGATATTACTTTCTCTAGAGAGCTGATCTTCTTTGTAGAATGGCATTTCATGATTATTATTTATTAGCAGGGTCTTTTCAGATGTAAAATGAAGATGTACAATCGTGCCAGATTGCTAATAGAGACACTATGAGGTCACACTATGTTTTTTTAAAAAACTTAGCTGCAAGAGATATAGAGGTTTCTGAGAAAATAAGATTAACATTGATATCCAAAGCCCTCACCCTGTGTAAAATAGTTCAAATCAAAACTACACATGTTTAAAGGTCAATTATTGTTTGGTGATTCTGGTTTGACAAGTAGACCGACTTGAGTCTGATTCCAAAAGTCCAGGTATCTCTCTCACATTTGTGAAATTAATTGACCCTTCTGTGGCTTTACAGAGGCCAAAGTTTGAATAAACCTTGGAGAATGGACTTATTTACCACAGAAATTATTCTTTGCTTTATTAGTAGAACAACTTGAAAGTGTTCTGTTTTATTTCTATATGCAGAGTGTAGAAATAATGAAAATCACTTTCTGAGCTGAAGTAATGAAATTGGAGCACAACAAAATCTCATTTTCAGTCATGATCCTCCTAAGGTTCTGTCCATCATCTATTTCTATTCTCCATAAAATTTATGGGAATATTTTCAAATTCTATTCATTGTTCTCAAGATTAATGTCTTCTATTACAGAACCTGTGTAAAGTTCAACACCTTTCTTCCAATCTTATTTTTCTAAAATTTAAAATAATCTAGATATAGCCTCAAGTCATTTTATTGTTTGGTTTGTCTTTCTGTGACAACTATCACCTCTAGCAATTTTGATTCTGCCATTGTTGTCCAGAATATGGCTCCAGAAGTGCAGATTAATTTTAGAGACTACACATGGAAATGCCAGGCAAAATTAACCCTCAACTGAGAAAGTTCTATAAAAGAAACTTGAAAGTTCCTCAAAAGTTGGTCTCAGCCCAATTTTCTACCTTACGAGGCAGTGTAACCTTTGCTTGATCCAAAATGCTTCTTGTCAGAGTATAGCAGGGTGCACTAAGACCCATTTATGAAGCTGCATTACCCTAATTAAACATCTCTCAGGCTACTGCCACTTAGAAAAGAAACAATGTTTGCAATTTTGGGTGTCTGATCATTTCTCTCTTTTTCTCTAAAAGTTACAAGTTTATTTCCTGCCATCCAGTTGCTATCATTTTTTTCCCTTCTGGCTACTGTTTTTCCCCTAATTATATTCAGCATTACGCTTTCATAAAAGTACTGTTTTTCAAAGCTTTGTATATTAAATGATATTTCTTCGAAGTATTTTCTTTCTTTTAATTGAGAGTGTTTTTCTACCTTATTTAACATTCTATAAACATTCAAGAACAAACAAATGAACAACAACAACAAAAAAAACCAGGAATGATAATTTAGAATGTTACTGTGGGGTGAGTTGTTTTATTTGAATAAGTATGAAATCTAAATTGTTTGAGAAAGTTACAGGATAAATCCAATGCTTAACAAAATTAAAAAAAAACAATTTAAGTTTGTGGACAGATAAGATCTAATGACAAAAATGAGTCCAGATGAAATAAAGTATACTTAGAATGACATGGGAAGGATATATGAAGTTCAGAATATAGTTTCTGAGAGCTACCCAACAAACAAACAAAAAGCAAATGGAGAATTCATCAAAGTAGCTTAAAATTAGGAATTAGGAAAAGAGAATAAAATCTAATGCTTTTGCTATGTCTAATTCATGACAGTCTTTCTTGAGAAGGATATATAAAATAGAAAGGATGAAATTGACTAATGTTCAGCAGAAAACTAAGAGTAAAGTTTTAACAGTGTTAAAAACTCAGATAATCACTTATTTTTTGACATGAAAAATTTCTTATAAAGAGATGCTGTGAGATGGATGCTTTGGGTCTCTGTTGAATATTATTGTAATGTTTGATGAAAAGTCTTATAGAATTTAAACATATCAACCAAGAAAGTCAGAGACATAATATATAAATTCACATATATATAATACATATAAAATATATAATATCTATATTTAGAGGGTGGAGAGAAGGGAAGGAGGGAAGAAGAGAGTATAATAAATTCCTATTGCCTTTTTTTCAGTAGATAAATATGTACAATGTTGTAAACATTTGTGCAATATTTGCTACCAATTAAAGATCTGTCACTTGATGGAGGTAAATTTATTTATCATGTTCTTCGGCAAGTATTTTGGGAATATTTATACAAAATGTTTCAGCTATACTGAGAATTTATTACAGAAAAATGGTGATTAATTTTAAAGCAGTATCTTGGCCTGCTTGACTCTGCCTGCCACTCTTGAAAAATCAGCAGTGTAGACTTAAGGAGCCCCAAGAAGTGGAGTTCTATGTCTTAGCTGAAAGGTTGTGTTCCTATCTGTGTAACTCAATTTATAGCCAAATCTACAAAGGATTAAGATAAAAAATGTACAAATTCACTTCATGGAGCTGGGTCAGAATTTCCAAATTTAATACAATTCCCATTTGTACTGCAATTAGTGGTAAGGTATATCATAAATTAGATCAGTCTTTCAGCTCAAATGAGTTACCATTCTTAATTCTGCATCTTTCACCTAGAATCCGATAGCACTTTGCAGGAAGGCAGTTTATAGGCGACTCAGTACAATCATAATTTGATGCACAATTAAAATACATCTAACTCCACATAAGCTGATGATCTTCAGTTTTTCAAAATTCCTCAAGTTACCTAGCATATCAGGCAATTTATATTTTTACTTTTAATTTTGATTATTTTAGCACAGAAAAATTTTGAAAGGAAGGCTTTTTTTTTTCAGCTGTTGTTGCTGTTGTGTTTACCCAAAGAATGATCTTTGCTTAAGAATCCACAATGATTTTCAAATATTTACTTTGGTAAACATGAAAATAGTTAGTTGCTATTTTTTTTTTTTTTTTGCGGTACGCGGGCCTCTCACTGCTGTGGCCTCTCCCGCTGAGGAGCACAGGCCCTGGATGTGCAGGCCCAGCGGCCAGGGCTCACAGGATCCTCCCGGACCGCGGCATGAACCCGTGTCCCCTGCATCGGCAGGCGGACTCCCAACCACGGTGCCACCAAGGAAGCCCAGTTAGTTGCTATTTTTAACATGTTAACAGAAGAACAGAATTATTTCAATACATTGGTAGAGTGTTAACCTGTTAAGTCCATCATTCATACCTACTAAGAGGTTAAGTACTCTATGAAAAACTATATGAAAAAACACAAAAGTGGATTCTGAGCGGATTTAAAAGTATGAAGACACATTCTTCTTTTATCCTTGCCTACATAGGGAAAAAACACAAATTAATACATAAAAATGCAATTTAACAATATTTGTTGGAGATTTAAGAATTCTATTATAAGAAGCCTAATATCAATCTGCTACTAGTTAGCTATACATTTTTGAACAAGAAATTTGCCTTCTTTGTTTCCTCAATTAAAATTCATTTATTTATAAATATTTATTCATTATATATAACTTAGAGTGTAGTCAGAATGTTTCTGAACTCCATGGAACTGTGACATTCTAAGCTAGCCTATGGACTTTAGGAAAAAATAATAAATATATGTATATTTACATTAGCTTCTATGAGAGATATAACTAGTCGGAGTCCAGTGGTGTTACCCTTGGGTGAACATCCCTCTCTTGTCTGAGCCTCCTTCCTGTCTGATCCTACCCATATGTAACTTAGAGTATGTGTACCTTGCTAAAGCACTGTGCTTTGACTTTCATGTGAACACCTTCAACAGCACAGAGGCTGTCTTTCTCGAACAGAGAATTTGGTAATTATGCACTACAGTAATGGAAACAATATGAAACTTTTAATTGATATTTTTTCATATTTCCCTTTCTGAATATATCTACCTTTGTATTTCTTAGTTCACAAATCATGAAATGGATTCAATCATAATGAAAATGTAAAAGAAATCAGAAATATAAAAAATAAATGAATTATTGTAGATTATTTGAAATCAAACTCAAATTATTAAGAGTACCAAGAAACAAAAAGTCTACCATCAAAAATCATTGTAAACATAATCAGTTAACACTCAGACAAAAATCAATATATCTTCCCAGAGGACAGCACAAATGACTCATGTCATTATACTGTCCAGGTATAACCCCAAAAGTCAACCTAATAAAATTTATTGAGAGAGACTTAAGCTATTCAAGTTGTTTCCACATATAACTGTAATTTGGAGAACAGTTAATCACATTCAGTTATGATCTTTTTCATTCTAACAACAAAAACCTGTGACAGAGAAGTATGAAGGGAAAATTAGCCTCTCATTTCATGGAAGAGCAGACCGGATGTAGAGTAGTCGATAAGCACATGGGCTGTTTATGTGTGCACATGTGTGTACACGTATGCAAGTCTGTGTGTGTGTGTGTGATGTGTTGAGTGTTCCCCACAAACTTCTTTAAATAAGTTTAAAATTACCAAGCCAGTTTTCTGATGATTTCATATCTTAAATGTATTCATTTTAGTCATGAAAAACATAGTGCTTTCATAAATTAATTGAGCTTTAAGTCCAATTTCAACAGAATGTAAACCAAAAAAGACAGACAACAATAGCATTACAGATTGTAAAGCCAAAACCTTTCTTGGGGTGTGTGGGGAGCAGTGAGGAGATGCAACAAGTCTGGTAATTCTCATCCAAAGACAGAACTACCCAGTGACCTTAATACTAAAAGAGGTCTCTGGGTGAAAGAAAGAATTAGAACTCAGCTTTGCAATTTCACTTGACTGACACATTTGTCAGTGTCTTTTGGGATTCAGCTGACCCACCTTGACTGAAAGCCTAGCTGTATTTCCAAGATCTAATGAAGGGCTGTTATGTTGCACTACTCAAGTTTGGTGCAATCTTACATTTAATATCATGGGTTAAACAGGACAGAAGCAAGTGTTGGATGAAACCGTGTTTTTCATTTTGCCACCAAGGCTGATCTTATTACTTACCTTTGAGCTGTTGGAAGAAAATCTTAAAGATAATTTTAAACTTTTTATAGTTTGCCTGTAACTTTGACCCTACAGGATGAGAAACGGCTGCAATATTGTTCAAGATTATTGCCATTTGACAACTTCTGCCAAAATAGCAAAGATTCCAAATGTCTCTGTCTGTAGATAAATCTGCAGGCTTTTTATTTTATTTATTTACTTATTCCCATGGGAAACAATTCCAAAGAGAGTTGGTTATATTTAATATTTCAAGACTAATTAATTAGAGTAGGATTTAGGTTCCAGCTAATAGTTACAGTAATTGATCATGGAGTTCATTTTCTGCTGAGGGCTGAGTAGGTGTTTTGCTGTGCATATTGAAGATCGAGCAAGATAATTCTACTGTATATTTAAAAAATTTTTTTCTTGAGGTAGCTATTGTAATAAATAGATGAAGCTCAAATCGTGACCAAACCCGTTGGCTATAGCTCAAACTCCTTTTAGTAGAAATGCCATGTGGGCATTATTTGGCTCTGGTTTATCTTCTTTTATTTTCCATTTCAAAGGTTGTCTTTCCCCCGGAGAAAACTGTGTTGTTGTCTTTTCTACTCCAGTGGTTCTCCATCTGAGCTGTGAGGAAGTAATTTGATTCTTTTCTATTGAAATGGACTAGAAAAATCAACTCAAGTGGAGTGAGATAAACTAGTCACCTGGATTAGGACAAGGGGCAGAATGTGTCTAGGAGATTTTTATCCTGTGGTGACTACACTAGGAAAATTTGAAACATGACAATTACATTGAGCCTCCCTAAACTTCCCCTGCAGAATCTCTATCCAATATTTATTCTCCATGAGCTCTTGCCTGTAAATTGGTCGCCGCACTCCCCGGTTATTTCTGTAGGGTATTTCTCCTATTAGGGGTCTTTGGAGGCACAGGTGTACTTGGTTAAGTTTTCTGATGACAGAGGCCAGCTAATTGAATTTCTTCATCTTTAGGGTTTGGTTTTTCCTGTGGAAAAAGTGTTCCTTTTAAAGAATATAATACTCTAAAACATACACATTTACTCAACTTACTGAAAATTTTGGAAAACAAACTGCTTAAACCTAGGTTTGTTTAGATACAACTTCCTCTCAGAATGAATGTGGAAACTATTTCACATCCTTCTAAAATCACGGGAAATAAAAAGGGTAAAAGAAACTAATTTATATTTTTATAATTATGCATTTTATAAATCACAAATTTGGTCTCTTTGCAAAATAAACACCATAGGTGACATTAAAATATAGCTGCTATCTTGAATGAGTGGAAATCATAAGAAAACAATTTGTTGCTTTCATGCCTTTTAGAGTGGATTTCTTTTCAGATAATCATAAAATTCAATAACTGTATTCTTTTTATATTTATTTTGCAATTATTTATAAAGCACTATATGGTAATTATAATAACAATAATACCAAAATTTATTAAGCATTTATTAATTGTCAGGCAGTATATTAAAAATTTTCTAAACATTGGCTTGTGGTATCTGTCAAGTTCATTATGGACTAAATAATTATTATGTTAAACATGCTGAAATTGAGGCTAAGTCATATTAAGTGGTATACTCCATATTCACACAGCAAAGACATGGCAGAACTGAGATTTGAACCTCAGTGGTTGGGAATCCATTGTGTCATGCCCAATATTAAGTGTGTAAATCCAAAATTGAACAATGTAGGACGATATGTCTTATAAGGTTAACTATGCTTAGGAAGAGGAAAAAAATTAATAAAACACCTAACTTAGGTGTTCCTTAGGGTTAAGAAGACTGCTAGGGGAAGGTGACATTTATACCAAGAACCAAAGAATGAACAGGATTAGCCAATTAGCCAATGTGGGAGGGCAGGGTGGTTGTATTAGTCAGGACCTAAAAGGAAATGGACAGTATCCACAAAATAGGATAATTCAAGGGTAATTTAATGAAAAATACTTACAAAATGTGGGGATGCTATAGGGAAGCCACAGGAATAGTATAGTATCTCAGGAGCAGTAATACGAATGAGCTCCATGGATGGCAAGGGGGGGGAGTACTTTGTGAAGAATGCTTTTTATGGAGCCAGAGCCCCTCAGTCCAAGTACACAGTCATGGTACTATGCAGGGAGGGAGAGGAAGAAGAAGAAGAGCCCTGTCTTCAATCTCCCTCCTCTAATTTTCTGGTGCTGTTCTTCACTGACCAAACCCAACTGGACTACAGAAGGCATGAGGTCTGTGGATGTAATCAAAACAGAGCATACTCTGGAATTTCTCTGCAGTGTGAAGGTTAGCAGTATCTAGCACAAGAATATAGATAGAATCATTGCAGGCAGAAGAAACAGAATGTATGAGAGTCCCAATATAAGAATATATCTTATCCAAGGACATGAAAAAGTCAATAAGCCTAAGCATAGATTATGCTTGGGAATGGGGTGGCATATAAGAATGTTTGATGCATTGGGAGATGGTTCGATTAACACTAACAAATTAGGCTATCAGATCATTTACAGACTTGGAAGCCATGCAAAAATATTCCCATTTTGTCTAAGGAGCAAGATAGGGACTTGGAAGGATTTTGAGTGCAGGGATTAACATGACTGTCTAATTCATAAGCCGCCAGAAGAGTAAATTGGTGAGAGTATGGGGAAGACCTCACTATCTTAAACAATATATTCGTGTTACACATCATGTGAATATGTCCTATGAGTACACGCTCATAGCAAGGCTCTGTGTAATTAGATTTAAAACATTATAAAGCAGTTTGAATCCAATGTACAGACATTATCATTTTAGGTAAGCAGATTTAAAGTGTTTCCAAAGAAACTAGAGAAAAAATAGGCTCTAGGACATCCCTGATATTCAGATGGGCTATGTCCTTCAACATCTAATTTTTTGCTAGTCCTTTATTCTACTCAATGCTATCTCCATTGAGAGTCACCTGTTGAGTAGCATGGCTCCTGTGCATATTTTTAAACTACCAGTTTAGCTGTACCATGTTCAGTTGGCAAGCAAAACAAAGCATATGATTTGGTGTTTGAAGGACTTGGGTTCAAATTCCAGCTTTATCAATTACTAGCTGGGTGGTTATGAGAAAGTTCCCTAAACTCTGCAAACATGTCTCAGTTACCTCATTTGTAAAACAGCAATGAGGTAATGGTAGTGTGGATTCTTAGGTTTGTGGTCAAAGTTAAATAAATGTAACCTCTTGTTAGACTCAGACTATGATGACACATTCAAGAGGCATATTCTATTACTGAAAGTGATTACAAACCAAATCCTTTTTTGCTCCCAAGGCTTGAGACCAGTTGGTATGTCACTGGAATCGCTATATCTGTGGAGAAGCACATGTAGCCTGACCAACACTGAGATGTTCCCAGCTTCCACAGGCCTTGGCAGCTGGGAGGCTCCCAATGTTTGCTTCTGCATATAGTGTGATAAAGAGCCTCTCTCACCTGGGATATACTGAATTTATCAGGTTTTGAACCTTAAAAAGAGTTTAAAAGAGCACAACATCGCTTCTCCAAATATCCTTGGCTCTGACAAGGAGCAGCTGCCAGAGAATCATCCAGAGATATTGCCCAGCTCCTTGACAGTGGCCTCCCAACCATTAGCAGATCAGTCCAGAAACTGATCAGCAAAAGTGCATGGATACTTGTGCGCATGCCCAGGTAGAAAAAATCTTGGGTTAAAATCACAAATTCCAGGAACCTGTAGTGATATTAAGGTATCATGTGGAACATTGTAAAATAAATCCATTAAGGTATTTAAGCAAGTACTAAATGCTTAGCATTGTACATAGCTTTGAGAAATGTACAAAATGGGATGTATCTCATGGGCATCACTATCAACTAATATTTGATTAAGTTACAACTTTATGACTATCTATTATGCTCTTCTGAGAGAACTTCAGGTCATATGGATGTTTGACAAATGTTAAGTCTCAGTTTGTTGCTTGTATGGAATTTGACTATATTGACACATTCCTTCAAAGAATAAAACCACTTGCTGAGCCTTCAGAAACTTTACTTATTGTACAAATAAGTACTATAAGTATTGTTGCCATCTTTTCTAACTGTCTTAACCCTGTAATGGGATGTGATTTGTTAGGATTTAAAATAAAGTTTTTATTTTTTTTACTAGATTTTGAATTTTAAAATATAAATAGATATAAAAAGAAAAGAAATACATTTTTTTTCAATTAGAGATAGTTTCATTCTCCCCATCCCCAAATAATAACAAAGACATATGAAGTAAGCATAATGGAAGCAAAAACACAGAGAGAAAAACAAAACTAAAGAAACCCATCTAAATAAATACAAATAAAGATGTAGAAGGAAAACATAGCTGGCCCAATGTATGCTGATAACCTTAGAATTGTACGATGCAAAGCAAATCTGCCCTTGAAGTCTTCAAATTGACATTAGTTCCTTGTGTGCTATTATGTATAATTTATTTTCTTTGCTGGTCCCAAGGAAGATATTCTTTTATCTATTTGACTATTTTGGAGGGTGGAAATTAGAGAGGAAAATTAAAAAAAAAAAGCTTCCTTGTTTTTCTTTTGTTCTTAGTTCTTTCCTTGTACCAAGATTTATTTTTAGTTAGGTTTTTTTTTTTCCTATTAAAATGACTTGCTATTCAATCAGGAGTGAGTGAATCAGCTTACAAAACTAAGTATCTTTAGATCTAAATCAAGTTGTATTTAACTTGAACTTTTAGGTGAGAGCTTTAGATTAGCTGGAAAAAGATTTTATTCCTTCTATTTATGAAATGTTCTATTTTCACATTCTCAGGTTCCCAGCAGGGATGAGTATTCATGCATCAAACTACAGTTTCAAGAAAAACTATTATTTTCTACTATAACTTTAGACCAAATTTGTTATGTGACTGAGTCTATCAATCAGCAACTAGGGTTTCAATTTTTTAATACAAACTGACAAATAAGTGTTTGCATCTGTCTATCTAACCACAAGTATTTGAGACCCTTGTGGATAAGATTTATGCCCTGATCTTCCTAGAACTAGTCTTCCTTGAATCATAATTTCTTAGTACACAATTTCCCCAAGATGTTGCATGGAACAGATTTGACAATCAGTAAAATTTATGGAACAGATCTAATAGTATCATGGGTTTGGCACATCCTTTTCCTCAAACATTCTCCAAGAAGTAAGGTATTAGAAAAATAGAGAGTCTTCAAAATATTATGAGACAACAGATTTCACATATTTCTTTTATTCTTTTTTTCTTTGTCATACATAAAAAGGTAAAAGGTATAAGGTAAAAAATTACCAACCATCCCTTTCCCCAGAGATAAATGTAACTTTCTGTAACCCGTTTATCTCTATCCACCTTTAAAATCATGCCTTTTAATGATAACATCTCATAATTTTTTTAATGTTAGCTATTAGATGCTAATACTTAGGTCAAATTAGATGCCTACTTTAGCTTGCTTTAAGCCACAGATATATACTTAGCACCTACTCTTTACAAGGTGCTATGAGATGTCCTTTATGTAGGTAATTGATTTTTATATATTGACCTTACATCTTGTGCCCTTGCTAAACTTGCTTATAAGTTCTAGAATGTTTTTGTACATTTTTTCAGATTTTTCTATGTAAACAACTATTGCATTGTCTGCAAGTGGAGGCAGATTTCATTTCTTCACTTCAAATCTGCATGTTCTTATTTATTTATCTTGCCTTGTTGAACTGGGTAGGATTTCCAGCATAATGTAATTAAGAATGGTAAGTGTACGGCTTCCCTGGTGGCGCAGTGGTTGAGAGTCTGCATGCCGATTCAGGGGACATGGGTTCGTGCCCCAGTCTGGGAGGGTCCCACATAACGCGGAGCAGCTAGGCCTGTGAGCCATGGTCGCTGAGCCTGCGCGTCCGGAGCCTGCGCGTCCGGAGCCTGCGCGTTCGGAGCTTGTGCGTCGGTAGACTGCGCGTCGGGAGCCTGCGCTCCACAACGGGAGAGGCCGCGGTGGTGAGAGGCCTGTGTACCGCAAAAAAAAAAAAAAAAAAAAAAAAAAAAGAATGGTGAGTGTGGAGATACTTGCCTTATGACCAAACTTAAGGGAAAAATACTCTTTCACTACTGTTATCTAAAGTTCCTTGTAGATAATCTTTACAAGGTTAAGGATGTTTCCTTCTATTCCTAGTTTGCTGAGTGTTTTTAGCATGAATGTGTATTGAATTTGGCAAATTATTTTTTTCTATCTATTGAATTTACCTTATATATTAATAGTTTCTTCTTTAGTCTCTTATGAATTACACTGATTTATTTTGAATGGTGAATTAGCCTGGTATTCCCAGTGTAAACTCAGTTTGGTCAAGATGTATTTTTTTTAATAGATGGCTGGATTTACTGAGGCAATTTGCTTCTCTCTTCATGAAAGGTATTGCTTTCACTAGCATTATGTCTTTCTTTGGTTTTGATATCAAGGTAATACTAGCCTCATAAAATGAGCTGGGAAGACTACCCTGATCTATTTTCTGGAAGAGATTGTGTCAACTTGGTATTATTTTTTAAATGATTCATAGAATTCACCAATAAAATTATACTGACCTTGGGTTTTCTTTGAAGTATGAATTTATCTTATTTAATAACTAAAAGATATTCAAATTATCTTTCTTCTTGAGTGAATATTGATAGTGTGTTTCTTTCAATGACTTGATGAGTTTCATCTATGTTGTATAATTTATGGGCAGAGAATTGCTCTTAGTCTTTTCATTATTTTTTTAGTAGTTGTAGATTCTATAGTGATTTTCTATTTTCAATCCTGATATTGGTAAATTTTATCTAGCTAAAAGTTAAACAGTTTATTGAACTTTTAAAAAACTAGTTATTGGTTTCAGAGATTTTCCTTGAGAGGTTTTCTCTTTTTATTTCCATTTTTATCTTTATTAATTCATTTTTGATTACTTTGATTCAGTGTTTTTGTTTTTCAAGTTTCTTATGGTAGAAGCATAGATTTTTGGCTTGAAACATTTATTTTCTTTTCTAATGTAAACCTTTGATCTTTCTGTTATTAATTTCTTGTATAATTGTGTTATGGTTAAAGAACATACTTTGTATGGCTTATATTCTATTAAATTTGTAAAGGCTTATTTTATGGACCAGATTATGATCTGTCTTAGTAATGACTCATGCATACTTTAAATGAATGTGAATTCTGCTGTTGTTTGTTGGAGTGTTCAATAAATATGTCAGGTCGAGTTGGAGGATAGTGTTGCTTAGATCTTCTATATCTTGCAAATTTTATGCTTTTCTGTTTTACCAATTATTCAGAAAGGAGTATTCAAGGATCCATAAATAACTGTGGATTTGTCTTTTTCTCCATCAAATTCTATAAGTTTTGTCTCAATTACTTTGAAGCTTTATATTTAGGTTTATATGCTTTTTATTTTGCTGTGTTTTCTTGGTGAACTGATCTTTTATCATTATGTAATACCCCTTTTTTTATCCTGGGTGATGTTTTTTCTTCTAAAGTCTACTTTGTCTGATATTAATATAGCCATACCAGCTTTTTAAACATTTGTGTCTATATGATGTATATTTTGACCCCTTTTCTTAAGAGTAATTTTGTATAAATGTGTTTATTTTAGACAGCACATAGTTTTATCTTCTTGTTTAAAATCTAGTCTGACAATCTCAATAGTTGGCCTATTTATCACATTTACATTTCATGTAATCTTAATAGTTTTTGAAATATAAACCAATTTGTAATTTGGTCTGTTGTTTTCTTTACTTTGTTTTTTATTCCTCTTTTTCTTCTAGCCTGCATTCTTTCAGTTTATTTGAATATATTTTCAGCAATACATTTGTTGATGGAAACAAGCAATAAACAATCTATAATAGGGGTAGGAAAGAGTTTAATTGAGCTAAACTGAGGACTATAGCCCAAGTGACACAGATTCAAGAAGCACTTGAATTATGTTCCACTGGACTACAAAATGGGGGAGGCTTATGAAGGTAAAAACTACAAAATTACATAAGTTTTTGTCAAGAATTATCATTGGAGTTGGTGAGAAATAAGAGTGCTTATTAAGCAAAGGTTGGTTGAGGTCTGGAATGGTTGCTAGATACAAGGGGAGAACTTGAAACCATAAGGTTGCAGCTGTCAGCTGGCAGATATTGTTTTGAGAACAACTAGTGGTGTCCTTTAGTCTGATACAGTTCAGAAAATTCAAGTTCTCAGTGATGCAGGAACATGTCTGAAACCATATCCACAACGACTACCTGGCTCCATTTTGGATGCCTGAACCACAGTTACACCATTTTGATTTGTAAATGTATTCTTTTCTTTAATGGTTAAAGCAGATGTGCAATGCATGTTTGATAGGCTACAGATAGGCTGTTTTAGTTAGCATAAAGTTTAAGTTAAATCACGTATAAGCCAGAATGACTCTGTGTATCTCAATACATAAAATTTTCTTACACCACGTTTTATTTCTCTATTAACTTTTTAGGTTGATCTATTTGTAGTATTTTTAAGAAGTTGCTCTAGGGATTGCTACATACATATCTGATCTTTCACAGTTTATTTAGAGTTAAGCTTTGACCATTTCAAGTAAAACGTTTATACTATAGTTGCATATTGTATCTACATACATTGAAAAGCCATCTAAAATTTGTTGCATTTTAAAGATCTTAAGAGGAGAAAAATAATCTGTAATATTTACCTAGATATTTACCATTTGTGTTACTATTTCTTTATTCCTGAACTTCCACATTCTCCTCTGATAAAATCTCTCTTCAGCCTGAGGAACCACTTTTAACATTTCTTTTAAAGGATGTTTGCTGGTGCTGATTTCTTTTAGTTTTTCTTCATCTGAGAATGTCTTTTTTGTTGCTGTCATTTCTGACAGGTATTTTCAGTAGATATAGAATTTGGAGTTGACTGTTTTTTTTTTTTTTTAACTTTTTAAGCACTTTAAAAGATGTTCTTCCACTGTCTTCTAGCCTCCAAGTTTTCTGATAAGAAATCTGTAGTTATTTAAATTTTTGTCCCCACATATAAAATACTAGCTTTCTCTGGCTCTATAAAGATTCTCCTTTGCCTTTGATTTTCAGCATATTGATTATGTTTTGAATGGATGAAGTTTCTTTGAACTCCTTCACTATGTGCCTTTATGCTTTTTTCCAATGTTTGCAAGGTCATTACTTCCTCCTATTTTTTATGAACCAAATGTTTTTTCTTTCTCTGGATTTCATGATATGAATAGTAGATGATTTGATATTGTCCCACAAGTCTTTTAGAGTCTTTTTTTTTTAATTTTATTTTTTCTCTTTCTTCTGTCTTCTGTATTAAGCTATTGAGACTGTTCTTGTGGGAGTGTTGTAGTTGTGTTTTTACTTCAAATATTGTAATTCTTCTTTCTAACATTTCTAACTGATTACTTTTTAATAGTTTCTATTTCTCTGCCAAAAATTTATATCTTTTCATTTATTTCAAGAACGTTTATCTTTACCTCGTGAAACATGGTTATTACAGCTACGATTAAGCCTTTGACTAATAATTTCAATATCTGGGTCATCTCAGGTTGGCTTAGCATCTGTTAATCATTTTTCTCTTTGAGAATCTGTCACATTTTTCTTTCTTCTTTGTATATTTAACAGTTTTAGATTGTACCCTAGATATGTTTATTTTTCTGTTTGATTCTCTAGGTCATTTCACAATCCTTTGTGGAAAGTTGATTTATTTTTATTTTAGTAGCCTATCAACCAAGTAGAGTTTAGATCAGAATTTCTGCCTTGTTTTTGTAGGTGGTTATTTCAGTGTTACTTCAATTTCCACAGCCTTTGCTCTGCCTCTTTTGGCCTTTCCCCTATATATGTAGCTCAGGCATAAGCCCAGGGCTAAGGTTGTCTCATATATAATATCAGGGAACCACTTTTCCAGGTCTCCAGGATTTGTTTCACAATCTCTGTCTCTCAGGGTTAACTTTTCCCAGTCCTATAAAGGCAGGGCTTTTTTTTTTTTTTTCTCAGAATTTTATTCCTAAGCAATGTTTCACAATCCTTACGACCGGAATTGTTATCTGGACAATGCAGTGTAAAGTGAAAGAAGCAATAATGATATCCCCATACACTCTTTGGTCCACTGGGGATAATTTTTTTTCAGTTTTTCTGTACAGAAAAAAGTTTATTTTGCTTTTTTTTTTTTTTTTCTGGATTTTATATGTGTGCACCACAGCTGTTGCCCCTGCAACTGCAGTTCTGCAACTGAGGACACTCTTAGGGTAGGGCTGGGAGGGAAAGCAGATTTAAAATAAAATATAACAAAATAAAATAAAATGGAATTGAAAGGAAAGAGAAATAAAAAAAGGAAAAGGAAAAGAACAAAGAAGAGAAGGAAAGAAAAGGAAAAGAAAAAGAAGAGATTCCTATCCCTGGTCCTCTAGCCAGAAATAGATGGGTACTGCTACTGTCCAAGCCCACTGCACAATACTACACAAGAACTGCTTTTAGGTAAAATCTGGGCAGGAAAAGATATAATTTCACCTCTTAAAGATCCATTCTTCAAGTTTGTCTCCCACTTCCATTCTGCCTACTATTACTAACTTTTCAAAATCCAAGGCAGTTGATTTTATATTTCCTTAAAATATTTTAGTCATAATCAATGGCAGAGAGAGGCTGTAGTGGGGCTCTTCTAGCTTGACTGTCACCAGAAGACTTCTCTAGAAATTTTTCATGTAAATACTTCTTTTTTTTCCCTTTGTATTAACAGGCTTACATTACTATATATACATATATGTAGTTGACCCTTGAATAATGTAGGTTTGAGCTGCAAGAATCCACATATGTAGTTTTTTTTCTATAAATATATAGTCAGTCCTCCATATTCATGGCTTCCAAATAGTGGGATTCAACCAACTGGTGATCATGTACTATGTTTATGATCCTTGATTTGTTGAATTAACAGATGTAGAATAGAAGGATATCGGGTGCCAACTATGAGACTTGAGCATCCCTGGATTTTGGTGTATGCATGACATCAATAAACACATTGATCTTTGTATGGTTTGTATGTTGTCCTATTAGTAGACATTCACATTTGTACAATTTTTTCATTGTCATAAAAAATGCTGTTATGGATATTGTTACATACACGTTTGTGATAGTCAGTCTACATTTTCGGTCACCTCCCTGATTATTTGCTTAAAACCTTTTTCCAAAGTGAAGCAACTGTGACAAAGTTATGATCAGTTTTTTAACATGGTGATACTTTTTGCTATAATTCCATCTAAAATAACACTCTACCACCAGTGTAGAGAGTTCTTCCCTCTCCTGCTCTCAGAAAACACTGGGCAAGATCACTTTTAAAAAGAATTTTTAGTCTGATAACTGGAAAAGAATATATATATTTTTTAAATTGTGCTTCCTGGTGTTAATGGGTTATATTTCCAAATGATGGCTAATAGATTTTGACCTTTTTTGTGTTTCCTGTTCTATTGACATCATCCTTTTTGATTCATAAAAATTCTTTATGCTGTATTATCATAACATTTTATCATTTTTATTTACCATTGTTTGCCTTTGACTTTATTCACAGACTTTTATGTCAAATAATTTTTTAAATATCGTCAATCTAGTGATGATTTTTTATTTTGATGTCACACTTAGAAAGTATTTTACATCCTCATCATAATGTAAGATTCACACACAGGTTTTTCTGTATTTATAGTATTGAAATTGATTTTGGTATAGTGTATAAGACAAAAATGTAATTTTTATTTCTGTTTTATTCAAATGTTTTAGAAAGCTTTCCTAGTATTCAATAGGCATTTATTAGTATAGCCACATATTAGTCAAAGCATATATAAAGTACTCATTAGATAGCAGCTGTTTTTAGTTGACAATATTCTAGCCAAAAGTTAAGAATTTTTTCTAGGCAATCTTATATTGGGTTCAATTTTTAATTTTTTGTAACACTTTTTGAAATATTGAAAGTACTATTCAAACCCCTGTAGTACCTTGAAGAGTTCTTAGAGAACTACTCTTTGGTTCATCAGTTACACAAATTGGGAAACAGAAGTAAACTATCATCCTTTACTTTTGGAAAAGACAATGTGTTTTCCCAAAGAGGGAAGTTAAAAGGCACAAGATATTTTGCTTTGGAAGAGGAATAGATCTAAATGACTAGTGACCAAGGTATTATAATATTTGAATACCACATTCATTTGAGGTTTTTTTTCAAGGCTCACTTAAAAAAAAAAATCTCAAACCATAAATGATATAGGCCAGCAACAAATTGCATGAGTATTTAGTGGAGGAAAAAATTTAAACGATTGAATCAGACCACAGTTTTCTAACTTAAATTAGAAAACTCTTTATGAAAATCACTGAACTTACTTCTTCCTAAATAGTAACTAACTGTATTAGAGCATTCTTTCACCTTCCTTCTAACTGGCCTGAGCAACAGGCATGTGACGCAATGACTCCAAACTTTACTTAAAGATAGAGTCAGACAAGAAGCAAGGACTCTCTTCTGAATTTAAAGAAGTAAAATAGCCTTAGTATTCACTGTATGAGCTTCAGTATTGCCTTTTGTTTTATAGTGCGATTTAGATTTCCAGCAGCTCTAGGTGCTTGGCTAGGCTTTGGCAGATCAGGGCAACAAGGCAAAAGGGAAAAGGGCAAAGTGAATTGAGTCATTGGTGGAAAATAACACTGGATTATGGCAAACATAGTGCAGTGGAGATTTTAGCTGCTGAGTGCTGAAACATCCCATTAAAAGTTACAGTTTGGATGATCTCATCCCATTATTGTAATGGGATAGATTATTAGGTGGATGGTGTTCTTTTTATTGCTGGGCTGTTCTTACATGATGCTCGGGATTTTAATATTGTACTCACATTGCAGTAGATTCAGAGCAGGAAGAAAATGAGGAAATAACTAGTTCTGGGCATAACTGACCTAATCCTGGGTTATATTTATACATAGCTTTACCTGGAATTCCACTGAGCAAAGACATATAAGAATGACATATAGAGGAAGGAGAGCAGTTGAACAAATGCTGTAATGTAGCCTCAGCCTTAAATTAAATCTGGACAGAGGCAAGATTGACAGAGGCAATTGGAGCTGCATAAAGTGTCTATCTGCAGTGGGTCCGGAAAGCTGGGAGTTAGAGAATTCTAAAGTGGTCTGAAAGACAAGTACAGGAAGCCCAGATCAGAACAATAAAGTTTCTACCCCAGCTTGGCATGGAAATATCCGAAGGCTAGCTTTCGTGTTGCCAGGTTTAACCAAAAAAAAAATACAGGACCCCTTATATTTGAATTTCAGTTAAACAATGGACAATATTTTAGTATAAGTATGTCCTAAATATTACATGGGACATACTTACATTAGGAAGTTATTTGTTGCTTATGTGAAATTCAAAATTATCTATGAGTCCTATATTATATCTGGCAGCTCTATGCCTAACAAATCCCTACTTTCTTATTAATTCATGATTCTAGAGGTCAGTAATCTCAGATAGCCTGGGATTGAATCTCCTGAGATTTTTATACTTCTCTGGTGAAGGGTGGGTGGAGTTAAGCTGAATAAGATTCAATGCAGTTGCAGAACTTAAAACAAACTTCTCTAAAGAAACAAACAAATTTATCTGAGTCCTCTAATTTTGGAATGAATGGCTTATCAATATATCGATAAACCTGAGTACGCTACCTCTTTTATAAATAAATTACTTAATAATGATGGTATAAAATAATAAGTTAACATGTGTTTCCTCCCTAGATTATCTCATCAGTATATTCAGCCATATAATATAATAGAAAGGCCATATCTACAAAAATATACACATTTTTTTGGAGAAATGAGGTAGTTGAAAATATTTGAAATGGTCTCCTTTTGACCTGTGGATTAGAACCGTTTGAGATCTCAAACAAATAATATTCCCAGATGATAGTAATCTTGACTTTCCACAGCCTACATGAAACTTTTCCCAATTATTTCTGGTTTTACTTTATTCTATAGTGCACAGAAATACATGCATATACAATCGTGTGAAATAATTTTGCACATTTTGACAATGAGCCATCATCGAATATTTATTGATAGGCTAATGTTTTCTGACAAGTCCATGTTAAGTTATAATAGGACTGCAGAGTAACTGCATTTTAACTCAGTTTGGGCTCTTGGGTAAAAATTTTTGAAAAATAATCTTCAAAAAATAAAGTAACATTGTTGTGGTGATAAGCTAGAAAGAGTGACATGGCATGAAGTTAAAGTTGTGGTCGACACACCTCCCTCCCAAACCTGCCTTGCAGCATAGAGTCGAGAAATCATTGGTCCAGGAGTGTGGCATCCATCCTTCTGTCTCTGAACCACAGTTGCTGTAGAGAGTGGAAAATGAGTTTCTACTGTTCTTAGGTTGCGACACAGAGCTGTATCTGCCACCCACTCTGACTTGCTGATTGAAGGCACATGAATTCTCCCAGGTGGCTCAGTCTCTACTTATTGATGATGATGTCACTTAACAGCTTTGGCTGTAATAAGCTGCCTTATTGACTTCTGCCTTGTCACTCTTCTAGCCAACTCCCTGTCACAGGCACCACTGTTGTGCATCAGTCTGCCTTTGCTTTATTGGCTTATTGATAGTCCCATCCATCTTCTTCAAAGAGGTTGACAGGCTGGCATTTGACTCTTCTGTCTTCCTGTGATTTTACAGCCTGCAGGATGGCTGCCTGAAGTCCCTGGTGTTTTACCCAAATAGCCAGTATGCAAACTACTTCTCTCCACTGTACCTAGGGATGCTACAAATTCTTTATGGAATTGTTGGCAAATCTTCGTCTGCATGTGTTGAGGTGCAAGAGGGAGCTACTATTTGACCTAGTAACAGCTTGAGACTGTTTTCACAGGTTCTCCCTGTGAGAAGCTCTCTGACTGTTGCACCAACAGAGCAGTGTTTTTCCCCAGGTATCCAAGCAGAGCAAAATAGCCGCAGGGGTGTGAACTGATTCCCTTTGGCTTTGTACAACGTCAAAACCATGTCCGAGGAACTCTGACAAGATTCTTTGGTACTGAGGGAAAGAAAAAACTAATTCCTAATACTAAACTCATTGATTTTCAAAGACAGAATAATAACAACTTGATTTTTTTTTTTTTAATTTAAAGTCAGTGTTTATGCCTCTGGCATGTGGGGAAATCATTTGACTTGTAAACTGAGTGTGTTTGATTTGGAACCAACCAAAGAGTGATATAGCATGATGTAATGAGAGCTTTCGTGGGAAAAGAAAAGATGGATTATATAGTAAGAAAGCTTTCAGGGATCCACACTCTTAGATGTCATTAGAAATGCAGTTTTATCTTATCCTTAATCGATCTTATTCATGAAAATCATCTAGGCAGCATCTGTTAAAGATGAATTAAGGAGTTATATCAGATGCAACCAAAAGTCTAGTAAAATAGTTTTTCTTTAATTTAATTGATCTCTTTAGGAATTTGCAGTACCTCTGGATGAGCTTCACACCAAAGCTTTTAAAACATGCTCTTTTCTTTTGAAGAACTGCATATGCCTTTTAGGGTAAACTAAAAGAAAAATTTAAAAAATCAGAACAGGAGCTTCCACGTATTGCACCATGATGATGATTATTACATGATTTATTTCTTATTAAAATTTATATAAAATAAGGATGAATTTACCATTACCAGATGAAAAAATTGAGTCATCTAGCTATTCTCTTTATCTCCAAAGCCCAGTCTGGTAACTGCTGTGTGGCATTATCTCACCCTGAACATGTAGATTTCTGGTTTTTATTATGAAAGTTTTGAAACAATAAAATCTAGATATCTAAGGCAGACCATGTTATGCCTGGGAAGAACAATAAATACTTTAAGACCATAAAATAAAAAAAAAATAAAACAATAAAAAAAATAAAACAATAAAAACTTTAAATTAATTTGATTTCTGATTATGATAAGGAAACAAGGCCAATAGAAAGTAATTAGGAGAAACTAGTAAAATATCAACAGATAAATCTTTATTTTTAACATTAATTTACTTTCAAGTCCTTACTCCTTGTTGTTACAAAAACAACTAAAGTATCCCTACCCTCACCCACCATCTTTAGGAGTCTGTCCATTATAGGTTTATTCCACTCTGCTAATGTTTTTGGAATATGATATTTAACATTCCAAACTCACTCTCTTCTCTTTATGAAACCAACATTTACAGCTTATTTGACAATTTGTTTTGCATTTTCCTCTAAAGTGGTAGAACAGAAAATTTTTAATGACTTGCACAGAACAACACAACGACATTATCTGTGAGGAGCTTAATGTCCACAGCAATACAAACTGAATATTATCTATTCAACCAGCACCTTGAAGTCAAGAATAGTACCCTGATATCAGAAACCAAATATAATTACTTGATAATACACCAATGTTTCCACAAAGTTTTGATAAATTATAAAAAAGCAAAAAAATAATCCTTGCTCCACAAAGCTGGTAATAGAGACCACTGAAAAACAGAATTGAAAAGCCATGTACCAAGGAAAAATATGATGTGTGTAGATATTTACAAAAATGGTGCTTCAGTCTTGACAACCTTGTGGACCCTTGACTATCTATATAGGTAACATGATTTATCTCATCTACTATTGTTGTATAGAGAGAGCACTAACTTAGAACATAGCATTGTATTTTAGTTTGGTAGGATGCCGTCACAGATTACCATAAATTGGGTAGTTTAAGACAACAGAAATCTATCCCCTCACAGTTCTGGAGGCTAGAACTCCAAAATCAAGGAGATCAGCAAGTCCATGCTCCCTTTGAGACTCTGGGTAGACTCCTTCCTTGACTCTTTCTAGCTTCTGGTAGTGGCCATTAACCCTTGGCATTCCTTGGCTTGAAGCTGCATTATTCTAATCCCTGCCTCCGTTATCACATTGTCTTCCTCTGTGTGTGTCTATCTCTGTGTCCAAATTACTGTTTTTCATAAGGCCGCCAGGCATATTGGATTAGGACCCTCTTTAATGACTTCATTTAACTTGACTGCCTCTGTAAAGACACTATTCTCCCTCTCCCCGCCCCCCCCCCAATCACATTCTTAGATACTGGGGGTTTAATTCTCAACATATCAATTCAACCCATGACCTATATGAGAGAGGGCAGAGCAAATATACTTCATGCCACACTAAGAGGGCTAAAATGAACTGGTTAAAGGAGAAGGTGGGAGAGAGTAGAGGATCAGGGCAGGCGTACTTTGTGTATTTCTGCTTGGATTAGAAACTCCTTATCAAAACAGACATGATGCCTTCTTCTGCTGTCTCTCAGCAGGTCGGGGATGTCCCTCACAATATGTTTGGAGAAGAGTCCAGAACATCTTACAGGAAGTGCCTGCTGCATCAGCCCTCCTCCTCTGGTAAGGAAATCAACACAATCTCCATTCATTTCAGCCTGCTCACAAGAGGTTTAGAGATGGACAGTGGAGTGACACGTTAGAGAACCCCTCGCCACCAATATCCAGTTGCTTCAGAGTTAAGGAAACACGATTCTCATTTATATTGCTCAGAAATAAGCCGTCCTTGAAGTTAGATGGTGTCTGGATCATTTAACATGAAGAAATAATGGAAAAAGAAGTTACTCTACTTAGTCTGAACCATGCTAAAAATGACTTAGTTTGACCTCCAAAAAATGAAGGAGTGGTGATGCCCCAGTGCTTTTTAAACGGTGGACATGATAAGCATTTTTATAGCAAGAAGCAGTAGAGAGCCCAGGGGCCTGCACAATCTGTCTTTCACATCAGGATAGAGCAGACAAGGATCAAATTAAGAATAGGTTGGAGACATTCTGTTGCCAGGAGAACATTCTCACTGACTCAAATTGAATAAAGCAGAAAACTGTTCATTAATAATACCGAATTATAATTTTATTTGGGAAAATGGCATCATTTAAAAATGAATTAATTCACTTTTTCTTTTTTGTTTGTTTATACATTCTTTTTTTTTTTAGAAATCATGTGTACTCAGTGTCTAAAGTAATATTTGCTATAAACCAAACTAACACATATTTATTAAGTGCCCACTGTGTGCAAATTAATGCACTTGGCTCTGGAATACTTAGGTTGAGAGGCCTTGGCTCAAGCTTGTTTTATTTAATGTTTTACTTTTTTTTATACTGTGCAATATTGGTGTTAAGCAGTTCATCACAACCAATATAGACAACAACTGCTTTAAAGGCAAGGAGAAACAAATTTAGCCAAATGCTGCATTTATTAAATTAAGGACAGACCATGAGGGCAGAGACCATGTGTGCCTCCTGTTAACTGGCATTCTGTAAGTAGAATTAAACCACTCTACAGAAATGTTGAGATGTTGCAAGTAAAGGGACAATTTTCTTTAGATGTCATTCTTCCTCCCCAAGTCTGCATTTTCAAACTCTGAGGTAAGTATTTAAATTGATTTTAAAAATATTTTTTCTGGCTCTTGGCAAAAATTTATTGATTAATAAAATAACACCTTTACTGTGTCATTTTTTATTACCTCTGCGGTTGGGTGATAAAAACATTTTAAGTCAAGTCCCTCCTCTTAAGGTTAATTGGGGATATAAAACATAAACAAATGGCCATGATATTGTGTGCTGTCTCCTGTGTTAGAATGACATGGGATCCAGGAATTCAGAGGAGAAACTGTATTATGGCAATGACCTAGGCAGAGTGAAGAATGTCCTAGTTGAGGTTAAGAAAACCAGATGTGTGTCGCTCTGTATTATCTTCTCTCATCCCCCTCCCACCCAGGGCTGCTGAGTCACTGGGAAGAAAACAAAGATATTTGTGAGCGCAATTCTCTGTATATATATCATTCTTCCTTCTCAGTGGGTCTGAACACTTCACTTTGAAAAATACTTGTGAGTTGTTACAAGAATGATTCATCTTCATTTTTTGAATCAAATCTTATTCACATGTTCCTCTTAAAATATACATTAAAATTTCACAGTTCCACTGTGCTGTGGTTTTGACTCTGCCGAATCAAAAACTCCCCAGCAACTGATTATTTCCATTTCTCTCTTGTATATTCCAGACCGATAATAGAGAAGCAATAAACACACTTAACGATGGAGTGTACATTGATCAGTTTTTTCTCTCACCTTTCCATTGTGTAGTTGACATAAAGGACTTTTGGGAAGTAGATAGCCGATTTGATGAAGTGTTTAATCTTTCAGTAAAGCTAAACAATGTAAATGCTTATAAGACATTCATCTGAGAATTTGGCCAATGTGCTTCTCTAGTTCTGCTAATGACATGATCCTGGCCTCATTTGAGATGTTTAAAGATGAGCAGAAGTCTTACTTCTGAGCCTTTTCCTTCTTTTCTATGACTGCCTTTCTTGTACCCTTGCTGTTATTTCCTCTATTATTCACATTCCAAGAATTCGACAACTACGTAAAGAGCCGTGCTTGTCTACTATCTTGTCTATTTGTTCTTTTTCCTTCTGTGACTATTTTCTCTTTTATCCTCCTCTCTCAATTTTTCTCATTAGACAAAATCTTACTAACTTTCTCTTTTATGGATTCTCATTATTGCCAGTCTTCCAAGGATTCTCTTCCCAAGGGTATTGTGCTAGTCAGAGTTCTTGGCTGCAAACAGCTAATGTCACTTCTGGGAGGTTAAGAAGAAAATGAATTTAGAAGAGAATAACAAAGATCTCACAGGCACTAACTAAGGGAAGCCTGGAGAATCAGGCTGTGGAAGTGTCAGGAACCTGTGGTGGGTAAGTGGTGAGCACCACAGCCCTCCCACTCACAGGGAGAGTCAGGTTGGGACATTGTTGTTACTGCTGCTGGGCACCCATGACAGTCACATTCACACTGCTGACTCTGGTCCCTGTTTGCCTGAGTCACCCTGTTGCCTGCACTGAAATGAATGTTCTATTCCTCCTTGGGTCACTTACTCCAGGGTCAAAATCATGGATACAAGTGTCCGATCTAACTGGTCAAACCATGTCCATTCCCTTGCTGCAAAGAGTTGAGAAGACTGAGTGGTGGAATTTATTGTTTTTAAAATGAGAAGTAAGATTCTGTCTTCCACCAAGATTTATACAGCAGTTAATTCCTCAGGGGC
The DNA here is from genome assembly GCF_964165515.1 of Mesoplodon bidens. NCBI lineage: Eukaryota > Metazoa > Chordata > Mammalia > Artiodactyla > Ziphiidae > Mesoplodon > Mesoplodon bidens. Next base: position 158,081,267 of record NC_138178.1, read on the forward strand.
AGAAGAGTATCACATCCTAGGCAGGCAAAAAAAAAGGGGGGGGGCAGGGGGTGGGAGGGCAGACGTTCATTACTGGAAATATTCTATAACATGAGCACATTATGTAGAATGACTAAGTCATGACTCTAAGTCAATTTCTCCTTGAGGAATTCACAGTTCATTTGAACAGACACTTATACAGACAAATGAAAACATGAGGTTCTTGTATATATCATGAGGCATTTCACAGATTACTTTGGGATCACAGAAGTAGGAGGAAAGGATTTTGCATATAGGAACATGGGAAGACTTCACAGAAGAGATGATATTTGTCCAAAGACTAATACTTGTTCGCATTTGATAACTGCTATTGTTATTAAGTTACTAATATACGTAAATTCCTCACATATATTAATATTTTTAAACCTCCTACCAGAAATCAGAGACAGGTATTACTATGGCCATTCTGCAGACAATGATCAAAGAAATTTCTTCAATAGTAAAAGACCAAATGAGAATGTAAATACAGGCTTTCACAGATATTCTTTGTCATCTAACCACCATATGAGGATAAGACCAAGTCAAACAAGTGCAATCAAATGGCCTAGAAAATTTAGAGAACTGTGAAAAGCCAGTAAAGTAATAATAACAAATATCTTATTGGGGACGATTATATGCTAAATATGGATCCAAGAGTTTTTCATGTCTTGCTAATTTAATACTCATACCAACCCCATGAACTGTGTTATTATTAGAATTCCAATTTTAAAACGAGATAATTAATAAGGTCAAGTGACTCCCAAGCTTTCACAGTTAGTATGTGTTTCAATAATCTATTGCTATCAGACAATCCAAACTGAGACTCAGTCACTTAAAATTTAAAAAACAAGGTTTTTTGTTTTGTTTTTCATGATTCTAGCATGACTGGGCTCAGCTGGAGTATTATTTTGGTTCGAGTGGGCTGGAGTGTTCCAGATGATCTGGCATATCTGATATGTTTGTGGGGATAGCTGGAAGGTTGGACCTGCCTCTCTATGGAGTCTATGGGTCGCTTCAAGACAAGTGGTTGATGTCCCTATGTGGTCTCTTGAGCAGGGTAACCAGATATTTTACGTGGCACCTCAGGGCTCCCCAAAGCACAAAAACAGGAACGGCCATGTTTTCTTAAGGTTTACCTGCAACTGAAATAGCTTCACTTCTACTGTATTCTGTTGACCAAAGTGAATTATAGGCCCAGTCCAGATTCGCTGTGCAAGGGGACTATACAAGAATATGAATTTGGGGAAGAGATGTGCACAAAGGCCACCTTTGGAGAACTAGTTACCACAGTAAGTTGTGTAGCTAGGGTTGACAGCTAGGTGCCCTGAGCCTGAGTTTATACATTTTAGCATAAATGCTATGGAAGTCAGGAATAGGGGAGGATGGGAGGATAAAGGAGAATGACAGGAAACAGGCCATAGAGTCACACTCTGAGGACAGAGTTAAAGATCTCTCTGCCAAGCTAAAGGACATTTTTCCTTGTTGTTCACTTGTCCACTAAAAATTCATGCTTACACTTGTTCTTCATAAATCGGAAGAGGGGAAAATTCTACAGCTTCTTGAAAATGGTCATCTTTCCCTCTTTAATTAAGAGTACTGCTTCTTCCTATAGTTCATTTTCATGGAGAAATGTGCTGGGTTAGAGGCAGGAAAGGTAAAACCTTCACTGACCAATTTATTCAGGAAACAGATTCTACATTTAATGTACCCTCAGTCTTCCATTCCCTCTTTCATTTTCTTCCCTTCATAATCTTTAGTTCTAAAAGTGGCAAAAATGTATACAATCATGTGTTTTTACAAGTTAAGTGTGCATTCCCCTGCTGTTCATTGAAATGTCTATAGGTGCCACATTGAGGAACAGACAATTAAAGGATTTCACTGGGGGTAAAGACAGAATGACCGATGAACTATGGTGGGGTGGGAGGTCTTGAGAGAATCAACGATTGGTATGATCCCCATTAGAAGGAACAACAGTACAGACAAGGAACAGGTACACAATTAAATTCAGCTGCCATAATGTTTAGAAAAGTATCTGATGATAATCAAGTTGGTGCAAGGCTCTACTAGAAATTTTCAGGGGTCTAAACATTTTCCATCTGAAAGTGCATTATTTTCAATTAGTGTCCCCTGCTGACTCAGTGATAACACCTGCAGTTCTTCAAGATCAAATTCTAAATTCTCACAAATAAAGAAGTAACAATTTCTCCATTAATCAACAACACTAATCCAAAGCATTTTTCATGAATTGAATGCCATTGTCTTATTTCATTTAGATGTAGTAAAATTTTCATTACTTAACAGGGTGTGTGATTATTTACCATTTTCTCCTTCCTAGAGCAAAGTAGTTCATAAGTTCCTCTAAATATTATATTCAAAAGGGAGCAGACCAGTTTATGCTCAGATAAAAGAGAAAGTTCCAAACTGGAAAGAAGTATTTTTGTGAGGCCAAATCAAAGATATATATAGGAAATAAATTGAATTAATTTGGAAAAAATGGCTGCACACCATCTTTGTGAGTTTCCTGTTAATGAACAGAAAATTTGGAAAAGTTACTGTATAACTGCTTGTCAAGGAGGTCACTCTATACTTGTTAATTCTATCAGTCTTTAACAATTAATTCTATATATTAATTTCTCTTATACTATCAACTAAAAGATTTATGTGTATCAGAGGGAAACTTCTAAATGGTCCTTTTTTTTCATTAGAAAAGGTATAAAAATTGCAATAGACTAAATATTTAAATCCCCCCAAATACATATGTTGAAATCCTTTACCCAAAGTATATGACCTGTTTCTACAAAACCTAGAACTACACCTGAGTATCAGATATCTGTTGTCTTCATATTATTTAAAAAAAAAATAAAACCAATAGGTCTTTTCAAGCCTGCAAAAGAATTCACAATAAGTTACATGTGAGATTTATGAGGATTTACTTGTTTGAGCTAAATCACATTTGATTTGAAACTTAGGCCAAAATAAGTTTTGTTTTGGTTTAATGTCTTGGTTAGCAATAATAGTATGGACTAATACTATAATTTGGGGCAACATAAATTTTGTATATTTAAGAACTCCCTAAAAATTAGAAATGAACTCTTGAACTCTCAATTTCTAAATTTTTGTTTTTGTGACTTTAATATTCATACACCGAGTTTATCTAATGTAGTTGGACACAGTAGCCCTCCCATACAAGTTTTCCTTCAGGGACCACTTTTGTCTTTTTAAAAAATATTCTTCTAAAACTGTTGTAGAAATATTTTATCCTCTATAATTTTCTATGCATATTTGTTCCTTTTATATATTTTTTACACACATACATTCCTTTTTACTCTTATTCTTTAAACTAATGATAGCATGCCCTAAACTGTGCAGCTTGAATTTTAGTTCATATAAACAGCATAATACTCAATGGCTATATAATAGTCCATGGATGGTTTTACCATAGACTTTTAACATTTTCCTTCATTCACTACAGCCTAAATGTCTAGCAGCTTTTGTTATAACACCCAGTGACCGAGTGGGAATCATTACACATGCCATTTCTCATTATGAAATGATTACCACAATAAGTTTAGTGAACATCGATCATTTCACATAGATATGAAAGAAAAGAAAAAGAAAAAAATTTTCTTTGTGATGAAAATTCTTAGGATTTACTCTCAAGAATTATGAGCATCTTATTTATTTTCTATTTCTTCTTTGGTAATGATTGATCTCTTTAGAATTTCTACCTCCCATAGGGTAAATTTTGGTAATTTCTATTTCCTTGAAAATCATATATTTCATCCAGATTTATATAAAGCTGAGAAAATTGTCTCTGGTGGTGTTTTAATTTCCCCTGTATCTTTGGTAATTCAACATTATAATTTATTGTTTTGTACATTGGTTTTCTTTCCTTTTTTCCCTTTATTATTTACTTAGGATTCATTTGTTCCTTCCTCTCAATGAACCAGATCTTGAATATTTGTTAGTTTTAAAGATTTTTGTTTGTTCATTTTCTATCCTGTTTTATTTTGTTTTTATTTGTATTTATTTCTCTTTGGTTCCTTTCTTTCATTTTTTTATTGTTTTGTAAATCTTGAAGTCTGATATTTACATTCTTTCAAGTTTATTAATACATACATTAAAGACTGAATTTTCCTTTTGTCCTTGTTTATTCTTCCCATATGTTCTGATTGATAATGTCTTAATTATTACCATTTTATTCATGTTAGGCAATTATGGCCTTCATTTATATTTGAACCCATTGATACTGGTGCTTTAGATGACTTATTATTTTTTAATTACAGGTGATAATATTTTAGATTTTTTCTTTTTATTTTGTTTCCAGTTCTGTTAATAATTTCTAACTTTATTGCATTGTGAATGGAGAATACTGGCCATGAGATAACTCTATTTTTGAAATTTATTAAATATTCATTTCTAATTGTAGTACTATCCTTTTCAAGAAAAGGATACCCTTTTTATCCTTTCAAAGAAAAACATTAAATTAAGCATGTCAATATAAAATAAAGATCTGACTGCCTAAAGAAGAGAAGACCTCTGAAACATCACTCAGGAAGGCATTCTTGAAGAAATTCTCATCAAGTACTTCTGTCAAACCAGCTTCAGCTAATCGTGCACAAGGAGAAAGTGAAAATGGCTGGACTCTCACTAAGCAGTTGTTATAACGTGTCATTTAAAAACACTAAATTTACAACCACCCAAAGACCTTCTTGGAAGTGAATGTCTTCATCTATCTAGAGATGTGTCTTGACTTTGATTTCCAGACTTTTTTCTCCCCACTGTAAAAGGCACACTTCACTTGTTAAGCATGACACTGCAGGATAGAGCTTGATTTCTCAAGATCCGCAAACATCTAGTGTCCCCTTGTCATTTTGTCCACTGTACCTCATTTCTTTTCTTAGTTTGAAGAGAAAGAAATAGATAAACAAGGAGCATGAGATGATAACTAAAGGTATGATGCTTTTTTCTATCATCAGCCTGGCTGTAACGGTCTAAGATAACGTTTTCATAACATATTTAATCTTAACTAAAACCTTGGCATTGTGCTTTCCTGCATCTCTATTCCACAACATAATGCAGTTCCCAAACCAAGGGTGACAATAAGAAATGTGGAAAAGGGTTCAAGGCAAACTTGACACACTGTCCTTTATATGTGTTGTTTAAAATTGCACACACACACACAAACACTCTGTACAAATTTTCACTTGGAATCACTCCCAGAGCACACCGGAACTATCATGGTTACAAGTAATCCTAGAAAGAGCTGGGAAAATAGGGTTGGATCTTACTTCCTAAGAAGGACCTGAGCACTAATGTTGATACTGAGAAATAAGGTTGAATTCTTCCAGATCTGGTTCGATGACAGTCTCTTTAGTTGGCATTCTTTTCATCTTTATGTTAAATTGGAGCAACCGTGCATGGCTAAAATTCATTTTAATGAAGAGAAAAAAAAACATCAGTGATAATCTGGAAAGAAATTCAAAGACTCAAGACTGTTTGTTTCCCCAAATTTAAGACTAGTTTATATCCAAGTATATTCTTCTTCAGCTTTACTTCCTGGTAAAATGAATCCATTTCCCTGACCCCTTGGATGCACTGATCCATCCCTTACTCCCTGGGGGAACTGACTCTATTTTGAGACCTTAAAACCAAAGACAATTCAAAATCCACTATCTTCCTCTGACCCAAACAGAAAGTTCCCATGACTTATGTAAATACAATAAACATTTTCTGGGAAAAGTTTCATCCCGGTGTTTTAAATTTTCTCATGTAAGATTTTACTAGTCCCATCATTCACATGTTGCAATGAAGCAAGATGATTTCTCTAGGAAATTTGTTCCCAGTGAGAATGCAATTATTAAATACCATCATCACTGATAAGTAACTTTATTACCACAGTTTCAACCTTGTCAGGTCTGGCTCCCCAGAGGGGCAACTGTATGTGAGAGGCTTTAGAAAAGAGTGTAATGAAGAGTACAGTGTTAAAACTAATGGAACACCTGACCAGGGACAGTGCCTGAGAACCCAAAGACTGTGCTAAAACCCTCTTCGGATAGGGTTGCAGCATGACTCTGCTCTGTTCTTGCTGCCTTTAACCCATGTTCAAGAAAGGAAATCCTTTCCCAATAAGGAATAAGGATGCTAGGAATCAAAGTTAAAGCAGGTTGGAAGGAAGGTGACAAAGGAGTGTTCATTAAGAGAGAATGAATGATAGTCACTATTTTTAAGCATCATCTCAGTGCTGGAAACTTTTTCTCTTATAGTGGGGACTAATAGATAATAGGTGATTTACCAGAAATCCATTTAACTAATAACTATAGAAAGCATATTCAAAACCAGGCCACCCTGCTTCAAGATGCATGCAAAAACTGTTTTCTGTCTTCACTGTGCTGTCTTTTATTGGCGAGAGGAAAAGCATATATATGTGAAGGAGATAAATGAGCAAAAATTTGTTTACTCAATGTTGGCAAATATTTGGCTGCAGTTAATTTTAACTCAGCTGCTTAAAGTGCACAGTAATTAGCCTGCTTGCCTTGAGAATAATCTTAAATGAGGATGCCTGGACTAAGATTGCTATGATGCACAGAGGTAGTCAAACATGTGTAACTGGTAAGGATGACACTAGGTGAACAGGGAAAAGCAAAGTGCAATTTTGCATGTTGAAGACTTAAGAAAAAAACCTCACCAACATCACGGTCAATGGAAAGTTAATCCATCCTGATATAGCCTTGGGTGCAACTTCGCCTTTGAATGCAACTTCTGCCTTTGGATGCATAGGACCTCACATGATCATGCTCAGTTAGAAACACAGTAATCATATATTTATGATTCTGTGGATGCTGAATTTAAAAGACCTTATTTAATAAATAAATAAATAACTAAGGCCTTATTTCCTTTTAGATATTGTGCTTAGCCTGCATTGTTTTCCTTTATCTGATTTGAACTCTCTAGATACCTGTTTTCTTAATTTTTACAAAATATGAGAAATTTTTGACTCCAAATGTCACCGAGACCCAGATTTTGGTACCAGTTCTGGAGAAAGCAACAACAGGCCAAGAATGAGAAAGTTTCGGCAAATGGCCATGAACTTCATGACCATAAAATTCAACTTTTCTACTATCAGTCTGATTAGTTAAAATGGAAATAAAGATAGGGAAATATAAATAGCTTCTTGAAGGTAGGGAAAATTCCAAAATAATAATAGTGGAAGGAAGAGGCCAAAAAGCAAAGAGTGAAAAAGTAAAAAAAAAAAAAAAAAAAAAAACCATTATGATTCACCATATGATGATTTAAACATTTTGAGGAACTGAAATAGGATTGACTTCTAAACCACTACTCATTTTTTGTTTTCATTAACCAATCTGACATTCCATATAAAAATAAAGCATTTTTAACTGATTGATTTATGTTTTTAATGCTAAAACTTCAGGTCATCTCCTCAAAGTTAATTTTAAAAAGAAGACTGAGTAGGAGAGAAGGATGGAGAAAGAAGGGGACGAGCACTTCAGAAGAAAATGCAAAGTTTTACTCTATAACATGAACTCCAAATTTCAAATAGTCACAGTGAGTTTAAAATAGGGACCCATGAGGATGGCTTCACATCTAGGATGGGGACACACTTTTCTCTGTCCTTCCTTTCTTTTGAGCTTTAATAGTCTCCCAGATTTGAAGCAATTCTTAAACGCACACACACAAAAGTAATCCTCCATTGTTTTTCGAGTAATCTTGATTCACACATTATCTATTCAATATAATATAGGTTACTAGGCAAGTCTTTCAGCCGTGAACTGTGCAGTAGCCAGGGAAGGAAGATTTAATACTAGAGAGAAAGCTGCCCAAAGAGAAAGGCTTAATGCCAAGAGGGGGAGGAGAAGACCCCTCACCTCTGAATATGGTAGGTTTTTTAGATACTGGGCCCTGGAGGCATCTTCTTTATCCTCCAGGATTTCCTTCCATCTTAGTCTGTTTCTGAGCCTTGCTTCCCATCCTCTGCTGCCATTACCACTCTCTGGAGGCAGTGGGGCCTGCTATCTGTTTCTAGGAAGACTAAGGTTTCACATTTGATGGTGATCCTTTTGCAAAGCTAATGTTTGCTTCTGTATCTCTTTGCAGAGTATTTCTTTTGAAATTCCCTAGGACAAACTTTTTGTTGATAGTTCCCAGTATTTGAAAACTTGTTATGTACCAATGAGATCACAATTTGGCTCTGTTCTCTAGAGACTAATTAACCTTTAAGGAGGCTTCTCTTCTTGATAGTATGACACATAGTTTCCATTAATGTACTGGAGTTAAGGGATCATCAAGAGATAATAGACCCCACGGTGAGAGCAACTGAACGTAATTTACAACGTGTCAAAACAAAGGCTCCTAAAGAGTTGACCTGGTGAGGCTCTACAGAAATTTTTGTCAATGGCAGCAGGAAGAGGTAGCGAAGCTGCTCTGATATGCATTCTACAAACTCCATCTGGATTAGAGAAGGGCAGCTCTTCCTGTAGACAAGCAGATATTTCATGAAGTTAATGAAGTTTGAGTTTTGGGATCCTCATTTGTATGAATCATTCCTGGGCTATATAAAAAAATTTAATTTGAAATTTTGCATTATTTATAAAGTGGGTCTCTGCTAAGATCTGACTGTTTGGGTCCTCCCCGAAATTCATAGGCTGATATCCTAACCATCAAAAATAATGTTATCAGGAGGTGGGATCTTTGGGAGATGCATAAATCATGAGCATAGAACCCTCATAAATGGGATTAGTGCCCTTATAAAAGAGGTTCCAGAGAGATTCCTAGACTCTTTCACCATGTGAGGACACAGAGAGAGGGTATTGACTATGAACCAGGAATCAACCCTTTAACAGAGGCAACAATGCTGGCACCTTGATCTTAGACTTCCCAGCCTCCAGAACCATGGGACATAAATTTCTCTTGTTCTTAAGTTACCCAGTCTGTGACATTTTATTATAGCAACCCAAAGAGACTAAGAAGGTCTCCAAAGTTGTATAAGTTGCAAGTAGGGTTAACAGGTTTAGCAAAAACAACAATAAAATAACCAATCAGGCAAAAAAAAAAAATTCCAGGATGCTCAGTTAAATTTAAATTGTAGACAATGAGTATTTTTATACTATAAGTATATCCCATTAAATCCTTATCATGCATTATTTAGGGATATTCTTATGCTAAAACATTAGCCATTGTTTATCTGACAATATTCAAGGCCCTGGGGAATCTGTAGTGAACAAAACAAACAAATCCTCTTTTCCAATGGAATTTATAGATTCTAAGGCAATAAGTAAGACAAAATGTATAGTGTGTCTGATGTTGATTTTATTTTTGTTGACATGTAAATAAGTGTTTCCCTATAGATATAAAATAGAAGGAGGAGAGGAATAGTTTTGGGAGAAATATGGAGGCAATATGAAAAGCAGAATTTTTCTTTAATTATGACCTTTATTATTTAAAAAAGTTTTTGATGTACCAAAAAATTGAGAAGATAATACAGAGGATTTGCATATACCACATACCTGTTTTCCCATTTTATATACATATCCTTAGATATTCCTAAATGTAACCTTATGCACCTATATTAAGCTAAACTTCATACTGTTGTCTCCATGTCTAATTTGTTATTGCATAGAAGATGTTAGCCTCCTTCTTTTACTTATCTGTGAATTCCTATTCCAACAGTGAGAAATCTATCTCCCACCATCTGCCATTCACTTACCTAATTTTTTCAATTCAGTATATATATCTATATCTACATCATCTATAGATATATATAGTAGTTTTAGAATTATTAATTGGTGCCCCCTTCCCTGGGTTTATAACTTTATCAATTAGAGTACAGTACAATTAGATTATGTGCAGTTCTTTTTGCCTTTAGTCTTAGAGACATCACCCATTTATAAAGTTACTTAGGTCAGCACTTTTTCCCACTCTGCCTTCAGTGAGGTTGTCTCATACATTTGAAATACAGTTAGATTCTCTTATCATGTCCGCATATCTTCCTGAGATCCCCTGACCTCCTCAATGATTGTTGTTTTTGAATTTTATTTTATTTATTTTTTAATACAGCAGGTTCTTATTAGTTATCCATTTTATACATATTAGTGTATATATGTCAATAAATTTTCATATATTAACAGTTTACTCTTTGTGTTGTAAAGTTCTATGAGTTTTGACAAATTCATAATGTCATGTATCCACCATCCTGGTATCATACAGAATAATTTTACTGCCCCTGTGCTTCACCTATTCATGCCTATCCCTCCCCACTAGCCCCTGGCAACCACAAATCATTTTACTGTCTCAATAGTTTTGCCTGTCTGGAATGTCAAGTAATTGAAATCATACAGTATATAGCTTTTTTAATTCACTTAGAAATATGCATTTAAGTTTCTTCCATGCCTAATTTTGGCTTGATAGTTCATTTCTCTTCAACACTGAATACTGTTCCATTGAATGGATATACCACAGTTTATCCATTCATTGACTGAAGGATATCTTGTTTCCAGTTTTCTGTGATCATAAATAAAGCTGCTGAAAACATTCACAAGCAGATTTTTGTGTATCAGCTGAATTGAGTATATAACCAGGAGCACAACTGCTAGATCATATGCTAAGACTATGTTTAGGTTTGTAAAAATCTAGCAAAATGTCTTCAAAAAGGGGTGTATTATTTTGAATTCCTACCAGCAATGAATGAGAGTTCCTATTGCCCTACATCCTCTTCATTTTTTTTTAAATTTTAGCTATTTTAATAGGTATACCATGGCAGCTCATTGTTGCTTTAATTTGTAATCCTTTTATGACAAATGATATTGTGCATTTTTAAAGATGCTTAGGAAAGCATAGTTTTAATACATATTTTGCTGAGGAGATTTGTGAAAATAGAGGGAAACCAAAGAACAATAAACTCCAGCCTCCAGAATTTCCCTCTAACATCTGTGAAAGTGGAGAGGTGACAGATAAATCAACTCAAGAAAAAATTTTGCACATTTCAACCTGTGCTGAGGCCAAGTCCTCACAGATGGAGAAAGGGGAAATTTAATTCTATTTGTATAGGTATGGATGATTACCCAAAGTTAAGAATGGTTATCCAAAGTTTTATTTGAGTGCTTAAGAAAGACTTTCTCTTAAAAGAGGACTCCAGTGTATTAGTCCTTAGGCTGGGGTCACCCTCAAAACAACATTAGTATCTATGGAACACTTACTATGTGCCAAGTGCTATGTACTGATACAAGTAAAATGCTGAGAGACCCTGGAAAGTAGGCCCTATGATTATCTCCATTTCTTTTGACAAAAGCTAAGTAACAGAACAGCTAAGTATCTCATCTAAAGTACATAACAATGTGCAGAAAAGCCTGGATATGAAATCTAGCAATTTTGACTGCAGAATCTCATTTCTTAATCACTTCAGCATACAACCGACCTCATACAGCTTATCCTTTCACAAATCAAGAGGAAAAGATGAGAAAAATAATGAAAGATAAGAGCTTTCTTGAAAATGGAATCATATTCAGCTCCTGAAAGAAGAAAAAAATTCCACAGTAAGTTAAAAGTATATGACAAGAACCCATTTCTTTGTGATTGTAAGAATCTAGAACTGTAGATGTGGAAGAAATCTCAGAGATCATGAGGACTTTGAAGCCAGAAATATTTATTGTCTTATACCTAAATTGACAGTCTTGTTGATAGCTGTAATAGGTCTTCAGAGCTATTGTCACTTTCACAACCTCATTATTTTTCCATATGACCATTACAAAAAATTATAGATTAAAAGTGCTTTCATTTTTTTTCTGGTCAACCTGTCATTTTCTGACCAGAGCCTCTAAGTGCATTAATGGGAGGGTAGAATCCAGGACTCCACTTGCATTTTTTTTATTTCTGTTACATTAGGTAAATATAAACAAAGAAGCCATCTGTGTGCCTGGCTACCATCATAAACCCTAGGCTAATGCTCACTTCATTTAAAAATAAATTATTCTCTTCTTTCTAAAGGAAGTCATGTAAATCTAACTAGCAGAGAGCATGTCTGTTTTCTTTCCCAAGTGACACAAGCAGCAATGCCACAGTGATTTGGTCATGATTACTACAATATCAAAAGAAAACTCTTGTGAATGGGGTTGATTTTTTTCTAAGAGATCAGGGGGAAGGTGATAGCTAGCCCCATGCTTCTAATTCCTTGGTTTGCATACTGGTCTCAATATGAGACCAGAAAATGAAAGAGAGGTAACTGGAAATAATGCATGCAGTTATTTTGTTATTAAGATTTTATTGGTGGTGTAGGGAGGGGAGAAAGTAGCTAAGAAAACAAAGCTCAGGTTAATTCCAATTCATAGATTTTATAGCATTTGATAAATCTTCCTGGGGAATAAATAGCAAGAGATAGTGAACTGGGGGATCTTTTCAGTTTGTTTTGTAAACGAAGAAAGTATATTGGAACCTAATTAAAAGAGTTCATAATATAATTAATGCAATTTTGAATGTGTCTATCACTAGATATAAATTATCTTGTAGTCACTAGAACAGATAACGATGATATTGTTCTTTGTGATTAGCGTGCTGTACACCTTCTGAATATGAATGCTGTTGAACTAAGATAAATTGGTGACCAAATAAATGTTTTTCTAAAAAACAGACATCTTCATTAACACTAGCTTAAGGTGGTGGAAGTAGGTGGAATCTGCCAATGGACATGTTTTCTTCCTGGCCAAAAATCAAATTCATGAAGAGTCTAAGGAAAAAAATAACTAAATTCAACAGGAAAAGAATATGATGCAAATAAAAATAATGCCACGGGAAAAAACCATGTCCTTTAAAGCTAAAGAAAAGGGATATACCAGTTAATTAAACAAGGAGACCATTAGATTGAGGTGGTTCTAATGCCTTGGCATGTACACAAGCAAACCAAAACCTAAGCCTATAAACGCCTCAAGGTTTAAGAAAATGAAACCTACGGATAACAAATCATAGCCAGTTAAGCTTTCCCAAATAAGGCAACCACTTAAGCCAATCAAATAATTTCCTTACTTTGCTTCCTTGTCTTCTCAGTAGAAGTCCTTCCCTGTTGGTAGAGTGTTCCTAACCTCTTCCAGTTTGGTGCTGCCCAAATGGAATAAATTTTTGCTCAAACTCTTAACATTTTTAACATGCCTGGATTTATCTTTTAACATACTGAATTAGAACTTTTTATTTTCAATTACTATCATTTATTCTCACCATCCTGAACTCTCATAATTCATGATTTCATTTTGACAGGAAATCTTCATAATCCATAAATTGAAGGGTAAAACATAAACAAATTCACATGTTTTGAAGTCTTTTCTCTTAAGCCCATCTTAGCTTTTAAGTAAATAGTAAAGTATTAATTCTAGAAGATTAATTAAACTTAAGAAAACTCTAGAAGTAGTGTGATACAGTGTGCTAAGTTCTTTCTTACATATTCTACATTCCTGTGAGGTAGATGGTATCAGAATACATTTTCATCTGATAAAGCTGATGATTTAGAGGTTAAGTAATAGACCCAGAGCACTCGGTACAGAAAATTACAGATCTGGGATTTGATTTGCAGCCTCTCTAATGCCAAGTGTCATGATACTTCCTTACCTCTCTTAAATGTTAACCAAATATTTTGCCAATTTATAAAAGAAAATGCCTCAAATTTGAATTACGATTTATTATGAGATAGTTTCATAGGCTTAGAGTAACAACATTGTAGGGAGCACAAATCATTTCAAGGTGTTAGATTTTTACATAGTAAAACTCTTGATTTAAAAAAAAAATCCTGGAAATGTGATCCGCCTCCCACTGTCAAAGAACAAAATTATCAACAAGTCATGGTTCTCATGGCTTATTTCATGAACTATTTAATAGTCGTATCACATTTGTTAGCCACATGTTCCCTCACTACTCGCCCCATGGTAGCATACCCTCAGCTTCTGGGTGGGATGATGTCGTTGGTGCCAAATGAGACCATATTTATTACTACTGGACTCCAATTCTGCTACAGGAGATCACCAGCTCATCCCCTTTCAGAAAGTAGTGTGGAGTTGTGGCTCATGATGAGATGCATTGTTATGGTCTTCCTGTTCTTCAGGAAAGACCGGCTTCTCTCTGGCTTCTTTACTCCAAGGCTGATCCATCAAAGGCAAAGTCTTAGCTCTCATTTGCTTATTTCCCATGACTGTAAGAGATCCAGAGGTCCATATGTTCAACAGTTTTCTTACTTAAATCATTAATATTTAAGAATTAAACTTCAGTGCTAGAACTGAATCCCAATAGAACATAAATCTCGGCAAGAATAATGAAAATAAAACCAAATAAGTAATAGAAAGAGGTGTTCTCATGCCTATGTTCTTTCACAATTAAGCTCATTCAAAAAATGTGTGTGTTGGCTTGGCCCTGTAGAAACTCAATGTACTCAGACATGACTGACTCATGTCTCTGTATGTCTGAGCCACAGAGTAAAATGAGCCATGAAAAATAAAAATTCTCTAGTAGGTATATTGGAATGCTAATGCTGCATAACAAAGCACTGGAGATCTCAGTAATATATAACAATAAAAATTGATTTCTCACGCATCTGCAGGATTCAGCATGAAGTTGCCTTATCTAGGCTGTTTACAACTGGGCAGCTCGACTTCATATATCACTTACCCTCCCTCTGGGCCTACCAGGCTATTTCACTTCCTTGATTAAGTTAACTTCTAAATATTGTGTTCTTATTGATGCCATTGTAAGTAGAATTGTTTTTGTAATTTTCTTTTCAGATTATACATTGCTTGTGTATAGAAATGTAACTGATTTTTGTGTGTCGACTTTGTAATCTGCTACTTTGCTGAATTCATTTATTCTAACAGTTTGTTTTTTGTGTGTATATGTGCATTGCACTTTTAGGGTTTTCTACGTAAAAGATCATATTTTTTGCAAACACCAATAATTTTGTTCCTTCCCTTGGAAGTTGCAAGCCAGATTCCACAGTTCCAAAATAGTTACATCAGACAGATTCTGCCAGTAAATTGTTGGCTAGGTATGAAGACAAATTCCCAGCGCTTCCTCTTCTGCCATTTCCCCAGAATCCTCCCAGTAGACTTGGTTTTAATATTTAGTTTCTAAAACATTTAAAAAATTGTAATATAGTCCCTCAAAATAAAAATTGACAATGAAGCAGATTTATTGGTAATTCATGGTTAAAACAATATTCATTACACAAATATCCAGGCCATTAAGTTTAAGTGCTTTAATTTTGTTATTCACTTGATGATAGAAGACTCCCTTAGACTTCCTTAGAATTCTGTACATCCAGAGTAAAATAATACACCTAAAGATGGGATTATCCCAAAATAATTATCATCTCTCTATTGAAAATATCCACTTTCTCTTTCACAATTTAGGAATTTTTGATTATTAAAACAAAAAAGCATGGTAAGGAATATAAAGAATACTTGGCTGTTCACTGGAACTAAGGTCTTCTGTAAATATGTTTCTCAAGGAGAAGGTAGATAACTTGATTGATATAAGCTTCAGGCTGTATTTTGCCTTGAATGTTTAGCCATTCCCAGATTTTCTCACTACTGTAATCAGTTCTGTAAAGTTAGCCCATGTGCCAAACAAAGAGGTATTACTAACTACCTATGTAATAAACTTGCTATGGTATACTCAAATTCGGATTAATAAGAAGCCAATAAAGAAATCACTGTTTGAAGATACATTAAATGTTTCAGTTTCAAGTTAAATTTTATTGCATGAAATTAAAGCATAATAACCCAAGTGGCATTAGGAACTAATTTGCTACTTTCTAACAATATTAAAAATGTTTTATTCATAAAAGTTTAAAGATATTAACAGTAATCAAACAATCCAGAAAACATCTTGTATATAAAATTTTGACAAATAGTTATTTACAAAATAGCTCCAACTGGTGAAAACAGGACACTATAGTAATTCAGTTGCTAAACTTTCAAAATTAGATGTAACCTTAAAGTTCAGCAATAAATATTCTTTTTGAATAAAGAGAACTGAATAAAGAACATAAGAGTTTATATCCTTTGTTCCAATAGTTCAATTTCTAAGAATAAAATCCTGGGGGGATAATAATTTTTTTCAAATATTTATACACAGATAAATTAAACTATTTACACCCAATATAAATGATCATTTCTAGAAGAAACATTTAAGTAAATTGTAGCATATCCATACCATAGAATATTATACAGCTATTAAAAAGATACTTATAAGTTTTAAATGAATAAAAATCTTATATCATTATAAGCGAGACAGAAGGCTACACAGTTTTATGTGCACTATGATATTATAAAATGATGCATAATACATAGAGAGTAGAAGGAAATAAAAATGCCCACCTTTGATAGTGATCATATTATAAATTATTGCTCTTTCCTTTTCATACTTTTCTATATTTTTTCAGTGAAACTATATAAAACATTATTTTTAAATGTTTTAAAAATGTTTCTAAAAATCTTATCATTGAACATCTACTAAGTATGATGAACTGACTCTGTTCTGAAAACTTAAATTTAGCAACATTAGCTTTACTACAGTTTGGGATTTCTATTTTGTTTTAGATGGCTCGGTTACTAACTATGCATGATTAGAGGATACAAGGGATTATTTTAATATTTACTCATCCTGCCTAGTAACAATTTTGGAACTGTTATTTTTTAGGAATCTAGTTCATTCTGTACCTTAAAGAAATCTTTAAGGTGCTTGCTCCTTTGCAATTAAAGAGGCCTCATAAGACCAAAGATTAGTAACTATAATCTCTTGGCTGTCCAAGGAACCCAAATAATTACTTATCAATGGTGATTTCTTAGGTCACTTGCTTACTGCAATAGTTGCTTTAGGTAACACTTCTTCAGAACTCATAATGTACTAATATTTTAAAAGTACTTTTTGAACAATAGTTCCTGTCTTCTGAGTTGACATTCCCATAAGACTAGACTGCTGTAAAGTTGATTTTCCTATTTTTGAGTCTGTCTACTTGTTGGAAAGTGGTTGCATTTTAGAGTCATGCCTTTTTCAGGCATATTTGCAATTATTAAGGAGTAAATTGTATTGTTTTCATGACAGAGTTAACTTTCTGTCTGAACCAAAACACAATTGAAAGCAGCAGTCAGTCCCAAAGATGAGCCAGCCCCTTCTCCTTCTCCTAGAACTAGTTTCTTGCTGATTTCCTGAAGTGAAGACATAAACGTGAGTTTTCTGGATTCATTAGGACAGTACCAGTCTGCCAGATTCAAGCAACTCAAAAACCCTTGTCACTGAGTATTTTTCATTTTTTTATGACTGAGCCTAAAGCAATAACAAATGGTTCATAATGTTTTGCAATGTAATCTGAGATGAAGATGAGGTAGGACAGATTTAATGAAACTAAAGCTGGGAAAGTCCACCTCTTAAGTGAGTGGTGAGAAAGGTCAAGAGGAGATGCTTCTATTAAAGAACCATACTCTTTCTGACTTACTTCACTCTGTATGACAGACTCTAGGTCTATCCACCTCATTATAGTCAGAAAGAGAAAGACAAATACCATATGCTAACACATATATATGGAATTAAAAAAAAAATGTCATGAAGAACCTAGGGGTAAAACGGGAATAAAGACACAGACCTACTTGAGAATGGACTTGTGGATATGGGGAGGGGGAAGGGTAAGCTGTGACAAAGCGAAAGAGAGGCATGGACATATATATACACTACCAAACGTAAGGTAGATAGATAGTGGGAAGCAGCCGCAGAGCACAGGGAGATCAGCTCGGTGCTTTGTGACTGCCTGGATGGGTGGGATGGGGAGGGTGGGAGGGAGGGAGATGCATGAGGGAAGGGATGTAGGAACAGATGTATATGTATGACTGATTCACTTTGTTATAAAGCAGAAACTAATAAAAAAAATAAAATTTAAAAAAAAATAAAAAAAAATAAAAATAACATAATGAACCTATTACATGTAAACATAAATAATGTATAACTATGAAAAGATAACTACATTTTCCAAAAAAAAAAAAAAGAACCATACTATGAGACCATCAGTTTCATTGTTGTTACACAATTTTCTATAACCTGTCTTATGTTCCTAATGTTACCTTAAGACTGCATAGCTTTTGAGGCCCTATCAGTCAGCACTGGGGGAGAAAAATGGCTTCTGCTGAACAACCTCCTTAAGAACATTCTGTAGAATCAGAGAAGGCTTGAAGAATTGCCCTACAAGCAAGAGAAATTTTATTAGAAAGAATTTACTCACTGGGAATGAAAATAGCTCACCAGAGGCTAATACCACCAATCATAGAAAAAAGGATGGTAGAGTCAAAACTGGGAAGAATTGTAATTTATCTAGATCCTTTTTCAAGCTCCAGAGAAGATAATAATTAATTCAAGCATTGTGAACTAAATATTTCTCCTAAGTGTAAAGTTGACCAGAGTTAGTTTGTTCCCCTATGATTTGGGGTCTAATGCCGTGAAATTTATTGACATTCAGTAAATATTAATTATTAATAACGATTCTATATCTTCAGTGAAATATCACCCTACTCTACAATTTTTTTCAGTGTCCAATGTAAAACTTTTCTGTGACAACTAATTTTAATCTGTTCTATACTTGTTGTAAATGAAACATCATGAATTGAGAATGGCTAATGGCTTCCTTAGACAATAGTTTTTATATACAAGGTAATATCATGGCCATTGTTTTCCCTGGGTTTAACTAGTTACTATTTGTCTCTATTTTTAGTCCATCATTCTCTACATCGTCTATGAAATCAATGAGAATAAAATATCTTTGAAATATATTTGCTACTAAATATCCCCCTGCACTAAAGTCAGGGCATAAAAGGAAAGCTGTTATTTATATTTTTTATTAATAAAATTTAAGGAGGCCCTTTCTGAACACTTTAACTATGTAGCCAACATTAAATTCCATTGTTCAACAATTATTTATTGCTATGTGTGCATGAAGAAGAACACTTTGAATTTTAGACTAGACAAAACTGTACCTTCTTAAATCATAAACCACCTGTCAATATATTTTGGTCTTCTCGGACATCTCCCTTGTCCCAAATTACCAACTCTGGCCATTTTCATTTCCTAAAGTTTATGATATGATTGGAGAGCAAGGACATTTGGCTGCAGATTATAATAAAATAACCGAGATCTATTTGAGTGCCTTGCAGATACTTCAAGGGAAAGAAAACTCATCCAGTTGTATTACATAAAAAAAAAATGCTCCAGTAATTTAATTCTTAATACCTTCAAGAAATAATCCTATCCTAATTTTACCCTTAGCTTATTAATATAGGTTATTAAGGTACTGGGCACATGTAATAAGAAAGTATTTTACCTTTCTAGATTGCTATGAATAAATGGAGATGCCACCCTATTGCTTTGAAAGTGTAGGTGAAAGGTGATTTCCACTCATGCAAGCTTTTGAGGTCTGCAAGCCTCTTTGAAAGACTAATACTTCTTTACATAAATGTATACAATTAGATTAACTAGGTTTGAAAAGTAACCAGGTTTAGCTTAGCACCAGATAGAATCATGACATTTTGCAACCAAATACTATAGTGTCTGCCTTAGGGAGCCATACTTCATGTTAGCATATAAATGTTGCAGGTGATCCTACAGTATATGAAGTGTTTAACTTTCTTAACCAGAAAATTCATTTGTATTATATCTCTAAGCATTTTATAATAACTATGTTCTTCAGAAAACCATTCATAGAAGCTAATCTGAGCCAACTTCTTTTTTACAGATAAAGAAAACAGAAAAAATGATTGGCTAAATATCTTATCCAGGATTATAGTCTGTTAATGGCAGAAATTGATGTCAATGCAGATATCCTGACATAGATGTATATGCTCATTCTTTTCCTTGGTTATCCTCTGTTCATTAGTCATTATTCTGTAAAAGTAAATTAAGTCACTTTTCCATATACCTTAGCAATTATCATAAAATTATCTTCAGATTGGGTTCATAGCTACAGTCATTGAAAGGGTTTTCACCTTTTAATGATATTTTTTGGTACATTAGCATCTACATCATGTTGAGTGAGATTGATTGTCCTCCATAACTAACAGCGATATAGTGCTTTTCCAGGGAAGTTTCCATAAAGCACACAGCTTGAATATTTGTCTCAGTCCCCATGTCTTGAATTGGATAAACAATTTTACCCTTTTCACCATATGTCATGTCCAACCTCTGGGTTTATTTTAAATTTCTGTTGTACCCATTTGCACTGGCCTCTGCAAAGAATCAAACAAAAAAAAAGTGGTCTTAGAATGTCTTTCTTTACAAAATCAATTAGAGTAGTTGCATCCTTTTTTGGTCCACTTCCTACTTACCTTATAAGTCAGACAACTGAGCCAAAGTTCCTTATCCTGAATAAGTCAAGTGAAATATAATTGTCATCCTTGCTTCTCCATATTGTGTTGGAATAAATCATTCAGGATTTGAACCACCCTTATTTCTGAATGAGGGCTCATTTTAGTTGGAGCCATTTATATACTCTCAAAATATTAATTTCATGTAATTCTATCAGACATGTAATGAATGCCTAGTGTGTATGAGTCACTGTGCTCATGGGGATCAAGCATACGGGCCCAGCTTTCAAAAATCTCATGTTTTTAAATGGGAAATAGAAAAGAAGTAAACAAAATATGGTATCATAAGTGCCACATAACAGAAATGTGCATAAGGTGCCAGGAGTGGGAGAAATTCTAGAGGACCTAATGTCATGTCTGTGACAAAGAATTGCAGCACCATTTCCCATTCTTTATTTAAATTTTCTTTCTTTTTCTGTCTAAAGGAATTAGAGGAGAAGGTGATTAACAAATATGTACTGAACAGGAAAGGGGATGAGTGAGTGTGTGTGTGTGCGTGTGTGTGTGTGCATGTGCATGTGTATAAGTAAACAACTGAAACATATTTGTTAGGATCAAAAATCATAAATGTTAATATGAAAATAATAAAATGCATTCCAGGAAATGGTATTAACCCACATAGGAAAATCAACCCCTTTTCTTCAGCTCCAGCCCTCATCAGGGCATCTACAGCCTCTATTTGGCAATGTTAACATGGAATACCTTTCCTTTCTGGCCTAGTGTATGCTCATCAGAAAGTATATTCAACTTTCCCACAGACTACACGAAATAGAAAATCTAAGCAAAGGCTCTAATTCTCTCTCTTAAAGATTTCATAAACACTCTAACCGGTCCTTCATGTAGCTGATAACTTGTCTTCCATTGCATTACCTTGCTGCTAAAATTCAGACAGGACTCCAGACAAACTCAAGCAAACTCTGAGAAATACATTTATAACCTAGATCATTTCATTCTGTTGAAGTCCCATGAGCAAGAAATATTTAGCAGCTTTTAAACCATAAGATTCCTAATATCATAGAGAGATAGCATTCTGTTCAGTAGCTAATTATCAGAGGAAATGAATGAGTCAGCCTAAGCCATGTTAAAATTTAAACAAATCGTAAACCTTGTGGAGAAAGCCCACTTAATGAAATAGACCAAGGATAGGAACATTTTTTTCCATTCCCACGGTAGATACCTAATAACAGAAATTATAATAATATTTGAAAAATGGAAATTAGTGTGGTAAAAATGTTTTAACTCCTGATAATGAAACCACATACACTATTCATAACTTTATCAGGGGTTAGTAGTAAACTTGTATGTCTAGTCTGAAATTCTATATTCTCCCTCCATCCCCTAATCTGTAATTAAAGCATCTGGCATTAAAATAAGCAAACCAAAAACAGCCCAAGCCCACCACACAATACTTCACGTGTTAGATTTCACTGGAGGCTGCATGATCTGGACTATGTGTGTTTTCTCCTGTAGAACATGAGGCAAGCATGAGGAAGAATAGCAAGGGGAAAATGATTTTCACAAACCCTATTTCAACACAGTGAGGGGCTGTGGGTAATATCTGGAAGAGCCAAGATTTACCATGGAATTTCAGCTTTTTCATTCCACACTGTATTCTTTCCTACATTCCCAAGTCTCCATAAAAATTTGAAAAAACCTGTGGACACTTTAAATCATCATATCTCCCTCAAGACACCTATTATATTCTACCCCATATTATTGATATTTCACTCGGATAAATAGGAGAATGCTACAATGTTTACAGTGAACATTGAGAATATTTGCATCCAGATTTGCTATTCATGCCTAAAACTTGAAGCTAAAAGTAAGGTCTGGGTCAAGTTACTTTCAGCTTTAAATAATAACAAAAACAAAATAATGGGAAAGTGAGTTAAGCAATAAAGGAAAATTATTGTTACAAGACATTGGGATAAACAGGCATCCACCTGGAATGTATCAACATTGCTAAGGATACACAGATTTTTTTTTTTTGATGTAGCAATTCTATATCTAAGAATTTACCCTAAGAAAATAATTAATTTTATGAACAAAGTTATTGACTAAGGTAATCAAAGTGGCATTATTAGTATTATCGTTGTCATTAGTGTTAGTAAATAACATTAGTATTAATTTGCATGAGAATTACATAATTACCATAGTGTATTTGCTATACTGAGATTTGAGTTAGACTAAGAACCCAATAATATACCTAGTTACTTAGAACTAGTACTCTTCTGTTGCCTATGCTGGATGTCTGCTCACATGATTCCTGCTGTCTTTGTACTATAGGGATGACCTTTATGGTCTTAATGGGGTTACTGTTGGGTAAATGGATCGACAGGAGGTTCATGCCAGACTGAATTGTTGCCCATCCACAAGATTAACTCAGCCTATGCAGCCAAAGCCTCATTCACTGTACTCACATTGCCTCTGTTCATCAGTATCATTGAGATCACAAGAAATCTAAGAATTATCTTTATCATAAGGGACATATTAGTGAATATATATATTGACTCTGTTCTGGGCATGGGTATACTTTTTATAGTCTAATTTTAGTGACACGGGAAATTTGTGGATCGGTTGAGTTCACAAATAACTGGTTTCATCATAGGAGCTGCTTTTCTTAATGATTTCCAGGTTTAACTATTTTTAATTCCTAAAAGTGCCTGCCATGGTAGCTTCTGTATTCACTGCAAAATATAACTTTCACTTTGTTTCATCATATACTCAAAATATCTGTATTGTTATTTCAAGAGACAGGGGGATAGATATTCACACTCACAGCCCAAGATCACAGCAGCCCTAAGTTGACCTCGTTCTTTATATTATCCAGAGTCCAAAATTTGTTATTTCTATTTAGAAAAAATTCTATTGTCTATTGTATCACTATAAATGATACTCATCCTCAAATATTACAATCACATCACTTCAAATAATGACCTCAATTTTCCGCCAACTAATTTATTCAAATGGAACTTGGCACAACCTTAACAGATAAAGGTCAAGGATACATAACAGGATTTACCTATCAGTGGTAAGATCAAGCGCTAAAAAAGTTCAGTGAGCTGAGTTATCAGGAGATGTTGTAAGGCAGAAAGAAACTGAATATCATTTAAGAAAAAATCAATGGAAAGTTCAGTAAAAAGTCCTGAAGAGAAAGTTAGAGCCAGCCAGGATATGTTGCTCTGCATTTCCATAGTATTATTCTTAACCAAGAAAACACCAAAGATTCCAATTCAACATTATCTAGCATATGTAGATAATGTTCCACTTTGAAATACACCACCTTATAGCTGGGGCAAAGAACTGAATGAAGTAGATAACAGATAACATGACAATAGACAAAAATAGACAATCTCAGTATGGCCCATGACAAAACCTAGGTAAATCCAATTGAAGAAATGTATGAAAATTCAAAATTACCACTTCCTGACCATTCACAAACAAAAAATGGCCACGTTACTCAAGAAATAGAGACAAATAGAATAAAACTTAAAACAGGATTCTGCCTATGAATTATTCCTATTAATGCCTTGTGAATCTCATTAACATTTTTCTCTAAGGAAAGATGATATAATTATTTATATCATGGGATCATTTTTTCTCTATTCAATTTTGGTTATTACTAACCCAAGAAATCTGGAAAAGTTATTATGATTCCAAGTTACTTTCACATACAACTAGCTTAACAATAGGAGATCTCAGATTTTTTAAGGACACATTTTCTTTCAGATAAAGCAATATTTCACAGAATGCTGTCATCAGACACTTGGCAATTCCCCTGCCTTCTAAATAAGAGCCTTGCTTAGCATATGTGGGAATTGAGAGATTGCACACATTGGTTCAACTAGAATTCAAATAACCAACATGTGGAAACCATCAGCAAAAGTTATTCCTATGATCTCACATTGGCAAATATGGTGCTCTGACTCTTTCCAGAGTAAACAGATCGTTCTGTTTGAATGTGCACACCCGTGTGTGAACATGTGTAGACATACAGGGAACTGAAGAAATGGAGTTATGAGGAAAGAGCAAAAACCCAAGAAAGAAGGAAGATGTGCACCACTGGATGGCTATAATCAGGCAAGGTAACCTACACCATTGAGTCCTAAAGATGGGCACTCAGTCAAAGGAAAATATTGTAGGAGAAGAGAGAAGAATGAGAAAATGGAAGAAAAATCCATTTTCCTCTTCACCTTAACCCATTCATATGCATGGTGAGCCACACCAAAAATTTAAGAATTAATTAAGTTTGGAATCTAATTGACTTTTTTCTTAAGATTTAACTTGGTAAAATGTATGACTGGGGTTGCAGATGTGTGAAGGGCAGAAATAAAATACATTTACTGCTCCCATAGCAACTCTACTGGACTGTTATTTCCTGAAGGAATTTGGCTGCCTCCTTTTACTGACAAGTTCCCTTATAAGTAATACTAATGTGAGAAGAAAGGTACTTGTTTATTGAAAGTTCCTGACCAAAGAAAGCAGGAAATACCCTGAGTACAGCCAGGCTTTGTACTCTCTTCAAGGACACCTGAGAGTCAAGACAGAGGTTTGACTTCATGCAAGTTATTTCTTTTTATGAAACATTACTTTTGATTTAGAAAGTCAGTTACTAATGTTACCAAGCCTAAGAAAAAGAAGATATATACCAGCCTTACTCCCATTTTCCAATTTTCCAATATCCAAGTGATATTCTATTGATCTTTTGGGAAGGAGTCAAAAATTAAGACTGCAGCTTGAGGATTTACCTGAAAATAACATAGTACTAAGAAAAAGAAGACATGAGTCACCCCACTATCCATCACCTGTAGCCACCGCGTAACACCATCCCTTTAATGATTTTATGTTTCATTCAGTCAATACTGTCTTAATAGCCTCAGGACTTCATCTATAAAATTTGAATTATTAGATTATTATAAATTTTTCTAGTGGGTATTTGGGCCAAATTGCTTGTTTGATCTCATTTAAGTCTTAAACAGGGCATAGTCCATCAACAAATTCCATATTTTAAAAAAAGCGAATTCTAGGCACAAGGAAATTGGGTGTGGATGAGAGGAAGGAATATTTGTTCTGTGTTTTATTATTTTCATTATTCTTTTTTCCATTAATGTTGCATAAAAATATAATGTAGGAAATGGGGTGCAAATTAACTTGGCTCAGCTGGTAAACTTCTAAAAATAGGTGAATTAGTTAATATTCATTCAGTATGGTGTAAGAGAAACTTCAAATGATCATAGCCTAAAGAAGGGAGGGGAATATTTAATGCCCACATCAATGAAGGTAAGTAATCTATTACTGCATTGAAGAACTGATGGTGAGGTCCCTATGGATTTCAGTTTGATGACTTCACGACACATTAGGTATAGTCCCAATCCTGTGGTCCACGATCGTGACATCTGTGTCCTAAACAGTTAAATGAAGGTAGAGAAGAAGGTGGAAGAGACCTGGCAAAGGAAAAGCACCAATGGTATCTTAAAGATGATCTAAAAAGATGACATAAGAAACCCATATTTGTGTTCTATTGGCAATCACATATCTAAGTCTTGCTGCAAGGAAGGTTGATACGTTTGTTTGTTATTTTAGGTGCCCTAAATTTTATTATTACAGAAGAAATGCACATTGAAGGGCAACTAACTGTTATCAGTCTATCCCATAATATTTCTAGTTTGGAAGCCTGTGACAAACAATTCATATTTTTCTCTCCAAGGTCTAACAAAATCATGACCAGTACAAAGAAGTGTCTGACACATTTATTAATATCCCATTAGAGGAATAAATAGGTAAATAGAATTTTCACTAGGACATTCTGAATCTCTGTAGCTTAACCATTGTAAAGAAACAAGAGAATGCACTGTAATGTTCACTTTTATCTAATTCTATTTAGTTTCTAATTCCCTTGTAGTTTATACAGATTTTACACTGGGATACTTTAGTTATGTTTATTGAGTAAGCATAAAATACTTTTAATATTCATAGTATCCAAAACTCCAAGTTGAAATTCCTATTAGGTAAAGTATTTTTATACATAACAAATGTGAGGTCCAGAGAGCAAATTAATCAAAATTACATAATTAAAACTTATTGAGCTTTTGGATATGCAAGGTGAGGGTTTTTCTGCTTTTATATTCTGACTTACCTTTACTGTGAACTGAATGT
Source organism: Mesoplodon bidens (assembly GCF_964165515.1). NCBI lineage: Eukaryota > Metazoa > Chordata > Mammalia > Artiodactyla > Ziphiidae > Mesoplodon > Mesoplodon bidens. The sequence continues at coordinate 158,107,831 of NC_138178.1, forward strand.
CTTGAAATTTTACAACCTTTACTGAATGTCTCGAAATTTTCAAAATTTAGAATACAAAAAGATAAGTTAGTATGAGAGTAAATAAACCAGAGAATCAAAATATGGTTGTATTCAGTGCCCCAAACTATGCTAAGCTTTTTATCATTAGTATTTTCCAAATGACTCTTAAGTGGTTAATAGCCAAAGAAGTTTTGTTTGTTTGTTTGTTTTTAAAGCAGGGAAGACTGAAGTTCTTCATTTCTCCTGATTTAAAATATCTTCTACTGAACATTTATATAAAATTTTTTTCATGTGCAGAAAGAGACAATGTTCATGATTTCAGATTCACTTCAGCTTAGAAAAGTGTTGCAACATTCAGGAAAAATAAAATGGAAAACCATATGCTTACCCATATGTGTGGAGTCAAATGTCATGGTAAAGTTGGAGCTTTTAAGAAGGGTGGCTATTACATTAATCTTCTTACTCACTATAGAATGTTTCTGATGATGCTATTATTACCTTAAACATTCTTACTATATTTTGGGGGTTCTATCTTTATTTTTTAAATTATAAGATAGTGGTCAATTAAAGAACAAACAACAAAACCGAATAAGACATAGTGCCATTTTTGTCAGGCCAGAAACAAAAGTGTATCTTGGAAGTACAGGTCATGACAAAATGTGTTTTATTTCAAGCATTCAGCTTAGGAAAGGTCACCGCACTTGTAGAGAGAATAGCCCCTGCCTGATATTACTTGTATCTTCAAGGACAAAAGCAGTAGTAGCAGAAATATGAGTGGCTCCTTCTTCCTTCTGGTTATTTCTACTTATTCTTTTCAGGGACTAGATCTTTTTGTTATCTGAGAAGAAGAAATTAAGTATTTCTAAGACATAAACACCTATCAATCTGTTTTGAAAGAGTTTCTTAGGCTTTGGTATGCCTTAGACTTCGGGTCCTTGAAGAAGATCAGACTAAGCTCATATGAGTTCTTTTAATTCTGTATCTTTCCCTGATTGTTAGGAAGAAAATGAAATATCTTGGTATCATTAATATTTGGTGATGATTCAACTGAGGTCCACACAAGGTAAAAATCCCAGAGAAGGTTGATAGCTGAGGGCTTAAGACAACAGCAGTTTCCCAGGAGAATAATTTCTTTGGTCTGAAAGCACACCTGGATTTCATAGCACATCACCCACAGTCCACCCTTATGTCACTTAGATCTATTTGTATAAGTTCTAGAAGCAACTTCTCCAGGATGCTTGAGACTCTTTGATGGAGGTAGGGGGGACTTATGAGAAAGATGGTTTGTGGAAAAAAAAATATAACCCTCACAGAAGGAGCTGGCCATAAGGTCACAGCTGATTCTCAGTGTTTCCTCCTTTATTACCGCTTCTAGATTCCCCTCAGATTTTGTCCATCCCTTTGTTAATCTGGGTAATTTACCTAGTGGGGTGACACAGACAGTTGCTAAGTGTCTGCACCATTGTCACCATGTTCTTCTTAGGCCATGCCTGCTACATTTGTACATTTACCATCAGAACTGGGGAAAAGAATAACAAAAGATCCTCACATGGATCAGTTGAGAGCCAAAAACTTTCCTCCTTGATTGCATTACATAACAGAAGTCCTACCTTAGCCTTATTCTAGTTTCTGTATGGAGAACAAATTGTAAGCAGGCAAGGGTAAAAGCAAAAAAGCCAGTCAGCTCGTATTCAACTACAGAACAGGAAAGAGAATCGGGGCTTGGGCCAAGATGGTGGTTAAAGCAAATGGTGAAAGGTCGTCAAGTTCTGGATGTATTTTGAAGGTAGAGCCAACAAGATTTGTTGAGAGAGTGTACGTGAGGTATGAGATGAAGATTACAGTCAAGTATGATTATTTTCTAAATTGTGCAAGTCAAAGATTCCATTTTTTGGCAGTGAGCTTATTTTATATATGGAAAGATTTATTTTAGAAACAAGGTTATTCTCTGTTCCTATAGAATGGGATTCTCACTTTAGCAACATGTTTCTGACAATAATACTAACCATTATCTCTAGGAATACAGACGTCCAGTCTAGCTGGCTAATATTAGTTCACCTCATATAGGGTCTATTGGCTAAATGAGTTTAGCCAAATAAAATTTATTAAAAAAAAACTAGAACAAGAAATTTCACAAGTGACTTCAGTAGATCCCTTCAGCTTTATCTCGCATTTCCACTTTTATTTTCTGATGCAGTAATAAAGAACAAATTGCAGTATCTGAAAACACCATGATCTCTCTCACGTCTATGTGAAGATCCCCACCCTTTATCCTTTAAGACTATGCTGTGATGTAAATTCCTCCAGAAAACCTTTCCTAATGCCCCTACACCCACTATTCTCTGAAGTTCTCATGATATTGTGTCATAACATGACTCCTGGTATATTTCTGATTGTGTTGTAACTGAATTATCTCTCTAGATCTAGAGGTCCCTGAAGACAATCAATTTGATTAGCTACTGTATTTCCAGCACCTTGAACATTTTCTAGCATAAAGAAAGCAGCCAATAAGTATTTGTAAAATATTTAGGTGACTCCTATTTTATTTCAAAGGAGAAATTACTACCTACCTACTCAAGACTGTAACAAGCAACTTCCTTGGGAGCCAAATCTAGAGCAAATGTCTAAGCTTTATTGTTCAAAATAATCACCTAAGTAATTTATTTAAAATAAAGATCCAAAAAACACATTTTCAAAGATTCTGATTTTGCACATTTGAATTGGGGCCACTGACGATTTTGACATAGATTTTCAGCAGACCAAACTTATAGACACTCTGGCCTAAGCTTCTCAGAATAAAATGAAAAACAAAAAAACTCTCCCAACCAGGTAAAAGTATAATTGGCAGTTGGAATTGAGAGAAGAGTATCTGAATCCTGAATCTTTATTTTCATTACAGAAGGTCAAAATGTATTTACAACAAAAATGCTTACAAAATGTTAGAGCTAGAATTAAATTGCATTATGATTAATACATAAAAGATAGGCCAACTTCACATTCTTATACCTGTAAGTTTAAGGACCTTTGTTTAGAAAAAGCTGATTTAACTAAAGTTTATTGAAAATCCCCATTGTTGTTTATTATTTTTTAGCTGTCAAAGAAATCACAATTATATAAAAGATTTTAACTGCTAGGTAGCTATTCAATGTGTTGCCATTGAGATTTTATACTTTGTTCATTGTATATCATTTAAAAAATTAGATTTGTACAAATTAAAACTGTGCAAATTTTTTAAATGACATACCTTTTCAGACTCTGAAAGAGAACATTTCTACATAGGAATCGGGTACATTTCCATCAATTCTTCTTTCTTATGGTGAAGTATAAAAGTCAGCATTCTCCAGATAAATTTATGACTTGATTTCTTTTAAGCTTGAATTCTCTCCCTATTGCCTTTCTAAGAAAGAAAATAATAGTTTTTTCTAAAGGAAAACATCCCTAAAAGTGGAGTGTTTTTCAAACCTATGTTTGAACAGGAGAAGCATAACCATCCAGAATAAAGACGCCTTGAGATATATGAGCTTCTTCATTTTTTAGCAGCGTTAGAAGATGCTGAGCTGGAATGTCTCTAGGGAAAATTGAAATTCTGTGTCTTTTAATATTTCCATTTCTTTTGTGTCAGTCAGTTCTGAGTAAATGGCCACGAGGCTTCAAGTTTACTTCAGTATACAAAGTGCCACCTCTAAATGTAATGTCTTCGGAAGTTAAAAAAATATCCCAAGGAAATTTTTTCCCCAAAGAACAGATCTCTCATTCTACTTTGAATTATTCAAACTACCTCAAATTGCCAATAAATTCAAATGAACCAGGAAATATATGGACAACTGGCTGGAACCACTCAGATATCAATACCATCCTAATTCCTTTCCAGGTTCATTCTATTTATCCACCTGCCATCCATTAGCAGGTCCTATGCATCTGTCCTTAAGCAAACCACCCTTTTGCATTGTGCCAGCTACCTTCATGCATTGCTGGAAACCCCAAACAAGTAAACGGGAAACAGGAGTAGAGTTTACGATGAATCTCCGTTTCCTTATTTCATTACTTTGGGTTTATCATGGCAGGCTTCAAATGATCTTCCTGCATCTAGTTTGTCTCCAGTTTATTTCCTCCTACAGGCACAGGTAGATTAATCTTCCTAAAACTTCACTTTGATCATGTCACCTCATATTCAAGAATCCACATGACTACCTATTGCTTATAAACTAAGGAATATGCTGTATTCTTTCCTCTCTGTACCTTTAATCACACTGTTTATTCATTTGTATAATGCATTCTTATCAAACCTCAAATGTGATTGATTAAAAACATATCCACAAAATTTTTCAGTTTCTTCCATTAAGAAGTAGAGTTGGTTTCCCCACTCCCTGTATCTGGGCTGGTGGCATGACTTACTGTAATCAATCCAGCAGTGGAAGTAATATTGCACAGCTTCTAAGGCTGGACTACAGAGGCTTCACAGATTCTGTCTTCACCCTCTTGTAGTGTGGCCCAGGGAGCACCACATAAGGAAACCAGTCTAACCCAATGGAGGATAAGAGACCATGTGGAGGAGATAGGAGGCATCTTAGCTGACAGCCAGTACCAACTGCCAAGCATGAGGGAGATCAACTTGGATCTTCCAGCTGAGGTGACGTTACATTTAAGTACAACCACAGGAGTAAGCCTAGGTGGAACCAGCAGAGGAACTGCACACTACACCCCCAAAATTGTGATAATAATATAGTGTTTTAAACCACTAAGTGTATTTGTTGCTAAGTATCAGTAGTTTATTACATAGCAAAATAGTTCATACATCAGGTATGTGCTAGATACATTTTTAGGTGTCAGGTATTCATTACTAATAAAAAAGATAGGCAAGGACCTCGATTACCTGAATTTTAAAGCCTGGTAAGCAGAGAATGACAAAAATACATAAATACATGTCCAGGAAAATACTATATATTAGTATATAACATAGTGATATATTTTGCATGGGGAATTAAAACAGGGTCTTATAAAAGAAATAGGGCTTCCCTGGTGGCGCAGTGGATGAGAGTCTGCCTGCCAATGCAGGGGGCACGGGTTCGAGCCCCGGTCTGGGAAGATCCCACATGCCGCGGAGCAACTAGGCCCGTGAGCCACAACTACTGAGCCTGCGCGTCTGGAGCTTGTGCTCCGCAACAAGAGAGGCCGTGACAGTGAGAGGCCTGCGCACAGCGATGAAGAGTGGCCCCCGCTTGCCACAACTAGAGAAAGCCCTCGCACAGAAACGAAGACCCAACACAGCCAAAAATAAATAAATAAATAAATGAAATTAAAAAAAAAAAAAAAAAAAAAAAGAAATAGATTAGAAGTAAGGAAAGTCCATTCTGAAGTGATATAATGAATCAGAGACTCAGCACTGCACCAAGCCAGTAAAAGAATTGGTTTAATGGCACAGTGTTTTAATTTTGTTTATGTTGTTGTTGTTGTTTTGCTTTTAATAAATGTGAAATACATTTAAGTGGAACATACCCTATTTACTAAGATCGCACGCTCCACAGTCCTTAGTGTCTTATATTTGGACTCTTCATATGTTTCTTATCCATCTCACCCTGAGGTTGCTTTGTATCTTACATTCTTTGGTTTGTAATTCTCCCACATAGGCCATGGTGTTTCTTTCTCTCTGCTTCCAACAGCTCTGCTCATCCTTTACAACTCAGTTCAAATCTAATTTCTTTCAGTAAAGCCACCGTTCCATTTTCCCAAGCCCAAGCTACAAAGTGCATACTCTCTTCAAAATTATAAAATAGAGATTTCATCTCTCAGGAGAGAGTATAATACCTATCTTCATGGTTCTGGTCATGATTAGAGATAATTTATATAAAGTATCTAACATAGCTCCTGGCACAGGGCACAAATGAAATAAATGATAGAAATTGTCATTACCATCATAATCATCATCATTTTCATCACTGTATTTAATGCTTTGTTCATTCAAATATCACTTATTTAGTGCCTTTAATGCATCAGTTATGGTACTAGCTGCTGGGAAGACAAATGAGATGAGTTATCTCTCTCTGTTATGTTATTCATTGTGGGTTAATGATTGTAATCAGTACAGCATGTAGAACTGGGCTTCTGGGGACCTATCATGGGCCTATTTCTTTGGAGGACCCCTATCCAGCCCTCTCCCATTCATGTCCCTCCCCATGGGACCAGGAGTCCACAGGGCCAAGGAAACATGTCCACCCAATGCACCACTTCTAGACCAGTGCTTCTCAAACTAGCTGTGATGGAGAAACCATTTTTGTTCCATCCTTTCATGTTCAATCTGCTGTGGACAAATACTTCTGTAAAATATAATAAAAAAGAATTACTAGGTAAATTAAATCTAAAAAGCTGACATAAAATGCAAACCTCATTTTTTAATTATTAAATTAAGCAGGAATTAAATTACTTTGCCAAATTACTTTAAAATGTTTCTAAATTCTTACAACAGTTTCTGCCCTTATTGTCTTGCAGACCAATAACAAACTTTTTCCAAAGTGATAAGAGTCTGCAGAACACACTTTGAGTACCATTTTAGTAAAAACTATGTTCTGGGTTCCTAGGATGCCAGAATTCCATTCCCAAATAAGCAGCAAGTAATAAATGTTTGGTTCAAGTAACTATGGTGGAAAGGCAAAAAATGGAATGAATTTAGGAATTATTACTGAGGTGAAAATGACAGGATATCAATTACTGCCTATAATTTTTTTTTTTTTTTTTTTTTTTTTTTTTTTGCGGTACATGGGCCTCTCACCGTTGTGGCCTCTTCCGTTGCAGAGCACAGGCTCTGGATGTACAGGCCCAGCAGCCATGGCTCATGGGCCCAGCCGCTCCACGGCATGTGGGGTCCTCCTGGATTGGGGCACGAACCCGTGTCCCCTGCATCGGCAGGAGGACTCTCAACCACTGCGCCACCAGGGAAGCCCTGCCTATAATTTTTATTTGACTTTTATCACTTAATTTCATTCTATTAACAGAAATCTTTTTTTGTGCCTCTAAGATGTGGCAAGAATTGGCACACATTTGTGCTTAGAGCAGCACTAGAATCATTGAGCCTCAATGCAAATTTAGGACTGTCTTATTTGTAAGCCTCTGCTCTTTATGTTGCACCATTCTCATCACTTCCCCATTTTTACCATGTCTATGCCTTAGACTCACTCTTAGCTTCTTCTAACCTGAAAGTAAGGACTGTATGTTTAGTCCTTGGAACTCCCAGTATTATATACCACTGTTCTTTGCAGACAGCACTTAACAGGAGGCTATGAAGCGACAAGGCTATGAACAAGGTTGTGGTTCCTAAACTTTTCACTAATGCATGTCAGGGTGCCATGATGTATTCACAGGGTCACCATGGGATATGTTAAATATCCTAGGGAAACACAGATGCATCTTCTGGACACCTTCAGCACTATTAGCTCCAGGGTGTTCACAGTTTCAGGATTAGATCACACTACTTCTGGTGACATAACTTTGTGAACGCTTTCTGAAGGTTGCTGAGATAAAAATTAATGACCACATGAAAATCAATGTAGAGCAGAAATTAGGGTGGTCATAGCCAACTGAATTCTAAGCTTTGAGAGGCTATGCAATGCCCAACAGGTATACACACCTCATTAGAAAGTAATTACAGTTATGTAAGAATGAAATAAAAATATTTTTCTTTCAATTTATGTTTACTATTTCTTAAGTGGCTACTAAGTTGAAAGGACATAAATTCTTCCTAAAATTCTTAGACATCACTACTTAACCAATGAAACTGTGCATTCCATTTCTTTCGGCACCATGAAAAAATTAGTTGAATGCTAAGGACACAGTGAACAACAACAACAACAAAAAATTGGAAAGCCTCTGGTGTAAGGTCTTTGAATCCCACCTTCATTACTTAGTGATTTTGTGATCTTGGTGGACAAGTTTCTTTATCTATCCCATGCCTCATTTTCATCTTTTATCAAATATGGTTAATTGTAGTACCTACCTGCCAAGGTTTCCTATAAAAGATTAACTACAGTAATGCTTAAAACATTGTCTGTATATAGTAAGTGTGCCATAAATGTTTGCTGTTATATTTTTCTGAATTTTCACCTCCAGTTTACATTCTTTCAATGCATTTAGATATACTTTGTAAACCCAGTGTTAGTTACTACACATGCTTTGTGGTTTAAACAATTATCCAAAGATAATTTTTAATAAAAATTAAATATACTACAGGAACTACAGTTATGCCCCCCACCTTTTATAGGATGAGATAATTAGATGAATGAGTGTAGCAAAATACATTTTTTTGCCACTTTCCACTTTATTTGGAAAAGGTAGAGGTACTGCTAAGAACATAGCTGACTAGAACTATATCATTAAGAAAACTATACAAAGACAATTTCTCTGTTTGTCTGACCTTCTTAGCTATCTGGATAGTGATGCTTAAGAAGGAAGACTGAAAATACATCTATAGGTAGCTTTATGGAATCTACAGGCAGGATGCCATTCATATAAGAGTCTCTTTCCCCAGCCTGACCTGCCTGATTGAAATCCTTTCCCAGGAGCAAACAAAGCAGGTGGAAGTATAGAAGCTGAGCTGATATTCAAGCTTCCTTCCAGATAAGAGAGGTCAATAATGGTAACCACAAATCACTCTCCAAGCCAGAGACCTCAGAATTGAGCACAACACAAATGGACAGTGCTCCCTTAGAAACCATAGGAAGAGACAGATACTTCTTGAGAAAACAAAGAATTATAAATTATAAGGACTCAGGGTAAGAAACAAAATAGCCAACAGGGACTATATCAGATAGATCTAATCTACTCATAGGAGTGGGAAGATAGTGGAGGTGGTTAAGGAGTAAACTACCTGAAGAGATAACGTTTGAATTGAGATGAAAAGGATGAGTAGATTAATTAGGCAAGACTGAGGCTTTTAGAGCATAAGTAATAGCATGGACAGAGGTCTTGATAACAAGAAGGAACATATCTTATCCCAGGGTCAGTCTGGCTTGAAACAAGGGTGAGCATAAGAGGTATGAGATGACATGATGCTGGAGAGGGAGGAAGGAGCCAGTCCATTAAGGGGCTGGTAGGCAATTTAAACGTAGGTGTTAGTTAAGGAGCAAAGGGGAGCCCTTGAAGGTTTTCAAGCTACCTAGTACTATTCCTATATTAATTTTTTTAAACTAGAAAAAAAGGCTTCTTTGGGGGCAAAAGTGTATACCAATTGAAGATTTAGGAACGCTGTGCATAATCCTTAAACCTCCATCACCCCCTTGTTCCTTTTCACATACACTGATGACCATGATTCATATTTCACTGAGATGATAAAAAAGATCAGAAGAAGCTTGCATAAGCTTCCATCCTCACCTCTATTAAATTGCATGTGTCAAATTCATATCCTCTGCCTTCCCTTTTGATACTAGGAAGGAAAGTTTTCTCTTCCTATTCAAGGTTGATTCCTCCATCTGTTCAGTAGACCTCATCCCCACATCCCACAACAGCCATCAGCCCTTCCATTTATCTGCTTCCTTTATTAGCAAAGTTTTAAAAAAGTTAACTCTACTTATTAACCATTTCCATATTTCCAATATTCATTTTCTCTTGAACTCACTCCCATGCTTCAATTCTCACCAGTCTGCTCTAATAGCAATCAAGGTCACCAACAGCCTCCACACTAAAAACCCTACAATATTTGACTTACTAGTATGTGGCATAGTTGATCACTACTACTTTCCTGAAATAATTTTTTTTTTTTTTGGTTTCTGTGATTCTACTTCCTCTTGTTTTCTCCCGTATATTACTGCCTGATATTTCTGGCCTATTTTCCAAATCTCTAAAAATTAAAATGCCTCAAGGATCATTTCTTAGATCTTTTTCCTTTCCTTTATTTCCCTTCCCTTTTCTTTCCTTCTCAGTTTACATAACTTCCTGTGGTTCTCATCCACTCTCAAGTCTTCACATTCTACCTCTTTTGTTGTTGTTCCTGTTGACAGCCAGAAAATCACTTCCCTGAGTGCTAAATCCACATGCCCAACTGCTTCTGCAAAATCTCTTCTTAATTGGTCACTTGTCTCCCCTCTAGACTACAAAACTGCCCCTCTCAGAGAGTTTCTCGGTAAATGGAAACTCCATTCTCCTAACTTCAGGCCCAATTCTCTTGGTGTCATTCACTCGTCTGTGCATCTCTCACTCACATCTAATCCATAAGCAAATCCTTTTGGCCATAACATCAAAATATGACCAGAATCAAATGACTTCTCAAATTTCTGTATAATTACCATTTTGTCTCAAGCCAGTTCTCATAGTCTTTTTGGACTATTGCTATAGTCTCCTACTGTTGTCCCTGTTTCTATCCTTGCCTTCCTACGTCTGATCTCCACATACCAGTCAGAATAATGAAAACTTCAACAAACACTTAAAAAATATAAAAAAGAACCAATCAGAGCTGAAAAGTACAATAACTGAAATAAAAAATACACTAAAGAGAATCATAAGTAGATTAGATGAAAGAGTGGATTGATCTAAAAGAATGGATCAGCAATCTGGAAGACAGAGTAGTGGAAATCACCTAAGCTGAACAGAAAATATATATACGTATATATATATATATATATATATATATATATATATATATATAAATGAGGATAGTTTAAGAGACCTCTGGAACAACATCAAGTGTACTAACATTTGCACTATAGGGATCATAGAAGGAGAAGAGAGAGAGGAAAAGGAAGATAACATATTTGAAGACATAATAGCTGAAAACTTTCCTAACCTGGGGAAAGAAACAGACATCCAGGTACAGGAAGGACAGAGAACCCCAAACAAGATAAACCCACAAGATAAACCCAAAGAGGTCCACACCAAGACACATCATAATTAAAATATCAAAATTTAAAGATAAAGAGAGACTGTTAAAAGCAGCAAGGGAAAAGCAACCAGTTACTAGTAGAGACACTAGCAACTGAATTTTCAGCAATAACTTTGCAAGCCAAAAGGGAGTGGCATGATGTATTCAAAGTGCTGAAAGGGGAAAAACACAAACAAACAAAACACACAAAAAAACCCTACAACCTAGAATACTCTATCTGACAAAGTTATCATTCAGAATTGCAGAAAATATAAACAGTTTTACAGACAAGCAAAAGCTAAAAGAGTTCATCAAGACTGCCTCTTCAATAAATAGTATTGGGAAAATGGGACAACTACATGCAAAAGAATGAAACCAGGCCACTTTCTTATACCATATATGAAAATAAACTCAAAATAGATTAAAGACTTAAATGTAAGACCTGACACCATAAACCTCCTAGAAGAAAACTTAGGCAGTATGTTGTTTTTCTTAGCAATCTTTCTTTTGGATCTGTCTCCTTAGGCAAGGGAAGCAAATGCATGAACGAACAAATGTGACTTCATCAAAATAAAAATCTTTTGCATAAGAAAGGAAGCCATCAACAAAGTGAAATGGCAATCTACTGATTGAGAGAAAATATTTGCAAATGATATACCCAATAAGGGATTAACATCAAAAATATAAAAGAACTCATACAACTCAATATCAAATACAAACAACATGCTTTAAAAATGGGCAGAGGACCTGAATAGACATTATATAAATATATACAGATGGTCCACAGACACACAAAAACGTGTTCAACACCACTAATCATCAGGAAAATGCAAATCAAAACCACAATAAGATATCACTTCACACCTGTCAGAATGGCTGTTATTAAAAAGAGAACAAATAACAAGCAATGGCAAGGATGTGGAGGAAAGGAACTATTGTGAACTTTTGGTGGGATCGTAATTGTTGCGGTGACTATGAAGTACAGTATAGAGGTTCCTCAACAAATTAAAAATAAAATTGCCAAATGATTCAGCAATTCTTGGTATTTACCTGATGAAAACCAAAACACTATTTTAAAAGATATGTGCACTCCAATATTCATTGCAGCATTATTTACACTAGCCAAGATATGGAAGCAACCCAAGTGTCCATTGATAGATGAATAGATAAGGAAGATGTGGTATACATATACAATGGAATATTACTAAGCCATTAAAAATGAAATCTTGCCAACAGCACAGTTGCATTTAGAGGATATTGTGCTAAGTGAAATAAATCAGAGGAAGACAAATACCATATGATCTCACTTATATGTGGAGTCTAAAAGAAACAAAACAAATGAACAAACAAAACAAAATGAAAACAGATTCATAGAATAAACTGGTGGTTGTCTGAATGAAAGAGTGGGGGCTGAGGCAAAATAGGTGAATATTAAGAGGTACATGTTTCCAGTTATAAAATAAATGTCAAAGATATGTAATATACAGCATAAGGAATATGGTGAATAATACTTTAATAACTTTGTATGGGAACAAATGGTTACTAGACTTACTATGCTGATGATTTCATAATGTATTTAAATGTAGAATCATTATGTTGTACACCTGAAGCTAACATAATATTGTAAATCAACTATGCTTCAATTAAAAAGTTAAAATTAAAATTTGAAAAATCCCATTTATACCTCAAATAAAATGCCACCCTTAACATACTAAATTGATTTCATAACCTCCTTTTTTGCAGTTTGAAAACTACTGCTATTAAAAAAAATGGCACATACCTAATTGTCACTTTTATCATATTTATTTTGCTTTAGTTTTATGGTAGCACTTATCTTTAGCTAATATATTTTATGTTTATTTATTTGTTTGCTGTCTTTACCTCCACTTCAGTAGAATGGACACTTATGAATGCAGGAATTCTGTTTTGTTCCAGATTATATGTCTTACATGTATTATAATGCCAGATACTTAGAAGGTCCTCAAAAGACACGTGCTGATAAATAAATACTTCACGCATGATACTATTCATGAGATATTTAGTAAGCTACAGTAACAAAAATGTTTGATGGATTAGATTTGAGGCATGAATAAGAAGAAAGTTTAAGGATCTGCTTCATCATTCTGGCTTGCCCAGTTAGCTAATTGGTGGTAGTAATTCCCTAAGGAAGAGTACTCTGCTTTGGAAAAGTATTTGAAGGAAGAACACAAGTTTGATTTTAGACTAGTTGAAGTTGAGCTGTTTCAGAACCTCTAAGAGAAGACATCAAGCCCTGAATCACCTGAATAAAATCTGCACAGGTCCCATGCAAGACATTCAAATTCAAAAGTTCAGGTGTAATATATCATTTTTTTATTATCTTTCCCCTTCCCATTTCTTTTCTCTATACAGCTTTTTAGAGTCACAAATCTAAGAATATAAACTCTTTTCCACATGTTCTGAAATATGAGATTATACTTTCTCATTTTAGAAGCCACGAAAGATCATATTTTTAAAATTTTAAAACATATGCTTATGTGGGTAAATAAGTTAAAGATGAAATTTCTCACAATTTCTCTGACAAAACATATTGGAATCCACAATGTTACTGTCAGAGAGAGATTTGACTTTTTTAGTTCAGAAATTGGATGGGGCAGATATGGGATAATCCAGGGCCAGAGACTTATCAAGCTATTGATATGAATATCACTCAATGAAGTTAATTCTGTGACAGGGACTGAAGTCCCAGCTTCCTAACCAGAGGGGTCCTTGAGGGGGATTGTGAGTCAAAGAGTGGCAGCCTTTAGCACAATATGCAATGGATCAAGACTGTCTTTAAAGCCCAGCCACGCCTCTCAAGCTATGTCCCCTTCTCACTAGCAGTTTGCTTTTCATTAAACAATGACAAGAGGAAAACAATACAAATAAAAGGTTTTGTTAGGGAAGACTTAAGGCAACATTCCCTATGTGTTCAATAATAGTAATTATACACTGTAGGAAAAATGTAATCTTGATTAAATGCACTTGAAAATTGCAGAGTTAAACAGGTAATGTAGGTTGAATTACTTCACTATATAATGTGCATTTGATGTCTCCAAGAAAATTATCTAACATTCAGATAATTCAAAACACTTTTTGACTGTGAAATCTTTTTTTCTTTTCAATAAATATCTCAAGAAATGATTCATGAGACATATTTTGAGGCATGCTATCATGGATTGTTTTGTGATAACTGTTATATTAAGAATCATGTTTTTGAAAATGGATATATCATCAAGAAAGACCCAGATTATGACAGGAAGAGCGTCAGGACCTACTTCATATTCTTATGAGTCTTGTTGTGAACCTTGTGTTTTTTATTTGTAAAAGGATATAATGGTAATCAAGGGATAGAAAATGAAAAACAGGAAAATATTACCTTTTACAGTGTCACAGAGTTTTCATGGTTCTAAGGATATCTAAGTTGTGAGGATCTTGTTTTTCACTTAAATTTCTTTCCATTTCCTCTTATTCACCTCTTCTTCTAAACTTTAAACACTGCAGAGTCACTCTTCTTTCCTGCTTAGCCCAGGAATTATTGCCAGGGGACTCCTTCAAGTCTTACAATCAAGACAGGAATTAAAAGCTTTTTGTATTGTTTTTAATTTTCAAACATGGCTTCTAAAATCAAGGTTCAAATCTTTTCCACTATATATGGCTAGAAGTTTAACGGTTCCTCTGTGGGAAAATTATCTCTGTCTTAATCAAGGCAGAATCTCTCACCAAGGCTAACCACCATTCACAGGATAGGTAAGTAGAGCAGGACTACTGCCCATGCATTTCTACAACATTTTGGATGACCAGATCCAAACACATTCATTAGAGACAAAAAGGATCTGTTTGCAGAAGGAAGGTGCAATCACAGAACTCTGAGGGATTGTGCTGTTGTTGTTATAGATACAATTTAACAGTGTAAGGATAATGCTACTACATATATCCTTAATAAGAGTACTTGGTTTACTTAAGCCTGGGGAGGTTGGGGGCAGAGAATTACATTTTACACAGCTTGTGTTGTCACTTGTCACAATAGGATTGTTTGCATTTATAACTGAAGAAAAAACAAAGTAAAAATGTTAATACATTTTTTTCCTTTTTTAACCCAACTTGTAAAATTCTTGAAATAGAGTAGGTGTCCAATGGTATTTTACCATTTTAACCACTAGATTTAAAGCAGCTGACAGCTCTCCAGAGCAAGTATAGTTTTTAAAGCAAACCTGAACAAAGTGGTTAACAGGGAAAATTAGTGTATTTTCTTTTAAAGGTGAGGGTTGGGATGAAGGTGTCAGGTGTGATGGTTCATAGAAGGCCCAGGTACACATCATTGTTATAAAGTTTTAAGAGCTGTAATGATGGCAAATATGCTACCACCAGGATCAAGTACCATTGATCCTGAAAATAATTGTTATTTTCCAACTATACTAACTCCTAAGCAAGTTGCTGTGTAGGAATCATCCATCACTGAGAGAAAACATTTGACAGTTGATAAATGCATATCCAACCATACCACGCAAAGCTAACCAAAGCATGAAGTCTGGAACTCTGCAGTGTTCCACTTGAGTGTTCAGCTAATACTGATCGGCACTTGCATGTGAGGAGATCACACAGGGCTGAGAAAAGAACCACCTGAAAGGATTAGTGGAAAAAATGCTTGGCATTCACATAGGGCCTAGAAATGTATTGATTTCACCAGCCAGGCTGGAGACCCTCATGATTCCTGGAGCATTAGGTAGAACCCACAAATGGTTTTGTCTCAGTTTTGGTTGTGTGGGGCACAGCCCTAGAATGAGCATAGCTCTGGTCCCTCCTAACAGATATTAAAAACAAGACCTCCTCTTCCACCAAAGTCAAACTACTTCCAATTAACACAATTATGTCTCAGCATGAAGTTCAAGAATGCTAATAAGAATTTTTTAAATCTAGCTCCCCAAAAAGCAAAATCAAAATGTCTAACGCCCAGTCACAAGTAGCAGGCATTAGAGAAGTTAGAAAATATCACCCATAACTGCAAGATGAATCAAATCATCAAAACCAAACTAGAACTGGCATAGAATTAGAATTAACAGACAAGGATATTAAAACAGGAATATATATTCAGTTAAACTGGTGGAGCAGACTGAGGGAGGTGGAGCTAAGTTAGTTCTCTATCCACAAGCACTATTTTGCTCTTTCCCAAAAACGCACACTAATGGCAGAGGGAGGGGAGTGGATTAATACTCCAGCTTTCCTCTTCCTCAACTGGGATGCCTCTAAGGCTTACTCTATGTCTCCAGAGCTGCCTTATAGCATGAGTTCCAGTTCTGCAAAGTGGATACTATTTTGGTAATGCACCCTTTATTTTTTTCTCTTCTCATCTCAGTCTCACTTTCTTAACTCCCCTAATTGTGTCTCATCTCCTAAATAAATAAATTGAACTCAAATCCTTGCCTTGAGGTCAGCTTCTGGAGAAATCTAAATTATGACAGTGACTATTTTGGAAGATTTATTCTAAACATCTAGCTGGAGTGCTTGTTGCTGTCAAGAAAACAGGTGATGAGCTGAGTCAGAATACCCATAGTTCAGACTCTGGTTTCCTTTCCTCATACGTGTTTGGATATCTCAGATAAACAAGTGATATTTACCTTCAGTTTCTTCTCCAAACTCTGACACAGTTGAGGTTAACCTTTGTCATTATGCGCTGGATGTGGGGACAGTAGGAGAGATGCCTGAGCACCACTTTCAATACTAGGAACCTCCAGCAAACTTAAGCTTTGAAAATAATCTGATGGCTTTAGAATTGAAACACCCAGTTGCAAACTAGGACTTTCACATTCATACTACTTGAATTTTAAATAAGGAGATGTCAATATATTTACCTTTGGACATTATCTTACTCTTTTATAGCAAAGAAAAAAAAATTATTCCAGCTAGATATTTTTCCCATTTCTTCATTTTTCTATAGGCACCAGAAGTGTGTTGAGATAAGACTCATGAAGTTATTGCTACATTTTTTGTCACTTTAAGTTAACATGTTAGGGTTATTAAAATGTAGGGTTTCCTTTCATTAATGAGTATTTCATCACTAAGCTAAGGTGAAAGAGATGACATTTTTGTGTGAATACTTGTAGGATGCAGTGGGGGAAATGTTCTATAATAACTAAAGGGTCCTCTGTTGAGAGAATATACAGTAAAACTTCCTACCATGCTCATGAACAATGAAAAGCACTTCCCTCATTTTTAATATAGTCTGAGGAGTTCACATCTCCTCAGGTGTTAGGGAAGAAGTTTTGAATTTTTGTTCATTAGAGAGTGTGGTTTGTTTAAAATCAGTTTGCTCTTTGATGGAACAAACTACTGTGTTTCAACTAGGGAATTATCCCTGGTCCCATCACCTAAATATACATCCTAGGGGAATTTTTATAAAGATTTGGAGAGACTCCCAAGTCCTCATGAAGTGCCATATTGAATAAGTGTTTTTTAAAAGGCAGTGAGAGAACAGCTCAGAAATCTACAAGGAAATATTCAAAAGAGTATTCAACAAAATCCTTTTAGTCAATAACTAAAATAATATTAATTAATAAATAGTTATTACCTGTAATTGTTTTTCACAACTCTTTAAATGATGTCCCTTTCCTTGAACTATTTCAAAGATCTGACCAGGACTGGAGTCCCTTACCCACTTCACCCACTCATCATCTTTGAAAATGTGAACCAAGAGAGGATCATTTACCATCTAACCCTACGGGCGGAATCTCATCACTACTTTTCTCCCTAGGAAGAAACCTGTCTTTTTCTTCTGTTCCCAAAATGATTGAAAGTAAGGACATAGGATCATAACTTTCCCTTAATATTTGGCACATTATTTCAAACAAATATATATATATATATATATATATCTGATGTCATGTCATGCTTTCCTTCCTCCTCTTGTTGCAACTGATAAACATTATCTCACAATGAAATAAATTAGGCCTTATGGTACCATGCTCTCCTAGTGACAGTATATATCAAGTCCATTTTCTCAGAAATGAAGCAAGCATTGTCAAAAGGGCTAAGGGGTATCCCTATTGGCTGGTGCAACACTTCTTGATGTCCCCTGGCATATTCCACCATCTAAAACAAAAATAATGACACTTTGTATATTCAATGAGTTCATTAATGCCAGACATTCAGAATAGAGCCAGATATATATAGGTTAGTTGCTATTATTGTAAATCTTTGTATTGGGGCATTATCCAAGGCAAAAATGAAAGAAAGAGGTCTTTGTCTTTCTAGCTTTTCAATAGCATAGTTTACTAAATTAGTGTCAATGGTGTAACAGCAATAAGAATTCAAGCATGGGTGAATTCAAGCATGGGTGGTATGGGTGTTTTTACTGCTAGCAGATTCAGAGAATTTTAAATTGTTATTAATTTGGGTTATATATTTGCTTTGGAGTTCATTTTATGAATTTGATTTCCAACAGTATGGACTTTTCATTTTGTATTAACTTCTTATATAAGGCAGATATATATATTTCATTTGGCTTTCAATCAGATTAAGGTAATCTACAAGCCGGGATTGCTTCTAATTCACCAGGGCACCACTATATTAAACCTGGCCTTTATTCAATGATCAAAGCACTTTATACTCTTAAGCTGTCCATTTTTCCTTATTAAAGAGAAAGGCTAGTGATTATAGATTCCCTACCTTTGTAGGCCTGGGCCTTCATGGGGACTTTGAAAGTAACATTAATCTTCTTAATTACATCATAATTCCCTAGTCCAGTGTTAAATTATCTACTCTTTTCCTAATATTAAAAAAGATCTACCATACAAAATATTTGACCTTAATATTTATTTAAATCCAATGACTGATTTCACTCATGTCTTTAGTAGAACAGTTTTATCCTTTCAAGAGTTGAGTGAGTTCTCACATAGTCTAGTCTCAACCCTCAGAAAATTTCCCAGTTTATGAATGGATATTATTCACATTAAGTGAGTTTAACTTCAGATATGTAGATATAGATATGGAGCTAATCATGCTTGGCAAATAGGAAGTACTGAATAGCTATTGGTCATTATAATTGTTTAAGATTAGGATTTTTGACCAACCCCTTGCTCTGGCATGGGATCTGGTACAGGGACAGTTCTGATAGGCAGCTGCATTGCAGGGACATTATGCTGTGCTGCTTCCCACTAGAAGAAGCAGTCACTTATTCCAGACCTTGAATAGGTAGCCACATATTGGAAACAAAAAGAAATGTCAAGTAAACAATTTTTCATTCCAAATGCTTATAAGGTCTTAAATTATATCTTTCATCATCACATTTAGCTGTATAATCAGCATTTCCTGGGTTCTCAGCCACTACATTTGCCTCTGTGGTTTGATTTTCTAGTAGTTAATCCTAACAATTTCCATTTTGATAAAGGAGGTTTTAGGTTTGGTTTATTGGCTAAAGAGTATACTATGTCTACCCAAACCAAAATGTTCTAGGGTCCCTGACAGAAGTGGTAAGGAGAAAACATGTTGCAACTGTATCAATGCTTCTCTTACCTGAGCATGAGTTCACTTTAATACAAGGACTATTATAAATATGCTTCCTAACTTGTAACCCTATAAAAATTTGGGTTTCCAGACAGAATAGAATGAGAAACTAGAGTTACTATTTTATTAGATATCCACCGATGTCTCCTTCACCCTGCATGTCTTATCGAAGTCACCTGGCCTGGATGTTACACTGCATGAGATCAGAAGCATCTATGGTTTACCAACAAGCTCAAAAGGTGAGGCCTAAAAGGTGAGGCCTAAGGCACTGAGAATCACAGAACTCAAAGTCTATGCAGCAAATGTATTCAGGCTCACACATTTGGGAGAGTTGCCCTGACTCTCATATATGTAAATTCATGACTAGCTGATGGCAGTAGACACGCCCCTGACCTGAAAGTCAATGCTCACCTATCTTCAGGGATGGGGGGAAGCTCTGACTAGTACTCCTCATGTAGGTATCCAGGTGTGATATCACTAAAAGAGAGATCCACATGGGAAAAAGCTCAGCGTGTTTCCCATGGTTGGTTACACTAGAACAAGGCAAGGCCTGGGAATATTTTTTTTCTTATCAACAGATAAAAAGGAAAAAGACAAGATTTCTGAGTTTTGATTGTTTTGGCCTTGGAGGGTGTGACTATGGGACATATTGCATGGTACACTAAGTGCTTTAAGACCTAATCAAACTTATGTGTCTTTCCAAATTTTACTGATTACTCTCTTTCACAAACTCTTATCATATATCATATCTGTATCACTTATTTAAGCACTTAAAAGTGCATCTTTATAACTATCTCTTTTGTGTCTTTGTTGTTGTTGTCCTTGCTTCTGAACTGAGCCCAAAGCTCCTTATAGATAAAACACGGTTGTTAGCGATTTCTCTCAACATCCAGGTAAACACACGGTCAGTGCTTCGTGTACTTTCTGCAGTAGTTTGAAGTTGAATCTTTTCCTTTGGGAAAGCTTGGAGTTTGATTCCTCCTTCTTATTTTCCCACACTAAATAGCGATGATTTATCTTTCATTAATCCTCTTTAATATTTTCCCACTGTTTCTGAGTAAAATAGAGCAGACAAATGTACCAACTTTAAAGTTCTGTTAAAAAAATTGAGATGCCAATATACAAGTCAGCTGTAGAATCCAGGAATAAAATTTGAAAGGCTGAAAAAATGGTGATGAGCAGCCAGCATAGAAACATTTAGGTCAATGAAGAGTGGTTCAGGAAAATAGATTTACACCCTATTCCTGTCTTTCACGTCAGCAGTTGTGCCATTTACAGCAAGTGTTAAAAATAAAGGAAACAATATAATAATTTCAAAAATTTTAAATTGAGAACAAAAAATAATACTGGCAAGGTGACATATAGATTCCAGGAACACCATGTTACAGCCCCTAATTTTGTGTCCCAGTAAACCACACAATTGCAGTCTTTTATTCCCAGATATGGTTAACACTAGAGGTACTTTGTATATAAGCTTTACCATTACAACATTCTCTCACAATATAATATGCCATCTAAAAGTCAGGCTCTTTTCTACATATGACATAGCTACTCAGAGATATATACAGTTATAGGCAAAACTCCACATAGTGTCACAGTAGCCAGGTAATTACAGTATGTGCATCCATAGAAGGTTAAATTTGATGTGAGAGATAACAGATTAGTTTAATCCTTCTTATACATACACACATATAGTCACTTTTACTGCAGTCTTCCTAAATTCATGAATGTAAGTTTTACTTTACTTTTTAATGTGATTCTAACCAAGGAATCACAAGGGAATTTGAAGCAACTGTAATGTAGTTTAGAGGAGTACTGAACTTATAGAGCTTAGAATATGAAGACATAGACTCAAATCTTTTTTCTGCAGTTTATTAACTATGCAATCCAGGACAAACAATTTAACTTTCTGAATGTTAGTATTTTCATCCATAAAAGAGAAACAGTATTTTGTGGTGTCATGCAAGCTGCTATTTATCACTTGGGAAGACTGATCTCATTGTTGTACAGATGGACAAGCACACAGTCTAAAAGAGTCCTGACATACTTCCCCCAGGTCCAGCATTCAGCAGGTATACTAAGGGCCTCCTGTGTGCAAGGACACATGCTAAACACTAGCAATTAAAGGATGAGGATGCCACACATCACAGTACATATTTTATTATGACTTGTATAAAAGTATATGTACAAATACACAGACACAAACCCATATACAGGCAAAACACCCTAAAATATTAAGAGTTGTTAACTGTAGGTCATAGTGATGCTAAATCTCTTGGTCAAGGCATTTTCTATTTCATAAATTGTATATAACATATTTTTTTAAATTTTTGGAATAACACAAAGCAAAATCTTTGTGATTTATTAATCACTTAATAAGACATTTTTGTCACTCAGAAATTTACAGCATGTTTGAGCTTATTTTATAACAGGAATTTCTGAGAAGCCTCATTCTTCCTTCTTTCATATCACACTCAAGAAAGTCTTGGTTTCTCATTTCCTCATCTCTAAGATTAAAATAATAAAATTCCTCCTGAGGTCACTTGAGCATGGAATGTGTAGTCTGGAAAGGTCTATTCCAATGTTTTTTCTTCTATTTTCATTGCCATGATCGTTGGGGGAATGACTTCATTGCTTGTAGGAGAAGAGAAGTAAAGTGTTTTTAGAAATGTGATTATTAGCTCCCCCCACGCCGTCACTGGTACTTTCATTCTTGATTTATACAGCAGTGATGGCCTGGAACCCGAGGGCAAAGATGACTTGCTCTAAGAAGTGGTTAACTCAATGTTAATTACCTACTACTGTTAAAAGCCAAATTTATTTGTATTTGAAAACTATAATACATAATTTCAGAACTTAAGTTGGTACAGATTTTCTGAAAGACAACTTTGAAGAAAATTATATATACACAGATACATACAAACATAATCTTAAAATCCTGAAATAACTGAACTTGGACTCAGTATTTTTACTTTTAGGTAATTTCCACTAAGAAAACAATTAACTGCTTGTACAAAATTTTTTTTTTTTTTTTTTTTTTTTTTTTTTTGCGGTACGCGGGCCTCTCACCACTGTGGCCTCTCCCATTGCGGAGCACAGGCTCCGGACGCGCAGGCCCAGCGGCCATGGCTCACGGGCCCAGCCGCTCCGCAGCACGCGGGATCCTCCCGAACCAGGGCACGAACCCGTGTCCCCTGCATCTGCAGGCGGACTCTCAACCACTGCGCCACCAGGGAAGCCCTTGTACAAAATTTTTACCACAACATTTTTTTATTGTTCATGATGTTCAAAAAGTATAAAACACTTAAATTGGTGGTTTTCAACAAATAATACTGGCATTTGAGAGGTGTAGTTCTTTATTTGTGTGTGCCTGGCCTGTGCACTGCAGGAGATTTAATATTGCTTTCCTTTATCCATTAAATGCCAGACATGCCCCCACACTAACCCCTGTGACAACCAAAAAGACTCCTCTCCAACATGTATCTCTATCCCCCCAAGGTAATAATATTGTCCTTGCTGGGAAACTGACGTCTAAACATTTGCAAGACGGCACTGATTAAAAAAAAAATGTTGGTGTATCCATTTATGAAGCTCTATGATATATTTTAAAAGATTATTTCTTGACTTGGAAGATTATAATTTACAATACATATACACAAACACATATATATTCACATACACAAACATATTGGGATTATATTTAAACACCTTCAAATATTCAGTGGCATACAGAATTAATAGGGTTTATTTTTCCAGTGTTTCAAGTGGTTTATGATTGGCAGTCCAGGTAGGTTCTCTCAACCAGCAGTATCCTGTGGCTTCTTTCTCATATTCACAAGATAATCTTTGAATCCTAGGAATCACATCCTCATTCCAGGAAAGAAAAAAAAATGAGGAAGGTAAAAGGCAAAGTGTCAGGAATTTGCCTTTGTTAAAATCCCATTGGTCAGAGCTGGGTCATATGGCCACTCAGAGCTACAAGGAAGTCTGGGGAGGTGAAACCTCTGAAGGCCCATTGGCAACCAAATAAAATCAATATATATATTTTAAATATTTTTTTATATCGGAAGAAAAGGATCCTTGAAGTCAGATAAGCTACCGTCATTCTTCCACTTATATAAACAAATGTTTCCTCTCACCATCAATTGTCTTTTCTATACTTTTCATATTTATTCTTGATTATACAAGCATACTGTGCATTGTAGTTCCTCCCTAACATCTATGCTACCCCTCCCTAATGGGTACATGCAGCAAAGATCTTTGATCAAAAGAAGTCATTTTGCCTCATTGAAAGGAAATTGAATGCAAGCACAAGGAAAGATGGGAAAACATGGAAAAACCATGATTCAAAGAAAAGAAGCAGCCCACCCCAAATAATGTGAGGAGGCAAGTGCCCTAGGATAGGAGGAAGAATTGAGAAGACCTAGTAGGAAGATGTGGGGACAATTGTTAGGCTAGGATAACATGCTAACACAATATTGAAAAGCTTAAAAATGGAATGAGAAATTAGTAAGATGCCATCAAGTCACTGGGCTTCCTTCACAATCCATTTCAACAATCTGAGAATATGGCTCAAAAGCAGAGACTGAAAGAGCACTGTTGTGAAGGCCGATGATATTGAGTTTTCTGAAACACATTTCCTGGTTTTAATCTAATTTTATTACCAAACTTTATTTCTCATTTTCCTTCTTCTCCTGGGGATTTCTTCATGAGCAGGACATATGAAAATGTGAAGTGACAACATTCTGCTTTGAGAAGAATTTTGTGAGAGGAGAAAAATGGAGGCCTTTGATACTTCCCGGTTTTCAAAAACTTCTCAGGGGTATTTTCAGGCTTGGAAAGTGCAAGCCAGTGAATTAATCTATTTTAAGGAAATGAAAAATGCATGTCTTCTTGTTCCTTCAGAAAAGCTACAATGCACATAAAGACTAAGTGACAGAAAAATAAATTTAACCTTTTTTATTAAGCTCATTGGCAAAAAAGTCTTAATTAAGCTCTTTACAATCATTCCTTTTTTGTTCTCCGTTAACGCATAGGAAGCAAAGAAAAGTTAAAACTGCATGAAATGATGGAAAATTATGAGAAGTGGAGGTATGAAGTATATTTTTCTTGATTAGAAGGCCCATTGGTAAAGGACTGCCTTTGGTTTCTTACCCTTCTTTTTGCTTATTGGAGCCACCATTGACCATGT
Organism: Mesoplodon bidens; assembly: GCF_964165515.1. Taxonomy (NCBI): domain Eukaryota; kingdom Metazoa; phylum Chordata; class Mammalia; order Artiodactyla; family Ziphiidae; genus Mesoplodon; species Mesoplodon bidens. Next base: position 158,132,385 of record NC_138178.1, read on the forward strand.
TTCTCCATAACTCAAATTCTTCAAAATAGCCATAGAATGATCATTCTAGCGATCTGCCTTGTGAATTCCATGATAATTTATTTCAGTCTAACATTGTTGTTTCTCCTTCAATTCAAGTATATTTTTAGCCAGAAATTCTGTCTCATATATATTTTTTTTAATTCAAGGTGATCTAAGATTCATCTCTCTCTCTCTCTTCTAGGAGTCAAAATAATACATTCAGTGCTATATCTGTTAGGACTCTTTTGGTTGTAAGTTACAGAAAACCCAACCTAAATTAGTTCAACCAGAATCTCAGACAACACAATTAGAACCTGTTCTTGCTCATCTTGCCCCTATTTCTCTCTGTGTTGGCATAATCTTCACTCAGGCTGTAAAAGACTGTGAGTAGCTCCAAGCTGCCATCCATCAGAATACAAGTCTGCTGGAAAAGAAAAGGTGCCACTCTACTGATTAGCCATTGCTAATGGATTTCAAAATCATGGACCAATTGATCAACTGGGGTTACATAACACTGGTTTAGTCAGATCTAGATTACACTTATACCTCTGGAATAAGGTGAGGCTGGCCTTTCCCAAAACAATATGATCCAAGACTGATAGTGGTAATAAAAGGCAATTTTAGATTTTGGTATAAGGTAAGGGATATATATGCTTGGGGAAGATGAGGGACAAGGTACATGTACAATAGGATTTTCTGGAAGCTATTCTAGTTTTGAAGCAGTAAGGATGTATCCTAGAGCTGTTTAAACCCAGATTGAGTTACAGAAACTTCTACTTCTGTCACTGCCTATAGAACTTGAACCAGTGTCTAAATAACAATAAATCAGGAAGCTAACTACATGTACAGGAAAAGAAAGAATATGGTGTTCCATGTTCTCAGTAGGAAATTCTGCCTTGTTTCCAAGTTGGTTGTAGTCCTGCAGATATCAGAGTTGACCATTTGGGGCCTGAATGTAGGTATAGTTTATAGTTATGCAATTATCTTTCTATGTACAAGTTCCTGTGCACAGGCTGAATTTGATTGGAGTAAAGATGTAATATGGAATTTAGAAGACAATATGTTTCCTCAGGAGATTTAAACATGAACTTCCACTGGGTACTACTGTCATGCTGTACCATATACAGGAAATTTAAGAATGCCAAAGTTACACTAAGTTGTAGTGTTCTCTGATATTTATTTCTGTCCTCCTCTTAATTTTTCTTATAAAACAAAAGTCATATTTGCTATAATTTTTTAATGATATATGACTTTGGTGCCAGGGGATCTTGTGTTTAGTACTGATGTGGACACTTGCTATCTAGATAATTTTGGTCAAGTTATCCTGTATGAGCTTCTTGTTTATCTTCAAAACTAGCACTTCGGAGTAAGTAATCAAAAGTATTCCTTAAAAAGTGATGTGACTATTCTAGATGTTATTAGAAGCTCTGTCTTCCTCTTTAATATATAGCTATCAGAGTCTTTCACCAAAACTTCTATTTCTTCTCATCATATAATTCTAACAATCAAACTTCATGCTTCTCTGGAAGAAAAAAGCCCCAGAATATGGAGTTAACTTATTTTAATTTGTAGTTTTCTCTTTCTGGTTACATTAGTACTTAGTTTTCATTCTCTACACCTTCTTTCATTCTTTCCTCTCAAAGAGAGGACCCCAGCTTCCAACATGTGACAAATGACCTGGGCCAGCTGAAAGCTAATAGCTACAATCCTGGATCTTTGCCCAGCTGAATCAGAGAGGTCTACACAATATGTTTCTGTCTTGGACAAGCCTCTGGAAACAAAATTAACACAAGTTAAAAAGAGAAATTCCTCTTTAAATGTCTTATATTTGTTTCAAACTGCATAAAAATGTTTGAGGGGCATAATATTAAAACCAAGTAATTTGCTTCAACCAAAAGAACAAGATGAAAATTATTAAGGCAGCTACCAATGCATGGGAAGAAACATCCAAAACACTTTATCACTCCAGCTTTCCAACACTTTAGAGCAGAAGAAATATTTTCAGTAAAGTTGTCCTACTAAGAAACATACCTTTGACACTTGAAAAAGGATGGAGTTGGAGGACACCTACTTCCTGATTTCAAAACCTATGGCAAAGTGTAATCAAGACAGTGTGGTACTAACATAAGGATAGATATGTAGATCAATGGAACAAGTTGGAGAATCTAGAAATAAACCTTTACATTTATGATCAATTAACTTTCAACACTGGTACCATGAGAATTAATTGGAAGACATTTTTTTCAACAACTTTCCTGAACAACTGTATATCCACATACAAAAGAATGGAGTTGGACTTCTTCCTTATATTATATACAAAAATGAATTCAAAATGGATCACAGACCTAAATACAAGAACTAAAAACCCCAAAAAACCCAAACAAACAAATTAAAAAACCTCTTAAAAGAAAATATGGAAGTAAATCTTTGTAACCTCAGTTTTGGTTTAGGCAATGTTTTCTATACACCAAAACACAAGTAACAAAAGAAAAATTAGATAATTTAGACTTCATTAAAACTAAAATATTTTGTGCTGCAAAAAAGAAAGTGAAAAGATGAACCCACAGAATGGGAAAAAATATTGGAAAATTGTATAGCTGGTATGGGATTAGTATTTGGCATATATAAAGTATTCTTATATCTTAATAATTAAGAGATACATAACCCAATTAAAATTTTGGCAAAGGATCTGAATAGTCATTTCTTCAAAGTAGATACAAACTGCTAATAAGCACATGAAAAGATGCTTAACATCATCAGCTATCAGGGAAAAGCAAATTAAGACAACGAGATACCACTTCATACCCACTAGGAAAGTTATAATAAGAACATAGACAGTGGCAATGTTGAAGATAATGTGGAGAAACTGGAACTCTCATATATTGCTGGTAGGAATATGAAATGGTAGAGCTGCTCTGGAAAACAACTGGCATTTCTCCCCAAAAGTTAAACATAAGAGTTACCATATAACAAAGCAATTTCATTCCTAGGTACGTACCCAAGAGAAATGAAAGCATATATCCATATAAAACGTTTACATGAATGCTCATGCATTATTAATAATAGCCAAAAAGTGAAAGAACCCAAATGTCCAGAAACTGATGGATGAATCTGATGGATGAATACCCACAATGAAATATTATTTGGCCATAAAAAACTGTGACGTTCTGATATGTGCTACAATATAAGTGAACCTTGAAAACATTATGCTAAGAAAACAAATCAGTCACAAAAGACCATATATGGTATGATTCCATTTATATGAAATATCCAGAAAAGGTGGGTCTATAGAGACAGAAATTAGATTAGTAGTTCCCTTGGGCTGGGAATAGGTGAGTGAAAGAGGAAAAGATGGGTGTGTGATTGCTAATTTGAATGGGATTTATTTTTGTGGTGACAAAATTTAGATTTTGGTAATGGTTGCACAACTCTGTGAAACACTAAAGCCACTGAATTCTACAACTATAATGGCTGAAATGTATAGTGTGTAAATTATATCTCAATAAAGCTTTCTTTAAAAAAACAATAAGATGGAAATGATTAAGACAACCACCAATGCACAGGAAGAAACAGACATAAGACTCATTTAAAGCAAATACATATTTTCAAAGAATTGTTCAACTGAGAAATATAATTTTGAACACTTGAAAAGTTGGATAATAAGTAACTAGTTTTTCACCTGTATAATAGAAATTTTGTTTTTATTGTTTCTGTCATAAATTTAACTGTATTTAAAGTAAGAGGGACTAGATATTATGTCTTGATTATTCCAACTTCTCGATTCTGTTGAATAATATGGGATTCAAAGTCGATACATCTACAATCTAACTACCTAATTAATAGACAGATGATAAATTATCGATAAACTGATGGATAGATCAAAATAAAGGGGGTGCTTGTAGAATCAACTCTAAAGTATTACCACTGAGATATCTCTGAATTCTGATTCTATTAATAAGTGGTGTTTTGAATGTTCAGGGGGGAATATCTTCACAGTCTTATGAATCCTTTTTATTAGTATAGAAATACAAGGACTTATGTAAAATTTTGTGAGAAAAAAACCAGAATCCTGGCATCCATGGAACCAGCAAGTTTAAACAACCTTGTTTAAGAGAATAGTCTTTCTCCAGAATAAGTCAGGCGTTAATCTTGGCTTCAAATACATTTTTAAAGTCTGAGTTTTGCCAAGTGGCATGAGGCCAGGTGCAAGAATATTTGCTTTTCTTTCACTGTGTTGAAAACTTGTAGAATCCAGAATTAGAGGAATACACACAGCTGGTGGAAAAATAGTTCACTACCTCAATACATATGCAGCTCCTACAATTTTTTGAGGCACATTAATAACCTAGAAACTGCTGAGTCCCTGGTGATGTTGACAGAGATATCCTTTCTTTCCTGCCAAATTCATGCTCATAGGTTTTCTAGTGTATGATTCCATATGCTATAAGTATAAATAAAATTCCAACTCCCCATACAACTTAACATTAATGGAAAACAGAAGAGAAACAGGATGGTACATTTGACAATCCATGAGCCACTATTTCAAAAGGGAGGCAGCAGACCGATCATACCAGTTACAAAATGCAGAGTTTTTAATATTCTGAGCCAGAATAGATCACACTGACCATATATGAAGTAAAGTCGGGGGCTGAGAACCACCTATAGTTGACACAAACCAGTGAATATTTCAGAGAACATTTCCCCCTTAACTGTGGAAAAGCATCCGGCATAATTTAACTGGACATTTGCTTTGTTTTAACTTCCCCTCCCATAACCATGAACCCACAGGTCTGATGTCCACAAATACACACACACTCACACACACACACTCACATCCATAACATCTGTCCTTGGTTTTGCCAGGGATAAAGAAGCATCAGCATAGAAAATGGTGAAAATCTTTTGCTGAATTAAATTCCTGAATGCAGTAGTTCTTTAGTTAGCGTCCTTTACCTGCAGGTCCAGCAGCCAAAAGAACTGCAAGGATCACAAAATTTGCCTCACCCTGGGATTAAACACATCATGAAGATGGTCCCACCAGCAGAGGGCAGTGGCATACCACGCACAAAACTTGGCCCAGGAAAAGCCTTACAACCTGCAGTTAATAAAGAACTGAGCAGGAGGGTAAAATAGCTGGGTTTAGAAGAGATTTATTTCAACTACATAAGCAAGAAAGTTATACAGTTACCCAAGAAAACTCCATCCGTGGAATTCACAGCAAGGCAAAGTGTGCCAGTGATCAAAGGCTACAGTGAAGCTCTAAATCATTGCTAAATGATCCAGAGCCCATTCACCTGGTGCTGCCAGCCTCCATCCATATGGGGAAACGCTTGCAGATGGGCCTAAGAGATATTATAATTTCAACAACAAAAAGAGGATCTACTCTGTGACTTCTGACTTGGAGAAGCACATAGGTTACAAATAAATCTGAATCAAGAAACTATGGATTTTCTCCAGAAAATTTTGAGAAATGTGAGTTATTGTACCAGCTTTGCTAGTAAAAAGCTGTGTGACTCTAGACAGGCTTTTTAACCTCTCTGAATGTCAGTTCAATAGTTAAAAAAAAGAATTGGATTGGACAATTCTGAAGGCAACTCCAGCTTTAATATCTTTTTTAACCAATGTCTGCTAAATGGAGAGACTGATGGGGAGTCCTGATCAGTCTTCCTCTCAGTATATTCTGAAGAAGAATATAATTGGGATGAGGAAACTAAACACAAAGGGGCTAAGATTTTGAGTGAATTTTGCACTGTGTCGCGCCAGTAATCCAATTAGGAATACTGAAGTAGGCTCCTTCCTGTACTATCCTTGGACATTCTATTTTATTAATCCCCTCTTGTTATTTACATTTACATGCATATTTCCTAATGGAAGATTAGGACTTTAGTGGGAGATGTCCTATATGTAATTCATCTATGTAGCTCACCTTAATAATTCTTGTAGAACTTGTACCATGATACTTTGTAAAACTAAATCTCAGAGACTACACCAGAGCAGATATCCAAAGCCTGTGGAAGACAACTAAGTGGCTATATGACAAATGTTGCAAAGCCAAATAGAACATTTGAGAAAGACATGACAGGGACACTACGGATGACAGCTGTACACACAGCTCCAGCTGAAATTTTCCAAGCACTTTTGGGGAAGTGCAAAGAGAATAAAGTGAAAACATTTGCAAATAAAATGCCCTGTGGACATGGTCTGCATATTCAAGCTGCCAAGCCTGGAAAAAAGCAGAGTATGCAAAGATAGAAAACCCCACCAGTCACCCTTTCAAGCCTCATTGATTTTTTTAAAAATTTTTATTTTTAACATCTTTATTAGAGTATAATTGCTTTACAATGGTGTGCCAGTTTCTGCTTTATAACAAAGTGAATCAGTTATACATATACATATGTCCCCATATCTCTTCCCTCTTGTGTCTCCCTCCCACACTCTGTATCCCACCCCTCTAGGTGGTCACAAAGCACGGAGCTGATCTCCCTGTGCTATGCAGCTGCTTCTGACTAGTTATCTATTTTACATTTGGTACTGTGTATATGTCCATGCCACTCTCTCACTTTGTCCCAGCTTACCCTTCACCCTCCCCGTATCCTCAAGTTCATTCTCCAGGAGGTCTGCATCTTTATTCCCATCTTGCCCTTAGGTTCTTCTGACCATTTTCTTTTTTTCTTTTTTTTTAGATTCCATATATATGTGTTAGCATACGGTATTTATTTTTCTCTTTCAGACTTACTTCACTCTGTATGACAGTCTTTAGGTCCATCCACCTCACTACAAATAACTCAGTTTTGTTCCTTTTTATGGCTGAGTAATATTCCATTGTATATATGTTCCACATCTTCTTTACCCATTCATCTGTTGATGGACATTTAGGTTGCTTTCATGTCCTGGCTATTGTAAACAGAGCTGCAATGAACATTTTGGTACATGACTTTTTTTCAATTATGGTTTTCTCAGGGTATATGCCCAGTAGTGGGATTGCTGGGTCATATGGTAGTTCTATTTTTAGTTATTTAAGGAACCTCCATACTGTTCTCCATAGTGGCTGTACCAATTCACATTCCCACCAACAGTGCAAGAGGGTTCCCTTTTCTCCACACCCTCTCCAGCATTTACTGTTTTTAGATTTTTTGATGATGGCCATTCTGACTGGTGTGAGATGATATCGCATTGTAGTTTTGATTTGTATTTCTCTAATGATTAATGATGTGGAGCATTCTTTCATGTGTTTGTGGGAAATCTGTATATCTTCTTTGGAGAAATGTCTATTTAGGTCTCTTGCTCATTTTTGGATTGGTTTGTTTATTTTCTTGATATTGAGCTGCATGTGTTGCTTGTATGTTTTGGAGATGAATCCTTTGTCAGTTGCTTCATTTGCAAAAATTTTCTCCCATTCTGAGGGTTGTCTTTTTGTCTTGTTTATGGCTTCCTTTGCTGTGCAAGAGCTTTTAATTTTCATTAGGTCCCATTTGTTTATTTTTGTTTTTATTTCCATTTCTCTAGGAGGTGGATCAAAAAGGATCTGGCTGTGATGTATGTCATGGAGTGTTCTGCCTATATTTTCCTCTAAGAGTTGGATGGTGTCTGGTCTTACATTTAGGTCTTTAATCCATTTAGAGTTTATTTTTGTGTATGGTGTTAGGGAGTGATCTAATTTCATTCTTTTACATGTAGCTGCCCAGTTTTCCCAACACTGTTTATTGAAGAGGCTGTCTTTTCTCCACTGTATATTCCTGCCACCTTTATCAAAAATAAGGTGACCATATGTGTGTGGGTTTATCTCTGGGGTTTCTATCCTGTTCCATTGATTTATGTTTCTGTTTTTGTGCCAGTACCATACTTCTTTTTTTTTTTTTTTCTTTTTGCGGTATGCGGGCCTCTCACTGCTGTGGCCTCTCCCGTTGCGGAGCACAGGCTCCGGATGCGCAGGCCCAGCGGCCATGGCTCACGGGCCCAGCCGCTCCGCGGCATATGGGATCCTCCCAGACCGGGGCACGAACCCGTATCCCCTGCATCGGCAGGCGGACTCTCAACCACTGCGCCACCAGGGAGGCCCCATACTTCTTGATTACAGTAGCTTTGTAGTATAGTCTGAAGTCAGGGAGGCTGAATCCTCCAGCTCTGTTTTTGTTTCTCAAGATTGCTTTGCCTATTCAGGGTCTTTTGTGCTTCCATACAAATTGTGAAATTTTTTGTTCTAATTCTGTGAAAAATGCCGGTGGTAGTTTGATAGGGATTGCATTGAATCTGTAGATTGCTTTGGGTAGTAGAGTCATTTACACAATATTGATTCTTCCAATCCAAAAATATGGTGTATTTCTCCATCTATTTGTATCATCTTTAATTTCTTTCATCAGTGTCTTATAATTTTCTGCATACAGGTCTTTTGTCCCTATACGTAGGTTTATTCCTAGATATTTTATTCTTTTTGCTACAATGGTAAATGGGAGTGTTTTCTTAATTTCACTTTCAGATTTTTCATCATTAGTATATAGGAATGCCAGAGATTTCTATGCATTAATTTTGTATCCTGCTACTTTACCAAATTCATTGATTAGCTCTGGTAGCTTCTTTAGGATTCTCTATGTATAGTATCATGTCATCTGCAAACAGCGACAGCTTTACTTCTTCTTTTCCCATTTGGATTCCTTTTATTTCTTTTTCTTCTCTTTAATCCTGTGGCTAAAACCTCCAAAACTATGTTGAATAATAGTTGTGAGAGTGGGCAAACTTGTTTTTTTCCTGATCTTAGTGGAAATGGTTTCAGTTTTTCACCACTGAGGATGATGTTGGCTGTGGGTTTGCCATATATGGCCTTTATTATGTTGAAGAAAGTTCCCTCTGTGCCTACTTTCTGGAGGGTTTTTATCATAAAAGGGTGTTGAATTTTGTCAAAAGCTATCTCTGCATATACTGAGATGGTCATATGGTTTTTCTCCTTCAATTTGTTAATATGGTGTATCACATTGATTGATTTGCATATATTGAAGAAACCTTGCATTCCTGGGATAAACCCCACTTGATCATGGTTTATGATCCTTTTAATGTGCCGTTTGATTCTGTTTGCTAGTATTTTGTTGAGGAATTTTTGCATCTATGTTCATCAGTGATATTGGCATGTAGTTTTCTTTTTTTGTGACATCTTTGTCTGGTTTTGGTATCAGGGTGATGGTGGCCTCATAGAATGAGTTTGGGAGTATTCCTCCTTGTGCTATATTTTGGAAGAGTTTGAGAAGGATAGGTGTTAGCTCTTCTCTAAATGTTTGACAGAATTCGCCTGTGCAAGCCATCTGGTCCTGGGCTTTTGTTTGTTGGAAGAGTTTTAATCACAGTTTCAATTTCAGTGCTTGTGATTGGTCTGTTCATATTTTCTGTTTCTTCTGGTTCAGTATCGGAAGGTTGTGCATTTCTAATAATTTGTCCATTTCTTCTAGGTTGTCCATTTTATTGGCATATAGTTGCTTGTAGTAACCTCTCACGATCCTTTGTATTTCTGCAGCGTCAGTTGTTACTTCTCCTTTTTCATTTCTAATTCTATTGATTTGAGTCTTCTCCCTTTTTTTCTTTATAACTCTGGCTAATGGTTTATCAATTTTGTTTATCTTCTCAAAGAAGAAGCTTTTAGTTTTATTGATCTTTGTTATCATTTCCTTCATTCCTTTTTCATTTATTTCTGATCTGATCTTTGTGATTTCTATTATTCTGCTAACTTTGGGGTTATTTTGTTCTTCTTTCTCTAATTGCTTTAGGTGTGAGGTTAGGTTGTTTATTTGAGATGTTTCCTGTTTCTTAAGGTAGGCTTGTATAGCCATAAACTTCCCTCTTAGAACTGTTTTTGCTGCATCTCATAGGTTTTGGGTCATCGTGTTTTCATTGTCATTTGTTTCTAGGTATTTTTTGATTTCCTCTTTGATTTCTTCAGTGATCTCTTGGTTATTAAATAGTGTTTTGTTTAGCCTCCATGTGTTTGTATTTCTTACAGACTTTTCCTGTAATTGATATCTAGTCTCATAGCACTGTTGTCAGAAAAGATACTTGATACAATTTCAATTTTCTTAAATTTACCAAGGCTTGATTTTTGACCCTTAGATATGATCTATCCTGGAGAATGTTCCATGAGCCCTTGAGAAAAATGTGTATTCTGTTTTTTTGGATGGAATATCCTATAAATATCAATTAAGTCTATTTTGTTTAATGTATCATTTATAGCTCATGTTTCCTTATTTATTTGCATTTTGGATTATCTGTCCATTGGTACAAGTGGGGTGTTAAAGTCCCCTACTATGATTGTGTTACTGTCGATTTGCCCTTTTATGGTTGTTAGTATTTGCCTTATTTATTGAGGTGCTCCTATGTTGGGTGCATAAATATTTACATTTGTTATATCTTCTTCTGGGATCAATCCCTTGATCATTATGTAGTGTCCTTCTTTGTCTCTTGTAATAATCTTTGTTTTAAAGTCTATTTTCTGTGATATGAGAATTGCTACTCCAGGTTTTTTTTGATTTCCATTTGCATGGAATATCATTTTCCATCCCCTCACTTTCAGTCTGTATGTGTTCCTAGGTCTGAAGCGGGTCTCTTGTAGATAGCATATATATGGGTCTTCTTTTTGTATCCATTCATCCAATCTATGTCTTTTGGTTTGGAATATTTAATCCATTTACATTTAAGGTAATTATCAATATGTATGTTCTATTACCATTTTCTTAGTTGTTTTAGGTTTATTATTGTATGTGTTTCCTTTCTCTTGTGTTTCATGCCTAGAGAAGTTCCTTTAGCATTTGTTTTAAATCTGGTTTGGTGATGCTGAATTGTCTTAGCTTTTGCTTGTCTGTAAAGCTTTTAATTTTTCCGTCAAATCTGAATGATATCCTTGCAGGGTAGAGTAATATACCAATCTTGGTTATAGGTTTTTCTCTTTCATCACTTCAAATATGTCCTGCCACTCCCTTTTGGCTTGCAGAGTTTTTGCTGAAAGATCAGCTGTTAACCTGATGGGGATTCCCTTGTGTGTTATTTGTTGTTTTTCCCTTGCTGCTTTTAATATTTATTCTTTGTGTTTAATTTTTGATAGTTTGATTAATATGTGTTTTGGTGTGTTTCTCCTTGGATTTATGATGTATGGGTCTCTTTGTGCTTCCTGGACTTGATTAACTATTTCCTTTTCCATATTAGGGAAGTTTTCAACTATAATCTCTTCAAATATTTTCTCTGTCCCTTCTTTTTCTCTTCTTCTTCTGGGACCCCTATAATTCGAATGTTGCTGCGTTTAATCTTGTCCAAGATGTCTCTGAGACTGTGTTCAATTCTTTTCATTCTTTTTTCTTTATTCTGCTCTGCAGTAGTTATTTCCACTATTTTATCTTCCAGGTCACTTATCCATTCTTCTGCCTCAGTTATTCTGCTATTGATCCCTTCTAGAGAATTTTTAATTTCATTTATTGTGTTTTTCATCATTGTTTGTTTGCTCTTTAGTTCTTGTAGGTCCTTGTTAAACGTTTCTTGTATTTTCTCCATTCTATTTCCAAGATTTTGGATCATCTTTCCTATAATTATTCTGAATTCTTTTTCATGTAGACTGCCTATTTCCTCTTCATTTGATATGTCTGGTGGGTTTTTGCCTTGCTCCTTCATCTGCTGTGTGTTTCTCTGTCTTCTCATTTTGCTTAACTTACTGTGTTTGGGTTCTCCTTTTTTCAGGCTGCAGGTCCGTAGTTCACATTGTTTTTGGTGCCCGTTCCCAGTGGCTAAAGTTGGTTCAGTGGGTTGTGTAGGCTTCCTGTTGGAGGGGACTAGTGTCTGTGTTCTGGTGGATGAGGCTGTATCTTGTCTTTGTGATGGGCAGGTCCATGTCTGGTGTTGTGTTTTGTGGTGTCTGTGGCCTTATTATGATTTTAGGCAGCTTCTGTGCTAATGGATGGGGTTGTGTTCCTGTCTTGCTAGTTCTTTGGTATAGGGTGTCCAGCACTGTAGCTTGCTAGTCGTTAAGTGAAGCTGGGTGTTGGTGTTGAGATGGAGATCTCTGGGAGGTTTTTGCTGTTTGATATTATGTGGAGGTGGGAGGTCTCTTGTGGACCAGTGTCCTGCACTTGGCTCTTCCACCTCAGTCACACAGCCCTGATGCCTGCCTGGAGCATCAGGAGCCTTTCATCCATATGGCTCAGAATAAAAGGGAGATAAAAAAGAAAGAAGAAGGTAAAATAAAATAAAATAAAATAAAATAAAATAAAATAAAATAAAAAATAATTATTAAGAAAAAAAATTTTAATTAATGAGAAAAAAAAAAAATGGACAGACAGAACCCTAGGGCAAATGGTAAAAGCAAAGCTATACAGACAAAATCACACAAAGAAGCATACACATACACACTCACAAAAATAGAAAAAGTGGAAAAAAAAATATATATCGTTTCTCCCAAAGTCCACCTTCTCAGTTTGGGATGATTCATTGTCTATTCAGGTATTCCACAGATGCAGGGTACATCAAGTTGATTGTGGAGATTTAATCCACCACTCCTGAGGCTGCTGGGAAAGATTTCCCTTTCTCTTCTTTGCACAGCTTCCAGGGTTCAGCTTTGGATTTGGACCCACCTCTGCATGTATGTCACCTGACGGTGTCTGTTCTTTGTTCATACAGGACGGGGTTAAAGTAGCAGTTGATTCGGGGTCTCTGGCTCACCCAGGCCGGGGAGAGGGAGGGGTACAGATGTGTGGTGAGCCTGCGGTGGCAGAGGCCGGCGTGACATTGCAGCAGCCTGAGGCGTGCCATGCATTCTCCCGGGGAAGGTGCCCCTGGATCATGGAACCCTGGCAGTGGTGGGCTGCACAGACTCCCAGGAGTGGAGTTGTGGATAGTGACCTGTGCTTGCACACAGGCTTCTTGGTGGTGGCAGCAGCAGCGTTAGCGTCTCATGACCGTCTCTGGGGTCCGCGGTGATAGCCACGTCTCACGCCTGTCTCTGGAGCTCCTTTAAGCGGCACTCTTAATCCCCTCTTCTCGTGCCCCAGGATACAAAGAGGCAAGAAAATGTCTCTTGTCTCTTCGGCAGCTCCAGACATTTTCCTGGACTCCCTCCTGGCCAGCTGTGGTGAACTAGTCCCTTCAGGCTGTGTTCATGCCGCCAACCCCAGTCCTCTCCCTGGAGTCTGACCTCCGAAGCCCGAGCTTCAGCTCCCAGCCCCCGCCCGCCCCAGCGGTTGAGCAGACAAGCCTCTGGGGCTGGTGAGTGCTAGTCAACACTGATCCTCTGTGTGGGAATCTCTCCGCTTTGCCCTCCGCACCCCTTTTGCTGTGCTCTCCGAAGCTTCCCTCCTCTGCCACCCACCGTCCCCACCCGGGAAAGGCCTTCCTAGTGTGTGGAAACCTTTCCTCCTTCACGGCTCCCTCCCACTGGTGCAGGTCCCGTCCCTATCCTTTTGTCTCCATTTATTCTTTTTTCTTTTGCCCCACCCAGGTACGTGGGGAGTTTCTTGCCTTTTGGGAGGTCTGAGGTCTTCTGCCAGCGTTCAGTAGGTGTTCTGTCGGAGTTGTTCCACATATAGATGCATTTCTGATGTATTTTTGGGGAGGAAGGTGATCTCCACATCTTACTTTTCCGCCATCTTGAAGCTCCTCCAAGCCTCAATGATTTTTATGCACATAATAATGATATATATAAACATGATAAACTGATGGAGCCAGTAGCTCAGGAAGGGAATAACCACAGCCACTATGGGGGTCATAATTAGTGTTGGACTTTTAAAAAGAGAATCAAGGTTCTATCCAAGTATGTGTTTTTCCTATTATGAACATGTGGGTACCAATATGCTTTCCAGATAAAGCAATAGTTTTGGATGTCTTCAAGGACAATAATAGTAAGGCAAACTTAGCACTGAGAGAGGTATTTGAAATGGACAATATTGGTCTCATCCCAAAATTCATATGTTGAATTCCTAACATCAGGGATGTCACCAAGATGGTGACATATGAAGCTCCTGAATATTCCTCCTCCCACAGATGCACCACAAATACAGCTATACATGGCTTGATTCCTGCTGAGAGAGATCCAGAAATTATATGAGTGATTCCTGCACATTGGGTACTGAGAAAACACCCACATCAAAATGGTGAGACACATTGTTGCCATAAACCCCATCCTGGACACAGCGCCATACTGTGGCAGAAGAGAGCTCCAGTTCTCAGCTTTTCCCTGAGTAGGAGAGAGTTTGGACCACATGTACAGGGCCACAAATTTTTAAGCTGCCACCCGAGATACAGGACCCCAAAACACCTAGCTATCAGAGGCCAAATAGGGCTTGTGTTCATGATTACAACACGACTATAGCAAACAAAACAAAATTGTTAAATGCACAGGTAAATGTTCTCCACAACTAAAGAACCCTGCCTCCAGCCCTGCATCCCAGCTTCACCTACACCCTGACACTGGCTCAGCACAGAAGGAGCAGACAAAAATGCTCATCTCCTCAGTTTCCTCAGTAGGAGTTTACATCACTTACCATCTGCTCAGTAAGAGTCTGACTTCTAAGTAGTGAGCATCTAGGTGCTGACAGGGATCATCCAGGTAGTCTGAAAGAGCTAATGGGCACTTCTCCTGCCTTCTCCCTCTGGATCCCTCCAACAGTAAAACCAAGTCTCCAGCACCTCTCTGGAAAGATATCTCATACCCCAACTGCTATGGCTGCCGCCTGAGGGACTGGCTCCCAAATAGCTCTGGGAGCCAGTGGGGTTTGACATTCATGATTCCCCCAGGGACCACACACACACAAAAAAGGTGGTTCTATTTGGGTGCATATACACTCCCAGTGCCTATGCCCTCTGGCTCAGAATAGATTGAGAAACACAAACACCCAGCTCTCAGTTTCTCCTGGATAGGATCTAGAATGCTTACGTAATGCCTTGACTTTCCCAGATGCTGCCTGAAGACTGGGCTTCCAATTAGCCTGCATTGGGGAGCTGAAGGGGTAGACAATATTCCTTTGTCAGCTTAAGCAGGTATATGGGCTTTTCCCACACAGTTAGGACACTAACAGGTCTTGGCACACCCTCAACTTCTAGGAGCCACTAAGAACAAACAGGTGGCTCTACAATCACAAAGGTCTCAGACATAGCCAACCAAGAATACGCTACCCAGTAAAATTGTTCTACAGAATTGAAGGAACGATAAAGAGTTTCCTAGACAAGCAAAAGTTGAAGGAGTTTATCACTGCTAGACTTGTCTCACAACGCACATTAAAGGACTATTGAAAAGAGAAATTAACAAAACAGTCCCATTTACAAAGCATTATGTACATTGAAAATTATAAAACATTGATAAAAGAAATTGAAGAAAACATAAATGGAAAGATATTTTGTGCTCATGGGTTGGAAGAATCAATATTGTTAAAATGCACATACTTCACAAAGTGAGCTACAGACTCAATGCAATCTTTATCAAAATTCCAAAGGCATTTTTCACAGAAATAGAAAAACAATCCTAAAATTGTTTGGAAAATTTTTTGGAACCACAAAAGATCTCCACTAACCAAAGCAATCTTGAGAAAGAAAAACAAAGGTAGAGGCATCGTACATTCTGATTTCAAACAATATTGCAAAGCTTTTGTAATTGAAACAGTATGATATTGTCATAAAAATAGACAAATATATCAATGAAAGAGAACAAAGAGCTCAGAAATAAACCTATGCACATATGGTCAATTAATTTTAACAAAGATGCCAAGTATATACAATGGAGAAAGGATAGTCTTATCAATAAATGATGTTAGGGGACACTGGATAGCCACATGCAAAAGAATGAAACTTGGCCTCATCTCTCACTATACACAAAAGTGAACTCAAAATGGATTGAAGACAAACGTAAGGCCTAACACCATTCAACTGCTAGAAGAAAACATAGTGATGGAAGCTTTTTGATATTGATCTTGGCAATGATTTTTTGGTTTTGACAACAAAGTCAAGGCAACAAAAGCAAAAATAAATAATATTAAAGCAAAAGAAACCATCAACAAAATAAAAAATCAGCCTAAAGAATGGGAGAACATATTGGCAAACCACATATCTAATAAGAGATTAATATCCAAAATATAAAAGGAACCCATACAACTCAATACCAAAAAAGCAAATAACCCAATTAAAACATGGACAAAGAACCTGAATAGGTATAATTTCAAAGAAGACATGCAAGTGACCAACAGGTACATGAAAAGGTGCTCAATATCACTAATTACCAGAGAAATACAAATCAAAACTACAATGAGGTATTTCTTCACACCTGTTAGGATGTCTATTATCAAAAAGACAAGTGATAAGTGCTGGCTAGGATGCAGAGAGAAGATAAAGTTTGTACACTGTTGATGTAGATGTAAACTGGTACAGCCTCTGTGCACAACAGTAAGGAGGCACCTCAATAAATTAAAAATAGAACCACCATGTGATCCATCACTCCCACTTCTAGATATATACCCAGAGGAAGTAAAATTATTGTTTCAAAAAGATATCTTTGCAACTTTACTCATTGCAGCATTATTTACAATAGCCAAAGTACGGAAACAAACTAAATGTCAGTCGAGATGAATGGATTAAAAAATGTGATATATATCTATTTATCTACCTATAAAAGAATATTATTCAGTCTTAAAAAAAAAAAGAATATCATGTCATTTGCAGCACCATGGATGAAAATGGAGGGCATTATGCTATAAATTGAAATAAGCCTACCAGAGAAAAACAAATGCTGGATGGTATCACTTATATATGGAATATGTATATATATATATATATATATATATATATATATATATGTATTAAATCAAACTCATAGAAACAGAGTGGAATGGTGGTTACCTGGGGCTGGGGGTGGAGTAATTGGGAAGGAGTTTGTTAAAGGGTGCAAACTTTCAGCTTTAAGATGAATGAAGTCTGATCATCTATGAATGACGTCTGAGGATCTAATCGTCATGTTGTACACTTTAAATATATTACAATTTTATTTGTCAATTATACCTCAATAAAACTGGAAAAAAGAAAATCCTAATCCCCAATATAACAATATTATGAGGCGGAGGTCTTTGCAAGGTGATTAGATCATGAATGAAATTAGTGTTCCTTAAAAAGGTCCCAGAGGGCTCTCTCACCCTTTTTTCGCCATGTGAGGACATAGCAGGAAGATTGCTGTCTTTGAAGCAGGAAGGGGACTCCCAGAAGACACTTAATCTGCCAGTGCTATGACTTTGGATTTCCAGCTTTCAGAAATGTGAGAATTTTTGTTTCTTTTAGTCACTCAGTCTATGGTACTTTGCATATATATATAGCAGCTCAAATTAAGAAGTATCCATCCTTAAAGGAGTTAGAATGTATTAACCAACTGGTTTCTTATTCCACTTTCCACAATTGCCCACTAGTGTTTAACACACTGCTTACACAGTGGGTGCTTTATACACAGAAAGCACTCAATGGATAGTCTCACATTCAAGAACCAGAAAGGCCTTTATTTTGTGCATGAGAATTTTGACTACTCAAACCACTAACTTGACCCAGGTTACCCAAAGTTAGTGTCAGAGTTTAAATCTTAGTCTTCTGACTTCAAATCTAGTCTATTGGTCCCTAGATGGCAAATGTATTACATTTCTGGGAATGAACAGTATGAAAGCTTAAAAAAAACAGATTTAATGTACTTATCTACTTTATAAACTTTGCTTTCAAAAGAAAAGCATGGTCATTTGTTTTAAATGCAATAAAAATCCTTAAAAGCTTTGTACAGCAAAGAAAACCATCAACAAACAAAAAGACAATCTACAAAATGGGAGAATATATTAACAAATGATGCAACCAACAAGGGATTAATTTCCAAAATATACAAACAGCTCATATAGCTCAATATCAAAAAACCAAACAACCCAATCAAAAAATGGGCAGAAGATCTAAATAGACATTTCTGCAAAAAAAGACATGCAGATAACCATCAGGCACATGAAAAAATGCTCAACACTGCTAATTATTATAGAAATGCAAATCAAAACTACAATGAGGTACTACCTCACACTTGTCAGAATGGCCATTGTCAAAAAGTCTATAGGTAATAAATGCTGGACGGGGTGTGGAGAAAAGGGAACCCTCCTACACTGTTGGTGAGAATGTAAATTGATGCAGCTACTGTGGAAAACAGTATGGAAGCTCCTTAAAAAACGAAAAATAGAGTTACCATATGATCCAGCAATTCCACTCCTGGGCATATACCTGGAAAAGACAAACACTCTAATTCAAAAAGATACATGCACCCCAATGTTCATTGCAGCACTATTTACAATAGCCAAGACATGGAAGCAACCTAAATGTCCACTGACATATGAATGGATAAAGAAGATGTGGTATATATATATATATATATATATATATATATATATATATATATATATATATATATATATATATATATATACAATGAAATATTACTCAGCCATAAAAAAGAATGAAAGAATGTCATTTGCAGCAACATGGATATACCTAGAGATTATCACATTGAGTGAAGTAAGCTATAAAGAGAAAGACAAATATATGATATCATTTATATGTGGAATCTAAAAAAAGATACAAATGAACTTATTTACAAAACAGAAATAGGCCCACAGACATAGAAAACAAACTTATGGTTACCAAAGGGGAAAGGGGGGGGATAAATTAGGAAGTTGGGATTAGCAAATACACACCACATACATAAAATAGATAATGAACAAGGATCTATTGTATAGCACAGGGAACTGTATTCAATATTTTGTAATAAGCTATAAGAGAAAACAATCTGGAAAATAATATATATAATAATATACATATAAATATATATAACATATAGTATATACTATATTATATGTAATATATGTAAATAACTGAATTGCTGTGCTTACACCTGAAAACATGACATTGTAAATCAACTATACTTCAATAAAAATTTTTTAATTAAAAAAATTTTTAAAAAGGAATACCATACAAATACAACATCATTTTTTCCCAGATTATCCTCAAACCAAATTCTAACATTTTAAAAACCTTATAGTTTCCTCCCATTTCTAATTGGAGAGGAATTATGGAGAAGTGACCAGCAGTACAGATTCTGTAACTTAGGTTACCATTTATCTATTCTGTGACCTTGGACAATTTATTAACATTTCTGTGCCTTGTTTCCTGAGCTTTAAAATTTTGATACTAATATCTACTTCATAGGGTTTTTGTGAAGATTAATCTATATATCTTATAACAGTACTTGGCACATAAACTATTATTGTATTAAGAAATATTTTACATATGTATTTTTAAGAAGTCATTACCCCCAGTTTGCCAGATTGGCTTAGCTTCAGAAGGGCTCTTAGGACTATGCTATCACTGCAGTCATCATGGTTAATCATCAAACAGTTCATTTCAGGCCATTTCTTTAACTGAATTTTATATTTCTGCTAAAACATCTGAACTACTCTGAGGCAGATAAATTTGCTTCATCATAAGAGCATACTAAATTTCCTCTCCTACTCAGGACCTGCTTTTAGTTTCACTTTAGATGATAAAAGTCAAGGAGAATGATCCAGACACTGAAACATATGACTCTCCAGGACATAGTAGGGTGAGTCTTTGTGGAGGTGTGAATATTTTTGCACATTCTAATTATACTAGTGTCCAAGGAGTGTTCTCTCTCTACTTTGCAAATGTGAGAATGCCCTAGTACCACCTCTCTTTCCCCTTTCCCAGTATTCCTCAGTGCCTGGTGGGGGCCTGAATGTTGGGGGACGACAGAGATTCAAGGAAGTTGAGGTGATCTGAGCCTGTTAAGGAGGAAAAGTCATAAAGGGATTATTTGGATTGGTAGGTGGTCTAAAAACTAGAAACAATTTAATTAATGGGAATTTAGCTGAGTCCTTCCCTTTTTTGGGGGGAAATGGTCATGGAATTTCCAGGACATACTGTGTCCAATGATAGACTTGACAGAGACACTAGCTTTGGCCACACTGCCACATGGTAGAGAGGAATCCATGCTTCCCTCACTCTTCTGATCTATCTAGTCCATGTCTGTCTCTCTCTCTCCCTTGCTTATATTCTGCTGCCATAAACAAGAAAATAAAATTTCCAGAAAAACGATCTTATTTGCAAAGCAGAAATAGAGACACAGACAGAGAACAAATGTATGTATACCAAGGGGGAAAGGGGGGATGAGAGGAATTGGGAGACTGGGATTGACACATATACACTATTGATACCACGTATAAAATAGACAAATAAAGAGAACCGACTGTATAGCACAGGGAACTCTACTTAATGTTATGTGCTGACCTAAATGGGAAGGAAATCCAAAAAGGGGGATATATAGATATATAGATATATAGATATATAGATATATATATGTATAGCTGAGTCACTTTGCTGTACAGTAGAAATTAACACAACATTGTGAAACAACTATACTCCAATAAAAATTAATTTAAAAAATAAACATGTTATCTTTCTTAAAAAAAATCCCAAATTTCCAAGTAAATTGAGGAGGTATGAAATAAAAACAAACAAACAAAAATCTGGCCCCATCCTGTCTCTGACCATAACCAACTTTGCTCTGTCTGGCAACTCTCTGAACTCAACCCCATCCACCCCACAACACACACAAGTTCTCAGAGTCCTCCTCTCTCAAAGGAGGAGGCTGGGTCTAGGTTCCCTTCCTGTTCTGACATTCGGTGATTTTTATGACCTTTAATAAAGTTATTCTCTATCCATGGTGATTTGTCAGTGGATATTGTTGATCAGGAGAATAGCTGCGTAATGGCAGAAGACTATCAAGGAAAAAATGAAGACAGGATTGGATAGGATGTTAAAAACCTCCATCACAACATCTTGGGGATTCACCTGAGGGTAAATTTATAAAGTCCTCATATTGGGAGAGTTAAACAAGGTCTTATTAATTTGGCATAAAGTGTTAATTCCCATTATAATGCAAATGAATTATGGAGGTAAGAGAAAATTTATATTCATCACATCAATCCAAATATGAATAATGTTTTGCACTACTATCCATAAATGTATAGCTCCATTGTGTGCATATGTATATTTTATACATATTTGTGACATATATGAATCACTATAAATTATATACATAATAAACATGTATCAAATGTTCTTTTTTTTTTTTAACTTGAGAAATCCAGTAATAAAATGGGCAAATAACTTGTTCAGGTACTTCATAAAAGAGGAAATAAAGATGTCCAATAAACATATAAAGGTTGCTCGATTTTATTGCAACCAAGAGAATACCTAATAATAAAATCACAAAGAGATACAGTTTCACACCTACCATATTGCCAAAACTACATGTCTAATACTTCAAGTGTTATTTAGCATGTGGAGTAAAGGGGCTGAACCAAGTGTTGGTGGAATATGCAGAACGGGAATTTTCATATACTGCCAATAATGTGTCAATTGTTTAAACTACTTAAGATTCAGTTCAGTTGACAATACCCATAGCCTATGATGCTGCATGTTCACCTCTGGGAATATACCTTTGAGTATCTTATACATGATCCATGTGTAAGGATGCTCACAGCAAAAATACTCATATCTCTTTGTAATAGCCCATCTGAAACTATATGGCCCCCAAGCCAAGCTCTGGTTTTCTTGTTTGTCTCTTTTTCTTCTACATTGGTCAAAAGAGCGCTGTCTGGCTCTTTAACAAAGAATGTTCCCTGACCCCTGGTAAAGACTAATGGAAAGAATGAGGGACCCTGCATCTTCAGCAGTAGACAGAACATTACAGTTGGGTGGCAAGGGACTGAATACAACAACGTTTACTTCACAGGTTCCCTAGAGGTTTTGGCAGAAAGATGTGACAATCTTCTATAGCAGCATTTATCAGAACTGTGTCACTCAGGCTTAGAGGTACATGAGCAGCTCTGAAGTCAGGACAGACTTCTCTTCCAGGCTTTAGCAGAGGCTACATCTACCTGAAGATCTGTGTCTGCCTTGAGTGCGGCCAGCTAGTGGAAAACAAGTGATCAAATTAGCCCCATCCTGACTTTGGCAAGTCCTGCATGTGATTTTTCAAGGAGGACTCTGTTTTCCTTTGTCTTTTTTTCCCGTATATCAGAAATCCTCATACTTTTCCTTTCTGGGGGTCAGAAAGGAAAATTTACAGTACAGTAGAACGATCTTTCAAAAAATAGTAATTCAAGTTCAGTCACAGAAATTGGAGTAATTCTTGCAAGTAGCATGGATCATAAAATTTCTGCATTAACAGAATTTAGGAAATATTTACTGAGTTCCTACTATATGAAAGAAAGTATTCATTTAGCATCCAGTTTATTTGTTAAGTTCAATTGCATTCTAATGTAATTATTTACTAGATCAAAGGAAGTCATTGTAAATATTGTAAGAAAAGGGAGAATACATGTGGATTGTCATTCACTTTTTTTTTTCTTTGACCATGCCCAGCCTCTTGCGTGGTCTTAGCTCTCCCACCAGGGATCAAACCCCGGCCCATGGCAGTAAAATCATTGAGTCTTAACCACTGGACCACCAGGCAGGTCCCCCACTTGATATCCTTATACACATGTCTTACAGTCTTATATTTCTTCATAATCTTCTGATAATTGTTGATTTATTTATTTATGTATTGGACACAGAAACATCTTTGAAAGAAGAGGGGGGACTGCCAGGTGTCTCATTATATTAAAAAGCTTGCTTCCATAAAAATATATCCATAAGTTAAAATTGTATATGGTTTATTTTAATGTAATTATGTGCCAAATTTTTATAAAGTAAAAAATATTTTATAATGCATAAGTAAATAAACAAACACACTTTTCTTTAAGCACATCTCAGTCACTTACAGTGGGCTATTGAGCAGTTTGATTCTTTTCTGATTCTGTCTCCTTTGTATTTGAGGCTTTTCCTTTTTCTGATTTTGTATAAGATTATCATTTTGTCCCATAGGTTTCATGATGGTATATGACTTGGGATGGGTCTTTTTATCCATTACACATTACATTCACTCTTCATTAATCCACACATTTGCTGGTTAACTCAGCGAGTATCTACTGCCTGCCTCTATCGTTAGAGGGTGTGTGCTAGCATTGCTTGGAAAGAAATAAAAGTGGTGTGATTCCTGGCTTCAAGAAGCATAGCATTCATTTAAAATTCCAATATAAAAAATATTTAGGGTATATGTATAGCTGATTCACTTTGTTATACAGCAGAAACTAATACACCATTGTAAAGCAATTATTCTCCAATAAAGATGTTAAAAAATATTTAGATGCTGAATTTAGGAAACTGTATAATCACTTCTATACTGTAGTAATTAGATTTAATTGGCATACCTAGTAATTTAATGCTTTTGTTTACTCACTACTTTTTCTTCCTTTTAATTTTACATATAAAAATTATAAGTCATAGGCAGAAAGCACAACTGTTTGTAGGTGAGAGGAGCGAGGTAAAATTTGGATTGATGGATCTGGCTGTTTTTCTTTTATTTCTTAGGATATGGTGATTTTACTAGCCAATGAAATATTCTTTGAAAATATGGTTCTTAGTGTCTGAATAATATTCCATTCTATGTGTTTCAGAATTTATGTATATTAGTAGAAAACCAGTTACAACCTAAACCTCAGAACACTTCTTAAACATTAAATAACTGTGCAAAACACTCTTGAAGTAGATCAAAGATAATTAATCCACTCTCAAATGCTCTAATTACCTCAAATATTTTCATCATTAATCAGGAAAAGAAGAATGGGATCTCTGAACACTGCTTTTGTACTGCAGAAACACTTGTTTAGCAGACGTACTAATTTAAATTTTTCCTTTTTACTTCACTGTTGTTTTTCTAAAACTCTTGAAAGTTCTGTGCTACTGGGGCAATGCTCTGGTTATAGCTTCTTTAAACTCTTTTGTCTGGTCCTCATATTGTTTTGGTTTAGGGGCATATAACTTTAGGATATATGTGCCTAAGTTTATAAAATATGTTCAAATCTGTTATCTCATGAACTTTAACACCATTTGGCTTTATTGTGGTTATTAACTCTGGAATCTCTAGCATCCATTTCTCCTTCCTCTTCATAATGATACTTCACTTTTTGTACTGAATTTGTTCTCCTTATACTCAGCCAATGCGATTTGAGGGAAGCTGATCCTAAAACTAGCTCTAGAGGTGCTAAAGAGTCTTATTCCTGTGACCCCACTGACTGGTTGACTCAGATACTGGACTCATTTGGGTACAATGACAACTGTGTAGATGTTTGCTGAGAGCTTTGGGAAGAGAGCTTCTTTCCTCTTCACCTGAACTACCTGAAAAGATGCTTTTCCAGGTTGGATCTAGCTACCAATCCAGACTGAGGATTCCTACCATGTGGAGGACAGCAAAATCATAATGATGCCAACCCCCAGATGTAGGGGCCCACAGACCTCAACCCACTGTACCTTCTATGGGTTGGGAGTCGCCAAGGAGGATTCAACACACAGACACGGGTTGGAATAATGCTTTACTCACGGAAAGGAGAAGAGATGCAGCAAGATCAGCGTCTTTAGAATGTGCTGGTCTCTCATGGCTAGTAGGTTCTTTCTGAAACCCTTCGGAGGCTGATGGCATGCACCCATTCCTTTCCTACTGCAAAGACCCTATTTCTTTCCCACAAGGGTTGAGGGAACAAATAAACTGGTGGGGCTGGCAGGTGCCATATGATCCACATGCTTAGGCAATACAAGGAAGCTCACTATGTACCCAGAGCAGAGGACAGGTTTCTCTTAATAAGGAAGAATATCTGGGGCCAAGGAACAGCTTGTCACCCACCTCCCATATTGGTGAAATATTTCAGGCCCAAGGCACTCGCTGGGCAAACTCAAAGAGAGGTGGCAGGTCTAGTGATGGTTGCCTCCCTAACAGATATTAAGTAAATGGAGAGTTCAAGGAGGGAAGCATGTTTTGTACTACACTTGCTACACGTTTGATTATATATTTCCCTATTGTGTCATGTCTAACTGTGGTTATCGTCATTGCCATTTTCCCTTCTTTCATTCCATTCCTTTGTTGACAACTATGTTGGACCAAGATAGCAAAAGTTTGCTGAGAAAAAGCCAAAATGAAGATGAAGAAGAGGCATGAAAATGAGAGAGAGAGGAGAAAATAATGTCCTTTTCCTATGATTTGAGCTGCTGGATGAGGTCCTGCCTGTGGGCTTTTCAATACTAAGAGCTAATAAATTCCTTTGCTTTAAGCCAGTTTGTTTAAGCCAGTTCGACTTTGTCATTTTAACTACTTGTAAATTTAATATCCCAAATGACACAGACCTTAAATTTGCAAAATGAGGCTTAAAAAAAACAACTGACATCAATAGAAATGACCTGCCTAAGTTAACAAAACTAGGAAGCATTAGAGCCAGGACTTCAATTCAGGACTTTGAAATCTGAATCCAAATCTTTATTATAGATGATTGCTTGGTTAAGCATATTTGGAGTTTAAAAAAATCAAATTGAAAATTGGCTATTACTCTCAGAGAGAAGCTGTTTGTTTGTTTTGCAAATACTTCTGCACATGTTCATGAGTTATTTGTCTATTGAGTATCTAAAGACTTGAGCTAAAGATTATGCTTCTCTGCCCACCAGGATCACTTGAATGCAACAATCCGATAAGGCTGCTTTTCTCCTTTTCCTTTGTAGGAGAGGGAATGGGATTTGGTGACATAACAGGTTGTTGTTTCCAACTTCAATAGCTGAAGTCTTAGACCTGATAATGACCTCTCACAAGTCCTGTAATCTTAGTCTCTGCATGACCAACATATGCCAAAGAGAGCAGGGTTTCAGAGGGCAGGAAGGCTCCCCAGGGATCAGAATTTCACACAGCCTCTTCCTTCTTGGAAAGCAGTCATTTGTCTCCCTTTTACTCGGCAGGTAGCAGCAGCAACTCTCCAATTCAAAGGCAGAGGGGTCCTTCCTTTTAGACAGGCGCTCTCAGACCGCAGAACCGCAGAACTGCTCTACTGCCGCAGCCAAATTCTTCTAGGCAGGGGCTGGGGAGAAGCCTAATAGGGCAGAGACATATTTTTCTTGCTGGCTGGAATTGTTTTCACTTAGAATTCAGCTAAAGCAAAGCTATCTATTATTGCCTGCTGGTTTTGAGCTTTGGCTGAGGGAGATGGATAGATAGCCCAAGCTCCAACAAAGAAAAATTTTAAGTCGGGCAATGTGGATGTTTCTCCCCAAGCCTCACCACAGAAGCTCCAGGCTGACTGGTGTTTGTCTTGGGTTCTAGTCCAGCCTGAAGCTTTTCAGCAGTGAAGGCTGACGCCCTAAATCAGACTCTTCTGGCACTGTACTTGTGACTTTTTAATCTTATATTTTTTATTGCCAATTCAAGTTGTTTTATGTTTTAATTTGTTGCTTCACTCATTTTTAAATTCCTTTGTATTTTATGGCATCTACCCTAACATTTTACACTGAAACTGTTCAAATCTACAGAAAAGTTTGAAGAATTGACCACGAACCCTCAAATACGTGTCTCTAAATTAAATGATTTACATTTGCTATAATTTTATTAGCATATAACTCTCCATCAGCCTACCTTGCTATTCATTCATTAATTAATCTCTTTTCATTCTTAGAGCATTTCAAAATAGTTTTCAGACATCAGTACTCTACAGGTCTAAACACATCGTCAGTATTTATAGGTTAGAGTTCCTTTATTCTTGATATAAAACTTAAATACAATGAAATGCACAAGTTGTAAGTATAGCAATGAGTTTTAACAGATGCATACACCTGTGTAAACCAATCCCCTCTTGAAACCCAGAAAGTTCCCTCATATCCTTTTCCAGCAATTCCCACGCCCATGTCTTCACAGGAAAGAAGATGTTTGTTTTGTTTTAACATAGAATGGTCTAACCTATTCTAGAATTTTGTATAAATGGTGTCATATAGCAGGTGTTCTTTTGTTTAAGGCTTATTTTACTCAGCATAATATTTTACAGATTTATCTATGTTCTGTAGATCAGTAATTCATTCCTTTTCATTAATGAGTAATGAATTTTATTAAATGAATATATTTCAGTGTGTTTATTATTGTCTTGTTGATGAACACCTACTCTATTTCTAAACTTAGGCTATTATTGGTAAAGCTCCTATGAACATTCTTGTACAACTATTTTGTGGATATATATTTCCTTTTGTGGGGGAGAGAGTAAGTACCTAGGAGTGAAATTGTTGGATCACAGGGTTAAAATATATGCAATTTTATAAGAAACTGCCAGATCCTTTCCCAAAATGGTTTTACCATTTTATTACTCCCAACAAGAAGAGGGCATTCTGAATGCTTTAGATTATTGCCAACATTTGGTGTTATCAGTCTTTTAAAAGTTTAGCCTTCTAGGGCTTCCCTGGTGGTGCAGTGGTTGAGAATCCGCCTGCCGATGCAGGGGATATGGGTTCGTGCCCTGGTCCAGGAAGAACCCACATGCCGCGGAGAGGCTGGGCCCGTGAACCATGGCCGCTGAGCCTGCGCGTCCGAAGCCTGTGCTCCGCAATGGGAGAGACCACAACAGTGAGAGGCCCGCGCATCGCAAAAAAAAAAAAAAAAAAAAAAAAAAAAAAAAAAGTTTAGCCTTCTAGTGGGTAATTAGTGGTATTTCATTGTGGTTTTAATTTGTATTTTCCTAATGACTAATGATATGGAACACTTATTCCTGGGATTATTAACCATTTATTTTCTTCCTTGTTGAGGTGTCTGTTCATACATTTTGCCCACTTTCATTTTTCGTTCGATTTAACAAATATTTATTGATTGCCTATCAGGACACTGTTAAAATCTAGAGAAAATGGTGAATTAGTGTTCTTCAGAGAACCAGAAACAGACTATATATATATATATATATATATATATATATATATATAAAGAGATTTATTATCAAGGATTGTGTCATGTAATTGTGGAGGATGAGAAGTCCCATGACCTGCCATCTGCAAGCTGGAAGCCCAGAAAAGCCAGTGGTGTAGTTCCAGTCCAAATCTAAAGGCTTGAGAAACAGAGAAGCCAATGGTTTAAGTCTTAATTCAAATCTGAAGTCCTGAGAACTAGCGGGGTGATGGTGTAAGTCCTGGAGCAAGTCCAAAAGCCCAAGGACCAGGAGCACCAATGTCCAAGCACAAGATAAGGTGGATGTCTCTGTTCAAGCAGATAGAGAAAATTCACCTTTTCTACTTCTTTTTGTACTACTTGGGTTCTCAATGGATTGACTGAGCTAATTCACATTGGTGAGATCAATCTTCTTTACTCAGTGTAGATTCAAAGGCTAATCTCTTGTAGAAACACCCTCACGGATATGCCCAGAAATAATATTTCACCAGCTATCTGGGAATCTTTGAGCCAGTCAAGTTGATACATAAAATTAATCATCACCAGTGTTTGAAAACAAACAAATGAACAAAATTGACATTATCCTTGCTCTCAGAGAGCAGATGAGCTGGTTGGACAGCCAGAAAATTGAATAGAAAAATCACTGTTGAGTGAATAGTGGAAGCACATGCATCAATGGAGCACTTGACTTTATCTTGTTGGCAGAAAGCAAGGAAAGTGTTTGAATAGTCTCTCACTGAATGTAATAGGGTAGTAAGATTTGTCTATTATTGATGGACAGTGTGCTCCTTTTCTAAGGTGGCTATAACAAATCACCACAGACTGAGTGGCTTAAAACAGCAAGAATTTATTCTCACACAGTCTGGAGTCTAGAACTCCAAAATCAAGAGTTCAGCAGGGTTACACTCCCTAGAAAGACTCTAGGGAAAAATCCCTTCTTGCCCATACTTAGCACCAGGTGGTTACCAGCAACACTTGGTGGCCCTTGGTTTGTAGACACATCACTTTAATCTCTGTCCTCCCTTCCTACATGGCCTTCTTCCCTCTGTGTATCCTCTGTGCCTGTACACAAATCTCTCTCTCTTATAAAGACACCAGTCATTGGATTGAAGCCCCACTCTAATCCAGGTTGATCTCATCTTAATTACATCTGCAAAGATCCTATTTTCAAATAAGGTCACATTCACAGGCAACATGGGTTTGAACGTATCTTTTTAGGGCACAAAATTGAATTCACAACAGATAGGAATGGAAGAGTTAATTAATGGTAAATAGAGAAAATCCTACACTAGGCACCTGGGTATACCAAGTCCTCTGCAGAGACTGCTTCTGTCAAGCTCTGAGGGATTGAATAATTCATTACACCTCATTAGACCTCATATGTCTCATTTGAAAAAAGAACAAAACTGACATTAGATTTGATCATTTGTGAGGTTATTTCCAAATCTAGACCACAAAACACTGTCTTATCTTGCTCTTACCCTTCTGTCAGCTCTTACTCTCTTCTCGTTACAGCTTGTGTGACCCTCCTGTATGTTCTTATAGCACCCTAGGCATATTGATATTACAGCATCTAACACAGTGTCTTATAATTACTAAATGTACTATGCAAACTTTCTTTTGCAAGAAAAACACTGATGTCATTTTATTCTAGTTCATCAATGTCGCCTTTTATTTTGGATCAGTTTCATTGCCTCTCTCATTTTGTGTATGGGAAATATATTCTAGATTACTGAATTCAATAAATGCACTTTGTTCACCCTGCTTCTCATTGTTTCATGTCTATCAGTTATCCTCCTGTGCCAGTTTTAACCCCCTGAGGTTAGTATTCTGACTGCTCAATTGAATACCTAATCTAAAGAGTCAACACTCATCATACTTTATTATTCTATTTTGACAGGCGTGGTTTAGTTTTTATTTATAAAAATGCCTTCCAGTAACCTGTAAATGCACTGCAATATATCGTGTGAAAATAACAGCATCTGAGTAATATGAGCAAGCGCGATTTCCTGAAAATAATCTCGTGTACATATTGACCAGGAAGATTAATGTGGTTTACATAAATATGCAAAATTACATTGCATATATAAATTACTCATGCAAATACCCCTCGACTGTATTCCTGAGAGAAATAAAGAAAATAATTAGAAATTGAGATAAGTGCTAAAGCGGAAGTACATAAAGGGCTAAAGTAGGAATTAGGGATGGGTGGAATACTCAGAGCAAGTGATCAGGAAAGGTCTTGCTGAAGAGGTGACACTAAAGCTGAGACATGAAAGATGAGTAGGATCTGACTGTGTGCAAAGTGCATGTGGTCTATGTGTGTGTGTGTGTGTGTGTTGAAAGAGTGTCCAGAAGCGTGGGAACATGGCATGCAAAGACCTAGTGTCAGGACAGAGCTTGGCATAATAATAATGTGGTTGGACTAATTTAGTAAAAAAGAAAACTGTACAAAACGAAGTTTTTCTTTAAGCAAGGGCCAGATCTGCAGAATTTTTTTTAAAATATATCATGCAATAATTTGGATTTTTTTCCTAGTGTTCTGGGAAGTCATTGAAGGATTCTCAGATGACACATGACCTGATTTGATTTTCTGGAGAAACGATGGTGGATTGAATTGGATCAAGGGGACATATGGAAGGCTGCTGGGATAGCTAGATTGAAAGATGATTTATAACACAAAATGCTGCAAGTACTCAAAAACTAAACATATGAGTGTTTTCTGAAAATGGAAGTACAAATGATGCTGTAGATAGGAGCATTGTTTGAGAATTTGTATGAGAAAGACTTGGACTCCTAAATTGCTTTCCTCACTAAACTCAGACTAGTACAGTAGGTGGTCTACTTACGAACCTTCAAGTAGTGAACTTTCAAAGATGTAAATGTGGGCTTCCCTGGTGGCACAGTGGTTGAGAGTCTGCCTGCCGATGCAGGGGACGCGGGTTCATGCCCCGGTCCGGGAGGATTCCACATGCCGCGGAGCAGCTGGGCCTGTAAGCCATGGCTGCTGAGCCTGCGTGTCCAGAGACTATGCTCCATAACGGGAGAGGCCACAACAGTGAGAGGCCCGCATACCGCAAATAAATAAATAAATAAATAAATAAATAAATAAATAAAAATGTAAATGTGCATTCCATCAACATCAGGCATGAGTGAAGTTGCAGCCTGCCCCCCGTCTCCTAATGCTGATGATCCTTCAGCTCTACCATCTCCCACCTCCTCTCCCTCCTCAGTCAGTAACTCTTCTTGCCTGTTCACTCAATACCAGCCCTGGTATGCCAGCTGTTGTACTGTACTATTGTACTTTTCAAGGTACTGTACTGTAAGATTAAAATGTTTTCTTTATTATTTGTTTGGTTTTTGTGTATTATTTGTGTGAAAGGTATCATAAATCTATTACAGTACAGTACTATATAGCCGATTGTGTTAGTTAGGTACCTAGGCTAACTTTGTTGGACTTACAAATAAATTGGTTTTACAAACACATTCTCAGAATAAAACTCGTTCATATGCAAGGGACTTACTGTAATTAGTTGTCCTTCACCATCACAGGACATTTTAGGGATTTACTCTCTAAAGAGGTTGGTTAACTTGAGGGATTCTCAACTCAAAGACCCAGATAAAAGGGAGGAATACATATTCATAAAAGGAGATAACGTTAAAGTCTACAAACAAAAAATGATATCTCTAAGTTTCTTCTTACTTAGCTCCAAGGACATGACAGCAAGATTTACACTGAAGGAGACTGAAAAATTCTTCTGAGTAAACCAATAACTTCAAGACAAAGAGCCTTCAGATACTGGCAACTGGAGGTCCAAGAAGAGTCCAGCCAGATCATCTTCACTGATCCAGTACTTGTGCCTTCGTAAGATACTTTAATTGCATCACTTTTAAATGTGACAGAATCAAATGATTACCAAATACTTGAGGAAGATCTCAAATGTTAAATACTAAGAGTGAAGCAGAAATTATGTCAAAAGCAGTACAAGATCTATACAGACATAAGAAAAATGACACATTCATTAAACAGTGTTGGATTGCTATGGAAAATCCAAACAATCAATGAGGAAAAACAAGTCCTTGCAAAATAAAAATAAGACAGCAGATATAAAAAATAAAATAGAAAAGTGGGAATATTAGTACAGTTTAATAAAAGTTATGGAAGAACAGAAAGAAAAATATGATAATAAGAAAAGATATGATAAACTGTCTTCTCAGTCCAGAGACTTAGCATCTGAAATATGGTTGTATCTGAACAAATTAAAAGAAAATGAGATAATCATTAAACAA
The DNA here is from genome assembly GCF_964165515.1 of Mesoplodon bidens. Lineage (NCBI taxonomy): Eukaryota > Metazoa > Chordata > Mammalia > Artiodactyla > Ziphiidae > Mesoplodon > Mesoplodon bidens. The sequence continues at coordinate 158,164,543 of NC_138178.1, forward strand.
TTGAAGCAAACTTCCCACAACTGAAGTTCACGATGCTCCAAACTGAGAGGACCAATCAACAGAGTGACCCACTGTTGTGGTTTACCTGAAACTAGGGGGTTCTCAGAATGTGGGACTTTCAGTTTTAAAATCATGACAGTCCCAGGCATATTGGGAAGCATTGGTCATCTTACTCACCAAATGTCAGTGTAATGGATAAAACGACCCATCCCAAGTCATATACCATCGTGAAACTTTTGGGACAAAATGATGATCTTACATAAAATCAGAAAGAGGAAAAGCCTCAAATACAAAAGAGACAGAATCAAAAAAGTATCAAACTGTTCAATAGCCCACTGGAAGTTAGAAGATAATGGTGCAAAGCTACCAAAATTCTGAGGAGAAATATTTGCAAACCCAGAATTCTATAGCTAGACACACTGTCATCATGCATGGTCTCAAAAATTTTCCCTCATTTACACAGTTTTTCCAGAAATCTACTCCACTAAGATAAAGGAGTAAGCTAAGAAAGTAAAAGTCATGGTATCTGCAAAACTAGGGATCTCACATGCAGAAAAAGGAAAAAGAATTTCCAAGGTGATGGCAAAGAAGTCTACCCAGATGACATCCTTTCAGCAACCATAATAGAGAATGAAGATCTCCAGAAAGAAGAGCACTAAGACAAAAGTGCTTAAAATTAATGAGAGAAAATTTTACTTATGACAGTACATTTAGGATGAGTCTAGGGAGAAAAATTGCAAATAAAAAGGTTAACAAAAATTTTTTAAAAAAGAAAACATACACTGTATGAATTACTTATGAATATTTACCCAGCCATAATCATATATGCAGGGTGTAGTGTTTCAACTAAAAATTACAGTGTAACTGTATCAAGTGAAAAGGAAAGAAGTAATTCGTGTGTGTAAGTATATGGAGGCAATATAAAAACTTATGGGAGTATCAGCTTTCTTAATAGGAATTCGATAGATTTTTCTTAAACTGAAAAAGTCAGGCAAAAATTATTTTAAACATATTATTTAGAAATTAGAATACTAATACTAGGGGAAAGGAAGTTTGGAAGAGTTGAAAGCCATTGTTTCTAGAAAAATGGGAACTGGGTATGGGGAAAAGTAGTTTAGGAGCTATTTTACATAAACTTTATGAAATTATTTGGCATGTGTTACTTTGGTAACAATGATAATAATGCAGAACAATCTGTGGAAGAGAAAGATAATCAAGAGTGGTGGTGGGTATGCCTGCTGAGAAGCTAAGATGAGGACAAAGAATTGTTCATCGAATGTGGCAACAAAGATGTTGTTGGAGATCTTAACAAGACAATAGTAACTGGAGAGGTGCAGCCTGAAGCCAGAGGGTACTGGGTTGATGAACAATTGTAAAATTAGGACAAGAAAGGAAAGGTCACAAAGACTAGAACCAAAGAGTCATTCTAGATCCAATGTGTCTTAACAATGAATACCTATAAATCTCTTCTGTTAATTCTGGTTCAGTCAGGTTTGAAAGAAACAGGTGGCATATTTAAAAGGGTTCATTGAAAGGAATTTTTTGAAGGGGTGCTTTATAAGAATGTAGAGAAGTTAAGAAAAACTTGCATGAGATGGTGACACATCCTGTATTTATAAAGTGAAGTAAGCCATTGCCACTCTTAGTCCAAAAGGGACAAAGGAAAGGAGTGGTTACTGAAGTCCAGCAAGACCTGTGACTATCACAGTGTGCTTCCCATCTGGTGTCATGGTCTTTTATAGCACCTGCCACACAGCAGCTTTGCAGAGAAGAATCTGAGGGAATACAGTCCCCAATATCTCCATCTTTGTCCAATCTCCTACCACACCTGCCATGATGAAGTCCAATCAGAAGCCAAAAAGCAAAGCATAGTGGGTGGTGCAAGCCATAGATAATGGATGTGTCCTTGGGAACAAAGTAGGTCAATAGAGTTTGAAAAGTGTATTTGGAAAGGCAAACAGCAACTATCCAGTACAATACCATGAATTTAAATGAGCTATTGTCACCATCAATTTTTGTTTTTTTGTCTTTTAAGTTTTCTCATTGCTAGTTGACTTTATCATGTACTGTTTTATAACTATTATGTAATTATAACTTTGGTTTACTAATTTTTGACTCACTAATGATTCCCAGTGAATTCTTTGGCCTACATTTCTTCATGATTATTTTGCTTCATGTCCTGCCACAAACTGCCTGGTCTTTACTGTTTCCCACTTCAATTTCCTAAGTAGACAAATCTCTTTGAACCAGGTGTTTTCTGTTTAGATAAAGCTATATCTGGCTTCTTAAGTCGTTCCTTCAAAAAGGACTCAAGGGTAAGAAGACTGCCTCAGAAAGGATGAGATGTTTCAGAATTAGCATGTATAAGACTATAAATTTACTTTTGTAAGGAACTTTCGCATGCATTGACTATTGTATATGAATGAAACATATGAAAACATATGTTAGATGACTTGTCTAAAGTCACTTAGCAAAATTCTAGGAGAACCAGAAGAGATAGGAAACCAGGTTCTATTTGGTAAAATTTACAGTGTTACAGCCTAGAGGAGTACATTTGAAAAGAATATTATGTTATAGATATGAAGATAGGGTTATACACAGAGATGATAAGGTGATAAAATATTTACCCAGGAATTATGATCTTTGGTGGGAAAAGGGAGGGAAGAAGAGAGGAGAGAAAGTGGTAGAAACTTACAAGGTGAAGGAATTAAGGAATTTAACATTTGCAATGGAACATAGTAAAATAATTTTTTAAAAAGATAATTCTCTCATTCTTCTTTCCTTCTAAATCTTTGAGAAATTTAGGCCAATCTTGGACAAAATCTTGAGGATACAGTGTAAAGTTGAAGCTGTAAGATACAGTGTGTCCTTAGGATTGACGTCCTTCAGCTCATGCACAGCCTTATCAATACAAAGACTAGTTGGTGCAGATGGAATCGGTGAGGAAAGGGGGTGGTTTAGGAGGGAAATGGGAAACAGCAAAAGAGGAAGAACCAGGACTGTTCAATTCATGTGCTGGGAGAAGATAGGTCAGGTCAAGAGTTAAAGGATTAGAACTTGGAGCCCTATGTGGCTCATGAAAAAGGTACTGTGAAGTGAGACTGGGAGTTAAGATATGAGAAGGACTGAGGGAGAAGGGGCAGAAAAGACAGTGAGGGAGAAGAAATAACACACAGGGCAGTGTGGGATTGAAAAACCTCAGGTAATGTGTGCTTTAAAAAAAATCTAGAAGTCTCTATGTATATTCTGTACACAGAGCTGGGTCTTATGTCTGGACTTAAAAGATAGAAACTAACCTCAGCAAATGCAAGTGGTTGCACTAGATCTCTTGATTAATCCGTGCTCACTGTGACTGATGCAGAAGTCAAAGAGTGATTCTGTCTCAAGTGTTTCACCAGAGATGAAACTGAGATAGGGTAGATGGAATAAAAGGTATTCCTATCTAGTTGGCATTGTGTAATGATTTCACCTTGTTTTTAATCCATTCTTTTCTGATACAAGGAATATTCTTTCTCCTTCTTTTTCTTGTTTTTTCTTGTTCTTCTCTTACTTTCTCTTCCTCCTCCATCTCCTTCTGAGCTGTCTCATCTGTTGTAAGGCTGTAAATAGCATACTGTGAAGTAATCCCTCATCTTGAGTCATTGTCTGGTCATAGAAAATGCCTAGTCAGTCCTCTCCCTCCCACCCCAGTCATTTCATGTAATAAAACCATTCACTATTTGAAATGAGGCATTTGTGAACTGAAGGTCAATGATTGGGAAAAAAGCTATCAAGGGAATAAACATATTTCCAGGCCAGTGTTTAGACTCCAGGTAGGCTGGGAAGACAGAAGAATATCTATCATCTGGGTTTAGAAAATATTATTACTGCGGGACTTATGTGGTCTGATCACAAATATATTTAGTCTAGAAGGAGTGGAGATGAAAAAGCAAAAGATAAAAATTTCTGTATAATTACACCTTGGAGTCCATTATTTCCCTCATGTCCCACCTGAATCCCTTCATATGTTTTAGAAGCTGAATCTTAACTGAGAAATACTGAATTGTGTCAGTGATGGGCACAACTTTCTTTTTCTTTTAGCCAAATAACCTTCGTTGGTCAGGTTTAGTACAGTAACATATTCTAGTCATTTTTACATGCAAATATAGTGAAAAGCCAAAAGACCTCCAGAATAATCCAAATGAGTAGCCCTAACTTGTCATTTAGGCCAAGACAGATCAGTTAATTTGACCTCAGTTTCCTCATCAATTGAAAAAGAGCTATGAGATCCCTTTATATTCTTAGATTTTATTAGTTTCATTTAAACACTGGGTATTTCTGAGGTTGGTTTTCATTGTTTGGTTTCATTTGGTTTGGTTTTCATTGATAAAGGCAGAGAAAATTATGAAGATTATGAAAATATATGCATTTGTATTCTCCAAAATACTCATATTCCTGGTGGGCCCTCAAAAAAAATGTACTCAAATAGTCTACATTTAGTTGTTCACTGATATTTGACCTAACACTTGCCTATTAAGGCAAGAAACCCCATGTTTCAGGATAGTGTTTTCTGCTGCTTTACTTTTTTTTCCATGTAGAGTTATGTGTTTCGATTCTTAACTTGCAGATTTAACTGATATTTCAAAAATCAAAGAAAAAATAAAAGCAGGCTGTATAGTGAGGTGGACACTGATTTTTAAAACATGACAACCAATGAAATGATGAAGCTATTTGGCAATCCCTTGAGGCCTCTGCCATCAGCTGGTTTACAAGTTGGTCTCAAATTCTAAAGATGTAAGAAATGATTTCTTTTTTTCCCTATGAAGGGGAAAGTTTGCTGCCAGTGGTATTTCTCAGAGTACATCCATCTTATGTTTCTGAGAAGCAATTTTTTTTTGGTTTTATTCTCTCCTCTGGGATCCAGTTCCATGAGAGGAAAAGCAGACCTGACGGGAATGAACAGCAGGCTTTTTATGGGCTGTAACTGATGAAAGAATGAAATGCATTAACAAATTGAGAACAGAAAAATTGAGCCCAGGATCCCATTAGAAATCTCTTCTCCTTTCTAGATATTTTTAAAGATTTCCAAAATGCTTTTGGTTGGTCCTCTCACTGCTTTCCATCTGTTCTGATTTTCTTAATACCTTCCCATTTCCCATGAAATAATGAATTTTCCCATAAAACCAAGCAGATAATGTATTTTCAGATCGATTAGAAAGAATGAAAGGGAATGACTTCTTAATTAGGTAATCATCCATCACCTCACACGACCAAGGATTTACCATTAACTACTTCCAATACCAGGATAAGGTGAAAGGTGGAACACAATGCAGTATCACTGGGTTTCCCTGAAGCATAACTCTTTGTCCTGAAGAAACATCTATGGCCTTCAATATGCTCTGGAATAATCAGCTGTTGTACTTTTGGGGAGAGCAGGATTATGGATACTACTATGGAACTTGATAGTTTACAAAATATTTTGCATGCTTTATTGTATTCAATCCTCATGTTGACCCTAGAAAATAGCTGGTATCCATCCATTTTGCAGATAAAGAAATTATGGCAAGAAGATTTAGGAGAACTCTCCAAGGCTATACTACCAGAGAGCATGCAAACTCAACAAAGTTCTCTCCATCACAGAGGAAGAGAATGTTATGACTCTCAGACTCTGGGGAGGAGAAAAGTCAACTTGTCCCTTGGAGTTCAAAAGCATGTACCTAGGCAACCTGTACTTGTCCTCTTTCAGAAGGGGCTGCTCAGAGGATGTATTTTATTAATTGGCATTTCAATCTTATCTCTGCTTTGTTTTCAGGGGTGGCTCTGATTCCTAGGAGTCTCATTGCTGGAAGTTCAGCTAGGAGAGTTAACACTATTTGGATGCACTTGTTTTGTGAATACTTTCCAGCTTAAATTGGGAATAAGTATTGTCTAGTCTATACTTTCAATGTTCATGGGAGGTTGGATGTACGGAGATCTGTGCCACATTCTGAGTGTGAAGCTTAAATAAATAAGAACATTGTGGAGAAAGGACTGAGTCTCATTAGAGCTCAACTTTAAAAACACAATTATGTCGACTATATATATGGGACTTAACTTTTCTAGTTTCAAATTCTTCACTTAGAACAATATGGCAATACAAACCCTGTGGTATATCAGTTCCTGTCTTAAAACTCAGCTTACCTTGTACCTTTGAGAGGAGCAAAATTTGTCACCCCAAAATGTGTCTCTATGGCATGAGGGTTTATTTAGGCTGATTATTATTATTATTTTTTTTTTTTATTTTTTTTTTTTGTGGTACGCGGGCCTCTCACTGTTGTGGCCTCTCCCGTTGCGGAGCACAGGCTCCGGATGCGCAGGCCCAGCGGCCATGGCTCACGGGCCCAGCCGCTCCGCGGCATATGGGATCCTCCCAGACCGGGGCACGAACCCGTATCCCCTGCATCGGCAGGCGGACTCTCAACCACTGCGCCACCAGGGAGGCCCTAGGCTGATTATTTTTAAGGTCCAAAATAGGAAAAACCTTTGACCTTTCCCCTAACTGCCTAAAATAATTTAAATAAAGGTCTGGTTCCCAGAATAGAACTATCACAGAGATATCTGCAAAGAATGTGGGATCAGTGTCTTGGGGAAACTGAGGCAAGGGCTAAATATGAGTCCTCTATATCCCGTTGTCTATACATGGCCCAACAAACATTTGTTTACTAACCATTTGCTTTTCTATCTTCGTGTGAATTGCCTTCCTTCCCTTTGAAATCCCAAACCACTACCCCCAACATCCTCTTTTATTTTTGAAGATGGTATTTAAAGTGAGAGCTTTGGCCATTTTGGTGAGTTATGCAGTTTTCCTGGGTCTCTCCCACGTATACATGTTATCAAATTTTTGTTTGATTTTCTCCTGTTAATCTGTCTCAAGTCAATTTAATTCTTAGACCAGCCAGAAAAACCTAGAAGGGTAGAGGAAAATTTCTTCCTCCTCAGGACTTGTTTTCATAAAACCCTTTCTAAGTACCCTCTAGCCACTCAGTGGTGACTACTCCCCCTGTTGTATCACCAATATTCCACACATATATGTATCATACACTTGTAAGAGTTAATATTTATCACCATAGATAGCATGATTGCCATCCTCTCTATGGCAACTGAGATTCAGAAAAGTTGAGCGATTTGCCCAATGTCATATAGCTCATGTATGTGAGGGTCAAGACTTAAACTCAACACTGACTGATTCCAAAGTCACTCCTCTTAACTATGTTCAAGTCTAGACTAAGATTTCCTACATATATTTCAAAGTAGTATTTATTAGTTTAAAATTTTAACTCGCAGCTTGCTATTGGTTACAATTTAAAAAAAATATGTCAATGAAAAAACTATCGAAAAATTGTAGAAAAATTATATAGTAAATCTGAAAGTACCTAACAAAAGCACTTAATAAATATATCTGATGAAGTAGATCTGAAAATATTTACCAAAAGCATGATACAAAAGGAGAGTACTGCTACTTTATTGAGCAGCCATGGAGGGCTGTGATATCATAGGAAAGACATGGCTTTACTCTTTCTTTTGGTGTAGCCACATTGCAGTGGGGACAGAGTCTGGAAATGCTACCTAATTTTATCTGCATGGGCAGTTAATCGTTGATTCAGGAATCAATCACATGTGACTAATTACTCACATAAACTGTATCATTTAACCTCAGGCAGCTCACTTAATCTCTTTACACTTCATTTGCCTCATCTTCGAAAAGAGAAAGTGAACTAGATCCTTTCAAAGGCAGTGGTTCTCAAACACTAGTGCACATTAGAATAATCCCACAAGTTTTGAAAAATATCCTAGTGTCTAGGCAATACCCCATAAAAAATAAATGTGAATTTCTGGGTGTGAAATCCAGGTATCAATACTTTTTAAATCTCCCCAGGAAATTTCAATATGCAGCCAAATTTGAGAACCAGTGTTCCAAAGTCAAACCTAAGGAGCTTAGGTGTGTAGTGTAAGTCCTGATGGTTGGTTTGCTTTCTTTTTATTCCTTTTTTTGTAATACAAATGTCTGACTTAAGCTTTAATTTCAAACCATTTAAAAAAGGCATCCACTTAAAGGTGGCTATCTCACATAAATGCATAGTCAGCCACAGGACTGAACCTCCCTACCCCCCAGCCTCCCTCCTAGGCTCCTTTGGTTTAGAGATCTTGGCTGATTTTCATAACTGACCATTTGGGCCATTTGTTTTTTCTCTTCCCTTGCTTTATATGCCTGCTCTTATGTTTTAAATTCACCACTAAAGAGTGAGTTCTCAAAACCCTAGGTTCCCACCCTTGACCCCAATAAAAACTAAACCCCAGAAGCTCTCTCTTGCTTTCTCCCTCCCTTTCTCTTTCTCTTTCTCTCTCTCTCTCAATTTCTGTCTCACGCCCCACCGCCACCAACCTCATTGTGTGGCAGTAGGTGTGCCATGTGCTTTCCAGGACTGTGAATAATAAACCCTTTTTTTTTCAAAAGTCCTTTGATGGTTATTGCTGAGGGTGTCTTGCTATCATAACAAGAATCACAAGAGTCAGTCCATCCCAAAACTCATTATCAGTAGGTTGAGACCAGCACAAAACAAGGTGTTCAGTTGGCCTTCCATATCTATGGATTTTGTATCTGCAGATTCAACCAACTGTGGTTTGAAACTATTAAAAAAGAAAAATTTCAGAAAGTTCCAAGGAGCAAAAATTGAATTTTCTATGCCCAGGCAAATATTTACATAGCATTTACATTGAATTTACAACTATGTACCTAACATTTACATTGCATTAGATATTATAAGTAATATACAGATGATTTAAAGTATACAGGAGGATGTGCATAGGTTACATGCAAATATTATGCCATTTTATGTAATGGACTTGAGCATCTGCAGATTTTGGCCTGGTGGAGGAGGGTCCTGGAATCAATCCTCCGTGGATGCCAAGGAATGACTGTATATGTATCAGTTCAAACTGAGGTAGTTAACAGAATACCATAGAGTATTACCCAAATTGTCGTAGTGATTTTGGCGATGAAAGATGCACCAAATATATGATGGAATAAGAATGAACATGCATGGAAGTCTCTCCATCCCTATATTTTTACTGATAGTTATAAGAAAGTTAGCATGCTAGGTTGCTGAACACTGTGGGATTACATTCAGTGTGACTCATGGAAAGAGGGTGGAACTGGATTTGGATTTTAATTCTGCTACTTACTGGTTTTGTTATCTTAGGCAAGCCACTTAAACTCAAAAAAAGCTCAAAAAGCAAAAAATAAGGAAGAAATTAGAGTGCTTGTATTTCATAAGTGCCATCTATGGTAAACTTATGTGCCATGGAAAACCTTTGTAGAGGACCCACACTCAGGGAAGGCTTCAAGGTGGAAGAAATGGCAGAGCTAAATCCTGAAGGGTAAGTGGTATTTATTAACTCAGGGGAGACATTGAGAAAGGATGACCTTAACAAAGGGCCTGACAGGTGTTCCCACTTAGAAGCTACCAAGAACATGACATGTTTATGAGGGAATAGATTTTAGAGTGTGCTGGGTGAGAGAGAGCAGTGTCAAGCAGAAATAAATGAAGTTGGGGGTGAGAGAGAGTCACGGCATTCACCAGCTTTGAATTGATTATAAGGCTAATCAGGAATCTCTGAAAACTTCCAAGCCAAAGAATGGCCTGATAAGGTATACATTTCAGGAAGATCCCTCTGACTGCAGTGTAGGAAATGGAGCAAAGATAGGGAAGACAAACAGAAGGGCAAGCTGCGGAAGGGTTCCAGGTAAAGGACAATGGTCATCTCGAGTAATGAAGTAGAGGTGGATTTATGAAATATTTAGATTAGCATCAACAGGTCTCAGTGATGAATTGGCAGAAGGGCCTGACAGAGAGAAAGAAGTCAAAACAGAGAAATTAGGTGAATGGCAGTAATAATAGGAATGCAGGAGGAAGGCATCTGAAGGTAAATATGACTTATATTTTGTAGATGTTAAATCTTTGAGTTATCCAAGTAGACATGTTTAGAGCTCAGCTGACCTGATTTGGAAGTCATTAACACATTTGTGAAGTTTGAACCCATAGAACGATGAGCAATACTAGGAAGGTTAGAATGAGAAGAGAGCCAGAGAGGGCCTCCAGAGGAGGAAAGAAAAGTAAAGAACATAAAGCCATAAAGAAGAACAACTACAAGTCAGGAGAAGTCACTTAAAGGATTATCAGGGATATACTTCTGTTTCCTTAATTACAAAAAGTGGAGATAAAACCATAGATCTCCAAGAGTTGTTGAAGAATAAATGAATAAGGTGAGTGTGCCTGCCTCCAGCTGGAACTCTAAAGGAGCTAAATGTTCTTATACTTATCATCATAGATCTTTCATTTAATCCCTTGCCCTGCTCTCCCTCAGCTCTTTTAAAATATAGGATAGACAATAAAAATGAAGTTCAGATTTTGTATTTAGCAACCTGCCCCTGTGGCTTCAAATACTATGGCACTGACAGCCTAAGCTAAGGTTAAAAAGTCAACCCAGATCCTGTTAGTCATTAATGGCTTGAATCTGCCTAGGGAGTTGGTCATTAGGAAGATCATGATTTAACTTGCACAATGGAACCAATTAAATCTGGACACCATCCACAGATTCATATCCCCAGTCTCTTTTCTGCCTTTCCGTGCAGTTTATTTCTTGTTCCTAGAATACTAATCATGTATTTTTCAGTTTTGCCTTCTCTTGTGGCGGGTGATCATTTGGCCCCTATGAAGCAGAGAATATTTTCAAAGTATCAGTTTCATTTCTTGGCCTTATCTAAGAGTATCCTGAAACACTTAGGACAGTTTCATTAAAAAAAATGGTGATAGACTAAAATATTAGTTACCATATTCAAATTCTGCAACTCTTATACCTTGATTTCCAATACACTTGTATAAACATCATTTATCTTGCTCAGGGGCACAAAGTCTGATAATTCAGCAAGGCATGTCAAATACTAGAAACTAAGATTTCACAGTTTGTCCATCATTGAGATGCTTTGAGAGGTAAAAAGAGCAAGATCCACTAAGTTCATGAGAAGAATTCAGGTTTTTGCTGACATAGCAGTCATGTAAATTTCTCATATCAAGAGTTCAGATATGTTTTTGTGATCCACAGTTTAGCAAAGGACCCTTGCTCCATTATTTATATGTACTTTGTTTCTTCTTTTCTCTTCTCTTCTCTTCTCTTCTCTTCTCCCTGGATATCGTATCATATCATCTATAGCTACTATCATATATCTTGTTCATTTTTATCTACATTTCTCTGAATAGTTTCCTGTACACTGAGTTTACTTTTCTTACTTCTCTGCAATCCACAGCTTACCATCTGGTCCTTGTCTTTGCACTGAAACTCTTCCCATTGAGATCATCATGGCATCTGAATTCTCAATCCCAGGAGCTCAAGTCATTATCTTCCTGGACCTGTGTTGTGCATTAGCCTGTGTTCACCATTTCCTCTGTGCTGTAAATCCTCTTAGATCTCATAATACCACTCTGATCCCTGCTTATTTCTGAGTATCCCTTCCTCTCCCGATTTAGACAAACATCCCACTCCATTCTGTTAACAGCCCAGTACTTTCCTCCTGCTCTGGAGTTCTAATCCTCCTACATCATAATTAACAATGATATGTAAAATCTCAAATTTAAATACCAAGTTAAGACATCTGCCATGGATTTAGACTCCTATCATGCTACCTGTAAGACATGTGTACTTTGTATGAACACAGCAACACATATTCACATCCTCAAATATGGCTTTTTTTTTAAAATGTGGTAAATTTGTTGTTTTATTGAATGCTCCTCATTCCACCTCACCAGTCAGGCTGTGTTATTCAACTTTTGATGGTCTCTTTTACTTTTGCTCTTAATATCAAGAAATGTCTCAAAAATTAGTAAACAAAATATTTTAAACAGAACTTTGCCCCTTCCTCCTCTGTGACTCACTAGTTTCCTTCATACATCAAAGTTGCTTGATGTTGAATCTCTGCAGATCTTTAAAATCATTATTTTATCACTCTTTCATGGGACTGTGAGTTCCCTTTGTGGCTGTGGCTCATCAATGACTTTTTGAAATTTTTCGTTTCTTGAGATGATGACATTGTAACCCCATTAGCAGACCGGGCATTCCTAGGGACAATGCAGTGTGGAATGGAAGAATGAAAGCATTAGAAATGGCCAAAGATGAATTTCAATCTGGCTATGCCACTATCAGCATCTTGACATTCAATAAATTGCTTAGGAAAAATTGAAGATGTTGTAAAGAACATGAGATATATTTGTAAAATGTTTAGCAGTGTGCTTAGATGGATAACTGGTAATTACTGAGATTCTTCTGTTTGTTTGTTTTTGTTATTACATTTTAGGTCCATGTCCTGGTTAGTAAAACTAGATTTTTACTGATTTTCTATACACTTATATAGTCCTTGTTTAAAAATTGTGTGTGTGTGTGTGTGTGTGTGTGTTTGTATATGCGTGGGTGGGGAGAGGTTGGGAGTATCATGGTAAGACCATGGTCTCTATCTGTGCAACAAATAAAAGTTAATGCCGAGATTGGGACTAAACATGGCCTGCTTCATTGCTAGTTCTAACAAATGAGCAGATACCTGCATTGAAACAGCCTGGTCATCGTGTTTCCACATCACCGAATACCCTGGATAACAGGGTAAATTGAGGGACATGTGAATTCATGCCTGTTAATATATTTGTGGAGATGCAAACTTTGAATCTAATTATTTGCATCTTGCTTGTCTTTGGCTTTAAACTGGGGGTGAATGTTAAAAAGTGTTTCTTTCTCTCTGTCAGTTTCTGTGATGATGCGCCAACATGAAACAAACTGTGAATGGCCCATTACCAGCAAAGAGAGCAGGACTGCAAATATAAAAGTTATGTGTCTTCAAGACTTAGGCTTACTTTTAGGCAGAATATAAAATATTTAGGTTATAAATTTTAACAGTGATAACTCACAGGCTGTTTTCTGGGTGACACTTGAAGAAGGAGAGTGATTTGGGAGCCATGCTGCTCTATAAGCTCTCTGCTCGTGATAGCACATGACAATCAAAATAAAATTCCTTGTCAAACCCAACAAATCCCCAGAACACGGCAGCAACACTGAAACTGGGCTTCCCTGATTCACTGCAGAGAAGAATGGAGCCCTTATGACAACCTTATTATTCCATTAGCTCAGCTTTTATTTTTAAGGTCTATTACAATTTTTGTTTTATTACTGAGCACTAAAATATAGAAATAAGTTGAATATGTGGAAATTAAATGTCTCCTTAAACATGTTCTACTCTGAAGTAAGCAGTTTGTAGTTAAACCCTTTCACCAGGACATGAGCAAAAGCATCCCCAGCCATTTGGCATAACTTTTCTGTCTTCCTCCTTTCCTGTCTTCTGTCTTCTCTGACATAGCTCTCTCAACTACTGAAGTTGTGAATTCATTTTTCATCTTCTGCTCTGTTCTTTGTTCACTTCAGTTAATAACTTACTTGCTATACTTGGTTAGTCTTTTGTGTGAAAGATAACATGTAGAGTGGTATTTTGCAGTGTTTTACACTGGTATGACATTTATAGACAACCCTACCTGAAAGAACTAAAATAATTGCACAGGTTTTTTTTTTTTTTTGGTTTTGTTTATATTGTTTTGTTTTAAGGCAAAGGATTTGGCTTTGAACTGACCTAACTTTAAACTTCAACTCTACCAGTCAGTCAAAGCCAGGCAACTAGTAAGTTACATAATCTTTATAAACCTGAATTCTCTGAACTGTCATGTGGAAAAAATTATATGTATTTTCAAGGCCATTTTAATAATTAAATGAGATAATCATTATAAAGTGCTTAGCACAGAAACTTGGTGAAATATGTTCTAAATAAATGCACAATATTATTGAATCACATAATTCTAATTAACTAAAAGTTATTTTGATTTTGTTATAAAAGAAAAAAATATACATAGGGAGGCATTAGTCACCCCCTGATATCAGAATAACATTGTAGGACTAATACAGAGACAGTAGTCACATTATCTGAGTTCTATTTATAATTTTACCACTTACACACTTGTTGACTTTAGGCAAATTATTTAAACTCTTTGCCTATAACACTGTGACAATAATGTTGAATTTTCTGAGGTATCTGAAGAATACAGAAGACAAAGTGTTACCAAGTCAAAGCTTGTTCTGCTTCCCAAACGACAGGCCAATAAATCAAGAGATGTGGTGTTGGGGCAAGGAATAGCAACTTTATTCAGAAAGCCAGCAGACCAAGAAGATGGTGGACTAGTGTCCCAAAGAACCATCTTACTAGAGTTAGAAAATTCAGGCTTCTTTTATACTAAAAGGGGAGGGGGTGTGGCTGTTTGTTACGAACTTCTTGGTACAGGAATCCTTTGTTCTTGCAGCCTTCCATGCAGTTCTGGTCAAAATGTAAACCTCCAACATGACAATTGTTGTTTTCCTCCAACATGACAATTGTTGTTCTCTGTTCTGCTAGTGCTCAAGTTGGGAATTCTCAACTTGTACTTGTAAACATGTACTCAGGGGTAGAAGACAAACACCTTTAAAAGTCAAGCCTGAGAGGCAGAGCCTTGAGAATGGGCTATCACATATATTTAAGGCTATAGGCAACATTCTTTTACAAAGGTGCAGAGCCAAAATGAAAGCACAGGCAACAGAGCACAAAGGTTAGAGCTAAAGGAGTTGATCCTATATAGAGTCAGGTTTGTTCTTCTCTGTTACAGAAGTGCTTAACTGTTTGTCTTTTATCCCTGAGTAAAGAGGTTTACAAGTACAGGTATGATGGGTTGATGCTCTCCCCAGTAGGTCCTATGTAGGCAAGCTTGTGAGAATTCCCAACTTGAGCTCTAGCAGTGATGAACTCCCAAAAGAAACTTAATCATGTTTTCTGGCTCATAAGTAAAACCACTACAAAGAAACTCCCATATATAATAACCCTGTCAATGAAGAAGTCAGGAATCTGATTTATTTTTTTGTCCTCAACACCTATCACAGTGCCTAAGTGTTATAGGAGCTTCACAGACAATTCCCAATAAATGAATGGAAAAAATAATGGATAGCTATTGTTCTTCTACTAACTTGGCAGATATACTTTCTGGATTTTTATATTAAGAAAAATTTATGATGATCTCTCTCTCTTTTTCACTCAATCATTTTTGGGCCTTTGATCCAGACAAGTGAGGTTCTATGGTATAATAATAAAACATGGTTTTAGACCTCACCCTGTCTTGAATGAACTTAAGAATCAAGGCAAGTAACATAACCTGTGTAGACTTAATGTGAAAATCAAAGAGCTGAACTATATCCTGAGGCTGTTTTAGCTCCCAAATTATGTTATATTTAATATTTCTTGGTAAGTTAAAATTTTACTTTATGGTTCCAGAACAAAGCTAGGCAATCAACCCAGAAAACAAACTTTTAAACACAATATGCCAAGTCTTAAACTTCAGAGATAATTAGTCCTGCTCAAGCATTGACTTTGGACAGTGCATATCTAAAGTAAAAAAATAATAATCAA
Organism: Mesoplodon bidens; assembly: GCF_964165515.1. Lineage (NCBI taxonomy): Eukaryota > Metazoa > Chordata > Mammalia > Artiodactyla > Ziphiidae > Mesoplodon > Mesoplodon bidens. Next base: position 158,180,078 of record NC_138178.1, read on the forward strand.
ATCTTCTATCTTCAATACTGTGTTCTACATATGCCCACATTCTTTCTTAGAGAAGGGTGCTGCTTTCACTCTTTTCATTTGGATAAGCAGTAGGAACAGAGGAAATAATGAGTACTTTCCTATAGAAACTTGTCTTTGCTGTTTGTTTGGGGAGTGCGGATATTTTTAGCTATTCATTCTTCTGGAAGTTGAGTGTAGCACATGAACGGTTGAGGCTTTTATAGAAAATCATCTGCCCTTGTCTGAGAAATCTGTGTGTCATGATGCTTTTCAACCAACAGTGATGAACCAATTCGTCTCTTGCTACACAGAGCCTTCCCTGCCTTATTAAAAAAAGTAGTTCATTATAAATAAAAGTAAAGACTTAACAATAGAACATGCAATTAAAATTAAAAGATCCCAGAATCCAAAAAAAAACTAATTAATTTAAAAAGAAAAGTAAAAGGCCACAGAGAAAAAGATGCTCACTTCAATGGTTTGGAGTGAGTTCTCACAAACAGAAAAAAAAAATTATGTTTAAAATATTTAGTGATATATGAGAATTTATTAATTATGAGATTATTTTTGTTTAAGAAAAGCCAAGAAATGTCTCTCAAACATATCACTATGTTGTCTTCTCCCTGTAAGTTTTCATCCAAAGTTTACAAGTTAGGAAGGAGAAATGGATCAAAAAAATGTGTTCACAGCTTTGTTCCTTTACAGAACTTTTAGAAAGGAAAAAGAAACTTCTTTGTTCATTTCAGATCATCTCTTTTCATTTGTGCCATCAGTTCACCTCTATGTGGCCATTTGTATTTGTAGAAGACAGCACCATTATTATGTATGACAAACTCATCCAGTAACACAGACCATAGGAATATAGGATTAAAAAAATAAAATGCGAGAGGAGCTTCAAGATGGCGGAAGAGTAAGACGTGGAGATCACCTTCCTCCCCACAAATACATCAGAAATACATCTACATGTATTTCAACTCCTACACAAGACCTACTGAACGCTGGCAGAAGACCTCAGACCTCCCAAAAGGCAAGAAACTCCCCACGTACCAGGGTAGGGCAAAAGAAAAAAGAATAAACAGAGACAAAGAATAGGGACGGGACCTGCACTTCTGGGAGGGAGCTGTGAAGGAGGAAAGGTTTCCACACACTAGGAAGCCCCTTTGCGGGTGGAGACTGTGGGTGGCGGAGGGGGGAAGCTTCGGAGCCGTGGAGGAGAGCGCAGCCACAGGGGTGCAGAGGTCAAAGCAGAGAGGTTCCCGCACAGAGGATTGGTGCTGACCAGCACTCACCAGCCCAAGAGGCTTGTCTGCTCACCCGCCGGGGTGGGCGGGGGCTGGAAGCAGAGGCTCGGGCTTTGGTCGGAGCGCAGGGAGAGGAGTGGGGTTGTTGGCGTGAACACAGCCTAAAGGGGTTAGTACGCCACGTCTAGCCAGGAGGCAGTCCGGGAAAAGGTCTGGAGCTGCTGAAGAGGCAAGAGACTTTCTCTTGCCTCTTTGTTTCCTGGTCCGCGAGCAGAGGGGATTCAGAGCGCTGCTTAAAGGAGCTCCAGAGATGGGCTCGAGACGTGGCTATCAGCACGGACCTCAGAGACGGGCATGAGACGCTAAAGCTGCTGCTGCCACCACCAAGAAGCCTGTGTGCGAGCACAGGTCACTTGCCACACCTCCCCTCCCGGGAGCCTGTGCAGCCTGCCACTGCCAGGGTCCCGAGATCCAGGGACAACTTCCCTGGGAGAACGCACGGTGCGCCTGAGGCTGGTGCAAAGTTATGCCGGCCTCTGCTGCCGCAGGCTCACCCCGCATCCGTACCCCTACCTCCCCCTGGCCTGGGTGAACCAGAGCCCCCGAATCAGCTGCTCCTTTAACCCCATCCTGTCTGAGCGAAGAACAGATGCCCTCAGGCGACCTACACACAGAGGCGGGTCCAAATCCAAAGCTAAACCCCCGGGAGCTGTGCGAACAAAGAAGAGAAAGGGAAATTGCCCCCATCAGCCTCAGGGGAAGAGGATTAAATCTTCACAATCAACTTGATACACCCTGCATCTGTGGAATACCTGAATAGACAACAAATCATCCCAAATTGAGGAGGTGGACTTTGGGAGCAACGATATATATATATTTTTCCTTTTTCTCTTCTTGTGAGTGTGAACTTGGATGCGTCTGTGTATGATTTTCTCTGTATAGCTTTGCTTTTACCATTTGTCCTAGGGTTCTGTCTGTCCTTTTTTTTTTTTTTTTTTTGACTTAAAATTTTTTTCCTTATAATTATTTTTTAATAACTTTATTTTATTTTATCTTCTTCTTTGTTTCTTCTTTTGTTTTCACCCTTTTATTCTGAGCTGTGTGCAGGACAGGTTCTTGGTGTTCCAGCCAGGTATCAGGGCTGTGCCACAGAGGTGGGAAAGCCAAGTTCAGGACACTGGTCCACAGGAGACCTCCCAGGTCCACGTAATATCAAACACTGAAAATCTCCCAGAGATCTACATCTCAATGCCAAGAACCAGCTCCACTCAACAACCAGCAAGCTACAGTGCTGGACACCCTATGCAGGACAACTAACAAGACAGGAACACAACCCCATCCAAGAGCACAGAGGCTGCCTAAAATCATAATAAGGCCACAGACACCCCAAAACACACCACCAGACGTGGATCTGCCAACCGCAAAGACAAGATCCAGTCTCATCCACCAGAACACTGGCATTAGTCCCCTCCAACAGGAAGCCTACACAAACCACTGAACCAAACTCAGCCACTGGGGAAAGACACCAAAAAAAATGGGAACTATGAACATGCAGCCTGCAAAAAGGAGACCCCAAATACAGGAAGTTAAGCAAAATGAGAAGACAGAGAAACGCACAACAGATGAAGGAGCAAGGCAAAAACCCACCAGACCTAACAAATGAAGAAGAAACAGGCAGTCTACCTGAAAAATAATTCAGAGTAATGATAGTAAAGATGATCCAAAATCTTGGAAAATGAATGGAGAAAACACAAGAAATGTTTAACAAGGACGTAGAAGAACTAAAGAGCAAACAAACAATGATGAAAAACACAATAAATGAAATTAAAAATTCTCTAGAAGGGATCAATAGCAGAATAGCTGAGGCATAAGAATGGATAAGTGACCTGGAAGATAAAATAGTGGAAATAACTGCCACAGAGCAGAATAAAGAAAAAAGAATGAAAAGAATTGAGGACAGTCTCAGAGACTTCTGGGAAAACATTAAATGCACCAACCTTCGAATTATAGGGGTCCCAGAAGAAGAAGAGAAAAAGAAAGGGGCTGAGAAAATATTTGAAGAGATTATAGTTGAAAACTTCCCTAATATGGGAAAGGAAATAGTTAATCAAGTCCAGGAAGCACAGACTGTCCCATATAGGATAAATTCAAGGAGAACATGTCAAGAAACATATTAAGCAAACTATCAAAATTTAAATACAAAGAACAAATATTAAAAGCAGCAAGGGAAAAACAACAAATAACATACAAGGGAATCCCCATAAGGTTAACAGCTGATCTTTCAGCAGAAACTCTGCAAGCCAGAAGGTTGTGGCAGGACATATTTAAAGTTATGAGGGAGAAAAACCTATAACCAAGATTACTCTACCCTGCAATGATCTCATTCAAATTTGATGGAGAAATTAAAAGCTTTACAGACAAGCAAAAGCTAGGAGAACTCAGCACCACAAAACCAGCTTTACAACAAATGCTAAAGGAACTTCTCTAGGCAGGAAGCACAAGAGAAGGAAATGACCTACAATAATAAACCCAAAACAATTAAGAAAATGAAAATAGGAACATACATATCGATAATTACCTTAAATGTAAATGGATTATATGCTCCAACCAGAAGACATAGAGTGACTGAATGGATACCAGAAGAAGACCCATATATATGCTGTCTACAAGAGACCGACTTCAGACCTAGGAACACATACAGACTGAAAGTGAGGGGATGGAAAAAGAAATTCCATGGAAATGGAAATCAAAAAAAGCTGGAGTAGCAATTCCCATGACAGACAAAAGAGATTTTAAAATAATGACTATTACAAGAGATAAAGAAGGACACTACATAATGATCAAGGGATCAATCCAAGAAGAAGATATAACAATTGTAAATATTTATGCACCCAACATAGGAGCACCTCAATACATCAGGCAAATACTAACAGCCATAAAAGGGGAAATCGACAGTAACACAATCATAGTAGCGGATACTAACACCCCACTTTCACCAATGGACAGATCATTCAAAATGAAAATAAATAAGGAAACACAAGCTTTAAATGATACACTAAAGAAGATGGACTTAACTGATATTTATAAGACATTCCATCCAAAAACAACAGAATACACATTCTTCTCAAGTGCTCATGGAACAATCTGCAGGATAGATCATATCTTGTGTAACAGATCAAGCCTTGGTAAATTTAAGAAAATTGAAATTGTATCAAATATCTTTTCTGACCAAACACTATGAGACTAGATATCAATTACAGGAAAAAATTTGTAAGAAATAAAAACACATGGAGGCTAAACAACACACTACTTAATAACTAAGAGATCACTGAACAAATCAAAGGAGAAATAAAAAAAAAACTAGAGATAAATGACAATGAAAACACAATGACCCCAAACCTATGGGATGCAGCAAAAGCAGTTCTAAGGGGGAAGTTTATAGCAATACAATCCTACCTTAAGAAACAGGAAACATCTCAAAGAAACAACCTAACCATACACCTAAAGCAAACAGAGAAAGAAGAACAAAAAGTACCCAAAGTTAGCAGAAGGTAAGAAATCATAAAGATAAGATCAGAAATAAATGAAAAAGGAATGAAGGAAATGATAGAAAAGATCAATAAAACTAAAACCTGGTTCTTTGAGAAGATAAACAAAATTGATAAACCATTAGCCAGTGTTATCAAGAACAAAAGGGGAAGACTCAAATCAATAGAATTAGAAAAGAAAAAGGAGAAGTAACAACTGACACTGCAGAAATACAAAGGGTCATGAGAGATTAATTCAAGCAACTATATGCCAATCAAATGGATAACCTGGAAGAAATGGACAAATTCTTAGAAATGCACAACATTCCGAGACTGAACCATGAAGAAATAGAAAATATGAACAGACCAATCACAAGCACTGAAATTGAAACTGTGATTAATAATCTTCCTACAAACAAAAGCCCATGACCAGATGGCTTCACAGGCAAATTCTACCAAATATTTAGAGAAGAGCTAACACCTATCCTTCTCAAACTCTTCCAAAATATAGCAGAGGGAGGAACACTCTCAAACTCATTCTACGAGGCCACCATCACCCCGATACCAAAACCAGAAAAAGATGTCACAAGGAAAGAAAAATACAGGCCAACATCACTGATGAACTTAGATGCAAAAATCCTCAACAAAATACTAGCAAACAGAATCCAACAGCACATTAAACGGATCATACACTATGATCAAGTGGGGTTTATCCCAGGAATGTAAGGATTCTTCAATATATGCAAATCAATCAACATGATAAACCATATTTTTTAATATTTAATATTTAATATTCAATTTTTTAATTGAAGGAGAAAAACCATATGATCATCTCAATAGATGCAGAGAAAGCTTTTGACAAAATTCAACACGCATTTATGATAAAAACCCTCCAGAATGTAGGCATAAAGGGAACTTTCCTCAACATAATAAAGGCCATATATGACAAACCCACAGCCAAAATCGTCCTCAATGGTGAAAAACTGAAACCATTTCCACTAAGATCAGGAACAAGACAAGTTTGCCCATGCTCACCACTATTATTCAACATAGTTTTGGAAGTTTTAGCCACAGCAATCAGAGAAGAAAAAGAAATAAAAGGAATCCAAATTGGAAAAGAAGAAGTAAATCTGTCACCGTTTGCAGATAACAGGATACTGTACATGGAGAATCCTAAAGATGCTACCAGAAAACTACTAGAGCTAATCAATGAATTTGGTAAAGTACCAGGATACAAGATTAATGCACAGAAATCTCTGGCATTCCTATACACTAATGATGAAAAATCTGAATGTGAAATTGAGAAAACACTGCCATTTACCATTGCAACAGAAAGAATAAAATATCTAGGAATAAACCTACCTAAGGAAACAAGAGATCTATATACAGAAAATTATAAGACATGGATGAAAGAAATTAAAGATGATACAAATAGATGGAGAGATATAACATGTTTTTGGATTGGAAGAATCAACATTGTGAAAATGACTATACTACCCAAAGCAATCTACAGATTCAGTGAAATCACTATCAAATTACCAATGGCATTTTTCACAGAACTAGAACAAAAAATTTCAAAATTTGTTTGGAAACACAAAAGACCCCAAATAGCCAAAGAAATCTGGAGAAAGAAAAACGGAGCTGGAGGAATCAGTTCCCTGATTTCAGACTATACTACAAAGCTACAGTAATCAAAACAGTATGGTACTGGCAAAGAGCCAGAAATATAGATCAGTGGAACAGACTAGAAAGCCCAGAGATAAGCCCACACACATGTGGTCACCTTGTCTTTGATAAAGGAGGACAGAATATACAGTGGAGAAAAAACAGCTTCTTCAATAAGTGGTGCTGAGAAAACTGGACAGCTGCATGTAAAAGAATGAAGTTAGAACACTCCGTAATACCATACACAAAAATAAACTCAAAATGGATTAAAAACCTAAATGTAAGGCCAGATACCATCAAACTCATAGAGGAAAACATAGGCAGAACACTCTATTACATAAATCACCGCAAGATCCTTTTTGACACAACTCCTAGAGAACTGGAAATAAAAACAAAAATAAATGGGACTTAATGAAACTTCAAAGCTTTTGCACAGCAAAGGAAACCATAAACAAGACAAAAATACAACCCTCAGAATGGGACAAAGTATTTGCAAATGAAGCAACTGGCAAAGGATTAATCTCCAAAATTTACAAGCAGCTCATGCAGCTCAATATCAAACAAACAAACAACCCAATCCAAAAATGGGCAGAAGACCTAAATAGACATTTCTCCAAAGAAGATATACAGATTGCCAACAAACACATGAAAGAATGCTCATCATCATTAATCATTAGAGAAATGCAAAACAAATCTACAATGAGATATCATCTCACACCAGTCAGAATGGCCATCATCAAAAATCTGCAAACAATAAATGCTGGAAAGGGTGTGGAGAAAAGGGAACCCTCTTGCACTATTGGTGGGAATGTAAATTGATACAGCCACTATGGAGAACAGTATGGAGGTTCCTTAAAAATCTAAAAATAGAACTACCATACGACCCAGGAATCCCACTACTGGGCATATACCCTGAAAAAACCATAATTGAAAAAGAGTCATGTATCAAAATGTTCATTGCAGCTCTATTTACAATAGCCAGGACATGGAAGCAACCTAAGTGTCCATCAACAGATGAATGGATAAAGAAGATGTGGCACATATATACAATGGAATATTTCTCAGCCATAAAAATGAATGAAACTGAGTGATTTGTAGTGAGGTGGATGGACCTAGAGACTGTCATTCAAAGTGAAGTAAGTCAGACAGAGCAAAACAAATACCATATGCTAACACATATATATGGAATTGGGAAAAAGAAAAGGGTCATGAAGGACCTATGGGTAAGACGGGAATAAAGACGCTGACCTACTAGCGAATGGACTTGAGGATACTTGGAGGGGGAAGGGTAAGCTGGGATATGTGAGAGTCGCATGGACATATATACACTACCAAACGTAAAATAGATAGCTAGTGGGAAGCAGCCGCATAGCACAGGGAGATCAGCTTGGTGTTTGTGACCACCTAGAGGGGTGGGATAGGGAGGGGGGGAGGGAGGGATATGTAAGAGGGAAAAGATATGGGGACATAAGTATATGTATAACTGATTCACTTTGTTATAAAGCAGAAACTAACACACCATTGTAAAGCAATTATGCTCCAATAATGACGTTAAAAAAATAAAAATAAGATGCTATAAATATTGTGAAATATTTGGAAACATTGATAGTATCCCTAATAATGAAAATAATACAGAACCAGCAGATATTGATGCACAAATTTTCCTGTAAATAATGATCCTCCACATACCTAATTTCAACAAAGGCAATGTTGAAATTAGATTATAATCATCTAATTTTTTCTGAGAAGTGGTTTCCTGGGACAAGAATTATTACCTCACAGTTTAATTTGGTGTTTTAAATTGGGCACTATACTTATATTGCCTTATAGAATTGACAACTTTAAACCAGCTAAATTGTTTTAAAAATATAGCTTAATTTAAAAAATTCAATATCATTGCCTTGAATATTTTGCTTAAAAAGTTGATAATATGTATATCATTGGAAGTGTAACTTTCCTTTTAAGTAAAATATTTGCCCAATGTTTAAAAAAGTGAATCGTGAATCCCTAATAATGCCTTTTACAATTGTCTGCACTGTGGTTTTGATAATCTTGGCATAATAATTTGGTCTACAATTTATATTTCAGAAGCACATAAACTTTTAATTTAATTACTAGGCAAGGTTTCTTTTTTAACCAGTAAATATATACTAATTTGTTGCAGAAGAAATATAAGTCCAATCATCACAAATTTAAAGAGATTAAACCAAAGGTAAAAGTAACTATTTTATCATCTGTCATCTGGGACTGTCTGACCAGTAGAACAAGGAAAGTTGGAAGAGATGATCTATGGGTTCTGAAATTATAAAAGCATTTTTGTTTTTTTAGTTCAAGATCCTTTAAGTGTTTCTTGCAATGTATTGAGTACCACTGTGATAGTCACTTTTGACTTTAGATTAGGGATACCTAATCACACAAATAAGAAAATAAGTGCATTTTTATTTTTAATTTAAAAAATCATAGTTAATACACATTCATACTACCAAACCTTGATATCTCCATTTGGGAAACTGTTTTTTTCAATAATAGTAATTCATATAAAATATACTTAAAGGGAAGGAGCTAGATATGAAATGTAGAGTCTGCATTTAGATCATCATTAACTGAGTGTGTGTGAATATAAAAACTTAACTTAAATGTCCCTGAGGGGCTTCAAAATGCTAAGTAAAACATTCTAGCTTGGTTGCATTTTATAACTCTAATATTCAAGTCAATTGCGTCCATATAAAATTAACCTGCACAATATTTTCATGCTCACTCTGTAATTAAAGGGATAATCAAATTTCACCTTTAGCTGTAGTCTTAAGGGTTGTTCTTAAATCACATAAGCCATTTTAATAGAAATAACACAGTCTGTCATCCAAATGATATAGCATATTGATCTGAAATCAGATGAAATTATAAGAGTTGGTTAGATAGCTATATGTTTTCAAATTAGTTTCTTAACATTTTTAGTGCAGTATCAGTACACTGTGGCCAATTCCTCTAATTTTATTGGGCATTACCTGACTTTTACAGTAAAGAGTTTGTTATTAGGTATAGACAATGGCTTTCAAATTTTTGAAATGATATGGAGTCCATGTCTAGAAATCTCACACAGAAACAGCTCTCTTTTGCATCATTATTTTTCATGGAATCAGGGCCTTTTGTATTTATAGTATAACAAAGAAATTAGTTTGACCTAATAGTGATGATAATGATGATGATGATTATGGTTGCAGTGATGTTGCTGGTGATAATTTCTGCAAATTGATTCCTAATGTGTTGGTGCTGTAAAGTATACTATAAATAGAGGATTTCTAATTATTAAAACAACCTTGCAAGGTAGAATTTTTCCTCCAAACTATGAATGAGGAAACTAACATTGAGAAACAACAAATGTACTCTCCAAGACAGTAAACAGGAGAAAAACAGCTGGCTCCAAAGCCAGACGTTATATGTCGAATCCATCAGATAGAACAACATAAGATAAATAAAATCGTCAAGAGAAATAAAACTGGATTTACATGAAGTTATCAATTCACTCAATGACATTTGTTTGAACAGAGTTGAGCTCAGTAATGAAGCTCAGTAATGAAGAATAAATCAGTGACATATAAATGCAAAGAAACTATCACAGAATAATTTTGCTTACTAATGGAAAATTCAAAATATAACTAGAAAAAAAGTACTTAAAAGGATATTTCTTAAACATTAATTACTTAAATAGTATTTTATCTGTAATGGTGCCAAAGTTTTGAAGACCTTTTTCAAGTCAGATTGTTACTAAAACTATAGGTATACATATGAATCAGATGGAAATTATTAATAAAACTATAGGTGTACTTATAAATAATACAGAAATATTTTACATATATGGAAGAAAATGTTGGATATCTCTTATAAGTTTAACATGATCTCTTGGGGAAAAAATGTTTAAGACCATTGCAGATGTTCTTAGTCGAAATAATACTCTCATGAAACATTATTTCAGCTGTTTAACTGATATAACATGAAACCTGAGGGGAAATTAAATGGACTTGCTTTATGGGATTTTAAAACTAAAAAAAAAAAAAAAATTAAATCTACATGTGCTGCCAGTCATATGCTTTGGAATTTGTCACCCTAACCCATAAAAGGTATAAAGTTAAAGTTGGAAAAGGCCACTTATTACTGATTAATTTGCCTTCGTTTCCACCTTGACATATTTACATATACTATTTCAGAAAATCGTATTTACATTTACATTTGAGAAAAATATTGATCACACAGGTATGCCAGTCTTCAGTTGGCATTGAATTAAATACTTATTTCATGTCTTCCTGCTATTAGGACAAGTAGATTTATAAAATGTCCCTGTACTGAAGGGTAGTAAAGCATCAGTGTGAAATGCAAGTGTTCTGTAGCAAGCCTACCTGTGTACCTACTGGGAATCTCTTTCTTCTGCTAGCTCTGTGATCTTGGGTAAAGTATTTCATCACTCTGTGCCTCAGTCCCATCTACAAAATGAAAATAATTTAATTATTTCCTCATAGGTTTGTTGTGAGGATTAACTTAATTGTATAAATAAAGTGCTTTGACCAGTACTTGGCACACACAAATATGTTATTATTTTGCTGGGTCTTACGATTTTAGTACACATGCCAGAGTTGTGAAAAAACTGGATAACAATGAGTCTTTATGAACCTCAATCAATAGTTAACCAACAAACTGATTATAGAATGACTGATATACCTAAAAGTAAACAAGATGTGAAAGGCAATTGTTGGAACAGGTGAATAAGAATAACAGGTGAAGGAGGAAAGATTTTCAACAGAGGGAGAGAGGTATGGTCATCCAAAAGGGGAAGAGGGAAATGCTGTCAATATCCGTTTGCCCAGTTATTCCCATGAAGGGTGAAAGGAGCATTGCTAATTTTTGAGGAAGATCAGAGAAATATATTATACAGCTCAGTAGTTCTTCACCAAGCCAGTGTAGGGTACAGGAGATCTTAACATTAGCATAATTCTGAGGCTCAAATTGTTGGAAATGCTGCAATCTTATTTGTTTATTTAATTTTATTTAAAAGTATAATTGATGATGAAGAGGATAATGTTTAGGGTAACATATGCTGAAGGTGAAAAAATAATTTAAAATGTCCAAAATTATATTTAAAAAAGTTATTATTGGTGTTGCAAACGATCCAATATTACTTATATAACCAGTATTAAGAGTGAAACCAAGGCTTCCCTGGTGGCGCAGTGGTTGAGAGTCCACCTGCCGATGCAGGGGACACGGGTTCATGCCCCAGTCGGGGAGGATCCCACGTGCCGCGGAGTGGCTGGGCCCGTGAGCCATGGCCGCTGAGCCTGTGCGTCCGGAGCCTGTGCTCCGCAAGGGGAGAGGCCACAAAAGTGAGAGGCCAGCGTGCTGAAAAAAAAAAAAAAAAAAAAAAAAGAATTATTAGTGGAGTACATATATGCATAGATGTTCACCAGACAGGATACCCATACTGGACTTGCTCTGCCTCCATTTTAGATGAGTTGCTCATATAATAGAAACCAGGATGTTAAAGTTAATATGATACAATTCCAAACATGATCACATATTATGGAATTTATTACAAAACATGAAGAGAACAGTTTATGATTTTGAACACTGTAATTCACTCACACAATATAGTAAGATAGGAGAAAGTAGAAAGAATAGTGTCAGGATATTAGAAAAGAGATGACGTTGGCAATAATGGACACATAGGTGACAGAATCAGCTTGGGGCTGCTTAGGGCCCTATGAAATTGAGTTTTTCTGACATGCAAGGTAACTGCAGCAGATAAGCACTGCAAAAGTATCACATGATGCTCAGGGTATGAGAAAGGGTCAGCTTGAACCATCTTCCAGGCCCACTGTGCTTTATGTCTCATTACATCTCATCCATCCCCTTTCAACTTCCCCACTGCATCTGGGAAAGAACAAGGAAGCTAAGGAAGGAGTAAGAGGAGATAGTGAGCTGGGGGAGAGTAGAGATTCAGCAGGACCAAAACCTCCCTCTCCACTGCTGTCTTCCAGAATGAAGTAGGTCCTAATTAGGGATGAAGGGAAGAGTTTAACACTGAATCAAGTTAGAAATTTCCATCAACATCTTGACTGATTATAAATGATTGTAGAAATGTCTGCATTATGTACAAGTTAGCAGAGAAGGTACAGATTTGCAGAGTACTCAGAAAAAGGAGTTGGGGAACATAACATTCTCAGAATACATTTAAAAGGGAGAGTAGGAAATCTACATTTAAAAAATCTATATATTTTTTAACACAAATGGGATCATAATATATGCAGCACCTTCACTGCTCCAAGTCTCTGTTTTTATTAACCTATTTGTTTAAGAGGAATACCTTTTTATATCAGCATATGTAGATAACTCTAAAATCTCTTTCAGAGGATAGAAGCAAATGGAATACTTTCTAACTCATTCTGTGAGGCCAGTATTACCCAAATACCCAAATCAGACAAACACATTACAATAAGAGAAAACTACAAACCAATATCTCTCATGTACATAGATACAAAAATCCTCCACAAAATATTAGCAAATTGAATCAAACAATGTATACACCATGACCAGTTGGGATTTATCCAGGTATGTGAGGGTGGTTCAAGGATGGCCCCCAAATGAGGGTCCTTGGCTTCATGCAGGAAAGAATTCAGAGTGAACCAAAGTAAAGGAAAGCAAGTTCATTTAGAGATACACATTCCATAGGCAGAATGCAGCCCATCTCAGAAAGCCAGAGTGGCCCCTGGGCATGGGGTCATTGGTTTTTATGGGCTAAGAGATTTCATATGCTAATGAGCGGGAGAAATAGTCTTCTTATTTTGGGGTAGTGTGGGGATTTCCCAGAAATTGAGCCACTGTTCACTTTTTGGTCTTTTATGGTCTGCCTTGGAACTGTCATGGCATAAGCGGCAATAAATTTTAGTATCATAATGAGGGTGTATTGAGCTAAAGGTTAATGATTGGACTATTCTCAAATCCACCTTGGTTTCAGCTTGTTCCAGCCAGTCTTTATCAAATCCCAACAGACGCACCCCTTCTTCATTATCTAGCATTTATGTCCTACCCCTTTCCCTCCTGTCTCAATTTGAAAATCAATTAATGTAATCCATGACATCAACTTACTAAAAAAGAAAAATTACATGATCATATCAAAAGATTTAGAGAAGAGCTAACACCCATCCTTCTCAAACTCTTCCAAACAATATCAGAGGAAGGAACACTCCCAAACTCATTCTACGAGGCCACCATCACCTTGATACCAAAACCAGGCAAGGATGTCACAAAGAAAGAAAACTACAGGCCAATATCACTGATGAACATAGATGCAAAAATCCTCAACAAAATACTAGCAAACAGAATCCAACAGCACATTAAAAGGATCATACACCATGATCAAGTGGGGTTTATTCCAGGAATGCAAGGATTCTTCAATATACGCAAATCAATCAATGTGATACACCATATTAACAAGTTGAAGGAGAAAAACCATATGATCATCTCAATAGATGCAGAGAAAGCTTTTGACAAAATTCAACACCCATTTATGATAAAAACCCTGCAGAAAGTAGGCATAGAGGGAACTTTCCTCAACATCATAAAGGCCATATATGACAAACCCACAGCCAACATTGTCCTCAATGGTGAAAAACTGAAACCATTTCCACTAAGATCAGGAACAAGACAAGGCTGCCCACTCTCACCACTCTTATTCAACATAGTTTTGGAAGTTTTAGCCACAGCAATCAGAGAAGAAAAGGAAATAAAAGGAATCCAAATTGGAAAAGAAGAAGTAAAGCTGTCACTGTTTGCAGATGACATGATACTATACATAGAGAATCCTAAAGATGCTACCGAAAAACTACTAGAACTAATCAATGAATTTGGTAAAGTAGCAGGATACAAAATTAATGTACAGAAATCTCTGGCATTCCTGTACACTAATGATGAAAAATCTGAAAATGAAATCAAGAAAACACTCCCATTTACCATTGCAACAAAAAGAATAAAATATCTAGGAATAAACCTACCTAAGGAGACAAAAGACCTGTATGCAAAAAATTATAAGACACTGATGAAAGAAATTAAAGATGATACAAATAGATGGAGAGATATACCATGCTCCTGGATTGGAAGAATCAATATTGTGAAAATGACTCTACTACCCAAAGCAATCTACAGATTCAATGCAATCCCTATCAAACTACCACTGGCATTTTTCACAGAACTAGAACAAAAAATTTCAAAATTTGTTTGGAAAAACAAAAGACCCCGAATAGCCAAAGCAATCTTGAGAACGAAAAACGGAGCTGGAGGAATCAGGCTCCCTGACTTCAGACTATACTACAAAGCTACAGTAATCAAGACAGTGTGGTACTGGCATAAAAACAGAAAGATAGATCAGTGGATCAGGATAGAAAGCCCAGAGATAAACCCACGCACATATAGCCAACTTATCTTTGATAAAGGAGGCAGGAATGTACAGTGGAGAAATGACAGCCTCTTCAATAAGTGGTGCTGGGAAAACTGGACAGGGACATGTAAAAGTTTGAGATTAGATCATTCCCTAACACCATACACAAAAATAAGCTCAAAATGGATTAAAGACTTAAATGTAAGGCCAGAAACTATCCAACTCTTAGAGGAAAACATAGGTAGAACACTCTATGACATAAATCACAGCAAGATCCTTTTGGACCCACCTCCTAGAGAAATGGAAATAAAAACAAAGATAAACAAATGGGACCTAATGAAACTTCAAAGCTTTTGCACAGCAAAGGAAACCATAAACAAGACCAAAAGACAACCCTCAGAATGGGAGAAAATATTTGCAAATGAAGCAACTGACAAACGATTAATCTCCAAAATTTATAAACAGCTCATGCAGCTCAATAGCAAAAAAACAAACAACCCAATCCAAAAATGGGCAGAAGACTTAAATAGGCATTTCTCCAAAGAAGATATACAGACTGCCAACAAACACATGAAAGAATGCTCAACATCATTAATCATTAGAGAAATGCAAATCAAAACTACAATGAGATATCATCTCACACCAGTCAGAATGGCCATCATCAAGAAATCTAGAAACAATAAATGCTGGAGAGGGTGTGGAAAAAAGGGAACACTCTTGCACTGCTGGTGGGAATGTGAATTGGTACAGCCACTATGGAGAACAGTATGGAGGTTCCTTAAAAAACTAAAAATAGAACTACCATATGACCCAGCAATCCCACTACTAGGCATATACCCTGAGAAAACCATAATTCCAAAAGAGACATGTACCAAAATGTTCATTGCAGGTCTATTCACAATAGCCCGGAGCTGGAAACAACCTAAGTGTCCATCATCGGATGAATGGATAAAGAAGATGTGGCACATATATACAATGGAATATTACTCAGCCATAAAAAGAAACGAAACTGAGCTATTTGTAATGAGGTGGATAGACCTAGAGTCTGTCATACAGAGTGAAGTAAGTCAGAAAGAGAAAGTCAAATACCGTATGCTAACACATATATATGGAATTAAAAAAAAAAAAGAGTTATGAAGGACCTAGGGGCAAAACGGGAATAAAGACACAGACCTACTTGAGAATGGACTTGAGGATATGGGGAGGGGGAAGGGTAAGCTGTGACAAAGCGAAAGAGAGGCATGGACATATATACACTACCAAACGTAAGGTAGATAGATAGTGGGAAGCAGCCACAGAGCACAGGGAGATCAGCTCGGTGCTTTGTGACCGCCTGGAGGGGTGGGATGGGGAGGGTGGGAGGGAGGGAGATGCATGAGGGAAGGGATGTGGGAACAGATGTATATGTATGACTGATTCACTTTGTTATAAAGCAGAAACTAATTAAAAAATTAAAAAAAATGATTTAGTATAAGTCTATATATTTTACTCCTTTGGGAGGACAGAGTAGTCCAGTAAAATCTATATTATACTTTGACTTACTTTGGCATTTACTTTTAAGCCTAAGGTCACATTTGTCTGATGAATACCAAGGCCTTCTTCGAAAATGTAGACTATCTAACCATGGCCTAAATATGTTAGATCATTTAAATTTATTTTTTATTTGTTGGCCTCTATTCAGATTCAAGCCATAATGAAAAGATATTCTCACTCTAATTTGTGTGTACGTCTGTACATGTATGTGTGTTATTTGTTCTAAATACTTAGCTGCATTTATTCATTCACTAACTTTTTTATTCAATCACCAAATATTTATTTAATATCCACTTATATGCCTGGTGCTGTAGATCATGTTAACAAGACAAAAGAAGGCTCCGACCTTCTGAACTGATACAGCTCTTTGTGCATCACAGCCTGGCACCAATCAGAACATGTGAACATCACACTTCCACCCCACACATAGAAATAGTACTGCACCTAACCTAGTTTTTCTCCCATCAGTCTCTATCCTATACTTGTAATTGTGAGTGCAGAAGACATATCTTCATCAGTTTCAGAATAAGAGATGAAAGAAGAAAGAATAGGTCAATGACCTTATAAATATAGCTTGATTTTAAGTTCCTAGGGCAGTGATAGTATATCCTCTAGTTTCTGTAGCCCCAGAATCTTCCAAGAGTAAGCTGGGATGAAGTGAGAAAGTGGCATGGACATATATATATACTACCAAATATAAAACTGATAACTAGTGGGAAGCAGCCACATAGTGCAGGAAGATCAGCTCGGTGCTTTGTGACCACCTAGAGGGGTGGGATAGGGAGGGTGGGAGGGAGATGCAAGAGGGAGGAGATATGGGGATATATGTATATGTATAGCTGATTCACTTTGTTATAAAGCAGAAACTAACACACCATTGTAAAGCAATTATACTCCAGTAAAGATGTTAAAAAATAATGTATATATTAGAAATGAAGCGCATTCCTTAGTGCTTGGAATTCGTGGCATTTTTATATGTCTACTTGCCCTTATTCCTCCATTCTTTATTCATTTACTGAACAAATATTTATAGGTTTACAGGAAACTTGAAGAATTATAAATAAGTTGCTGTACAATATTTTGCAGTTTTCAACTACAATTATTAATCTCGAAGATAGAACTTTCATTGGAATGGTAGAGGTGGAAGACAGATTGCAGGGATTTTGAAGGAGAATAAAAGAGGAGTAAAGAAATGAATCATTAGGCAGACCTTAGTCATTCAACCAGTTATCCAAAGACAGTACCTCAGTGTTATAATGAGTCTTGAGGTGCACACTTCTCATCGCTTCTATTTGACTGACCTGAATTTGGTCCTGAAGGCTATTTTCACTGAGCTATGTGCCTCACTTTTTCCCTGACCCCTACTTTTAATGATCAAAAGACTCTAAGTTCTGTTTGTCTCTCAAAAGAAAGAAAAACAATCTCCTTTCAGTAGAGCTTCTCTCTTTGTATTTTTGTCCTTATTCAAAACTCCATGATTCTGTACAAGAAAAACACGAACCCAATAACCCACTTATGGGTCATTTCAACATAATCATTTTCAACCCTCTATCTACATTGAAATTTAATTGCCAATAGGAGGAATTAATTCAAGAAAGCAGGCTTCACAGAACATTTTGTCAACCTGCTTTAGATCTCTTGTGTCATTTGGTGCTATCTTGAAGAATTCTAAGTTTGAGTTAAATGTGTATAAAATATTTGGATAAGTCCACAAATGGAGCAATTTTTTAACACCTTTAATGGACTATAATTGCTTTACAATGGTGTATTAGTTTCTGCTTTATAACAAAGTGAATCAGTTATACCTATACATATATCCCCATATCTCCTCACTCTTGCGTCTCCCACCCACCCTCCCTATCCCACCCCTCTAGGTGGTCACAAAGCACCAAGCTGATCACTCTGTGTTATGTGGCTGTTTCCCACTAGCTATTTTACATTTGGTAGTGAATATATGTCCATGCGACTCACTCACTTCATCCCAGCTTACCCTTCCCCCTCCCTGTGTCCTCAACTCCATTCTCCATTTCTGCATCTTTATTCCTGTCCTGCCCCTAGATTCTTCAGAACCATTTTTACTTTTTAGATTCCATATATATGTGTTAGCATACGGTATTTGTTTTTCTCTTTCTGACTTACTTCACTCTGTATGACAGACTCTATGTCCACCCATCTCACTACAAATAAATCACTTTTGTTTCTTTTTATGGCTGAGTAATATTCCATTGTACATATGTGCCACATCTTCTTTATCCATTCATCTGTCAATGGACACTTAGGTTGCTTCCATGTCCTGGCTATTGTAAATAGAGCTGCAAAGAACATTGTGGTACATGACTCTTTTTGAATTATGGTTTTCTCAGGGTAAAAGTGCAGTAGTGGGATTGCTGGGTCATACGGTAGTCCTTTTTTAGTTTTTTAAAGAAACTCCATACTATTCTCCATACTGGCTGTATCAACTTACATTCCCACCAACAGTGCAGGACACTTCCATGTTCTCCACACACTCTCCAGCATTTATTGTATGTAGATATTTTTATGATGGCCATTCTGACCGGTGTGAGGGGATACCTCGTTGTAGTCTGCAGATCCTTTCATGGGTTTGTTGGCAATCTGTATATATATATATATATATATATATATATATATATATATATATATATATATATTAAGCAGATATTTGTTTTAATTTATTTATTTATTTATTTATGGCTGTGTTGGGTCTTCGTTTCTGTGTGAGGGCTTTCTCCAGTTGCGGCAAGTGGGGGCCACTCTTCATTGCGGTGCGCGGGCCTCTCACTATCGTGGCCTCTTTTGTTGCGGAGCACAGGCTCCAGACACACAGGCTCAGTAATTGTGGCTCACAAGCCCAGTTGCTCCGTGGCATGTGGGATCTTCCCAGACTAGGGCTCGAACCTGTGTCTCCTGCATCGGCAGGCAGATTCTTAACCACTGCGCCACCAAGGAAGCCCTGTATATCTTCTTTGGAGAAATGTCTATTTAGATCTTCTGCCCAATTTTGGATTGTGTTTTTTCTTTTTTCTTTTTTTTTTTCTTTTAATACCGAGCTGCATGAGCTGCTTGTAAAATTAGGAGATTAATCCTTTGTTATTTGCTTCATTTGCAAATATTTTCTCCCATTCTAAGGGTTGTCTTTTCATCTTGTTTATGGTTTCCTTTGCTGTGCAAGACTTTTATGTTTCATTAGGTCCCATTTGTTTATTTTTGTTTTTAAATCCATTTCTCTGGGAGGTGGGTCAAAAAAGGATCTTGGTATGACTGATGTCAGAGTGTTCTGATATGTTTTCCTCTAAGAGTTTTAGAGTCTCTGGCCTTACATTTAGGACCTTAATCCATTTTTAGTTTATTTTTGTGTATGGTGTTGGGAATGTTCTAATTTCATTCTTTTACATGTAGCTATCCAGTTTTCCCAGCACCACTTATTGAAGAGGCTGTCTTTTCTCCATTGTATATTCTTGCCTCTTTTATCAAAGATAAGGTGACCATATGTGCATGGCTTTATCTCTGGGTTTTCTATCCTGTTCCATTGATCTATATTTCTGTTTTTGTGCAAGTACCATACTGTATTGATTACTGTAGCTTTGTAGTATTGTCTGAAGTCTGGAGACTTATTCCTCCAGCTCCGTTTTTCTTTCTCAAGATTGCTTTTGCTATTCACGGTCTTCTGTGTTTCATACAAAATGTGAAATTTATTGTTCTAGTTCTGTGAAAAATGCCATTGGTAGTTTGATAGGGATTGCATTGAATCTGTAGATTGCTTTGGGTAGTAGAGTCATTTTTCACAATGTTGATTCTTCCAATCCAAGAACATGGTATATCTCTCCATCTGTTTGTAGCATCTTTAATTTCTTTCATCAGTGTCATAATTTTCTGCATACAGGTCTTTTGTCTCCTTAGGTAGGTTTATTCCTAGATATTTTATTCTTTTTGTTGCAATGGTAAATGGCAGTGTTTCCTTAATTTCTCTTTCAGATTTTTCATCATTAGTGTATAGGACGGCAAGAAATTTCTGTGCATTAATTTTGTACCCTACTACTTTACCAAATTCATTGATTAGCTCTAGTAGTTTTCTGGTAGCATCTTTAGGATTCTCTATGTATAGTATCACATCATCTGCAAACAGTGACAGCTTTACTTCTTCTTTTCTGATTTGGATTCCTTTTATTTATTTTTCTTCTCTGATTGCTGTGGCTAAAACTTCCAAAACTATGTTGAATAATAGTGGTGAGAGTGGGCAACCTTGTCTTGTTCATGAACTTAGAGGAAATGATTTCAGTTTTTCACCACTGAGAACGATGTTGGCTGTGGGTTTGTCATATATGGCCTTTATTATGTTGAGGTAAGTTCCCTCTATGTCTATTTTCTGGTGTGTTTTTATCATAAATGGGTGTTGAATTTTGTCGACAGCTTTTTCTGCACCTATTGAGATGATCATATGGTTTTTCTCCTTCAATTTTTTAATATGGTGAATCACATTGATTAATTTGTGTGTACTGAAGAATCCTTGCATTCCTGGGATAAACCCCACTTGATCATAGTGTATGATCCTTTTAATGTGCTGTTGGTTTCTGTTTGCTAGTATTTTGTTGAGGATCTATACTCATCAGTGATATTGGCCTGTAGTTTTCTTTCTTTGTGACATCTTTGTCTGGTTTTGGTATCAGGGTAATGGTGGCCTCATAGAATGTGGTTGGGAACATTCCTCCCTCTTCTATATTTTGGAAGGCTTTGAGAAGGATAGGTGTTAGCTCTTTTCTAAATGTTTGATAAAATCGCCTGTGAAGCCATCTGGTCCTGGGCTTTTGTTTGTTGGAAGATTTTTAATCACAGTCTCTATTTCAGGGCTTGTGATTGGTGTGTTTATATTTTCTATTTCTTCCTGGTTCAGCCTCAGAAGATTGTGATTTTCTAAGAATTTGTCCATTTCTTCCAGGTTGTCCATTTCATTGGCATATAGTCACTTGTAGTAATCTCTCATGATCCTTTGTATTTCTGCAGTGTCAGTTATTACTTCTCCTTTTTCATGTCTAATTCTATTGATTTGAGTCTTCTCCCTTTTTTTCTTGATGAGTCTGGCTAATGGTTTAGCAATTTTGTTTATCTTCTCAAAGAACCAGCTTTTAGTTTTATTGATCTTTGTCATTGTTTCCTTCATTTATTTTTCATTTATTTCTGATCTGACCTTTATGATTTCTTTCCTTCTGCTAAGTTTTGGTTTCTTTTTGTTCTTCACTCTCTAATTGCTTTAGGTGTAAGGTTAGGTTGTTTATTTGAGAAGTTTCTTGTTTCTTGAGGTAGGATTGTATTGCTATAAACTTCCCTCTTAGAACTGCTTTTGCTGCATTCCATGGGTTTTGGGTCACCGTGGTTTCATTGTCATTTGTTTCTAGGTATTTTTTAATTTCTTCAGTGAACTCTTGGTTATTGAGTAGAGTATTGTTTAGCCTCCATGTGTTTGTATTTTTTAGAGCTTTTTTTTTTCCTGTAATTGATATCTAGTCTCATAGTGTTGTGGTCGGAAAACATACTTGATAGGATTTCAATTTTCTTGAATTTATTGAGGCTTGATTTGTGACCCAAAATGTGATCTATTCTGGAGAATGTTCCATGAGCACTTGAGAAGAGTGTGTTGCTTTTGGGTGGAACATCCTATAAATATCCATTAACTCCATCTTGCTTAATGTATCATTTAAAGCTTGTGTTTCCTTATTTATTTTCATTTTGGGTGATCTGTCCATTGGTGAAAGTGGGGTGTTAAAGTCCCCTACTATGATTGTGTTACTGTCCATTTCCCCTTTTATGACGTTAGCATTTGCCTTACGTATTGAGGTGCTCCTATGTTGGGTACATAAATATTTATAATTGTTATATCTTCTTCTTGGATTGATCCCTTGATCATTATGTAGTGTCCTTCTTTATCTCTTGTAATAGTCTTTATTTTAAAGTCTATTTTGTCTGTTATGAGAATTGCTACTCCAACTTTCTTTTGATTTCCATTTTCATGGAATTTCTTTTTCCAACCCCTCATTTTCAGTCTGCATGTTTCCCTAGGTCTGAAGTGGGTCTCTTGTAGACAGCATATGTACAGGTCTTGTTTTTGTATCCAGTCAGTCAGTCTATGTCTTTGGTTGGAGCATTTAATCCATCTATGCTTAAGATAATTATCGATATGTATGTTCCTATTACCATTTTCTTAGTTGTTTTAGGTTTGTTTTTGTAGGTCGTTTTCCTTCTCTTGTGTGTACTGCCTAGAGCAGTTCCTTTAGCATTTGTTGTAAAGCTGGTTTGGTGATGCTGAATTCTTTTAGCTTTTGCTTGTCTGTAAACGTTTTAATTTCTCTGTCAAATCTGAATGAAGTCCTTTGTGGGTAGAGTAATCTTGGTTGTAGGTTTTTCCCTTTCATCCCTTCAAATATGTCCTGACACTCCCTTCTGGCTTGCAGAGTTTCTGCTGAAAGATCAGCTGCTAACCTTATGGGGTTTCCCTTGTATGTTAATTGTTGCTTTTCCCTTGCTGCTTTTAATATTTTTTCTTTGTATTTAATTTTTGATAGTTTGATTAATATGTGTCTTGGCATGTTTCTCCTTGGATTTATCCTGTATAGGACTCTCTGCACTTCCTCGGCTTGACTCCCATTTCCTTTCCCATATTAGGGAAGTTTTCAACTATAATCTCTTCAAATATTTTCTCAGTCCCTTTCTTTTTCTCTTGCTCTTCTGGGACCACTATAATTCAAATATTCGCATGTTTAATATTGCCCCAGAAGTCTCTGAGGCTTTCCTCAATTCTTTTCATTCTTTTTTCCTTATTCTGCTCTGTGGTAATTATTTTTACTATTTTATCTTCCAGGTCACTTATCCGTCTGCCTAAGTTATTCTGCTATTGATTCCTTCTAGAGAATTTTTAATTTCATTTATTGTGCTGTTCATCATTGATTTTGCTCTTTAGTTCTTTAGTTCCTTGTTAAAATTTCTTGTATTTTCTCCATTATATTTCCAAGATTTTGGATCATCTTTACTTTCATTACTCTGAATTCTTTTTCATGTACACTGCATGTTTCCTCTTCATTTGTTTGGTCTGGTGGGTTTTTACCTTGCTCCTTCATCTGCTGTGTGCTTCTCTGTCTTCTCATTTTGTTTAACTACTGTGTTTGTGATCTCCTTTTTGCAGGCTGCAGGCTTGTAGTTCCTGCTGTTTTTGGTTTCTGCCTCCAGTGTGTAAGGTTGGTTCAGTGGGCTGTGTAGGCTTCCTGGTGGAGAGGACTGGTGCCTGTGTTCTGGTGGATGAGGCTGGATCTTGTCTTTTTGGTGGGCAGGATTGCATCCAGTGCTGTGTTTTTGGGTGTCAGTGACATTATTATGATTTTAGGCAGCCTCTCTGCTAATGGGTGAGGTTGTGTTCCTCTCTTGCTAGTTGTTTGGCATAGGGTGTCCAGCACTGTAGCTTGTTAGTCATTGAGTGTAGCTGGTCTTTGTGTTGAGATGGAGATCTCTGGGAGAGCTTTTGCTGTTTGATATTACATGGTGCCGGGAGGTCTCTTGTGTACCAATGTCCTCAACTTGGCTTTCCCATCCCCGAGGCATAGGCCTGACACCTGGCCTGAGCACCAAGACCCTTCAGCCACACTGCTGCATCACTGTCACCCAAGACAGACCACTCAGCACCCAGAGAGTCCACCTCAGGCTGTGATTTCTCTAAGAAATGTGAAATTAGGTACAAGCTAAGCAGGCAGAAGCCAGGCTGACACTGCCAAACTGAGCAATTTTAATGTACGTTTACATTGCAGTGTAATTCTCTTACTTGAAAAATGAAAGAAATTTCAGTATTGTCTTAAGTAATGACTTTATGCTAATCCAAGAATGATAATGGTTAAGAATTTGTTTTTCTACAAAGTATGTTTCTATCTGTATGAAAATATTGTTCAGTTCTGGGTTCACAGTTTGATTAAAACCTACTTTTGCTTACCAAAAAAGAAAAAAAAAAAGATTTTTTTTTCTAGAGCTGAAATGACCTCAAGAGATTATCTAATTTAGCTGCCACCTTAAGGCAATAAGTGATTATTACATGTTATAGAATGCAACTGAGGCAGTAAAGGTTAAATGTATTGCTGACGGTCACAGCAGGATTTTCTAGCAACTGAGGGTTTCTGGACTCCATTTCTTTTTTTCTTCATCATTGTAACTTTCCTGGAAAAACTTGCTTTTTGACCTCACATTAATTTATATCTGAAACCTTGATTTACCTCTTACTAGCTATGCAGCTTTCTGTAATCTGCTTAATTAGTTAACTTGAATATCTTTATTTTGTAAAATGTGAACTACTCCTATTCTGAAAGGATGCTGTAAGGATTGGAAATTATATATGTAAAGCCCTTTTAAAAAGATGCACAGATAACTATTGTCATTTTATGTCATTTAATACATAATATTTATTGAGTACTTAGTCTATGAAACAATACCAGACATTAGGGAAATAAGATAAGACACTGCCATGTGTAAGAGGAACTCATGGTCTCATGGAGGAGCAAAAGCAACATACAATTACTATGCAGTAATCCCAGATGCATAAAGCGAGCCCTTCTTAACTTCTGTTTTGGTAGCTGCAGTGACATCTAGACATGAGAGTAGGAACCTGCTTTAAGAATTGTGTGTTTCCCATAAAACTCCTGGAAGAAAACATAGATAGTAAGGTCCTTGATATCAGTCTTGGCAATTATTTTTTGGATTTGGCACCAAAAGCAAGGCAGCAAAAGCAAAATAAACATGGAGGACTACATCAAAGTAACAATCTTCTGCACAGCAAAGGAAACCATCAACAACATGAAAAGGTAAACTACTGAATGGGAGAAAATATTTGCAAATCAGATATCGGATAAGGGGTTAATATCCAATATATATATAGAACTCATACAACTCAATAGCAAAAAACACAAATAAATAATCTGATTTAAAAATGGGCAATGAATCTAAATAGACATTTTTTCCAAAGAGGTTTTACAGACAGTCAACAGTTATGTGAAAAGATACTCAACATCATTAATGATCAGGTAAATGTAATTCAAAACCAGAATGATGAGGTATCACCCCATATGTGTTAGAATGGCTCTTATCAAAAATACAAGAAATAACGTGTTGGTGAGGATGTGAAGAAAAGGGAAGTTTCATGCACTGTTTTTTTTTTTAAATAAATTTATTTATTTATTTATTTTTGGCTGTGTTGGGTCTTTGTTGCTGCATGCAGGCTTTCTCTGGTTGTGGCGAGCAGGGGCTACTCTTCGTTGTGGTGTGCAGGTTTCTCACTGCAGTGGATTCTCTAGTTGTGGAGCACGGGCTCTAGGTGTGTGGGCTTCAGTAGTTGTGGCTTGTGGGCTCTAGATTGCAGGCTCAGTAGTTTTGGTTCACAGGCTTAGTTGTCCCACGGCATGTGGGATCTTCTTGGACCAGGGATTGAAACCATGTCCCCTGCATTGACAGGTGGATTCTTAACCACTGCGCCACCAGGGAAGTCCCTCATGCACTGTTTTTGGGATTGTAAATTGGTACAGACACTATAGAAAACAGTATAGAAGTTCCTCAAAAAAACTAAAATTAGAATTACCATATGATCCACGAATTTCACTTCTGGGTAGTTATCCTAAGTATACCAAAACACTAACTCAAAAAGCTACATTAACCCCCATGTTCATTGCATCATTAGTTACAACAGCCAAGATATGGAAACAAGTGTCTATTGATGGGTAAATGGATAAATAAAAGGTGGACTATATATATATGTATGATTCAGCAATAAAAATTAATGAAATGTTACTATTTGCAGCAACATGGATGGACCTTGAGGGCATTGTGAAGTGAAATAAGTCAGATAGAGAAAGACAAATACCATATGGTCTCCTTATATGTGGACTCAGAAAACAATTTTCAGAAAGCTCATAGACATACAGAATAGATTGATGGTTGCCAGAGGCTGGAGATGGAGGGTGGGCAAAATAGGTGAAGGGGTTGAAAGGTACAAACTTCCAGTTATAATATAAATAATATAAGTCATGGGGATGTAACACACAGCATGAGAACTATAGTTAATAATACTGTAGTGCATATTTGAAAGTTGCTAAGAGAGTAGATCTTAAAAGCTCTCGTTACAATAAAAAAAATCTGTATGTAAGGCGATGAAGGTTAACTAGACAGTGTGGCGATCATTTGCAAAACATACAAATATCAAATTATCATGTTGTGCACATGTAACTAATATAATGTTGTATGTAAATTATACTTCAATAAAAAAAAAACAATTTTTTTACCATGCGTTACCATGTGGTAGTGATGGACTGACTCCCTGCACTTTTTTGTTCATAAATGTCAACTACTTTTTAAGGGTTCTCACTTTTTCACTATGAAGAACTCTCAGCTTGGATGCATAGCCCCTCTTTCTACTTCTTTTAGGCAACATAGCTGGTTAATAACTTGTGCAAATAGTTATTTTACATCTTCAGATTTTACGAAGGTCACCAAAACCAGGGCACTTACTTCTGAGTCAGTCTTGCTAAGAGAGGCTTGCCTTGCCCCAGTAAGCTACTTCCATAATCTTCTGACCTTAATCTGAAAATTCAGAGTGATTCAGGCAAAATTACACACAATTTCTCAAACTGTATGTTTGCCCTACAGTTCTTTATCTCTCTGCCTGAGTGACTGGCACCACTGAACTGTCCTTCTTTATCACCTACGGGTTGCACTGGCATTTCCACTTCAGACCATCAAACTTTAAAGCATGGTGAGGATCCTGAGCCAACCTGGGAAAAGTGTGCCCTTTCTGGTCCAGGACCTGCCTGTTTGCTCAGTTCCATAAACTGCCGACTCCTCACACAATGTGCTAGTAATCCAATTATTGAAGTTTAGCTGAGAGAGCTTATCCCAAACAAAGCAGTGCACATTGGCCTTCAAAAGAAAGGGGCCAGGCAAGGGGCAAAGCAAGACAAAATCTTTGGAGCTACCAGAGCAGCAGTGCCGAATGACTGATTAAATTCTTTTTGTCTTTTCAATCAGAACTTTCACATAAAGAGTAAAGAACATCTCTACTTGCTGCAAATCTGGGTGTCTTGACAGCCAGATTTAATTCAGTCTTGCTTTCTGCCTGATGTGGAGTGACATGCCATACCAGCTGGACTGGCCCAGCAGATGGATGGAATTGCACATGGGGCCCTTCAGCCCCCACCTCCTCTGTCTTTCTCGATCTTAGGCTAGCAATGGAGGTGCAAGGTACTGCATCCAGGTCCCAGGAATGAAGGTGACACTTTCCCTCTGGAGGCAACTCCTAGGAGCAGAGAGTGGAATTGAATTGACAGGTGATATTACTGCTCAGCTTTACTCTGCAGTTCAGAGTCATGGTAAAGAGCACAAGTTCTGAATTGGATTCTGCTCCTCCCCCTGGTGCAGCCTGAAGAAAGTGATTTCACACCTGTTAGCCTGAGTTTACTCATCCCTGAAATGGGGAAAGTATTGTTCATACCTCAAAGGCTTATGGTGAGAATTAATTCCTACCATGTTCTTAGCAAAATATCTGACACAGACTATGGACTTAATTAGTGTTTGCAGTCAACAAAATATGTTGTAATTTAATAATAAAAATAATAATACTGTTAATAGTGTGGACTGTTCTGTGGTTCCTAGATGAAAATAATTTAGACACTTGGGTGACACTAGCATATAGATTGTCTGCCTAATGAAAATGGTAACTTTGACTTCTAAAAAGTCATCAGACTGTCATGCTTTATTTAACATAAATGAGATTAGCATTTTACAGCAGCCTCTGTGGAGTCTGTTATATTAGCCTGTGAGGAATCAGAAGTCCCTAGGAACCAGGCAAGTTGGGCAGTTGCCACGGACGTCCAGATAGAGATCCAGGTGGGGATCTGGTTGAGTGTAGGGGCAAATGATTATTACTGAATTGACACTCCAGGAAATAATGGGAAGGGCTGATGCTAGGGCTGATCTTTCACCTGGATTATTCCATTCACGGTGCCACTTGCTCTTTAAATGTCACAACACATAGCTTTAGTGAAGGGTTTATATGGTAGCAAAGGGGAGTAATATAAGTCTAGAAATCAATGTGAAACTCCAGCAATTATGTTTCTTCAAACCCAGAGGGAACGAACAATGTTGGGAAACAAATGCATTTTTCTGCCTCTTAATGTTTCTGCTGCCTTAAATTGGCATTAAATAAAGGGATATAAGAATTGGGAAGACTAAATAGAAAACAATAGATGTGGATGTGAATTTGTACAAAAATTCTATTAGAATGACATGAAAATATCTTCTTGTGATATGCTTGCTTTAAAATGTGTGCACCTAATATATATGTAATATGATGTCTCCACCTCCACTGGCTTTCTAGAGTTATTATTTCCTATAATGTCTGCATTCTGTGCACCTTGGACATTCAGCACTTGCTCAGGTGGGCTTACATGTTTGTGAATCCTGGCTCCAGAGATTCTGCTCTTAACTGTTGAGAAGCCCCCAGTGGCTTCTGCTTTCTTTCCTCCCCAAGCCACTGCTCACCCCACTATCCATTTTCCTCCCTGTTTTTGCACAATACATTACTAACACTTAGTTGATTCAAGAAACACACTTTTACTGAGACTTGCAAACAGTCCAAAAAAAGTAACAGTCTCAAAAATCGCTGTCCTAAAGTACCTCAGTCTTTTCTAATACGGTAAACTTTTACTGACTTTTGTTCTATTTAACCTCTTCCTGCCAATAAGTTACTGGAAATTCTCTTCAACCATCTAATTGGATCCTTTTTTTTTTTTTTTTGCGGTACGCAGGTCTCTCACTCTTGTGGCCTCTCCCGTTGCGGATCACAGGCTCCGGACGCGCAGGCTCAGCGGCCATGGCTCATGGGCCCAGCTGCTCCGCGGCATGTGGGATCTTCCCGGACCGGGGCACGAACCCGTGTCCCCTGCATCGGCAGGTGGACTCTCAACCACTGCGCCACCAGGGACGCCTGGATCCTTTTCTTATTTTCTTCCTCTCCTACTTTCTCCACCACCACAAACCCTCTCTCCACCCCCATTTTAAGGAAGAACTGAAGTCCTTGTTACTTCATTATGAAGTGCATTCTAGCTCACTTTTTCTACCAAGTTCCAGAGCCTACACATGTATATATATTTTAAAAGTTGCTAATACTATGTAAACCAATAAGCTCATCTATCTTGGGTTTCAAATTATCCCGCCCCCCTTTAAGTCTTATTGTGGCCCACATTTCTAAGAAAGCATCCCTCCCACAAAAGCAAATCCCAGAGACAATGTGTGGATGCAGAAAGATCCCTTTCCTTTACAAGAATGCAATATATGTGTCTATGATAATTCCAACCACTAACACTTGTAGAGAGCTTGCAGGACACCAGGAACTGTACCAAATGCTTTCTTTGCCTCAGTTAGTAAGTCCTTACAAAAAGCTTTGGAGGGAAATGGTATTATATTTTCCATCTTCCATCTGAAGAAATTGAGACTTGGAGAAGGGGAGTAATTGACTATAGGTGGCAGTGGTTAAGTTGGGGATGAAACCCAGATGGTCTGACTCGGGAGCTCTCATTGCTGTCACTGAGCTGCTTCCTGTGTGTTACTGTTAACCTGACCCATGGGAGCGTCACTGGGCCAGACAGAGGAATCTCCGTCCATTCATAATGGACGCAGCCTAGCCTTGTGTCTCAAAGTCAACTGAATTTATTTGCCATTTGTGTTCCAAATTCGGTACAGGAGGGTGTTTGTTGGAAAGAGAAGCAGAGAGAACCACAGACACAGCAGATACATTACATTAGAAAAATTTGTTAATATACCTGGGTCTAATTTTTTTCATCTAGAAATTGGGAGAACAATAATTTTCCAGCTCTCTCCTATATCATGAAACACCAAAGTTGAATTTGAAAAAAAAATGCAAAATTTCCTTGAAATTTGAAAACTCTATAGAAACGCCTGGCACAGGCTCATTGTACAATTATTATTGTTACTCTTTTATATAGTTGTGTATATTCACGTTACTGCAATCAACCAGTCTGTCCATTTCCCTGTCTCTCCAAGGTTTTGTTGTTGCATTTAAAAATTACCATTCAATTTATATTATATTTAGCAGAATGTGAAAGATTTGCAAACTGATTTACAAAGAGAAAGCTACTTAGGCACTGTTTCCCTAAAATTCGATACCATTTTTAATTGTGTCAAACACTCAGTAAAGGGCACAGTTTATACTGCTCCCTGTGCAACGACTGAGGAGAAACTGTCATCAGATAAGTTTCTGGCTCTCCATCACTCATATTTTTAGTAATTAGCCTATGGAAACCTCAGTGTAAGTGCAAGTGTGCTATCAGTCTTGGGGCTGATCTGAAGCTATCCCTTACGTGCTAGAATTTTGGAATCCCTCTGTAGACTTTACTTTCTGGGATGAATTTCAAAGCAGATTCATTATCAAACATCTGCCAGGGTCACTTTGAGTGTGATGTGGGTATTAGCATTAAGTCAGCAATGAAAAATCAAAGACAGATGCCCCCTTTTTTTATTTTAAAGGAAAATGGATTTTTTATTTCCCTTAAAAACTAAGTTCATAGCGTTTAATTTTATTTCTTTTTAAGCAATCAATTTATCCCTTCCTATTGGTAGGAAGCAGAGAGAAACCCAAAACTCAACACCAATAGTCAGAGCTATTTCTATCAAATGTACTATCTCATGTCTCTAGCGGCCATATGTTCTGACTGCAAATCTTCTTTCTTGATATCTCCATGTATGGACCAGACTATATGCCTAATAGAAGCACTACAGCACCAGGTTTGGGGGTGCCCAACACTGTTGTTAGTTTTGGTAGCTGAAACTACAGAGTGGCTCAGAGAGGAGTTGGGCAGAATAACAAAGCACCTTCACCAGCTAGTGACATAAAAGACCTAAATTATATCTGAGCACCAAACAGAAGAGCAACAAGGGAACAACTAAGCTTATCTACTTAGCAATATTTTCCCATCACTGTGTACTTTACCTGATACTGAGCAAACCTTCACTAAATGATATATATAATAAAATAAATTTAATAAAACAATGATTAAATGAATAAATGATTGAATAAAATAAAGGGCAATTAAATCCTTATTTTGACATTCCACTCTCAAACTGCATCCTTCCCTTCTATGATTTCTTCTCCCCTTAGTTTCCCTTCCAAAAGAATCTTGTAGTTCATTTAAAGCAGACAAAGCAGAATACACACACACACACACACACACACTCCAATCTGGACTAATCAGGTGGGCAAAGAGCATGCTGGGATTTGTCCAATAGCATTCATGACCTTAAGAATGAACTTGGCTTTGCCCCAAAGCACCTAATTCAGCAACTGCCATCACTGTTCAGTCTTACAAAAAACAACTCAAGTAGAGGAGAAACAGTGTGTATTTTCTCAGCTGCTAGTCTCAAAATCTCTACTCACCCATGGCTAAAGCCAGGAGTACGACCCCAGCAAGAGCCCCTCTTTGCTAAAGATAATAATAAGAATAATGAAGGTAAAGGTTTGAACACAGAGGATGTGGTCCCTGCTCCTCTGGCTTTCACACATACCATCCTTAGTAAGAAATGCATACACAGGTCACAGTTTCTATTGCAATTTATTCTCAGCCAAAGGGCTATAAGAGGGGAAAAAATGTTCTTTAATGGGATTCTCTAGAAACGCTCAGACATAGAAACCTGAGTTGGTAACTTGTTTCAGAAGACTGAAGAATAGTTAGAAATGGCAAGTATCTGCTCAAGGTTTTTTGTAATTCTCCTTGGAAAAGACTTGCAGTCTTTAATCAGAATTATAATGTTTAAGTAGAGAAATACATAATTGTATATTAGAAGATATAGATGCAGATATACATATTATATACATATATAGTAAAGAATATGCATATACATGTATATTTTTATTTATATTTGCACGTATAAAATGGTTTTAGTACTTTAGCAACTTCTAGCCTCTTTTACAAATTTTGTAAACAAGGGCCAGTGGGCTTCCCTGGTGGTGCAGTGGTTGAGAGTCCGCCTGCCAGTGCAGGGGACACGGGTTCTGGCCCTGGGCCAGAGGATCCCGCATGCTGCTGAGCGACTGAGCCCATGTGCCACAACTACTGAGCCTGCTCCCTAGAGCCTGAGAGCCATGGCTGCTGAGTCTGTGCGCCATGGCTACTGGGGCCCACGCACCTGGAGCCTGCGTTCTGCAGCAGGGGCGGCGGACACGGTGAGGGCGCCCTCCCCCCACACGACCCGCGCACCGCGGCGGGAGTGGCCCCCACTCACTGCAGCTGGAGGGGGCCCACGTGCAGCGACGGGGACCCAATGCAGCCAAAAATAAAAATAAGTAAATAAATAAATTTATTTAAAAAAAAATCAAGGGCCAATTTGCTTCACTGTGTAAATGCTGGTAGCTATACTTTTAATCTTCTTTGTTTCTTTTCTTTTGAACAATGACACTCTCCTCTTTTCCACTCGATCTTTCTCCATTTCTTGTGTTCCAATGAAGCAGCCAATCATGGTGCCTGACACCCCACAGCCATATGGAGGGGTACGTGAGCCAGCATCTGCCAGCCACTGTAATTCACCCCTTGGATTGCTCTCCCCACGATGACATCTGGAATGCATCTGTGCTCCAGACAGGCTCCAGAGTCCTCACTTAAATTTTCCCCAGAAAATTCTGGGATGGCTCAGAGACTTCAAAGGCCACTATCTTCTCTACCTGTGGAGAGACTCTATGAAGCACAAAACTTCAGAGGAAGAAGAAGACAGAAACATAACAATCCTTTTTCCCCCCTGAACCTTTGCATAACGTTTGATCTGAAAAGAGCTTCATTCCTACCTGCAGGAGCCACAGTAACTGAAGGCATTAAGGATAATATCTTGGTAACAGTTGAGTAACTTGGTGGAAAGTTCTGTGGTCGTGGAGTTGAGTATCAAAATTTCTTCTTTATTGGGCAAAGAGCTTGATGAGCCTGCTTGGGGTAAGTCAGCTTGAGCTAAGGTTTCTGATTGGGGAACAGTTACTCTGCAGAAGAGAGAAGAATGGTCAGCATGTGGGGTGTTCTGCGAAGGAGGGTATTAAGAGAAAATAGAATAGGGAGGAAGGAAGTGAGGAGGAGGCTCAAATGAGCACAAGAAGGGGCATGTAACACATAGATTACCCTTCCCTGCCCTCCTTCAAAGACCCAGTAATGTCCCTAAATCCACTGGAGTTTTGAGGTGTGTATACTTTTGTATAAAATGTTAAAGGATGATAACTTTCACCTTAGGGGCATGAGAAATAGCAAATGTAGCACAGGTCTTCACTGGGCCTTCATCATCAAATCCTAAGTCTTAGAAAGGGAACAAAAATAAATATTTGGGAAGAGAGTTGGATTTTCCCACACTGTAGAAGTAATTCCTTACTAATGATACACACATTTCCAAGTTCTCAGCATGCACCAGCTGACTCCTGGGTTAGATTTGTCAAATGAATGGATCATACCTTCAGCAATGGAAAATGAGTAGGGCAGCATGTTTCTCATTTGAAGAAACATCACTCTCCATAGGCCCATTTCCAAGACTGTGCTACGGGACTTAGGTCCTTTTCAAACCCTTATGAATAATGATGCTGTAAAGCATGATAATTCTTGTAGCTTTTTCAACTTTAAATAAATGCCTTTGAAGATGTTGCTAGCAGATGATCCATTGGGTTCTGGACAGGAGTTCAAATTGCATAGTGCTTAACCAAATGCCCACACTCTGTTCCCTAACAGTGGTGAAGATTTGGAGCTGTCTCCCTTGACCTGCTCATGTACATCTTCCTCTCCTCAAAATGCATGGTTAATCAAAGCTGAGAAGAAAAGGACAGAACTAGGGCTGGTTACACCACTGTCAAAACGTGAGGCCAGGAAAACCTCCTTCCTCCTCTTCCCACTAAATGTATCCCACTGTATCAGCTTCTAGTGACATTTTAACTGGGCTGAAGAATTTCATTCTATGGGAAAGTCACACTCTACAAGAAGACTAAGCTTCGTAAGAGAATATTTTATCTAATAAATCTGATCATCACTCAGCTCCCACCAGCTCTTACAGACCCTGTAATCCTCTCCTCATTTTCTGATTTACTCATACTCTGTTGGACGTTGAACTCCTTTTCTCGGCAGATGCCACGTCCACATACACAATGAGCACTCATAATTTATAACTTAGTGAAAACACCACCTCCCCCAGGAGCTTTCCAGCTATCTCTTACATCTTCTGTGTTATTGATGCAATTTTCCCTCTACTTTACTATTCCCATCAGCATTCAAACATGCAGTAATATTTCCTTACATAATTTCCATGTCTCACACCTGCTCTCTGCCATTATTCTGCTCCCCTGTATAGTAGAACTCCATGAGTTGCTTGTCTATACCAGCAGCTTCTATGGTGTCTTCTATCATTCCTTAGTCCACTTTGATCAGTTTTTCATCCCCCCACTTGACTGAAAGCTACAGGTTACCTGTACCCTATACAATCTGTTTAGTTCTCAGTTCTTTTCTTACTAAACCTCTCCACACCATTGAAGTTGAACAATCCCTAATCTATAATGGAGAACATTAATAATATACACACTGCTATATATAAAATAAATAATCAACAAGGACCTACTGTGTAGCACAGGGAACTCTACTCAATACTCCATAATAACCTAAGTGGGAAAAGGACCTGAAGAAGAATGGATATATGTATCTGTATAACTGAATTAATTTTCTGTACACCTGAATCTAACACCACATTGTAAATCAACTATACTCCAATATAAAATAAACATTTAAAAAATAAAATAAAGATAAGGAAATTCAAAAAAACTAAAACTAAAAATAAGAAAATAATACTTCTCACACATAATACTAGCTATTGCAGGGCTGAGGATCAAATCAGGCAGCAAAAGTGAAAGTACTTTGTAAAAAATTTAACCACTATGTGCAAATTACTTTATTGAGAATATTATACAAAGCCCAGTTCACTAAATTATCTTTAAAACTAGCAGAGCTGAGGAAACACAGATGACCATATGCCGTCCCTTAATCTTTATAATCTCGAATTTGTGACATGAGGTTTTTTTTTCCTCTATTAAAAAAAAAGCCTTAGTTTTACACCATCTATAATTGTTTCTTTGTCTCACTCTCATTTTGGAAAGCTGTCCTATAATGAAAATAACAGAAGAGTATGCGCATGAAAATAGACATCATCTAGCTCTCAGGACAGTCTGTGTCAAGTTCATGGTTACGATTTTATGTTTAGGTCTCCACTCCTATTCCAATGGCCTCAATATTAATCTTCCAATTCTTATACTTTAAAAAATAAGACAGAATGTTCCAGCTGGAAGGACACTCAAGAAAAACCAGTTTAAACTCTTAATTTGTAGATAGAGACTCAAAGTCTCATAACAAACTGTGGAGAATGGGAACTACTATGACTCATTGATATCGTTGCTTGAGCCTGTCCTTCCTTTACCATCCAGTCTGCCCTCCTAACTGCCAAGATTTCAGACGGTTTGGGGTATGCTAAGTAACTGTGGTAGTATATTAAATAAAAATAATTTTTCATAGCAGATTCTGGACTAAACTCTTAAGCCCTTCCTAATGTAACTGTAGTGCTTTAATCATAGAGATCATCCTTTATAGCAAATTCTTTCCAAGAAGATCAATTCTATAAATTTGGATGTTTTGGAGCAAAAAGACAGAAGTAGGGGGAGACATCGCCTATGCTTTCTTCTCCCACCTCTGCATTCAATCAGGACACTCTCAAGATTATCTATTTTCTTCTTTAGAACAGATGCTGCTGGGATTGAGCATGATAACATAGCCTCTTTAGATTGTGACTTGGTTGCCCCAGGCCCCTGTATTTGATTGCTTTCCTTGTGGTCATGTGCAAAATTAATCAGTTAAGTCAGTTTCAAATTACCAACTGGCAAGTTCACTCCTAACTGGAGTCTCAGACCTATTTGTTCATATTTGTACCTGACTGATCCCTAAAGATTGCTACTGAATCAGACGGTTATTGATCATTGGCTAATTTGTTCCTAAGATCTAGTTGAAAAGATAAAGATCTACAAATCATCGTTGACTCAACTGATTTTTCTTACTTTGCTCATGGTGTTTGATATTCAAACACAAAATACTTTTCCAGTCAGATAACGGTAACCAGCAAGTACAGAGATATCTTTGATGACAATGAATCTGAAAATAAATGTACACCATATCTATCCTTAACCTAAGTAATGTGACTTTTCTGTCTCTTTTTTCTAAGAGGAACGGTCATAACAATATTCTGTAAGAAAGTTCCCATTCACAGACAGATACTTCATTGTTCTTTTCATTATTCTGCAGATGAGACTTTTAAGAAATTGCCACATTGTGACAGCTACTATTATTGTAGCTGTTGTTGCTTGTGAGGGTGGTCTAAGAGAGACAAAGCCAGGCACTAGTAAAAGGTGGTAAAGGCAGATTTTATTCAGTGATAACTATGGAAGTAGGGAGCTCAAGTGAACTCCAGGGTAAACTGAGCTCAACATCACCAAGACAAAAGGCAGGAGACTTTGTGAATGCTGGATGTGCTAAAGGAAAGACAGGAAGGCCATTGAGGGGGAATGGGCCCGTGAGAGTCAGTCATCTGTGTTTGCTAATTGCTGCTTATCCAGAGGAAAAGCGGACTTCTCAGGTCTTGTGACAAAAGGTAGTTGTGCAAGTTATAGCAGGGCACCCACTGAAATTAGGCCTTTACCTTCCCAAAGGGACTGCAGGTGAGATCTGTCCCCTAGAATTGTTTGCATTTCAGAGACTACTACCAAGTCCTTGAGAAGACAGTTCTGGGTGGTAGATTTATGTTTCAAAGGGGCAGAGAAAGGATATATAATTGCAAACTTTCTAATGTAACAGCTCTAAGCAGGAGTTCAAGGGCCGATCTACAAAGTTTCAGCTAGAATAAACAGTAAATTCTCTGGGCAGTGCTGAACCTTCTCAGGCAGCATTTTAAGGGCACCTGGGGTCAACCTAGGAATATGGCCTTAAGCTTCTGGAAGCCGGGTTAGAGTGTGGTCAAGTCTCTTAGTGTAGGAGTTTGAATAGAATCATTTTGTGCTGAGAGTTTTTTGCGGTTCTTAGGGCCTACTTTGAATCAGGTATAGAATTTGCTGGAACATTGCATGTAATATTGCAGATCATTCTCCAAACCCTGAAAGAGACTATTTTTAATTCCTTTCAACATCTGAATTAGTTTAGGTTCATAGAAAGACCATATGATTATTAATTGGTAGGCCTAGGAATTAAGCCAGTTATGTCTTCAAAGGCAGAACCTTACTGATTCTCCAAAATGTAAAATCTATAAACTTGGTCATTTTTTCAGCTTCTTATTTAAAGAATTTTTTCTGATATAGTATTTTTCTAAAATTACTTATAGCTTATTTTTTTGGTGGGTTTTCAGGCTTAACACCCTTGTACCATCTCTCTTTTAAATTGAATTGGATCTTTGAGTAAAGCAAATTGAAGAGAAAATGAAATCTATCGTATTTTTTATAATTTTCTTTATGTTCCTTAACTTTATTTTCTCTATGCATTCATGTTTTTCTTTGTTAGGAGAAAAGGTGGTAAATAGCAGAAGAAAGAGAAAAATGAGAACATAATTGAATGAAAGTAACAAACTGCATTTTAAAAATTCTGCAAAAGGAGGCAAAGTGCGGAGTTTCTCTATCTCGACATTATTAACATTTTGAACCAGATAGTTCTTCATTGTGGAGGCTGTCCTGTGCCTTGTAAGATGTTTAGCAGCATCCCTGGCCTCTTCCAACTACATGCCAGTAGCAGCCTCCCTGTGGAGTGATTATGTAAAATACCTTCTGATATTGCTAAATGTCCCCTAGGAGGCAAAATAGTCCCAGGTGAGAATTACCGGATAAAAGGTTCAAAAAAAGATGTAAAACATTCTACTTAATCTGTGTCTCAACTGCTGCCCTGTTTTAGTTAGTAAAGTCTTCTGAATTTCACCATTGTGTTTTTGGAGCATGACCTACTTCAAACACTGGCTAGTCTACCCACAAACAATTCAGTCCACTCCTTCTGTGACTTTATTGCTTGGCCCAGGTACCAGTTCATCACTAAATCCTTGCTTTTTTGGTTCTTTGTCTCATACTCCAATGTCATTTGACCCAGTTTTGTTTTGTTTTTTTGCGGTATGCGGGCCTCTCACTGTTGTGGCCTCTCCCCTTGCGGAGCACAGGCTCTGGACGCGCAGGCTCAGCAGCCATGGGTCACGGGCCCAGCCGCTCTGTGGCATGTGGGATCCTCCCGGACTGGGGCACAAACCCGTGTTCCCTGCATCAGCAGGTGGACTCTCAACCACTGCGCCACCAGGGAAGCCCTACCCAGTTTTTTTTTTTTTTTTAACATCGAAATAGCAACATTTCTAGGGACTAAAGTACTGTTCTGCCTCTCCAGCCTCCTTGAGTGAAATCTTCATTTCACCTATTTAGCCCACTACAGCGCTGGTCACCTACCTGCTGAGGCATTACCCACCTTGCCTGCTGCCAAACACTTTTGACTCTATGCACAATTTTTCTGCTTAAACCTCTAATACTCACATGCTACTTCATAAATCAAGCCATTCTCACTCAGATATGCTTCAAAAATGAAAGTATAAGAGCCAAAATCTAAAAAGAAAGAAAAAAAAATCCTGGAAAAATTTCAGGGACTGGCAAAAAAGAACAGAATTGATTTACAGAGGAAAATATGACAAATTTAGCCTCAGTGAGACCACACATTTCCAGAGAAACAACTCTCAGGCTGTACAATATAGCAATCAGAGAAGCAGCATTGATTTTTTTAAAAAACCTTTGAAAAAGACCCCCCCACACACTAGTTAATTTCTCTTTCAGTCACTTTACTCTTTTCCCTTTTCATATGTTGGTACAAATCCCTTCACTGTTATTAATAGTTTTCATAGTTTTGTTAGGTGCCTTACATATGCTCTGTGGTAGTGGGATGTCTTTAGAAGGTCTTTGTTCTCATTTCCCCGATATGATTGGATGCACCACATTATTAAACAGCAGCTAAATAGATCACTCAGTTTCAGCTCTTGAATGGATTGTGGGTAAACCAAAGACATCTTGATGTTTTTTGCCTGATTTCCTTTTGAATGAGGAGAGGATAAATCTGTTTTAATTCAGAATTCAAAGTCAGAAAATCCTAGGAATTAAATCAACAACCCCAGGAATTAAATCAAGAAATAAGCAAATCTTCCATATGCAGCCACTTTATTTCAAAGCTCCTATCAGTTTCTAGCCATACCTACCTGGTCACCATTCCTTTACCTAGCAAACACTTAAGGAAATTTATGTCATCTAGTGGGAGCCACCATTATCCTAGTCTTTCTTGATTTAAAGCTAGCTATAATAATTCAATTTAACAGAAACTCCATCTTCTAAGGGCAGGCAAATAATATATCATTTCTTTTGTACCTTTATCTGAAAAGTACATGGAGACACTTAGCAATCCACATGTTTATTTCATCTTTAACAGAAATTCCTTTTCCATAACAAATTTAGAACAGAATAGCTTATGATACTTAGTGCACTTGAACTAAATATATTCCGAGAATGCAGAGTGGTTTGCAGCAATTGTGTATTTTGCAAAAGATCTGTTTTTTTTAATGCTTTAGAAAAAATTCTATCCCTCTATCAGTGATGGGCTCTAATTGCAAATACTAGGAATCTAAAATTGGTGTTTTATTTATTTTTGATGTTTCATTATTGGTTACATTAGCTTATTAAGCACATTTCTTGTTCAGAAAACTACATTGCTCTACATAGTCTGAATTAGGTTTCTAGAGAGCTTATCAGACCTTTTTCTTCCAAAAATAATTAGAAATCATTTTGTGATGCCATAAACTACTAATAACACCCAGTATATATACAGCCTGAATTTATTGATTGGATTCTGTAAAACGTTTCCTAATATTTCTTTGGCTAACTTGGAGTTGCCATTATTTTTTGGTAGTGTACTTGATTTTTGCTGTTATATCCACATATATTAATCATTAGACTATCATAAGAGAAATAAAGTAATTTAAGGAGAAGATTCTGGATATATTTGGAAGAAGAGCAATATTTCCACTGCTGGTCAAGAAGATAAGAAGTAGCAGTAAAATAGAATTTCTTAAGGGTCCAAAAAGAAAAAACAAAACATAATAATACGTTTGAAAAAAAATTCAGTGTGTTTTCAAGTATGGCTAGAGTTGGGCTTTTAGAGTAAATATGGAAGAATTTCCCTGTTCCAGAAACTAAATAAGAGCTAATTAAAATGTTCACTAAAACCAACAAAGGCAAGTCTACAATGTACAAAGGGGAAGATTTAGCTGTGACTTTACAACATGAACATGAAGAGAAGGAAATGTTCATGACCAAGGCACAGGTTTAGAATGACTTAATATCACTGTCATCTATAAAATTAATAGAGGACATTAATTTATAATGTCATGTTTGTCATTTATAATAGATGTCTGTCAATATTAAAATTAATATTTAATTTTGAACAAATTCTTAAATTTTACATACATACTGCTGAATATCTAAACTTTATAACAATTGTTTGTTGGAATTACAGGAAATGTTAGTTTTTCCTTTTTTCATTTTCTGTATGTGAATTGTTTACAGCAAGCATGCTGATTTATAACACATAATATGTATGATATATAATACAAAACCAGTAAAATTTCAGCATTTATAAAAAAAGACTGGAAGGAAATACACTTAACATGATAACAGTAATTGTTT
Source organism: Mesoplodon bidens (assembly GCF_964165515.1). Taxonomy (NCBI): domain Eukaryota; kingdom Metazoa; phylum Chordata; class Mammalia; order Artiodactyla; family Ziphiidae; genus Mesoplodon; species Mesoplodon bidens. The sequence goes on from NC_138178.1 coordinate 158,221,301, forward strand.
CTAGTTGGTGGAACCATGAAAAATTTTTAAAAATTACTAAATTTTATTCATGTATATATACCACACTTTTGTGTGTGTGTGTGTGTGTGTGTGTGCTTTTAATTCAACTTATTTAAACTAAAAAGAACAAAACAAAAACAAAATAGTCCATTCATTTATCCCACCTCTAATCCTCCAGCTCTGGCAACCACCAATCTATTCTCTGTGTCTTTGAGCTTGTTATTTTACTTTTTAAGGTTTTTTTTTTTTTTTCTCAGATTCCACAAATAAGTAAGATTATATATGATATTTGTCTTTTTTTGACTTATTTCACTTAGCATAATGCTGTTAAGGTCCATCCATGTTGTTACAAATGGTAAGATTTCATCGATATATATATATATATATATATATATATATATATATACACACACACACATATATGCACACACACATATATACACACACGCACACACACACACACACACACACACACACATATATATATATATATATATATATATATATACACATACTGCAATTTATTTATTCATGCATCGATGGTCACTTAGTTTGTTTCCAAATCTTTGCTACTGTAAATAATGCTGCAATGAGCATGAGGGTGCATATACCTTTTTGAGACTGTTTTGTTTTCTTTAGATAAATACCCAGAAGTGGAATTGCTGGATTGTATGGTAGTTACCTTATTAATTTTTTGAGGAACTGATGTAATGCTTTTTCCAGCTTCTTTTAAATGATTGCAAAGAGCAAATTCTTTCCGTGCCCTCAGATGAAAACTTGGAAACCACCTCAGCAAAACCAGTGGTTGGTTAATTTCAGTCTTAAAACATAATCACAATCAAGTAATAAAAATATCCATTCCCATGAAATAATTAAGGTCAAAATCTGATTTAAAATTAAGTGAGGCTCTTTTGCTTTCCCACCTAAATCTGGAAGAATCTTGAAATTTGGCAAAGAAAGCAATAGTTTCCTTTCTTCCCCCATCCTTCCTCCCAAGCTTTCTAACTTGTTTTTCTCTTTTCCCTCTATAGCAGTCTTACTCCTTGCCTTAGCATCTGGAACAATAAAAAGAGCAGAGGTAAAGGATAAAGAAAACTTCTCTATGGACACTGGATTAACTAGTGCTCTCTGAATTTGGTATTTGGTATTCAAAGCTTACTCACTTTTATGGCTCTTCAGAAACCCTCCTCATCCATTTTGAAGACTCAGTTACCTGCAGTCCCCCTGACAGGAGTAAATGTGCCACTATTCCTGCTGGTCCCTTCATCTTTCTTCATCACTAAGGATTGTCTCCTCCATTTTTTTCCTGACTGAAGCCTATTTGTCCTTCTAGACTGGGGTCTGACAAGACCTAAAATGACCCATGGAAGTTCTTGCTCATTATTAGCCCACAGCTGGCTCAGGAGTACTGACAAACACTTGGAGAATCCAGCTGAACAAGCTCTTCCTTTACTATGCCTTCAAATCAGCTAGCGAAGAATCTCTTTCCCTTAGATCTTCCAAGTGTCAGTCAGACCTCAGCCTTTGCATTCTCTAACCTTCAGTTTTAAGTTTTAAGTGTTCTCCCTGAATCCTCTTAATTTTATTAAAGAGGAATTACCTCCAGTGTTGCATTCCTTTTTGAATAGAGGAGAATCCTAGTCCACAAAAAAATGTCTCTGCACATAGTCTTTGAATAATTTCTTGGAAGTTCTTATAACTGGTTTTAGGGTTTGGAGGTAGCCACCAAACTCCCATACCCCTTTGGTGGGGCAGGACAGGAAGAGAGATTTACAGCACAACTCATTCCAGATAAATCTTTTAAAATCCTCTCTCATGTTCAAAATCTTATCATCTATTATATCCTTGTTATGAGTGAGAGGATCAAAGTTTATCTAACATATTTCAACAACTATTCTAAACCTTTCATTGTTTTTCAGTATCTCATTTGGAATATACCTCACCTAGCTTAATATTTTCTTCTGTACTCTGCTTCAGATAAACTGTAGGTGTTCTTTATAGTTTTAGAATTGTACTATGAAAAACTATTATTCATTTATATAAATTATTACCATAGCACAATTTCTTTCATTCATCTTTTGTTATGATTGTCAGTCCTATTAAATGTTCTGAGAATGTTTTTTTCCTTATATGGACTCCAGCTCTCTTAATCTTCATCAAGATAATATTGTGTCTCATTACCAAAACAAGTCATTTTCTTTTAAAGTCGTTTATTATTCTCTTTTCTCCATTAAGACACCATCAATCTAATCCTTAATGACAAATCACTGTGAGTGAAAGAAAAGTTCATCCAATTTCTATAGGCAAGTTACAAAATTAATTACAATTTTGTCAATGAAAGATTGATATAAATTAGGATGAATATATAAAATGAAATGATATTGATATATGCAGTCCGTTGAGTAATATTTGATCCTGCTAATTTTCTGCAACCACTCATACTCCAATATTTAAATTTCAAGCAATGATACTTGAGATGAAGCACACTTTATCATCATGGGTAACTCTTGTTATATGATTATCATTTAAGAAAAGAGTACACATAGTCATATTTCAAATCTTTCTAATATTGCATATTATTAAATTTAGCTGTTTTGTTGTTTAAAAATTTTGGACAGCTTTCATGCATGTATACATGAGCAAGGAAGATTCTCTTACTTTGTTCTGAGGTTTTTCTTTAAGGGTGGAAAAGAAGAAATATTTTCTTTCTTGTCTTTTCCCCATCCCTCCCTCCTTCTTTTCCTCCCTCTCTTCCTTTCCTCCTTCCTTCCTTTCAAGATATATTTGCTTTAAGTAAAAAGGAAGTTGACATATGAATCTGCTTCCCTTAAATCATTCCCATTAGCAATGTACATCGCATCTACCCTAACGTTTGTTACAATTACATATCCTCAGGCCATCTACCATTTGAAGTTAATTTTTGCAAGCCAGAGAGAGAAGTAACAACTAATACATGCCATACCCCTTAATTTCTTTCTTCTACATAGAGAAAAGACACAGGAAAGAGTTTGTTCCAAGTGCCTCAAACTGCTTAGTGTTTAGGGGGAAGAAAAAGGTAATTGGGAAGTGCTTTTAAGAGAAATTAGTTTCTCTTGTTAACTGTCATCAAGATGAATTACACTCAGCTTCATCACAGAAGCAGAAATGAAATCTAACATATTTGCAACTAAGACAATAGTGGGCATATTTTTAAATTGCATCAGGTAGGGCCTATTATTTAAGATTCCTTGCTACTGTCATTGTCACAACATCCTACATTATTCAAACCAAGCATCAATTCCATTAGTCTCTCCTTTGCTGTCAAAGATACAAATACAAGTTTGTGTTGCTTAGAGTAAATGCATCCTCTGAATGGAAATGTGTCAGGAAATATTAAATGATGTAAGGTATGATTCGTGAAATAAAATCAAATAAATAGATGAGTTCCTCTCTGTCCCCAAAATGGAAAATTCCTTATAAAAAGCTGTAAGATTATGAGTTCTTTGTAGACGAGGAGGGTATGATAACGATTTCTGTACTCCCAGTACATAAGGTAGAGTTGGTGCTCAATGGTCTGTTACTTAACTCGTGCTCAATACATATTTTTTTAAACAAATTACTCAATAAGTAGATGAATGAATAAAAGAGCGAAAATCAAAGGAGCTTTGCTTAATATGTTAACAATACACTAAGGAAAATAATTTGGCCTATTAACATTTCCCTGGGTGTTCAGGAAAATATGAAGTAAACCATTTCTAATTTTCAAATATTCTGTAATGAGTCATTTATGTCAACTTGTACACTTGGGGGATGGCAATACTTCACTCTGCTGAACAAGACTGAAGTGCTCCCATAATTAACTATATTTTAATAGATTTTCTCACATGCTCGCTACTTGCTTGATTTCATCAGTACGTATATCCAGGGGTCCAAAACACCAGGAGAAATTACATTTTTTGTCAGTGAGAATTATTAGGTAGAGATCCATTTCATGAGTTAAGGATGAAACTTACAACACTTTCCCCAGAGGCTAGACATCAAAATTGGATATTGGTCCACTGCTTTAAAGGGTTTTTAGTTCAAGGTTTCCCCGGTGGTGCAGTGGTTAAGAATCCACCTGCCACTGAAGGGGACACAGTTTCGATCTCTGATCCAGGAAGATCCCACATGCTGCGGAGCAACTAAGCACGTACACCACAACTACTGAGCCTGCGTCCTAGAGCCCCCGTGCCTCAACTACTGAGCCCACGTGCCGCAACTACTGAAGCCCACGCACCTAGAGCCCATGCACCGCAACAACAGAAGCCCCTGCAATGAGAAGCCCGCACACCACAATGAAGAGTAGCCCCCGCTTGCTGCAACTAGAGAAAGCCCGTGCGCAGCAATGAAGACTCAATGCAGCCAAAAGAAAAAAAAAAGGTTTTTAGTTCAAAGGTCACAAAAGTGATTCTGTTAAAAAATCAAGACTGTCAGTTGAATTTAATCAGATTAATAAAATAACATATCTACTTTGCTTAAAAAAGTTTAAGTAAATGCTATGTGTTTTTATTTATTTGATGGATGATCTAATTCTTTCATACCATATCTATGTAGTTAGAAAACACCATGCTTATTTTACTTTACTACCACTATTTATTATATGAATATTATTCTAATTACTTTAAAATTTGTATATAATGCCTCATGGAGTCCATGATAATTTAAGCTAAATTTGAAAAACAGACATTGTTTGCAATACTAAGTACTAAAAGCAGTGATTATTTATTACAAATCTGTTATGTGTCATGTAATTTAATTTTACTTCATCTTCATTTCAACTCAGTGATTTTTCTATTATAATCCTTATTTCATAATTGAAGGAGACACTCAAAAAGTTTGAGTAATTTGTCCATGTCTCGACAGCTAGTAAGTTATATTCCCAGCTCACCCAGTCTTTCATTATGCCAAACCTCCACTTATGACTGAATGAATTGAAGGTTCTCTCATTCATCAGCATCAATGCCAGGCTAGTCCTCTTTGTATTCAAAGTGATTCCATATCTTCTCATTAAGTTCTCTACTCAAATAAAGGTACAAAAGACAAACAAATATATAAATAAATATGTAGAGTGTATGGGACAATGTGGATTCTCCACTCAGTAGTTTCAATCACATGAAAGAAGCTCAATAGTATAACATTTCTGGCCCTTCTTTTTTTTTCTTTACTTATCTTGGCCCAGGAGAAGTGTAGTCACTTCTCTGACTAAAACATTTGGAAAACTAGATTTGGAAAAACAAGGTTTGGCTAAGTAACTCCCTTATTTATCTTAGGAGCAAGCTACCTACTAGAATCGGGAGTTCTTCTCTGTTCTTTTTTTTTTTTTCTTTTTTAGGGCAATTTAAATTATGTTTTTAATCCACTTTTGTATCGTTCTTCTTGTTTTCATCTTTGTTAAATTTTATATATATATATATATATATATATTAATATCTTTATTGGAGTATAATTGCTTTACAATGTTGTGTTAGCTTCTGCTGTACAACAAAGTGAATCAGCTATATGTATACATATATCCCCATATCTTCACCCTCTTGCATCTCCCTCCCACACTCCCTATCCCACCCCTCTATGTGGTCACAAAGCACCTAGCTGATCTCCCTGTGCTATGTGGCTGCTTCCCACTAGCTATCTATTTTACATTTGGTAGTGTATATATGCCCATGCCACTCTCTCACTTCATCCCAGCTTACCCTTCCCCCTCCCTGTGTCCTCAAGTCCATTCTCTATGGTCTGCATCTTTATTCCTGTCCTGCCCCTAGGTTCTTTAGAACCAATTTTTTTTTTAGATTCCATATATATGTGTTAGCATATGGTATTTGTTTTTCTCTTTCTGACTTATTTCACTCTGTATGACAGACTCTACGTCCATCCACCTCACTACAAATAACTCAATTCTGTTTCTTTTTATGGCGAGTAATATTCCATTGTATATATGTGCCACATCCTCTTTATCCATTCATCTGTCAATGGACACTTAGGTTGCTTCCATGTCCTGGCTATTGTAAATAGAGCTGCAATGAACATTGTGGTACATGACTCTTTTTGAATTATTGTTTTCTCAGGGTATATGTCCAGTAGTGGGATTGCTGAGTCATATGGTAGTTCTATTTTTAGTTTTTTAAGGAACCTCCATATTGTTTTCCATACTGGTTGTATCAATTTACATTCCCACCAACAGTGCAAGAGGGTTCCCTTTTCACCACACCCTCTCCAGCATTTATTGTTTGTAGATTTTTTGATGATGGACATTCTGACCAGTGTGAGGTGATACCTCATTTTAGTTTTGATTTGCATTTCTCTAATTGACAAAGGAGGCAAGAATATACAATGGAGAAGAGACAGCCTCTTCAATAAGTGGTGTTGGGAAAACTGGACAGCTACATGTAAAAGAGTGAAATTAGAACACTTCCTAATATCATACACAAAAATAAACTCAAAATGGATTAGAGACCTAAATGTAAGGCCAGACACTGTAAAACTCTAAGAGGAAAACATAGGCAGAACACTCTATGACATAAATCACAGCAAGATCTTTTTTGACCCACCTCCTAGAGTAATGGAAATAAAATAAAAATAAACAAATTGGACCTAATGAAACTTAAAGCTTTTGCACAGCAAAGAAAACTGTAAATAAGATGAAAAGATAACCCTCAGAATGGGAGAAAATATTTACAAATGAAGCAACTGACAAAGGATTAATCTCCAAAATATACTAGCAGCTCATGCAGCTCAATATCAAAAAAGCAAACAACCCAATCCAAAAATGGGCAGAAGATGTAAATAGAAATTTCTCCAAAGAAGACATACAGATTGCCAACAAACACATGAAAAGATGCTCAACATCACTAATCATTAGAGAAATGCAAATCCTTTGTTTTTTAATGTCATAAATACTAGCTGGGTAAGCCTCACCTGTGGCATAGCCAGCCTTATCCAGTGCTCTCACAGGTATGCTTGCTCATGCCTACCTGGGATATTTTTTTCACATGCTAAGCTCTAACTTCCATCTCTGTCTCTATCAGAAATAACAGTGAAGTTTGACCAACATTTAATATTCCTTTATCTTATTTCCCAATTTGTATACATTTGGATTAAAAAAAAGTTATTTTTTAGGCTCCCTCATACCCTTTAGAGACCATAGCAAACGATAACCACTATGTAAATTTACATACATATACACATATATACACAAGCACACAAAACAGAAAATTAGGAAAAAATTACATTAAAACTATATCAATAGCTGTTTTTAGGTATTACTTTGTTATAGCAAGTCAGTAATGGGCCTACTTTTACTGGTCTAGTAATGTTCTCAAAATTCAAACAAGCAAAGAGAAAGTATGAGTGATAGAATGAGTAGTATGAATAGTATTGATACTTTTCCTTCTATTTTTTGTTTTATCAAAATTATAACACATGTGTGTGGTGTTTTCTTTATTAAAATCAAACCAAAATTTTTTTTGAATGACACTGTCATCATGTTTTATCTAAGCAGCAACCTGCTGTATCATAAACCTATGAAAGGAAAAAATTGCTACATACTATTTTTTATTTTTGAACATATGGGAAAACATACATTTAACTACAAATAACATAAATATTGACATAAAAGTGCCTATTCCTATGTCTGGGCATGAAACATTTAATTTTAATGTCCTAAATATTTTACATTAGCATCTGTTTTTGCAAGTATATGCTTATAAGTTAAACTGGCATTCTGAATAAAGTATCTTCTTAAATAGCAAAGTTAGGTAATCCATAAGGTCCAACAATGTAAGTGTTGTGTTTATATTAGAGATGTCTCATATTTTTCTCAGCTAGTCTTTTGATTGAGAAACTATATTTTAAATTGACTTTATAGTAATAGTATAGCACATTTAAGATATACATATCTGTATAGATAGATTTTCAACACAAGAATAATTCACATCAAAAAATTAATTCTGACTCATTTCTGGTGTCTGCCTCTAAAACAAGAGTGGAGGGCTTCCCTGGTGGCACAGTGGTTGAGAGTCCGCCTGCCGATGCAGGGGACACGGGTTCCCATATACAAAGAGCAAGAAGAGATTGAAGAAAAAGTCAGACCACTTCATATTGTTAGTCTGTAGGTGTAATAAGCAAGGGAACTTATATACCAAGCTTGTCTTGGGCAGCCTCAAGAGTAGTAGTAGGTCCCCACACCCATCAGAATCTTAAAAGTTTATATAGAGGACTTACCTGGGTTCAGCCATGTATCCAGCCCAGATGGTCTCAACAACACATTGCTCTCTCAAAGCTGTGTCCTTGAAAACGCCTCTGGTTCTGGGAACAGTGGGCAGAATGTACATTCCAAGGACAGGGGTGAGGGTGCAGAGCCTAAGACTGACCAGGTCAAGCTGGCAGGTCAACTGGCAGTCACATCCTCTACATGACCCCCTCCAACACTATCTATCTATCTATCTATCTATCTATCTATCTATCTATCATCTATCTATTTAAATATCTATCTGTCTATTATCTGTCTAAATATCTATCGATCTAAATATTTATTTATTGATCTAAGTATCTATCTATCATCCATCTATGTCTATCTATCTACAACTCTAAGCATAAAAAGGAAATTTTGCTACCATTGAGAATACTAAAATTAATAATCAAATATATATCATACTTTGAAAGCTTCTGAAAAAATAAAATAAGAAATAACAAAGTTACCCTCATGGAAGTAAACATCTGGCTTCTAAAAGTGACTACTCTGAAGAGGAAATACTGATTTAGATGTGAAATTTCTCATCTGCCTGCAGAAAAAGACAATTCATTGTTCTTGTTACATATGCTAAATTAATAATAATTGTCACAAGGAAGATTGCCCACATAAAATAAATATATGGTATATATTAAAGATCCACTCAATATGTTTGCAAAGTACATTAGGTTATCAAACTGTCATCACTTATCCCTGTGCTTTGAATCATGCATATTCTGAATTAAAAATATGCCTTAAATCCAAGTATCTTCACTAATTAATTAAATTAACGTTTGATACTTTCCACAAGAGTATCTACAAAGTGATTAATTACAATATGATAGCAATAGTTTTTAATGTTAATATAATGCAGAATAAAGATAATTTTTGAGTGTGAGCAGGGAATTTATTCCAGAGACATTATTGTACAGTGTCTTAAGAGCTCTGCATTGAACCAAATTGCTTTGGCTCAAATACTGACTGTGCCACTTAGTGTTTTTTTGTTTGTTTCTTTCTTTCTTTGACCTTGATAAAGTTAACTTCTCTATGCCTTAATTTCCTTATGTATAAAATGTTAGCCATCACAGCACACCCATTTCATTGATTTATTGTGAGAATTAAATGGAAAATTTTAATTAAATTTAAATTAAATAATTAAATATGGAAAGTTTTAACTAATATAAGGAAAAGTTATTTTCTGGTCCATAGGAAACTCTCTATAAATGTTCACATGTATTTTTATATCCTCTTTCACAGATCTGTTGTGAGATGCCCTCTTATAATTGACCAGTCTTGAACAGTAGTTTTGAATCACATACCTATTAACATTATTATAATTATATTAGTTATGATTAGTTGATCACCCAACATATACAGGCTACTGTGGTAAAAACTTTATTTTACCTTATTTGTTCCTCACTAAAGTCCTATAATATGTCTATTATTCAAGTTTAGCTAATGGGAGAAATGAGCTTCAGAGAGTTTAATCAATATTACTTTCAAGAGCTGAGATTCAAACTCAGGTTTGTCTAAATTTCAAATTATTCTTTTTTACATTAGCATTACTAATTTATCACATTCTGACTCTCTTGGCCTTCTATCCTCATATATTTCTAGTTATGAAATTAAAAGTAACTGATAACGTCGTGAATGACAAGAAGACTGGAAGTAAAGTGTGTTTTTTCTTGTTCCCGTGTCTACACTATATAATACACTGCCAAAAATATGTTATCAATATTCTAATTAGCAGCAGCTGGTGTCTTTATTGTGGGTAGGTAGGTCACTTATAGAAAAAACATGAAGAGCTATACTAAAAACGATACTGATTTCTCAATTAAAAGGGTCATTTATCTAAAAATATTGAAAGTATAATAGTATTTGAAAACAAAATAAAACAAAACTAAATTACTTGTACTTTGCTAAGAGATCCAGAGAAAAGGCCAAGTTCATGTGTATTATGCCACACAGCTCCCTCTCTGTACCAAGCGACCTTCTACAACCCCTCTGAGTGGCTTGCTCTTTGCACAGGTCTCTTCTCTGATAATTCAAATAGGAAGGGTGACCTTTCCATGGAAGTCCCCATTTTCCAGTCATAATTAGTATGATTAAGACATAAAGAGAAAAAAGCATCCTTATTACGGAACTCTACACCAAACCGTGGATGAGTTATAGCTCTGCTTAACCTCAGGTAGTACTGACATTTAAAAAATTGAACTTCTTAAGACACATGCATAATTCTCTAATGTTGGAATTTCAGAAGAAATGTTTTTGAGCAAAAGCTTCCTCCTGGAGCCAATAAAAGTGTTACATTTTGGGTGAGAACAGTCATGATTCTTTTTAAAGATAACATTGAGTTTCGGTGGACCGTTTTTCATGTTCAGCTGATGCTGCCCTACAATACCATTACTTGCCATTAAATATCATCAACCAGCCTTTTCCAGCCCTCTCTTGCAGTTCAAACTTTCAACAGAAGACAGAAACTCTCTCTATTGTTCTTGCTATTTTTTTCAAAACTATTCCTCACACATATATTGAGTATCTTCACAAAGGCAATTTGTGAGTATTATTATATCTCCCTGAAATGTTTTCTTCTCTTCCTACTTCACACAACCTGGCTAACTCCTTTCAGTTCACAGATGAGAGGCCACTGACTGCAAAGGACTTTTCAAGAATCAATAAAGTAATTTTGCACTTCAACAACGTATTCAAAATGTATTCCCCTCAAAAATATGTACTTCTTAACGACAACAATCATGGCATGTCCACTTTTGTATGCCCAACATGGAGAAAATATGTGTAGAGTGAATTACTGAGAGGTACTGTGTGGAAGACAAGGAAGGTGGCAGACTATCAAGGGGCTTTACTCTTTAGTAGGGATTATACTATTGCTCATTTAGTACAACATAAGAGTGAAAAAAATGACCTCATAGGTCAGGTGCAGATAAAATTCTCTGGAAATGTTTAACGCATTCTATTTCCAATCACAAATCTGGGAAAGTTAAAGAAAATATAATCTTCCTCGTCACAAATTTTTCACCATTTTACTTGTTTACAGGAGCCATCATAACATTAAATAGTCTTTGGGAAAAATAAATATGAGTGTTTATAACATTTAGTACTTATTTTCTACCAATTTCCATAGATTAAAAACCCCTGGGGAAATTCTGTCAGGTGTTTTATCATCCATGGTATATAGCTTGATTTCACAAATACAGGAATTGTCAGTGGTTATTGTGAAGTACGTGAGTCATAAACCAGAGACAGCCTACTGAAAAAAAGATAAAATGTATAATTGATGAGACATTAATGTAAGTGAGGAATTAAGATAAATTAAGATAATTGCCCATCCTACAATATGGGCCAACACATCTGGATGGCTATGTTCTGGTTCGTGTACCTTATTTGAAATACTAGCATACATCTTGAGATGAACAATCTGTGGATGGGAAATCACAAGCATCAATGTAAAGTGGGGTTGATAGAGAATTATGCATCCTCAAATACTCAGATGGGAAATATACTGTCAGTGTCTGTGAGAAAACCGTCAAAAGTTCATGGATCCATTTATGTAAATTGGGAAAGATATCATGGTTCTATTTGTTTTGTTATGTAGTAAATATTACTAAATTTCTATGAACAAAATAAAATGTCAAAGAAAAAAAACCGCAAGTACTAAGAATAGTTAAACATAAGTCACCAAATGTCCATATTTTCGAGAAATAATTTTGCCTCTATGATGTTTACCTTTGTTGGCTGAAGAAAAAAGTAGTTCCAAAAGTGAAGGCACAGGGATACACTACCCATCATTCCAGACTAGAGATCAGTATTTGAATGGCAGAAGAAAAGACTTGGGCATTTTTGTACATCCTGTTGGCTGTGAAGACCTAGATCTGTCTTGTCAGATCCTACGAAGTAAAACAATTGAATGAGAGAGCTTCAGAATATGTAAGGGCAATAGCATCCGATGTCATGGGTGTCTTATTACCACAGGCTGCTTTAGCACAAGAACCCTGGGGACCTCTATTTTATGAAGCTAACTGGATATAATCCTGGCACTTATTAAGTGCAGTTAGGTATTCAATGTCAGCAAGCTGCCTATAGCCAAGCAAATGACAATCATTTCAAATTATACCTCTAAGGTCAATTTTACTCCTTTAACTTAGACACAGCACTGAGCCAAAATTCACACTAATACATTAATGTAAAGTTTCATCATCCTACTTTTAATTTAGAGTTTCAGAGTTTGATTCAGTTAGAGGATAGTCAAGTGACCTCCCAGAAAAATGTTTATTAAATAGTAGTGTTTGCTGTGGGAGTTCAGAACCAAATCACAAATTATCTTTTGGATTCCTATCAATGTAAAGACCTGAGATACAGATCAATGATTGTGAATAAGCCACTCTCTCACAAGCATGTCTCTTCCCCCTGCTCACACCCACATATTTCTCAAGTCTCCCTCAATCTAAACTGAAATACACGTCACATGAGAGCAGTTCTAATAAAAATGTAATAATAATAGCCAATACATATTGAGTTTTCCCTAAGTTCAGGCAGTGTTGTAACAATTTTTCTAACTTTTAATTTTAGAATACTGTTAGATTTACAGAAAAGTTGCAAATATAGCACAAAGAATTTCCATATACCCTGCATCTGGTTTCCTCTATTGTTTAGCTCCTATATTAATATGATACATTTGGTACAATTAGTGAACCAATACTGATACATTATTAATTAAATTCATAATTTATTTGCATTTTTTCCTAATTATCTTGTTTCATTCCAAGATCCCACCCAGGGTACCATATTACATTTATTCATCATATCTCATTAGATTCCTGTGTGACAGTTTTTCAGACTTGCCTTGACTCTGATGATGTTGATAATTTTGAGGGAACTGGTCAGGTATTTTACAGAACTTCCTTCAACTGGTGGAGGTTTTTCTTACAATTAGACTGGGGTTATGGGTTTTGGGGAGGAAGACCATAGAGATAAAGTGCCATTCTCATTACATCATATCAAGGATACACACTATCAACATCCCTTATCACTGTTGATGTTAACCTTGATCACATGGCTGCAGAAGTGTTTGTTAGATTTTCTCCACTGCAAGGTTCTTATTTTCCCCTTTTCATACTTCACTCATTGGAAGAAATGAACTATGTACAGCCTGTACTTAAAAGGTGGGGAGTTATGTTCCACCTGCTTGAGAGGTGTTGGTGTATCTTTCATGAATTGGAATATTGAATTTTCAAGATAAATACTATGAGGCAGGTGATATTATTTCATTTTATAGATGAGAAATCTGAGGTATAGATTGGTTTAAATAAAGTAAAAGTGCCCACAACTGCATATCTAAAGTTGGTTGATCTCCAATATGAACTTGGACACCCCAGTTCCAGATCCTGAGCTCAAAGTCAAATGTGCCTTTGAGTAGCTCAGACAAGTGAAGTCCAAATGGTGATCTGAACATTAAAGTCAAGTGGCTGAAAGCCCACCATATAGAAGAGACTGTATATTTGTAATGGGTATTCCAGAAAGGCAAAACTGAAACCAATGGATGGGATACACAAAGAGAAGTACTTCAACCCAAAATGTTGAGTAATAAAATTAGAACTAATAAGCTACCTGAGACTAGCAGCACTTGGATGACAGAATTATTTCAGAAAGAATAACATAATAAGAATGAAAACATATATCACTTAGAATGGTTCTCCCACTCTTATAAGTGTTTTAAATGCATTTATTCATACAATAATCTCAACAACCCCACAAGGTAGCTAATGTGATTATCTCCATTGTACAAAGATAAAATTGAGGCACAGAAAGTCTAAATAACTTGCCCAAGCCCACACACCTAGTAAGTGACAGAGTAAGATTCAAACTCAAGTAGTCTTAGTTCCACTGTTCTTGGTTTTACCACTGCAGACTGCCTTCTGCATGGGGTTGGAGGCTGATGTAGCCCTCACTCAAAATCTGCTAGATGCTGTGGTATCTTCAGTTTTCCTAGAGAAGTACTTTCCCCTTATCATTATAAAATTTATAACCTTTTATTAATGCATGTTAATGCTTATAATTTTAAGTTATAATTTCCTTGGATAAGTATAAAAACAGACCAACTCCTTCAGTCTTATTTCAGGAAGTAAATCATGAAATCGGAGACAAAAGAGGAAGCCATCAGTTTAGAAAAATGAATACATATTCCTATAAAGAAAAAAACAATAAAAGGGTTAAATAATATATGTCTTTACAATACCACAATACCCAATGATTTTTTTTCTAAGTGTAATAAAAGCCTTGCTTCTGAAAATTGAGTCTTTATTTTCTTACTTGTGTTTTATAAAACAAATAACAAGATCGGTTCATTCATTTAACAAAATAATTATTTTGAACCAACACAGAAACCAGGGATGGCAGCTGGAATTTCCTTCCAGTTCCCTGGAGCTAAGGGGTTTAAAGAGATGTTCAAAAAAAAAAGGTTAAAAAAAATCTCAGTTCACCAAACTGAATCTACTTAACTTGGTAAATTTCCAGTCTTGGTCAAGAGAAAGAGTAAGAGCAGAAGGATGAGAACTCAACTAAACTCAGGAAAAAGCACCGTTTTCTCCTAGTCAACATCATGATTACACACAATTAAAAGGGTGAGAAATCTGAGTTTAAGGCGGAAGGGAAAAGGAGAGAGAAGTTATGTTGTGAACCTCTTTCAGCGCTGAATTGTGGCCTGAGCACTGTAACAAGCAGAGACAATAAATGCAATCCTGTGGTTCACCTTTCAGATTTCCGAACTGGAACATTAGTTCAGGAATACAGAATTGATCTGGGGGAGGCCTGGAAACAGGAGGTCTCCAGGAAGTGTGGTAATGAAAGGCTTTGTCTCCACCCACACGCAGTGAGCTGGGCTGCTGACAAAGTAGAATCTACTGGGTTTCTCCTGACTGACACGTGGTTAATTGAGTGTCACACTGTGTTCATGCTACCTCTGTTCTGAAGCACACAACAAGAGATCATCCCTGATATGTGATAGCTCAGAGCAAGCATAAATAAAGCATTTCATTGATCTGGCAATGGCTATAGGTAGACCCCATGGCCCATCTTCTTGACAACCATTGCAAATCCTTTTTCCCTCTCCCCACCTTTCCCAGTATGATTTAAGCACATAGCCATTTAGATTGATTTACGGGCCACTAAGATACCGCTGCTTTATCTACACCCGGATTGTAAGCCTCCACCCTCCCAAGCCACAGCACTGTACCCCTGCCCATGCCTTTGCTTCATTAAAAGTTTGCATTTCAGGAAGAAATGCTAGAAGTACATCTGCAAGGCTGCTGGATGGAGTCACACATGAGGAATCAATAGTCATTTTAAGGGGATCTAAAAGCTAGTGGGTTGAGAAGTGGGGAGGAGAAGATGGTAAGGAGAAAGGAAGGAGCAGAGGTTTGATTTTAATGTTGGTCAAATACTATAAGCCAGATATTGTCCACCAAGCCCTGCCTGACTCTCCCAAGCAGTGCTTGTCACATTAATCATCTGTGTTACCACAGCAACTGAGCCTATCAATTTTACTATATAATTACCTTTTTGCAAGTAGACATCTAACACCAAAGTGTGTGCTTTCTGAAAGCTATATCCTCATTGTTTATTATAGGATCTGTACAAAGCAGAGCAAAGAGAAGGCCTTAACTAAGAATTTGGCCAAAGAGTGTAACCAAAAGTTGGGGTCCATCTGCTCACCACTCAAAAGCCAATAAAGAGGCCAGGTTGGTGGAAAGAAAGTTTGCTTTATTTTGGATGCCAGCAACTGGGTGGTGGGGGAGTGGATGAATCCCCCAACTGACAATCAGTGGACAGGAGCTTTTATAGGCAGAGGGAGGGGGCTACATGCAGAAACAGCACAGTCAACTCTGATAGTCATCTTGAAGTTGGTCATGCAGTGGTCTGATCAGTGTCATCTTGATTATTTTAAGTACAATTAATCTTCAGTTCCAGGGTCAGTTTGTTCCCATTTCCTTGAGGCTAGTTCTCAGAATTGTGGCAGCCTATCTCATGGCTAGAGCCTGGTCATCATGTAGTTAACTTCTTCCACCTGCTGGGGGTTTCATCACCTATAAGACAGCTCACACTATATGGCTCAGAATATTATCTATAGCCCTTAAGGAGGAACTAAAGGCTCTTGACTTTGCTTAATGACTAAGTTATCACTATTTGGTCTCCTTTGACTGTTTTCCTTTGTTTCTGCATTTTCTCATTTCTCTGATTAAACTTATTCTTTGGCTAAAGTTTTTCCATAGACAAAATGCAGGCAGAGGGCAAGGTAGGGAAGGAATTTAGGGTTCTGCTCCCTTTCAAGAGTATGCTAGTGATGAAAAAGTCAGTGTTAAGAAGAATGCGTAGTTTATTCATTCACATAAATCAGAGGCTGTCGAACATTTCAGCCTCAGGGCCTCTTTACACTCTTAAAGTGTTAGCCACCCATAGATCTTTTGTTTATATGGATTATGTCTAATAGTATATGTCATATTTAAAAGTCTAAGGCATTTTTGGAATATTTATTTATTAATTCACTTTAAAAAGAAGAAATAAACCCATTATATGGTACCATAAATACTATATTTTATGAAAAATATCTATAATATCAACAAGAAAATGAATTTATGGGAAGAGTGGCCTTTTTTTTTAAGTTTTGCGCATCTCTAACATTTAACTTAATCAAAGACATTCTCATATTGGTCTCTGCAATCACTCTGTTGCAAAATCACATGTAATGTGTAACCCCTGGAACACTCACTGTACATTTTCAGGAGAATGAGAGTGATAAAGGCAAATGACTTTTTAGTGTTATTATGGAAATAGTGTTGACATCATGGAACCCCTGAAAGGATCTCAAAGACCCTGGGTTGTCCTGGGACTCACTTTGAGAAACTCTAATAAATGTTTTTGAAACTCTATTCACTTTCAGTGACCACTAATTTCCAATAAAATGTTGCATAGAAAAAGATGAGCTAGGTCTGTGACATTGAACCTGAGGGACCTATTGGTAAGTTGTAAAATTTTACAAAGGTGGGTCTTCACATTCAACTCTTCCACTCACTTCCTCCATTTCTATAAATCCCATACTTAAAAATGATTTTGTCACAAAGCAATGTCTAGCCATTCTCAACCCCCTCATCCAATGACTTCCCTATCAGTACCCCTTTTTGCCCACAGAATAACATGGAGCGGCAAGACAGCATCTTGTCTCTCCAGCAAAACCTCAGCTGCTTCTAAAATATCAGAGAAATGAAAATTTTTTCCTTTCTCCAAAGGGTTGGGAAATAAATAAAAGATACAATGCCTATTTTGAAGACTAAGTATAAACAAGGATTAAAAAAATATTACCTGGAAGCCTGCAAATTGCAGCTGTCAATCTTGGCTCTTTGATACTATCTAAATCTAGTTTCAATTAAATAAGAATGCAATTTCCAATACCCTTAATTGCAGAATCATATGGCCTTACAGCCAAGTAATGCTTAAAAAAGAAAGAGCAAATCAGAAACTCCCACTCAAGGACATGGAAGCTAACCCTATCAAATGGACTATCAATAATTAAGGGCTTTGATGCCTGGAATCATTTAGATAATAAGATTGCTTTGAAGTAAATAAATATCAAGTTAGGATTTGTAGCAGTCACAGGTGTTTGGCAGGGCTAGCCTATAATCACAGAGAAAATGAGTGCATTTTATTCAGGATAATTAGAAAAAGAAGTGAAGTTTATATGCAAATTGTAAACCACTTTAGTCAAAGATAACCGGTCAGACTGCTTTTGGTAATTTAAACTTTCATTTAGATGAGAATTTGCAGAGTATCTATTTTCAATGCAATTTGAGTGCAGCTGGTTGCACTCTCTCAGTCAACTGAGAGAAAAATTTAAATGTCCCTCATAACCCTCCAGTCCTGTTTTGGTGCTGACAGAACAACATATGCATTTTTTAAACTTGACTCCTCTCACTCTTGTCTGTATGGATGTCAGTTCCAGAAGGTTATATGGAATTTTTCAGCACCCAGCACTGACCTAAAAGGATCTTGTCGGAGGGAGGGAGCCAAGATGGTAAAGATGAAGAAAAAGAAATGCGTCTGAATGCATGTAAAATTTAACTGTTCTAAGAACAAGTTAGGAATGTAAACATGGTTGGTGTTTTTCTTTTTCCTCAGATAGTGCTACATGCTTCTAAACTTTTCTTAATTTCTTTCTTGTATTCTTCTGCCATATTGTAATATTCACTTACTTGTCTTATCTTCTTCCTGTTAGACTATAAACTGCCTAAAGCCAGAAATGTTGAGCTACTCACCTCAGTTTTGCTTGAGTAGCCTGGACCATTATCTGCCTTACATAACTTCTTTTTCCTTTATTTACAATGTTGTGTTAGTTTTGGGTGTACAGCAAAGTGATTCAGTTATACATATATATCCTTTTTTCAGATTATTTTCCCTTATAGGTTATTACAAATATTGAGTAGAGTTCCCTGTGCTATACAGTAGGTCCTTTTTGATTCTTTATTTTATGTATAGTGGTGTGCATATATTAATCCCAATCTCCCAATTTATCTCTCTCCCCCCCCTTTCCCTTTTGGTAACCATAAGTTTGTTTTCTATGTCTGTGAATCTATTTATGTTTTATAAATAAGTTCATTTGTACCTTTTTTTTTCAATTCCACATATATGTGATATAATATGATTTTTGTCTTTCTCTGTCTGGCTTACTTAGTATGATAACCTCCAGGTCCATCCATGTAGCTGCAAATGGCATTATTTCATTCTATTTTATGGTTGAGTAATATTCATATATATATATATGTATATATATATATATATATATATATACATATATATATATATGCCACATCTTCTTTATCCATTCATCTGACGATGGACATTTAGGTTGCTTCCATGTCTTGGCTATTGTAAATCATACTGCAATGAACACTGGGGTGCATATGTGTTTTCAAATTATAGTTTTCTTCAGATATATGCCCAAGAGTGAGATTGCAGGATCATATGGTAACTCTATTTTCAGTTTTTTAAGGAACTTCCATACTGTTCTCCATAGTGGCTGTACCAATTTACATTCCCACCAACAGTGAAGGAGGGTTCCTTTTTCTCCACACCCTCTTCAGCATTTATTATTTGTAGACGTTTTAATGATAGCCATTCTGACTGTTGTGAGGTGATACCTCATTGTACTTTTGATTTGCATTCTCTAATAATTAGCAATATTGAGCATCTTTTCATGTGCCTGTTGGCCATCAGTAACTTCTTGATAAATATTTGTAAAGTTAAATGAAATCATTGACCTGTACTAAAGGCAAAGAGTTAATTTAAGGAGAAAAGTAGACTTTCTGGAGGGGAGGTAATGTGATATTTAAAAAGTGGCAAATTATTTTTTTAACTTATAATTTTTAGTTTTAGTTGTTTGTTTTTCCCCCTGAGTAGTTGCTAGCATTATTTACAATTGCCAAGATATGGAAGCAGCCTAAGTGTCCATCAACAGATGAGTGGATAAAGAAGATGTGGTATGTATATACAATGGAACACTACTCAGCCATAAAAAAGAACAAAATTTTGCCATTTGCAGCAACATGGATGGACTTGGAGGGCATTGTGCTAAGTGAAATAAGTCAGAGAAAGAAAAATGCTATATGATATCACTTATATGTGGAATCTAAAAAATACAACAAACTAGTGATTATAATAAAAAGAAGCAGACTCACAGATACAGAAAACAAACTAGTGGTTACTAGTGAGAGAGGGAGAGCAATATAATATAAGGGTATTGGGAGTGGGAGGTACAGACTATTGGGTGTAAGACTACAAGGATGTATTGTACAACATGGGGAATATAGCCAATATTTTATAAACACTGTAAATGGAATGTAACCTTTAAAATTATATAAAAATAAATTAGAAACTAGTTGCTAGTTAGATGCAATATGGTAGCTCTGATTTCCTATTGCACCTTTGTTTCTCTTATTTCACTCATCACAGTCAACCACAGCTAATTCTTCACCTGTTTGAAAACTTTGATACTAAATCAGTACACTCTTATCTTAGTGCTTCTTACAAATGTTGACTAAGTATTGTTAAACAAACATCCAAAATCATCATATTTACCTCAAAAGAGGCATGTCCCATATCAGTGCTTTAAACTTACAGTGTAGTAGAGCAACCCTCCAAATTAAATGGGGTTCAAAATCACTTAAGAGTTTGTTAGAGATATAGGTATCTAGGCTCTGCACAAGATCAACTGACTCAGAGCCTCTGAAAATCAACTTGATTACCAAAGGGTAGTGAGCATTAAGAGGAATTAATATATGAAAAGCACCTGACACAGTGCCTGTAATAGCGAGTATTTATATATATTACCTATTGTTATTAGATATTCAACAAATGTATAATGAAAACAATAAACATATAAATGAAGGCCCAAAGGAATAGATATATATGAGAAGAAACGTGTCAGAGTAGATGGCCTAAGATGGTAAGATGACTCCTGATAAGTATCTGGGTGACAATACCATCTCTGTTTTCTTTCTGCCCGCTTTCCTCTACCTATCTGGCACAGAGTCTCATTTATAACAAGGCACATCTAGAACAAGTTTGTAATATTTATTCATATAATTCATATACAGAGGTTGGTATATTTTAGCGACATGCTCCCAAAAGAAGATGGCCTTTGTGGGTCAGAGCCCAATCAGTCAGATGCCAGCTACATGAGAGCCATACATATTCGTTTCTTCCAATTGTGAAACCTGGGTCTTTCACAAATAAGCAACCACTGGTTGTCCAGGAAAATCTTAAGGACTGGGGTGCTCTTGATTAATCCTCCTTTTCCCCTACTTATGTCTTCATTCCTGAATCTTAGCATGGATAAACAACATGTAACCCAAGAGAATAAATCTATAATGAATATTGTCAACTGAGGCAGGAAGATGCTTGCTATTGTTGTTAGGTATATTTGTGACCTGTTAGTGCACTACAAATTACCCCAAGATGCATCAGTGTTAAGCAATAACTAATATTATTTCACCATATGTGTAGGTCAGGAATCAGATGTGGTTTAGCTGGACTTTTAGACTCTGAGTCTCTAACAAGACTTCTGCTAAGGAGTCAGCTGGGAATGCCATCATCTTAAGGTTCCATGGGCATAGAACTACTTCTAAGTTTACTCAGGGTTCTTAGACTGAGGCCTTTAGTTCTCTACTGGCTGTTAGTCACAGGCTGTACTCTTCCTGGCCACATAGATCTCTCCATAGGGAAGTTGCAATATTTCTAATATATAAATTATAATCAGCATAAATTAAATAACATGACACAGGAATGCCAAAATAACTCTTTCTTCCCTCTTTTTTTTTTTTTTTGTGGTACGCAGGCCTCTCACTGTTGTGGCCTCTCCTGTTGAGGAGCACAGGCTCCGGACACGCAGGCTCAGTGGCCATGGATCACGGGCCCAGCTGCTCCACGGCATGTGGGATCTTCCCGGACCGGGGCACGAACCCGTGTCCCCTGCATCGGCAGGCGGACTCTCAACCACTGCGCCACCAGGGAAGCCCTTCCCTCTTTTTTTGCGTTGTTTTTTATGCAATCTGGAAGCTCATATTCAACATCAGAATGATTCGTTTTACAATTAATATTTTCCTTTCACCTGTGTTCACTTTTTTTTTTTAACAAAATCAACATCTTCTAGGTAGCATAGCTCATTGAGTCCTTAACTTGATGTGAATGGGTTTCTAAGCTGCCATCCCTGCCAACTGGAAAGTCTGGGTTAGTCAGAGAACTGGGCAGGCTGAACAAAATGTAGGGAATGGCAAGAGCAGCAGGTGCAACAGTACTTTCAGAGTTTGGTGAAGAATGGCTCTGGTCAGAAACCACTCTGGAAGCAGATGCCCTGAGGGAAATCGTGTTCAGTAAAATCCTTTCAAAGTACGAAGTGCTATCCTATAGAATCATTATTTCTCATTTTAACCTAACTCTGCTGGGGTTTTGTTCTTCTAAGCATCTCCTCGTATCTAAAGCAGCTGGCCTTAACTTACTGCCCAGAATTCATTTTCCAAACCAATACTGAAACACGTTGCCATTTTAGACTCTTTTTGCTATTTCCCAACTGATGAGGCAAAATCCAAAATCTTCCGTAATGAATCTTTCAGCACATTTTTTCCTACCAAATAATTTTGCTTATTAAATTATGCTTTTATCCTGAGCTGTAGTCTTTGCTTAATTAATACATGCAAATATTAAAAATAGAATAATTAAAAGATTATGTATAATGTAAAAGAAAAGCTGATGCAGTAACTATGAAGAATTTCTGTTATAAAACCTTATTTGCAAATTAACTCCTTCTTAAGGTCCCCTTTATAATGTCTAAGTTTTCAGAGTGTTTACTGTAGAAGTCAAGTCTTATTGGGTGTTTACCACCTTTGCCTTTCATAGTTTTTAAAGTGATTCTTAACTCCTTAGCACTACCCTCTGGCTGCCAATCTTTTCTCATTATGATGACATGGGAGAAACCTCACAATAGTCAAAAGCTACCAAACACCTATGTTTCATAGATGTAGGAGTGGATAATTTACATACCTTAATGAAAATAATAGCTTATTTTTTTGTGTGTCTGGCTCTATACAAAACGCTTATTTATTTATTTATTTTTGTCAAGTGTTAGCCTTAAAATAACTCCAAGAGGCAGATAATATTACAGTATAAGTTTACCACTGAGGAAATAGACAGATGGTGAGGGACCCGACTTAACCAGGGACTGTACATCCTGAACTTGCTTCAGTCTATCAAATTCCATATTCTAAGTTCTTACTTCCTACTCTGCTCTATTTCCCAGACTTAGTCCTAGGATCTCAGGAACAAAGCCTCCATCAAGAAGCAATATGCATTCTGATCTTTTTTTTAATTTGGGTAGAATATACTATAAACTCTTAATTACCTTTGGAGACTGCACATGTTTTTAACAGGCTAAGAGCTTCTCAGCCAAATTATTTTCTTATTGTCTTAACTGAATTCTAAATTTCTAGTTTATTCTTTGGACTAAGATTTTCTTTGTATCTGTGCTGCTTTAGAAGGTTAACCTTTTACAGACCTTAACTTTTTAGTTTGAATGAATTTATTTATTTTTCTTTCCAAGACCAGAGAATCTGAGAAAACTGAGGTGCCTATGCATAAACAATGAGCTGCAATTCTCTGAGTTTGATGGTAGAGTATAAGAAAAATACAAAACTTCAGCAAAAACTGTATGCACACCATTTTCATGTATTTCTATATTAAGATAATCTTGCAAGGAATAGGAAATAATCTAAATACACTTTGGTAATATGGAAAAGGTGGTCCAAATAAATGCAAAAGTTGACATTGTTAGAAAGGGTACCATTGTGTACCTTCCTTTCCCACTTTGTTTAACCCAATGCAGACCCACGTGATTTTCAAATTCCCTTCTTTTTGGTTCCTTGTTCTAGGAATAGAACATTAATTTCCAAAATTATCATGGGACTGTGACAACACAAGACATGAATCTCTATTAAATGTATTGGTCTTTCTCATGGACCTGCTATAGTATTATTGTGTTGTGTGTGTGTGTGTGTGTGTGTGTGTGTGTGTGTGTGATATGTCTGGCTGCCAGGTAAAACTTCAAAGGAAAACCTTAAAAGCAGAGCATCTTTTTTGCATGCTCTATTCTAAGAATGTTCAATGTAACTAACTAAAAGTGTGTGTTAAATATATTTAGGTTTTTGGTTTTCTATCTTTGTTTTTATTTGTTTTTGGTTTCTGTATATTTGATTAACTGTGCTGTTTTAGTGGTTGTAGGATAAAATGCACTGGTGAAGCAAATGTAGTGCCAACAGAAGGTGATTTTCCAGTTGTGTATGTCATGCAACATTTGAAGGGACTGTGCATTCTTAAAACAATAACAGTTGTTTCTAAACCAGATTTCATTTCTATTATTGTTTTACGTGCCAAACCCCAAAGTGGGTTGGGCTTGAATCTCTGAACACTGTGGACCCATTAGAAGACTGTTTTGATTGTCACAAATTGTAGTGCCTGAAAATATTCTTAAGCTAATTGTCTTAAAAAAGAAAGAAAGAAAGAAAGCTCTCCAAAGACAAAACAAGAACAATTATTATAACAGAAAATAATTATGGTTGAAATCTCTGTGGTTCCTTAGAAATGTTGTGCTTTTTGTATCTTCCATCATTAATGCAGTTTGAATGAATGTGTATAGTTCACAGGTCGTCGTGTTTGCATTTTAAATTTAGGTAAATGACCTCATTTTTCAAACGAATTCATTTTTAATTTTTTTTCATTTTTTTAAAGGTACCTTTTTAAAAAAATGTTTATTTTTTATTGAAGCAGAGTTGGTTTACAATGTTGTGTTAGTTTCAGGTGTACAGCAAAGTGATTCAGTTATATATATATATATTTTTTTTTTCTTTTTCAGATTCTTTTCCTATATAGATTATTACAAAATATTGAGTATGGTTCCCTGTGCTATACAGTAGGTTCTTGTTGTTTATCTATTTTATATATAGTAGTGTGTATATGTTATTCCCAAATTCCTATTTTTAATTTTATTTAATATAATGTGTAGACAGTTCCCTGGTCTCTGCATTTTGAAGTGTAAACAATATAAATCTCTTAATTCTGTAATTTTTATAATTATGATGTAACTCTATCCTATCCTTAAAACAACTCTTTATGTGCAAAAAAAAATGTGTTGATGACTTTTTCTGCACTCTTGCAATTTCAAACCATTGCATTTCAGGTGAAAGTAAAACACTATGATTTTTATTTTCTTCTCTTCTGGGTACTTTAGGCTTTGTATTCTTGAAGAGTTGGCTGGATCCTTTTCCCTTGTGAAATGATGTTATTTACTTATGTATATTTAAAAAAATATATTTACTAGCTTACATATATTTTTACCTGCTCATTTTGGTTTATAATCTGGATAGCTAAATAGTCACAATTCCTTCAGTTTCCTTGAAATAGTTCATGTTATACCATAAGTGCCTGTGATCCTAATGCAGCAACATAAATTTTGCAATTCTATAGCTTCAATCATACTCAGTGTTAAGAAGAGATTATGTTTTAAGCCTGCTGGGAATATTATTTTTTGACTTTATATTTGGCACAACAACGTTAAATTAATATCTGGGGAATGTTCATTGTAAAGATCAACTGATATTGTGAACTTTGAACTCACCAGTTTTCTTTACAACATAATTTGGTCTCAGAAAATGGTACCAATAAAAGTTTTCTGATAAAATATTTGTATATCAAATCAGGTGAACTCAACTCTTGGAAGGCATTTAATTTATTTTTGAATTTTTAATGGATTATTAGAGAGATCATCAATTTGATTCCAGTTATTATTTTCCCCTCTAGATCTAGATTTGTTTTCATCAAACATGAAATAGGAGAAGGCAAGAGCAGAGTATACCATGTAGTAATGGTAAGTCAAAGTATTCTCATAATACCTGATGAAATCAACAGAAACGTTCTAAAACATTAAACAAATCACCTTCAGCAATCAAAACAAGAGCACAGCCTAATACTACATATATAAGATAGAGTTACTATATATATAGATATAGATATAGATATAGATATATATAGATATATCGAGAGTGAAAGAGAGAGAGAGAGAAACTGAGGACAGAGATAGAGACAGATTTAGGACTTTGGCATGGAATTTAGACATATTACCTTGACCCCCAAGCTATAATGGCAACTGCTAAGAATTCTAACAAATGCCAACAAATCTGAGAAAGCAAATTGAGTTATTGTCTACATTTTCATTCTTCTGCCTCCTGAGTGAGCCAAGCAGGGCACAGAAGTCTTGAGAGGGCAGTTCCATAGGTTGACACAAGTTGAAGTTCAGGTCAGGGAAGGCTTTCTGGAGATGACAGCCTTCTTCTTTCCTTTCTTCCTTTTGTCATCTACAGGAATATTTTTCTTTCAAAAAATTTTTTTTTGATGATGATGATGATAGGGAAGAAAATATTTATTTTCTTGGTTACCATGATATTCTTTTTCCATCTTACTTCATCTTGTATGTCTTTGTCCTGACACATTGCCTTGTGACTGGCCAGACCCCTTAAGAGCTCTGAAAAGCCACATGTGCCTGGGTCTGCCTGCAGGACAGAGCCTGATGGAAAGTCCTATGTGAAGTAACAGGTATTTGGTAAGAACCATAGTGCAATGTCCACCCACTTCAAGATGCTGACCCTGTAGGTAGCAGGTGAGAAAACTCTTCACCTATGTGATGTCCAAAGCACCTGTGGATGAGGCAGTCCTCTTGGTGAGCACTTTCTGGACATAATGGAAAATGATGTGTGAGTTTCTAGTGGAATTTGAAGTGGGAAACACTATAAAGATGCTAATGCTATGATGGGAGAGAAGACTCCAGAATCTGAACCAGGAAAAATGACCTGAAGATTTAGCATGGAATAATCAGAATTCACTCTTCCCCCACAATTGATAAGAACCCTGGTACAGACTTTGGAATACCTCACAAGGGAGAGAAGATGCCAAATAGTCAAATATCATATACAATTTTGTTTGATACATCCTCCTTCTCCATGTCCTCAGATTACTTAAATAATGTCAAAATACAGAATACTCAGAGAGAAGAAACAAAAGGTTTCTATTCTGATATTTAGGAAGAGAGACAAAAATAAATCATCCACATCATATCAAAATGAACAGATGGTCTGGACAAAGACATACAAGATGAAGTAAGATGGAAAAAGAATATCAAGGTAACCAAGAAAATATACATCCACTTCCCTATCATCATCATCAGAAAGAAATTTTTGAAAGAAAAATATTCTTATAGACAACAAAAGAAAGAAAGGAAAGAAGAAAAATAGCATTATAATTTATATGGACAAAACAATCTTAAATAAAATATAATGTAAGAATTAAGGTGAAAATTTCTAAGAGATGATTTAGGCTGTAGAAAAAACTTATTAAAAATATAAATTCAATAAATACATAATTCAAAAAGATGATAAAATAGCAAAATGTGATTGTAATGCACTGAACTGTGGCTCCCAAAAATATGTTCACTCAGAAATTTAGACTGTGACGTTATATATGGAATAAGAGTCTTTGCAGATATAATAATAAAGGTAAGGATCTCAGATGTGATCTCTCTGGATTAGGGTGGACCCTAAATCAAATGAAGAGTGTCCTTATAAGAGAGGAAAAAGACACAGAAACACAGGGGAGAAGTAGATGTAGAGAAACAGGAGAGAAAGCCATGAGAAGATGTAGGCAAAGGCTGGAGGTATTGTAACTACAAGCTAAAAAATGCCAAGGATTGCCAGTACCCAGCAGAAACTAAGAAAGAGGCATGGAATGAATTCTCTCTCAGAGCCTCTAGAAAGAACCAACCTTCTTCGCAACTTGATTTCAGACTTCTGGCCTCTGAAACTGTGAGAGAATACATTTGTGTTATTTTAAGCCACTGCTTTTGTAGTACTTTGTTACAGCAGACCTAGGCAACAAAAACAGAGATAAAAAGTGAGATTGCATAGCTAAGGAAGCAAATCAAAGAAGAAACAAGATTATTACAGAACTAATAATTAAATTATAAGCAGTGAGGATAGATAAGCTAAACATTAAATTAATAACAGAAAATGAAGCAAAAGCTCTCAGTTTTCCCTAAATGCCCCTACACCCATTTCCTTGAAAAGAGAATTCTCTCAAAAGATACCTCCTGGTCTCTGTTGCAACTAGATGGCAGGGTGTTACTTAAGTTCTGGTCATGGAGTAAAAATAGAAGTGTATTTTCTAAAATGTCATTAAAGAAAGAATGCATACATTAATCTTTCCACTTTACTACTGGTTGACTTGTGAGGGTTATGGGTAGAAGCAGTCACCATCTTGGACCTAGAGATCGTCCATGATCAGGCTAGTAAAGCAACAAAATTAAAGCCAACTGGGTTTCTGACAGCATAGGACTTCCCTATCAGCCATGAGTGGTTTATACCAGACTTGTTGCATGAAAAACAAATGAACTTCTACCTTGTTTAAAGCACTTATATATTTGAGTTTTTGTTACTGAAGCCATAACTTCCATCTTAAGTAATGTATCCAATTATAATAGAGATATATCTGAAATTATATAAGAATATATTAATAATTAATATCTGCTTAACTTTGTATAAAATCTATTTTTATTTATGGAAAAGAAAGACAGCTGACTTTGAAATTAAACTGAGATTTAAAATATTGACCTATTATTTGCCAAATGATCTTAGATGAATCATTTCACCTATTTGAACCCTGATTCTTCATCTATGAAACGGAGATAAAACTACCTATTTAACTTTCCTTGGCCTTTGTTTTCTAAACTATACAATGGGAATATTAATATTTCCTCTTTCATAAGGTTGTTTTCAGGATTTATTTAAAGTGCTTAGAATATTGTCTGGCTCACATTAAGCACTATGTGATTTT
Organism: Mesoplodon bidens; assembly: GCF_964165515.1. NCBI lineage: Eukaryota > Metazoa > Chordata > Mammalia > Artiodactyla > Ziphiidae > Mesoplodon > Mesoplodon bidens. Next base: position 158,250,033 of record NC_138178.1, read on the forward strand.
TAGTTTTCACCATCATCATTATTGTCATTACTAATATTATTGCCTGGTAATGTGTGAGATTTAAATGTGATAAAATATATAAAATATTTAGCTTAATGCCTGACAAATAACAAATGCTATGTGATAGTCATATTATTTCAACTATTATTTAGTAAGCAAGTTAAGATGTGTTTTCTCGGGGAGACCTTCAAGATGGTGGAAGACGTGAAGATCACCTTCCTCCCCACAGATACATCAGAAATTCATCTACACGTGGAACAACTCCTACAGAACACCTACTGAACGCTGGCAGAAGACCTCAGACTTCCCGAAAGGCAAGATACTCCCCACGTACCTGGGTAGGGCAAAAGATAAAAGAAAAAACAGAGAAAAATGAATAGGGACGGTACCTGCACCAGTGGGAGGGAGCCGTGAAGGAAGAAAAGTTTCCACACACTAGAAGCCCCTTCACTGGTGGAGACGGAGTGGGGGGGTTGGTGGCTGAGGGGAAGCTTCGGAGGCACGGAGGAGAGCGCAGCAACGGGGATGCAGAGAGCAAAGCGGGGAGATTCCCACACAGAGGATCTATGCCGAACAGCACTCACCAGCCCAAGAGCCTTGTCTGCTCACCCTCTGGGGCGGGTGGGGGTTGGGAGCTGAGGCTGGGGCTTCAGAGGACAGATTCCAGGGAGAGGACTGGTGTTGGCTGCATGAACAAAGCCTGAATGGGGGTAGTGTCCCACAGCTAGCCGAAGGGAGTCCGGGAACCTGCCTAAGAGACAAGAGAGCATTGTTTCGGGGTGCGCGAGAAGAGGGAATTCAGAGCACTGCCTGAACGAGCTCCAGAGATTGGAGCAAGCTGCAGATATCAGCACAGACAGCAGAGACGGGCATGAGATGCTAAGGCTGATGTTGCCGCCACCAAGAAGCCTGTGTGCAAGCACAGGTCACTATCCACACACCCCCTCCCGGGAGCCTGTGCAGCATGCCACTGCCAGGGTCCTGTGATCCAGGGACAATTTCCCCAGGAGAACACCGGTGTGCCTCAGGCTGGTGCAAATTCATGCCGGCCTCTGTCACCACAGGATCACCCCGCATTCTGTACCCCTCCCTCCCCCTGCCTGAGTGATCCGGAGCCCCCTAGTCAGCTGCTCCTTTAACACTGTCCTGTCTGAGTGAACAACAGACACCTTCAGGTGACCTACACACAGAGGTGGGTCCAAATTCAAAGCTGAACCCCAGGAGCTGTGTGAACAAAGAAGAGAAAGGGGAATCTCTCCCAGCAGCCTAAGGAGTAGTTGATTAAATCTGCACAATCAACTTGATGTACCCTGCATCTGTGGAATACCTGAATAGACAATGAGTCATCCCAAAATTGAGGCAGTGGATTTGGGGAGCAATGACATATATACATTTGTTCCTTTTTCTCTTTTTCTGAGTGTGTATGTGTACACTTTGTATGATTTTGTCTGTATAGCTTTGCTTTTACCATTTATTCTAGAGTTCTGTCTGTTGTGTTTTTTTTTTTTTTTGGTTTGTTTCTTTTTTTAGTATAGTTTTTAGTGCTTGTAATCATTGGTGGATTTGTTTTTTGGTTTGACTGCTTTCTTCTTTCTTTCTTTTTTTCATTTTTATTACTTCTTAATTTTTAATAATTATTTTTTATTTTAATAAATTTATTTTATTTTTTTTCTGTCTTCATTTCTTCTTTTGCCCCTTTTCTTCTGACCCGTGTGGCTGACAGGGTCTTGGTGGTCCAGCTGGGTGTCAGGCCTCTGTCTCTGAGGTGCAAGAGCTGAGTTCAGGACATGGGTCCACCAGAGACCTCCCAGCTCCATGTAATGTCAAACAGCAAAAATCTCCTAGAGATCTCCATCTCAATGCTAAGACCCAGTTCCACTCAATGACTAGCAAGCTACAGTGCTGGACACCCTATGCCAAACAACTAGCAAGAGGAACACAACCCAACCCATTAGCAGAGAGGCTGCCTAAAATCATAATAACTTCACAGACACCTCAAAACACACCACCGGACGTGGACTTGCCCACCAGAAAGACAAGATCTAGCCTCATCCACCAGAACACAGGAACTAGAACCCTCCACCAGGAAGTTTACACAATTCACTGAACCAACTTTAGCCACTGGGGGCAGACACCAAAAAGAACAGGAACTACGAACCTGCAGCCTGAAAAAAGGAGACACCAAACACAGAGATAAGCAAAATGAGAAGACAGAGAAACACACAGCAGATGAATGAACAAGGTAAAAACCCACCAGAACAAAAAAATGAAGAGGAAATAAGCAGTCTACTTGAAAAAAACTTCAGAGAAATGATAGTAAAGATGATCCAAAATCTTGGAAATAGAATGGAGAAAATACAAGAAACGTTTAACAAGGACCTAGAAGAACTAAAGAGCAAACAAACAATGATGAAAACAGAGTAAATTAAATAAAAAATTCTCTAGAAAAAAATCAATAGCAGAATAACTGAGGCAGAACAATGGATAAGTGACCTGGAAGATAAAATAGTGGAAATAACTACTGCAGAGCAGAATAAAGAAAAAAGAATGAAGAAATGAGGACAGCCTCAGAGACCTCTAGGACAACATTAAACACGTGAAATTTTGAATTATAGGGGTCCAAGAATAAGAAGAGAAAAAGAGACTGAGAATATATTGGAAGAGATTATAATTGAAAATTTCCCTAATATGGGAAAGGAAATATTTAATCAAGCCCAGGAAGCACAGAGAGTCCCATACAGGATAAAACCAAGGAGAAACATGCCAAGACACATATTAGCCAAAATATCAAAAATTAAATACAAAGAAAAAATATTGAAAGCAGCAAGGGAAAAACAACAAATAACATACAAAGGAATCCCCGTAAGGTTAACAGCTGATCTTTCAGCAGAAACTCTGCAAGCCGGAAGGGAGTGACAGGACATATTTAAAGTGACGAATGGGAGAAACCTACAACAAAGATTACTCTACCCAGCAAGGATCTCATTCACATTCAACGGAGAAATTAAAACCTTTACAGAAAAGACAGGCTAAGAGAAGTCAGCACCACCAAACAAACTTTACAATGCTAAAGGCACTTCTCTAGGCAGGAAACACAAGAGAAGGAAAAGACCTACAATAACAAACCCTAAACAGTTAAGAAAATGGTACTAAGAACATACATATCAATATTACCTTAAAAGTAAATGGATTAAATGCTCCCACCAAAAGACATAGACTGGCTGTATGGATACATAAACAAGATCTGTATATATGCTATCTACAAGACCCACTTCAGACCTAGCGACACATACACACTGAAAGTGAGGGGATGGAAAAAGTTGTTCCATGCAAATGGAAATCAAAAGAAAGCTGGAGTAGCAACACTCATATCAGACAAAATGCACTTTAAAATAAAGACTGTTACAAGAGACAAAGAAGGACACTACATAATGATCAAAGGATCAATCCAAGAAGAAGACATAACAATTGTAAATATTTATGCACCCAACATAGGAGCACCTCAATACATACGGCAAATGCTAACAGCCATAAAAGGGGAAATCGAAAGTAACAGTATCATAGTAGGGGACTTTTTTGTGTGTGTGTGTGTGGTACGCGGGCTCCTCACTGTTGTGGCCTCTCCCGTTGCGGAGCACAGGCTCCGGACACGCAGGCTCAGCAGCCATGGCTCACGGGCCCAGCCGCTCCACGGCATGTGGGATCTTCCTGGACCGGAGCACAAACCCATGTCCCCTGCATCAGCAGGAGGACTCTCAACCACTGCGCCATGAGGGAAGCCCAGCATCTGTCTTTTGTTACTTACTGAGCCAGCCCAAGATCCTCCTGTTGCCTTAAAACTACTCTCACTCATTCACATCACTTCCTTTGGCCTCTCCATCATTTGCTCCATTACTTTCATGAGAGATTATATCTATTGTGTGTATCCTGGAGAAATATGTGGTTAATTAGCTATTCCCTTAGAACAACACATGATGAATGAGATCACTCTGAGACATTAACAGTGGACAGTTGCTTAACATGTAATGACAGCCTAGTATATTTGCATTTTTACTTTCTTTATTCCACCTCAGCAAATTCCTGAGCCTGGATTCACCTGTTTCTGATTGGTGGGGGTGTCCTTCTAAAATCACAACTGTCCATGGACTCCTATGAGTAAGACTAGTCATCTTGCACGATCTTTCCTTGATGCCATGTATCACTGAATATAATGCCGTTGCTTCTACTCATAGGCGAGCTGAATTGAAACCATGACTTAAATCTTAACAGATTTAACCTTCAACTGGGATTGGGCAGGGTTGAGGGTGGGATTGATTTCTTCTGTCCTTTTGGTGTCTTAGTTTGAAAATCATATTTCTGTTCAAAAATTCTTTCTTAATAGAATAGAGTTATACAGATCACAAGGGATACAAGTATTTTTCCTCTTAGTGCTTTTTTTTTTCTTTTTTATGATCACTGCTTTTTGCCATCCTTTTTAATCTTATTATAATTAGTTCCCTCTGATGCTACTCTGCATCCTTCAAAAACTTTATTATCTTTTTTTTTCCCTCAAAACAAGAAGGGCATTGATTGGCCTGTAATGCTTGAATGGCTTACAGTGTTGCAATTTTCTTATTAAGAGAATCTCATGTCTAGGAACATCCACAGAGAGCCTTGGTGTTTTCAATCAGACTAGGAATGAGGAGCTCATCTGCTGTGCTTTTTGGTTCTCTGTCGTTCAGTTTTGAGGGGAGAAAAAAGCATACAGGGCTACGAAGACTGACAGAAATGAAATGAGGCTGCTTAGAGTTTGAGGCATTGCAAACTTCACCCATGCTTGTAATTTTAAGGACATTTTAACTTCCTTTGGTGTGGATTTAGTATACAGCTAGACACTGGGAGAGGCACAATATCTGGCACATGAAACATCTTTCAAGGACAGAAGAAGAAGGTGAGTTATATATGAGAGAACGTTCTTAAACAAAATGGGGACTACTATCAGATCTTTGGTCTGTAAGCTCTTGTAAGGTCGGCAACCTCATCTAATTTGGGGATTGCATTTGGCTTTTAATAGATGGTCACACAGTGTCAGGCCTGTCACTAATGCTTAAACTCTGTCTCAATTTCTTTGTCTGTAAATGAAACAGTTACACTAAATTGACTCTATAATCCTAGAATCTTCCATGATTCTTGAAATAAGAATCATACAAGACCATGAGCCACAGAGTGCCCAATCAGATATAATACAGATCCTATGTGGGTGAAAGACAAGTCTATGTATGAATAGTAAATGGGGAAATAAGCAACTGCAATGATTGAAAAGTCCTGTTAGAGGATGCAGAAACTGACCAGTCTTGAAGTTAGGCAGAGGGTGGATGGCCTAACAGAGAGGAAACAATGGGATCAGCATATTTCATCAAATGTATAATGTCATTGATTATAAGACACATTATTATTTTATGCATCACTAACGGGGAAAATGGTACCAATTGTGTGCTTTGTTACCTCTGATTTTTTTTTTTTTTTTTTTTTTTTTTTTTTTGCGTTACATGGACCTCTCACTGTTGTGGCCTCTCCCGTTGCGGAGCACAGGCTCCGGACGCACAGGCTCAACAGCCATGGCTCACGGGCCCAGCTGCTCCGCGGCATGTGGGATCTTCCCAGACCGGGGCACGAACCCGTGTCCCCTGCATCGGCAGGCGGACTCTCAACCACTGCGCCACCAGGGAAGCCCTACCTCTGATTTTTTAACTTTACATTTATTTAAAAAGCTCCTTTATAATCATTTGGCTGTAAAAGAAGACAGATTGTCAACAGGCACATGAAAAAGTGCTCAACATCTCTAATCATCAGGTAAATGTAAATCAGACCCACAATGAGCTATCACTTCACACCTGTTAGAATGGCTATGTGTTGGTGAGCATGTGGAGAAAAGGAAACACTTGTACACTCTTGGTGGCAATGTAAATTGGTACTGTCACTGTGGAAAGTATAGAGGTTCCTCAAAAAATTAAAAAGAGAACTACAATGTGATCTAGCAGTTCTACTAACTCGAAAAGATATCTTCACCCCCGTGTTCATTTCAGCATTATTTACAATAGCCAAGACATGGAAACAACCTAAGTGTCCATTGATGAATGAATAGAAAAAGAAAAAAGAATGTGTGTATGTATACTACATACACACACATATATGTATATATGTATGTATATATTTTTCAGCCATAAAAAGACAACATTGACATTTGTGACAACATGGATGGAGCTTGAGGGCATTATGCTAAGTGAAATAAGTCAGAGAAAGATAAAGTGGACAAAATAGGTGAAAGGGGTCAAAGGTACAAACTTCCAGTTGTAAAATACATAAGTCCCAGGGATGTAATATTCAGCACCACCATGGTGACTAGTTTACAATACTTTATTGTATATTTGAAAATTACTAAAAGAAGATCTTAAAACTTCTTATTGTAGTGATCATTTTGCAATATACACATATATCAAATCATTATGTTGTACACCTGAAACTAATATAATGTTATATGTCAATTATATGTCAATATTTTTAAAAGGCTCCATTATACTCATTTGCATATAAAAGACCACATGAACAGCTATGACCCTATGACCAAGTTTACCGAAACAGAGTTAATGACAATTGCACCCTAACTGCCACCTGGCTAACAGAGATGATAGTATACTATTGAATGAAAGGCAGCCAATTTTCAGAGATGTTAAAATGTGGCAAAATAAATATGCATCTAAAACATCAGCAAAATGTAGTAGCATTCATTTTATGGGTGAGAGTATGGGAAGAAGTTCAGCAACCAGCATGGTAAATGTGTGTGTGGATGTGTGGACATTGTTTGGGGGAAAAGTCACAAGGCCCAGAACTGAAAAAGCTGGGGGCAGGACATGTAAAAGGAGATGTAACACTAAGAACCATGGCAGATCCAAATAAGTTCTTTTGAAAGGTATATCTGTATGGATCTAAAAAAAATTCCTAATGAACTGTTCTAGTCAGAGAACTTGCCAGATGTGAAACTGGGTTCTGAAAGGCTCATTATAAACTAAATAACACCTCCAGTTAATAATTGAATATCAAATGACCCAGGTTTATACAAAAGTAGCATTCAATTACATGTTATATGCTTTCATCTTAGTTCTCAGGGAGAGAAATAAAGGACTTTATTAAATGCCCTCAGGTTCACAGAGTGAAGAAAAAAAAAAAGGACATTTCCCTCTGTTTTCTCACTGAAATGGCTATGATTCATTTTGAATTTCATTTAAATCTTCCAAGTGAAGGTACTTATACAAAATCTCCTCCAGAAAACAGCAAACTGCCTGCAAGAAAACTGAAAGAGAACAAGCCAAAAAGAGTATGACTCTTCTGGTTAGGAACAATATTTAAGATTCTTATTTCCCACCATCTTTACCAAACAGACCACTCTGCAGCAGTGACTGGGGAGTGGATTTCATTACTAAACCTAAGGTCACAGGTGGTTTTGCACTGAAGCATAATTAAATTATGCAGAAAGAATTAAAGTGGTTTAGCAAATAAGGCCTCCTTATTCAGGCTGAATAGGACAGATAGAATGCAGTGCCATGTTCAGGCTACAACAAGGCAGTAGTTGGGCCCAGAGAAATTAATCTGGAGAGCAATCACTTGATGATCCCTGACTATGAATACTTAGTTGAAATTATTCCTCAGTCACCCTGGGATGAGAAAAGCAATTACTCATAATTAACAGTTCACTTTTTTTGTAGGAATATTTATGCAGGGCACGGAGAGGGTGTCATAAGAGAAAACCCCTCTTGTTTAGGGAAAAATTGATATGTGTGCTTGGGATGAACATGAAGATCAAAAGCTATTAAAGAGAAAAGAAACTTATTAAGGATGAAGACGTCTACTTAATTGTATATTTCCATGTGTGAATTTTGGCTTTTGGGGTGATGAAGAGTACCACTGCTGGGAAATAAGTAGCAGAGTGGTGAGAAAGCTTTTCTCACTTTGAGAGCAATCAGTTCTCTTCAGCTAGTTTTTGAGGAAAGACATGGATAAGCACATTTGATACTGACTTGTTCCCCAAAGAACAAGAAAATCTAAATATACAGAGAATCCTATGCCCTCAGTTTTCAAAAAAAACAAAAAACAAAACACACACACACACAAAAGACAAAAATACCTATAAATATATCCCCAGTTCAGTCCTGATCTGTCATTTAAACGACTACTACATTACCCCAGTTAGATACTTGTCCAGTCAAGGAATTAAGATTTTCAAAGTTACCACCTAAAGCTGAACATTGTTTTTTCTAGACAATGCCTTCAGAATATATTATGCAATATTGATTTATAATAATATTTTATATGCATTGTCTGTACATGTGGAGTGTGTGTGTGTGTGTATGTGTGTGTAGTATAACTGTCGAATAAATCCATGAGCAACTGGGAAAGACCAGGTGTTGACTTACTGGATAGGAAAATATAATAATTTTTTACTAGTGTACCAGAAATACTTGAATATAAGGATTTGTATGATTATTTACCAAGCAGATCTTTTGAAAGATTCAGGCCACCAATTGGATTAGTTAGATTGAACAATTCTAAATTTTTCAGTAGAGATAAATTATACTACTGCTTAAATTATACTTACTAGCTTAACTGCTACTCAGAAACAGAGCTTAACATAGCTATTAATTAGTTAGTTAATTAATTTTTTTAAATACATGTTGTTCTGGTACAGTACAAAGGATTCAGGGTATGTAAGTACAAACTCAAATTTTTAATACTGTTTAATTGCCTCCCATTTAACTCAAATACCTTATTTCAGGTCCTCATCCAGTAGGTGATGAAAGGTAGATTTTGGGTAACACAATTAGATTAAACTAATCTACTTACACATTAATGGCTGATAATAATTTACCTATGCAAGAAATATGTAAAATTTAAGGTGGATTCATATTAACCTAAATAGATGTGTTAAGCAAATCAATATCTATAGGTAATAGTTTGAAAATATTCAAGAGGCACAGGTATATTTTGGAATTGAAAACTATTTTTTTTTAAATAGATCTTTATTGGGGTATAACTGCTTCACAATACTATGTTAGTTTCTGTTGTAAAACAAAGTCAATCAGCCATATGCATACATATATCCCCATATCCCCTCCGCCTTGAGCCTCCCTCCTCAGCCTACCTCCCACCTGTCTAGGTCGTTGCAAAGCGGGAGCTGATCTCCCTGTGCTATGCTGCTGCTTCCCACTAGCTATTTTATGGAATCTAAAAAAAAAAAAAAAAAAAAAAAAATGATACTGATGAACGTAGTGGCAGGAATAAAGACGTAGACATGAAAACTATTCTTAACATAGTCCATCCTCTGCCTTCTTGGCCAGCTTTCTTTACCTATTATTACTTTTCCCAGCTTCTTTCTCTATATACATATATTTAGAGTATTTTTTGTTTCTTTTTTATAAAAATACTACATGTGTGTTTGTACATCTGCGTGCACATTCTATCTAAGTAGCTGGAGAGAATTAATCATGAGTTGAGAAGGACATCCTTTCCAAGAGTGGATCTCATACTGACATACCCTATATTGTCAGGATTATAAATAAACGCAAGCTACTTCCCAGTTTGCCTGAGACAGACCCTGTTCACGTCTGTTGCCCCAGTTTCCAGTCCAGTTTAGCATTTGCCCCTTTTTTCATTTGAAAACATGATTCAAGTCACTTTCTTTCGGAAGACTATCGAGAACTGGGTCTGGGTAGTGACAGGTCTCCAGACATGCTGCCCCTTCCTTCCTTGACATCGTGTTTTCTCCCCTTTGGTCTTTATCCATCCTATTCCTGCATCGTCCATCTGCTGGGTTCTGCAGGTGGCCATACAGCGACCCCAGCCGCGGTAACGCCCCGCGGCGCGCCGTCACGCTACGTAGCCGCCTTCGCTGCAGGCGTGCCCCTCCCATCGCGGCTCCTGCTGTTTCCGGACGCGCTGAGGCGGAGGTGCTGTCGCCGTCGAGGGAGGCGACGGAAGCTTGGTGTGGGGAAGAAACACACGTATTGGAATTGGTGTCAGAATCCTAGCTGGTGAGCAGATTTGTATCATTATTAACAGTTGCACTTCGATAAGCCGCGATGAGTTTGGTCGACCTCCAGTTTAGATTTTTCATCTAGCGCTGTGTGAAGTGCATTCACAGGAAACGAAGCTCCTACTTGAACATGTGGTAAAATGTGAAAGATGAACAGAGGTGACTTATATCTCTTTCTCCCGACCCTTTCCAGTCACATATGTGTGCACACATAAGTGTATCCTCCACTTCTTTTTCAGGGAACAAATACAGTGTGTTTGTTAATTAAAGTAAGTGCCTTTGAAACAAGGGGCCAGTGACATGAGTGTTGCCTGCTCCCCTCTAGTCGCCAGGTGCTTGGTTTAGCCGCCAAAATTGCCTTAAACGGTGCACCGTAACCTTTAGCTGTGAGCAGGACATCAGTCTCCCCATGAGCACTTTTAATGGGATTCAGGAAATTAGAGGATAGCTTTACATTAAATATGTTTGAAAACATACTGGGTTGCCAGTAGCTCAGTCTTGGAGGGTCAGATTAGTAGGTCAATATTTTGCCAAATATATACACAGACAATACATTATGTTATCATTTATTGAACATGCACATACAAATAAGATGCAGGCATTTCTTAAGTATGAATTGCATTGTTTTCTTTCTAACTCTATTAAGTTAAATATTTACATTTCATTCCCAATTCCAGATTTTATTTATGATACCTTTAAAACAAGGTGAATAGACCCTGAGTTTGCCCATTAGAAATGCTGAAGAATTCAATAGTAAATTTGGAAAAACAAAACAAACATATTCCTGCCCTCCTTATTAACCCATTAACCTCTTCATGTGCCAGTTAAACAAAGCTACTTTCTTTGTTGTTGTTATTTTTTGTAAGTAGGCTTTAGTTTTTAGAGTAGTTTTTAGCTTCACAGAAAAATTGCACAGAAGGTATGGAGATTTTCTATATACTCCTCATCCCTACACATGCATAGCCTCCCTCGTAATCAACATCCACTACCAGAGTGGAAACCACTATTTTTAATCTATGATTTAAGATACATTTAGTCTAACTGTGTGTTAAGAGTAGAACTTTTGTACTTTTTTTTTTCCTTTTCCATTAAAAGCTTCTTAGCTGACTTTCTCCCCACTCTCCCTTAGAGCTTAGCTAGCAAGTTGGTTTAGAGCAAAGGATTGGTGAGCAAGGCTTATTCTAGCTTTCTTTGTTGGCAGAGTGTTTATACTGCCGAAGGCATCCCACCCTCTGCTAACTATTGATTTTAATGGATTTTGTTGGCCATTCCTAGTCCATCTGTCTGCAATAAAACAAAGATCCCTTAAACCCCTATAGGAATTTCAGAGCTATGAAAACTCAGAAAATGCCACCTGGGAGATTACTTTACCTCCCTTTTGGCAAAGATTAAAGTGTTCTTACAGGATTGATTTGTGCTCATCTAAGATTTTGAACAGCTACTTTTCTCACAACTCTTTTAAAAAATTTCCTTTCCAGTGAAATACCCCCTTTCATGAACCCAAAGATGCTGGGATAATGATATTTGAATACATGGACTAATGACATCTTTCTAATGAGAATTGTTGTAGTAGAACCAAATTTACCTTCAAAAACTCTGAGACAACAGCCTTGTACCTCTTCTTCACTTGCTCTGAAAGGGCATTTCCCTTTTTACCCTCTATTCATTTAACAGCCTCCAATAAGTACATACTTATTGTTTTCCTTCTATATGTCATTTCACTAGGAAACCAAAAGAGAATAGAAGGATGTTAATTCTGTGGATTCTTAGGCTAAAGTCAAATCTTGTTCCTCATTTCTTAACCCAGGTTGTAATTCCACAATGTTTCTGCCCTCAAATCTTGGAAGATAGCGGGGGATATTTTCTTCTGAATTACCATGGAAACCTCCAAAAGTCTTTGGGCAGATTATCCCAGGGCAAAAACAGTGGGAACCTGAAAGTTTAGTAACAGGTGTAAATAAATTTCGGTTCTTCTCTAGAGACTGAAACTCTGAAAACAACTCCAGGTTCTCTCACTTGCCTCTTTAATACTTGCTTCTTACAGCTCAGTGGGAGCAAAGTCGACTCCTGGCTCCAGAGCTGCAGGCTTTCAGTTTCCAGAAAACTTGTGGATTTAAGCTCAAGGAAAACAAATGCCAGGATGCTGTAGCCACCATGATTTATATCTCTATTCATTATTGATAATATTTTTCTTCTCTATCGTAAATGCCTAGAAACTGTCACATGCAATCTAAGGAATGTTATTGCCCAAACAACAAAGGGAATAGAGAGACTTAATGCATTTTATTATTTTATAGAGGCAAACTAAAGTAAGTACCATGCATCATAAATAGAACCATATTTTTAAAAAGCCAAGTAGCGGGTGCTAACAAAAATGAAAGCTTTCTTATTTCACTCAATCCCCTGCAGAGAAAGAAAAAGGAAGCATTGAAGCTGAGGGGTTTGGCTGAGCCAGGAATCATGCACACTTGTTTAGGTACTGCTTTTCAGCCTTCCTTTCTAAGGTCAAGAGGGAAACATGCCTGTATGGGATAACTGAGACCTTCCTAACTGTCTGGAGGATTACATCAACCGATAGAAGATGAGTAGAAGAGGTGCTTGGGGCCGGATATCTTCAACACGAAATGTCTGTTGCTTTTCCTGGCAGAGCCTGTCCCCAGCCAGGTAACCTCGCAGCTCACTTTACCAAAGCAGCCACTGTCTGTGACTGTTGCCGTTAGAAACACTTCCAAGTTCCAGACAGGGATTGCCCTTCTAGCTGCTGATCAGAGAAGGAGTAATTAGGCTGCAGAGAAGACACTGGCTTCCTTCTGGAGGGAATTTCCAGTTGCCCTACTGTTATGACACACAAGAGATATTCTGTCCTCCATATGGAATGAAGAAGCAAAGACAGTCAAACCAGTCTGATTTAGGACTGTGAACCAGGATTCCTATGGAGATTTCAAAAGAACAGGGTCAAGACTTTAGTTTGAAGTAATTTAGCATTGCTTTTTCTTCAGCTGCAGATTTCCCTCGGGTTCCTCTTTAATGTTAGGGCTAAACTCTTTAATGTTTAATGTCTATGGGGTTGTACTCATAAAAGAAAAAGACACAGATGTTTCTCTTAATGCCCTGAATACAGAGTTGACTGGTCAGCTCATCATATTCTGTATATTTAAAAACATGATGTAGTTTTTTTAAGGAAAAAAACTCCATTAATAGTTCACTGAATATTTTATGTTAATGATTTTCATGGGAGAATTCTCTGATTAGTGAAATAAGTTCATGTGTGTTGCTGCTGACTTGCAACCTAACGGGTAAAAAGGAGAAGTAGACAGTTGAAAGAAACTAAGGACAGGAAATACATCTGAGGAGGGAAAAAGTGGAATGCCGTATGTGTGATGAAACCACAGGGAGTTAATTTGGATTTCATATTGAAAAGATTTTCTTTTATCTTTTCCTAAGGGAGTACAATAGAACATATTTTCCACCAAAAATAAAACACAGAATGGATTGAATGGGACTGTGCATATACTTGTGTGTTGGAGGCTAGCATTGAGAAATAAAAGGGTGTATATAGGAATAAAATTTTAGTGTCTTCTTTATTGGAAACAGTGATAAATTTTGGAGGAAAAAATGAGATATTCTTTGGATTAATGAGCTCCATTTCCAGCTTTAAAAATGCAATTTCATATTTGGCCAGCAGAAGGTATGCTGCACAAAGGGCTGAATTACAAACTAGCCTGGTATATGGGTCCATAAATCAGTTTGGGTAGTAGGTTGAGTTATGTTCTTAATCATGGAAGGATACTTTCACTTGAAACTATTCTTTCTCATATTTCTAGTAGTCTCTCTTATTTATGGGCATGCTGGAATCTGGCCAAAGCTTTCCCCTAGGTAAAATGACAACAGCTTAATTAGGAATGTTTGGTCTGTGGCATGAGTTGCCAAAGAGCGGTCCCATTGTTCTAAGACACAGACATCCATCATCAGCCTGCTCCCAATGCCCATAGCATAGTGGTAGAAGCACAGGGCTGGAAGACATCTGAATCATTTTTTGGATTCCAGCGCTGTCTCGTTATATTTAAAAAAAAGCAAATCATACTCTCTCTGGAGCTCAGCCATATCACCTTTCAAGTGGCTATCCCGATTCCTAGTAGAACTGTGAAAATTAAATAAATTTAAATCAAAGAAATAACTCCCCCCCCAAAAAAGGCAGGGGATAAACAAATGTAAGGTAATGTAGATAGTATTCTTGTCTGGAGCAAAGTATTATAATTCTCAGATGAGTAAAATAGATGTTATATTATGATTTTAGCTATTAATTCCTTAGCAATATAATAGAAAATGTGAATCTCTTGTAGGCTTGCAGCCTACTCATCTTAAAAGCCACAGAGAATGCATGTTATGTGCTCAACAAATATTTGTGAATGCAAAGGAGAAGACTTCACAGCAAAATAAAAACAAGCAAAAAAGCTAACTAGAAATCTGTACTCTGAGAGTACTACGGAATACCCATAAGAGGTGCATAGGAGAGGAAAACTTCCCTTTGAGTATCTGGACATTGCATTATAGCTTATAAGAAAATGAGCAAGGATCTAAGAAAAATCTCAGTACGTTATTTCCAACATCCTAGGTGTAAAGGAACAGAAAACTGTTTCTCGTTTGTTATATATCTTCTAAGAATTTCTTTGGACTTTAAAGGAAACTTAAAATGGTGTGTGTGTGTGTGTGTGTGTGTGTCTCTCCTGTGTAGGATTGTGTGTGTGTTGTCAGAGGCGGGAAGAGTTCACAATTCAGGGCAAGCGTGAGAAAGTGCTGGTCTGCATCAAATTGTAGTGCTTCCAGAAATAAGGAGAATTTGAACTTTCTGAAACCCACACTACACTACACATCTTATGACAAAATATTTTGTTATTATGAAGATTGGCACTTGTCAAACTTTATTCAAAAGTGTTTTAATCTTCAGGCTTGCCACTCTTGTCAAATCCTTTAGAAATGCAAAGCAAATCTTTCTTAAGGAAGACCTAGGCAAATATGAAGACCTACTCTGCTGCCACTAGGTAAGAATGTTGAATTTTGAAAGAGCTGTCAAATCATGCCCTGAGTCACAATAGAAAATGTGATCAGAAACGTTAAGATATGTTTTAGATTAAGAACACCAACCCCTTATTAGTAGTGTTGTCAAATCTGGTACCACTTACTGGGATGTCAATAGCTAATGAAATGCAGGTGGTATTTTGTTGAATCTAAAACATTTGAAAGATTAAAAAAAAGTAAAAGAAGGATGCCACTTCTGCTGTTCCTCACTGATTTCTGTTGTTCATTGTTTTCAAAGATTAAATGGCTGGTCACTCTTAACCTTTCTCAAGGAATCTTTTTTTTTTAAGTGATAGCCTTAAGTGTTCTTTATCTTTTTCAGGCTTGTTATTTTCAAATAGGTTAAGACTCACAAAAAGTTGCACAAATAGTACAGAGAATTCCCATGTACTGTTCACCCATCTTTCCTCAATGATAACATCTTACATAAACATAATACATTGTCAAAACCAGGAAATTGACATTGGTAAAATTATATTAACTCAAATACAGACCTTATTCAGATTTCACTAGGTTTTCTATGCACTTTTTTTTTTTCTCTCCCTTCTGGGAATCTTTAAGTTACCTAAATCTCTAACTGGTTATCAATAATAAATATTATGTGATACAGAAACAAATCATTGACCAGCAGTGACACTTAAAATGAACAATACTAAAGCATAAGTCCCATCTGTTTTCACTTACTTCAGAAGGTTCCTGTCTTTAGCCTACTTAATCATTCCTACCCGCTTCCCTCTTCAGACCTCCCTCCCAAGAACAGTATTCAGATAGCAACTGCCTAAAACAAGATTTGACATTTTTGAGTGTTTTATCTTTGATAAGCTCAAGGGGGTCATTTCTGTATATTCTACAGACGCTTTGAGACATTAATACTGACAAATTAAAGAAATGAACACAATTTGTAAATCTAAGAGCTTGTCAGGGATAGAGGACGTTTATTTCTACCTGTTGAACACCTGGGTTCAGCTTGCTAAGAAACACTGAGCACCATTGTTTGGAATAGAAAAGTCAGTCTAAAGGAGACTCTCCTACTTCTAAATAGGCACCAAGGCAATACTTTGCACACTTGAAGATGATATACTTTATGTGTCATATTTAAAAAATAGAAAAAGAGATCATGGCCATTGTGACCATTAAATACATCATACGTGTTCTTGTGGTTGAATTGTTAAGCATCATTGCAATTTAGTATATCATCAAGAAGGATTAAAAAAGGTTTACGGAAAAGGATAATAGGCTACACAGACATCAGTGGGTAGGTGAGAAAATCATGACCATTGTGCACAAATGGAGGAAAAATTGACCTACTTAACTAAAATTATATAAGCTAGATTGATAGTTTATTAAACAAAAGATGGCCAACTTATGGCCATTTCTCTAAAATTCTTCGATGGAAAAACATAAAACCAGGGCCACTTTTTATAAACCATCTGCCTAGTGACTTAGACAAAAACAAGGAAGTCCATATGATGAACACCTAAATGTTTTTTAAACTCCTCGAACACTACAGCACTTTTTTGGGAGACATATAATCTCCTTTACCTACCACCGATGTACCCAACTAATAGAGGAAAATTAAAAGAGATGTAATAAATCGCTTTACTTTCTCAACCGTGCGTTCTCTGAGTTCTCAAGTTCAGACCAGACTAATTAATAGCATCTGTTTTCACTTCATTCTTTCTGCCATAAATGAAGGCGGATGCTATTGGGCTCTGGCAAGCCTGAGTGGGTAATGGCTGCTGGGGAAGGGCAACATGAAGTGAGTGGACCCACAAGGTTAGACTTATGAGTATGGGACACTTAAGTTGTTTTAAGACTACACACTGGAAGGAGCTTCCAAGTTACAAAGGATAATGTATAGCTTTGTAGAGAGATTTTTTTGCCTACATTATGGTTTTATTTTCTTTTTTGCCCTAAATACTATTTCTGATAAGGTTGTATGAAAATATCCCAGACATTAAGGACATTGAAATAGAAGAGTGATTGGGCATCTTAACAGTGAAAGGAAATATACAGAGCACTGTTACCTCACTGGGCCTCTGTTTCTTGTGGGAACTTTGGAGTCTGCAAAGATGCAGAAGGATAGGCCTTCTATCACCTCACATGTGCTCTCACAGAAGTTTATCCAGCTACTTTTATTGGACTATAAATATGGGGGGGTGCAATTTCTGGGATCAAGAGGTCATGTATTTCAAACTATAGAATTCAATTGTGAAATAGAAAGTTGTCGAATATTATCTGAAATCTAATGATTAGCAACTGGAAATCATTTTTGGATAGGACAGCTATGGCTGTGATAGCCTTTAGATTTGTGCTTGTGAAAATTAATGTATGTAGGTTCCTTTTATGAAGATATATTTATCCGTTTTTAGTCATTAAGTTAATGATAGTTAACATATTAACTTAAAATAGTTAAAAATCAGAAACTGGAAATAAACAATTCTTTATATGCCAGAGTTTGCAGTCTGGGTTTAGATAGGCAAGAAAACATGCAGAATTCAGTAAAAATGGTAATACAGGATGCCTTGAGAGCACATAGACAGGTTCCTGAACCCCAGAGGGAGAGAAAGGGACGCAGGGCCTTCCCAAGTTTCTGATATTCTGATGTTCATCACATGCACATGAAATGAAACCCACCCTCAAATCTTTGTTTATAATTTTCTCTCTTGTCTGATCTCAGAGCAGTTGTTGTCTGTAGCTTTCATGGAGCATTTGCATTATGCTATCTTTTCATGTGTATTATTCTCTCATCCTTGTTACATGGCGAGCTCTTTGAAGGCAGAAACCTGCTTCCCAGGCCTCACAGGCTGTGAGTACAAATGGGGTCATGCTAGCAACAAATTTCACAGTGCCCCAACTGTGTAGTAGCAGAGAACCTGGTACATAACTAAAATTCTTAAATGGTGAGTTCTGAATGTCCTTGGAGATTTTTTGATGAAAATTCACTTACAGTTCTCTCATGTTATCCCCTACACACCCACCCTCTGTCAGCATTTTGCCCCCTGCTGCACCAGCTCTGCAGTATCCTTCCACTACTGCTGGTACCTGCCTGCCAATGACACACCAACGCCAAGGAGGCTGCCTCTTAACATTGCCCACACCGCAGGCATCCTGCTCTCAGGTTTCCCTCTGCTCCTTGAGCACTGATGCTGATGCCATTATGGTCCATGTGTCTCTGAGTCTCAAGTGAAACAGCTCTGCACCTTTGCATCCACTATCTTCACATGCTTAGTGCTTGAGGCAGAGCCTGGAGACTTGTACCATACTTTCTTCTTCCACTCCCTGTCTATTCCTCAAAATCATAACCACTGCTGAATCTAGCAGCTCTCCTCCCTCCTGTGAATCAGTTCATGCAAATTGCCAGCTGAGGGCCACTCTATGCACTGCTTTGTTAGGCACACTCCTTAGGCTCTGCCTGCATGCCTACTACATTACCATCACTGCTCAGGGTTGTCTATGAATAATCCACTCCCAATCAAGAGAAATGTTTATTAATTGATTCATAACCACGTCCACTATGAGGTGACACCACCTAATATCAGGCAGTTGGAAAAAAACCCACTTTTTCCTGTTCTGGAAACCAAAGCAAATATATGTGGCATGAAGAAAAAAAATGCAACCCACAGTGCCACAAGACTGACGATATGACAGTAGTATGTGTCTGCCCAACTGCCACCCCCACAAATTAATTTTTCATTTTATCTATGGATTTACTGTCACACTTTAGCTGGTAGTACAGTTATGACTGAATTGAGATTCATTTATACTCATTACTCATGCTACAATATAATAAATATTTTTATCACCAAAGTTTTCTTGCATATATTATTAGAAATCACAGAATTTGTCTCATAGTTGATTATATGGAATCAAAAGAAGTAATATTCTTTACAGGGTACCTGAAGGAGGTTCACATAAAATCCATATGAATGTATTAAATGCTGTCAAACATGCACACACACACATACACACACACACGTTCAGTCTCTAGTGCTTTACAAGTGAAAACGGTTCCACTGCTTGCTTTAGAGTCTATCTCGAAGTTTCCCTAAAATGACTTAACTATCCTTCATTAAAACATTTCCATGAGTTGTTGATATTGATTGAAATGAGAAGCAGAATATTGGCCCCCATTTACTGAGAAATTTGGCATTTGTACATGAGTGTGTGGAATATAATGTCATAGTATAAAGATAAGGATAATGCTTAAAGTAATGTATGAGAATTCTTATACAATATCCATGCAAGTAGATTAATATTAACGGAGAAGGTGACAGGTTAAATAACTGATTTTTTTTTTCCTCATGGTGATGTCATTTCTGTCGTTTCTGTGTCATCCCTTGGGCCAACACAAGTTTAAGTGGTCAAGCTCAGAATCAAGTGATGGAGAAGTATACTCTGCCTGAGATAATTCCTTGGCAAATGTATGGAACAAGGGAAGAATGAAGAATTTGAACCAATAGATCAGTCAGTCACATCACCATTTCCTGTCATGTTTCTATTTCTAGCCTGCTCTTTTGTTGAACAAGCGTGATTAGAAAACTCCGTGTTTGATTTAAAGTCATACTTAAGAATGAGGAAAAATACCTATTGTAATGGTTCTCTGAGGGTAATATAAGGTCCACTGATGGGCTATATGGAGCCTCTTGAAAAACTGCAAACACATCCACCATCTCAAATCTTTTTTTTTTCAAGTGTTACTGGAGTGTGACTGCAACTCTATAAACTTTTAGTTTTGAGTAACATTAAGAGAGCACATATTGGCAAGCCATCAAGTGGGTTCTTAAAGGTTACTAAAAGGAAGTCTTCTGAAACACTGTGGAGCATGGTTGATGTTTTAAGTTCAATGCTAAAAGTCTGACTATCATACCGTATTAGCCTTGTGAAGCTCCAAACACACAAAGGGAAAATAAGAATCCCCACCATTTGGGGCACGAATGCTTTGATATCAATACTGTTTTGAACTGAAAATGGTTTTAAATTGCTGCTTTCCTTTTCAGTTATAAATAAGTGTTGATGTATCTCAATCATCTTTAAGTTTATTGTATGCTTACCATTGGTAAAACTTATTTGTAGCAATAGTATTTTATATTTTAGACTTTTTTAAAACTCTGTTTTAAGGTACATAGATATCATGGTTCAAATAATGATCACGTATAACTTTGTTTTTATCGTAATTCTGCTCACACACAGACATGCCACAGACACACACACATACCCCTGGAAGATAAGGTACAAAATGACAATTTTCATGATAGAGTAACTTTTCTGATGGAAAGTAGGAGTGGACTGATTAGAATAGGGTGCCATAGAATTGTCTGTGCAGCCTAATGGGATTAGTTTCAGGGCTATTAATCTAAGTCAAAGTATATCATATAATTAGGACTAAATCAGGGAAGGTTGTATTGAATAAATGAATCTCAATATCTGAAACTGCCTTTATTTCTCTCTACAAAGTGGCCCTCATTTGACCTCTCCAGTCTCAGGTACTATAGGGAGCATTCCTGATTATGTGTTTAATATTCCAGTAACCTCGTAGTATGTAGCATTAGAGGGTATTATTTATCCAATTCCTAAATTATTAGTGAGAATCCAATCA
Source organism: Mesoplodon bidens (assembly GCF_964165515.1). Lineage (NCBI taxonomy): Eukaryota > Metazoa > Chordata > Mammalia > Artiodactyla > Ziphiidae > Mesoplodon > Mesoplodon bidens. The sequence continues at coordinate 158,270,777 of NC_138178.1, forward strand.
TTTGGTCAATTGTCCAGATGTTCCTAACCACACAGATGCTTCTGAACCTATAGATGTTTGATATAAGTGGTTGAATTTTTCACTTTTGATCCAGATGTTTTGGTGCTGATTAGTTGTCATTGTTATTATGAATCTGATTTTTCCAAGTGCTGTGGTATGTATATTGGGAAATCATATGTCTTCTCTCTTCTCCTTCTTTTACTTCAATAGTAGGACACCCACAAAGATTTAAAAGGATAAACTGAGATTTGTAGTTTCTTGACAAAGGCAAAGAATGATGCTAACAATATATAATAGCTTGGATATTTATTTATCTTTACATTTTATTACTAGATACTACATAGTATATTTTGAACTGACTTGGTAAAGAATTACTTTGAGTTTCTACCTTAATTCAAGTCTTTCAAAACTTGTGTGGACTGGTAAGTTACAAGCATAAGATTTGCTATGTTGAAGTCTCAGAGCATTAAATTATTTATTAGAGTAAGTGGGTATAATGAAAAAAAAGAAGTCCCAGGCTTTGGAGTTAAGGAGTAGTTGTTCAAATATCAGTTGTAGAATTGTGTATTGTATAATGTGGGCAAGTCACTTAGCTTTGGTAAAACATAGTTTCCTCACAAATGACATGGGAAAAGGCTCACCAGTACAAAAGGGCAAATTTTTTTTTTTTCACAAATGTGCTGAATTACTAGTAAAAACTAGTTTACAACTGGAGGGAGTTTAAACAAAAGGTTAACATTGGACTCTATCTTTTTGTAACAGAAATATCTTAAAAATTCCTTTTATGTGAAAAAAAGATTTGATATTAATTTTCAACTATTTAATGTTTTGCATAGTGAGGAACTACTGTACAGTAGGTCATGAGGGACAAGTTATGTTGATTGTGTCAGTGTTTTTGAATTTTGCTTTCTGAAGTTTCACAAACAGTACAACTAAAAGTAAAAATAATCCCACCATTATTTTAAAAGAGTGCTGAGATACTGTAGTGATTGATACCATATCATTGTAATTGATGAAATGATTTTAATCAACTGACAAACTTATAACTGGTTACTAATGAGTTAATGAAGTTAATCAAGTCGACCCAGCCTTTGTGTTCTTAATAATATTTTTATAACTATATATAAACACTCATACATGCATATACACAAATGCATCTACAAATACATATAAATAGTATTTATGAAATAGAAGTACATATATTTATTATATGTCTGTTTTCCTTCAATAATTTATTCATTCAGCTGATGTATCCAGTGAATTGTGACTTTACTCTGTTTTCCTAGAGTATGATTCTTCTTTCAGTTATTTAGTGCCATGTAACAACACACTCCAAAACTTACTGATTTAAGAAACAACTGTTTTATTTGTTCATGATTATTCAAGCTGACCTAGGCTTCTGCTTTATTTTGCTTTATCTTTGATGGTAAGACAGGGGAACATATATGCATGGACACTTCCACTCAAATGTTTGGTTGAGAGTAGGGTATGGGGAGACTGGAGACATAGCACTCAGTAATTCACAGAAATTCTGAAATCTACCCAAGTATATGGCACCATCCCCCATCCTCTCTTCTGGAATGGGGGATGTAAGTTGTTTGGGACCCATTTCTGTTCCACTTCACCTAAGAGTGATTCACTTCTTGGCTTGATTTTGAAATCTGGACCTTTGACTCTTAATGATTAATTTTCCATAAGAAATGGTTAATGTTTGCATCTGGGTAGTTTTCTCAAGTTAATGTTTGCATGTGAGGTAGTTTCCTCACATTAGAAGTTTTGGAATCCAGAGGCTCATTTGTGTTTTGTGCTATCTGTCCCTTTTAGACCAAGCTATTCTAATTCCTTTAAAAACTTTGAGGACCTTTTAAGATTTAAATTGCAATTCACTTCATTAGACAAAAGCCATGCCCACAAATCTCTCTAAGATAGGCCCAACTCCACCTGGACCTAGAGTCAGGAGGCCATGTAACAATATAATTAGAATTTCCAGAAGTTTTCTAGGTGAGAGTGTCTATGAGGCATGCTTTTAAGACCATTAGAAGTCTCTTTTGCTCTCTAAAGCGTCTGAGAAGCTCTGCTATAAGTCCTTTTGAAGTCTTTACAAAAGTCTTATAGTCACATCTTTGACTTGATTTTACTCCTAAGTCCACATTTGGTATTTGTCTTGAACTTGATTTTTGCCCTGGAGCCATTTCTATTTTGAGAACCTTTTGCTAGATGCAGATGCTATGAATTAAAAGTTTTTGTTTTCCAACCCAGCAAGTCCAGATTGGAAATGTTTCCTGTAGATTCTGTTGGAAAAGGAAACATTTCCTTCTTTAGTTTATTTCTACCTGTAATTTCTCATAAAAAAACAAAGAAGCCAGTAAGCACTTGCAGAATTCTCCCTAGAAATCCCCTTATCAAAATTCTTTAGCTTATTAGGAACATTTTCTAATTACCATAGGTGACAGTTTCTCTGATTATTCTTTCAGTAAATAATTCAGATCTCCTTTCTTTAGCCTCAAGTTAGGTTTCTTATTGCTTTCCCAGCCTCCAATAATACTCTCCTTGGAGTCATTTGTAGGGGGGCAGAATTTGCCACCCCAAAAGATGCCTTTGGGATAAGGATTATTTTAGGCTGGTTATTTTTAAAGAAAACACACACCTAGGAAGAGCTCTGAAAACCAAGCAGAAGTTACCCGTTTTTAAGAGACATTTACATGTCTAAGGAAAATTTTCATTTGTAAGGGTAACTTTCTTGCTGTTTAGGTGTACCTTGGAGATATTGCTGGTTTGGATCCAGACCACCACAATAAGGAAATACCACAATAAAAAAAAATGACTAACATGAATTTTTTGGCTTCCCAGTGCATATAAAAGTCATGTTTACATTATATTTTAGTCTATTAAGTGTGTAATGTATTATGTCTAAAAAAAAGTGTACATACCGTAATTGAAAAATGCTTGATTGCTAAAAAATGCTAACCATCTTCTGAGCCTTCAGTGAGTTATAATTGTTTTGCTGGTGAGGGTCTTGCCTTGATGCGGACGGCTGATGACTGATCAGAGCATGGTTGATGAAGATGGGGGTGGCTGTGGCAATTTCTTGAAATAAGACGACAGTGAAGTTTGCTGCATTGAGTGACTCTTCCTTTCGTGAACGATATCTCTGTAGCATGCAGTGCTGTTTGATAACATTTTGCCCACAGTAGCACTTCTTACAGAACTGAAGTCAATCTTCTCAAACCCTGCTGCTGTTTAATCAACTAAGTTTATATACTCTTCTAAATCCTTTGTTGTCATTTCTACAGTGTTCACAACCTCTTCATCAGAATAGATTCCATCTCAAGAAACTTTCTTTTCTCATCCATGAGAAGCAAATCCTCATCTGTTAAAGTTTTATCATGAGATTGAAGCAAAGCAGTCACATCTTCAGGCTCCAGTTCTAATCCTAGTTCACTTGCTATTTCCACTACATCTGCAGTTACTTCTCCATGGAAGTCTTGATACCTTCGAAGTCATCCATGAAAGTGAGAATCAGCTTCTTCCAAACACCTGTTAATGTCGATATTTTGACCTACCCATAAATCAGGAATATTCTTAATGGCATCTAGAATGATGGATCCTTTCCAGAAGGTCTCAACTTACTTTGCCCAGATCCATCAGAAGACCCCCTATCTGTGGCAGCTATACCCACATGAAATATATTTCTTAAATAATTAAACTTGAAATTCAAAATTACTCCTTGATCCATAGGATGCAGAATGGATGTTGTGTTAGCAGGCATGAAAACAGCATTAATCTCATATATCTCCATCAGAGCTCTTGAGTGACCAGGTGCATTGTCAGCAGTAATATTTTGAAAAATATCATTTTTTTCTGAGCAGTAGGTCTCAACAGTGGGCTTAAACTTTTCAGTAAACCAGATTGTCAATAGATGTGCTGTCATTCAGGCTTTATAGTTCCATTTATAAAGCATAGGTAGAGTAGATTTAGCATAATTCTTAAAAGCTCTAGGATTCTTAGAATGGTAAATGAACATTGACTTCAACTTAAAGTCACCAGCTTCATTAGCCCCCTAATAAGCAATCAACCTGTCCTTTGAGGCTCTGAAGCCATGCATTGACTTCTCCTCTCTAGCTATGAAAGCCCTAGATGGCATCTTCTTCCAGTAGAAGGCTGTTCTGTCTACATTGAAAATCTGTGGCTTAGTGTAGTCACTTTCATTAATTATCTTAGCTAGATCTGGATAACTTGCTATAGCTTCTCCATCAGCACTTGCTGCTTCACCTTGCACTTTATGTTATAGAGATGGCTTCTCTCCTTAAACCTCATGAACCAACCTCTGCTAGCTTCAAACTTTTCTTTTGTAGCTTCCTCACCTCTCTTAGCCTTCTTAGAATTGAAGAATTATTCTTTGGCTTAAGGGAATGTTGTGGCTGGTTTGATCTATCTAGAACACTAAAACTTTCTCCCTATTAGCAATAAGGCTATTTAACTTTCTTATCATACATGTGTTCACTGGAGTAGTAACTTTTAATTTCCTTCAACAACTTTTCCTTTGAATTAACAGCTAGGCTACTGTTTGGTTCAAGAGGCCTAGCTTTCAGCCTGTCTTGGCTTTTGACATGCCTTCTTCCCTTAGCTTAATAATTTCTAGCTTTTGATTTAAAGTGAGAGACATGTGACTCTTCCTATCACTTGAACACTTGAAGATTATAGCTTAATTTCAATATTGTCTTGTCTCAGAGAATAGGGAGACCTGAAGAGATGGAGGAGCATCCAGTTGGTGGAGCAGTCACAACACATACATCATTTATTAAGTTTGCCATCTTATATGGGTGCAGTTCCAGGTGCCCCAAAGCAATCACAATAGTAACATAAAAGATCAGTGATCATGGATCACCATAACAAATATAATAATATGAAAATGTTTGAAATATTGCAAGAATTACCAAAATGTGACACAAAGTCTCAAAGTGAGCAAATGCTTTTGGAAAATGACTCTGACAGACTTGCTCAAGGCAGGGTTGCCACAAAACTTCAATTTGTGAAAAAACGAATATCTGTGAAGCATACCTAAGGCAAGCACAACAAAATGACATATGCCTATACTGGGATTATGGTGGGGGGTGACCTTATCTCTAGAAACTTATCAGTGGAAAAGTCAGGGACTCACATCTGCATCACAACCTTACCCTTGTTTACTGTGCTTTTCCTGACAACCTTCCTTAACTGACTCCTCACCCCCACCATCGTCTTTTGTCTTTAGCTGAAAATGGTATTTAAGGTGTTAGCTTTGGCCATTTTGGCAATTTACTAAATTTTCCTGGGTCTCTCCACGTATATATTTTATTAAACTTTTGTTTGGTTTCCTCTTGTTATTCTGTCTCATGTCAATTTAATTCTTAGACCAACCAGAGGAACTTAGAAGGGTAGAAAATTTCTTCCTCCCTAGCACTTTCGGTCTTCTCCTTGGTTGCTCCCAAAGTCAGTGCCATAAGTTTTAGGTTTTGTTTTGACAACCCCCTACTGCCAGGTATCGATTTCATTTCAATTATATATTGGTACATATCTAACCACCCCCAAATCAGTGGTTTAAAATAACATCATTTTATTCACTCACAAATCTTCAATCAGGGCTCAGTCCAGCTAGACATTTCTTTTGATGTTCTTGTCAATGGGCTTGGTGTAGCTTCATTCAGCTGTCAGGATCCGGGTTCTGGGCTTACCTAGAGGGCTAGGATTGGCTAGGTCTCTGTCTTCCTCTCCCTCTCTCCTGTCCTACGCCCCCTGTTCCCCTCCCATTCTTCCCACGCCCCCCCCCGGAGTACATAGTTTCAGGAACTCTCCCTCTCCATGTGACCTCTCCATTTATTCTGGAGCAGAATAGCCATATTTCACACTTGGAGACTCAATGAGTCAGGACCTAAGAACACCACATGGAAGTGTTGGGAGGAAAACTAATTTTTTATCTACGTTTCTAAGTACTTGGCTGAGACCCCCCACTCCCACCACATAAGGACAAATTACAGGATAAAAATAAACACAAGTTTAATAACATGTATACTTCCTGTTTACATGGGAGAGACCCAGGAAAACTGAGTAAATCCCAGAAATGGCCCAAGCCATCCCCTTAAATACCATCTCCAGCTAAATATGAAAGATGTTGGGGTTGGGGGACACCAGTTATAGGAGGCTATCGTTGGGAAATACAAGGTAAACAAGTAAACAAGGGTGAGTTTGTTATGCAGATTTAGGTAATTTCCTTCTCCATTAATAAGTTTCTAGAGCTTTAGTGTCATCCTTCTCTTCTTGGTTCAGAGAGGGAGACACCCTTACAAATGGAGATTGCCCTTATAAATGTAAATGTCTCTTACTGTTGACAAAAAAAAAAAAATCAATCTAAGAAAGAAATGGAAAATTTTATTTGAGCCAAATTGAGGACTATAACCCAGGTTTTGCCTCTCAGAGAGCTCTGAAAACTGTTCCATTAGTTAGAGGTCAAAGCACAATTATATAAGTTTTAGAGACAGAGGGCTGTATATTAAATGAGGTATTATTGACAGGTTATACGGTAAGTTCCCTACATACGAACGACTTCCATTCTAAGAGCATGTTCATAAGTCCAATTTGTTTATAAGTCCAACAGTTAGCCTAGGTACCCACCTAACATAATCGGCTATATGGTACTATACTGTAATAGTTTTATAATACTTTTCACACAAATAATACATAAAAAACAAACAAATAATAAAACATTTTTAATCTTACAGTACAGTACCTTGAAAAGTATAGTAGTACAGTACAACAGCTGGCATACAGGATCTGGCGTTGAGTGAACATGCCAGAAGAGTTACTGACTGGAGGAGGGAGAGGAGGTGGGAGGTGGTAGAGCTGAAGGATCATCAGCAATAGGAGATGGAGAGCAAGCAAGCTGCAGTTGCACTCAACGCCTGATGCTGATGGAACGCATGTTCACATCTTTAAAAGTTTGCAACTTGAAGGTTCGTATGTAGGTGACTTACTGTACAATGTAGCGGGCAGTGGGTAATGGGGAGGTTTGGTCAATGCATAATGCAGATACACAATGTACAGTAGAGGGACAAGAGGAAGCTAAAGGATGGAGAAAAATTTTTATGTTTGACATTTTTTTTGTCTTCCCATAAAATGTGAATTTTATTTCACCCTTACAAAAGGGTAATTTCTACTTTTTTAAAATAACCAGTTTAAAATAATCCATATTCTGTTCCCTTTCAGATGCTTCCAGGCATTCTTTCAGCTTAGTCCTAGAAATGGCACAACATCACTTCTGCTACATTCCATGCTTAAAACAAGTCCCAGGATCAGTTCATATTCAGGAAGGATGTGAATCCAGGAGGCAAACTTCATTGTGGGCAACCCAGGTAAGAGAATGTCATATGTCTAAAGCAAAACCATTCTTTTTCCTCTGAGTTGGAGCCACTCTTCTAAAATCCTCTTCCTATATTTGGTGTGTTGTTAGTCGTAGAGAAATCTACGCTTTGATGGTTCTTTATATCCTCTCAGGGAACTTGAGGTGTTTGGACCACCGTAATCCAAGCATAGAAGAGTCTTGTGAAATGCCTTTCAAACTGTCAAAACAGAGCCGTTCAAGTCTAATTTACATGACAGTGAAAGCGGCTTGGGGAGTGGGTAACAACGAAGGACAAGAAAGATTAATTATCCTTTTAACATTTACATAGCTGAGAACTACAGCTGCTCAGACATCCCTCCTGAGTAAATATTGTTTTTTTCACCTGTAAGTATGTGTGTGGGGGTGGGATGAGGTGGGAGTAGTTAATATTGATTAGAGGGTAGAGGAGCAGAGCAGAAATGGAAAGAGAAAAAAGAGGGGTCCAAGAAGCCCAGAGTCCAAAGAACTCTTGTCTATACAAATGTTCTAATTTTGAGATACTAAAGCACTTGTGCAACTTTGTTTTAAGTTACAAAATTTCTTTTAATTAAACCAAAAATAAATTACTAATGTTTTAAGTATACTATTGATATACTTAATTTTAAGAATGATAGCAGAGATTGTAAAATTGTGTAGGACCTATTCACACTCCTACCTTCCTCCATATACCTCTCTGGTTCTCCCCACAGTTCCCCACAGCTTCAAGATTTTGGAGGAGCAGGGGTGAGGTCAAAATGAACTTGATAGTTTCTTAGTATCATGGCATACATGTGGTAGAAGTAATTGTAGTGTAGCAAAAAGTTTTTTCCTGGATAATTTAGATGCTAGTGCAAATACAGATATAGAAAGTCTTGATTATATAAGTTTGGGAACTATGATATTAGGAAAAGAAATTCCCTTCCAAACTTAGTCAAATGTCTTTTGGCCTAACTGAAGTATTAAACATATATTTAAATAATTATATGTTAAGTTTTAGAGGATATTACCAAGGATTTTATGGCTAATTCAATGTTCCTCTGATGTACAGATGCATATCTTAACTGGATGCTTCTGGTTTGGCCATTTACACGAGATTGGTGTGTGTCTGAAGGCCTTACCTTGGCTATACCTTTGAACAGTGTCATTCGTATTAGTTTCACAGAGCTATTGTGGTTTGGGGAACTGAATGTCTTAATTTATGGTTTGCAAAACAGGCTTTATTTTTTCCCACCTATGCTCTAATTGTTACATTTTACTGTTTCTTTTGGAGGTAGGTTTTACTTTATAAAATGAAAATTTAATGTTTCATATTGTGTCCATATTTGTATAGATTTCAAAATTATGTTAATTTGTGCCACTTATTATGTTGGTAAAGCTTAAATACACACTTATCAATGGAGTAGGGTTACCTAAGCTACTTTGTTTATAGAATCTTAAGGATAGGCATCCAGAAATTTTTGTAGGAAGGTATAAATGAAGAAGAGGGAAGATATTGTGAATTGGCCCCCAGACTTAAAAAAAAAAAAAAAAAAAAGGAAAACCTTTGCCAGATTTAAAGACATTATTTTGAGTCTTTCAGTATTTTAAATATCTTTTCAAATAAAGTTCTTGGAAAGTACCCAGTATTGTTGGATTTAATGTTTTATGCCATTACTGATTCTTGATATTCAAGAATTTTGAAGTTAGCACATTTTTCTTTTTTCCCCATCATTAACATTTCATTTGAAATGCATATCCTTTCTGAAAAACTTTATTTTTAGCATAAATGTTGTACATTTTATCGTAGTGTTTGGATTAAACCATTTGTGTTATTTAGCTTTCTTTTATTTGTTTGTATATTAATGTACCTTTTATTTTCCAGTATGCCTACTTTTTGTATTGTACAATAAATTTATTTTAAGCTGCAAAAAAAGGAATGATGGCAGATGGAAATGATAGAAACAATTTGAAAATATCAGATATTTCTTTTCCCAAATGATCTGACCTGTACCCTGTTATCAATAAATTTTTATTGGAATAAAGACAGACACACTCATTCACTTTTGTGTTTTCTATGGCTGCTTTCATGCTACAATGGCAGAGTTTTAGTATTTGTAACGCAACCATATGGCTCACAAAGTGAAAATATTTACAATCTGGCCTTTTACAGAAAAATGTTGCTGACCCCTAATCTAGTCAAAGTCCTTAAAGAGAAAGAGGTCACTTTCGAAAACCTCACTTATTGAACCATCTTCATACAGCTCAGTTGACTAAAACACAGCTCCATTTTTATATGATCTTGTTATCCAACAAAAAAGTATTTAGATGACAAACCAATCCAGGAAAGTGTACCTCTTTGGTATTTGGAAATTCAGTCTTTAATTCAATAAAACAAATAGAAAAAGACTTTCATAAATACTGTGGGTGATAGAATGTCCCAATTCATAATTTCATCTAGGAATCTTAAAAGAAGGTTATATTTTAGGCACATGGCCTTAAAACAGCTAATACTCAACTCCGTTTGTAACAGGGAAGAACAAAGTCTGACTCCATGTTGGGTTTGTTTCTTTTACTTTAATCTTTGCTCTCTGTTGCTTTTTGTTACTACAATCGCTAAAAGGATGTTGTCTATAGCTGTTGGCATACATAGTGGCCTCCCTTGGGGACCCCTGCCCCTCTGCCTAAATGTTAAACTAAAGTGCCTTTGTTCAGCTCACAGGGAAACATTCTGATCCTGCCCATCTGTGAATGGCTGCAAGAAAGAAGAAATTAACACATCCCCTCCTTGAGGTTGGCCAAACCAAGAGACGTTTTGCAAGACTTGTGGCCTTTTTACTTTACTTCCTCACCTCCTCCCCCTCTCTGTTCCATAAAAGAAACTAGCATTCAGACCTCAATAATATGGTACTCAGGACATTAGTCTGCCATCTTCTTGGACACCCAGCTTTCCAAATAAAGTCACTATTCCTTGCCTCAACACCTCGTCCTCCAATTTTTTGGCCTGTTGTGTGGTGAGCAGAGCAAGCTTGGACTCCGTAACACATTGGCAAATTAATAGAGTTCATTGAAAATCTGTTCAAAATCTAATTCTTACTTTCTTTTCTTTCTTTCTTTTCTTCCTTTCTTTCTTGGCTGCATTGGGTCTTCATTGCTGCACTCAGGCTTTCTCAAGTTGCGGTGAGTGGGGGCTACTCTTCATTGCAGAGCGTGGGCTTCTCATTGTGGTGGCTTCTCTTATTGTGGAGCATGGGTCTAGGCGCATGGACTTCAGTAGTTGTGGCTCTCAGGGTCTAGAGTGCAGGCTCAGTAGTTGTGGTGCATGGGCTTAGTTGCTCTGGGGCATGTGGAATCTTCCCGGACCAGGGCTCAAACACATGTCCCCTGCATTGGCAGGCAGATTCCCAACCACTGCGCCACCAGGGAAGTCCCCTAATTTCTTCTTTATTTTCCACCTTTAAACTGATAACTGACTTCCAATCATTAATAATTGAAACACCCAAAACACATATACAAATACCATGGATCTAAGAATAAGTACAAGAATAGTTTTTATCATCTTGCCAGTTTAAAAAAATATATACTTGTTAGCGAGACAAACTTGGGTCCGCTTGCCCATGCACAGTAAACCCAATCTACTGACAACAGGTTTGGTGAATACAGCATGTATTGCAGGGTGCCAAGCAAGCAGTCCAGGGCAGCTAGTGCCCCAAACACCTGAACTCCCCAGTGGGTTTCAGGAAAGCAGTTTTAAAGGCCAGGTGAAGGAAGGGCATCTCAGGGTTTATGATCAGCTGGTGCACAATTCTCTGATAGGTAGATGTTGAGGTAACAGGGTGGTGTTACAGGGGTTAACATTATCAACCCTTAGGTGCCAGTAGTCCTGGGAGCTATGTGCTCATCAAGTAGTTAATTTCCATTTGGTGGTGGTTTTAGCATCTGTAAAACAACTCAGGAAATGTGCATCAGATACTGTTATTTAGGTACTTCAGGGAATAGCTAAAGCAGAGGATATGGGGAGGGGTCTGTCCTGGGAAGGCCCCATAGGGTCCTGCTTCTTTACATACTAATGTTTTCAACAACCCCAATAATAAAAATAACAGCTGCCAATTAAGTCATTACATTTTGATCAGAATCATTAGTACAGGCAGAATTTTATAGATAGATCACCATTATTCAGCAGTAGAGAATAGACTTACATCAGCCAAAATGATTATCATTTATCTTGAGAAAACTTGACTAAAAAAAAATCTATGGTAATGACAACACTTTTTGAGAAGCTGCAGTGTGCTAAGCACTGTGCATGAAGGATATATTTTATTACTCCACTTTATAGATGAGATTTATGGATCATAAGAAATTAGACAAAAGTCAGAGAATTACTGCTAGATCTGAATTCAATATCTGTGCCCTTAACACCCAGTTTTGCTATCTTTGGAATTACGTGAAGAAAGGAATGAAGATACCTTGTCACAAAAGGGTATTCATGTTATGAGGAAATTAGAGTATTTGTTTTAGAACATAGATTCTAAGAGAGAAAGAACCTCAGTATGTTTATTTTTGCTTTCTCATAGCTTATTTTATTATACCTCCTACCAACAGGATGGTTGATAAGTGCTTGCAGAAGTGAGGGAGTCCCTTTGGTTTTATATTTAAAATTTGTATTACTCTACAACCTTTCAAGAATTCACATAAGCAGCGAGGCTGAAGGGGAGCAAAATTTGTCACCCCAAAATATGCCACTTTGGCATAAGGATTATTTTGAGCTAAAGGTAATCAAAACCCAGCAGATTCAGGAAAAGCTCTTTAACCTCCCCTTTAACTGCCAAAATGTACATTGGAAAGGGAGCCTGTACCAGGAATAGAGCTATTACCAGAGACACCTTTTTCCTATGAAACATAACTACAAAACAGGGCAACATTTATTTTCTAAACAGTTCTGCCTTCCTGTGAATGGCTTTCCTCTCCCTTGTATCCCTAGAACCCCACTCCTTTACTTAGCTCCAGATGTTATATAGCATTCAATTGCCTGGCTGCCTTTTGTGTCTTCTTATTTTTATGGGGCTCCCTTATGTATGTAATTTTCCGTGTTTTTCTCCTGTTAATCTGTCTTATGTCAGTTTAATTATTTGACCAGCCAAAGAACATAGAAGGGAAGAAGGGAAAATTTTTCCAACCCTACAAGGCATATTTTGAAAAGCTGTATTTTTTCTTTTTTTCATTTCAGATATTTCACAAAGTTATTCTGAAAACATATTAAGTTATTTAGCTATTGAACTTATTTTACAGGCATTGTGTAAGGATCATAGTTCATATGTCTTGTTCCTCGATCCTCATTAACCTGGGTGATAATTTATACCTGAAGTGACTGTCATCTCTCTTGTATTTCTGGACATTTTTCTGTGCAGCCTAAGGTTTATAACACCTCTTTGTAATAATTTTTTTCCTTTCATATATTGAATCACAAACTATGCGAGGGCTGAATACTGTCTGTATATGAATTGGAATAAAGTCTGACAATTCCGAGGCCAGACCCAAGGAGTTGTCTTTATCCTTAAAGTTGCAAAACCCACATCTGGAAAGGCTTCTCTTACCACTTGGTCTAAAAGACATTCATGGATGCACATTTTATGATTGTTTTATAAACCTGCTCCCAAAGCCCAAGGTTGCATCTACCTCTGCACTTTTCAATCAACTTCAACACATGTTCCTTTATCAAAATACATAATCCTTCACCTCAATCCTTCAGTTGTACTTCCTTCTAAATAAAATCCATGTCTCCAGATGGAGTGATGAGATCAGATGATTGAGTGTATGGGAGAGACTGCTAAGTACACACCAAAATGATTTACTCTTATGGACATGTAGCTAGATTACGTTTTCCAGAATCCCTGTGGGTAAGGGTGGCCATATGTAGAGTTCCAGCTAATGCAAAGTGAGTGGAAGAATGTATGCCAATTCAAGGCCTGGTTTATAAACACCTTCGTGTGTGATCTCTCTTCTGTCCAGAGGCTCTGGCTATTTGGCAACATCTGGGAAACCTAGGAAGGTGCATGATGACAGTGGCAGAACTTCTGGCAGCTTGGGATACTGAATGATTGCAACTGCATGGAACAGGAGAACACCATGCTTCTGAACGGATTTAACATGAGTGAGGAATAAACTTCTATGTATTAAATATGGTGTTTTGTTATTAGGAAGTTAAAATAAGCATTACTTTATTCAGAGACTTAAAACAAATTTTGCCAAATTAAGATTTTTTCCTTTGATATCAGTTTAGGGAGATATTAATTGGTAAACATTAATGGCTAAATTAATAAAATGTATGCATGAATAAATAGTCCTATCCTGATTTATGTTGCTTCTCAATCTCGATTCTTATTCTTATTATTTTTTAACTTTTTAATTACATTTTTAGTGTAGGGGAACATAAACGTAAGACTTCTTTTTTATTGTTGTTGCTTTTTAACCATCTTTATTGCAGTATAAGGGCTTTATAATGGTGTATTAGTTTCTGCTTTATAACAAAGTGAATCAGCTATACATATACATATATCCCCAAATCTCTTCCCTCCTGCATCTCCCTCCCTCCCACACTCCATATCCCAGCCCTCTAGGTGGTCACAAAGCACGGAGCTGATCTCCCTGTGCTATGGGGCTGCTTCCGACTAGCTATCAATTTTACATTTGGTAGTGTATGTATGTCCATGCCACTCTCACACTTTGTCCCAGCTGACCCTTCCCCACCCCCATGTCCTCAAATCCATTTTCTAATAGGTCTGCGTCTTTATTCCCGTCCTGCCCCTAGGTTCTTCGTAACCTTTTTTTTTTTTTTAATTCCATAAATACGAGTTAGCATACAGTATTTTTTTTTTCTCTTTCTGACTTACTTAACTGTATGACAGACTCTAGGTCCATCCACCTCACTACAAATAAGTCAATTTCATTTCTTTTTATGGCTGAGTAATATTCCATTGTATATATGTGCCACATCTTTATCCATTCATATGTCAATGGACACTTAGGTTGCTTCCATGTCCTGGCTATTGTAAACAGAGCTGCAATGAACATTGTGGTACATCACTCTTTTTGAATTATGGTTTTCTCAGGGTATATGCCCAGTAGTGGGATTGCTGGGTCATATGGTAGTTCTATTTTTAGTTTTTTAAGGAACTTTCATACTGTTCTCCATAGTGGCTGTATCAATTTACATTCCCACCAGCAGTGCAAGAAGGTTCCCTTTTCTCCACACCCTCTCCAGCATTTATCGTTTGTAGATTTTTTGATGATGGCCATTCTCACCGGTGTCAAGAGATACCTCATTGTAGTTTTGATTTGCATTTCTCTAATGATTAGTGATGTTGAGCATCCTTTCATCTGTTTGTTGGCAATCTGTATATCTTCTTGGAGAAATGTCTATTTAGGTCTTCTGCCGATTTTTGGTTTCGGTTGTTTGTTTTTTGATATTGAGCTGTATGAGGTGCTTATAAAATTTGGAGATGAATCCTTTGTCAGTTTCTTCATTTGTAAATATTTGCTCCCATATTGAGTGTTGACTTTTCATCTTATTTATGGTTTCCTTTGCTGTGTAAAAGCTTTTAAGTTTCATTAGGTCATATTTGTTTATATTTATTTTTATTTCCATTTCTCTAGGAGGTGTGTCAAAAAGTATCTTGCTGTGATTTATGCCATAGAGTGTTCAGCCTATGTTTTCCTCTAAAAGTTTTATAGTGTCTGGGCTTATATTTAGGTCTTTAATCCATTTTGAGTTTATTTTCGTGTATGGTGTTAGGGAGTGTTGTACTTTCATTCTCTTACATATAACTGTCGAGTTTTCCCAGCACCACTTACTGAAGAGACTGTCTCTTCTCCATTGTATATTCTTGCCTCCTTTATCAAAGATAAAGTGACCATATGTGCGTGGGTTTATCTCTAGGCTTTGTCTCCTGTTGCATTGATCTATATTTCTGTTTTTATGCCAGTACCATACTGTCTTGATTACTATAGCTTTGTAGGATAGTCTAAAGTCAGGGAGCCTGATTCCTCTGGCTCAATTTTCCTTCCTCAAGATTGTTTTGGCTCTTTGGGGTCTTTTGTGTTTCCATACAAATTATGAAATTTTTTGTTCTAGTTCTGTGAAAATGCCATAGGTAGTTTGATAGGGATTGCATTGAATCTGTAGATTGCTTTGGGCAGTATAGTCATTTTCACAATGTTGATTCTTCCAATCCAGAACATGGTATATCTCTCCATCTATTTGTATCATCTTTAATTTCTTTTATCAGTATCTTATAATTTTCTGCATACAGTTCTTTTGTCTCCATAGGTAGGTTTATTCCTAGGTATTTTATTCTTTTTGTTGCAATGATAAATGGGAGTGTTTCCTTAATTTCTCTTATAGACTTTTCATCATTTGTGTATAAGAATGCAAGAGATTTCTGTGAAGTAATTTTGTATCCTGCTACATTACCAAATTCATTGATTAGCTCTAGTAGTTTTCTGGTAGCATCTTTAGGATTCTCTATGTATAGTATCATGTCATCTGCAAACAGTGACAGCTTTACTTCTTCTCTTCCGATTTGTATTCATTTTATTTCTTTTTCTTCTCTGAGTGCTGTGGCTAAAACTTCCAAAACTATGTTGAATAATAGTGGTGAGACTGGGTAACTATGTCTTGTTCCTGATCTTAGCAGAAATGGTTTCAGTTTTTCACCATTGAGGACAATGTATGCTGTGGGTTTGTCATATATGGCCTTTATTACGTTGAGATATGTTACCTCTATGCCTACTTTCTGAGGGTTTTTATCATAAATGGTTGATGAATTTCATCAAAAGCTTTTTCTGCATATATTGTGATGATAATATGGTTTTTCTCCTTCAATTTGTTAATATGGTGTGTCACATTGATTGGTTTGCATATATTGAAGAATCCTTGCATTCCTCAGATAAACCCCACTTTATCATGGTGTATGATCCTTTTAATGTGCTGTTGGATTCTGTTTGCTAGTATTTTGTTGATTATATTTTGCATCTATGTTTATCAGTGATATTGGCCTGTAGTTTTCTTTCTTTGTGACATCTTTGTCTAGTTTTGGTATCAGGGTGATGGTGGCCTTGTAGGACGAGTTTGGGAGTGTTCCTCCCTCTGCTATATTTTGGAAGAGTTTGAGAAGGATAGGTGTTAACGCTTCTCTAAATGTTTGATGGAATTCACCTCTGAAGCCATCTGGTCCTGGGCTTTTGTTTGTTGGAAGATTTTTAATCACAGTGTGAACTTCGCTGCTTGTGATTGGTCTGTGTATATTTTTTATTTCTTCCAGGTTCAGTCTCAGAAGGTCGTGCTTTTCTAAGAAAGTGTCCATTTCTTTCTGGTTGTCCATTTTATTGCAATATTGTTGCTTGTAGTAATCTCTCATGATCCTTTGTATTTCTGCAGTGTCAGTTGTTACTTCTCCCTTTTCATTTCTAATTCTGTTGGTTTGAGTCTTCTCCCTTTTTTTCTTGATAAGTCTGGTTAATGGTTTAACAATTTTGTTTATCTTCTCAAAGAACTGGCTTTTAGTTTTATTGATCTTTGTTAGTGTTTCCTTCATTTCTGTTTCATTTATTTCTGATCTGATTTTTATGATTTCTTTCCTTCTGCTAACTTTGTGGGTTTTTTGTTCTTCTTTCCCTAATTGCTTTAAGTGTAAGGTTAGGTTGTTTATTTGAGATGTTTCTTGTTTCTTAAAGTTAGGATTGTACTGCTAGAAACTTCCCTCTTAAAACTGCTTTTCCTGCATCCCATACGTTTTGAGTCATCATTTTTTCATTGTCATTTGGTTCTACGTATTTTTTGATTTCCTCTTTTATTTCTTCAGTAATTTCTTTGTTATTTAGTAACGTATTGTTTAACCTCCATGTGTTTGTATATTTACAGATTATTTCCTGTAATTGATATCTAGTCTCATAGCGTTGTGGCTGGAAAAGATACTTGATACGATTTCAATATTCTTAAATTTACCAAGGCTTGATTTGTGGCCGAAGATATGATCTATTCCAGAGAATTTTCCATGAGCACTTAAGAAAGTGTATTCTGCTGTTTTTGGATGGAATGTCCTATAAATATCAATTAAGACCATCTTGTTTAATGTATCATTTAAAGCTTCTGCTTCCTTATTTATTTTCATTTTGGATGATCTGTCCATTGGTGAAAGTGGGGTGTTAAAGTCCCCGACTATGTGTTACAGTTGATGTCTCCTTTTATTACTGTTAGCATTAGCCTTATGTATTGAGGTGCTCCTATGTTGGGTGCATAAATATTTACAATTGTTATATCTTCTTGAATTGATCCCTTGATCATTATGTAATGTTCTTGTTTATTTCTTGCAATAGTCTTTATTTTACAGTCTATTTTGTCATATATGAGAATTGCTACTCCAGCTTTCTTTTGATTTCCATTTGCATGGCGTATATTTTTCCATCCCCTCACTTTCAGTGTGTATGCGTCCCTAGGTCTGAAGTGGTTCTCTTGTAGACAGCATATGTATGCATCTTATTTTTGTATCCATTCAGCCAGTCTGTCTTTTGCTGGGAGATTTAATGCATTTACATTTAAGGTCGTTATTGATATGTATGTTTCTATTACCATTTTATTAATTGTTTGGGGTTTGTGATTGTAGGTCTTTTACTTCTCTTGTGTTTCCTGCCTAAAGAAGTTGCTTTAGCGTATATTGTAAAGCTGGTTTGGTGGTGCTGAATTTTCTTATCTTTTGCTTGTCTGTAAGGTTTTAATTCCTTGTGAAATCTGAATGAGATCCTTGCTGGGTAGAGTAATCTTGGTTGTAGGTTTTTCCCTTTCATCATTTTGAATACGTCCTGCCACTCCCTTCTGGGTTGCAGAATTTCTGCCAAAAGGTTAGCTGTTAACCTTATGGGGATTCCCTTATATGTTATTTGTTGTTTTTCCCTTGCTACGTTTAATATTTTTTCTTTGTATTCAATTTTTTTTTTTCGTTATGCGGGCCTCTCACTGTCATGGCCCCTTCCGCTGCGGAGCACAGGCTCCGGACGCACAGGCTCAGCGGCCATGGCTTACGGGCCCAGCCGCTCCACGACATGTGTGCTCCTCCCAGACTGGGGCATGAACCCGCATCCCCTGCATCGGCAGGTGGACTCTCAACCACTGTGCCACCAGGGTAGCCCTGTATTTAATTTTTGATAGTTTGATTAATGTATACCTTGGTTTGTTTCTCCTTGGATTAATCCCGTATGGTTCTCTCTGTGCTTCCTGGACTTGATTAACTGTTTCCTTTCCCATATCAGGGAAGTTTTCAACTGTAATCTCCTCAAATCTTTTCTCAGTCCCTTTCTTTTTCTCTTCTCCTTCTGGGACCCCTATAATTTGAATGTTGGTGTATTTCATGTTGTCCCAGAGGTCTCTGAGACTGTCCTCAATTCTTTCCATTCTTTTTGCTTTATTCTGCTCTGCAGTAGTTATTTCCACTATTTTATTTTCCAGGTTACTTATCCATTCTTCATCCTCTGTTATTCTGCTATTGACCCTTCTAGAGAATTTTTAATTTCATGTATTGTGTTGTTCATCATCTTTGTTTGTTCTTTAGTTCTTCTATGTCCTTGTTAAATGTTTCTTGTATGTTCTCCATTCTATTTCCAAGGTTTTCGATCATCTTTACTATCATTACTCTGAATTCTTTTTCAGGTAGACTGCCTATTTCCTCTTCATTTGTTTGGTCTAGTGGGTTTTTACCTTGCTCCTTCATCTGCTGTGTGTTTCTCTCTCTTCTCATTTTTCTTAACTTACTGTGTTCGAGGTCTCCTTTTTGCAGGCTGCAGGTTCTTAGTTCCTGTTGTTTTTGGTGTCTGCCCCCAGTGACTAAGGCTGGCTCAGTGAGTTGTGTAGACTTTTTGGTGGAGGGGACTAGTGCCTGTCTTCTAGTGGATGAGGCTGGATCTTGTCTTTCTGCTGGGGAGGTCCACGTCTGGTGGTGTGTTTTGGTGTGTCTGTGACCTTATTATGATTTTAATCGGCCTTTCTGCTAGTGGGTGAGCTTCTGTTCCTGCCTTTCTAGTTGTTTGACATAGGGTGTCCAGTACTGTAGCTTGTTGCTCATTGAATGGAACTGCATCTTGGCATTGAGATGGAGACCTATGGGACATTTTTACCATTTGATATTATGTGGAGCTGCGAGGTCTCTTGTGGACGAAGGTCCTGAACTTGGCTCTCCCACCTCAGAGGCGCAGGTGTTACACTGGCCAGATCACCAAGATCCTGTCATCCACATGGCTCAGAATAAAAGGGAGAAAAAATAAATAAATAAAGTATTATAATAAATTTTTTTTTAATTTTAAGAAATTAAAAAGTAATGGAAAAAAAGGAACCAAAGAAAGAAAGAAGAAAGCAACCAAACCGAAAAACAAATCCATCAATGATAACAAGTGATAAAAACTATTCTAAAAAAAAAAAAAAAAAAGGGCTTACAGGACCCTAGGACAAATTGTAAAAGCAAAGCTATACAGACAAAATTACACACAGAAGCATACACATACACACTCACAAAAAGAGAAAAAGGAAAAAATATATATATCATGGCTCCTAAAGTCCACCACCTCAATTTGGGATGATTCATTGTCTATTCAGGTATTATACAGATGCAGGGTACATCAAGTTGATTGTGGATATATAATCCTCTGCTCCTGAGGCTGCAGGGAGAGATTTCCCTTTCTCTTCTTTGTTTGCACAGCTCCTGGGGTTCAGCTTTGGATTTGGCCCCGCCTCTGTGAGTAGGTCACCTGAGGGCGTCTGTTCTTTGCTCAGACAGGATAGGGTTAAAGAAGCAGCTGATTCGCGGGCTCTAGCTCACTCAGGCTGGGGGTAGGGAGGGGTACGGAAGCAGGGCAAGCCTGCGGGGCAGAGTCTGGCGGGACGTTGCACCAGCCTGAGGCATGCTGTGTGTTCTCCCGGGGAAGTTGTCCCTGTATCACGGTAACCTGGCAGCGGTGGGCTGCACTGGCTTCCGGGAGGGAAGGTGTGGATAGTGACCTGTGCTTGCACACAGGCTTCTTGGTGGTGGCAGCAGCAGCCTTAGCGTCTTATGCCCATCTCTGGTGTCCATGATGATAGCTGCATCTTGTGCCCATCTCTGGAGCTTGTTTAAGTGGTGCTCTGAATCTCCTCTCCTCGTGCACCATGAAACAAAGAGGCAAGAAAAAGTCTCTTGCCTGTTCGGCAGTTCCAGACTTTTTCCCGGACTCCCTCCTGGCTATCTGTGGTGCAGTAGTCCCCTTCAGGCTGTGTTCACACAGCCAACCCCATTCCTCTCCCTGGGATCTGACCTCTGAAGCCCGAGCCTCAGCTCTCAGCCCCCGCCCATCCCAGCGGGTGAGCAGAGAAGTCTCTTGGGGTGGTGAGTGCTGGTCGGCAGTGATCCTCTGTGTGGGAATCTCTCCGGTTTCCCCTCTGCACCCCTGTTGCTGTGCTCTCCTCTGTGTCTTCTAAGCTTCCCCCCACACCGCTGCCTGCTGTCTCCACCAGTGAGGGGGCTTCCTAGTGTGTGGAACCTTTTCCTCCTTCACAGCTCCCTCCCACTGGTGCAGCTTCCATCCCTGTTCTTTTGTCTCTGTTTTTCTTTTTTCTTTTGTCCTACCCATGTAAGTAGGGAGTTTCTTGCCTTTCGGGAGGTCTGGGGTCTTTTGCCAGCATTCAGTTGATGTTCCTTAGGAGTCGTTCCACATGTAGATGTATTTCTGATGTAATTTGAGGGAGGAAGGTGATCTCCACGTCTTACTCTTCCACCATCTTGAAGGTCTCCTCCTGGCTTATTAAAGTGTAGAAATATAAAATTTGTAGAGATAAATAGTACATTTAAGATATGTAACTTGATAAAATATTCTTACACTATATAGACAAATATATATTTAAATAAGTATGTTATGTTATAATTATAAATGTGAAAATGTATATAAGTGAGAAATATACTATTTTAACTACTACATTGAACTGCTATGCCAGGCACTGTCCAAGGTCTTGGAAATATAACAAGAAACCACTCAGAAAACGTTATGCCTTTGTGGGTTTTACATTCTAGTGGTTGAAAAAGAAAATTATTTTAACATGTCAAAGAAATATTTAGTCTTATTATTAACTACTCAAATAATTTGTTTTAATATATTCATATAGTTACATTCTTAGATCTCATTTTCAGATTCGATATATATTTGGCTAGCCCACAACAAATATTCTTTAATCATGTATATCTCTAGTCTTAAGAACAACATTCACAGTTTATCAAGTTATTTTAAACCAATCACATATATTTACTTCCTGTAACTCTGTATTGAGAATATATGGTAGTTGTTGTATTTTTATGTACTATTGTAGTAGCTTTGTTGAAGTAAATAATAATTTTTACAGATAAATTTTAAATATAAAATCCTTTTATATGGAGAAGGAAATATATCTAGATAGTTATTCGATATATAAAGAAGGAATTGAATAATTCTCTGTACTTGCCCATCTTCACATACAACATCGATATTTGTGGTTTTATCAGACATATATTCTAAATAAATATTATCTTGAGATGACTTACACAGTTGTTCGTGTCTCTTGCCTGCATATTGAAATCCAATATAGGGAAATATAGAAATATATATCAATGGAAAAGGATAGAAAGCCCAGAGATAAACCCACGCACATATGGTCAGCTAATCTATGACAAAGGAGGCAAGAATATACAATGGAGAAAAGACGGAAAAGACTGTCTCTTCAATAAGTGGTGCTGGGAAAACTGGACAGCTACATGTAAAAGAATAAAATTAGAACACTCCCTTACACCATATGCAAAAATAAGCTCAAAATGGATTAGAGATCTAAATAAACACCATAAAACTCGTAGAGGAAAACATAGGAAGAACACTCTTCGACATAAATCACAGCAAGATCTTTTTTGATCCACCTCCTTGAGTAATGGAAATAAAACCAAAAATAAACAAATGGGACCTAATGAAACTTAAAAGCTTTTGCAAAGCAAACTACAAACAAGACGAACAGACAACAGTCAGAATGGGAAAAAAATATTTGCAAGTAAATCAACAGACAAAGGATTAATTTCCAAAATATATAAACAGCTCATACAGCTCAACATTAAAAAAAACAAACAATGCAACCAAAAAATGGACAGAAGACCTAAATAGACATTTCTCCAAAGAGGACATAGGGATGGCCAAGAAGCACATGAAAAGCTGCTCAACATCACTAGTATAGAAACGCAAATCAAAACTACAATGAGGTATCACCTCACACCAGTTAGAATGGGCATCATCAGAAAATCTACAGACAAATGCTGTAGGGGCTGTGGAGAAAAGGGAACTGTCTTACACTGTTGGTGGGAATGTAAATTGATACAGCCACTATGGAGAACAGTGTGGAGATTCCTTAAAGAACTAAAAATAGAATTACCATACGACCCAGCAATCCTGCTACTGGGCATATACCCAGAGAAAACCATAATGCAAAAAGACACATGCACCCCAATGTTCATTGCAGTACTATTTACAATAGCCAGGTCATGGAAGCAACCTAAATGCCCATCAACAGATAAATGGATGAAGAAGTTGTGGTACATATATACAATGGAATATTACTCAGCCATAAAAAGTAATGAAATTGGGTCATTTGTAGAGTCGTGGATACATATAGAGACTGTCATACAGACTGAAGTAAGAAAGAGAAAAATAAATATCGTATATTAACGCATATATGTGGAACCTAGAAAATGGTACATATGAACCGTTTGCAGGGCAGAAATTTAGATATAGATGTAGAGAACAAACGTATGGACACCATGGGGGGAAAGCGACAGGGGGTGGGGGTTGTGGTGTGATGAATTGGGAGATTGGGATTGACATGTATACACTGATGTGTATAAAATGGATACACATAATACAAATGGATGACTAATAAGAAAATTAAAAAATAGAAAATAAACATAAAAAAAGATATGTGTGGTCATATGATTGAATTATGTAATGGAATGTGAATAGAAGTGATGGTATAGAAGGTCAGTTAATTTAATTTTATTTATTTTTTAAAAATTTTTATTATTTTTTTAACATCTTTATTGGAGTATAATTGCTTTACAATGGTGTGTTAGTTTCTGCTTTATAACAAAGTGAATCAGTTATACATATACGTATGTTCCCATATCTCTTGCATCTCCCTCCCTCCCATCCCACCTTTAATTATTTTATTTATTTATTTATTTATTTTTACATCTTTATTGGAGTATAATTGCTTTACAATGGTGTGTTAGTTTCTGGTCAGTTAATTTTAAATAACAAGTGTACTCCCCGACATCTTTTCATTTTTTCTTGCAGGATGAAGACGATGAAAAAGTCTTAGAGGATAATGAAAACACAACATGGAATAAGCCTAGTCCCTAGAATACCACTTCGGGAAAATCTGACAGCTGCAGAGAAAACATGTGAGTAAAGAAATCTCTAAAGTATTTGAGCTGTTATACACACCATATAATGTTCCTCTGACTAATATGATACTTACAGTTGTAGCTCATTCATTTTATTGTTCTAGTTCAAGTATAAATAGACCAAAGTTATTTATTTATTCTTCTGTTAATACATATTAAATTTTTTTTCATTCTTATGAACAGTGCTGCAGTAAATGATGTCATGTACATCTCCTTGGACACAAGTGCAAGATTTTTACAAGGGTGGATGTATATATATATATATATATATATGTGTGTGTGTGTGTGTCTGTGTCTGTGTGTGTGTTTGTGTGTATATATATGACTGGAATATTGGTTGAAGCAAAATTCTACTGCATCTTCAAATTTACTAGATTTTGTCAAAGTTGATCCCCATAGTGCTTTGACATCTTAAACCCCACTGGCTGTTTTTAACATTTTTAGGAATGTTTGGACTCTGAAAAAGCCTAAGTTTCTCTTTTGAGTTCCAGATCTTAATTTTTATATATTTTTATCACTAATGCTTCATTGATTGTGGAGTGGGATAGAGAGAAAATGTTGATTAATACCTTATCATTCACCAGTTATTTATCTTTGCATATCATCTGATATTCTCATCAATTCTCGACAGTAATCATGAGATCATAAAAAATTTATCTCAAGAAAAAAATGGAAAATGATCCAAGTTGATAAATTAGTGATTATACATGGAACAATGAACAGAGCAAATAATACACGTATGGATATGCATATTCATTGTATAAAATAATGATAGTAGGTAATTTATATAAATACAAAATACAACATAGAACCATAGTGTCAGTCAACCAAGTCAGTAGGGGTCTCTTGTAATTCTAGTACTCCAAAGTTTTGTGTTTTTGTTAATATTTCAAGAGGAAAAATAATAACATAAGGATATGTCAGTTTAGTGGATTTATGCTGTTAATAAATATGTAGGGTATTCATTGAAAAGAATAGGAACTTATTTGTAACTTCAAAACTATGAAAAAAAACAATTTAGTAGGTCATTCTGAGCATTTTCAAAGAAGTAAATAAGAAGAAGAAAATCAGTATATGTAACACACATACTTGGTAAATATTATTTTATAAAACATTTGTTTCAGAAGTACCATAAAGGGAAAGCTCTACAGATTTGGTTGTATTAAGTTTAAACATTTCTCCAGAGAAACAGATGTCCAAAACGAAGTCAAAAAACATATCAGAAAATTATAAAACAATGTAAACATTTGTGAGAAACAATATATTGCTGTTAGTAATATACTAATGACGTCCATAAATTGAAGAGAAAATGATAAATTACTGAATAAAACTGAGCAAACAGATCATTCACAGAAGAAAGGACAAATTTCAGTTGAACAAACACAAATATCCTAATCTCACTGATAGATTTAAAAGAATGAAAAATTAACCTTTTACTACTGTATTTCTTTTACTCAAATAAAATAATCTTTAAAGTATATATGTTCAGGAAAAATTTTTGGGAAATAAAATCCTAATGAATTGCTTGAAATTGTTCAGAATACTTTGGGTAGATTACACAGGAATGCTTTAATAATGGTTACATTTTGGAAGTAGCACTTATTTTCTTATGAGAAAGACATTTTCATCATGCACTCTTTGTTCTCTGTATTATTTTTATTATGTGAATGTATAAATTTTTGAATTTGGTGCTTGAATTTTCATTTAATTAGTAGCAAAAAATGAGGTCTATTAGCTTAATATTGCTGCATAACAAATTACTACAAACATAGTGACATAAAGCAACACATATTTATTACATAAACATTTTTGTAAATCAGGAGTCCAGATAAAGTTCAACTGGATCCTCTGCTTTCATTCTCACAAGGATATAATCAAGGTGGTGATTGGCCTGTGTTTTTACAGGGAGGCTGAATTAGAGAAAAATCTACTTCCAAGCTCACTCAGGTTGTAGGCAGAATTAATTTCCTTTAGGTGATAGGACTGAAGGCCCCAACCTCCTGCTGGCTGTTGGTTGAAGGCCAGCCACACACAGCTCTGAGTGGCCACTCACATTTCCTTGCCACTTGGGATTCTTCAACATGGTTGCTTACTTCATCAAGCCATAAAAAAGAACCTCTAGGTTGAGTTTGAGAGTCTTTAGATAGACATTGCTAGCAAGATGACATTTTATATAATGTAACTACAGGAATGACATCTAAGCATCTTTTCCATGTTTCTCTGGTTAGAACCAAGTCACAGGTCTCACCCATATTCAATAGCAGGAGAATAAAACCAGAAGTAATACCAGGAGGTGGGAATCATAGGGGGCTTAGAGTTGATTTACAACATGAACAGAGTATTTAATATAGTGAATGGCTTCCATAATAACTATTTTAAAAGAAGCCATAGCTGAATAAACAAAGGACCCAAACAATATCTAGGGTTTCTTATATGTAATAATCTTACATATAGTAATCCATATTGACTGTGTTATATACTTTAGAAAAATTATTTCTTTACTTTTCAAGATTGTCTAAAATGTCTTTATCTACAAGATAGAGTCAAAATTTTAAGTAGGAGCTGATTCTCCAAAGATTTGGAAAACATTCATCAGATATTCATGAAAAATTTGAACAAATTCCTGGTTGCTTCCTTTTTAATCAACCATATCACATAGCTCTTGGATACTACAGAAAGGCAGATTTAGATTTTTTTGAATTTAAGTTGTGCTGAGATATATTCCAAGTCAGCTGGAGACATAGCTCAGAGAAGTTATGTAAATAATTAACCTTTAGAAATAACACTTGCTAAGCGAACATACATATCAATAAAAATAATTACCAGATTCTATTTACCTTTAGCCAAAGATTGCAGTGGGTAATTTAAAAAACAATTGAAATATTTGCATACCATTCAGAGTGTTATCTTTTCTCTGGTTCTCAGTTTTAATAGACCAAGCCAGCAAAACTTCTGTATGTATGTAAAAAGGGGCACGGTGATTGTTTGATTAACAAGCAGTAACAGCCCTCTCATCAGAGAAACAATATTGGGCTTTATTTGTATGGCTTAAGACAATAAGCTGATTTCATAAGGTGTCAATGTTAGTCCTTAAATGATAAAAAGACAAACAGTCTGACAAAGAGGAAAATGTGTTGCTGGAAGAATAGAAGATTTGTCATGAGCTTATTTGTTTGTCAATGTGAGGTCTTCACAAAGAGTAAAACAGGAATGTAAACAAAAGCTTTTTTTGGCTGTGAAGCTTTCAAATCGTCCTCTAATTATCCAGTCCGTTTTAGGCACTACTAAAATTCTCTTAGCTTTTTAAATATTTTCGTTAGTAGATTTAAAATAACCAGTATCTTCATGCCCTTGAATGTATGATAAATGAAATTATGATGCTTCCATTGTTGAGAATAGTCTCCATTCTCCATGACTGAAGAATATCATACTCTTTTATTGCAAGGAGACATCCACCAAGGGTCCCTATGGCTTCCTTTTGAGACTTTTGACAGTCAATTTTATACCCAAAGACTTTATACAACTTATCTATTTTCGTTGCATCGAGGTATTGGGGGGAAGGATTATGTTTATTATAATGTCACAGATTAGTTAAATGATACATTGAAGGAAGGGAGAAAAGTAGCCCCAACATGCAGGTGTTGGTTTTATTCTCCATTCCCATCTCCAATCTAACTTCCTCTTCCTCAATCTCCAGGCTCATACTTCGTTACTCTTCCATCAGGAATGGATGCTGTATTTTGATTAAATACATAATTCTCTCTGTCAGATATCCTAGGTAAGATGGGACATGCTAGCTTCCCATTTCTCTGGAACCCTGCTACTCACATACTCACCTGTCCTAAATCTGGGCTTCCTGCCTACACAGATGATTCTTACCAGGAGGCTGACATGATAAAGAAATATATGGAATATTATATATATATATATATATATATATATATATATATATATATATACACACACACACATATATATGTATATATATGGACAATACAGAGAGCTTCCTATCTTATAAATGCCACCCCAATTAATCCATGCTTATATTTTATTGAGATATTCTAACAAGAATGACGTGTTGTCTGCATGTTACTAAAATGATAAATAATGATAGCAATGATAAACTTTTTGATTATGCCCTGTATGGTACATCTGGGTGCTGGGTCTGAGTACTTCTCACTATAGAGATGCTGTCCAGCCTGATAAGAACATGGGCTTGTGTGTTAGATTCTCTGCTTTCCCATCCTGGCTCTATCACTTCCTATAGTGTCAGTATGTGCAAATGACTTAACTTCTCTCTACTTTGAGTTTCTTCATTTGTAAAATGGGAATGATAATTTAGCTATTAATGACTTAATTGAGGCACTAAATAAGTTAATGTATGTAAACCACTTTAAAAAATGCCTGGTTCACAATAACCATTCCATAAATGTTAATGAATATTCCTAATTCTAGCCCTCACAACTACTCCACTTTACAAATGAGCTATCTGAGAAGCAGAGCCTGTGATCTAATCTTGTGTTCCCTCAAATATAAACTGTAGCCAATAATGCAATTTTCTGTTTTCCATTGTTATATGGAAATATAACAGTGAGATAATATATATGGTTAAATAAATATTGAGTTGAACAAATTAAACAAACAAGGAAGATTTTATCTGAGACTGTTGAAATAGGGAAGAGAGATTGAACTTGATGGAGTTCAGTACGTGCTATCCCAAAATATGGCATCCTGGCATATTGAATATTTTAAGCTGAAGGAGTTTGAGAAAATGTCAGGAGCAGGATGATCATTCTGCCCTCCTTCTCCCTTCACCCTTCTTCCTTGAACAGGTCATAATATCCTGCAGAGAGAGGTGCCCTCCCATCCTTCTTTCCAAAAATAAAGGGGAGCCAAGAAGAATCCTAACAGGGCTTTCTAAGTTTATCCCAGTTTATAATAGCTTACTCCTTAACCTGTCATATTCCTCTACAACTCTTTACTCTTCATCAAATCTGGCATAGAAATACACAGGTCCAACTTTTTCTTTGGGCTTTTATTTCCTTATAAAGCCTTGTCATGTAAAACTTGCATGAAATAATTTGTATGCTTTTCTTCTGTTAATCTCTCTTTGTCAGTTTAATTTTCAGATCTAGACAGGGATCCTAAGAGGATCCATTTCCCTCCCCTGCAAACTCAGCTCTGTTGAAAGAAATGGTGGGAGAGTGTTTAAGAGCTGAGGTGAGCTAGTGGAATAGTACTGGAGAACTTGAGGAGGGCTGATGAGGAGGGTGATTAGGCCATCTGTGTTTGCTATTTGATGTTTATCTAAATTAGGCTCCTACCCTCTCATGACTTGCAGATCCTTGAGGAAGACATGCCTGAAGTGTAAAATAGGCAGGAGACTGAGAGAAGATTTACATGTCAAAAGACCAAAGACAAAATTTACATTTGCAAGTTTTCTAACCTAAGTGATCTAAGAAAAGGGAGGTTAGGATCCTGTAGTGAAGAAAGAACCTATCTAAAGTTTAGGAGAGCTGAGGGGAATGTTAAGGCCATCTTGCTCAATATAATGTACTTTGTTACAGATGGTTTACATTATGCTAAAGTCTAGATTTACTCATAAACATGAAGATGATGACGATGATGATGATGGTGGTGACGACTTTGAGTAGGCTTGCTTTCCTTCTTAGGTTATTTAATTTCAAATCATAGGTCAAATGTTGTGCAATGTAGACAAAGAAACGACAGATATTTAGAGGAGACCTAGTTCAGTTGCCCTATTGTGTAGTTGAGGACTTGATGATCTGTTACAACAATGTTGAGTAAATACATCCTTGAATAGAAATTTCGACACAGACAAATCATTTCTCATGACAACACCTCCACGGAACATCAAAACAAAAAATTGTATTGTTGAAGAAAGAAAGGAAGTAGAATAAGTGAACTTGGAGAGCTGTGCTGGTGTAGTTATGTTTAAAAATTAACCTAGTATAAGTTGCTTGGTTGCATTCCTGTATCCAAATTGAGTGGCCTTTCAGACTAGTGGAAACTTATGTTTCAGAGGGAAAAGTTTTTGTACTCTGGTCTCCTCTCAATCCTACTGGTAGCCCCTGTTTAGAAAAGGGGGGAGGCAAAATTATAGGATAAATAGCCAACTGCCTTAAGTCCATTTAACTTCTTTGAAAAATGGAAATAAAACTTCACAATGTCATTTTTTTCCACCAGTTACCAGAAAACAGAGGATTTGGGCTGTTGGTTTTACTAAATCACAGTATAACTTCTGAGCCAAGAATATGACAATATCATAAACATGTGGAATCCTTTTAATTTGAGACATTAATATTTGAATGCTTTTCCCATGCAACATTATTTGGCCCTGAATAAGCCTTTGTCCTTTCCATTTTCTTTTTTTAAAAATTATCTTTTATTCCCATCTGGAATGCTTCCTTTCATGACCTGCCATCTAGGTATATGGGAATAGGAAGCAGACCATCATTTGGAGTTTCACTTGGAATTGAGCAAACTGTCAGTTCAGATTATGCTCACAAAATATCAAAATCATCCAGTGGATCTTACTGTCATTATTTTCATTTTGCATTTGAGGAAATTGAACTTCAGAGATATTAATAATATGTCTATGATCCTTGACACCTCAGTAATGATGACACTCTGTACCTGCAAGCTGTTCAGTCTTCAGTTCATCAGGCTTTAATTCAAAACAACAGGTAGGACCAGAGGAAGCCAATGGTTCTTCAGCCATTCTACTTTCTCTTCCCAGCAAGGCTTGCCAGGGTGCCCTCCTAGTCTTATTTGGGAGTGTTTTCCCCCTTCCACTCTCATGCATAAGTCAGGTGAAAAAAGGAGGGGCGTGAGAGATGCTCCAAGCCCAGTGGTTCTCAGAGCTTTAAGAAAATACCAGAGAGAAAGAGAGGAGCTTCCAGTTGGAGGAAGAGTAAGACGTAGAGATCATCTTCCTCCCCACAAATATATCAGAAATACATCTACATGTGGAACAACTCCTACAAAACACCTACTGAACGTTGGCAGAAGACCTCAGACCTCCCAAAAGTCAGGTAACACCCCACGTACCTGGGTAGGGCAAAAGAAAAAAGAAAAAACACAGACAAAAGAATAGGGATGGGACCTGCACCAGTGGGAGGAGCTGTGAAGGACGAAAGGTTTCTACACACTAGGAGCCCCTTTACGGGTGGAGATGGTGGGTGGCAGAGGGGGGAAGCTTCAGAGCCACGGAGGAGAGCGCAGCAACGGGTGCGGAGGACAAAGCTGAGAGATTCCTGCACAGAGGATCGGTGCCGACCATCACTCACCAGCCTGAGAGGCTTGTCTGCTCACCCCCCGGGATGGATGGGGGCTGGGAGCTGAGGCTCGGGCTTCGGTCAGATCCCACGGAGAGGACTGGGTTTGGCAGCGTGAACACAGCCTGAAGGGGCTAGTGTGCCATGGCTAGCCAGGAGCGAGTCCGGGAAAGTCTGCAGCTGCCGAAGAGGCAAGATAATATTTCTTGCCTCTTTGTTTCTTGCTGCATGAGGAGAGGAGATAAACAGCACTGCTTAAAAGAGTTCCAGAGATGGGTGTGAGCCGCGGCTATCAGCACAGACCTCAGAGACGGGCATAAGACGCTAAGGCTGCTGCTGCCGCCACCAAGAAGCCTGTGTGCAAGCACAGGTCACTATCCACACCTCCACTCCCAGGAGCCTGTGCAGCCCACCACTGCCAGGGTCCCGTGATCCAGGGACAACTTCCCAGGAGAACGCACGGCGCCTCAGCCTGGTGCAACATCACGCTGGCCTCTACTGCCACCGCAGGCTCGCTCTGAATCCATATCTCTCCCTTCCCCCAGCCTGAGTGAGCCAGAGCCCCAGAATCAGCTGCTCCTTTAACCCTGTCTGAGTGAAGAACAGACGCCCTCAGGCGACCTACATGCAGAGTCGGGTCCAAATCCAAAGCTGAACCCTGGGAGTTGTGCGAACAAAGAAAATAGAGGGAAATCTCTCCCAGCAGCCTCAGGGGAACAGGATTAAATCTTCACAATCAACTTGATACACCCTGCATCTGTGGAATAACTGAATAGACAACAAATTATCCCAAATTGAGGAGGTGAACTTTGGGAGCAAAGATATATATAGTTATTCCCCTTTTTCTCTTTTTGTGAATGTGTATGTGTATGTTTCTGTGTGATTTTGTCTGTATACCTTTACTTTTACCATTTGTCCTATTGTTCTCTCTTTCCTTTTTTTAAAAAAATTTTCTTAATAATTATTTTTTATTTTAAACTTTATTTTTAATCTGGGACATGTGGATGAAAGCCTCTTGGTGCCCCAGCCAGGCGTCAGGACTGTGCCTTTGAGATGGGAGAGCGAACTTCAGGACACTGGTCCACAAGAGACCCCCCAGCTCCATGTAATATCAAATGGCGAAAATCTCCCAGAGATCTCCATCTCCACACCAACACCCAGCTTCACTCAACGACCAGCAAGCTACAGTGCTGAACACCCTATGCAAAACAACAAGCAAGACAGGAACACAGTGCCATCATTAACACAGAGGCTGCCTAAAATCATAATAAAGCCACAGACACCCCAAAACACACCACTGGGCGTGGTCCTGCCCACCAGAAGGACAAGATCCATCCTCATCCACCAGAACACAAGCACTAGTCCCCTCCACCAGGAAGCCTACACACCCCACTGAACCAACCTTAGCCACTGGGGTCTGATGCCAAAAACAACTGGAACTACAAACCTGCAGCCTGTGAAAAGGAGACCTCGAACACAGTAAGTTAAGAAAAATGAGAAGACAAAAAAATAAAAACACAAAGCAGATGAAGGAACAAGGCAAAAACTCACCAGACCTAACAAATGAAGAGGAAATAGGCAGTCTACCTGAAAAAAGAATTCAGAATAATGATAGTAAAGATGATCCAAATTCTTAGAAATAGAATAGAGAAAATACAAGAAACATTTAACAAGGAACTATAAGAACTAAAGAGTAAACAAACATTGATGAACAACAAAATAAATGAAATTAAAAATTCTGTAGAAGGGATCAATAGTAGAATAACTGAGGCAGAAGAACAGATAAGAACCTGGAAGATAAAATAGTGAAAATAACTACTCCAGAGCAGAATAAAGAAAAAAAAGAATGAAAAGAATTGAGGACACTCTCAGAAACTTCTGGGACAACATTAAATGCACCAACATTTGAATTATAGTGGTCCCAGAAGAAGAGAAAAAGAAAGGGATTGAGAAAATATTGGAAGAGATTATAGTTGAAAATTTCCCTAATATGGGAAAGAAAATAGTTAATCAAGTCCAGGAAGCACAGAGAGTCCCATACAAGATAAAGCCAAGGAGGAACAGGCCAAGACACATATTAATCAAACTATCAAAAATTAAATACAAAGAACAAATATTAAAAGCAGCAAGGGAAAAACAACAAATAACACACAAGGGAATCCCCATAATGTGAACAGCTGATCTTTCAGCAGAAACTCTGCAAGCCAGAATGGAGTGGCAGGACATATTTAAAGTGATGAAGGAGAAAAAAATACAACAAGATTTCTCTACCCAGCAAGGATCTTATTCAGATTTGATAGAGGAATTAAAACCTTTACAGGCAAGCCAAAGCTAAGAGAATTCATCACCACCAAACCAACTTTACAACAAATGCTAACGGAACTTCTCTATGCAGGAAACACAAGAGAAGGAGAAGACCTACAATAACAAAACAAAAACAATTAAGAAAATGGTAATAGAAACATATATATCAATAATTACCTTAAGTGTAAATGGATTAAATGCTCCAACCAAAAGACATAGGCTGGCTGAATGAATACAAAAGCAAGACCTGTATATATGCTGTCTACAAGAGACCCACTTCAGACGTAGGGACACATACACACCGAAAGTGAGGGGATGGAAAATAATATTCCATGCAAATGGAAATCAAAAAAAACCTGGAGTAACAATTCTCATATCACAGAAAATAGACTTTAAAACAAAGATTATTACAAGAGACAAAGAAGGACACTACATAATGATCAAGGGATTGATCCAAGAAGAAGATAAAACAATTCTAAATATTTATTCACCCAACATAGGAGTACCTCAATACATAAGGCAAATACTAACAGCCATAAAAGGGGAAATCAACAGTAACACAATCATAGTAGGGGACTTTAACACCCCACTTTCACCAATGGAGAGATCATCCAAAATGAAAATAAATAAGGAAACACAAGCTTTAAATGATACATTAAACAAGATGGATTTAATTGATATTTATAGGACATTTCATCTAAAAACCACAGAGTACACATTCTTTTCAAGTGCTCATGGAACATTCTCCAGGATAGATCGTATCTTGGGTCACAAAACAAGCCTTGGTAAATTTAAGAAAACTGAAATCATATCAAGTATCTTTTCAGACCACAATGCTATGAGACTACATATCAATTACAGGAAAAAATCTGTAAAATATAAACACACATGGAGTTTAAAGAGTACAATACTTAATTACCAAGATATCACTGAAGAAATTAATGAGGAAATCAAAAAATACCTGGAAATAAATGACAATGGAGACACAATAACCCAAACCTATGGGATGCAGCAAAAGCAGTTCTAAGAGGGAAGTTTATAACAATACAGTCCTACCTTAAGAAACAAGAAACATCTCAAATAAACAACCTAACCTTACACCTAAAGCAATTAGAGAAAGAAGAACAAAAACACCCCAAAGTTAGCAGAAGTAAAGAAATCATAAAGATCAGATCAGAAATAAATAAAAAAGAAATGAAGGAAATGATAGCAAAGATCAATAAAACTAAAAGCTGGTTCTTTGAGAAGAGAAACAAAATTGATAAACCATTAGCCAGAGTTTTCCGGAAAAAAAGGGAGAAGAGTCAAATCAATAGAATTAGAAATGAAAAAGGTAAAGTAACAACTGACACTGCAGAAATACAAAGGATCATGAGAGATTACTGCAACCAACTCCATGCCAATATAATGTACAACCTGGAAGAAATGGACAAATTCTTAGAAATGCACAAGCTCCGAGACTGAACCAGGAAGAAATAGAAAACACAAACAGACCAATCACAAGCCCTGAAATTGAAACTGTGATTAAATTCTTCCAACACACGAAAGCCCTGGACCAGATGGCTCATAGGTGAATTTTATCAAACATATACAGAAGAGCTAACACGTATCTTTCTCAAACTCTTCCAAAATATAGCAGAGGGATGAGCACTCCCCAACCCATTCTATGAGGGCACTGTCACCCTGATACCAAAACCAGACAAAGATGTCACAAAGAAAGAAAACTACAGGCCAGTGACACTGATGAACATAGATGCAAAAATCCTCAGCAAAATACTAGCAAACAAAATTCAACAGCACTTTAAAAGTATCATACACCATGATCAAGTGGGGTTTATCGCAGGAATGCAAGGATTCTTCAATATATGCAAAGCAATCAATGTGATGCACCATATTAAAAAACTGAAGGAGAAAAAACACATGATCATCTCAATAGATGCACAGAAAGCTTTCAACAAAATTCAACACACTTTTATGAAAAAAACCCTCCAGAAAGGAGGCATAGAGGGACTTTCCTCAACATAGTAAATGCCATATATGACAAACCCACAGCCAACATCGTCCTCAATGGTGAAAAACTGAAACCATTTCCACTAAGATCAGGAACAAGACATAGTTGCCCAGTCTCACCACTCTTATTCAACATTGTTTTGAAAGTTTTAGCCACAGAAATCAGAGAAGAGAAAAAAATAAAAGGAATCCAAATCGGAAAAGAAGAACTAAATCTGTCACTGTTTGCAGATGACATGATACTATACAGAGAGAATCCTAAAGATGCAACCAGAAAACTACTAGAGCTAATCAATGAATTTGGGAAAGTAGCAGGATACAAAATTAATGGCCAGAAATCTCTCACATTCCTATACACTAATGATGAAAAATCTGAAAGTGAAATTAGGAAAACACTGCCATTTACCATTGCAACAAAAAGAATAAAATATCTAGTAATACACCTAACTATGGAGACAAACGACCTGTATGCAGAAAATTATAAGACACTTATGAAAGAAATTAAAGTTGATACAAATAGATGGAGAGATATACCACATTCTTGAATTGGAAGAATCAGTATTGTGAAAATGACACTGCTACCCAAAGCAATCTACAGATTCAATGCAATCTTTATCAAACTACCAATAGCATTTTTCAAAGAACTAGAACAAAAAATTTCACAATTTGTATGGAAGCACAAAAAACCCTGAAGCCAAAGCAAACTTGAGAAAGATAAACGGAGCTGGAGGAATCAGGCTCCATGACTTCAGACTATACTACAAAGCTACAGTAATCAAGACGGTATGGTAGTGGCACAACAACAGAAATATAGATCAATGGAATAGGATAGAAAGCCCAGAGATAAACCCACGCACATATGGTCACCTTATCTTTGATAAAGGAGGCAAGAATATACAGTGGAAAAAAGACAGCCTCTTCAATAAGTGGTGCTGTGAAAACTGGAAAGGTACATGTAAAAGTATCAAATTCGAACACTCAATAACACCATACACAAAAATAAACTGAAAATGGATTAAAGACCTAAATGTAAGGCCAGATACTATCAAACTCTTAGAGGAAAACATAGGCAGAACATTCTATACATAAAGTACAGCAAGACACTTTTTGACCCACATCCTAGAGAAATGGAAATAAAAACAAAAATAAACAAATGGGACCTAATGAAACATAAAATCCTTTGCACAGCAAGGAGACCATAAATAAGATGAAAAGACAACCCTCAGAGTGGTAGAAACTATTAGCAAATGAAGCAACTGATAAAGGATTAATCTCCAAAATTTACAAGCAGCTCATGCAGCTCAATATCAAAAAAAGAAACAACCCAATCCAGAATGGCCAGAAGACCTAAACAGACATTTCTCCAAAGATACACAGATTGCCAACAAACACATGAAAGAATGCCCCACATCATTAATCATTAGAAAAATGCAAATCAAAACTACAATGAGATATCATCTCACACTGCTCAGAATGGCTATCATCAAAAAATCTACAAACTGTAAATGCTGGAGAGGGTGTGGAGAAAAGGGAACCCTCGTACTGTTGGTGGGAATGTAAATTGATATAGCCACTATGGAGAACAGTATGGAGGTTCCTTTAAAAACTAAAAATAGAACTACCATATGACCCAGTATTCCCACTACTGGGCATATACCCTGAGAAACCATAATTCAAAATGAGTCATGTACCAAAATGTTCTTTGCAGCTCTGTCCTGCAGCCAGGACATGGAACCAACCTAAGTGTGTATCAACAGATGAATGGATAAAGAAGATGTGGCACATATATACAATGGAATATTACTCAGCCATAAAAAGAAACAAAATTGAGTTATTTGTAGTGAGGTGGATGGACCTAGAGTCTGTCATACAGGGTGAAGTAAGTCAGAAAGAGGAAAACAAATATCATATGCTAACCTGTATATATGGAATGTAAGAAAAAAAATGGTAATGAAGAACCTACTGGCAAGATGGGATTAAAGACACAGACCTACTAAAGGATGGACTTGAGGATATGGGGAGGGGGAAGTGTAAGCTGTGACAAAGTGAGAGAGTGGAATGGACATATATACACTACCAAACGTAAAATAGATAGCTGGTGGGAAGCAGCTGCATAGCACAGGGGGATCAGCTCTGTGCTTTGTGACCACCAGAGGGTTGGGATAGGGAGGGCAGGAGGGAGGGAGACGCAAGAGGGAAGAGATATGGGAACATATGTATATGTATAACTGATTCACTTTGTTATAAAGCAGAAAGTAACACACCATTGTAAAGCAATTATACTCCAATAAAGATTTTAAAAAATAAAAGTAAAATAAAAACAACAACACTTACCTACTATGTGCCAGAAATTGTGATTGGACCGCTGAAATACAGGGATGATTTTCTTTTTGTTACTGTGATATACTTGTTCTTCATATTTCACTGTCTCAGCTCATGAGGGTTTTTGTAGTTTATTTGTCTTTCTGACTTCCTAATTCTTAGTTATCTTGAATATCAATTATCTGCATGTCCTTTCGTCACCCAGGTTTCTTGCTTTGTCATGATGATCACTGGTATATTGTTCTTTTCATTCCTTTCTGTTTATACAGACTCATATATATTCTTGGCCTACTATGCTGACAAGTGTGTATCCTCCATGTTACTGTTACCATCTCCTTACTTGGTCTTAATATAGTGCTTGATATACTCGTTCATTAATCAATATTTACCATTTGGAAGGAAGAAGGAAGAATATTCTTATTGCTTTTTTACTATGAGCTTTTGGACAAGTACACTTCCCTCTGAGAATTTCCTCCACCTTCCTTTTCCTGCTCACAATCTAGGAGACAAACAGAGCAATTTGCATTCCTCTACTGAAGCATACAAGAGATTCTGTTGGCAAGTATTAGTGATAGAATATAGAAGAAAGCATTAGCTTAGAAAAGTCAATAACGGTATGCAAAATAAGCCTCAATTTTTTTCTTCTTTTAATGTAATGAGAGTAATTTAGCCCAGATGGGTTCCTGATGTCTGGTTTATTTTAGGGCAATTTAAGCAATAATTCTATACTGTAACGCTCATGTTCAACTTTGAAATCATCAGTTTTGCAATGGTGAGCTGTTATCTGCAAGTTAATTCAGATTCAATTTCAGTGGTTAAAGATACAAAGTAACCCAAATTGCCATATTCCTTGTTCACAGATCATTCTGGGAAAATTGGAGGCTAGAGGACAGGAGAACTTTTTTCTCTGAAGTTAATTTACATGAACAGATTCAATTTCATATGTGTTATGAGATACCTGAATTTCCAGATGGGGACTGTAACATTTTTTTGTTTGTTTTTTAGTGAGGAAAATTTCTGTTGGTATTTTTTTTTAACATCTTTATTGGAGTATAATGCTTTACAATAGTGTGTTAGTTTCTGCTGTATAACAAAGTGAATCAGCTATATGTGTACATATATCCCCATATCTCCTCCCTCTTGCACCTCCCTCCCACCCTCCCTATCCCACCCATCTAGATGGACACAAAGCACCAAGCTGATCTCACTGTTCTATGCGGCTGCTTCCCACTAGCTATCTATTTTACATTTGGTAATGTATATGTGTCCATGCCATTCTCTCACTTCATCCCAGCTTACCCATCCCCCTCCCCATATCCTCAAGTCCATTCTCTAGTAGGTCTGTGTCTTTAATCCCGTCTTGCCCCTAGTTTCTTCATAACCATTTTTTTTTCTTAAATTCCACATATACGGGTTAGCATGTGGTATTTGTTTTTCTCTTTCTGACTTACTTCACTCTGTATGACAGTCTCTAGGTCCAACAACCTCACTACAAATAACTCAATTTCGTTTCCTTTTATGGCTGAATAATATTCCATTGTGTATATGTGCCAGATCTTCTTTATCCATTCATCTGTTGATGGACATTTAGGTTGCTTCCATATCCTGGCTATTGTGAATAGAGCTGCAATAAACATTGTGGTACATGACCAGTTTTGAATTATGGTTTTCTCAGGGTATATGCCCAGTAGTTGGATTACTGGGTCATATGGTAGTTCTATTTTTAGTTTTTCAAGGAGCTTCCATACTGTTCTCCATAGTGGCTGTATCAATTTACATTGTCACCAAGAGTGTAAGAGGAATCCCTTTTCTCCACATCCTCTCCAGCATTTATTTTTTGTAGATCTTTTGATGATGGCCAGACTGACCGCTGTGAGGTGATACCTCATTGTAGTTTTGATTTGCATTTCTCTAATGATTGGTGATGTTGAGCATCCTTTCATGTGTGTATTGACAATCTGTATATCTTCTTTGGAAAAATGTGTATTTAGGTCCTCTGCCCATTTTTGGATTTGGTTGTTTGTTTTTTTGATATTGAGCTTCATGAGCTGCTGGTATATTTTGGAGAGTAATCCTTTGTCAGTTGCTTTGTTTGCAAATATTTTCTCCCATTCTGAGGGTTGTCTTTTCATCTCGTTTATGGTTTCCTTTGCTGTTCAAAAGCTTTTATGTTTCATTAGGTCCCATTTGTTTATTTTTGTTTTTATTTCCATTTCTCTAGGAGGTGGGTCAAAAAGTATCTTGCTGTGATTTATGTCATAGAATGTTCTGCCTATGTTTTCCTCTAAAAGATTTACAGTGTCTGGCCTTACATTTAGGTCTTTAATCCATTTTGAGATTATTTTTGTGTATGGTGTTTGGAGTGTTCTAATTTCATTCTTTTACATGTAGCTGTCCAGTGTTCCCAGAACCACTTATTGAAGAGGCTGTCTTTTCTCCAATGTATATTCTTGCCTCCTTTATCAAAGATAAGATGACCATATGTGCGTGGGTTTATCTCTGGGCTTTCTATCCTGTTCCATTGATCTATCTTTCTGTTTTTGTGCCAGTACCATACTGTCTTGATTACTGTAGCTTTGTAGTATTGTCTGAAGTCAGGGGGCCTGATTCCTCCAGCTCTATTTTTCGTTCTCAAGATTGCTTTGGTTATTCAGGGTCTTTTGTGTTTCCATAGAAATTGTGAAATTTTTTGTTTTAGTTCTGTGAAAATTGCCATTGGTAATTTGATAGGGATTGCATTGATTCTGTAGATTTCTCTGTGGAGTATAGTCATTTTCACAGTGTTGATTCTTCCTATTCAGGAACATGGTATATCTCTCCATCTGTTTGTATCATCTTTAATTGCTTTTATCAGTGCCTTTGTATTTCTTCAGTGTCAGTTGTTACTTCTCTTTTTTTATTTCCAATTCTATTGACTTGAATCTTCTCCCTTTCTTTCTTTCTTGATGAGGCTGGCTAATGATTTACCAGTTTTGTTTATCTTCTCAAAGAACCAGCTTTTAGTTTTATTGATCTTTGCTCTTATTTCTTTTTCATTTATTTCTGATCTGATCTTTATGATTTCTTTCCTTTCTGCTAACTTTGGGGTTTTTTTGTTCTTCTTTCTCTAATTGCTTTAGGTGTAAGTTTAGGTTATTTATTTGAGATGTTTCTTGTTTCCTGTGGTAGGACTGTATTGCTATAAACTTTCCTCTTAGAACTGCTTTTGCTGTATCCCATAGGTTTTGGGTCATCATGTTTTCTTTGTCATTTGTTTGTAGGTATTTTTTTGATTTCCTCTTTGATTTCTTCTGTGGTCTCTTTGTTATTTAGTAGTGTTTAGCCTCCATGTGTTCATATTTTTCCAGATTTTTCCTGTTACTGATAGCTAGTCTCAAGGGAGTTGTGTTCGGAAAACATACTTGATATGATTTCAGTTTTCCTAAATTTACCAAGGCTTGATTTGTGACTCAAGATATATCTATCCTGGAGAGTGTTCCATGAGCACTTGAGAAGACAGTGTATTCCATTGTGTTTGGATGGAATGTCCTATAAATATCCATTAAGTCCATCTTGTTTAATGTATCATTTAAAGCTTGTGTTTCCTTATTTATTTTCATTTTGTGTGGTCTGTCCATTGGTGAAAGTGGGGTGTTTAAGTCTTGAGCTATTATTGTATTATTGTTGATTTCCCCTTTTATGGCTGTTAGTATTTGCCTTATGTATTGCAGTGCTCCTATGTTGGGTGCATAAATATTTACAATTGCTATATATTCTTCTTGGATTGATCCCTTAATCATTATATAGTGCCTCTCTTTGTCTCTAATAGTCTTTATTTTAATGTCTATTTTGTCTGATATGAGAATTGCTACTCCATCTTTCTTTTGATTTCCATTTTCACAGAATATCTTTTTCCATCCCCTCACTTTCAGTGTGTATGTGTCCCTAGGTCTGAAGTGGGTCTCTTGTAGACACCATATATATGGGTTTTGTTCTTGTATCCATTCAGCCAGTCTATGTCTTTTGTTGGGAGCATTTAATTCCTTTACATTTAAGGTAATTATCGATATGTATGTTCCAATTACCATTTTCTTAATTAATTTGAGTTTGTAACTGTAGATCTTTTCCTTCTGTTGTATTTCATGCCTAGAGAAGCTCCTTCGTCATTTGTTTTAAAGCTGGTTTGGTGGTGCTGAATTCTCTTAGCTTTTGCTTGTTTGTAAAATTTTAATTTCTCCTTTACAGGAGAATGAGATCCTTGCTGGCTAGAGTAATCTTGGTTGTAGTTTTTTCCCTTTCATCACTTTCAATATGTCCTGCCACTCCCTTCTGGCTTGCTGAGTTTCTGCTGAGAAATTAGCTGTTAACCTTATGGGGATCCCCTTTTATGTTGTTATTTGTTGTTTTTCCCTTGCTGTTTTTAATATTTGTTCTTTGTATTTAATTTTTGATAGTTTGAATAATATGTGTCTTGGCATGTCTGTCCTTGGATTTATCCTGTATGGGACTCTCTGTGC
Organism: Mesoplodon bidens; assembly: GCF_964165515.1. Taxonomy (NCBI): domain Eukaryota; kingdom Metazoa; phylum Chordata; class Mammalia; order Artiodactyla; family Ziphiidae; genus Mesoplodon; species Mesoplodon bidens. Next base: position 158,313,066 of record NC_138178.1, read on the forward strand.
TTCCTGGACTTGATTGACTATTTCATTTCCCATATTAGAGAAGTTTTCAACTGTAATCTATTCAAATATTTTCACAGTCCATTTCTTTTACTCTTCTTCTTCTGGGACCCCTATAATTCAAATGTTGGTGCATTTAATGTTTTCCTATAAGTCTGAGACTGTCCTCAAGTCTTTTCATTCTTTTTTCTTTATTCTGCTCTGCAGTAGTTATTTCCACTATTTTATCTTCCAGGTCACTTATCCATTCTTCTACCTCAGTTTTTCTGCTATTGATTCCTTCTAGAGAATTTTTAATTTCATTTATTGTGTTGTTCATCATTGTTTGTTTGTTCTTTAGTTCTTTTAGGTCCTTGTTAAATGTTTCTTGTATTTTCTCCATTCTATTTCCAAGATTTTGTATAATCTTCACTATCATTACTCTGAATTCTTTTTCAGGTAGACTGACTATTTCCTCTTCCTTTGTTTGGTCTGGTGGGTTTTTACCTTGTGCCTTCATCTGCTGTATGTTTCTATGTCTTGTCATTTTTCTTAACTTACTGCGTTTGGCGTCTCCGTTTCCCAGGCTACAGGTTCATAGTTCCTGTAGTTTTTGGCATTAGACCCCATTGGAAAAGGTTGGTTCAGTGGGTTATGTAGGCTTCCTGGTGGAGGGGACTGGTGGTGCCTGTGTTCTGGTAAATGAGGCTGGATCTTGTCTTTCTGGTGGGCAGACCGTGTCCGGTGGTGTGTTTTGGGGTATCTTTGAAGTTATTATGATTTTAGACAGCCTCTATGCTAATGGGTGGTGTTGTGTTCCTGTCTTTCTTGTTTTTTGATACGGGGTGTCCGGCACTGTAGCTTGCTGGTTGTTGCATGGAGCTGTGTGTTAACGTTGAGATGGAGATCTCTGGGAGAGCTTTTGATGTTTGAAATTTTGTGGGGACTGAAGGTCTCTGGTGGTCCAATGTCTTGAAGTCAGCTCTCCCACTCTTAGGTGACACCCTGCTGGAGCACCAAGACCCTGTCAGTCACACGGCCAGGTACGTGGGTAGTTTCTTGCCTTTGGGAAGTCTGAGGTTGCCAACGTTCAGTAGATGTTCTGTAGGAGTTGTTCCACTTGTAGATGTATGTTTCATGTATTTTTGGGGAGGAAGGTTATCTCCACATCTTACTCCTCCGCCATCTTGAATGTCCTCTGGGGCCTGTAACATTTAAACAGAAATCCCACCAAAAGTTATTCTCTGCACTGGAACACAATCTTGGTAAAATCATCTCTGAGTAACAGGTCAACACAGGTACAATGGAATATAATCAGCATAATTTTCCATGACAGATGTGACTTTGCTAGGAATGTAGGAAGAAAAGAAAGGCATTACTGAAGATTTCAGAAGTACCAGTATTCAAGCAGATTCATTCCGAATGAGAGCAATATTTGAGAATATTGTTATTGGATGAAATCAAATAAATATATTACTAGACAAGACTAAAGCCAGCAATCCAATGTGAAATAAAGAATGTCAAAAAACCACTGAAGTATTTATAAATATTACTTGATATATACCTTCTGAAGAGGTTCCTTTACCTCACTTCTACAACTATTTTATAACTTAAACATAGCAATTTTTTAAATTTTAGAAATGAGGAATTCTAGATTTGAAAATATATGATTATCTCGGAATAATTGAGGCAAGATTTAGGTGACAATAACTAAGAAGGAAAAAATATTATTTACATAAAATATACAGTATGATTCAGGATTACATATGTGTTAAGATGTATACACTCACTCACACATATGTGAGTCTCTATATCTTGGGTTGTAATATAAACTTTATTTTGTCTTTAAGATAAATTCTATCACACATTAACCTATAGTCAAACTATAGCATTGGGAAAATTAAAAATAAGATTGCTGTTTGAACACCCATTCTATGCCAATTTCACATACATTTTCAAATCAAATTCCAAATTGATATTTAGTCATTGACATCCTTGAAGCAACAAGTCATAATATGAAACATCTGTCCTTAATCTTACTAATAATACAGAATTTATTTTTCAAAGTCATTTCCTTCAGTTTAAACATATTCATGTAGAATAATTTTTTTATTCTGTCTCTTCTTTTCTTTGTACATGTCATCACTCTCACTTCATAATAGTTCAGTAGAAAATCAATAGACCAAAAGGGCTGTATATTGCTGAACTTGTTCTGATCTGTACTCTCTAATCTCCCTACCACCAGAAACCTATGTTATCATTTCAAGTGGTGGCATGCTTTGTTACTACCCTCTGACATCTATATGGTAAACAAGCCAACAGACCAACACTCACTACAACTCTCATGCGTGGTATCTGTCTATGGATTTCCCACAGAATCTTCTAGCATCTTTAATACATGGGTAGAAGACCATTTATAGTAGCTGGTTTCCAAAGATGTCCATCAGATCAATTATTCTTTCCAGTATTCCTGCACTCCTGTGCTTTCTTCTTCTTGAATCTGGGTTGCCCCTTGAATTCTGAATCAAGAAAATAGATTGTTGTTATGTTTGAGGATTTCCAAGGCCAAGTCAGAAGCTTTGAGGTTTCCAACTGATCCCTTTGCATTGTTCTTCTTGGGGTAAGAACAATGTGATATCTCTTGGAAACCAGTCTCCCTGATGTGAGCAGCCAAGGACACATGGAGAGGCCAAATGCAGGTGCTCTAGGCAATATTCCTAGCTGAACATCCAGTTAACAGCCACTGTCTTCCACCAGCTATGTGACTGAGCCATCTTGTACATACAACTCAGCCAAGAATCTGACTGTAACCATGTAAGAAATCCCATATGAAAACTGCCCAGCTGAGCCCAGTGAAGCCACACATCTGTGAGAAATTAAAAATAAATTGTTGTGTTATGACAGTAAAGTATCAAGGTGGTTTCCTACCAAACAAATAGATAAGCAGAACACCAAGTAAGGAAAATAACAGTTCTAATATTTATACTAGTTAAAATAGCCAAAAATCTAACAAATATATATACATTTACCTACTAACACTGAAAGTCAATTATTTTGCTCAAAACAGTTATTCAGCTAATTCAGAAAATTGCTTCAGTTCTTCTTGCCAGCTCTTTTGCTGACAAGACAATGAAATCAACAGATCTCTAATAATGGCAGAACAGGCACAGGAAGTAAATAAATAAGTGAATAAATAAATAAACAAATAAATAAATAAATATTGAGACCAACATACTCCATGACCTATTGAATAAAGTAGACATATCTGTTTGTAACAATGTCAAAACTATGCAAAAGTCAGTAAAAGTAATTTAAATTGACCATTAACCATAATTTATATCAAATAATGTGACTGGGTATCTTTAACATATTTGAGCTATTCACATTAAATTTAATTGAAAGGGTGTTGTTAAATGTTATTTAGATGACCTGCCTAACTATATATCCTCACTATAGCTCAGATGTTGTCTCTTCATACCCCTTATGATGATACTATTTAAAGTTTGCATGTGTGTGCATATGCATGCACACACATCCACACTGTTCACTGTTTCTGTTCTATGTCTTTCACAACATTTAGCATTTTCTAGAATGATTTTATTTATTTCCTAGCTTCTCATTGTTCCCATAACTTTGGAATATAAGCCCCATGAGAGGAAGGATTTGGTGTGTCTTGTTACCCCTAAGATAAATATCCACTATATTCCCTAATGCTTAAATGTTGTTGAGACAGTCTATTCCCTCAAAAATACTTGTTAATGCATTAATGAATGTTAATACATTAAGGAATGCTTTATGTTTGGGTTTCTATATTGCAAGCAGGAAAAAAACAAAAACAAAAATCTCTTACACTAAATAAATGCTTTTTTCCCCTTGCTCTGCTTATTTTTTGAATCTGTATCTTCAAAATATTCTTCTCTTTAGTATTTTCCAAAAAGTTTAATTATTTGGTAGAAAAGAAGCCTAAGAAAACATGGGATCTGGGTCCTGATTGGAGGTTTATGACATAAGTTGTGCCTATGGTCAAACCAAGTGGTAGAATTTTGCTTCATTTTAGTATTTTCATAATTACAACATGTAAAGTTATACCTGGCTTTGTTGTTCTGAATATATAACAAAAGAGTTTATACAGGTATTTTGAAAAGTTAAAAGTATTATGGAAAAGTAAGGTAAAATTATTGCTTACTTTTAATATTATCCCTGTCAAACTTAAAATGTATTTTTATTACCACTCTTTTCACTGTTTGTGGTAATTTCAACTGGTTTTATATAGTAGACATATGTATTTGTAACCTAATGAATTTTTCACATGTGGTTATAGCTACATTTTTCAAAAAGAAATAGCTCTACACACACATCCATACATTTATACTTATTTATATCATTACATGTTCATAACTTCAACCCTAACCCTGTGAAGGATACTGAGGGACATGGTTTAATAACTCCTTTCCTTTTTTTGGCTGTGCTGCATGCCTTGCAGGCCCTCAGCAGTGAAAGCACGGAGTACTAACCACTGGACCACTAGGGAATTCCCCTTCTTGAGATTTAGACTTGGATTGTTATAAGTAGTTTAACTTAGAATGACAAAAATGGCAAAGGCTTAACATTTCTCAGAATTATAGGCCAAGAAACAATGAAATAGGTACCTGGATTTTACAGATTACTTGTTTTCCTTTGACATTGAAAAGTTGGAATAAAATATTTGTGGTTCTATCTTTCCAGTTCCTGTGAGGGATTCTCTGGGTGTCTATAATCAGAAGCATTAAAACTCTACAGAGCATTTAGTGAAATCAGTGTTGACATACATTCTTTGTATACTTTTAAAGCTCATCAATCACATAAGGTATTTATGGGAAACTTGAATAACTGTTAAGGTCTAAGCAACATTGGTTCTCAGAAACTGTTAAGGTCTAAGCAACATTGGTTTTTACTTTTCATAGCAAATAAATGGGGAATAGTGGGAACTTTGTCATTCCCCACTGTCCTGAAAAAATATAACTCAAATTAAAGTAGCCCTAACAGAAGTACCTTGCTAACACATACATAACCCTCCCCCCAAATGTTCCCTTTAATATATAGCCATTTGGACATATATACACTACCAAATGTAAAATACATAGCTAGTGGGAATCAGCCACATAGCACAAGAAGATCAGCTCCATGCTTTGTGACCACCTAGAGGGATGGGATAGGGAGGGTGGGAGGGAGACACAAGAGGGAGGGGATATTTGGACATATGTATACGTATAGCTGATTCACTTTGTTATACAGCAGAAACTAACACACCATTGTGAAGCATTATACTCCAATAAAGATGTTAAAAAAAAAAGCTCCAGTTAAAAGTGTAAAGTGTTGCTCTCATGATCAACCTTAGTATCTTATTATGAGTTTAGCAGTCACACAGTAGAATTGATTAAAATTCTATATGTGACAATTCTCTGTAAATTTTTGGGCTCTAAAAAGAGTTTGTCAGTAGTTCTTTGCCATTTAAACTTCAGAGAGGATGAGGCACAAAGAAATTTTGATGTGGTGACTGTAGTAAAATGATGATTTCATTAAAATCAGCTAATTTTCTGTATACTGAATGGAGCATCAGCTGAAAAACTGGGTAGTGGAAGGATGTGGAGGACAAAGCTCTAAACAGAAAGCTAAGACAATGGAAAAAGATGTGGAAAGTAACTAATAGGTGCTCCATACATGTCTATTTCCCTTTTCCCTACTTTATAATTTTGATTTAAGTCAGCAACTATCAAGATCAACATCTTTTATATACTTGCCTTAGGAAGGGTTCATGAAAATCAATGAAGAAACCTTTGAAAAATGAATATTGCTTCATAATACTAGTAATATGGTGTCAGTCAGGAATACAGTGTCCTTGGAGTCAACATTATATACTCAGGTTCATCTTATCTTGCTGCATTCTACATATTCATAGTGCTTTTGGTACATACTCACCACTGACAGCTCAACTCATTATAGCAATCCAAGGCAGACAGAAAACATAGTGCAAACATATCTCAGGCCCTGCACTGTCAGTGAAGGACAAAGTAATAACGTAGGGAAATTTCTTCTTGCTCAAGTTGGGTAATATTCAGCCCTACGTGTCCAATTCTGTTTTAAGTTACATATCAGCATATAGCATTCTGAAATTTTGAGTCCAAAATTTAAATAATTTTATATAATACATAAAAGTGAATAGAAAGAAAAGCTCAAATGGAAAGATGTAAAAGGCAAGAAGAATTAGTAGTTTAAAAAGGAATCTAAAATCATTATTTTGGTGTGGCAAAATACAAAGAACAGGATTCTTTCACAGTTAGATATAACTAATAATAATAGCTAATGAAATAATAATAAATTCAATTAATATCTTCTTTAAGACTCACAATTAGCGTATTAACAATTAGCTCACAAGGGGCAATAGACTCACACCACACTATTGTCAAATACTCAAATTGAAAACAGTGTTTCTTGGGAGAAACAAACAAATAAGCAGAGAATCAGCAGAATACACATGGAATCCCAGCTTTCAGTATACCATGGAGAGATAAGCTTACGCTTGGCAAAGCCAGGCTGCATGTGCCATGGCCAGGATTCCAGCAGAAACTACATCTGTTCTGTATTTTTAAGGATGTAAACAAGAAACTTTGGTGTGAATCTGAAATAATGGAAGTTCCCTAATTAAGGTCATGGAAGATGTGGCCTTGTTAGAAAGGGAGGTGTTTGAGGCTCAGGGACTTGTTCTTTCACTGAATGTAGACCTCATCATTTCTACTGACTAAAGTGGGGAGATGAGCCTTCAGATTGTGATTTGTCTATCCTCAGTAGGTCTTATAAGCACTTTTACAGATGGGAAAATAGACACTCAGAGGTTAAATAATTTACCAAAGTTAATATAGGTATTTAATGATGGAGTTGAAGTATTAATAGAAGATGGACCTATAATTTTGTTTTATTCATCCTTTCATATAAGGAATTGGGAAGCTTTCTTTGGTATCTTCTGAAATCATTTGGGTACGTAAGTTTTCAGTTTCTTGTGGGTTTTATAAAATTCATATGAGGAAAAAATTGAGAGTTTTTTTTTGCTTTATTTTTTTTTTTTAGTTTTTGTGTTTTATTTCTGCTAGGAGGTGGTGGAGGTAGTCAAGGATTGTTGATTAACAATTCAATTTCTTTGTTATTGGTTTGGGTTTTTTATTTCTTCTTGAATTAATTTTTATAAATAATCTTTCTAGAGAAATTTTCATTTTAATTATTTTTTCATCTGTATTATTATAAAAATATTTTTATAATTAAAAATCTCTACAGATCTGTATTTATGTTCATTTTTCATTCCTTATGGGGTTTGTTTTTATCTTTTTGTTGATACACCTTCAAATTTGTGTCTATTTTATATATCTTCTAGCCATGTCATCATTATGATTTCTTTAAGTCTTAAACATATTTTTAATTGTAGTTTATAACTGTTTTAAAGTTCTATTCTGTTCAGTCCACCATCTTGCTCTTTCTGGGTATATTTCTTTTTTGTTTTAACTTTATTTTATTAAAGTATGGTTGATTTACAATTGTGTGTTATTTCTGCTGTAAAGCAAAGTTATTCAGTTAAACATATATATACATTATTTTTCATATTCTTTTCCATTATGTTTCATCACTGGATATTGAATAGAGTTCCCCATGCTGTACAGTAGGACCTTGTTGTTTATCCATTCTCTCTATAATAGTTTGCATCTGCTCATCCAAAACTCCCAGTCCATCCTTCCTCCACCCCAACCACCCCTTGGCAACCACAGGTCTGTTCTCTATGTCTGTGAGTCTGTTTCTGTTTTGTAGATAAGTTCATTTGTGTCATACTTTAGATTCCACATATAGGTCATATCGTGTGGTATTTGTCTTTCTCTTTCTGACTTACTTCACTTAGTATGATAATCTCTAGTTGCATCCATGTTGCTGCAAATGGCATTGTTTCATTCTTTTTTATGGCTGAGTATTATTCCATTGTATATATGTGCCACATCTTCTTTATCCATTCATCTGTTGATGGACATATAGGTTGTTTCCATGTCTTGGCTATTGTGAATAGTGCTGCTATGATCATAGAGATGTATGTATCTTTTTGAATCACAGTTTTGTCTGGATGTATGCCCAGGAGTGGGATTGCTGGATCTTATGGCAACTCTATTTTTAGTTTTTTTTTTTTTTTAAAGTTTTTTACATACAACAGCTTTCTTTTTTAAATTAATTTATTTATTTTTGCTGTGTTGGGTCTTCGCTTCTGTGTGAGGGCTTTCTCTAGTTGTGGCAAGTGGGGACCACTCTTCATCGTGGTGCATGGGCCTCCCACTGTCGCAGCCTCTCTTGCCACGGAGCACAAGCTCCAGACGTGCAGGCTCAGTAGTTGTGGCTCACGGGCCCAGCCGCTCTGTGGCATGTGGGATCCTCCCAGACCAGGGCTCGAACCCGTGTCCCCTGCATTGGCAGGCAGATTCTCAACCACTGTGCTACCAGGGAAGCCCTATTTTTAGTTTTTTGAGGAACCTCCATACTGTTTTCCATAGTGGCTGTACCAATTTACATTCTCTGGGTTTATTTCTGTTGGCCAATTTTTCTACTCTGTTTGGGTTATATTTGCTTCACATGTCCAGTAATTTTTAGTGGATTTCTGACATAATGAATGATTCATGCTTGAGTGAATGGGCTTTGTTATTTTCCTTTAAAAAGTGTTGAAGTTTGTTTTGTTCAGGTTTGATCCTTTCAAGACTTGTTTTTAAGCTTCTTTTAGGGCAAGACTAGAGTGCTGGGGCTAGTCTAGTTTTACTCTTTAAATTGACTCTTATGCAGTTTCTGTTGATTGCCCTGAATGTTCAGTGAGATTTCTACAGTCTGGCTGCTTGGGAGTTCAGAGGTCTCTCAGCCCTTCTTGAGGTCTGGAAATTGTTCACTTACAGCCCTCTGCATTTGTTATTTGCCTGGATTCATAGACTTTCAACTTTACATGCACAAATTAGTAGGAAGTCAAAAATTCAAGGGGACCCAATAAAGATTTTAGGAGTCAAGTCTCTGCCCTGCCAATTCCCTTTGCCTCAGCCTCCTCATAAATATGCCTCTTCAAATCAGTAATCCCATCATTCTCTGCTTGTCCTCCACATTTCTAAGCCTAGGTCCAGAAATTGCCTCCAGGCAGAAAGCCAGAGCAATTGTAAAGCTCACTTGGTTTCTGTTCTCTTGAGGAACATAGTCCTGTTCTGCCCATTGTCCCAATGTCTGTTGTTTCTTACATTTTGGCCACTTTTCTAGTTTCCTTAAAGGTAAGGGAAGTTCCCTTTTAGTTATTCATTCATGATTGGGAGTAGTCCTACATCCCACTAGTTTTGATAAGACTTGTGCATTTTTGTGATTTAATTTTTAAAGACCATGTAATTTTCAGTATTTTTTTTAATATGTAATTATTTAGAAGTGGAATTTTTAGTTTCCAATGGTATATTTGTACGGCCATTTAGATTGTACACTGAACAACTCTGGGGTACTGTTTGCATATTACATTATGATATGATTGTCCTCTATCCCTCAAGTGTTCCTCACTTAATTCAGTGTAACAACCTCAACATTTGAAAATAAGCTTGAATTTCTGGATAATTTCTAAATGAAAACTTCTCTTACCACCACTCAGAAACTTTAATGAAACATCATCCTCTGGGGCTATGATGTATGAGAAACTTCTATCTTGGCCTTTTCCCAGGACCTCCAGAATGAGCCTGCATTAAAATGACTTGTGACCTAGAAAATTCTAGACTGTGGTGTTTTGTTTGGTCTACCTTTACATAAATGGGAAAATAAACATTTTGGCAGGAAACAGATCAGTGAATAGTTAGTTATTTCTCAACATAATCTGACCACTTAATGTGGTTCACCAAAGCATTTTTGTCCTGTAGAAGAAAATTGCAAAAAAGAATCATAAAAGCTAATGAATAATCTGTGGCTCTCTCAAGATTATTTACATAATGTTTACAAATAAGATAAATCTTTTAAATCCAAATAATTCATGTTCTGTTGTTAGCCAGTCAGTATCCATGCTAGATGAATTAAGGAGAGTAGGTGTAAAGAACTAACTTGACTGAGTGAGGGAGCTATGCCAAAGGCTGCTTTATCCTGTGAGCTATGTAAACAAATAATGTGTCAAGCTCTAAAATCATGCTCATTTCATGAAACCAGTAAATACAAAGGAAAACAATTTTTTTTTTAGCACAAACTCTTAAGAGTTTATTTACTCTCCTATTGCTTAGGCCTGCACACCTGAAATGCACAATCCTTATAAGCACCTTGCCCTTTGGATGAATGGATAAAACTGTTTCTTCAAAAGAATGTAAAAAATAATTACATGCTAACGGCTCATCTTGAAATGCCGATTACATTCCAGTCACATAAGACCTCGAGACCCACAGCATGTGCCTCAGTCAAGGTCCTCTCAGGAAAAGGATTCAAACTCAGATGGTACAAAAGACTTTTTCTGAGGGACCCAACAAGAAAGGGTGAGACAAGGCTCTTAGAGACTAGCAATAGCAGAAAGCAATTACCCCTCCTGGGCTGAAGGCTAAGAGGAGGAAATGGAAGTATCAGGGCGGCTGCCTTTAGAAGCTGCATCCTGGAGAACACAGCCACTGCCATCAGCTCAACACCAAGTCAGAAAGGATCCAGGGAAAAGCATACTGGTCCTCTCTCATACTCCAACCTCTGAAAAGTTTCTAGTGCCTCACATTTGACAAAGCCAACCAGACATCAGATTAAAGGATCCTGAGGAGGATGAAGTCCCAGGCAGAAAGCAGGGAGAGGGGTGAAGAATGGATTGAGAGTGATGAGTGTGTGAAACAAATGGAGAATAAACAGCATATCAAGGTTAAAAACAATGGGGAAAACACTTCTTCAGTTGAGTATTTTCTTTGGTGTATATATTTTTTTACACTGTCTTTTTTTTTTTTTCCTTTTTTGTTCTAATAGTACATTGTAAAATTTTGAGGGAAAGTTAATGAAGTAACACTAGAAATTCATTTAGTTTCTTATAAAGCATGCATACTTAGAAGGTATCAACAAGTGTGACATAACATTTACAAATCACTATATTCTGCCTGCAGAACATCAGGAAGCCTGCGAAATGAAATATACCTGGTGAAAACTGCCTTGAGTAGAGCCTAATAAATCTTAGACTAGTAGACAGTTGAAACAGGAAGACCTGCTGAGCACTGATGTGGGAGAGTCTAATCCCTTGGATAAATTGTTCCAAGAAGAACTCATCCTTGTGAAAATATATTATCCTTATCACAAGACCAAGGCCATCGTCCAAGGCAGTTATTGGCTGTGCAAATGCCAGTAACAAAAATGAAATATACCAGAGAAGACTCAAGGTGAAGAAAGAAATAGGTGATCAGATAAAACACACAGAGAGAGGGAAATGCCTACATCAATTCTGCCAGTCTTATCTCTAAGACATGACATTCCTGTGATCTGCCTTGTCTGGTACCACTAAACACTGTGTTCAGATGTATTTAAAAGAGAACTTAAGAGAATTTCCTCAATGTAAGTTAATAACTGTATCCTGGGATAAATCAACTCAGAGGCCACAAGAAGTCTTGAAAGGAATGACAGTAACAATAATAATAATAATAATAATAATAATAATAATAATAATAATAATAAAACAATAACATAAAGATCAGAGAACAGAGTTTATCATAGTCTTGCAGAGGAAATCTTGCCTTTTGCTTTATTTGTTTAACAGCTTTAAAAAATTACTTTATTAAAACACTTTATAAAATTTTAATTTACTTGAGTTGCTCCTGCATATATAAAATAAAATATAAGCCTAGTTAATTTTCTGGGTGACTCAAACAAAAGAAAGTTGAAGAAAACAATTTTGCTTTTGGTGGGTGAGGGCTGCTACTGACAAAATCAGGTGAGAGACCTATAATCACTGACACATCTAAATATTCAATCGTCCTTTTACCAACCCAGATACAGTTTTAGAACATGTAGTTTGTCAAAGCAAGGAGATGGATAATCTCATATTAAATTGAAAATTGTAGTAACCCTCTGGATATCTTCCGTGAAAATATCCACAAAACAAATAGCTGGGGCTATTTGTCTACCTGGATATTGTATTTGTGTTCATAAAAACATGTAAACCAGTCCCCAGTAGCTGATGAGCATGTGTCACTTGAAGGCAGGAAAGGATTCCACCTTGAGAGTGTGTGCTCAGTAACCCATCTCGGAGGCACTATCAGTGATGTGGTTTGTCTAACTCTGTAGTAATCTCAATGTTATATTCATTGGCCTCTTTCCTCTAAATCACCGCTTGTCATCTTTCAGGGCATTTTCATGCAACAGAATAGTAGGGCGGTGGTTAAAAAGGCACTTTTTAACCCTGGTTCTGATACCAGTTCTGTCACTGTATGGCAGATCTATGTTATATCCATGACAACTTGTTTCATGAATTTATGCCTCATTGTATTTATCTGGAGATGATTTATCTGTATTTCATTACTAGTAGGGTTCTGTGGATATACTTTAGTAAATATATCAAAGGGTATTTTTATAAAGACTAAATAATTGGTACTAAAGAGGAAGAGTCAAAATCTTTAAAAGTCCTTGACTATTTATTTATTTACTTTTTAAGATAACATTATTTTTTCTTTCATTTTTTATTAAAGCACAACACTTTTTTAAATTTTTGCAGTAATACATGTTCACTAAAGATGATCTGTAAAGTACAAAAATATGAGGAGAAAATGAAACTATGAATACATAGTCTGGTAGATTTAGTACTTTTCTAGACATACACATTCTCACACACAGAAGATACACATTTTAACAGAATAAAATTATGTTATTTCTCATAACACTCTATCACATGCATTTTCAAACATTAAAACTTTTTAAAAACTATTTTATTATGACATATTGTGCCATTCTATTTACATACCACAATTTAATAAATAATGCCCCTATTTTTAGAAATTTATGCCTTTAAATGTTGTCTTTTACTTGTTCTTAGAAGCAATACTGTGATGAATATCAGAGGGGGGTCAGAATCTGTGTGGGCACCTCTGTTAATTATAGGGCCAATTTTTTTAAGTGGACATATTGAGTCAACACTTAAAGACATATTCAGGTTTTGATGCATTGAGCCAAATTGCTTTCCTAATGATTTTCACTAGTGTATGCTCCCACCTGCATCAGATATTTGCTAAGATTTCCAACAATTATACATGCTTTCCTTGTTTTGTGTTACTTTGCTAAATAATTTCACTAAAAGTAGTTCAGGATGAGTAGATAACATCAAAAATTATTACATCATATTGAATCTCAGGAGAATCCAATAAGCAATATGTACATACACATACACAAATGCACACAGAATTTACATATATATATATGAAATATAAGCATTCAGACACACGTATACATATATACACAAAACAAAAATACATAAATCAAACTTCCTACTTTAGTAAGTGCCAAGAAAAGTCTGGGATATTATTAAGAACAAACAACAAATACGATTAAATATCTGATTAGAAAACCTATTTTTTTTTTTATTGCTTTTCTGCTGTAATGTAGGTGGGTTTTATGGGGAATATAAAAGTGTATGATCTGGCTGTCTGACTTTAGGACTATGAACATCACATTGAACCTGTCAGCTTAGCAGGTATTTTAAAAGGCTAAAAATAGCAAGTATTGACATAGATATGGGACAGTGTGAATTCTCAGGCACGGCTGGAATAGTAGAAGTACAAAATGGTAAAGGGCAGAACCATCTTGGATAGATTTCTTTGGCATTAGCTCAAGAGTTGAAGGTGTGCAAATTCCTTGATTAAGTAATCCTCTCCTCTAAGTATCTATTTGAAGGAGTTAATCACATGCACAAAGAGACATTATAAGAATTTACACCACAGCACTGATTGCATTGGTTAAAAAAAAAAATTGAAACCTCATAAAGGCTCTTTGGAAGGAAAATGCACTAATAAATTATTACATATACACAGTTCTCACAATCAGCACTATACAGTAGTTAATTTTTTTTAAAAAAAATGTGCATGAGATTGATTTAAAAAGTAAACCCAGAAGAGGAGTTACCTTTAAAATGGGAGGGAAGGGAAAATGATCAGGGAGAGATATAAATGGGAATAGAACATTACACTTTACTATTTTAATACTTTAAACAAGGTAAAAGTAAAAATAGGGCAAAATGTTAAAATTTGATAAAATTGAGAGGTGAGTACATGAACATGCCTTATCAGGAACAGTCTTTCTGTGTGTTTGAAACATTTGTTTTTGATAACCTATTGAAAACTGCTGCTATATCATCAGACAAAACAAAGGGTTTGATTCTGTAATTTTTCTCTTCTCATCTAAACACACTCCCCCTCCTTGCTTTGTTGCTTTCCTTGCTCTATGACTCAGGAGGAGCCAGTTCCGAAGTTTTTATTTTATCTTCATTTAATATTTCCCAGGACTTCTTTGTTGCCAGAACCTCATAATACGAAGGCCAATCCTCAAGTCTAAACATCACTTCCTACTTTGCTTCATCATCTCTTTGTTTCTGAGTGGTTTTTCTGCCAGATTCATCTTCCTTCCTGAGACCCTTATCAACCTACCATTCCATTGGTCTTTTCTTGATCTTGCAGGCTTCCCTAGTGAATAAAACTGTTTTGAACTGGTTTTCCTATTTTCATTTTAGCTCTACTCATCTTTTAGAATGCATGTTCTACGCAACACCTGCAATGATCTTTTATAACATTGAATTAGAATATCCCTTTCCCATTCACACATTGAAGTGACTTCTCATTTTTCCTAGGAAACAATCCAAATTTGTTTCTATGGCCTACAAAGTCCTGCATGATCTGGCATCTCTGACCTCATCCGCTATTCCTCTTCCTGTAGTCATTGAGCTCCAACCATACTCACTTTTTTCTTCTTTGGACATAAAAGATGTGTTTATTCCCCTGCCCTTTGCACCTGTTTATCCCCTCTGCCTATTATAATCTTTATTCAGATCTTCATATGAATGGATTCTGTGTGTTATCAGTATATCCCATCAAATGTTATATCCTCAGGGAACCCTTTTCTCACTATTGTATCTTGTCTCCATTCTATCCTTTATTCTCATAGTCTTCATCATTCTCCCCAAATTTTTACTTTTACACTTGGCAATTGCTTGTCTTCATACTACAGTGCAAGCTCCGTGAAAAAGAAGACCATGCTTTTTAAAAAATTGTAACCATAGTCACAAGACTGAAAAAGTGTCTGGCATGTAATTGATATTCGATAAATATTATTGATTGAATGAATGAACGAATGACTATATGCTCTCCATGCCACTGAGCAATGCCTGATATTTTTTCAAGTTGATTCTTATCTGACTCACTAACACAACTATTTCAAAGCTTTTCTGGTTCCCAAAACTTCCAGGTCTGACTTTGCTTCTCTCATTTTCAGATAATCACTGGGTTGCCTACTGGACTGTAAACATTAGTCCATTTAATATTTTTTCCACTTCCTCTTACATGGAATTCTCCCTGTTTCATCCTTTATATTCCCTAATTTCCTGTATTTCTCAGGAGGACAACTTTTTTTCCCCACTTTGCATAAGGTTAATCCTTCCATCTTCTGCATGATATTTTAAGTCTCTCCATCTGTCTATTCTTCAGTTTCTTTGTACTGTTTCCTATCCCCCAGCAAATGTGCTAAATTGGCTATGTCCCAAACAAAACAAAACAACAAGAAAACCTCCTCTAATTCTGTTTCCTCCTCAGAATAGTGTTATCTTTGCTTCTATCCACCAAAAGTTTTCTTAAGTGAATAATTTTCTCAAGCTGTATTCACTTCTTCTTTTCTTATCCATTTTTCTTTCCCTTGCAGTTTGGATCATCTCTACTACCTCTACTTTCTCAAAAATCTTATTCCAAGAATTACCAATTACTTACAGTCACCAAATCCACTGGCTCCTTCTAAGAATTTATACTGCTTGTTGGTTAATACTAAGTTCCATCCCCACCCTTCTAAACCAATCCCTGAAACCCGAAGGCTGAATGTCTGTGAACTATACCTCTACACTTCCTTGGTTCTCATTCATTTCTGCCAGAGAGAGACAATACTATGAGCTTTGGAGGACTAAGATAAAAAAGGCCATAACTTTCCAGAGGCAGTATGGAAGTTAAGACATGGAATTCTGCTCCTGTTTTTGGGTGAGTAGCCTTTTGAGAATCAGCCATATCCTTGGTGCAGGCAGCTAAGATGTTTATCAGTGCTTTTAGGAGCTCTGGACATCCTCTTGAAAATCATCCAGACTTTACCCAGCCTTCCAAGGATTGCAAAAGCCTCCAATTATCAGTTTTAAACTCTTTACTACATGAGATAATTCATGCAGGTTATTTTTTTCAAGGCTGAATTTTATGGATACAGTAACCATATTTTTAGAATTCTCTGAAATATTATAAAGTGTTGTTGTTTCCTTCCTCTCAAAACTGTCTTTTCTTGATTTCTGAGCCTGTCACACTCCTTTATATTCCTCTTCCTGGTCTTCATGTTATTCTTTCTCACTAGCTCTTCCTTTTTCATTTACTCCTGAAGTGAGAGCACTTCCTATAATAATCTTCTCAATTCCTTCTTCTTATTACTACATGGACATTCCTCTGTTTACTTTATGCAGTCCCATAGTATCACTTCTCAAAAGTGAATCAAAAATTTAGGCTTCACCTTGCTTCTGAATTCTGGACTTTCACTGATACCTGCTATTAGATATCTTTATAAGCATATCTCACAGGACTTTACATTTTAACATATCCACCAAGGCTTCCTAACTCCTCCTAGGCTTGTGTTCATACTGACACCAACATTATCTCAGTTATTCAGGTTTCATGTTGTTTATTCCTAAACTCTACCTAATACTCTTTTTTTTTTTTTCAGTGCATCTTGCGTCTATCTCTTTACTTTCTCATGTTACTGTTTAGTTCATTTACTCATTGTCTTTGGTCCTAAATGGTTTTCCTACTTTCAGTCATCCCTTCCTACACACTGCTCTAATAGCCCTTCTCTCGAAGCTTCCTTCTAATCATGGAGCTACCAGGCCCAGTTTTCTAAAGTGTTACATGAATGCAAAACAAAATTTCATATCCTCTGCCTGGAGATTAATGTCTTCTTACATTAACGACTCAACTTTTTAGCCATACTTTTCTTCATATAATCTTCCCTGCTAGATGTTCACTCATTTGTATCCTATCCTTCAAGAGCAACAGATTATTTACCATTCTCCCAACATTTACCATTTTTGCCCTTATAAATTTGTGCAATCCAATCTGAAATACACATTTCCTTCCTTTGTTCCAAGTGGCAAATTCATATTTCTAAGTCAATTTAAAATGCCTGTTTCCATATAAAGATACTTTTTAGACCTCCCAGTAACAGTTAATCTCTCCTTTTGGCTAGAGTCCAAATTCAATGCATTTTTTGTTCCCTTGGAAAATCTATTTCATTGGTTTCTTTAAATTTATGCATTTTCTTGCCTATCTTTCTTACCAGATTGTGAGGACCAAAAACTTAGAGCTGATTTATCTTAGCTTCCCTCTTTAGCACCTCAAAGAGTGGCAGGCACATTGCAGGCATTCCATAAATGCATGTTGGATTTAATTGAATTCCACTGAGACTTTAATCAATGAACACTCTATAGGACAGTGATGATGATGACACAGTGGACCTTTTCCTGTCAGCAGCCAGGCCTTGAAGCACGTTTTCTGGATCACAGCTGGATGATAGCAGCCCAAAGGGAAGTAGATGAAAGGAATCAAAGGGCTTTCCTAAGTGGCAGGAGCAGCACGCAGAGAGCAAATATGTGTCCTCTGGGTGTGCTCGCTGCCCTGAGCCACTCCTCCAGTGCCTGAGAGGGGGTTGGCAGGTGTAGAATTATCAGCACTTGAGTATTTGAGCATGTTGGACAACAACCTGTTTTGGGACCTGTCTGCTCTGATTTTTTGTTTTTTCCATTCACTTTAGGCTCATTGAAAGAGATACAAACTATAAGTGCAGTTAGCAACATCCAAAATGAAGATTGCCCCAACCCTTGGAGACTGCCTTATGTCGGTGTGATTTTTGGATTTTGAAATTTAAATTAGGTAGCCAACAAGTAATGAGAAAAATATCAAACACAGCATATAGAGAAACTTGTAGTTAGCAAACCACTTTCATGTACATGGCTTCATTTAACTTTCACAATTCCCTTAGGGGGCTGAGAGGGCATATGGTTTTATATTTTTATAATGTGCTGCTTAGTTGTGAAGATTGAAGGTTTTAGAATCAAATGATCATAGATTTAAAGTTCATCTTTGCCAGTTACTAGCATGTACCTTTGGACATATTACTATACGTCTGTTTTAGTTAGTTTTATGTCAATTTGACTGGATCAGGGGATGCCCGGATATCTGGTTAAGCATTATTTCACTGTGTGTCTGTGAGGATGTTTCCAGATGAGATTAGAATTTGAATCAGTGAACTCAGTAAAGTAGGTGGACCTCCCCAGTGTGGGTGGGCAGCAACCCATCCACTGAGGACCTGAATAGTACAAAAAGGTGGAGGAAGGAGGCATTCTTTTCTTTTTCTGCCTCATTGCTTGATCTGGGACATCTCCTCTCATCTTTTCCTGCCCTTGGACTGGGATCCACATTGCCTTTCCTAGTTCTCAGGAGTTAGGACTCTACTGAAGTAATACCACTGGCTTTCCTAAGTGTGCAACTTTCAGACAGTAGATCATGGGACTTCTCAGCCTCCACAGTCATATGAGACAATTCCTCATAATACATTTCCTTTTATATCCTATTAATTTGCTTTTTCTGAAGAACCCTGACTAATAAAATATCCTCCATCTCTTTCTCTCTGTCTCATTCTCTAGAAAATGGATACTAACAGCATTAATTTCCCATAAGGATGTCTTGAGGATTAAATGATTAAAGATATTTCATAAGGTTCACTTGGCTACATCCCGATAGTAGAGGAAGTTGGGGATTATGAAAGAAAAGAACTTTGTGGTGAGAGTTATGTTAAATCATGACTCTGATTGTGGAAACTTGGATATATCACAGACCATGCTGAGCTGCATTTTCATTATTTGCAGAATTGGGGCTGGTCTTTGCTGTCTTGGCTTGTATGAAGATTAAATGATGTAATAAATGTGAAAGTTACTACCTGGTAGGAGGCTGTGCTTGTAGGATTCATTCAACAAATAATAGTTTCCTTCATATTTCACTAAACCTCCTTTAATTTTTCATTTGTAAAATAAGAGATAAATAATACCTTTCTTGTCAGTCTCAAGGATTGATTGATTGATTGATTGATTTTTATTTTATTTTTTTGCGGTATGCGGGCCTCTCACTGTTGTGGCCTCTTCCGTTGCGGAGCACAGGCTCCGGACGCGCAGGCTCAGCAGCCATGGCTCACGGGCCCAGCCGCTCTGCGGCATGTGGGATCCTCCCGGACCGGGGCACGAACCCGTGTCCCCTGCATCGGCATGCGGACTCTCAACCACTGCGTGACCAGGGAAGTCCTCAAGGATTTATTTTTGAGGTCAAATTAGATAATGAATATGCTTTGATGAAATTCTAAAGTGCTTAGTTTATATTAGGTTTTGGTACTTCTTTGATCAGGTTTTTACTTATCTATCAATACACCCGTTAGGAAATTTTGACTCTCTCTTCAAAATATGCCAAGACTTTGGTCACTTCTTACTTTCCCCACTGCTCCCACACTGTCCAAATCTCTTCCATCTTTCACTTGGGTGACTGCTTCCATCAGTACCTCTAATAGGCTCTTCTCATCTTCGCTGTGGGGGTGAGCCTTGTACATTATTGTGCATGTCATGTCATACTTCTCTTCAAACCCTTGAAAGATTCTGCTTTTCACTCAGGGAAAGAAAGAGACTTACAGTGCGATGCTTTAAGTGATCTGTCCCCCCACAATCAATTATTTCATTATATTTCTGGTCCTTTAAACTATAGTTTTCTGCCTTGAACATTCCATTTAATTTATATCTGCCTCATTGATATTCTTTGATTGTGTCCAGCTAGACTCCTGGTTTGGACCTTTTATAAGGACTACTCCCATTACCTGGGACTCTCTTCCCTCAGATATCAGCATGGTTAAGCCCCTCACTCCTCATTTCAAGTCTTCATGGAAATGTCACTATTTCAATTAAGACCATCTTGACCACCCTATTTAAAATTACATCCCCCTTCACTCTTGATCCCCTGAATTCTGCTCCACATTTTCGTCCATCATACTTATCAACTTATGTATTTGAAATGTTTTATTGTCTCTCTTATGGAGAGTATAAGTTCAGCTAGAGATTTAATTTTGGTTCACTGATGAATTTCAAGCTTCTGGAACAAGCCATCAATAAATATTTGTTGAATTGAAATGAATTGATAGAGACAGGGGTACCATTTTTCAAAGAATTCAATTTGCAGATTATTGTCAAAGGACTCAGTTCCTAGCACAGCATTATGCACACGTGGAACCATGATCAGACCATTATCACTTATATTTGCCATATTAATTTCTGGTTCTTACAGAAGCAGCCTCTCTCTCCTGTAATTGGAGTTGCCATTCACAATTGCATTGGCATCTCTAGAGAGAAATAGAAATTTGGAGCTGACTTCTCAGAGTTCTGATAAAAAATGCATTGCTCCATGGCTGAGTGCACTTAATTTTCTTATATATTAGAAGCTAATATTTGCATCCCACATAAAGGTAAAAGCCATATGCCAAGTAGCTATATATCCCTGGAGAATGGTCCCCCAAATTGTAAGCTAGTTTGCATTTTAAGGATGCTAAGTTATCAAATTCTACTGACAGAAATGTATTGAATATTTTTTAAAAGGAAACAAACATACTGAATTCTCAATAGGAAATGAGTCTTCTATATTGCAGTTTTTAATAATTAAAAATCAAGCATACCTTTAGATATCTTTTATAATTTGTGTTAATGATGATTGTGAAGCATTTCTGACTTGAAATACATACGGTTTTGCCATATCTGGATATTGAGCCTACCCTGAGGTGCTTAGAGTGAAGAAATAAAAAATAAGAGAAAATTAGGGGATTCCCTTTTAGCCATGAAGCTCCTCTGTAAGGATTATAGGTTGAAAATGTCAGAAGAAGCAGGTAGTGAGACATTAAACTACCCAGGGTAGAAAGAACAAGACAAAGGATGAGCACATTGACCCTGGAAGGGATTAAATACAGGAATCAGTGATGGGATTCGGAACAAACAGAAAGTCTTCTGACAGCTGTTTTTTTTTCTTATTCACATCTTAAGGTGATACTTTCATACTATTTGTCCTCTCCTTTCCTCTTTGTTCTGGTCCAGTTCTCTGTGCATGTTTATGGGAGTGTGAGTTTGTGCTTCTGTGTGTGCGTGTGTGGGGGGATAGGAGTGGCGGTAATGATCAAGTTTGAAGACAAGTAGGAAGAGGAAGTATTGACAGTGATTTATGGAATTGTGGCAGCATTTTTAATTAATACATCTTGATTCTTTCCTCTGCCTCTCTTTTTCTCATATTCTTATTTCCATATTCTCAGGACTGATGTGAATTTTCTTAATAGTAGAGAAACGTGAACACCATTGATATGACAGCATGTCATTTCTTCCTCTCCCAAAGAGCAATAATTCCAGTGAACAATTTTCAGGAATCTTTGGAAAAACAACTTGTTTTGGTTTCTTATATCTTCTTGGACCAGAATTATTTCAGAAGAAATAATTAGTTAGACATAATAGGAAAAATAAACTACCATTTTTCATCCTTTATATCAGTTTAAAACAGACCCATAGACCACTTTTATTATTTTATTTTATTTTATTTTATTTTTTGGCTGTGCCTCACAGCTTGTGGGCTCTTAGTTCCCCGACCAGAGATTGGCCCCTGGTCACAGCAGTGAAAGCTCTAAGTCCTAACCACTGGACCACCAGGGTATTTCCCCAGGCCACTTTTAGAAGTAACCATAAACATTAGGGAAAGCTGTTATCTTCAAAAGCCATAGGCCATTTAGTTGATTTTTTAAAAACAATAACAGTGGAAGGGAGGTTACAAATGCAGATGGGTGTCACTGCTGACATTCTTTTGGGGGTCCGAAGCTCAGAGAGCTCTGGAGCTGCCTCACTGAAGCCAGCAGCACAATAGCACTGTCAGTATGGCATACATAAGTCTCTCTATAAAGATGAGCAGAAGACAGAGGTCAACATTACCATGGGACTTGTCTCACTATAGGCAAGAGACCTCTGATAATATCCATAGATATATTGTTTTAATTATCTGAAATAAGACTTTGTTTCATGTTACTCATTTTCCTGCAGATGTTTAGAGAGAAGGGGAAAATAATGAAAACAGATAAGACAGGGACAGAGAACAAATAAAAACATGCCCTTAGTCAAAAAAAGATTCTTATTAGACATCTTGATTAAAGAAATAATAAACAGATGGTGGAATCCATATATTGGAGAATTCTCAAATCTATGACCAACAGTTCAAGTGACTGTAGGGCATGTATTTATGAAGTAATATAGCAAATATTGCTAAATGTCATCTTTCTTAAATGGAAGGAGCAACATTCTCATTGCCATGGCAATTTAAAGAGGGTAGAAGGAGAGAAGAGAAAACTAACTTGTGTATCAGATGTATTGATTTCCAAGATGAGAAAACTGAGATGAATTACCCAAATCTCCATGAGGAAAAAAAAAAATTCTAAGAATGAGATTTGTAGGATTGTGGAAAGATGCTATAAGTCAACCGCAGCTAGGTATTTTCCAACTCTTCTCACTAGGATAATTAAACCACGTGTATGTGCAAATTAAGGTGATAGCTCAAATAAAATGCAGCCTTGAAAAATCCATATTTCAAAACATAATTAAAGGACTGTCAATACACAAGGCAAATTGCAAAGCATAGTGCATTACTCTGAATGTTTGATGATTTGCAAAATCTTGACAGAATTGAGGGCAACATTTCAAAATAAATTAAATGGAACTTCACTTAAATAGACATAAAATAAAATATCTGTGAAAATCTAATGGGAACTTATTCCCTCTGAGTGCCTCATGTATCACTACAAATTCTTCCCCACCCAGAGAATCTAGTTTAATTCTCTAGATTAAAGGAGGAGGAATTCAACTCTGTGGTTTATTTATAAATTCCGAGAAGAAAGCCAATAACAATTAAAAAAAAAAGCTTTAATATTTTACTTTTTTTTTTGTACCTGTGAGATAACATTAGCACCAGTTCTTTAAGCCAAATAACTTCTGAAGTAATGATGGACTTGAAGAAGATGGAGGAGGATTTAACTACTAGGTAAAACTCAGTTACTCCACCTGTTTCTCATATATACATGTGTGTATGTATTTGTATACGTATGTAAAACTATTTTTCTTCATGTAGCTATAGTACATTTATAAACCATTTAATTGAAATATTAGCTCATAGAGATCATGACAATGAGATCAAAATTAAGGTAATGGCTTTGACTGTAGTTTAGACCAGTAAAATTAATTATCTTCCTCAGTCACTTAAACTGCCATCTCTTCTTACAGCATCTATACCTATTTATACCTACTATAGTTACTGAACATATACTATATCCTAGGTACTTAGTATGATTTACATGCATTATTATGAAGCTTAATGACCTTTCTGTATTGAGTGTAATTTAATCTAAGTTTTTCACATAAGGAAATTGAATCTCTGAAACTAAATATTCCATCTCTTTTAGCTAATATTTGGCAGAACAAGATTCCTAAGCAAGCCTTCTTTTACTATAAAGCCTACACTTTACCACATTGTCTCTTGAAACTGTTGGTCATAAGTAAGATTGTACCAAATTTAGGATTAACTCAGACACTATTTTTACATCTCTTCAATAAGTAAAATGAAATTCAGAACCAATGTGTTAGATGTAGATTTCAAGAAATTGACCAGACTTTTTGGAGAAGGCTAGGTCTGCAAGCAGGTGAGTTGGTGTTTCAGAGTAAAGTTCTGGGGTCTCTAGTCTAAACAGATTAAAAAAAGGTAAAGAGACGTTAAAGAAAATGAGAGTAAATATGAGCAAATGATTAATCAAGGCTATTTGACATTAGGAGTTTTACCAAGAAGGAATAAAGAAATGGGAGTGAGATAATAATAAAAATAATGATTATAGAACGTATACTAGAGATAATGAGCACACAAATTATTTGTTGAAAGCACCCATCAAATGTTATCAGATGAATGGGGAAATACTTCAAGAAACTTCTGGCTAGAAGGCAAGAAGGAAGGAAAGATCCTGAAAGCTTCCAGAGGGAAAAATAATTTTATACAGAGGAATGAAAGAGGCTTCAGGGTTTTTTGGTTTTAGTCTGTTTGCTTGTTAGTTTTTTGTTTTTTGTTTTTAGGAGCAAGAGTGGAGTCTGGAAAAAATAAGGAAATGCCCTCAAAGATCTGAGGACATATAATTTTGAATCTAGATTCTACATTAAGCTAGAAAAGCAGTCAAGGGTGATGGCAAAGCAAATGTTTTCAGACATTTGCGAAGACATATTCTTAGATTTAATGAATATATTTTGAGTTACTACTGTGTGCCAGGGATTCTTTAAGGCACTGAAGATAATGTAGTAAATAAAGCAGGCAAGGTTCCAGCTAAATGAATTCTAGGCTTGAGAGGTAGGAGTTAGGAAAAAAATCAACAGGAAATGATGATGGGTAAAAGAGAAAACAACACCTCAAGTTCTCTATTGATAAAAATATTAATATCAAAGGTCTTGCCTCATATCATGGCTGTTCTTAACATTCCAATTCTATTTATAACACCAGGTAAGTCAAAACTTCTCTGACAGGTTTGTAATATACTTGGAGGTGGTTTGTGTGTCTCTCTTTCTCTCTCTCCCTTTTTCTCTGTTCCTCTTCTTTGCTTCTTTTTCATGTTTAATTTCTTTGAATCTGTGAAAGTTAAAGTAATATAAAATCTTTCTTAAATGGGTCTCTCTTTTTGTGTACCATTAAACAGCTGTTCTATACTCTGCTACTATTCTTTCTGAAGAAGTCCTAGGGTAACAACTGACTTTGTAAGTAAACCATTTTGTATTGCCACGTCTCTTCCTGAATTTAACTTTGTTACTGTTACTATGAGATTTTCTTTACCTCATTATTTCATCCTTAACATAATTTATGGTCTACTATTTTCTTTTTAAATATTAGTTTCTTTTTCTAACTCTTCATAATTCTCTCCCATTTTAGGGTCTGTTTGCTATTTTGGGCCATGCATGCCCTTGTGCTCCCTGCTGAGATTCATAATTGTTACTTGGCAGATGAATCTTGGCATGCCTAATCATTACTCCAAACTTTCCACAAGCTCAATTAACAAAAAGTAGTAGTGCAGGGGGTGCTTCTCAAGCAAACCTCAGAGCCGCCCTTCATGAGGTTTCAAATTATCAGTGACTCACTATAGTTATAGTTTTTCATAATTATAAA
This sequence comes from Mesoplodon bidens, assembly GCF_964165515.1. Taxonomy (NCBI): domain Eukaryota; kingdom Metazoa; phylum Chordata; class Mammalia; order Artiodactyla; family Ziphiidae; genus Mesoplodon; species Mesoplodon bidens. The sequence continues at coordinate 158,338,574 of NC_138178.1, forward strand.
TCATTTTTATCTATGGAAGCTTTAATCATGATATTATATTATCCTTATTCCTCAGAACATAGATGAGGCCAGTGCTTATTAAGGAGGATTGACCTAACTTGGTAAATATTTGCCAGAGATTAGTTAGTGGAATTTTTAATATTCCAAGCAAAGACATCTTTAATTCAAGGGAGATGGAAACAACAGAGGATTAAAACTTACCAAAAGCCATTTGCAAATAATATCTTAATAGAGAGTAATTTACCAAATGAAGAATACAACAATGAAAGGTTATCAGATCTATTTTTCTCTTCCCTACATCACACTGCTATCTGTGTGTGAAACTTCTATTTTAAAGATAACAATTCTGTATGATGTATCCTTCTCAGATTACACTGAGGGTTCATTTTCCAAGTATGGCTGAGTTGTTTTGGATAGTTTAATTTCTCTGTATCAAAGTATACTCTTCACTTTTGATGCTTTATCTGGCAGAGATACAGTGTGGTATAGTGTAAAGTCATAGACACAGAGGTGGAGAAACCCATATGGGCATCCTGACTGTGCCATTGATAGCTAGGCATTCAACCATTGGGGAAATTGCTATTATAAATCAGCTGTAGGTACCCAGTATAGGAGTAATAGTGTTTGCCTTGCAGGACCTTTATTGGGGTTGAAGATGATGTGAGTAAAGCTCAGTGACACTATTTTGTAGTTAACAACTGGCAGTTTATTTTTGGGAGCTTGTTGTTAGAAAGCAGAGGTTCAAAGAAAAGGAGGGAGAGATTTATTAAGGTTTTGGTTTATTTCTTTCTTATTTGACAGTAATAGGACTCTCAAACAGTTAAAGAATTTAAAAACTGCAGATTACTATGCATAGGAAAGCAATATAGTGTTTCACTGTGATCCAGGAAAACTTGCTGCTCTAACCTTGTTTAAACATTCACGAAGATGGAAACAGCTAATAGTAATTGTTGATATTTGATAATTACCTCTCTCTTTTTAAAATTTATTTATTTATTTATGGCTGTGTTGGGTCTTCGTTGCTGCGCCTGAGCTTTCTCTAGTTGCAGCAAGTGGGCGGCTACTCTTTGTTGTGGTGCGTGGGCTTCTCATTGCGGTGGCTTCTCTTGTTGCGGAGCACAGGCTCTAGGTGCGTGGGCTTCAGTAGCTGTGGCATGTTGGCTCAGTAGCTGTGGCTCGCGTGCTGTAAAGCGCAGGCTCTGTAGTTGTGGTGCATGGGCTTAGTTGCTCCACGGCATGTGGCATCTTCCCGGACCAGGGCTCGAACCTGTATCCCCTGCATTGGCAGGTGGATTCTTAACCACTGCACTACCAGGGAAGCCTGGTAAATATCTATTAAAGAGAAATTGATATAGATTCAGTGCAATCCCAGTCAAAATCTCAGCAAGTGGGGCCTCCCTGGTGGTGCAGTGGTTGAGAGTCCTCCTGCCAATGCAGGGGACACGGGTTCATGCCCCGGTCTAGGAAGATCCCACGGGCCGCAGAGTGGCTGGGCCCGCGAGCCATGGCCGCTGAGCCTGCGCGTCCGGAGCCTGTGCTCCACAACGAGAGAGGCCACAACAGTGAGAGGCCCGTGTACCGCAAAAAAAAAAAAAAAAAAAAAATCTCGCAAGTAATTTTGTGGATATTTGTGAACTGATTCTAAAGTTTTTATGGAAAAGCGAAAGACCCAGAATAGTCAGTACAATATTCAAGGAAAAGAACAAAGTCAGAAGACCAGCACCATCTGACTTTAAGACTTACTATAAAGATATAGTGATCAAGCCAGCATAGTTTTGTTAAAAGTATAAATAGCTCAATGGAAAAAAAAAATAGACAGCCCAGAAATAAACCTACCATAATATAGTCAAGTGATATTTGACAAAGAAGCAAAGGCAATGCAATGGAGCAAAGATAGCCTTTTCAGCAAATGGATGTCTACATGCAAAATTGAATCTAGACACAGACTTTACACCCTTCACAAAAATTAACTTAAAATGGATCATATACCTAAACATAAAGCATAAACTATAAAATTCCTAGAAAATAACATAGGAGAAAACCTAGATGGCCTTGAGTATGGCAATGACCTTTTAGATAGAACACCAAAGGCACGACCCAAGAAAGAAATAATTGATAAACTGGACTTCATTAAAATTAAAAACCTTTGCTCTGTGAAGGACAGTGTCAAGGAAATGAGAAGACAGGTCATAAATTGGGAGAAAATATTTGCAAAAGTCATTCCTGATAAAGAACTGTTACACAAAATATACAGAGAAATCCAATAATTAGAAACCAACCCAATTAAAAAATGAGTCAAAGACTTCAACAGACACCTCACCAAAAAAGATATGTAGATGGCAAATAAACATATGAAAAGACTATCCACATCATATATCATGAGGGACGTGAAAATTAAAACAACAGTGAAATACCACTACAAGCTTATTAAAATGGCCAAAATCTGGATTTATTGCTGATAAGAATGCAAAATGGTACATCAATTCAGAAGACAGTTTGGCAGTTTCTTGCAAAACTAAACATTCTATTACCATAAGATCCAGCACTTGCATTCCTTGTTATTTACCCAAAGGAGTAGAAAACTTACATCCACACAAAAACCTGCACATAGATATTTACAGTAGCTTTATTCATAACTGCCAAAACTCAGAAATGCCAAGGTGTCCTTCAGTAGGTGAATGTGTAAATAAATTGTGGTACATACAGACAATGGAATATTATTCAGCATGAAAAATTAATGAGCTATCAAGCTGTGAGGAGAGTTGGAGGAACCTTAAATGCATATTACTAAGTGAAAGAAGTCAATCTGAAAAGGCTACACCCTGTACAATTCCCACTATAAGCATACCTTGGAGATATTGCGTTTGATTCCAGACCACAAAAATAAAGCAAATATGGCAATAACATGAGACTCATGAATTTTTTGGTTTCTCAGGGCATATAAAAGTTATGTTTACACTATACTGTAGCTTATTAAGTTTGCAAAAGCATTATGTCAAAAAAGATGTACGTACCTTAATTTAAAAACAAAACAAAAAATTATTACAATAGAAACATCAAAGATCACTGATCACAGATCACCATAGCAAATATAATAATAACGAAAAAGTTTGAAGTATTGTGAGAATTACCAACATGTGACACAGAGACACAAAGTAAGCAAATGCTGTTGGAAAAATGGCACTGGTAGACTCAGATGCAGGATTACCCCCAAACTTGAATCTGTTAAAAATGGAGTATCTGTGAAGTACAGTAAAATGAAGTGCAATAGAATGTGGTATGCATGTACATGACATTTAATTTGATGTCCAAATATGTGACAGGTGCTAGGCAATGCATACATATTCCTGATATGCTGTGTCGGGTTTTGTGAGTTGCATAAACTAGCCATGAGTTTCTTTGAGCTAAACTGTGAGTAATTACTTCCTGGGTTAACTAAGGAAATATTGACACAATGTCAGAATGAATGATTATGGAGAAAAGTAAAAATACAGTTAAATTCTGTATTTGTCTGAAGAGATGCTATATCTAAATAAATATTTTAAATAAGTAATTTTTTTTCATTTTTTGAATTTATACTCATTAGATTGTGTGTGTGGATATGATTGGACTAACATAATGATAAAACTGACCAGCATTTGTGTGTGTGTGTATATATATATGCCAGACACTAGGATAAACACTTTACATGCATTAACTTATTCAATCTTTTTTATGGTTGAATTTATTTTTTATTTATTTTTTTATTGGGGTATAGTTGCTTTACAATTTTCTGTTAGTTTCTGCTGTACAACAAAGTGAATCATAGCATGGGGAGTTCAGCTCATTCAATCTTACGATAACCCATGAGTTAGGTAAAATTACTATCTGCATTATACAGATGAGAATATTGGGGTTTTAAATTACTCCTTTCCTTTCTAATCATTCATTTATAACATCTGATTAATTTTCTCCCTCTCACTATGATGTAAGTACCATGAAAGCAGGTGCCATGTTCATTTTTACAAGTCATTGTATTTCTGGCACATATTACAGAGCCACAGACATAGTATATGTTAAATACACATTTTGAAAATTATTTATATATTTCGTAGTTATTGTTAACAGTTTAGTTGTGAATTCACTAGAGGTGTTGGCTTAATATTACTGTTTAAAGTATAATCACCTTTTCCCAAAACCTTGAAAAAAAGGTGTGTGATTTTGGAATCTATGTTAACTTTTTATGGTGATGGCCTACCATTTATTGAATTGAACAAGTTATTTAATTAAAGGAACTAAAAGTTTATGTTTATTACTTTTGATGGTTTTCAGTGTGATTTTTCATATTCTGATATATTTCATGTACTATGTCTCTGGCATTAAATCTGTGAGAAATATTTGGTGACCTAGAAGACCTGTGTGATTTTAGATTGATCCTTAGAATAAATGTGCATGAAACTTTCTTGAGGAAAGCTGGACAATCAGAAAGGCTGAGGAGAACAAAATTTCACCTTTGTTATAGTGACTCTTGCCACCTTTCTCAGAGGTACATAGGATTATAAAATATACTGATGATAATCCAGTGTCCTTGGAAGGCTTCCAGAATGGACTCAAACAATGTTGATCTTTAGGACATATTGCCCCCAAGCTCAAATAATGGTGTCTTCCACACCTAATTCTCACTGTGAAGCAGTTGGCTCCTGTGATTCAGAAGTAAGACCCATCATGTTATTTAACTTCAACTGCCATCAGTGAGGTAGTTTAGTACTATGGAAGGACGTAAAGCTAAATTAGAACCTGGGTTTCTGAGTCAACCTTGTGCTGAGAGCTTATTTAATCTTGAAAAAGGTACACATATCCTCATCTATAAATAGAAGTCTTGCCTTGACTGTCTCAGACTTTGTTAGAATTGAAAGAAATGTTCTATCTTTAAGCCTTTTGTAAGCTATCAGGCATTATCCAAAGGTAAGGCAATTTTTCTTTTTTGACTTTCTACGAGACATATAAAGGTTTTTTGTTTGTTTTTAAATTCTGTGTAACATAGGCAACATTTTTAAGTCATTGAATTTTTAAGGAATTTCACATGTTTTGATTCCTTCCACTGCCAGTCACGTTAGTTCCTCCAATGTTTGAGTCATAATCTTCAAGATAGCCCATTCAAAAAGAATTTTTGCTCAATCCACAGTTGTCAGTCAGTCCAAAATTCTTCTACTTATGCTTCTTTGGTCTTCAATGGGATATGGAGGCCCTTCAAAAATTCCCCACCTATAATCTTTGGGATCCAATTTCCTCAAGCAGTTTTCTTTGGGACCACATTTAGGGTCAGAGGAGATGGATCTGCCTGGTTCTGAATTTTAGACACACCCTAAACATACATTAAGTCTAAATCATATTCACTCGTAAGCTATCATACCTTAGAACAGTACAAATCATTGGGATATGTCAATACCTAAGATTAAAAACAATTTTTTTGACTGTTAGGTTTTTCATAGTTTATTTAGCAGCTCTGTCTTATAGTTCTTTCCCACAGATCTAACATGTATTTCTGTCAGTAAAGGAAACCATAGTTATTCTTTGAGGTGTTTCCAGTGATGTGGGTCTACAGAAATCAAAAGTAAGGCATTTTTTAGTAAGTGTCCATGAGTGCAACAAATGGACCTAAGCACAGAACAAATGTGGACAATTAAAAGGAGAGAGAGAAAATCATGGTCTGGGCAAGAGTGGGGTGGTAGTGGGTGTGTGGGGGGATAGAAGAGGTGTAGATTAGAAATGCATAGATAACCACATCGGGGACCTTGAGTTCCCTTCTCTAAGTATTTTTAACTTTGTATTAACCCTTTAGTGAAGAAAGGGCCAGTATATAAAAAAAAGAATCCAAGTCCTAGGGATGCCTCTTTGACACCCTGTCTTATTATCTTCAACTAGCATTTCTTAATTGTTCACCCTAGCAACATGTTAAGTGTTCAGTATGTCCCTTCCATTATAATTAACCCCAAACTTTTTAAAAAGCAGAGTATTTGGAAGGAAAGTTAAATACTAGAGAACTTTCTAAGGTTAATTGCCAATTACAGGAATGCTCTTAGAAAAGAAAATTCAAAAAAGCACTCCATTTCTCATTTATGGAGCTGTTTGAACATAGCTCAGCAGGTCAGGATCTGTTGACCTAAATTCAGGATAATCTCTTAAAATAGAATCTTCAGGGTAGAATCTCTACCCTGCAGAGGAGAAATCAAGAGAAATGTCACATTTCAAAGGAGAGAATGAGTTCTGTTTTTCCACTCAGTTGATTGCTAAAACTTTGGTTGTGGCTGGTTGGAAGAAGCAAACTTGCTATTGAATATATATCTAATATTGTTTGCCAGTTATCCATATTCTAAGTGCTTTAAATGCCTAGTCACTAATTTTTAAAATTTTATATTTTTAAATGACTTGTGTCAACCACTCTTAACATTCTCTTGTGTTTCTTTCTGGAAATGTTCTCTGAATATATAGATACACATGTCGGAGAACAGATAGTACATGCTCATTTTCACTTTTTTCTTACACTTATCAAAATATAGTCCCTATAGGGCTTCCCTGGTGGCGCAGTGGTTGAGAGTCTGCCTGCCGATGCAGGGGATGTGGGTTCATGCCCCAGTCTGGGAAGATCCCACATGACGCAGAGCAGCTGGGCCCATGAGCCATGGCCACTGAGCCTGCGCGTCCGGAGCCTCTGCTCTGCAACGGGAGAGGCGGCAGCAGTGAGAGGCCCACATACCGCAAAAAAAAAAAATATATATATATATATGTGTGTATATATATATATATATATATATATATATATATATATATATAGTCCCTATAAATCTCCACAAATTCAGTTTTTCCTGAAATGTAGCTTTGTTAACATGTCCACTCATGTTTTATTTAAAACATCCATTCTGCCTGGTTGCAGAAACAAAATCTTGCCAAACTTAGGGACTCTTCATTGTTTCCCCTGAAATGGCATCTCAGGGATATAGGAAGTGTTCAGCCTGAGAGGTGGGAAGGGAGTAGGCACTGTATTTTCTTCTCTATGTGCACTATGTTGCTACCTACCATCTAAGAGATATCATCTCCACAAGTCACTACTAAGCTATCTCTCATTGCTGTTTGCCAGGCTTCTTTGAGTCAGGCTCTGTGTATCTCCCGAGGTCACAGGAAGCATTTTTCTGTTTTACCATGCTACTTTAGTGTGGCCAGTGATCACTGATGCTGTCTAAGGTGATTTTCTCTTCTTTGCTACAACTTGCACTCACCAGAAATTATTCCATTGATCATTGGGCCATGCTGGGGCTTGCAGAGGTTTGCCTCTGCAACACCTGCCCAGATGTATCATACAGTCATTCTTTCTACCACTCCTTGGTCACTCCATGTGGGCATATGTGGCAATGGAATGGAGAGGCTGAAACTTTGATGTCTTAATGGCTTTACCTGGAAACTGAGACTCGGATCTTTTGTATTCTTGGTTAACCCCAGTTATCTTGGGGTGATGTTGTTCCATAGCTGATGGGTAGTGTATTAGAGTAGAGGAGTGAGAGTCTTTCTAATGCAAAATAATTTGCACCTCTTGTTATTCTCATTGCTCTAGGGAAGGAGGGTATATAGGTCTTGGCATTTTAATTGACTTCTTAGTTTCTTGTGTTCTCCCTTCCTTGGAACCAGGAAGACAGAATGCCTTGCAACCTAAATCTTGAGAAGGTAGGGGAAGTAGGAAATTTGGGGTGGGGAAGGGGATGCTGCATGGGTAAATTTAACAAAAGAATGTATGTCCACAACTGTATGTTGGGGACCTTTTCATAGACATACTATTTTAAAGTAGTTGATAGTATTATAATAATTGGGTATACTGTATTTTATGCATTTAATACGTTTTCTATTGAAAGACATTTATTTTTTGCCAATATCAATAACACCAAAAGAAAAGCCTCATACATTCATCTTTTCCCACATATGTAAATATATCATTCTAGTTAAATCCATAAAAATGGTATTCCTGGGTCACTAGAAAAATGCATTTTGCATTTTAAAAGTCATTGCCAAAATGCCCTTTAAAGAGGTTGCATCAATTAAAAATCTCATTAACAAAGTGTCACCTGATATTATTTTAAATGCATATTTCATGCTATTGAATTAATTATTGCTCATAACCTTGATTTTATAGAAGGCATAGAATTCAGGGGATAAATTGGACACATATATTCAGTTACTTAAAATATAAATGATGGTAAGAGTAATCATCATATTGTGTTTGTGTTTTGCAATGAATATCCCTACACAGTCTGTTTTTTCTGTTAGAAAATACATAAAATTGTTCTTAAAGATTAGCTAGACTAGAAAATCTATGAGACAGGGAGCTGGTCTGTCACTTCAGCATATGGAGAGGATCTGAATATATAAATATTTGTTAAATAAATAAATAAATCACAAAATTGATAAACAGTTGTTCCACTCTGATCTTCAGAAATGTTATACAAAATAAAAGTATTCTCCTTATAGATAACTGTGTATACATGATTACCTGAGCAATGAACTTTTTAGATTTCTCTTCGTAATAGCCTTTACTAATTCAAATTAAGTTGAAAACCTTAGGACACATCTTAGCAGGAGAGATGAGGAGATATGGGGAGTGAGGCATAGTACAGAATTAGAAGTCATCTATAGTACTAACCTTATCTCCCTTTCCTGAATATATTCTATTGATAACTTCTGTTACTCTGTAACTCACAGAGAAGTAACTGCAGAGTATTCTATTTTATTTTAGGAGAGCAATGACTGTTAGAAAACTTTTATGTGTATTAAGATGAACTCTGTCCAAATCTGACTTCTCCATTGGTCTGCAGGATTCTTGTAAAGATTATATTTTACCTTTTCTATATTTGAAGAAATATTTGCATTTCCCAGATTCTCCTTTGGTTCTATCATCCAAGTTAAATAACCCCATATCCTTGTCTCTTTCACCATGGTCATTTCAATTTACTCTCATTGTGTTCCTATCTTCACTCTTTTGAGTGGGTAGGAAGGAATCTCCCATAAAAATAATAACAAAGTAAGCTCTGCATTTTAAGTATGTTTGTATTATCTTGAGATCTTTGGGAGAGAAGGAGGATAGATAAGGTCTAAATAAGGACTTGGGTTTTAATACCTATATGGGAAAAACAAGAGAGAGCATACCATCCAATTGAGCTGGAGTAGTGTGTTAAGAATGAGCATGTATCAAGTCAAGAGACTCAAAATGCCTTCTCTTGCAAAATGTTTGTCTTATTCAAGCTGGCATCTGGGTAGAAAATGAACTCTCCTGAGAATTTATAATTACACTTCTCCTAAGATTGAAGTGTAGCTTATACAGCCCATGTGGTCTGGGAACCCCCAAACCAAAATCCTTACAGATTAAAATAAATTTAAATGGTCCTGGCCAAGGATAAACCTGGAATACTTGTCAGAAACAGAAGCAAAAATAGTGTTGAAGATTTATATTCTCAGTTATTGACACACAGATGAAGCACTGCTGAAGATAAGCTGAGTCTGAATTAACAAGTAAGGGAGTGATGCAGCATGCGTGGGAACCAGGAGTTACAGTAAACAGTGGGGAGAACCTCAAATGATAAAACTATAATAAGGGGGCTATAAAATAAGTATGTTACAGGGGACATCCCTGGCAGTCCAGTGGTTAAGACTTCACCTTCCATGAAGGGAGTGTGGGTTCGAACTCTGGTCGGGGAGCTAAGATCCCACATACCTCGTGGACAAAAAACCAAAACATAAAACAGAAGCAGTTTTGTAACATTCTATAAGGACTTTAAAAAATATGGTCCACGTCAAAAAAGAAAATCTTAAAAAAAATAAGCATGTTACAGTGATTGAAGTTATAAAAGGAAATAATTAAAAACTTCAACAAAGAACAAAACATTATCAAAATAAAGAGTGGAATTTTAAAGAATCAAATATAACCCTTATATATAAAATGTTCATATTTTCTAACATTTAAAATAAATTATTTTTAATGTGTTTTAAATAATTAAACTGAAAAGAGATTACTATCTTGGAAGAGCATACTGAGGAGATTCTATGAAATGAAGCGTAGAAGACAGAGCTGAAAACTATAAAAAATGATTAAGGTATCTGGATGAGCAGGTCTCTTGATGATTCAGAGTTCATTTATTATGAGTTTATTATGAGTTACAAACGGAAAGGTCAGGAAGAATGCTAGAGTGGTAAAAATGGAGTAATGACTCATGAGAAATTTCTAGACCTGATGAAGGTAATTCTTAGTTCCCAAAATCATAATGAATTTCTAGCAAGGTAAATACATGCCTAATGCATAGTGTATTGGTTATCTATTGCTATGTAATAAATTACCCCAGATTATCCCAAAACTCAGTGGCTTGAAATAATAGCATTTATTTTCACAATGTTCGTGTGGGTCCATAATTTGTGGGCTGGTTCTGACTTAAGATCTTTCAAAAAGTTGCAGCCATTATATCAGTCAATGGCCACAGACATCTGAAGGCTTACATGGGAGCTGTATCCACTTCAAAGATGGCTGTTCACATGGTTGGCAATTTCTACTCCACAAGAGTCTCCCAGGAATGCTTGTGAATTCTCATGACATGAGGACTGACTGACACCAGAACAAGAAAGAACTGTTTACTTTTTATCATCTAAACTCAGAAGTCACCTAGCATCATTTCTACCACATTCTAGTAGTGAGAATTCAGATACAAAGCCTGTTCTACATTCAAAGAAGGAGTGTCAAAAATTTGCAGACATATTTTAAAACCACCACATCTAGATGTGTTGAAATAACACTGCAAGTCACCAAAGTAGACCAAAGAACCAAATACCAAGATACATTCAGGGCTTCCCTGATGTCGCAGTGGTTGAACGTCCTCCTGCCGATGCAGGGGACACGGGTTCGTGCCCTGGTCCGGGAAGATCCCACATGCCGCAGAGCGGCTGGGCCCGTGAGTCATGGCTGCTGAGCCTGCGCGTCCGGAGCCTGTGCTCCACAATGGGAGAGGCCCCAACAGTGAGAGGCCCGCATACCGCAAAAAAAAAAAAAAAAAAAAAAAAGAAAAGATACATTCATAAAATATTCACTAGTGTATGTAAATAAATAATAGACAGACACCCTTAAAAGCAATAATAAAATTTAGGAGGCAATTAAATAATGTCTTCAAAGAGTTGAGAAAACATAACTGCCAACATATAATTCTAAAACTAAATAAACTATGATTTAAAAATGAGTAAATAAGATAGAAGTTTCAATCAGAAAATGAGCTGAACAACTTACCATCATAAGGTCTTTCCTGAGAATACTAAAGAAATATTTTGGGAGGGAGAAAATTGAAGTTAGGAAATGATGGTGAATATAAGAAAAAATAAATAAGTTCATGGTTATATCTGGATACTTACGGAGTGTTCAAAACTAATTTGGTAATTACTAATTTGTTATGGGTGAAACCAAAGGAAAGTTAAATACAAAAATAAGACAGAGGAAAGGAGGGACTGCTCAAAGTTAAGGTATTCTAATATCCTGGAATTGTTTGGAGATGGCTAATGATTTTTATTATTTTTGGTGATAACTTCATGAAATAAAATAATTCAAACAGAATACAGACATTGAAATTAGCATAGAAAGAAAAGGGAATAATATTCTTAATATTTGTAAGAGAGGGCAGCCTTAAAAAACACATATCTAAATACTATAAATAGAAAACACAAAATATGATGGAAGAAACTCATATTAATATATAATTATCACAATCAATATAAGTCGACTAAATCTGATAATTAAGATCATCTAATGGACAATCTCCATTTATAATGTTCATAAGTAAAATCAAGGAACAAAAAAGTAAGAAATAAAATGATTAGAGGGATATCAAGATGGTAGAATAGGAGGATGTGGAGCTCACTTCCCCCTACAAACACATAAAAAATGTGGAGCAATTCTCACTGACATTTAACTGGAGACTGGCAGAAAGACTCTTGTACAACCAAGGCTGTGAGAAAAATGCATATGGAATAGGGTAGGGAGGGAGAGAAGTAATCAGGTAGAGACCTGTGCACCTGGAGGGGACAAAGAAGAGGAGGGGGATCACACAGGCAATGATACTCTCTGTGGACTAATTTGAGCCATATATTGGGCTCCCCAGTCCTGGGGTCCAATATCAGGAAGATGAGTCCTCTTTGCTGGTTTGAAAACCAATGGGACTAACAAGAGGGCTGTAAGAAAAGAAACCTAAACTCCACTCATAAAGAGGCCACACACACTTGTTTACTTCCAAAACTAGGCAGAGGAAGCAGATTGAAACTTCATGGGACTCTGGCTGGTCTCCCACAACTGCCCTGGCGTGAGCACCAGCCTGAGCCAAGCGCCTGCTCCAGTCCCCACTTGTTCCATGACACAGTTCCACAGTGGGCTGAGTGCAGCCATGGCCAAGGGGAATGCTCAGTTGTGAGGAATATAACCTGCTTGAACCCAGAATGGCATCTGAATGGGTTAGGGCAGCCATTACTGGTAGGTACAGCAGATGCACCTCAGAAGTGGTCCAGGACAGACTGGGGCTGGGACAACCCCAGCCAATTCCCAGACCCACATTGAGTGCTCACTCCAGCCCCTCCTGCTTCAGCACTGCACCCCTCTGGGGCAAGGATGCTGCTGCTGGGAGGGGGAAAAGCATACAGAGAGAATGGAGCCAGCTCAGACCCTACCCTCAGGGCTTCTGTTCCAGCAACTTGGGACCTGTCACCACCCTTGATTGGGTTATGTTAGCTACTGCGAAGAGGTGAAGCCCCAGCCACACCTTACTCTAGCTCTAGCCACTCCATCAACAGCCCCACTTCCTACCGTGGTGATAGTTGCCAGGACACTGTGGGGAAAGATGTGACTCATGCTCATGTCAGATCTGTCTCACCCACAAAGCCACTGTGCACATGCAGATTTTATAGGGACACTCCCCCACAAAAAAACACCCTTTCAAGACCAGAATAGATAACTGAGTCACCCACTTTAATAAAGACAGAGAACTAAGCAAAATGAGAAGATAATTTGTTTCAACTGAAAGAACAAGAGAAAACCCATGGAAAAAACAGCTAATGAAACAAATAAGTAATATACTAGATAAAGAGATCAAAGCATTAGTAATAGGAATACTAACTGAATTAAGGAAAATAATAGATGAATATAGTGAGAATTTTAACAAGGAGCTAGAAAATATAAAAAAGAACCAATCAGAACTGAAGAATACAATAACTGAAGTTAGAAACAAAGAAACAAAGAAACAAACAAGAAACACTAGAAGGAATTAACAGCAGACTACGTGATACAGAAGAACACATAAGTGATCTGGAAGATAAACTAATGGAAATCACCCAATTAGAACAGCAAAAAGAAAAACAAATCTAAAAACTAAGAATAGTTTAAAGGACCTCTGGGACAACATCAGTGTACTATGCATAAGATAAATAAGCAACAGGGATATAATGTACAGCACCGGAAAATATAGTCATTATTTTATAATAATTTTAAATGGAGTACAATATATAAAATATTGAATCACTTTGTTGTAGATCAACTATACTTCAATTAAAAAAATAAATAAAATGATTAAAGAGATAGACTACATATTAAGCAATAGAACACTGAACAGGTGACAGTGATATGAGAAATAAATAAACTTTAATACAAAATTATTATTTGTTAAAAGATGATTGTTATGTGATGGTGAAAATTTCAATATATCCAGCAGATATAAAATTCTAAACTTGTATTACATCTTTAAATAATCTCAAAAAGCCAGTACTTTTTTCAAAATTACCAAGAAAATCTGACAAATTGTCAAGCATAGTGAAGGATTTCATCATCTCTCAGTAATCAATAGAAAAAAAATAGAAAAAAAGTAAGTAAAGCTACTGAATATTTGAATAAGACAATTAAGAATCTTAACCTTAAACATATGTGGACTCTGACACCAAGCTATTGCAAAATATGTATTTTTTTAAATTACACTTTGGAAACTTTACAAAAATAAACCAAGTATCGTATAATGTAGGAATTCTCAACAAATATCTAAGAACTGCTGTTGTTTTTTCTATGTACCTAATTCAACTAACAATGAAATCAGTAATAAGTTTAATATAAAAATTAACAAGGAAAACCCCATATATATGGATATTTAATAATCATTTTACTTTTCAGATGATAAGATATATTCTAAAATTCTATCATTTAATGTATTGCTGTTTTGGAATTAAGTTAGACATCTGAACGAAGGAAATACAACTGAAAGCCCAGGAACAGACCATGCATATGTGAAAACTTGAAATATGACAAATAGGACATTGTAAGTTAGTAAGGAAAGAAAAACCTATTCAACATGGTGATGAGACAACTATTTATCTATATGACAAATAAGCTGAGAAATAGCCAATAAATATTCATTTGTTATCATAAATAAAAATCATTTCCATATGAATTAAAGTCATAAATCTGAAATGAAAATTTTATGCTTTTAGTGGAAAATAAGAAATTATAATCATGGCCTGTTGGTAGGTATGGAATTCTTACACAAGATAAAGAAAGAAAAAAATGAATGCAGGTTAATAAATGTTACTATGTCAGCATTTAAAACATCAGTATGAAAAATGTTAACATAAAGAAAGGGAAGGAAGACATTGTAGAATAGAAAAAATTGTCAACATGTATAAACAAAAATGCATTATTTTTACAACGTATTAATGACTCCTACAAATCAAAAAGAAAATAGAAACAACTACAAAAATACACTGTAACAAAACATTCATTATATATGAAAAGAAATTCAAATGGGAACAAACACACAGGTACAATTCAATATCATTAATACTCTGAACAATGAAAATTAAAACAACAAAGTAATATCATTTTCACCCTGTAAAGCTGTCACAAATTCAACACACATATACCAAGAATAATGTAGAAGAATGTTCATTTCATTATTGTTTATGATAATAAAATATTG
Source organism: Mesoplodon bidens (assembly GCF_964165515.1). Classification (NCBI taxonomy): domain Eukaryota; kingdom Metazoa; phylum Chordata; class Mammalia; order Artiodactyla; family Ziphiidae; genus Mesoplodon; species Mesoplodon bidens. The sequence goes on from NC_138178.1 coordinate 158,353,576, forward strand.
AAGAAAATCAACAGTAGAATGTACATACAAACATTTTCTGTGAAGGATGATTGGCATTGAAGACTGGATTGATCAATTTAGAGCAGTAACATACAAAATCTAAAGTTACTGGACAGTACAATTTGTTAAGTTGTGAAGTGTACACATGATCAATTCAGTTTTTATAGAATATTAAGATTTACATAATGTCATTTGACAAATCTGTGTTTATTTACATTTTGGTATATTCACTGCTCATGTAGGCAACCTATTATGAAACATTACAACTTGACACACTCTCTGAAATCATTTAGCATTTTATTAGAGTTACACTTTTTTTTATTCTTGTGAATTTGTAATTTTACATTTTTATTACAATTGTTTTCACATGCCTTCTATTTCTAGCAATTATGTCTTACAAATCAATAAAGGATTTGCCCTCAGATTTTCATTATAATCTAAAGCACTTTTTACAAAGTAGATACTTTAAAAATGTTTGCTGGAGTACATGCTCTCACTCCCTCTTTCGAGAACACCAGAATCACAACTAACTGCTGAACAATCATCGGAAGGAAGACACTGGAACTCACCAAAAAAGATACCCCACAGGCAAAGACAAAGGAGAAGCTGAAATGAGATGGTAGGAGGGTTGCAAACACAATAAATCAAATCCCATAACTGCTGGGTGAGTGACTCACAAACTGGAGAACACTTATACCACAGCAGTCCACCCACTGGAGTGAAGGTTCTGAGTCCCATGTCAGGCTTCCGAACCTGGGGGTCCAGCAACGGGAGGAGGAAATCCTAGAGAATCAGACTTTGAAAGCTAGTGGGATTTGATTGCAGGATTTTGACAGGATAGGGGGAAACAGAGACTCCACTCTTGGAGGCCATACACAAAGTAGTGTGTGCATCGGGACCCAGAGGAAGGAGCAGTGACTCCATAGGAGACTGAACCAGACCTAACTGCTAGTGTTGGAGGGTCTCCTGCAGAGGCAGGGGTGGCTGTTCCTTGCTGTGAGGACAAGGACACAGGCAGAAGTTCTGGGAAGTACTCCTTGGTGTGAGCGCCCCCAGAGTCTGCCATTAGCACCACCAAAGAGCCCAGGTAGGCTCCAGTGCTAGGTTGCCTAAGGCCAAACAACCAACAGGGAGGGAACACAACCCCACCCATCAGCAGACAAGCAGATTAAAGTTTTACTGAGCTCAGCCCACCAGAGCAACACCCAGCTCTACCCACTACCAGTCCCCCCCATCATGAAACTTCCACAGGCCTCTTAGGTAGCCTCATCCAGCAGAGGGCAGACAGCAGAAGCAAGAAGAACTACAGTCCTGCAGCCTGTGGAACAAAAGTCACATTCACAGAAAGATAAGATGAAAAGGCAGAGGGCTATGTACCAGATGAAGGAAAAAGATAAAACCCCAGAAAAACAACTAAATGAAATGGAGATAGGCAATCTTCCGGAAAAATAATTCAGAATAATGATAGTGAAGATGATCCAGGACTTCGGAAAAATAACGGAGGCAAAAATCGAGAAGATGAAAGAAATATTTAACAAAGATCTAGAAGAATTAAAGAACAAACAAACAGAGATGAACAATATAATAACTGAAACGAAAACTGTACTAGAAGGAATCAATAGCAGAATAATTGAGGCAGAAGAACGGATAAGTGACCTGGAAGACAGAATGGTGGAATTCACCGATGCAGAACAGAATAAAGAAAAAAGAATGAAGAGAAATGAAGACAGCCTAAGAGACCTCTGGGACAACATTAAATGCAGCAACATTCACATTCAAGGGGTCCCAGAAGGAGAAGAGAGAGAGAAAGGACCCAAGAAAATATTTGAAGAGATTACAGTCAAAAACTTCCCTAACATGGGAAAGGAAATAGCCACCCAAGTCCAGGAAGTGCAGAGAGTCCCATACAGGATAAATCCAAGGAGAAATACTCCAAGACACATAGTAATAAAATTGGCAAAAATTAAAGACAAAAAAAAAAAGTATTGAAATCAGTGAGGGAAAAATGACAAATAATATACAAGGGAACTCCCATAAGGTTAACAGCTGATTTCTCAGGAGAAACTCTACAAGCCAGAAGGGAGTGACATGATATACTTAAAGGATGAAAGGGGAGAACCTATAACCAAGATTACTCTACCCAGCAAGGATCTCATTCAGATTCGATGAAGAAATCAAAAGCTTTACAGACAAGCAAAAGCTAAGGGAATTCAACACCAACAAACCAGCTCTACAACAAATGCTAAAGGAACTTCTCTAAGTGGGAAACACAAGGGAACAAAAGGACCTACAAAAACAAACTGAAAACAGCTAAGAAAATGGTCATAGGAGCATACATATCGATAATTACCTTAAATGTGAATGGATTAAATGCTCCAACCAAAAGACACAGGCTCGCTGAATGGATACAAAAACAAGACCCATATAGATGCTGTCTACAAGAGACCCACTTCAGACCTAGGGAGACATACAGACTGAAAGTGGGAGGATGGAAAAAGATATTCCATGCAAATTGAAATCAAAAGAAAGCTGGAGTAGCAATACTCATATCAGATAAAGTAGACTTTAAAATAAAGAATGTTACAAGAGACAAGGGAGAATACTACATAATGATCAAGGGATCAATCCAAGAAGAAGATATAACAATTATAAATGTATATGCACCCAACATAGGAGCACCTCAATACAGAAGGCAACTGCTAACACCTCTAAAAGAGGAAATCAACAGTAACACAATCATAGTCAGGGACTTTAACACCTCACTTATACCAATGGACAGACCATCCAAACAGAAAATTAATAAGGAAACACAAGCTTTAAATGACACAATAGACCAGATAGATTTAATTGATATTTATAGGACATTCCATCCAAAAAGAGCAGATTACAATTTCTTCTCAAGTGCACATGGAACATTCTCCAGGATAGATCACATCTTGGGTCACAAATCAAACCTCAGTAAATTAAAAAAAAAATGAAATCATATCAAAAATCTTTTCTGACCAGAATGCTATGAGATTAGAAATCAATTACAGGGGAAAAAAAACATTAAAAAACCCCAAAAACACATGGAGGCTAAACAATACGGTACTAAATAACCAAGAGGTCACTGAGGAAATCAAAGAGGAAATCAAAAAATACCTAGAGACAAATGACAATGAAAACACAATGATCCAAAACCTATGGGATGCAGCAAAAGCAGTTCTAAGAGGGAAGTTTATAGCTATACAAGGCTAGCTCAAGAAACAAGAAAAATCTCAAATAAACAATCTAACATTACACCTAAAGGAAAAAGAGAAAGAACAAACAAAACCCAAAGCTAGCAGAAGGAAAGAAATCATAAAGATCAGAGCAGAAATAAATGAAATAGAAACAAAGAAAAACAATAACAAAGATCAATAAAACTAAAAGCTGCTTCTTTGAGAAGATAAACAAAATTGATAAACTGTTAGCCAGAGTCATCAAAAAAAGAGGGAGATGACTCAAATCAATAAAATTAGAAATGAAAAAGGAGAAGTAACAACTGACACTGCAGAAATACAAGGGATCCAAGAGACTACTACAAGCAACTCTATGCCAATAAAGTGGACAACCTGGAAGAAATGGACACATTCTTAGAAAGGTATAACCTTCCAAGACTGAACCAGGAAGAAATAGAAAACATGAGAAGACCAATCACAAGTCATGAAATTGAAACTGTTATTAAAAATCTTCAAACAAGTCCAGGACCAGATGGCTTCACAGGTGAATTCTCTCAAACATTTAGAGAACAGCTAACACCCATCCTTCTCAAAGTCTTCCAAAAAGTTCCAGAGAATGGAACACTCCCAACTCATTCTATGAGGCCACCATAGGCCTCATAGGCCCTGATACCAAAACCAGACAAAGATACTACAAAAAAAGAAAATTACAGACCACTATCACTGATAAATATAGATGCAAAAAACTTCAACATAATACTAGCAAACAGAATCTAACAGCACATTAAAAGGATCATACACCATGATCAAGTGGGGTTTATCCCAGGAATGCAAGAATTCTTCAATATATGCAAATCAATCAATGTGATACACCATATAAAAAAAGTGAAGAACGAAAACCATATGATCATCTCAATAGATGCAGAGAAAGCTTTTGACAAAATTCAAGACCCTTTTATGATAAATACTTTCCAGAAAGTGGTCATAGAAGGAACCTATTTCAACATAATGAAGGCCATATAAAAAAAACCCACAGCAAACATCATTCTCAATGGTGAAAAACTGGAAGCCTTTCCTCTAAGATCAGGGCCAAGACAAGGATGTCCACTCTCACCACTATTATTCAACATAGTTTTGGAAGTCCTAGCCATGGCAATCAGAGAAGAAAAAGAAATAAAAGGAATAAAAATTGGAAAAGAAGAAGTAAAGCTGTCACTGTTTGCAGATGACATGATACTATACACAGAGAATCCTAAAGATGTCACCAGAAAACTTCTAGAGCTAATGAATGAATTTGGTAAAGTAGCAGGATACAAAATTAATTCACAGTAATCTCTTGCCATTGGTAATTTGATGAAAAATCTGAAAGAGAAATTAAGGAAATACTCCCATTTACCATTTCAGCATAAAGAATAAAATACCTAGGAAGAAACCTACCCAGGGAGACAAAAGACCTATATGCAGAAAACTGTAAGACACTGATGAAAGAAGTTAAGGATGATACCAACAGATGTGTTCTTGAATTAGAAGAATCAATATTGTGAAAATGACTATACTACCAAAAGCAATCTACAGATTCAATGCAATCCCTATCAAATTACCAATGGCATTTTTTATAGGACTAGAACAAAAAATCTTAAAATTTGTATGGAGATGCAAAAGACCCTGAATAGCCAAAGGAGTCTTGAGGGAAAAAACGGAGCTGGAGGAATCAGACTCCCTGACTTCAGAGTATACTACAAAGCTACAGTAATCAAGACAATATGGTACTGGCACACAAACAGAAACATAGATCAGTGGAACAGGATAGAAAGCCCAAAGATAAACCCACACACCTATGGTCAACTAATCTATGACAAAGGAGGCAAGGATATACAATGGAAAACAGTCTCTTCAATAAGTGGTGCTGGGAAAACTGGACAGCTACATGTAAAAGGATGAAACTAGAACATACCCTAACATTATACACAAAAATAAACTCAAAATGGATTAGAGATCTAAATGTAAGACTGGGCACTATAAAACTCTTAGAGGGAAACATAGGAAGAACACTCTTTGACAGAAATCACAGCAAGATATTTTTTGATTCACCTCCTAGAGTAATGGAAATAAAAACAAAAATAAACAAATGGGACCTAATGAAACTTCAAAGCTTTTGCACAGCAAAGGAAACCATAAACAAGACGAAAAGATAACCTTCAGGATGGGAGAAAATATTTGCAAACAAATCAATGGACAAAGGATTAATCTCCAAAATATTTAAACAGCTAATGCAGCTCAATAGTAAAAACAAACAACCCAATCCAAAAATGGGCCGAAGACCTAAATAGACATTTCTCTAAAGAAGACATACAGATGGCCAAGAACCACTTGAAAAGCTACTCAATATCACTAATTATTAGAGAAATGCAAATCAAAACTACAATGAGGTATCTCCTCACACTACTTAGAATGGGCATCATCAGAAAATCTCCAACAACAGATGATGGAGAGGGTGTGGAGAAAAGTGAACCCGCTTGCACTGTTAGTGGGAATGTAAATTGATAGGTCTACTATGGAAAACAGTATGGAGGTTCCTTAAAAAACTAAAAATAGAATTACCATATGACCCAGCAATCACACTACTGGGCATATACCCAGAGAAAACCATAATTCAAAATGACACATGCACCCCAATATTCCTTGCTGCACTATTTACAATAGGCAGGTCATGGAAGCATCCTAAATGCCCATCAACAAATGGATAAAGAAGATATGGTACATATATACAATGCAATATTACTCAGCCATAAAAAGGAATGAAATTAGGTCATTTGTAGAGACGTGGATGGATCTAGAGACTGTCATACAGAGTGAAGTAAGTCAAAAAGAGAAAAACAAATATCATATATTGACGCATACATATGGAACCTAGAAATTGGTACAGATGAACCAGTTTCAGAGCAGAAGTTGAGACACAGTAGAGAAAAAACGTTTGGACACCAAGGAAGGAAAGCGGCCAGGGTGAGGGTGGCCGTATGATGAACTGGGAGATTGGGACTGACATGTATACACTGATGTGTATAAAATGGATGACTAAGAACGTTTTGTAGAAAAAAATAAATAAAATTAAATTAAAAGAGATGGTTTGTTTTAAATTATGGCACCAAAATATGTTTCCACTAGGATTTTACAAAACAAATGCTTTTGAGATTTGGAGAAGGGTACAGCTAGGAAAGAAAACTTTCAAATTTTCTTTTAACATTCATTTCTCTGTACTAGAGGAGTTTGGTCCCAGTACACTATGCCAATCACATCTGTCAAGCCCCTTTTGGATTCATCTCAGTCTTGAATGCAACATTATAAAATGCCCACGGGGGTTTTGATCCTCTGAAAAACTGTGGAGATGCTCCTTAAAACATTGTTACTTTCTTGAAATGTTACTAGACCAAAGTATATTATGAACTATACCTTGGACTCCCTTATTCAAAAAATGTAGAACTACAGAATTAATCAACTAAACAAAAATGTATTTCCAAAAAAAAAAAGGTGCTGAATAAAGTACTTATTATGTCCTTGGATTGTTTGCAAGATGAATGATTTTTCCTAACACAGGTGATTAAGAAAAACTAATCAAATGTCCCATCCATTATTCAACCACTGTGGAGACAGTAAGAATGGTAGAGGCCCAATTTCCAATCAAAGCAGAGTTAAAAAGGGCTTTCTTACTTTTCTCCTATTCATCTTAATTACCAGATAGAATTACTATAGGATTTGGAACACCTCTCTGCACTTGTCTATCATTAAAAACATTTCATAAGATTTTCCCCTGAAATTTAGCCTTCAAGAGTTATCACTAGGGAGATTGTGATAATCATCTCTGCCTTGATAATATGCCCTAATGTTTTTCTCAACCAACTGTACATTTTATTTTTGGTTCATAAAATTTCCATTCGATAATTTTTATTGACTTAAAATAGCTTTATTTAACAGAATTGTGAGGAAATGTTATAATATTAAAGTATTCTGAAGATTCTGAAGTGATGAAAAGTAGTTTGGTAAATCTATCTGTTATCCATTTCTTTTTCTTCTCCTTCCAGTAACACTAAGAAAAACGAACTATTTCTTTATTTTTTTCTTAAATAGGTTTAATAAACCAATTATAAAATTATTGTACTTACTAGGCAAAGAATTTAGGAAACTTCCGAAAAAAGAAAAATAATTCATAGTATACCAGAAGATAAAAGATGGGTGTTTTAAAGTATATAATCTTGGTAACAAGTAGACACGTTTGGGGCTGTTCTCACAACTTAATATCCCACTTCATCTTGGAACTAATCTTGCCTTTGTCTCCTTCTGAGAATCATAAACATGTACCACTGGCAACTGTGTTTTCTCTGTGTGACACTGCCCCTTGCCCTGTTGGCCTGGGGTGTGAACAGCTCACTCAGGCAAAGCCAGTCATATCAGTTTTCCAGGAATTTGGAACTAGGTCAGAGCTACTATATCAGGTTCTCCATGTGGTTATAGACTAGAAATTAGAGGGTAGCTATATTATGGTCTTGTTTCTTAATGGAGTCTTCCAGTGAGTCTCAAAAAACTAACCTCGGAAAATAAGAGTACAGAATTAATGCAAAGTAAAATTGAGGTGAGTGTAAAGCTAGACATTTATTTTGTGGAATTTTCTATAAATATGTTATATTTAATGATGAAAATTTATAAAGCAGTAAATAAAAACATATTTTATAACATTTTTAAGTTGGAATTTCTAGATGAAATAAACTTTTAGAAAACAAAACTTATAAACACAAAAATAAAAATAAATAGAAATTCTGAACATATATAGTAAAAAAAAAAAATGCATCTGAAATAAAATTCCTTTCCATAGGTAAAAGTCCAACTCCCAGATAATTTCATCAGTGAATTTGATCAATCATTGTTTAATAGAAAAGTATTTTTTTATTTAAAAACATTTTTATTGAATGAAAGATTCTTTAGATTCTATAGTGCTTTACAATTTTCAAAAATTTCACACAGATGACTTCATATAATCCCATAATAACCCTTTTTTCCCCCTACCCCTATATTGCCCCTCTGCCCTTCCCTTTCCATGCTGGTAACCACTAGTTTGTTCTCCATATCTGTGAGTCTGCTTCTTTTTTGTTTTATTCACTGGTTTGTTGTATTTTCTGGATTCCACACACAAGCAAATCTTATTTGTCTTTCTCTTTCTGACTTATTTCACTTAGTTTAATACCCTCCAAGTCCATCCATGTTGCTGCAAATGACAAAATTTGATTATTTTTTATAGCTGAGTAATATTCTCTTGTATATATATATATATATATATATATATATATATATATATATATGTGTGTGTGTATATATATATATATATATATATATATATATATATATATATACACACACATATATATATATACCACAGTTTCTTTATCCATTCATCTGTTGATGGACACTTAGGTTGCTTCCATATCTTGGTAATTGTAAATAATGCTGCTATGAACATTGGGGTGCATGTATCTTTTCAAATTAACATTTCTGTTTTTTTCAGATATATACCCAGGAGTAGAATTGCTGGGTCATATGGTACTTCTATTTTTGTTTTTTTGAAAAATCTCCATACCATTTCCCACAGTGGCTGCACCAATTTACATTCTCACCAACAGAATAGGAGGGTTCCCTTTTCTCCACATCCTTGCCAATACTTATTATTTGTGTTCTTTTTGACGACAGTCATTCTGACTGGTGTGAGGTGATATCTCATTATGATTTTGATTTGCATTTTCCTGATGATTAGTGATGTTGAGCATATTTTCCTGTGCCTGTTGGCCATCTGCATTTCCTCTTTGGAAAAATATCTATTCAGTTCTTTTGCCCATTATTAATTGTTTTTTTGTTTTTGTTTTTGATTTTGAGTTGTATTAGCTGTTTATATATGTTGGATATTAACTCCTTATCAGTGATACCATTTGCAAATATCTTCTTCCATTTAGTAGGCTGTTTTTTCATTTTGTTGATGGTTTCCTTTGCTGTGCAAAAGCTTTTAAGTTTAATTAGGTCCCATTTGCTTGTTTTTGCTTTTGCTTCCTTTGATTTAGGATACTGATCCAGAAGAATTATTGCTATGATTTATGTCAAAGAGTATTTTGCCTATGTTTCCCTCTAGGAGTTTTATAGAATGTGGTTTTACATTTAGGTCTTTAATCCATTTTCAGTTTATTTTTGTATATGACGTTAGAGAATGTTCTAATTCCATTCTTTTATATTTAGCTGCCTGGTTTTCCCAACACCCCCTATTGAAGAGACTGTCTTTTCTCCATCATACATTTTTGTCTCCTTTGTCACAGATTAATTGACTATAAGTGTGTGGATTTATTTCTCGGCTCTCTATTCTGTTCCACTGATATGTATCTGTTCCATACTGTTTGGATTACTTTAGCTTTATAGTGTAATCTGAAGTCAGGGAGCATGGTTCCTCCAGCTCTTTCCTTCTTTCTCAACATGGTTTTGGCTATCACTCATTTAAGGAAGAAATATACTCTTTTCAAAAATTGCTAAAGTTAAAAGAAAAAGAATAGTATTCAACATTTTATGTGGCCAGCCTGACCCTGATAATAAAACGAAAATAGAATTACACACACACACACACACAAATACAGGCCACCTTTTCTCATGAACGTAGAGGCAAACAAAACAAGTCTAAACATAACTATGACAAACCAAAATTAGTGATACATAAAATAGAGCACGTTTCTTATATTCCATGAAGGAAAGAATGAAAGTTTAGCAGTCAAAAGTCAATATCAATGAAATAATGTATTTTAAAAAATTATTAAAATAACAGAATGAAAATGTATAATTAATAGATAGTTCCAACTGATTATTTATTGATAATATTAATAAAATTTATAAAATGGAATTTCATAATTTTTACATTTGTACATTGAAGAATAGTTGGTTTACATTATTTTATTAGTTTCAGATTTATGACATCTTATTGTCCATCCCAATTAACTTCAGTGAATTTTATAAATTTTAATGCTCATTTTGATTAAAACAAAAATCTCTTAGCAAAAAAGAAATAGATAGAATCGTCCTCAGTCTAAAAGAAAAGGTTTTATGAAAAATTACAAGAAAAATCATGATTAATGTTGAAATATTAAAAACTTTATCTCTGAAAGCAGAATAGGATCAGAATTCCTAGTTTTTTTAAATTTCTCTTCAGCATTGCTTTGGAAATCCTATTCAGTGCAATGAGGTAAGGAAATTAAACACATTTATTCTTAAAGATTGGAAATTAAAAAATAGGTCTTCCTCTAAATACATATAACATGGTTATAGATACAAAATTTTTAAATCTACATATTATTAAAAAAATTAAATGAATTTATCAAGAATTCTGGTAAAAAAAGACCATGACATGAAAATTAATTATACTTCTATATAGCATCAACATATAATTAGTAATGGAAAAATATTAAATGATTTCATTTTAATAGTATAGAATTTGAAATTGTTAGATAAAAATTTTCAAAAAAACACCACTTCTACACAGACAATTATAACCCATTACTGAAAAAAAATATGAAAAGTCCTAAATAAATTGAAGGATACACCATGTTCTCAGTTTGGAAAGCCGATTGAAAAAATAGCAGTCTTCCTCAAATCATTCTGTAGATTTTATGTAATCGCCCCCCCAAAAAAAATCCCAGCACCTTTTTCTCCCTTTGTGATGATTAATTTTACATGTCAACTTGAATAGGTCACAGAGTGCCCAGATAGCTGGTAAAACTTTATTTCTGGTTGTATATGTGAGGGTGTTTCTCAAAAAGATTTGCCTTTGAATCAGTAGACTAAGTAAAGATGATCATCATCACCAATATGGTTAGGTATCATCTAATCCATTGAGGGGTGAATAGAAAAAAAAGGTCTAAGAAAAACAAATTTGTTGTCTGCTTTAATTAGAACATCCATCTTTTCCTGCTCTTGGATATCAACACTCCTGATTATCTGACCTTCAGACTTGGAATGGGATTTACACCACTGGCTCCCTTGGTTCACAGTCCTTTGGATTTAGCCTGGAACTACACCACTAGCTTTCATGGGCATTTAGTTTTCAGTTGGCAGATCCTGGGACTTCTCAGCCAATCACTCATAATAAATACATCTCTCTCTCTCTCTCTCTCTCTCTCTCTCTCTCTCTCTGTCTCTGTCTCTGTATGTTGATAGATAGATAGATAGATAGATTAGATAGATAGATAGATGTATATATCCTATTGGTTCTGTTACTCTGGAGAACCTTCACTAAACATTCTTTTTTGATGGGAATTTAAAAGCTTATTCTGAAATTTAGGTGGAAGTGCAAAGGGTCCATATATTTTTAGCGATGAAGAGCAAAGTTGGGAATACATCCACCTCCACATAGAAAAACTTCATGTGTTGGAGTACTATTACAGCAATGAAAATTAATAACCTACTGTTACTTGCAGCAGCAAGAGGAGACTCATAAGTATAATGTGGATTGAAAAAAGCAGAGATTTTGTGTGATAATATAATGAAAATTTGATTGAAAATATAAACTTTCAGGTTCCTGGTTTTTAGGAAAGGAGAGAGAGAGAAGTGAATGAGAGAGGACATGAAGGTAGTTTCTGGAACTAGTAATATTCCATTTCTTCAACTAGATAATAGTTATGTAGATATATTATTTTGTGATCACTTGGTGATTTATAATTTGCCCTTTTTTCTGTATGTGTTATGTTTCAATTAAGAAAATGAAAAACAATAAAAACAATCATATATTTCCCTAAGCCCCTTTGTCTTAAAGTCTCCATTCCTAAGCAAAGAATACCATGTAACACTACAATAAATATAGGTGCATAGACACATTATACCCAAAATACATAGAGTCTAATATACCTCAAATTGTTTGGGAGTCAGTAACTAAAGAGTGCCAATGTAGAAACATGGCCACAAAGCCAGTGAAAGTGTATCCTTCACTGGACTGTTATATGACTGCCTTAGTCTTTTTTAGAACTCTTTTCCCTGCCAGCCTCCATAACTGAGAAGTGGCAAGGCTGGCAGTGAAAATGGACCTCACATACCCTAATTCCTGTGAATTTAAACAGCCACACAGGTCATCAAATCATTAGATTTTAGAGATGTACATCAAAAATCCTTTTGCCTATTATTTCTGCATAATCAGGAATAAGAAAAGAGTTTAACCAATACCAAGAGGATCAGGCCCTCTAACTTATTAATTCCTATGACAGCAGCTGTAAATATTAGGCATCCAACCTAAAGCATTGACATTTTTGTTAATTTATTTTTGTTGTTTTATTGTGTTTGTCTTGCGAGCATTGCTGATTGCCAGTAGACTCTGGCATCCTCTCAGGGTTTTGAGTCAAGGTTTCAGTTCCAGGAAAAGTGTGCTGATTTTACAGAAATGAGATGGAGAAGCTTATAGAGAGTTAAAATGAAATAATTGGTCAAGTAAATAGTTTCCCTTTACACAAGAAAAAACAAAGTAAAATTGAATAAAATGTGCCCCTTCTCAATTACTCGGGAAATGCAGACATGTCCACATTTGGAACAGGTGTTTCAGAACCATGCCATCTGTTTTTCATGTGAAGCTGCAAGGGAGAAAGGAAAAAAAAGTGGACACTGATTTATTCATGAAGAGGTTCTGACTTTCCCTTCATATACTTAGCAATGAAGGAAAATACTGAAAGACAAGGCAGTAATTCAGCAAGTATCCAAGAGTATCTCATTTCATCCCTCCCTGCTGTTGTAAGTGAAGGCAAAGAATCCAAACCCACCATTGGCAGATTCAGGACACACTGATGGAACCTGAACATCCATACACTGGCTTTCTATCTAGTTAAATGCTATCTTAATACCTGATTGTAGGTAACTAACTTTACTTATGTCATTTCTATCTAATAAAAAACATCAATCACTCTGGAAAGTAAAATGTCAGAAATAGTTATTAGTGGTAGTAGTAAGAGTCACATTTGATGCTGTCAGTTACTGGGAGGTACTTATGGACTGTATTAATTTTAAATTTAGATCAACATATGTAAAAATAGCAATGACATATATTCTTTAATCCTTTTGTAAGTAAGGAGAAAACAGAAGAATTTCCAAGAAGGTTTGTTGTTTGCTTGTTTATTTTTAATATTTGAGAACTGAATCACAAGGGGAAATTAAAAATGTGTAAGTATCCAAGCCTTACACTTATCCAGTGTTTGGCAAGGATCGGGTACTTATCCTACTAATTTTTAAAACTAAATTTAAAAAAATCTCTGTAAATATCACAACTTACTTTGTTGGGGTTATAAGAAATAATACTGAAATCAATTTTAACTTAACATCAACCTCACGATGAATAATGAAACATGTTATTTCTCAATAATGCATTTTTCTTACTTTTTTTGGAATCATTTTTGATTCTTTCTATACATCACTTCCGAATACTACTTCATTTACAAATCCTATCTGTTTGGATTTCAAACACATTCTATTTTTAATGAAACCATCATTGTTTGAACCCTCTCATAATTATTACAAGATCACTCTAATTTCTTTCCTCTCTTTAGGGCTCTTATTTAATCCATTACATCATCCAGAATAATCTTTGTGGTTAGGTCACTCCACAAATAATAGGTAGAATTTATTTGGAAATTATTGTATTCCAGGCATTGAAATGTTTTCTAAAAAGTATTATTTAGTCCACAATCACTTCAAAGTTAGCGCTAAAATTGCTACCATTTTATAAGATTATTAAAATTAGTTTAGAGAGGTTAAGTATGCCTGAACTCAGGCCATTTGGCTTCAAAGAGCATGATCCTAATTCCTGCTTTGCGCTACCTTTGCACCATCTTCTTGCAAAAGGATGATATAACAAACTCCCGTATATTCATCACCAGCTTCAAATATCAACTCATCACCAATCTGATTTGATCTGTAACCCCAACGATTTCTCTATTTTCATACTATTTTGTAGGAGATACTAGACATCCTTTAATTTCATCTGAAAATATTTCAGTGTGTATTATAACTCCACATGTAATGAATCTTCTTAAAACAAAGCTATAAACCATTTTCACAAAAATGTCAATATCAGCAAGTAATCAAACTTTTTATTGCATCAGGACCCAAATAAATTTCAGTCAGTTAACCTTTGCCTTGTCTCTTTTGTTTGTAGAATCCCCTTGCATATTTCTTCTCTCTCGTTCCCTCTCCAATTTTTGATTACTTTAAAAATATTTTTTCTGTCATCCTCTTTTATCTCCTCTAATTTGGTGACTGCAATTACATATATATGAGACAATTTAAGTTGTTCTGCTGTACTCTGATGCTCTTTTAATGTTATTGAATTTTTATTTTGTACCTCCCATTATTATGTCTTCAAGCTCACTAATATTTACTTTTGCAATACCTAATTGTTCATTAATTCCATCCATTGTATTTTTTATCTGAGACATTGTAGTTTTCATCTCTAGATTTTTATTTGTATAGTTATAACATCTTGATGTTATAAGAACTGTATCATAATACCTATATAAATTCTTTGCTAATTCTAACATATATGTCAGTTCTGGGTTTCAACTGACTTATTTTTCTCATTAGGGTTCACGTTTTCCTTCTTTTAATTCCTCATGATCTTTGATAGATACCAGACATTGCAAACTTATGTTGTTGGATGCTGGATATTTTGGCATTGCTACAATATTTTTTTGTAAGTCATAGTTAAATTACTTATAAATAGTCTGATCTTTTCAATCTTGGTTTAAAACATGGAACCAGAGCTGTGTTTAATCTAGTGCTAATTATTTTCCACTGCTAGGCAAAACTGTTATAAATACTCTACCCAAAGCTGTGTCATTCATGAGGTTTTTCTGTCTGACTAGTGGGGACATTCACTATTGCCCTGCATGTGTCTGGGTACAGTTCCCTCTAATCCTTTGAGAAGGTTTTCCCAGAGTTTGACTCGCTTCCCCACATGCATGTACTGATCAATATTCTATTGAATACTCACATGGAATCCTCTGAAGATTTCTGGGGTTCTTTATGTAACTTTCTCTTCTCCAATAGTCTGTCTTATGAACTCTAATTGTCCTGGTCTCTGTTTTAGTTTCCTTAGGCCACTGTGACGAATTACTAAAATTTGGTGGTTTACAATAACAGTTTTTATTCTTTGGAGTTCAGTTCTAGAGGCCAGAAGTCCAAAATCAGAGTATCAGTGGCATCAGTTCCTTCTAGAGGCTCTGAGGGACAGTACATTCCATGTCTCTCTCCTAGTTTCTGCTCTCTGCCTGGCAATCTTTTGAATTTCTTGCCTTGAAGATATGTGACTCCAACTCTGCCCCATCGTTATATCATCTTCTCCCCTGTGTCTTTGTATGTCCTGTCTCTTATGAGACCAGTAAGATCTCACCTCAATCCTTAGCTTACTTATCTATGCAAAGACCATATCTTCAAATAAGGTCACATTCAGAAGTTCTTGGTGGACATAAACTGTGAGTGACACTTCTCAACCTATTATAATCTCCCAGGATTCTTAACTCTGTCTCCTATACTCATGGGTTCCTCAGGACATTGCCTGAGTTTTCATGCCATACACTTCAGTCTGGAATCTCTTGAGACAGTAAACTGGAACACTATTTGGGTTCACATTATTTGTTTCCTATTTCTTGGTGACCACTCTTCTAGTATCTTGAATATTTTCTTATATTTTGGGAGGAGAATATTTTACGTGGGAGAATAAATATATTCCCTATTACTCCATCTTGGCCAAAATCAGAAGGTTTTCTGTGGTTTGTTTGTTTTTTAGACTTATCTTGTGATTAGCAATGTGACCATACATTTTTTAAAGGCACCTGTATATTTTGCATTAACTAAATTCAAGTGACATTTCTTTTTTTTAATAGATTTTATTTATTTATTTATTTATTTATTTATTTATTGGCTTTGTTGGGTCTTTGTTGCCACTCAAGGTCTTTCTCTAGTTGCAGCGAGCTGGGGCTACTCTTCATTGCAGTTTGCGGGCTTCTCATTGTGGTGGCTTCTCTTGTTGCAGAGCACAGGCTCTAGGCACACATGCTTCAGTAGTTGTGGCATGAGGGCTTCAGCAGTTGTGGCTCACGAGCTTTAGAGTGCAGTCTCAGTAGTTGTGGCGCACAGGTTTAGTTGTTCCACGGCATGTGGGATCTTCCTGGACCAGGGCTTGAACCCGTGTCCCCTGCATTGGCAGGTGGATTCTTAACCACTGTGCCACCAGGGAAGTTCCAGGTGACATTTCTTGATTATGACTTTGTTAAAGCCACTGGATATTGAAAAGTTTTTTATGATTTTTTAATAGACAAAGAGTCAGTATCAGAAGAGGCATTGACAGAGATGAAAAAAAGAAAGAGAAAGAAAGAAAGATCCTGTGTCCATAAGGCAACAACAATGAAATGAAATAACATTATATATGTGTATATACATATTCAAGTTTTAAAAGTTATACATCTTTTCAAACAAAAGTTATTAAAAAGTGTTTGGTGGTGAAAAAGAGAAAAAAAACCCAAAACAACAAAAAACCAAAACCAAAAACCAAACAAACAAAATAAACCTTCCAACCAGTAAAATTATCATTCAGAAGTGAAAGAAAAATAAAGAGTTTTCCAGACAAGCAAAAGATAAAAGAGGGACTTCCCTGGACATCCAGTGGTTCAGACTCTGCACTTCCACTCTGGGGGCATGGGTTCAATCCTTGGTTGGCAAATTAAGAACCCACATGCCATGTGGTGGGCTAAAAATAAATAAATAAAAAGTTAAAAGAATTCATGATGATTATACTGACCTTACAAGAAATGTTAATGGAGCGTCTATAAACTGAAAAGACAGGACACTAATTAGTAACAAGAACACATATGAAAGAATAAATCTCACTGGAAAGGTAAATTTATTAAAAAAAAGGTAGTGAATTAATAACTTATAAAGGTAGTATGTAGGTTATAAGACAAAGTAGTAACAGTATCTATAACTACAATAATTAGTTAAAGGATATACAAGATACAAAAGATAAAAAGATGTAAAATGGGACATCAAAAATATAAAACATGATAGGGGAGACTAATAATGTTGAACTTTATAATGGAATTATAAAATTATAACTTATATTGTCATCAACTTAAAATGGACTGTTATAGATATAAGTTGTTATATGTAAGACTCATGGTAACCATGAAGCAAAAACCTATATTAAATACACAAAAGAGAAAGAGAAAAGAATATAGGTATAGCACTAAAGAAAGTCATCAAAACACAAAGTAAGAGAAGAAGAGAAGAAACAGAGATGAACTACAAAACCAGCCAGAAGACAATGAACAAAATGGCATTAAACACATACCTATGAGTACTTACTTCAAATATAAATGGACTAAATGCTCCAATGAAAAGACATAGAGTAGCTGAATGGATTAAAAAAAAAAGACCATCTATATTTTGCCTACAAGAGATTCACTTTAGAGCTAAGGACACACAGGCTAAAAGTGAAGGGATGGAAGAAGATATTCCATGTAAATGGAAAGCAAGAGAAAGCTGGAGTAGCATACTTATATTAGATAAAATGGACTTTGAAACAAAAGCTATAATAAGAAAAAAGGTGTTATATAATGATAAAAGAGTCAATCTAACAAGAAGATATATCATCTTTAAATATTTATGAACCCAACTAGGAGCACCTAAATATATAAAGCAACTCTTAACAGACTTAAAGGGAGAAATAGACAGCAATACAATAATAGTAGGGGACTTCAATACCCCATTTACGTCAATCGATTGATCGTTCAGACAGAAAGTCAATAAGGAAACTTTGGCCTTAAATGATCTATTAGACCAGATGGACTTAACAGATATTTATAGAACATTTCATTCAAACACAATAGAATACACTTTTTTATTAAGTGTACATGGAACATTCTCCAAAATAAATCATATATTAGCCCACAAAATGTCTTAGTAAATTGAAAAGGATAGAAATCATATCAAGCATCTTTTCTTACCACAACCACAACTAGAAATTAATTATACAAACAAAACTGGAAATTTCACAAATATCTGGAAATTAAACAACATGCTACAGAGTTTCTTTGACCTGTGGGTTAAAGAAGAAATCAAAAGAGAAATTTAAAAAGTACCTTGAGATAAATGAAAATGGAAATATAACATACCAAAATTTATGGGATGCAGCAAAATAAGTTCTATGAAAGTAGTTCGTAGTGATAATTGCCTACCTCAAGAAACAAGAAAAGTCTCAAATAAAAAGCCTAACTTTACACCTTGAGGAACTAGAAAAAGAGGAACAAACAAAGCCCAAAATTAGTAGAAGGAAGGAAATAACAAAGATTAGAGCAGAAATAAATGAAATAGAGACTAAAAAGATATAGAAAAATTAATGAAACTAAGACCTGTTTCTTTGAAAAGACAAACAAAACTGGCAAACCTGTAGCTAGACCCACAAAGAAAAAAGGGGACTCAAATAAAAAAAAAATTAAAGAGGTCTTATAACTGATACCAGAGGAATACAAAGGATCAAGAGAGACTACTATGAACGCTAACAAACACACTGACAAATATACGCTAAAAAATACACTAACAAATATACACTAACAAATTGGAGAACTAGAAAAGATAAGTTCCTGAAAACATACAATCTACAAACACTTAATCTTGATGAAACAGAAAATTTGAACATACTGATTACTAGTAAGGAGATTGAATCAATAATCAGAAACCTCCCAACAAACAAAATTCTAGGACTAAACAGCTTCGCTATTCCACCAAACATTCAAAGAAGAATTAATACCAATTCTTCTCAAACTCTTCCAAAAAACAGGAGAGGGAACTCTTCCAAACTTATTTTACAAGGCCAGCATTACCCTGATACCAAAATCAGACAAGATGCCACAAGAAAATTATACACCAATATCCCTGATGAACATAGTCGCAGAAATCCTCAACAAAATATTAGCAAACCAAATTCAGCAATACATTAATACAGGATCATACACCATGATCAAGTGGGGTTTATTACAAGGATACAGGATTGTTTGACATTTGCAAATCAGTCAGTATGATACACCACATTAACGAAAGGAAGAATAAAAATCATATGTTCATCTCATAGATGCAGAAAAAAATTTGACAAAATTCAACATCCATTTATGATAAAAACTCTTATCAAAGTGGGTATAGAGGGAATATACCTCAACATAATGAAGGACATATATGAGAAGCCTACAGCAAACATCATACTCAGTGGTGAAGAGCTGAAAGTTTTTCCTCTAAATCAGGAACAAGACAAGGATACCCACTCTCACCATTTTTTTTTTTTTAAGATGTTGGGGGTAGGAGTTTATTTATTTATTTATTTTTGCTGTGTTGGGTCTTTGTTTCTGTGCGAGGGCTTTCTCTAGTTGCGGCAAGCGGGGGCCACTCTTCATCATGGTGTGCGGGCCTCTCACTATTGCGGCCTCTCCTGTTGCGGAGTACAGGCTCCAGACGCGCAGGCTCAGTAGCTGTTGCTCATGGGCCCAGCCGCTCCGCGGCATGTGGGATCCTCCCAGACCAGGGCTCGAACCCGTGTCCCCTGCATTAGCCAGCAGACCCCCAACCACTGCGCCACCAGGGAAGTCCCTCTCACCACTTTTATTCAAAATAATATTGGAAGTCCTAACCAGAGCAACTAAGCAAGAAAAATAAATAAAAGGCATCCAAATTGGAAAGGGAGAAGTAAAGCTGTCACTATTTGCGGATGGCATGATATTATGTATACATAACTCTAAAAAGTCCATCAAAAAACTCTTGGAATTAGTAAACAAATTCAGTAGAGTTGTAAGATACAAAATCACTACTCAAAAATCTGTTGAGTTTCTATACACTAATGATGAATTATCAGAAAGGGAAACTAAGAAAATAATACCATTTATGATTACATCAAAAAGAATAAAATGCCTATGAATAAATTTAACCAAAGAGGTGAAAGACCTGTATATTGAAAACTACAAGACATTAATGAATGAAACTAAATAAGACATAAATAGATATTCCATGTTCATGAACTGGAAGAATTAATATTGTTAAAATGTCCATACTACTCAAAGCAGTATACAGATTCAATGAAATCCTCATCAGAATTCCAATGACATTTTTCACAGTAATAGGGCAAAAAATTCTAAAACTTGTATGGAGCCATAATAGACAAACAGATGGACAACATGTGCATGTAAAGATGTTCTATATCATTAATCATCAGGGAAATGCAAATCAAAACCACAATGACATATCACCTCACACCTGTTAGAATGGCTATTATCAAAAAGATTAGAAATAACAATGTTGTTAAGGATGTGGAGAAGAGGAAACACTTTTTCACTGTTGGTGGGGATGTAAATTGGTTCAGACACTATAAAAAATAGTATGGAGGGTCCTCAAAAAATTAAAAATAGAACTACCGACAAAGAACCCTCAAGATGGCAGAGGAGTAAGACGTGGAGATCACCTTCCTCCCACAAATACATCAAAAATACATCTACATGTGGAACTACTCCTACAGAACACCTACTGAATGCTGGCAGAAGACCTCAGACTTCCAAAACGGCAAGAAAATCCCCACGTACCCGGGTAGGGCAAAAGAAAAAAAAAAAGACAGAGGAATTGAGATGGGACCTGCACCTCTGGGAGAGAGCTGTGAAGGAGGAAAAGTTTCCACACACTAGGAAGACCCCTCATTGGTGGGGATGGTGGGGGTAGCTTCAAAGTCTCAGAGGAGAACACAGCAACAGGGGTGCAGAGGGCAAAGCAGAGAGATTCCTGCACAAAGGATCAGTGCCAACCAGCACTCATCAGCCTGAAACACTTGTCTGCTCACCCACCAGGGTGGATGGGGGCTGGGAGCTGAGACTTGGACTTTGGAGGTCAGACCCCAGGGAGAGGACTGAGGTTGGCTGCATGAACACAGCCTGAAGGGGGCTAGTGCACCACAGCTAGCCAGGAGGGAGTCTGGGAAAAATTCTGGACCTACCAGAGAGGCAAGAGACCATAGATTCGCAGTGTGAGAGGAGAAGGGCTTCCTGCTGCGTGTACCCACAGATGGCAGAACACTGCCTAAGTGAGCTTCAGAGATGGATGTGAGCCATGGCTTTCATCTCGGACCCCAGAGGCAGGCACGGACCACTACCAGTGCCGCTGCTGCTACCAAGGGTCCTATGTGCACACACAGGTCACTACCCATACCATCCCAGGAGCCTGTGCAGCATGCCCCTGCCAGGGTCCCGTAATCCAGGGCCAACGTCCCCGGGAGAACACACAGCATGCCTCAGGCTGTTGCAACTTCATGCCAGCCTCTGCCCCTGTAGGCATTCCCTGCAATCCAACTGTGACTATCATACCCCTCACTATCCCCTACCTGAGTGAGCAAGACAGCCCTAATCAGCCGCTCCTTTACTCCCCTATGGTCTGGGCAGTGAACTGACACCTGAGGGCACCCTACACACAGAGGTGGGACCAAATCCAAAGCAGAAGCACAGGAGCTCCGTGAACAAAGAAGAGAAAGGCAAATCTCTCCATGCAGCCTCAGGAGCAGCAGATTAAATCCCTGCAATTGGCTTGGTAAACCCTGCCTCTGTGGAATACCTAAATAGACAATGAGTTTTCCCAAAATTTAGGCTGTGGACCTTTGGGGCAACTGTGGACTTGCGGGTTGGCTTTCTGTGTTTGATTTGGTTTGGTTTTATGTTTATCATATTTTAGCTTTTAATATTTGTTTTCATTTGTGGGTTTGTTTATTGGTTTGGTTGCTGTCTTCCAGTTGTTTCTCTTTTTGTGAGTGTGAGTGTGTATGTTTCTTTGTGTGATTTTGTCTCTTTAGTTTTGCTTTTAACATTTGTTTCAGGGTTCTGTCTTCATTTTTTTTCTTCCTTTTCTTCCGTGCTGTGCAGCTGGAAGGGTCTTGCTGTAGTGGTGTGTCAGGCCTAAGCCTCCGAGGTGGGAGAGCTGAGTCCAGGATGTTGGACCACGAGAAACCTCCCGGCCCCATGTAATATTAATTGGCGAGAGCTCTCCCAGAGATCTCCATCTCAACAATAAGACCCAGCTCCACCCAACAGCCAGCAAGCTCTATTGCTGGACACCACATGCCAAACAACTAGAAAGACACAACCCCATCCATTAGCAGACAGGCTGACTAAAGTCATACTAAGTTCACAGACATCCAAAACACACGACCAGATGCAGCCCTGCCCACCAGAGGGACAAGACCCAGCCCCACCCACCAGAACACAGGCACCAGTCCCCCCATCAGGAAGCCTACACAAGCCACAACCAATCTCACCCACTGGGGTCAGACACCAGAAGTAAGAGGAGCTACAAACCTATAGCCTGTGAAAAGGAGACCCCAAACACAGTAAGTTAAGCAAAATGAAAAGACAGCGAAACACACAGCAGATGAAGGAGCAAGATAAAATCCCACCAGACCTAACAAATGAAGAGGAAATAGGCAGTCTACCTGAAAAATAATTCAGAGTAATGATAGTAAAGATGATCCAAAATCTTGGAAATAGAATGGAGAAAATACAAGAAACGTTTCACAAGGACCTAGAAGAACTAAAGAGCAAATACATGATGAATGACACAATAAATTAAATTAAAAATACTCTAGAAAAAATCAATAGCAGAATGACTGAGGCAGAAGAACGGATAAGTGACCTGGAAGATAGAATAGTGCAAATAACTGCAGCAGAGCAAAATAAAGAAGAAAGAATGAAAAGAATTGAGGACCGTCTCAGAGACCTCTGGGAAAACATTCAATGCACCAACAATCGAATTATAGGGTTTCCAGAAGAAGAAGAGAAAAAGAAAGTGTCTGAGAAAATATTTGAAGAGATTATAGTCAAAAACTTCCCTAACATGGGAAAGGAAATAGCCAATCAAGTCCAGAAAGCGCAGAGAGTCCCATACAGGGTAAACATAAGGAGAAACATGCCAAGACACATAATAATCAAGCACTCAAAAATTAAATACAAAGAAAACATATTAAAAGCAACAAGGGAAAAGCAACAAATAACATACCAGGGAATCCCCATAAGGTTTACAGCTGAACTGTCAGCAGCAACTCTGTGAGCCAGAAGGGACTGGCAGGACACATTTAAAGTGATGAAAGGGAAAAACCTACAACCAAGATTACTCTACCCAGCAGGATCTCATTCAGATTCGATGGAGAAATTAAAACCTTTACACACAAGCAAAAGTTAAGATAATTCAGCAGCACCAAACCAGCTATATAACAAATGCTAAAGGAACTTCTTTAGGAGGAAACCACAAAAGAAAGAAAAGACCCACAGAAACAAACCCAAAACAATTAAGAAAATGGTAATAGGAATATATATATATTGGTAATAACCTTGAATGTTAATGGATTAAATGCCCCAACCAAAAGATACAGACTGGCTGAATGGATACAAAAACAAGACCCATATTTATGCTGTATACAAGAGATCCACTTCAGACCTAGAGACACATACAGACTGAAAGTAAGGGGATGGAAAAAGATAGTCCATGCAAATGGAAATAAAAGGAAAGCTGGAGTAGCAATACTCTTATCAGACAAAATAGACTTTAAAATAAAGGCTATTAAAAGAGACCAAGGGCACTACATAATGATCAAGGCATCAATCAAAGAAGAAGATATAACAATTGTAAATATTTATGCACCAAACATAGGAGCACCTCAATATGTAATGCCAATGCTAAAGGACACAAAAGGGTAAATTGACAGTAACACAATAATAGTAGGGGATTTCAACACCCCACATGCACCAATGGACAGATCATCCAAAAAGATTAAATCAGGAAACATAAGCTTTAAATGACACAGTAGACAAAATGGACTTAATTGATATTTATAGGACATTCCATCCAAAAACAACAGAATACACTTTCTTCTCATGTGCACATGGAACATTCTCCAGGATAGATCACATTTTGGGTCACAAATCAAGCCTCAATAAATTTAAGAATATTGAAATCATATCAATATTTCCCGACCACATTATGAGACTAGATATCAATTACAAGAAAAAAATCTGTAAAAAATACAAATACATGGAGGCTAAACAATACACTACTAAATTACCAAGAGATCACTGAAGAAATCAAAGAGGAAATAAAAAATACCTAGAAACCAATGACAATGAAAATACGATGACCCAAAACCTATGGGATTCAGCCTAAGCAGTTCTAAGAGGGAAGTTTATAGCAATACAGTCCCAACTCAAGTAACAAGAAAAATCTCAAATAAACAATCTAACCTTATACATAACTAATGAGAGGAATAATAACAACAACAACAAAATCAGCAGAAGGCTAGAAATCATAAAGATCAAATAAATAAATGAAAAAGAAATGAAGGAAATAATAACAAAGACCAATAAAACTAAAAGGTAGTGATTTGTGAAGATAAACAAAATTGATAAACCATTAGAGACATCAGGTAAAAAAGGGAGAAGACTCAAATCAACAAAATTAAAATGAAAAAGGAGAAGTAACAATTGACACTGCAGAAATACAAAGGATCATGAGAGACTATTAAAAGCAGCCCTATGCCAATAAAATGGGCAACCTGGAAGAAATGGACAAGTTCTCAGAATGGTAAAACTTTCTAAGACTAAACCAGGAAGAAATAGACAATATGAACAGACCAATCACAAGCACTGAAACTGAAACTGTGATTTAAAATCTTCAAACAAAGAAAAACCCAGGACCAGAGACTTCACAGGTGAATTCTATCAAGCGTTAAGAAAAGAGCTAACACCTATCCTTCTCAAACTTTTCCAAAATGTATCAGAGGGAGGAATACTCACAAACTCATTCTACAAGGCCAGCATCACCCTGATACCAAAACCAGACAAAGATGTCACAAAAAAAGAAAACTATAGGTCAATATCACTGATGAACATAGAAGCAAAAATCCTCAATGAAATACTAGCAAACAGAATCCAACAGCATATAAAGAGGGTCATACACCATGATCAAATGACATTTATTCCAGGAATGTAAGGACTCTTTAACATATGCAGATCAGTCAGTGTGATACACTGTATTAACAGATTCAAAGATAAAAACCATATGATAATCTCAATAGGTGCAGAAAAAGCCTTTGACAAAATTCAACACCCATTAATTATGAAAACTCTCCAGAAAGTGGGCATAGAGGGGACCTACCTCAACATAATAAAGGCCACATATGACAAACCCACAGCCAACATCATTCTCAATGGTAAAAAAGTGAAACCATTTCCCCTAAGATCAGGAACAAGACAAGGGTGCCCACTCTCACCACTGTTATTCAACATAGTTCTGGAAGTTTTAACCATGGCAATCAGAGAAGAAAAAGAAATAAAAGGAATCCAGGGCTTCCCTGGTGGCGCAGTAGTTGAGAGTCCGCCCGCCGATGCAGGGGACACAGGTTCGTGCCCCAGTCTGTGAGGACCCCACATGCCACGGAGTGGCTGGGCCCGCCTCCAGAGCCTGTTCTCTGCAACAGGAGAGGCCACAACAGTGAAAGGCCCACGTACCACAAAAAAACAAACAAACAAAAAAGGAATCCATATTGGAAAAGAAGTAAAACCATCACTGTTTGCAGATGACATGATACTATACATAGAGAATGCTAAAGATGCCACCAGAAAACTACTAGAACTAATTAATGAATTTGGTAAAATAATCGGATACAAAATTAATGCACAGAAATCTCGTCCATTCCTTTATACTAACAATGAAAAATCAAAAGGAGAAATTAAGGAAACACTTCCATTTACCATTGCAACAAAAAGAATAAAATACCTAAGAGTAAACCTGTCCATGGATACAAAAGACCTGTATGCAGAAAACTGTAAGACACTGATGAAAAAAATCAATACAAACAAATGGAAATATATACCATGTTCTTGGATTGCAAGAATCAACACTGTGAAAATGACTATACTACCCAAAGCAATCTATATATTCAATGCAATCCCTATCAAACTACCAATGGCATTTTTCACAGAACTAGAACCAAAAAATTTACAATTTGTATGGAAACACAAAAGACTCCAAATAGCCAAAGCAATTTTGAGAAAGAAAAACGGAGCTGGAGGAATCAGGCTTTCTGACTCCAGACTATATGACAAAGCTACAGTAATCAAGACAGTATGGTACTGGCACAAAATCAGGAATATAGATCAATGGAACAGGATAGAAAGCCCAAAGATAAACCCACACACATGTGGTCACCTTATCTTTGACAAAAGAGGCTAAAATTACAATGAAGAAAAGACAGCCTCTTCAATAAGTGGTGCTGGGAAAACTGGACAACTACATGTAAAAGAATGAAATTAGAATGCTTCCTAACACCATACACAAAAATAAACTCAAAATGGATTAAAGACCTAAATGTAAGGCCAGACACTATAAAACTCTTAGAGGAAAACATAGGCAGAACACTCTATGACATAAATCCCAGCAAGATCCTTTTTGACACACCTCCTAGAGAAACGGAAATAAAAATAAAAGTAAACAAATGGGACCTAATGAAACTTAAAAGCTTTTTCACAGCAAAGGAAACCATAAACAAGATGAAAAGACAGATTGCCAACAAACACATGAAAGGATGCTCAACATCACTAATCATTAGAGAAATGCAAATCAAAACTACAGTCAGAATGACCATCATTGAAATATCTACAAACAATAAATGCTGGAGAGGTTGTGGAGAAAAGGGAACCCTCTTGCACTGTTGGTGGGAAAGTAAATTGATACAGCCTATGGAGAACATTATGGAGGTTCCTTAAAAAACTAAATATAGAATTACCACACGACCCAGCAATCCCACTAATGGGAATGTACCCTGAGAAAACCATAATTCAAATAGAGACATGTACCACAATATTCATTACAGCACTATTTACAATAGCCAGGACATGGAAGCAACCTAAATGTCCATCAAAAGATGAATGGATAAAGAAGATGTGGCACATATGTACAATGGAGTATTACTCAGCCATGAAAAGAAACAAACTTGAGTTACTTGTAGTCAGTTGGGTGGACCTAGAGTCTGTCATACAGAGTGAAGTAAGTTATAAAGAGAAAAACAAATACCATATACTAACACATATATATGGAGTCTAAAACAAACAAACAAACAAAAAAAAAAAAGTTTTCATGAACCTAGTGGCCGGACAGAAATAAAGACACAGGTGTAGAGAATGGACTTGAGGACACAGGGAGGGGATGAAGGGGAGGCTGGGATATAGTGAGAGAGTAGCATTGAGATATATACACTACCAAATGCAAAATAGATAGCGGGAAACATCTGCATAGCACAGGGATATCAGCTAGATGCTTTGTTACCACCTAGAGGGGTGGGTTATGGAGAGTGAGAGGGAGGCTCAAGAGGGAGGGATATGGGGATATATGTATACATATAGGTGATTCACTTTGTTATACAGCAGAAACTAACACAACACTTTAAAACTATTATACTATATTAGAGATGTAAAAAAATAATAAAGGTACATTTCTTTCACTAAAAAAATAGAAATACCATATGATCCAGCAATTCCACTCCTGGGTATATCTGAATAAATGAAAATACTAATCTGAAAAGATATATGCACCCCCCATGTTTATTTTAGCATTATTTACAATGGCTAAGATATGGAAACAAACTAGGTGTCCACCAACAAGTGAATGAATAAAAAAATTATGGCATACATATACACGCAATGGAATATTACTCAGCCATAAAAAATAGTGGAATCTTGCCATTTGCAATAACATGGATATACTTCAAGGGCATTATGCTAAGTGAATTAAGTTCAACAGGGAAAGACAAATACCATATATTTTCTCTTATATGTGGAATCTCTGTATTTATGTGAAGCTCATATATATATGGAGTGAATTGATTTGCAGTTGCAGATATGCGGGGGTGTGGTTGAAAGGAAAAAATGAGTGCATTTTTTTCTTTTTTTTAGTTTAAATAGAATTTAAAAAATAAAGGTGTGAGCTACTTAAAAAAAGGTTATATTCATGAATGGATGGGTCAAAAACAAAGTGCTTCCACCTGAATTGATTTTATATTCCAACTATAGCATATATAATGTAAATAATACAGAGAGAGAGAGAGAGAATATGCATCCAAAAGCATTATTTTTCACACACATAGGTGCTACTAGAAGTTCAGAATTATAATGTATTTTAATCCCTCTCAGCTACTCTTTTCTTTTTCAAAACTACAAAAAGCGAGCTATATTCTTCACTTCTCATATTGTTCATATGTTCTCTAATTAACATAGATAATTTATTTATTTTTTCCTCATATGGTTTGCAAGCAGGTCCAGTTGTGAAGAAGTCTCTTCAGTCTTTTTCCATCTTCTCCTTCCCTTTTAAAAATACACGTTTTGTTGTGTATTTTTGTGTTGATAAAATGTCCAAGCATTGAATTACAAGCATACCTCGTTTTCCTGTGCTTTGCTTTATTGTGCTTCATGAAAGGCATTGCATTTTTTAAGAACTGAAGCTTTGTGACAACCCTGTATCAAGCAAGTGTAGCAGCACCATTTTTTCCAATCGCATTTGGTCACTTTGTGTCTCTGTCACATTTTGTTTAATTCTCATGATAATTCAGACTTTTTCATCATTAACATATTTGTTATGGTGATCTGCTATCAGTGATCTTTGATAATACTATGATTTGCTGAGGCTCAGATGATGGTTAGCATATTTTACCAATAAAGTATTTTTTAATTAAGATATATATATATTGTTTTTTAGACATAATGCTATTGCACCCTTAATAGATTACAGTATAGAGTATACATAACTTTTATATCACTGGGAAATGAAAAACTTCATGTTTATTCATTTCATTTTGATATTTGCTTTATTGTGGTTTGGAACCTAATGCACAGTATCTCTGAGGCGTATGCCTGTACTGTATCAATATCTTCTAAAAGTCTGGATTTGTTTTTACATTTTGAAAAATATTTCAATAAAGCTCCATAATCACCGGTTTCCAAGACAAAAATTATCCTCAAAAACATCTCAAGAATTAACCTATATATTATAGTATACTTGTGCCATAACCTGTGTTGGTAGACACAGCTTTGTTGTTTAACAAACATAAATGTAAACTCATGAGCTCACCTCAGCAATTTTTTTAAGACTTTTTTTTTTTTTAATGTGGACCACATTTTAAGTCTTTATTGAATTTGTTACAATATTGCTTCTGTTTTATGTCTTGCTTTTTTGGCCACAAGGCACATGGAATCTTAGCTCCCTGACCAGGGATCAAACCCACACCCCCTGCATCAGAAGGCAAAGTCTTAACCACTGGACCACTAGGGAAGTCCCTCACCTCAGCAATTTTGTGAGGGTTTAACATAAGCATCATTTCACAATTCGCTGATAAGAGGAATAGTACTTTTCTTACCACTTTAAAGCCTCATTATGTGTCATTTAGCCAATGCCCTCTCACCTTACCATATGTCTAAATCATCATGAACTTTATTATTCTATTTTGAAATCATCTCTTCATCATATCCCCTGTATTTTTGAGACTCATTCCTTAGACTAAGCTCTTTGAAAGCAGGAGCCATATGTTTTTATTTGTGTCTTTAGCACCTGGAACATTGAAGATGTACATGTAACGTCCTGAGAAAACATACTACTTCTCCAGAAATTTGTCTTGTATTTCACTAGTAATGAAACTAGATTTAACATAGAAAGGTTTGTCTCTTTAAGGTAGAATCAAGAGCACACCTTCAGTATTTCTCAATCTTGTTGTTCCCTTCTTTATAATATTGGAAATCATTAAAAAGTGGTTTCTAAGAGAACTTAATTACATGTGGGGAATTAGAAATAGAGAAAATCATATGTCAATTACACCAGAAAAGGGCAATTATTTTCTCTGTTCCAGGTCTCATATAGAAGCAAAATGTTCTCTCCTTCAGTAAAAGAAAACAAAACAAAAATGGCAAACACAGGAACTCCAATTTCTAACTGTATGGAAGAGAACCACTAAAATTATAAAATATTTCTTAAAAGCCAGGTGTGGGATGCTTCAGTTTGATCTCATGAATCAGAGATAATTTTTGTATTAACTTAATATGGGAATAGACTCTGTGACAGAACTGAAAATAAATCTAGCACACATAGTGTTATTTTCTTTTGCATTAATAGGAGGCATTTTGACTACAAGAGTATTGATGAATGGATTTCTGTAAAAATATGTATGCACACATCAGCAGTGATACAATTGGTCTTTGAAAGTTAAGGAGTTCACCCTATTCCCCATTAGAATGGAAATCTGCATGTAATCATAATACACATCATAAAACTGAATGTATAAAATCGGGTCACAGAGTCTAATAGTAAACCTTTTTTTGTATAATACTTAATTCAGATAAAATTAAGATTTTTCACTCAGAGTGAGATTAGAGTACAATTACATGTTAACCCTTCACTGTTCTGTTCCATTGTGGAAAACCTTTGAAAGTCCAACTGACTTTTATAATGACAGATTTGGAACTCTGGATTTCATCACTTAGAGATTTATTTTATTTCATGCAAAAGCTATTGTGACATTAAATTAAGTATCTTTATTACATATTTAGGTAAAACATCTAGAATAATTTCAAGATATTTGTTCCAGATTTTTTTTTGTAATCCTTTTCCTAACCACTCCAACTCCACCCCAAACTTCTTTCTCATTCAGTAACTCTTTTATTAATATTGTGTCCACAATTGTCCCAGAATATAATCACATTTTTTATCACACATATTTTTATCATCATTTGGTAGTTTAAGACAGATAGACCAATGATACATTAACCAAGAAGGAGTAGAAGTGGCTAATATTCTTCATCCAGTTGACAACAGAAAATCCAAAGCAAAAAATACTTCTCAGAATATGTTAACCTGTTTTATGCCACTGTATACTCTTATAGCATATGGTTATAAGCAGGTACTTGGCAGTCAGACCACTAAGGGATGAATCTGAACTATACCAGATAATGGCTACATGACACTGTGTAATTTACCTACTCTATCTATCCCTCAGTTTTCTCACCACTGAACTGGGGATAATAATAGCAGCTATGCCACTATGTTGTTTTGAATATTAAATAAGTTAATACATGTTAACCATTTAAACTAGTGGTTGTTGCATAATAAGCTCCCAATAACTCTTAGCTGTTACTAGCCTGCCTTTGCTTTGAGTATCCCCTGATGCATGCACTGTCCTACCTTGTACATTGTCAGTATTTTAGAGACTCAAGATCTGGGAAAATGGTTTTTCTACGTTTGCATATTCAACACCTCGTGTTAGTCCTGTAACAGTCACTTAGGAAATACATGTTTCAGACGCAATCAAATTTCATGAACCAATCTACAGTGACCTCTTCATTCATCCTAATGGGAAGATTTTACAACTTCTTCCTTTGTGCCCACCTTATTTGCCACATTGTTCTCTCATAGTACTTTTAGCACTTTATTTGTTGGTGTATTAGCTCTCTATTGCTGTGTAGCAAATTATCCCACAATTAGGAGCTTAAATCAACACAAATTATTAGTTCTCAGTTTCTGCATGTTAGGAGTCCAGGTACAGGTTAGTTGAACCATCTAGTCAGGACCTCACCACACTGAAATCAAGGTATTAACTGTGGCTGCAACCTCATCTGAGGCTCAGCATTCTTTTCCAAGCCCACTGATTTTTGGCATAATTCATTTCCATGCCATTTCATGACTGATGCTATGATCCATTTTCATGCTAGCTTTTGGTGAGGGGCTGCTCTCATTTTTTAGAGGTCATCCTCACGTCCTTGTCATATGATCCCCTTCTCTCACAATATGGCACCTTAGTCCTTTAAGGTCAGCAGAATAGTGCCACTGCTGCTGCTTGTCTCCCTTAACTAATTAGGTGAGGCCCACCCGGGATTATCTCCATTTTTGATTAACCTGAAGGCAACTGATTAAGGACCTTAATTACATCTGCAAATTTCTGCCAATTAAAATATCATGGGAGTGATATTCCATTATATTAAAAAAATCCAGTCTACATTCAAAGGTAGGGGATGATACAGTGTGTGTATAATCTTGGAGGTCTTAAAATTCTGCTTATTGCACTCAGTTCGTACCCTGGGAAATAATGAAATGGAGACATCACATGCCATTTTTCTCTGTATTTCCATCACCTAGTATAGTATACAATGAATATTTGTTGGACAACAGCAACAACAAAGAACAGTTGAATGAATGAATGGATGAGTCAATATTATTCTTATGGTAATTTGCATATGGTAAAGATAATTTAGATGTTGCCAACATGCATTGAAACCACTAGTTTTGCTGAGATTTTGGACATTGAAGTATGGTAAAAGTAGCCATTTTGAATTTTTTCCTGGCTTGATTTTAAGCAGCTTGTTACGGTCCTATTTTTCCCCATAAATCAACACTAATCAGAATTTTTATGGTTTCTCTACATAAAAATTTACTAGAATCAGGTTATTTTTTCAAGCACATCCTCAAACTATTATCATTGTCTGAAAACTCATATAAATCTGCCCTCATAACCCCTTTGACTGAAAGTAGGGTTCCAGGATGTTCTAGGAGGTGGCTGGTGTCTAATTGGTTTCCCCTCAGAGCATAAGAACTAGACATCTATGACTTTTGATAGATGGGTTTGCAGAAATAAATACATAATTTTTATTTATTTGAATATTTCCTAAGAAAGATCAAAATGGAACACAACTGAATGCAACTATGTTGATAATTTAAAACAGGGAAGGACTAGTTGCACCATATAAATAATACGAATTTCTACTATGTCCTATACTAGGTACATGTGGCTGGAATCAAGCCTATAAGTTTTAATGTTTCCTAAATTCAAAAGAACTCTTCTAAGTTTTGCTTTTCTAAGTGGTCAGAATAGCATTTCCACATGAGAAGAATGGAGTATTTTAATTTCCCAGCTGTTCTGGTCACCTTCAGGAGAGTTCAGGAAAGTGCTAACTCCCTTTTCAGTTTGACCGTCTTCTCCCTGAGACATTTCTTTTGATCTGGTTCATAGGTCAGCGTCACTATTATTGTTTTATATTTTGAGGGAAATTCTGAATCTAAATACCAGTGACATAGACCAAACCAATTTGGAACAATGTTAAAAAAAACACAACACAATAGCACTGTAACACAAATAAAAGAAAGAGCAATAGGGCATGAAAGTGCTTTTTATTCATGCTTTTGCATATTTTTTTCTGCATAATTGGCAATTAACCTTTGTTATGCCTCCAGTCCTTTACCTTCAAACTTACTTCCTTTCCGAATGGGGGGAGGCACTGTGTTTTTTTTTTTTTTAAAGTGCGTCCATTTTGGCCCTCTTAAACTTTGCCCAGTGAGAATAACTAGTATTTCCACTGAAGAATATGCATTAGGAGTTCATTCATACTAATTTGCACGTAGACGAAGCCACTTGGGTAAAAATCAATTTACTAGAAGGGTATGGGTTGCACCATGACTTCTGCTTTAGGATCTTTATCGAAAAGATTTTTTAAAGAAGGACAGCTATGAGGTTGCCTGCAATACTTTTAAGAACTGTGGTTATTTAGAGAGATCTAGACTCTGCATCTTCTTATCCACCTTTACTTATCTGAAAATTTTGCTTCCAGTAAACTCAACACTACATAACAAATAAATCCTGCAAAATTATTTCTTAGGTCTTCCCTTGAAACCTTAGCAAATCTGATTTAGAATAGATCTTTAAATAAGCTTGGAAGCTTGAAGGAGTAATCTTTAGTTATCCTAATAATGCATATATGGGGCTAATCCCATTTCCAAGTGATTCTTGAAATGATTACTTAATCTGTATTTTTGAACTGCTTTGGCAAACAGAAATACAAGTTTGAGGCATATGGTAACTCAGAAACATCTTACTAATAATACAGATTGTTGCATTAGGTCTTTTTTTTAAAACTCTTTTTTAGGATTTCTCATGACTAAAGCAGTACTTCTAAACACTAGATGCACATCAAATCACTTTATTATTATTATTATTATTATTATTATTATTATTATTTAAACAATGCCTATGCCTAGTCTTTATACCATACCAATTAAATAAGAAATTCTGCAGATAAGACCAGCTACTAGTATTTTTTTAAATGTTTCCAAGAAGATTCTAATATGAAGACAGGGTTTATAATCATTGGAATAAAAATAATGATTTTTTTCACATCTTTATTGGAGTATAATTGCTTTACAATGTTGTATTAGTTTCTGCTGTACAACAATGTGAATCAGCTATATGTATACATATATCCCCATATACCCTCCCTCTTGAGCCTCCCTCCCACCCTCCCTATCCCACTCCTCTAGGTCATCACAAAGCATCTAGTTGATCTCCCTGTGCTATGCAGCAGCTTCCCACTAGCCAACCATTTCACATTTGGTAGTGTATATATGTCACTGCTACTCTCTCACTTTGTCCCAGCTTCCCCTTCCCCACCCCCATGTCCTCAAGTCTGTCCTCTACGTCTGCATCTTTATTCCTGCCCCGCCACTAGGTTCATCAGTACCGTTTGACCAACAACACATGAAAAGATGCTCAACCTCACTAATCATTAGAGAAATGCAAATCAAAACCACAATGAGGTATCACCTCACACCTGTTAGAATGGCCATCATAAAAAAAACCTGCAAACAATAAATGCTGAAGACGGTGTGAAGAAAAGGGAACCCTCCAGACTGTTGGTGGGAATATAAACTGATACAGCCACTATGGAGAACAGTATGGAAGTTCCTTAAAAAACTAAAAATAGAGCTACCAAATGACACAGCAATCCCACTACTGGGCATATACTCTGAGAAAACCATAATTCAAAAAGTGACATGTACCAGTGTTCACTGCAGCACTATTTACGATAGCCAGGACATGGAAGCAACCTAAATGTCCATCAACAGATGAATGGATAATGGATAAAGAAGATGTGGCACATACAATGGAATATTACTCAGCCATAAAAAGAAATGAAATTGAGTAATTTGTAGTGAGGTGGATGGACCTAGAGTCTGTCATGCAGAGTGAAGTAAGTCAGAAGGAGAAAAACAAATGCCGTATGCTAATGAATATATATAAAATCTAAAAACAAGAATGATTTTGACATGAGTGCACACACAATTGAAAATCACATTATAATCTATATGTCCACTTTCGGGTAATGCTTTTATCAAAAATATGTGTAACATTTTCTAACATATATTAACTCAGTGAATCCAGGAAGACGTTGGGAGAAGGTAAGATGTTTTATATGTAGCCATAAGGGCGAGGCAAGTCAAGAACAGAGTCTGGGGCTCATATGACTGAGTTATGAGAATCCTTTCTCCATATTATCCAAATACAATGATTTATCATAAATAAAACTACAGGGATCCACAAAAACTAGATGCAATTCAATACATCTAGCTTGGTGGTCTTCCAACTGGGACACACACACTTCTGAAAGTACACAAAGATTTTCCAGGCAGACAGTCTTTAGAAAATAATTTCCCAGACTGTCAGCTTCCATGTATACCCTTCCCTAAAATGTGTCTTCAAGAGAATAGCATCTGCACTCTGCTGCTGCTTCTTTCACACCACTTCTCTTATTGTACTAAAGACACTCAACCTCCCACACAACCTGAATCTTGCTTTCACAGTACATTGACCCAGTGTATAAAATACCAAGTGTCAAAAAAAAATTGCTATTCAAGAATGCAGATATCCTGAGTGAGAGTTCCTGGAAGTAAAGCAAAGCAAGGAGAGGTTCTGCAAAAATAGTAACCGGTTTTATACAAGAAACACTCATGGCAAGACTGTGTCTAATTCTGTTTATTTTTCTATCTATCTATCTATCTATCCATCCATTAGATTTATATTTTAGAAGTGAGATGACTGTCATATAGAGCTGTATTAACTCATTTATTGTAATTGAAAAAAAAAAACCTCATTAGGGTGTATTTTCTACAGAAAGTTGGATCTAATGGCTTAACAATGAGGTCTAACTTACTGTTGGAATTATGTGGCAGCGATGTTCTCCATAAACTGAATTACCTAAGTCAGCCCCTTTGTTAGGAAAAAACTTTCAAAATTAAGCACATATATAACAGCATTATTTCTAACAGCAAACTTCAAACACATGGTAAATGTTCAACCACAACTGAATGGTTAATTTTGGCAAGACATAATTTTATCCTTTAAAATGATGTACACTCACTATTTTTTTTTTACACTGACCTTTTTAATGATAGGAAAATACATAGGCTATAATTCTGAGTAATAAAGTAGGATTCTGAATTACAAATATATTATGATATCAAAGACATATAAAAATACATGGATGGAAACATGTTTCAGTTAATAATGTTTCACTGGGTAGTGAGATTTTGCATGGCTACTGTTATCTTTTTATTTTTTATTTAAATTTTTATTTATTTATTTATTTTTGGCTTCCTTGAGTCTTTGTTGCTGCACATGGGCTTTCTCTAGTTGCGGTGAGCGGGGGCTACTCTTCATTGTAGTGCACGGGCCTCTCATTGTGGTGGCTTCTCTTGTTGCGGAGCATGGGCTCTAGGTGCGTGGGCTTCAGTAGTTGTGACACGTGAGCTCAGTAGTTGTGGCTCCCAGGCTCTAGAGCACAGGCTCAGTTGCTCTGCAGCATGTGGGATCTTCCCAGACCAGGGCTCAAACCTGTGTCCCCTGCATTGGCAGGCAGATTCTTGACCACTGCGCCACCAGGGAAGTCCCTGTTATCTTCTTTGTAGTACTTGAAAATATCTTCCAAAAATCCCGGAAGGAAGGCATGTTATCTTTGTGTTGGAGAATGAATAGTTTGATTAAACAGACATCCTAAAAGCATCCTATTTGCTGGTGCTCTCCAGAAGGAGGAATTTTTCTGATGATAAGTTCTTAGGACGTCTTTCACTGAAATATTCACCTTTCTGCCAACTCCTCAGCTATTTTTAGGACAAGCATATTGGATATATTATTTTAAAAGTCCTCATTCCCTTAGCCAATGCCTAATTTGGGAGAGGAAGGAACTTCTTTCCAGTCTCCTGAAAATCTTGCTTCATCAAATAAACTGTTTTTCTATAGGACTTTCTATTTCTTTTTTCATGATTAGAAGTCTTATCTTGATTCCTAGGTATCTCATTATTATTTCTAAACAAATCAACTTTACTGAGGTACACAATATTTTACAATCAGGGCTTGCTTAATTTAAACCTTGTTTTTTTCTTTGTTTTTTTACAATAAGCCTTATTCAAGGACATTTGAACTATTCACTAATTATACCCTCTTGTGGAAGGAGACTTCTTATTTTGAAATCCAGCTCCTGAATCTAATAAATTCTGTCTCTTCCTCAATAAGTAATAGACAACTATAGTTGGAGAGATACATATTTCACTCATCTTGGTCAAAAGCAAAATTAAACTTGGCTGCCAAATATGATCAATGCAAGCCTGCCTGCCAAGGCACAAAGACTCATGACAGACTACATGGTTCTCTAGGCCCATCCTCACTTCCCAAGTGTATATAGACATGTCTCTGCCTCTTTCTTCTCTTTTATCCTCCCTTTTAGAAATCCATCTATTTATAATAAATCTTAAATCATTATGAATTTATCTCTGAAGCTCTCAGTGTCTGAGACTTAGAAACAAACTAATTTCCTGCTAAGAAAACCATACTGCATAATAATGGCTTTAGGTTAATAACACAGCTTTTGTAGTCAATGTTCCAAAATGTTTAAACACATTCACTAACTAAAATTACAAATGGCATCAATTTATGAATAATGTTCCATAACCAAGAATTATAATTTTTTATTGAGTGATTAAAAAATGTGTTAGCCTGTAGGTCAGCTGGGTCTAAATAATATAATGTCTCAACTGAATGAAAACATATATTTTTGTTTCATTTTACAGGTTATCAATAGAGAAAGGAATGTAGAAAGAGCTTAAGTGGATTTTTCTGGGTTTTTGAAACTCAAAGTACTTATCAACATGAGGGATTTACATATGGTCTATGGAGTGGAAATTTTATGTGGTTGCCTGGGGAGAAAAGGCAGAGGAGACATACTGAAAGGGAGTAGAGTACAGATATTGTTCTCTAGCCCAACTACAAGAGATAGAACTGATGCCTCACAGAAAGAAAGGTGCTTCTGGGATAAATGTAAGGGCTCTCCATCCTCTAGAATCCACTTAAGACTCAGAGGAAAAGGCGATATTGCTTTGAGACAGAGGTAAATGATACAACACATTGCTTGCTGGAGAGATGTTCATTTATGCATGAGATTCAGAATCACAGTGAAAATGGAAAATAACCCTGTTAACATTTAACAGCTATGGTATGGCAGCTTTGGTGGCAATGGGAAGTGGCTCTTTAGATGGGAAGACAAATAGTGTTCCCTTGATTAACACTCTTCCCTTGGAGAGCAGCAGCAGCAATGAACTGTGCCAGTAAGCGAAAGAACATGGACCAATGTAGTTGGCCACAAGCATGTGTGAGATAAGCCTGGGCTTCTCAGAAATACCTGATGAGGCTTCATCTTCATGGATATTTGAAAGCTTGTGGTATCTTACATAGAAACCTTATTCTTATTCGTAGATTCCTGAGGCTGATGGGCATTGATTTTCCACAAATATCTGGTAAAAACCTGAGTTTTTTCAGTCGTCGCAGTCCTATAGTGAACACAATAGTGTTCTCATGTTAATACACATTAATTTTATCTCAGAGAGACCAATAAATTGCCCATTCTCACCCAGCCAGCATTTGGTAAGACTGGGTTTGAAACTCAGCCCTTTAATTGTAGATCCCAAATGTTTTCACTGCACATACTAGATCTTAAAGTTTTCCTGACTGAAAGACAAAGATGCTATATCTTCATATTCTAGGATTATTTCTAGGATTAATTCAGGCCCATTCCCTTCTTTTGCATGAATAAGCCCTTTACTCTCCCTGAAAGGAATAGCAGTAGTGATTATAATGCAGGTAAGACAATCATACATTTTCAAGGTCAAAACAAGTAACCAATGTAAATGGAGGGAGGTGAGGAGTTACACGTGTAGTTTAGCTCAAACATAAGATGCTTGCCAGTCACTTCTTTTTGCCACTGTGCTTCATGACCCATGCAATAGGACTGTTCTCTGGTCCATCAAGGCACCTCTGATTTTCAGAACCTCGTTCACTGACAACTCCTCTGAGACTGAATCTAGGGTACCATTGAAGCCAAATCTTTCACTTTCCACAAATACAGGAATTTCACATATTTTAAGTACAATTATATTATGCTAAGCCAGGGCCAGAATTTTTTTTTTTAATTAATATATAACTGAAGAAGCTGAGTCTGAAATATGATGAGTTTCGTGCAAGGTCATACAGCCAGCAAGAGACAGAGTTGGCAATATCTCTTAAGGTCTAGTCATAGCTTTCTGTATCTTCCTGGACAGCAACTTTCAATTGAGTCAAACTACTCATCTAGCCAGAGAAAAGTAATACATTCAGGGAAGTTCTTTCTGTATCCCATTAAGTCATTTCATTAAGGAGTTTTTATTAGCAACATCAGTACAAATCATACACCCAAGAGCTTCCTGACTTACAGCACCACCGTTTCTCTAAAATTCAAAGTCCAAGAATTGTGGCATGGTCTTCTGATTCTTTCAATACGTAGAAAAGTTAGCATTCTTATTCATACTTTGCTTGTTTACTTTTTTGTGTTAGTAAAGTCATAAGTGCAAGGTTGATATTTTCTCAGAGAATGTTGCAAGCTTCATTTAATTGAGAAACAAGGCATTAACTGTGATGATCTTTTAGTGGCTCGGTAGGGTCAATAAGAGTCCTTGATGAGGTAAAAGGAAGGTTTATAGTCATCTATATTATTTATTTTGCTTTAAATACTCATCAATTTGTAGGGAGAGGGGCTATTAAAGAAGTGTAATAAATGTTTGTAGGTAGCATTCCCAACATCCATTGCCACTTCTTTTAGCAAGAATCTCAATTTTCACTTGAGACATCTACCCCCTTCAACTCTATTTTTTTTTTTTTTTTTTTTTTTTTTTGCGGTACGCGGGCCTCTCAC
The DNA here is from genome assembly GCF_964165515.1 of Mesoplodon bidens. NCBI lineage: Eukaryota > Metazoa > Chordata > Mammalia > Artiodactyla > Ziphiidae > Mesoplodon > Mesoplodon bidens. The sequence goes on from NC_138178.1 coordinate 158,393,966, forward strand.
TGTTGTGGCCTCTCCCGTTGCGGAACACAGGCTCCGGATGTGCAGGCCCAGTGGCCATGGCTCACGGGCCCAGCCGCTCCGCGGCATGTGGGATCTTCCTAGACTGGGGCACGAAACCATGTACCCTGCATCAGCGGGCGGACTCTCAACCACTGCGCCACCACCACTGCCGCCCCCCCCCCACCACCTTCAACTCTTAACTCAAGCTAACTCAAGCTGTTTCATCCCCACGTGACCTAGGTCAAGTCAGGAAGTGCATTGCATTTTCCTGGCCAGTGATTGGCTTAGGCATGGTAGTGACATATCCTGGTTCTATCAGAATGGCTAGGGATTTTGTGGGCTCATCTTGAAAACAGAAATATTGTTTGTTGATGATATTAAACATGAGAGGATATGAGACTGGGGCTGTTATAAGACATATTATCATCGGGAAGCAATAGTCTATGTTACTGGGGAACCGCCAAATGAAGCCTGAGAATGAAACCAACAGAGAAGGCAGACTCATACGAGAACCTAAGTCCCAGTGGCTTTGCTTGAGCCCTGAACCTAGACCCTTCAATTTTCCAGTATTTGAATTAGGATATTTTTTTCCTAAATCATCAAGAGTGTGTAGTGTGCATGTGTGTGTGTGTGTGTGTGTGTGTGTATGTTCCTGTTAAAAATAAGTAGTCTTAACTCATAAAATAAGGAAACTAAAGTTATTTACAGGTTGGATAAATGTGTGCTTATCCATCAAGGCAAATTTCATCATACCTGATGGTTCTTCCTCCTCTGGAAAAAAGTATTGTAGTTGTTGAATATTTTGGATAAGTGGTTGTCATTCTGAGATACTCTAATCTTGTTATTCCATTTCAGGTTGTCTGGTTTGGAATAGACAAATTATAATTTTTAAAAGATTTTATTTCTCAGTTTTATTAACACTGGAGCAATTTATTAAAGGTATCACCAGCAAATTTCAGAACATTTGAAGAAATAATTTAATTTTTTATTAAAAATTCTACATCAAGAGAATAGGAGTAACTTACATTTGCCAAACACTTATAAGGAACTCTCATGATAAACATTTCTCCCCATTCAAAGAATAAAACAATAAGTAGGCAATTTTAGAATCTTCCAAACTAGATATGTAGTAGATGTTGCTTATATTTATAAATTCATGGAATATATTTGGTTGAAGAGACTGTTTATATGTTCTTAATGGAAAATCACTGCTAGAGTTTTGGGAATTCTAGGTGAATGTGAAGGAAGACAAGATAATTTGATATAATTCAGGTTATTTTCTGTAAGTAGCAGCTGTGCAATCTATACCTAGGTGGAAAGGGATTGAATCATGCACTCATTGCCAGCTTTAATCCTAGTAACCACAGCATCATTAGAGCTCAACTGTCTTCACAAAAGGTTGCACTAAAATTAACTTGCTTACCTAAATGTCCATAGACAGATGAATGGATAAAGAAGATGTGGCACATATATATAATAGAATATTACTCAGCCATAAAATGAAATGAAATTGAGTTGTTTGTAGTGAGGTGGATGGACCTAGAGTCTGTCATACAGTTAAGTAAGTCAGAAAGAGAAAAACAAATACCGTATGCTAACACATATATATGGAATCTAAAGGGAGGGATGGTTCTGATGAACCTAAGGGCAGGACAGGAATAAAGATGCAGATGTAGAGAATGGACTTGAGGACACGGGGAGGGGGAAGGGTCAGCTGGGCCTAAATGAGAGAGTAACATCGACATATATATACTACTAAATGTAAAATAGATAGCTAGTGGGAAAGCAGCTGCATAGCACAGGGAGATCAGATCGATGCTTTTTTTTTGTTTGTTTGTTTTTGCGGTACGCGGGCCTCTCACTGTTGTGGCCTCTCCCGTTGTGGAGCACAGGCTCCCAACGCGCAGGCTCAGTGGCCATGGCTCACGGGCCCAGCCGCTCCGCGGCATGTGGGATCTTCCCGGACCGGGGCACGAACCCGTGTCCCCTGCATCGGCAGGCAGACTCTCAACCACTGCGCCACCAGGGAAGCCCCAGATCGATGCTTTGTGACCACCTAGAGTGGGGGATAGGGAAGGTGGGAGGGATACACAAGAGGGAGGGGATATGGGGATATATGTAGACATATAGCTGATTCACTTTGTCATACAGCAGAAACTAACACAACATTATAAAGCATTTATACTCCAATAAAGATGTTTAAAAAATTAACTTGCTTGTTTCTTCTGTGCTTGAAATTGGAACATGATGTGATTCTAAAGAAAAAACAAGTTCTATACAACACAAACACACTTCAGGTGAAATGTACCCATGGATAATCAGTATAGATCTAAAAGCAACAGGAATCTTAAGGTAATTCTCCTAAAAAGAAAAGAAAAGTTTCTACTTGCCCCTTGGAAAATTGTCTCTTTTCTGTGACTCAGGTTAAACATTTGGTGCTTCAGCAGTTTCAGTAATTCCCAAAGCTCTTCGTAATACAAAGTACAAGAACCACAGAGAAGGTAGTACATTGCACACATTGCCATGATCTACTTGAGGTGTTGCAGCTCTCTCACCATGTTAGCTCTGTGACAGAAATTTTCTGAATTTGAGGGCATGTGGGAAAATCCTTTAAAAGCCTTCAAGTGTAGTTACTAAAGTGTTCACAGATCCAAGATAAATTAATGCCCTTGGAAATGAGAACAATACTTATGACTTGAAATATATTTTTGCCATTACTATAAAAACATTTCTTACGTGCACTTCCTTAATTTCTAAAACAATAAATAATCTCCGAAAACACTGGAAAAACTCCAAATGAAAAAAAAAGTTTATAATCTCATCACCTGGAGGGAAATATTTATAATATTTTCTAGTTTGGCCTCAGTCTTTTTCCTGTTGTACCTCCACATAAATGAGCGTCTCTGTGTGATGGCTTGTATGTAAAAAACTAAAGTGATATATGTTGTGCATATTATTTTATATTCTGTTTTTCTTATTTACATGAGAAGGCCCAAGTTAATGAATATCAGTTGATCACATGATTTTTAATGGATACTTAGTACATATACACATGTATTCAAACAATCATATATTGTTATACACTTAGACATTTCCAAAGATCTCCATAATATGGTAAACCATATTAAGCATCCTTCCATTTTCTGATACTGAAATTCTTTCTATAAATTTTAAATCTGAATCTTTCAGCAAGTCAGTTAGAGATCAGTGATGTCGAATTTCCATAGGAATACCCCAAGAATATTTTCACTTTTGATTTGTTGATCAGTTTTCTTCTCCCATTACTATATAGTAACTGATTGTTTGCTTATCTCCTTCACTAGGCTATAAAGTCCTTGAAGGTAAGGACTATATTTTCTTCATCTTACCATCATATCAGAAGCATCCCTCGCAGTATATGGCACATTGCAAGGGCTCAATACTTATTATTAACTGAGAGAAACATAGACTAAATTTTCTGAGACAATAAGAAATATGATAATAAGAATGTTTCAATGGTAAAATCATGTGTTGAAACCTATTTTTCAGATACTACAATGTTTTAAGTACATTATTGTATTTAACACAAGTCAATGATGTATTACAATTCATATTATAGATGAAGAAATATAATCAAGCATGTTAAGCAACTTGTTTAAGTTTACAGAGACACTAAGCGGAAAATTCATGATGCAGCATACAGTCATCTAGTTCAGAGTCCATGTTCTAAATGACCATGTTGTAGTAATGGTTTCCAACTGTATTAGCATACCTATTCCCAAACTGCCTCAAAAGATCTAAATTGATATTTTTTTTACTAAATGTTTCTATATACAAATAATTTTTATAAACAACTAATTAAATGAAAATTTGTCTAAATTTTTCTCTTGAAGAACACTGAAAGCATTTCCTACAATATTGTGCATAATAAACTATTATCCCTCCTCTTTTTGCACCTACCCTCCTGGTCCCCCAGCTCCCCCCTTTTGAAGATGTGCTATAATGGTGCCATTACATATCTTATTGAATCTACTTTTTTTGGCAGATATAGTCTTTTTTCTGCAAGGCTGGAATGTAACAGAAATGAAATGCTTACCTACTTTGTTGCAATTTTTTTCTCTCTCCTTATCTTCTTAAAACTTCTTTCATTAGAGCATAAGTGTATATAATTTAAAACTCTGTCTCTGGCTCTGACTGCACATGAGGTCTGCCTCCAATCCCATTGAGAATCTCTACATTTTTTAATTTGGCATTAACATATTAGGGTTGTCAAATTCACATAACTATAAGATCTACAGCCAAATGGGTGGAATTAGCAGAAACAGCAAGTGCATGATTCATATCAAATCAACATATTGGGGAATGCTTATTATTTACATATAAAGGGTGAATATCAACACCTCTAGAAAAACTGGTCACAGATAGGAATTTCCCACAGTGCAATATGAGAGCCATGAGCTTTCCGTGTCTTGTATTACTGCTCCCACTGCAAGGTTTTAGGTTGCCTCTGTACTCTTAAAATTTCAAGATTTACTCTAATGAATCCTCTGGATTTTTCTCAGACAAGGGCCTCTGGCAACAAGATCCAATCAACAGTATTGGCCTAGGAGGTTTCTTGGTAAAGAAAAATCATGCACAAATGCAAGGTGACCAGTGGACCTAGCCAAGTCAACTGATGGTCCATTGCAAGCACATACCTTGAGATTAAATTCTGTGGCTTTTATCCTTACCCTTGTCCCAAAATAATGTGTGTGTAGGGGGTATTAATAGAAGGTTTAATCAAGATTTATTAAATAATTTTATATTGAATAAAGTTTACATTGAAGAGTCCTATAAAGAATGTTATTTGAACAGGTTGCCTGTGATTAGTTTCCACTTATTACTTCAAAGCTAGCAGAGTGAATGCAGCACATTTCACTGTTGGTTCCTAGGTCCCTATGGTTTGACTTTAATATGTCTAGTAGTCTAGAAGGCTGGGTAAAGGCAGTTCTGGGACTGAAGTAACCCCTCTCTGGAGGGCCTCATTATTTTGTAAATGTGCTAAGCATTTTGGGAGACCACCTCCACCTCTCCTCAGGGGAAAGCTTCAGGTGGGTGACTCTCACTAGCCCCTCTAAGCAAGTAGGTAAAAGTTCTGCTGCTGGGAATTATACTTGTCTCTTCCCACAGACTTGCAAGATCTAGACCGGACTTAACTCATATAGGAAAGTTAAGAACAATTTTGTTGGTGGTTTCAGGGTTGTGTGAAACATTGTGTTGCAACACTCAGAATCTCACTTTTGGATTGAACACTGATTTCCATAGCTGCTGAGAGGGTTGGTTACCACAAGCTTGTGTCTGGGTCCAGAGGTTCTCCTTCTGGAGATTATTATCTGAGTTTGACAGAGCCGTTTTGCCCAAAGTCATGCCCCCTTCCTGGAGTCAGGTCTCATTCAATGACTGGTTGATATGGCCACTCTGCAATGCCATCCAGATTCAGTACTCTGTCCAATCTCTTTCTCAGAGTCTGCTTCCTGGGGAGCCAAACATGCCCTAAAAGAAGGCAATAGGTTTCCTTTGGTTCTGCAAAACAAGCCATCTCTCAGTTAGTCAAAAGACTTCTCTAAAGTGGCCAACCTGCATAAGCAGTGATTTATATTGGGATTTGGGTCCAAAGACTAAGAGTCATAGATATAATTCATTTACTGGCCAATGTTCACTGCACAAATATGTTCCCAGTAGATATCATGAGAAAAAGTAGCTGAAAAAAAGGGAGAATAGAAAACTTTTGGCAGTTATAGCACTGATGGGAAATTTTAATGTTACTTTTATCACATACACTCACCACCCCCCACACACACACTCCCCGTTCCAGTAAGAGGTACTATTTGCAGCAATCCATTTTTTCTCTTCAACTTTATACTTTTCTGTTCTCTCTTTATGGAACATTCTCTACATCTCAGCACCATCTTTCCTTTAAAATCTGTCCCATTGTGACCCCTTCTAAGATGGGTTTCATGCCCTGTCCCTATATTTCTAGAGCATAATATACTCCAAAACTTCAGTGTAAATGTGTTGTTACATCTGTTTACTATATCTCCTCCACTAGACTATGATCTTTTGCCACATCAATTTCTAGCCCCCTATACCATGCCTGAGAGTAAGCATGCACTCTTTTGAGATAGACTCTTTGTGAGAGTCCCATTTGCAATTCCTTATATATTCCCTGTAGATACTGTGAATTCTACAGATGATGCTTACTGACTAGTATTAGCAAGCTCTAAATATCTAAAAATATGATACCATGTGGTATATTCTCCAGCCAAATATTTTGAACACCAGTTGCTTACTATTAAAATAGTCATGCTTTTCTATCCTTATATTCTCAACTATATCATTGAACACAATTATAAACTGTTGTTTTCTTCATGAACTTTATTCTTCAAAATAGATTGTAAACTTTTTATGGGCAAGGTCAGAACTTTATACTCCACTTTCTTACCCCACTTGACTAGTACCACGTTAAATCCATAGCAACATTTTCATTTCATAATTTGTTGTTTGACCAGATGTAATGGGATATCTTTTATTTTCTTTTGTAAATATAAATATCATCCAAATTATCTTTACTTTTAGGATAACTAAGAATCTTATTTTTGTTGTTAACAAAGGGAAAGTGGCTTTGGTATAAACATTTTTCTTAAGTTTCTATAATCTCCATTTATTTCACTGAGACAAAATAGTCATAGATAAAAGCTATTTTTTTTTACTAACATTTGCCAAATTATTTCTTGCAGCAAAAATATTGCTAATTGTCTTAGTTTTTATGAAAAATCTCATTAGTAATAATTTTATTTTGTAATTTACTTAGAAATCTATGAATACTGAAATGTGAAGGCTTTAATATTCTTCTAATTTGCTTCCCTAATTACAGTAAATATCATTAGCTGTGATTTCACATACTCAGACCTTTAAGATAATTATATGTGAGCTAGTCTGATCTTTATTTTGGCACTACTTACAAGGAACCATTGTGATGAGAACGTATAAACAGGTTGTAGATGCAACTATGCATACTATCTGTTATGAAAGAACAAGTGTTTTAAGGGTCTTACAGCTTTCAGTTACCCTTTACTTATATGGAGGACAGATATTACCCACATACAAAAGAACCAAGAACCTGGATAAAAGCAAAAACAGACTCTCAGCAGCCAAATTAGAAGTCACATGTTTTCATATTTGTAAGTCGCCTTTTAAGACAATCACAGCTAGTCTATTCACACAATTTAAAAGGCTCCATTGCTTATGGTCCCAGTTACACAACATAGAGGACACCACGACATAATGAACAGAAGTACCACTAGAAGCAGCTGAATCAGCAGGAGACTAAAAATTCCAGCTGGCAGGTAGACACCAAGTTGGGGGATCTTAAGTAAGGAAAGGGTAGGTATAGGTACATGAATCCAGGAGGAGTCATTGGGTGCTATTAATGTAGAGGAAAACAAATATATAAACATAACTGTTTCTTTATTTGATAAAATACCATATATTTGCCTAATGGTAACAAACAATTACTAATGATAGAATTTTACATTTAAAAAAGTGATTTTAGTAGATGCTCAGAGCTGATGGTCAGTGTCCATTCTGATTAGATATTCCCATTTCCCTACCAGTTTTGGAAAAGTCTTTAGTATTATCACTGCTTGTGTTAACTCTTTTGACCTTTAAGTAAAATCTCTACTGCAGTTGTAACAGGTTGCCTTCTGTTGCAAATAGAATTATATAAAAAGCAGATTATCTGGGTCCTCATGCTTATCATTCTAGTTACCACATAGGTTGACAGGATGAGTTCTAACCCAACAAGAGGTAGTATGTCTCACATGTATAATGTGAGAGATAGGTAGGTGTTCTCCAAAGACTTGTGCTCCCAGTACATTAGTAGAATATTTGCTAGGGAATGGCTGCTCAGCCAAGGACTCTTCCCCCTCTCCCTGCTTTCAGTACTTTCCCCTTCCCTGACCTGACCCCCTTCATATCTTTTTTTTTAATGATTTAATTTTATTTATTTTTGGCTGTGCTGGGTCTTCGTTGCTGCATGCTAGCTTTCTCTAGTTGTGGCAAATGGGGGCTACTCTTCATTGCAGTGCGTGGGCTTCTCATTGTGGTGGCTTCTCGTTTCGGAGCACAGGCTTTAGGCGCGTGGGCTTCAGTAGTTGCAGCAAGCAGGCTCAGTAGTTATGGCATGTGGGCCCTAGAGTGCACAGACTTTAGTAGTTGTGGCCTGGGGGCTCTAAGGCGCAGGCTCAGTAGTTGTGGCACCCCCTTCATATCTTGCTCCCTCATTTGTTACTTCCAGGCTGAAGTGTACCCAGGTGTGATTGCTTCATATCACCATAATCCCATTTCCTATTCACATTCCTAGATACATAGAGTACAGTAGAAGTACCAGTGAATACTTGAGACACACATAGAAAGGGTCTGGATATCTGAATCTCCATGTGGCAAACCAAGTACCACCCAGAAATAGAGGCAAGGAATATATTCTAACATGTGAACAAAGAATATATTCTATTGTGTCACCACCATAAGTTTGGAATTTACCCCATAATGTTTGGGACTTATTGCTTAAGGTAGCTGGTGTTTAACCAATACTCATTCTATTTAATTAGATTGCAAACCTTTTTTCAGAAGCTGCTAGTGGACTTCTTGTAAGCAATTTGCAAAGACAGGAGTACATGCCCACGCCTGTAGGGAGAAGAATAGAATTATACATTTAAAACTCATTTATTTAGCACCAGGAAATAGGCTAGAGATAAGTCATTTCTAACATTCACTACAGCTTCTAAACCCTCCAATATTAAGTTAGGTCTACTCTTGTCTTTATGGATAGAACAACTAACCCAGTAGAGCCCAAACCCCAGTAGAGTCCAAACCCCAGTAGGGTCCAAAATCTAGTTAAAGCCTGTTCTAGATTTTAATTATCCTGCACAGCATCTCCCAGTTGCAGTCACCAGAAACATGAATATAAGCTATAGAACTTCCTCTTCATATTAACTTTTATTTTCCTACAGCCCTTATAAAAGCAACCCTAAGTTTTCTGACTTTCACAAGTTCAATGATTTTTTTTTCTTTCATTTGACACTTTCAGATAGTCTTTCAACTCTGTCATTCTCTAGCTGTGACTTTATGGACATGTTACTAAAGTTCTCAGGCTTTTGTCCTTACCTATAAAATAAAAGAATTTTATCCAACTATCTCTAAATTGTCTTCCAGCTACAAGTAATAGAGAATATGTTTTTTAATGTGTGTGTATTTGTATATAGCAAGTTTATAAAATATCAGTCCCCTTTCCATTCGTGTCATGTTGATAAATGTCATCTAGCTTTTTAGTAGGGATAATTTCTGCTCTAAATATTCCTGGATAATTGTGTAGATGGTTTTAAATTTCTGTTCCTTTTCTATATCACTGTACTCCAACCTTAATCGGAGGCAACTGTTAAACTTTCATGGCATTCACATGTGCATTTCCAACAATGTAAAGTGTTGAGCAAGGTTAAGAACAGTATTGTAGCCTACACACATACTTATATGCCTCCACCCTCCACATACACACACAGATCCATTTGGAGTGTGTGCTCTTTCTATTTTGCTTTAGAGTAGAAAATTTTAAGGACTAAATAAAGTTATTCAACTTCCTCTGTCATAAAAAGATTAAATTATGTTAAACCTCACCTAGAAAATTAAATTAAACAAGAACACCTTGTTGCCCAAGCAACAAAATGCCTTTTTAAAAATTTGTAATTGGTTTGAATAGGGCTCTCCAGAAATATGTTGCATTGTTTAAGTGGCTCAATCCAATGAAATTCCACCATTGAGTTCTTGAGAAAATAAAATGCTTAAAATACTCAGACCATAGAAATGAGTGTACAATTGCTTTCTAAGAATGAAAAACTTTGAGCTACTGAGACAAGCACAATTAAGCATTGTATCTAATGCATAACACAGCCGAAACTGAAGTGAAGTAGCCACCCAAGGTAAACCACTGTTAGCAGTGTTGATCATAAACATTAGTAATGAAGGATTATGAAAGGCATGAGGAAACTTTTGGGGGTTATGGAAATGTTAACCATCTTTCTTTTGGTGATGATGATCATGAGTGCAGATATATCATAATTTTTTAAATTGTACACTTAAAATATGTGTCATTTATTGTATTTCAATATTCCTGAACAAAGATGTTAAAAATAAGGGTAGAGAATATTGTAGAACAAAAGATAAAATGAATGAATTTAATTTACTTTAAGAAATTATCAGCAAATGTTTCTTATTTTATGTTTCTCTTATTTACCAAGCAAACTATTCTAACAGGCTGACATTTGGGATCCAGAGGATAAATAACAGAGGCCCTATAATAGGGATACCAACCCAGGGACTTTTGCTTCAGTGTAAGTGAGCAAAGGGCATTGCTCACTACTTAATGGCAAAGTATCTCACCTTACATGACTCAATTGCATTTTATATAAAATGGGTTACATTCAAGAACATGAAGTACATTGAAATTGCCCTAAATATCAGCTCCTGTCCATGCTCTGAATTGTTAGGAATTCATACACATAACGCTATTGCTTTAATACATATATCTTAAAACAAATAACAGCACTTTGTAATAACAGTGTAAACAAGATCTTATATATGAATTTGCACTTATTATTCCCTGCTGTGTTTGAACATTAAGTTTACAACTCATCTTTGTAATTATTATTCATTATTGTAATCACAGTAGTGCATGGGATAGATAATCCCAAACAGAATAATGTAAAAACCACTCATATTTGATTTTAGACTACTGAAGAAGCAAGGGAAATACGTTTAGATTAAAAATGGAAATCCACATGTAGACAATCACAGTTAGCTGTGTCTAAGCTACCATAGAGTTCCTAACCTAATGTTGGGCCTATTGAGTTAACTAATGAAGCTTCAGTGAGGGAGTCTTAGTATATCAAAAGCATATTTAAGACTTTATTAAATAGGCCCAGGAATGGAGAAAATGCACAATTTTCCATATTTCTAGATTCTTTAAGTACAACTTTGATATGGCTAATGAAAACCACTTTGACAAGTCAAATTATTCAGTAAGTTTCAAATAAGGAGTAAATGATAGTTTTACTTTATCTTAAATGTTTAATTATTTCATACACAATGTTAGGCCCTGGGAATACAAAATTGAGTAACATGTACTTCCTGCCATGATCTCCTGGTTGAGCACTGGTGATGCTACTATTTAAGAGAAGATAATAATTTAGTTCAATTTAAATTATCTTTCTATCATGAAAGGTAAATTTTTATATAACTAAGGATGTTTGTCTTTATTAGGAAGGGCACTTAACAGCTGAATATCATTTGAATTTCCTAGTCTTTTAGGGTAAAATTCATGACCCTTATTATGTACTTACAAATGTTAGGGCAGCAAACTTTATTGTTATAAGACTCCTATTAAAGGTGAAACCCATATTTAATTTCATTAACATGGCACAATAGAAGAGTGAAAAATATACAATTATTGGATATGCTAATAGATTTTCTTACCCTTTAAGATCATTGATTAGGTAAATACCTTGTTCAAAAGTAGAAATGAAAGAAAGGCATAGAAAAGATAGATCTTGCAACCATGCTCCATATGCTACCCCTAACCTAACCCAACACACATTCTCTCTCTCTCTCTCTCTCTCTCTCTCCTCTCCCTCTCTCCCCCTCTCTCCATTTCTCTTTTTCTCTTCCCATGTAACCATTCATTAGTTTCTGTGCACTGATCCAAAGATTGCTTATAACAATATAAGCAAATAGCACACATGTACTTATTTTATACAAAAGAAATAGTGAACTTTGTTGTCTATCTTGTTTTCACCTGATAATACACTTTTAATATCTTTTTATACCACTGCATAGAGGAATCCTTCACCTTTAAATCTGAATGTTATTCAGTTGTATATATACATATGCAGTATGGATATATAACATAAAGCATTCAAATAACTCCTATTGGTGTTCATGTTGGTCATTTTTAATCAATATTGTGAAAATGACTATACTACCCACAGCAGTCTACAGATTCAATGCAATCTCTATCAAATTACCAATGGTATTTTCACAGAACTAGAACAAAAAATCTTAAAATTTGTGTGGAAACAGAAAAGATCCCAAATAGCGAAAGCAATCTTGAGAAAGAAAAATGGAGCTAGAGGAATCAGGTTCCCTGAGTTCAGACTATATTACAAAGCTACAGTAATCAAGACAGTATGGTACTGGCACAAAAACAGAAATAAAGATCAGTGGAACAGGATAGAAAGCCCAGAGATAAACCCATGCAGCTCTGGTTACCAAATCTATGACAAAGGAGGCAAAAAAATACAATGGAGAAAAGACAGTCTCTTCAATAAATGGTGCTGGGAAAACTGGATAGCTATGTGTAAAAGAATGAAATTAGAACACTCCCTAACACCATACAGAAAAATAAACTCAGAATGGATTAAAGACCTAAATGTAAGACTGGACACTCTAAAACTCTTAGAGGGAAACATAGGAAGAACACTCTGACATAAATCACAGCAAGATCTTTTTTGACCCACCTCCTATAGTAATGAAAATAAAAACAAAAATAAGCAGATGGGACCTAATGAAACTTAAAAGCTCTTACACAGCAAAGGAAATCATAAATAAGACAAAAAGACAGCCCTCAGAATGGGGGAAAATATTTGCAAGGGACAAGGGATTAATCTCCAAAATATAGAAACAGCTCATGCAGCTCAATATCAAAAAAACAAACAACCCAGTAAAAAAATGGGTGGAAGAACTAAATAGACATTTCTCCAAAGAGGACATACAGATGGCCAAGAGGCACATGAAAAAATGCTCAAAATCACTAATTATTACAGAAATGCAAATCAAAACTACAATGAGGTATCACCTCACACCAGTCAGTATGACCATCATCAAAAAGTCTACACATGATAAATGCTGGAGAGGGTGTGGAGAAAAGGGAACCCTCTTGCACTGTTGGTGAGAATGTAAACTGCTACAGCCATTATGGAAAACAGTATGGAGGGTCCTTAAAAAACTAAAAATAGAATTACCATATGACCCAACAATCCCACTCCTGGGCATATACCCTGAGAAAACCATAATTCAAAAATACACATGCACCCCAATGTTAATTGCAGCACTTTTTACAATAGCCAGGTCATGGAAGCAACCTAAATGCCCATTGACAGATTAATGGATAAAGAAGATGTGGTACATATATGCAATGGAATATTACTCAGACATAAAAAGAATGTAATTGGGTCATTTGTAGAGATGTGGATGGACATAGAGACTGTCATATAGAGTGAAGTAAGTCAGAAAGAGAAAAACAAATATCGTATATTAATGCATGTGTGGAATCTAGAAAAGTGGTACAGATGAACCTGTTTGCAAGGCAGAAATAGAGACACAGACATAAAGAATAAATGTATGGACACCAAGTGGGGAAAAGGAGGTGGGATGAATTGGGGGATTGGGATTGACACATATACACTAATATGTATAAAATAGGTAACTAATGAGAACCTGCTGTATAGTGCAGAGAACTCTACTCAATGCTCTTTGGTGAGCTAAAAGCGAAGGAAATCCAAGAAAGGGGGGATATATGTATACATATAGCTGATTCACTTTGTTGTACAGCAGATACTAACTCAACGTTGTAAAACAACCATACTCCAATTAAAACAAAATTTTAAAAAATAACTTTTCTATTACAAACATGTATATTTGCTAAATATAAAATAATATATAATTGTGTATATGGGCAATTTCTTGAAAATGAAGAAATATTTGTAGGGTAAACATGCAGAGGTAATACCTTGCTAAATTGCCATCTATCCATGTTGCATGGATTTAAATTACCGTCTGAAATATATAGAATTCTGGTTCTTCCTAGCATGTATTGTTGAACAGAGTGTGTTTCCAAACCTGAATCTTTGCCAATATCCTAGTTTAAACAGACATCTTAATGTAGTTTTAATTTGCATTTTTTTTCCCTCACAGTGAGAGAGGTTGAGCATCATTTCATAAGGAGCCATTTGTATTTTCCTTTCCGTGAACTATTTGTTCAAGAGGTCATCATTTTTCTTTTGAGTTGTTTCTCTTTTTCTTATATGTTTTTAGGATCACTTTATATGTCAGGGATATTTTCCTACTGTGAAATGTGGTGCAAATACTTTTCACAATTTAACTTTTTCTTTTGATTTTGCTTATAACATTATTATGCCATGTAGATTTTTCATGTTATCATTTATATACTTACATGTATTAGCATTTTCTTTAGTTTTCTCAATATGGAGGTGTAACAACAAAGGTGTTCTTATATAAAACATATAAAGGAATATTACTATGATGTTTTGTTGCTTATTAATATTATATCTATTTTTACATATAAATATTAATAGTTTTAATATTTGAAGTATTATAGAATTCATCCTGCTGTACAATATAGAGCCTTAACTTTTTTTTTTGTCAGATGGCAACCTATTTTTCCAACATCATTTAGTAAAAAGTTCTTCCTATCAGCTAGTTTAACATGCAACATTTATCATAAAGCAAATTTCCATATGTATTTGGACCCACTTTGAACATTTTTATACTTTTTAATTTTTTTGTGAAGCATTTTTTTCTCTCATGGGCCACTACTACATTTTCTAATTTTTAAGGTTTGTGATATATTTAAGTATCTGATCGTGTTGGTAGCCCTGTGTTGTTTTCTTTTATTCTATTTTAGCTTTCATGCTATTTTTCTTATTAATTTACATCTAAACAAAATTGTTTAATTTGTTATTGATTTTTACACTGTTTTTACTTAATGTGTCTACATTTATAATGATATATACATGCACAAAACTCACAAACGTTAGCAAGCTTTTTCTATAAACTTCTGAACAACAAATTTTCCTAAGTTTTGTGGGCATTAATGACACCTTTTAATCAACATACATGTCCAGAGCACTCCAAATGGTAGATTTTTCTTATTGGCCTTACAGATGTGGAAGTAGGCAGTAGTTCTCAGCATTTAGCATCATAGGATCAGGAATCAGATTACACGAGTTCAATTCCAGGGTTGTTGTTTTCTACCTTTGTGACTGGGAAGAGCAACTTGATCTTCCAGAGTCTCTGTTTCCTCTTATGTAATTTTCCCTCTTCACAGAGTTGGAAGAAAAAGTAAATGAGACTTAGCAGAGTGGCTGAGATAAATATTAGCTCTTGTAATGAACACCAGGTACTGGAGGGTCTAGGGGGTTAGCAAAGGTGGCACCCACACACTTCCCTCTTTTTAGCAGTATCCAGTTTCCTTTTGGGGAATTATTTTAATGGTCGCCTTACCACCAATAATCTGAGGGGTCTCTGGTAACCGCGGGCCTCTCACTGTTGTGGCCTCTCCCATTGCGGAGCACAGGCTCCGGACGCGCAGTCTCAGTGGCCATGGCTCATGGGCCCAGCCATTCTGTGGCATGTGGGATCTTCCCAGACCGGGGCACGAACCCGTGTCCCCTGCATCGGCAGGTGGACTCTCAACCACTCTGCCACCAGGGAAGCCCTCTCTGGTAACTTTTGTTTGGCTGATTTTATTCTGACTGGCACACCAAGGAGGAGGAATGTCACATAAGCAAGTGAAATAGATTCTTCCAGCTTGGCAAAACTGCCAAGTAGAACCAGGGGCAGAGGAAGGGGGCCAGAGGCAAACAACAGTTGGAATAATCATTTCTAATGGCCCCTAGACAGGAACTGCAACTCTACTTTTAGTACCAAGGACATATATCACTTCCTCTCGCCTACCTCTTCCAAACCCATTTGTCTTCCTACATTTTTATCCTATGAATTTCCTGTATCCTTCAAATAAAATCTTTTTAGATTAATTTAGCCAGAATTGGTTTCTTTATGATGCAAAGATTAAATAATATTCCCTAGTTCACACAGCTAAGAAGTGTTCTACACTCTACCATCAAACAACAAAACCTAAGTTGATGTTTAAAAGAGATGATTTGTACGTCACTTTTTTAGAGGTCTCTTCCAGGAAACTGCTCTGAACTCAAGGTCTTGAATTCTGCTACAAGTCTGGCTACAATTCTGTTTTATTGAATACTCTTGAAGGATATCACCATAACTATTTTTGTTAAGAAATACATATGTGGGGCTTCCCTGGTGGCGCAGTGGTTGAGAGTCTGCCTGCCGATGCAAGGGACACGGGTTCGAGCCCTGGTCTGTGAGAATCCCACATGCCGCGGAGCAACTAGGCCCGTGAGGCACAACTACTGAGCCTGCACGTCTGGAGCCTGTGCTCCGCAGCAAGAGAGGCCACGATAGTGAGAGGCCCATGCACCGCGATGAAGAGTGACCCCCGCTTTCTGCAACTGGAGAAAACCCTCGCGCAGAGATGGGGACCCAACACAGCCAAATTAATTAATTAATTAATTAATTAATTAATAAAATACATTTTTTAAAAAATTAAAAAAAAAGAAATACATATGTATTTCTTGTCAAGGCAACTAATTGCTCAGAAATACTGTACGGAAAACCTTCACAAGCAAATTTTATCTATTTCTGTTGTTAGATTTTGTTTAAATCTTAAACGTTTTCCTGGAGTTGATCTTCATTAGTGGATTTAACTTTTTTTTTGCCATATCTTCACCTGCCATTTCCAGCATGACCATTCAGTATGCCCAGTTACAGGCATTCTATTTACAATGAAGTCAGAGACCCATTAATTTGCTAATGAACTGATATTGACTTTATTTTCTGCAAGCTGGTGATGCTTCAGAAAGCAGTTACCTCATTTTCAAAATGAGCCCTGATGAATTTTCTCTGCTGCAGAAATGTCAAAAAAAATCAATTAAAAAATCTAATTGGTTCAATAATACCTGGTTTTAATTACTATTCTGGCTTGGAGCGAATGCTCCTGATCCTAGGAGGTCTGACTGTATGCTTCCCTCCAGAGAGGATCCCTCCTGGTGCAGGTGAATAGGAGACCCAAAAAGAAACAAGACTCCCTGTTTAAGGAGTAGTCAGCAGTAGGTCCCCCCACTCTGCGTTTCCAAGCACTGCCTCAGGTCACTGAGTTTTGATGCTATAGTACAATTCAATTATGTAAATATTTTGGAAAGCCTGCTAAATAAAATTGTGAGGAAATAGCTGGGTAATTTTTCCCCCTGAACATTGGCTGATTTCTCTTGTGGGTAGTCAGACAAAGTATCTAGATAATTATGGTCCTGTTGACGTCTCCCAAAGGTGCCTTTTTCTCAGCTGCCTAACACTTAATTACTGTCAGGTGTGTTAACTGGTGAGGCGAAAAAGTTAAGACAACAATAGAAAGAAGGCCAAACATCAACCTATAGAAATGCTTTAATTTTTACTTCTGTTACACGCACATTTGCAGATGCTACATGGCAGTTCTTGAAGTCAACGCTTTTCCTTACGTGCCACCTGGGACTATGGTAGGTGATGTTTATAGTAAAGATCAGAATCATCAGGGGCCAAGTTTAATTCTAAACATAAGTATACTATTTATGTTCGAATCAGCCTCATCCACTCTTGAAAGCTTTCCAGGTGAATTCTCTGCCTAGCTCTGATTGAATAACTACCCATTAGCAAAGAGAACAATTTAAAACTCCCTATAACGATAACTTGAGGGGAGATGAAATAAAACCCCAGGCATAAAACCCCATAGAAGCCAAGTCAGTCACAGCTCTACAAATTAATAATTGTTATTTAATTTCTATGAGCCTCCATTTTCTCTTCTGTAAAGTGGAGAATAAGATCTGCTTTGAAGGACATTTTTGAGGATTAAGTGAAACATTTGTAAAGCACCTAAAATTGTATCTGGCTCTTAGGTATGCTTGTAGATATTTTTCCCACACAGTCTCATAATTTATTTTAAAAAGGAAATAGAAAATCTACCGTAAATATTTCAGACATAATAAAATAGGTGCTGTTGTTAATTTACTAAAAATTTAAATCTTTTACTGAGGATGACCCTTCCAAGTTCAAATCATAAAAGACCCCCCAGTCCCAGCCACTTGCAGAATTATAATACAGTTTAGTCTCAGAAGATATACAGATAGATGAAAGTCCAGGATAGAAGAATGTTAATGGAAATTGACAAGTAGATTATTAACTTGTTAGTCTTCTTTAAAAAGAATAATGCTTATATTTTTTTTTGTTGATCAGTCAGATACAACTTTTTCTGAGCAAATAATTCAAAATTTGGTTGTAAGGTAGAAAAGGGTCTGCAAACTCCTGTTTTGCTTTTATACTAACGTTGGATTTAGAAAACATAATGATTTGAATTATTCAACACTGCAGGTGTCCTCAGATATTCACAACTGTTATAACCGAAAGACCCAAACAGAGTGAAAATGAGACTTCAGGCTCCAAAGTAATTACAAAGATAAGTCACAAATATGTAATGGACAGATAGCAGGAAAAGTGTAGGATGAGCATGTGATAGCTGGCATGTGGCAAGACAGGATCTGAGAAATGAGTTCCATCAAAATGAAAGATAAAAAAGATGATATATTTTATAGCTACCTATTTTTGCTTTGAAAGATTGGATGGGGAAAACTACCATTTCTTGGTTATATTAGGATGCAGTAAGTAGATATTCATCTATGAGTTGATTCAACCATTCGTTTAGCAATGATAATAAGAGGTGCTACTGACCAGTCGTTAGGAATGTAAGATCTTGAATGAGAAAATAAAGGCTGTATTTAAAGGTGTTTCTTCCTTTTCTGGTGTTTCTTCACGACTATTCCTTTGTTTCAGTTTTCTTATCTGTAAATTGAGGATGCCTATCTCATAGGGAACCAATCTCCTACAATTAAAAGAAAATGAAAACTAAAGCATTTAAAGTGTTTTTAGTCCAGTAAGACAGTATGAGCTCAATAAGTAATCAGACAATTGTTACTGTTTACTGAGTTTCTACTATGTACTAGGTACCATATCTAACATTTTATATGACTTATGTCATTTAGATTTTACATCTTTGGTTTGGTAGAAAACAATTAGTTTTCTTTTGAGGATAAGAAACCCTGAGACTCAGAGAACTTACGTAATTTGTCCAAATTCACCCAAAAGTGATAGATCCTTGAATTGAACCCAAAGCTTTCTGGGCTTCAAGTTTTAGTACTACCATTCCTTTTCTTTTCTCTATGCCCTTGCTACTATTCTATCCTGAATTTCTCATTTTGAAGTCTTAATTGCTTTTTCTGTAATGATTATTACAAATTATTTAAAACTACTTTATAGTATTGTTCTCTGGAGTTTTCTACATGTTTGTCTTAGCCTACAGACACTTCACTCGTTTTCCTAAAGAAAGGAAATGGGTTATAAAATATTTACATTGCCATTTCACTGAGGACAGAGCCAACAGGTGCATTATTACAGCTGCTGAATAAATAGCAAAGTAATACAGCATAGTCTATATTTTGATAAATTATAATGCAGGTTAGGATTTACATTTAGCGCATCTTTCAATCTTCAGTATTCTAGACTACTTAAATGAAGAGGAAATAATTCCAATTTAACTAATTGAGCAACTAGCCCCAATTAATTATAAAGATTCCTTTATTCCAAGACTTTCTAATGAAAGAATTGTTTATAAATTGTCTTCCCCCATTTAAAATTCCCTCATTTTTCAAATAATCGACATTATTTTCTTTATATAACTGGAACTTCTGGAAATGGGAAAAGAATATTTACATCAAACAATACTTGTTCAGGTATAGTAATTCTGACTTACAGTGAGATTGATTAATTTCTTATGTTGTAGTTTTCTCCCAACATTGAAGTTGACTTATATGAAGTTCTTGCAATGAAAATAGAACAAGCAGGGTCTTTGATCTACCCAACTCAATTTCAGATTTGTGTTCCACCACTTACATGATGCTTTCTTATAGAGAACAGTCAGAATGACTGGACTCTATTTTGGAGAGAGCTAGATGCCTAGATCATCTATACTGGCAAAGAACTACAGTAGAAATACAGGCATCCATACTTTGTGTGTATTTGTATGTATGTGTTTGTGTGTGTGTATATGAAAATTTCTCTTTAGTTACATTCCAATCAACTAATCAATAAGCATTTATTTAGTACCTGCTTTATAGCAAACATTGCTAAATTATATTGGAGATACAGACAAATATATAACATAATTCTTGCAATATAAACTTAAGCTAATACTAAGGCTTGAGTAAAAATATATAAAAACTTTAAAAGTATTATGATTTTTAACTTAAGGATATAACATTTAGCATGATTAATTTCCTGATAAATGGTGTCAACACTACCTTCAGTAAGTGTTCATAAAAGTAGAGACCACTTTTGGCAAAGGATTTTATGGAGAAGATCTGAGATTTTTTCTCCCTTGCTTGGCTAAATCCACTTCTTTCCAATGGTTCCTGGTAATCAACTCAGGTGCTGTTTCCCTAACAAACCTGCTTCACATGAACTCTTCTAATTTCCTATTGTCTCACTTTTTGGTCCTCCCATTCTTCACTGCATCTTCCCATGAATTTGTTACCTTGGACCTTCTCTAGCTCTCCAGCATAGTGGTCCCCACTAATAGTTAGGCTGGTTGTGCTTTGCACAGTGTTAATCCTATAGGGCTATTGTGGATTTATCCCAGGTGGATGCTTTCTCTGCCTCTTTCTCAAAATTACATGCTTCCCTTTGAGAATGAAATAATTCACTGTCTCTGGATTAAACAATTCTAGGATCAGGCATACTTCCCTGGTCATGTCTTAAACCATACTTTGGCCAAGAAAAATTAACTTAGCTGCTTGACCCAGGAAATACCTGCTTCTGAAAGACTAGACTGAGTCCACTAACCAGCTTATCACTTAAGACTAAATGACTAACAAGTTTTTTTTTAATCAAACGTTGCTTTTCAAGACTCTCACCCTACTTTGCCTGCCAATAAATCTTACTCAATCCCAACCATTTTCCTAATTTCCAAGACACACATTAAAATCTTTCAGCTCAGATTTGAAAACCCTATAAACACCTTTCCCTAAGTTTTTCACTTTCGAGATACGAGCAAGACTGTCAAGTTGTTCTCTATTACTACAGTAGACCTAATAAACTTAGCTTTTTGAAGTCAGCAGTCAATACCTTCTAAATGTGAATTCCTTTCTACTACTCTACCCTCTTCCATTTGATTTGATCTCAGACGATATTATACCCAATCAATTTAAGCAGTAGAAATTCTAATGATTATAGAATGATGACATCCTAAATCTCCATATGGAAGAAAGAAAAAGAACTCGTTGAAATTCTAAAATCCTAAGTTAAGTGGCTGTAGATTCTGGTTTGAAGAATGTGTTCTTTGGTTTTGAGTCTGCAATTGCAAGATTCCATAGGTACTTGAGCAGTATTTCCTCATTAATTTGATACTTAACTCTAATAATTACTAACTATGTACCAGGCATGAATCTAAGGGTCTTACATATATTATTTTATTTTATCTTTACAACAAATGTTTAAGTTAAAGAAAACTGTCACAAAAAGACAGAGTAACTTGTCTTTAGGCACAAAGTTAATAATTGGCATAC
Organism: Mesoplodon bidens; assembly: GCF_964165515.1. Classification (NCBI taxonomy): domain Eukaryota; kingdom Metazoa; phylum Chordata; class Mammalia; order Artiodactyla; family Ziphiidae; genus Mesoplodon; species Mesoplodon bidens. Next base: position 158,415,556 of record NC_138178.1, read on the forward strand.
ACAGAAATGAAATCCATGTGGTATCACAGCAAAACTGAGACTTTATGCCTCTATGGTGTACTACCTTCTTGAAATATATGAAGTTCTGATTTATCTTAAAGTGGCATATGGACACATTGATTGTGACCACATTTGAAACATTCACCAGACAGGTGATAGGTGATTTATTCTTCTCATATTATGAATTTAAACATAGTTTTATAGCTCTCACTATTGTAAATTGTGCATGCTAATTTCTTATATAGTAATTTTATGTAAAATGCATGAGTACCTTTTGTTTGAAAATCCTGAATGTCTCTCTCTCTCTCTCTCTCTCTCTCTCTCTCTCTCTCTATATATATATATATATATATATATATATATATATATATATATATATATATATATATTTTTTTTTGGTACGCGGGCCTCTCACTGTTGTGGCCTATCCTGTTGCAGAGCACAGGCTCCGGACGCTCAGGCTCAGTGGCCATGGCTCACGAGCCTAGCTGCTCCACAGCATGTGGGATCTTCCCAGACCGGGGCACAAACCCATGTCCCTTGCATCGGCAGGCGGACTCTCAACCACTACGCCACCAGGGAAGCCCATGTCTCCATATATTAACACCATTTAACATTTTGTTTTTGTTTCTATGTCAAATTTGAGTGGTTTAAGATAAAATAATTCGTATTTTAAAACTCTTGATTATAGTGGTGACTATAAAATGCTTAGTCATTTTTAAAAACAAGGAGAGATTATCTAGTAAAAATTACTAGAATAGATATAGCAAAATTATTTTTGTTACCCTGTCCTCATTTTCAAGGTTACCTTCCCTGGTGTTATGATTTTAATTGTCTTTATGTTTATATTACTAGACATGATGGATTAACAAAATAAACCACAGTTGAGATTAAGGTTTGAGAGGGTGGCTTATATTTAGTATTAGTAAAGTGTGAAAATATATACACAGTATGCTCATCATTTAATATATAGAATTGCATCTCTGCAGTATGAATATTTTATGATATTTTTTAAATGTTTGAATTGTAATTTATCTTTCAGCTTACATTTAATGTTTGGTAAGAGAAACATAATCCATTTTTGGAACAATAATATAACCTGTGCTCATAAGACAATGTTCATGTTTTCTTTTCTGTGTATTTAATACTTCCTAACTAATCTCCTTATCTCTAGTTCTGAATTTCCCTGTACACTGGTGACAAACTGATTTTCTTAAAATGTAAGAATAATCTTAAACCTGTTATTAAAATCATAAATTTAAATTTCTTTTCATGACCTTCAGTGTCCTCCACAATTGGACAATAACTACCTGATATTAAAATCACTCAGGATTTTTTTTCCAATGGGAAAAATTCATTTTCATTGATTTTATTTATTTCCATGTTTATTGAGGTATGATTGGCAAAAAAATTTATATATTTAGGTTGTACAATATGATTTTTTAAAGTTGTACAACATGATAATTTATTATTTGTATATAGTGTAAAATGCTTACTAGATCAAGTTAATTAACGCATCCATCACTTCACAGTTACTATTCTTTTGTTCATTTTTATTTTTCATGATAAGAACATTTAAGATGTACACTCTTAGCAAATTTCAAGTATACTATACAGTATTATTAACTGTAATTACCATGTTGTATGTGATATCCTTAGAACTTGTTCATCTTATAACTGAAATTTTGTACCTTTTGACCAATATTTCCCCATTTCTCTCACTGCCCACCATTCTACTCTCTGGTTCTATGAATTTGACTTTTTTAGATTCCACATATAAGTGTGATCATATAGTATTTATCTTTCTATGTGTGGATTATTTCACATAACACGATGTCCTCCGGATTTATCCATGGTTTTTCAATGGGCAAAATCTCTTCAAAAAATGTGACAACTGTATATTTACATGCAAAAGGATAAATTTGGGCTTCTACCTCACAGCATATACAAAAATTAACTCAAATTGATATTGATTAAAAATGAATAACATAGAAGTTCTGATGAAGGAACTCCCAGAAGACTCTAGCACGTGATAGAAATAGATAACAACAGAAAAAAGAGAAAGATGAAGAATAGAGTAAAAGTGGTGATGAATATTAATATTCCCAGAAGAAAGGAGTGGAATAAGTAAAAAAAAAATCGTGATTTTTTGGGGTCTTTTTTACTTTCGTTTTCTATGATTTCATACTTCTTTCACTGACAAATTGCTTCTGCTGAAATATGTATCTGTACCTCTAGATTTGTCTTGAAACCTTAGAAGAGCACCACAAGGCATAAGGGAAAGGAATATGAATTTGAGAAAGATGTCAAGACTAGAGAAGGTGCTTTGCAACCCTGGGCTCTCAGTGATGAACTGTGCTGTTCCTATGCCCTATATGTGGGTGCTGGACACATCCACATTTTAAATGTCTTTGTCATATATTTAAGAGCCTCTGTGTATGAAGATGTATCCTTTATGCAAATCTGTGGAACTGCTATCATAATTCTCAATCTAGATTTTTTTAGCTTTATTCAAGTGTAATGGCCAATTAAATATTGTGTATATTTAAGGTACACAACTTGATGATTTGATATATATATACATTGTGAACTGATCACCACAATCAAGGTATTGACATATCCATCACCTCACAGAGTTACCTTTGTATGTGTGTATGTAATGAGAACATAAGATTTAGTCTCTTAGCAAATTTCTTGTTTTTTAACATTTTATTTTATATTGGAATATAGTTGATTAACAATATTGTGTTAGTTTCAGTTGTACAACAAAGTGATTCTGTTATACATATACACGCATCTATTCTTTTCAAATTCTTTTCCCAATTACCTTGTTACATAATATTGAGCAGAGTTCCCTGTGCTATATAGTAGGTCCTTGTTGGCTATCCATTCTAAATATAGCAGTGTGTACATGTCAATCCCAAACTCCCTAATTTTCCCTCCCCGCCCTACCCTTCCCCCCTGGTAACCATAAGTTCCTTCTCTAAGTCTGTGAGTCTGTTTCTGATTTGTAAATAAGTTCATTTGTATCATTTCTTTTTAGATTCCACATACAAGTGATAGCATACGCTATTTCTCTTTCTCTGTCTGACCTTCTTCATTTAGTATGACAATGTCTACATCCAACCATGTTGCTGCAAATTCCATTATTTCATTCTTTTTAATGGCTGAGTAACATTCCATTGTATATATGTACCACATCTTTATCCATTCTTCTGTTGATGAACATTTAGGTTGCTTCCCTGTCTTGGCTATTGTAAACAGCGCTGCAATGGATATTGGGGTGCATGTATCCTTTTGGACCATGTTTTTCTACAGGTATATGCCCAGGAGTGGGACTGCAGGATCATATGGTAGCTGTATTTTTAGTTTCTTAAGGAAACTCCATATTGTTTTCCATAGTGGCTGCACTGTGGAATTTACAATCCCACCAACAGTGTAGGAGGTTTCCCTTCTCTCCACACTCTCTCCAGCATTTGTTGTTTGTGGATTTTTTGGTGATAGCTATTCTGACTGGTGTGAGGTGATATCTCATTGTAGTTTTGATTTGCATTTCTCTAATAATTAGCAATGCTGAACATCTTTTCATGTGCCTCTTGGTCATCTGTATGTCTTTCTTGGAGAAATGTCTATTTAGGTCTTTTGCCCATTTTAGGATTATTTTCTTTGTCTAAATTAATATATTTCTTTGATGCCCTTGTACTTTGTTCCTCTTTTTCCTTTAGCCTGGCATTTATTCTACTGTCTTGTCTGCCAATATCTTTTATTTTCAAGGTCTACTACTGTTGAAAGCTGGAAGATATCTACCTAGTTAAAATTAGGTGTTTGGGCTTCCTTGGACCTTTTCATATCTCTTCACTGAGGCTGTGATTTCTTTTTTCTGTATTATTGACCTAGGGTATTATTTACATCATTACTTTTTACCTTTGAAGGTAGGAACAGATTTAATCATCTTACATCCAAGACAGGTAACCACAGTGCCTTCAAAAGTTAGGTGTTTTATTGTACTGAATGATGGATTCCCATTTATTAATTATTTCTCAGGATTCTATGTGAATAGTATAGCATATACTATTTTCTAAATAATGTCTAATCTTAAAGGATTTTTAAATGTTTGTACTATGAAAAATGATATTAAAACTAAAGTGGATTATTTAACTTAAATAAAACATAAAAGAAATTAAAACTTTCCAGTTTATAAAGTAAATAAAGAGAGCAAAATCATGAGATATTTTTAAATAAATACATTGATATGAGAATAAGAATGTGAAGAGTTTCATTATGTATTATAATTTTAGGAAAGAAAGCCAAATGTCAAAGTTAGAATACATACTTTCAGGACAAATTAAAAAAAAGAGTTTGTTATGCTAAATAAATAAGCATGTAGCATAGGTGACATAGCAGCTAAAATATGTGAAATTTCTAGCAAGATTTAGACAAATTTTATGGATCATGAATTCATGTGTAATTTAGGAATCAATTAAGACAATGTATTTAAAATCTTTTTTTTTTTAAGATGTTGGGGGTAGGAGTTTTTTAATTAATTAATTTATTTTGCTGTGTTGGGTCTTCGTTTCTGTGCGGGGGCTTTCTCTAGTTGCGGCAAGCGGGAGCCACTCTTCATCGCGGTGTGTGGGCCTCTCACTATCACGGTCTCTCTTGTTGTGGAGCACAGGCTCCAGACGTGCAGGCTCAGTAGTTGTGGCTCACGGGCCTAGTTGCTCTGCGGCATGTGGGATCTTCCCAGACCAGGGCTTGAACCCATGTCCCCTTCATTAGCAGGCAGATTCTCAACCACTGTGCCACCAGGGAAGCCCTAAAATCATTTTTGATGATATTAAGGATATATACAAAAGTAATGTAACATTGAAAGAAGCCTTAATAATAGTACTAATATTAGTATTTAGAAATTAAACCCAAATTACTAGTAATCAATATCATAAATGGGATAACTCCCAGGGAGCCCAAAACAGTGGCAGCCTAAATCCATGCCTCCCAATATCCTTCAAAAACAAAACAGAACATCAAGAAAAACACATAGAACTACCAAAAAACAAAACAAACAAACAAACAAAAAACCATAACTGGAATGTAACTGGAACATAAATGATGCCTAAACTTTAAATTACCTGCATATTAAAAAAGCAAAACAACAAATCCCAACAAGCAATCTTTCACACTTTTGTCACGAACAGAACTTGTCAGTTCAGCCTTTGTCATGAACAAGGATAGTCCAAGAAAAACTGCACATAAAATACAAGAAGGGACCTAGCAGCATATCTCAAATTGCTCTATAACTTCTCCATAAAGAGACCTCCACCCTATGTGTGAAAATACCAAAAGAAAAAAAAATGTTCTGGTAGGTCAGATCACTGCTTACAGGGCTTAAAACATGCAATTTGAGGTAGTCGTCTTTGAAAAGTATAATTTTGGGGAGGTGGGAGGAATGTATAAATAGGTTCCATTGGAAATTGAATGGTTAAAAGTAAAAGAAAAACGTGGAAAATTTAGGGCACTGAAAAATTCTTTCAAAAGACCACAAAAAAAATGAAGTAAATGCAACTCCTGTCCCCAGGACCAATTAAAATAATATAAATTAAACAAATTGGCCATCCTATACTGACAGAAGAGAAAGTGTCAAAGAGACATAGGAAATGCTTTTGCTTCTGGCCAGATTGAAGTAATAAGCAACTGGATTTAACCTTCCTACCTTAAACAATAACAACAACAAAACAGACTATGAAATAATGGTTTGAAGATACTGGATATGGGGAAACGAATGGCAGTGACCCCTGATAGATGGGAAGTAAATGAGGTGAGTACTTCAATTGCCCCAGCTTACTACCTTGAGATAGTTTCCAGGCCATAGCTGAAGGAGGGGAAACTTAGAGCTCACAAACCTCCTAAAGTTAAGGATATGCAGCTGAGAATCTAGGGCAATTAAGATGGCTAGAAATTACAGAGACTTTTGCTGATGGATCTGTTTGAGGGTTAGGGAATGCATTCAAGGTCCTGGCAGTATACAAGCACTCCCCAGTTTTGACTTTCCGCTGAGCTGTCCTCTTCTCTGCTCTTGCACATGGTCTCACATTCAGCCAGGGATGTATGGATAATACTCCCAAATCTCCCCCAAGAGTGTGTGCAATCTTGCTCATGACCATAGTCTTCCAGACCACTGCAATTACATGTGAGCTCTTTAAAGCACAGTATGCCTGTCTCATTCCCCAGAATGCCCTGATCAATTTCAGACTATTCTGCCAGCTTCTCACTTTTCCCAGTCAGGATTGCAACCTGCGGATAGCTGCAGCACTGACCTTCTCCATTCATTTTCCATTGGTATTGCTGTGGCTTCTAATATCCAGGGGCATGGGGTATTTCTGCTCCATTCCAATTTCAAACAGCTCCTTCCTACAGCAAACTCTGGTTTTCAACACTACTTAGCCAATGTAGAAGTTGGTGGGGAGGGTAGAGGGAGAGTATGGAGCAAGTCACAGGCTAAAACTCAACAGACCCTCACCATTCTTAACTGAATTTCAGTCATCTGTCTTGAAAAAATGCCTCTCAATTTGTTGTTTGCCTCCAGACCTGTTTTATATCATTTCATTTAGTTTATCATTGATTTATGAAGAAAGATTTTTTTGTGTGTTTCTCTGCCATTCTGTAATCCTTTTTATCAGAGTCACTGTTGTCTGTTTCCAGATTGTTTGGCTGAGATGGTCGCAGAGAACTCCCTGACTGCCCTTTTCAGTCATCACTGATAATAAAACAATAATGGAAAAACCTGAGATTACCTTAATTAGGAGAAATCCAACCATCAAATTATTTATAACAAAGGCTTCATGTATACAGCTTGAGAGGCATCATATTAATCTGTAGATGGCTGTTTTTTTTAGTCCCAGCTCAGCTCCAAACGATATATGTGGCATAGGCCATTCACGTTTTATCTCCAAATCTCAATTTCCTCATATAGAATAGAGGTATTTGCCTAGATTTTTAAAAAGCTTCTTTCATCTCAGAAATTCTATGATCCTGTGAGAAAATAGCTAGGATGTCAGTTTTACAAGAAATACTTGGGAAGATTAAAGTAAATGTCATTGATGAGGGAATTGTCCCTAATCTAGGGAGGCAGAAAATGGAGTTGAACACCTATTGCTATATGTGAATATTACTATTGTAATCAGTGTTTAATTTGAGATATATGTTGTTATACATAATTAACCTTAGATGTCAATCATGAAAAAGGTTGTACTTGCCAGAAATATTTTTATTCAAGACATTTTAAAAGATGTGGGAGAATGTGTGGAAAGGTACTGGGATTATATGTTAGATGTAATGACATTGAACTGGCAGGAGACAGGCTAATGTATCTTTTGGATGTTGAAACTCAGTGCTCCCCAGGCTGGATACTGTGAGGCTCGAATATCATTAAGTTGAACAATTTTCCTTCAAAAATTTCCTTAAATGAATTTAATTTTCTTAATTAAAGTGACTAAATGTAAAATCATATGATGGCTCAAAGGTCAAATGCTTGCTCCATTTTAAGACATGTAAAACTAGCCAAATTGAATGATTTATTATAAAGGAAATTAAATTCAATTATTCATTTGAGGAAACTGCAGAAGATTATCTTTGGTATTTGTAGGCACTCTTAAATACTGGCACTTAATACAGAATTTGCCCTAGCATTGGTCTCTTGACAGTGACACAGTGTGATACATGAACATAATTTTTATTGTAAATGCCCAAGACTGAAAGAAGTCAGTTTCCTAAATCAGATTCCAGAAGTGGCTATAATGAGAAATAAATAATATTTACATATATTTATATTCTGCATTAAATCTCTAATGACTACTTTCCACAATAAAGAGGAAAAATATTACTGTGTAAAAATATAACATAAGCATAGAATACACAAAGGATCAATACAAGTCAATGGATAAAGTGAACAGATCACCTTAACAAGATTTTTCAGTAAACAGTCAACAATTATTATTTGGGTTCCTAATGAATATTTATTATTGGGCAGTGTTTTACATATCATTGATAAGATGTAAATGATACAAGAGTTATTTGTAGTTTAGTTAAAATCAAGTTAGGATTGTGTAGTTTGTGTTTTCTATCCATTGACTTTAATGTGCATATTAATTATCTGAGGATTTGTTAAAATGCAATTCTAATTTAGTAGATCTGGAGTAAGGTCTGAGATTCAGCATTTCCAGCAAGCTTTCAAGTGATACCAATGCTGTTGATTCAAGAACCAGACTGTAACAGGAGCTAAAAACGTCTTCAGTGTTCTTAAGCAAGATGTCTCAAGTGGTCATTTTTAGAATATATGAATTGATGATCATACTTGTGTGGAAATTTTACTCTCTTATACCGTATTCTTAATGAATGAATGTTTTAGTGAGACAAGAAAGGAAAAAATTAGCAATAAATTATTCTTCAGTGTACTTTAATTTTGTATTGTTTAATATTTGTATGTTTAGTTTTGGTCTTTCCAATTTTGAAAATGCATTTTACTCAATTATCATATCAAGTTGTATTTTTTTATTTCCCAAATAACTAACTCATTGTTTTATTGTTTATTGTTTTATAAATAAGCATTCTTTGAGGGGTTGAATGCCCACCAAATGCAGAGGAGTTCCTTTGCCAAAATAGGCATGAGGAATGTTGGAAGGGACATTAATTAAGCCAAGTTCAAAGAAATTATTTTGTGCCAAAAATAAATCAATCTAGACATTAAGAATAAGTCATTAAGAACATGTAAAAAATAGAGTGTTTTCCTAATCTGAAATGAACAACTTAAAAAGCTTTAAAAATGTTGGATGTGTATCCCCTTTAATGTTTGTCTTATTAGTTTCTTATGTTAAGAATGGTATTTCTGTTGAACACTACTTTGTCATTGCTTAGACTATTTTTTTTCTTCTACTCTTTCAGGAACATTTAAAATTTTTTCTGAATCCTATCAGTATTGGCTTTCACCTTTAACTCCCATCTCTTTTCTTCCCTTCTTGATGGCTTGGGTATTTTCCTATGGTATTCCAAATCCTAAATATCACCAGGCCATTCATGAAAGGATTCTCTTCTTGGATTTCATCTTGATATGAAATATTAGGAGAGCAGACACTGAGCACTGAAGAAAAAGAAAGTAATATGAAAATCAAAACTTCATTAGTTTTTCTCTAGGGATGGGTAATCACTTCAAAATTTATAATCATTGCAAATCACTAAAAATGTTACTCTTAAACAAGTTGATTATAGACAACAGGAAGTCATGGGGCAACTTCCCTAATGAATGAGCTCACTTTACGTCCCAGCCAACCACAAGTCAGAGGAGTTGTGGGGAAGTAACCCTTTCCCGGCTGATTAAAAGCCTGACTTCATACTTAAGACCCCCTGAAAGATCTCTTTAAAAGAAGCAGGTGGGGAACCCCAAGAATGCAAAATATCACAATATGGAGTGGAGCAAGGAGTACTGAGAGAAACAAATCTTCTTTGGGAAAAAGAGGACAATTGTTTGAAAATGAATAAATTTTTACAGCATTCATTACTCAAATTACTTGTTTTCAGTTTTCAACAGTTTAATTCAGATGCATGCAATAATTATTTTTGTGCTTCAATATGCAAGATGCAGGATACCTGAGGAAAATGTTAAGCCAGAGGGTAGGACCCTCAGGTCAGAAGGGAAGAAAACACTATATTGGTGTGGAAATTTGTTCCCTCAGGCAAAGAAGCATTTTTTATTGTTTGCGTAGATCTAACAAGGCATTGAAATTCGCTATTATGTGAAAAATCTGCTTGGTTTAATGAAATCTTTAACACATACTAATAAAGGGACATATACAGAGAGAAATTATTCTGTCAGTCATCAAAAAATCATAATGCTATTATAGTCTTTAAATGGAAAGAGAAGAGCAAGAGGTGAGATCTGAGTGAGCAGTTTGCATTACTGTTTATGCAGTAAATGAAAAGGGGTTATAAGAAAAAAAAATGCAACTGATATTTCAGGTGAAAGCAATGTGTTTTCTTCCTGTAAGCAAAAAGTACACATGGAGGTTAGGCCAATCTGACAGAATTAGGAGGTCAACAACTGGCTTGATTCAAATGTCTGCAGGGTCATTCAGGTAACATTAACCAGTAAAGCAGGCCAAATATGTTAAGGCTTTGTTCACATATGAAAATATCTGTAAGAATGTTATTCACTTCCATACTAGTCATTGTTTATTGGGGGCTGGCAGAATTCTGAAATGTTCCACAAAATTCCAACCTTTTTGCAGGCTCTGTATAATCTCCTCTGCTTGAGTGTGAGCAGGGCTGTGAATATCATGGATTTCATACACATAATTAGACTATGTTTTATGTCAAAGTGAAGAGATTTTGCAAATATAAGTATGGTCCTAATTCAATTGATTTTAAATTATTCAAAACTGAGATTATCTAGGTGGACCAGATCTAATCAAATGAGCTCTTCAAAAGGACTGGCCTCAGAGACGTTTGAATCATGAGAGAAAATCTCCTGTTGGCTTTGGAAATAAAAACAAACAAACAAACAAACAAACAAAAACAGCTAAGTTGTGAGAGGGTCTATAGAGGAAATCCTGTGTCAAGGAGCTGTGGGCAGCATCTTGGAGCTGAGAATGACCCCCAACCAACAACAAACAAGAAAAATGGAACTTCTGTCCTACAACTGCAAGGGATTAAATTCTGCCAACAATCTGAATGAGCTTCATGAGAATATTGAGCTTCAGTTGAGATCCTAGCCAGGCCAACATATAGATTTTTCAGCCCTGTGAGCCCCTAAGTAAGAACCCAGCTAATATATGCCACACTCCTCACCTATAGAATCTATGAGATAACAAATAAGTATTTTTTTAAGCTTCAAAATAGTATTACCATTTTGGAAGACAGTTTAGCAGTGTCTTAAAAAGCTAGATGTAGTCTTAACATACAATCTGGAAATTGTGCTCCTTGGTATTTACCTAATTTATATGTACACAAAACCTTGTATCCAAACGTTTATAGCATAGTTATCCATAATTGCTAAAATGTGGAAGCAACCAAGATGTTCTTCCATAGGTGAATGGATGAACAAAACTGTGATGCCTTCATATGATGGACTATTATTCAACAATAAGGAGAAACGAGCTATCAAGTTGTGAAAAAATATGAAGGAACATTAAATGCATATTCCTCAATGAGAGAAGCCAATCTGAAAAAGCTAAATAATGTATGATTCCAAATATATGAGATTTTGGGAAAAGTAATAGTCTCAAGATAGTAAAAAGACCAGGGGTTGCCAGGAGAGGAGAGGAGAGGAGAGATGAAGAGGTGAAGAATAAATGACTCTTAAGGGGAGTGAAACTATTCTGTATGTGGATACATGACGTTATGCATTTGTTAAAATCCAAAAACATAGAACTGAAGAACACAATGAATGAACCTTAACTTAACCTATAGATGTTAGTTAATAATATTGTCCTAATATTGATCCATCAGCTATAACAAATGTACCACATCAATGCAAGATGTTAATAATAGGGGAAATTGTGTACATAGGGAGAGGTATATGAGAACAGTATTGTCTGTACTATCTGCTCATCTTTTCTGTAAATCTAAAACTGTTCTAAAAACAAAGTCTATTCATTTCAAATGAAAAGTAGCATTTCAAATGGAAGAATTTTGGCCTCAGCGAGAGGGCGTGGTGAGCATGTGACAAACTTTTTCTAAAGAGTGCTCCTGCTACTCAACTCTGAGATTTTTGACACAGGAAAATGAGGCCAATATCTCAAGATATTCTGATTTCTCAGGAAAAGCAAGAAAAAAGTGGATTTCTCAGTAAATATTCTGATTTTGAAATGTTAGAAATATATTCAATTAAAAATTTTTAAACATTATTTTGGAGTTAGATTTAGATTTAAACCAAATAATTTCTACCTTTGATTATAGAAAATTCACTGGTTGGTAAAATGGCAAAAAAATTAACAAATGACTGTGGCAGATTTCATTTTGTTTGGTACTTTCCACAGGTGAAAATTCAGTGCTGAAATAAATCAATGTATCATGTGTCAGTGTCCTGTCTTACACAGGCTAATTCTCTATAGGTTGATCACCTTTGAAACAATGATGCAAGAATGCTGTCTGAGTATTTTTTATGGAGGGAGGGGGCGGGGAAGGGAGATTGTTCAAAAAAAATCTAATTTAGTGGTAAGGAGCCTTTTCCCTAAGTACAAGAAATTCCCTTCCTCTGTCACACAAGTAACAAGTTCAACAATTAAAAAGGATATGTTGTAGCTTCATTAGTCAAATGGTAGGTATAGTGCAGACTAAAGAGACATTTCCAGAATGTATGGTGCCCTTCAAATCACTTAATGTCCATCTTTATATCAGTTAAGCAATAGTGCTATAGTGCAGCCTACCCTATTACTGTATTTTTCTGGCTACAGAACTAATAAAAGAGGAGTCCAATCTGAATTGATGAAAATCCAAATTGCAGACTATTTTTAAAAAATGAAATTTTACTTCCAAGCACATAAAGGAATTGTAGGTGGTAAAGCAAGTATTCTTAGCCTATAAGCTGTGGTGGACAGGTAAACATGAATTACAGAAAGTCATGGACTAAAATGTGTGTAATTATAATAGATGATCCTTAAAATTTTGAAAATATATGGTACTTGGTTGCACCTTAAATATGTACTTATATAAATACAAGTAATTCTAAATTAATAAATCCCTTAACAGCAATCTTAAAAATGCTTATAATTTGATCCCTAAAAATTGTTTACTGAATATTTATTGTGAAAAATAACTGGGTGAGATTTTTAGATAATGTCACAATAAGATTTGGTACATTTTCTCAAAGAACTTGTATTTTACAGAAGAGACAGGTATGTGCACAGTTATGTTAGGACAGAAGTTGAGGAATAAACATGCTTTGGGGACCCCAAAGGTAGAGGCACTAATTCCAAAGAGAGATGAGAGAGGGCTTTCTTAGGAAGAGTTAGCATTTGAGCTTCAGTAAAAATGGATGGGGATATGGGAAGTAAACATATTTAATACACTTAATAGATGAGATGAGTGAACACAAATAATTGTATAGAGTTTGGATAATACAAAGTTTTGTGTCCTAGACAGATAATGTGTTTGGTGAAGGCAAGAAGGTGCATTCAGAGAGGAAACTGGAATTTTATGTTGTTTCAAGGTAACATTTTGTTATAAAATAAAGTCCAATTCTTTAGCATAAATTTTTTACTGTGTCTTTCCTGGTATCTACCAGATCTTGGACATTTATTTTATGTATTTCCAAAGATGGTGCCATAATTAAACATACATGACAAATTTTAACAGAGAAGTTTCATCATCAATACGAAACTAAGATGATGCTTTCTGGGAAGTCCTGGGTACAAGACTGTCAATGTTTTGAATAGTATATACTTCAACAAAATCTAACCCAAAAAGGACATGCTATTTTCAGATGTACAAGAAACCTAAGAAATGATCTCATCAGAATCATTGGCAAGGTCCTATCTACTCCAGAAGCTTGGAGACCATAAAACTGGACCCCTTGGCTAGTATGAAATGTTCTTGATCAGTCTAGGAATGAATCAAGTGTGGACACATTTGTGTACTGTAAAGCTTATAATAGCATACTCTCCTTCCTCACCATTGTGGCACTTAGCTGCTAAAATCAGTGTTATGCCAAACACAAAAGTGTTTCCAGATGCATGTCCAAAAGCATTTAGTAGGCCAAATAATCAGATTTATAATGATGAGTGGATTCTGAGAAATAAAAATGATGCAGATAAAGTTCCTAATATTCAAAATTTTCTATTTAAATTATCATGTTTTTCATACTATGTACATATAGTTAAATGACATCTGTTAAAATGTTACTAAAGTTTGTGGTAGTGGCAGGATAAATGGATTCCTTGATTTATATATTTATTTTAAAATAATGTATACAATCAATATGTGTTTAGTACTCTGCTCTGAAGAATACAAAAAGGTACAAGAAAGGAAGCAAGAGATTATTGAGAATTCTGTTACTGTAAAACAACCAGTATTAAAATTTAGTGGTCATAATTTTAGACAATAATTGTTGCCAAAATACAAAAAGAAGGATGAATGGCATGATAGATGCAAAAATAGAAAAATACTTTTAAGAATAGGATCAAATTATACCTGTTACTGTTAAAATACCATATATTTTACTAAGTTAATTTGAATTTAACCAAAAAAAAAAAAGAAGCTAGATTAAAATGGAGGGAGTTATCATACTACAGATTAAGGTTTCATGACATAATAAATATGGTTGCTAAAAAATCCTTCTAATACTTAAAGACTATTAAAAACTTAGAAATGTTTTCCTTTTAGCTAAATAATTCATTATACAGTATTAATAAATACCCTGTCATAAAAGATAATTTAATTTGCTCTTTTATGCTTCTTCTCACCACATTCCTTCTACTTTTCCATTAATTAATGAAGATATTATTTTTTAATTTGTCAAGGACTTTAATATTTATATTTTTTCTCTAATCACATTTTCACGGCTATTTAATCTTAGTTTTGTATTTAAGTTAATTTGTTATTTACACCACTTTTATGCATCACCCTTCAATTACCTACTTCTTTATTTAAATTCATTTCTTGTTTGACTTGATTTCATCTTTAAATGGCTTTTTTTTCTTGTTTTAAAGATCATATAACCCCAGTTGTGTAAATGCTCATTCTTATTTTTATGATTTGAAATGACTGGCTATTGACTTTCTTTTATAAAGGATGCTTGGCTGAGTATATTTGTAGGTAATCCATTTTTTTCTCACCTATCTTTATAGATAGACATTGACCTACTGTGTCCTGAGTGTTGATATTACAGAAGAGAAGTCTCAGGTTAGTCTGTTTTTTTCCTTTGCAGGTGACCTGCTTTTCCTGAGGCTTCAGCAAATACATTCATCCTTTGTGAATTTCAGTAAGTTAACCAGGGTTTACCTCAGTGCCGAAGTAAAGCCCTAGAGTATATCATACTCCTTTTTAAAGACACTGTTTTCTTCTTTGATTCCCAAATACTGTTTTTCTTGTGTTTATCTGTGAAGTTCAAAAACTACAGGATGTTTTGATGTCTAGTATTTTGAATTGTTTTTTTGTTGTTATATATACAATATGTGTTTTCACCATATAGACTCAATTACTGATTTCATAATTTTTCTGTATTTTATTTCTGAATAATTTATCTGTTATATATTGTATTAGTCTGCTACGTCTGTAGTAATAAAATACCATAGACTTAAACCATAGAAATTTATTTTCTCACATGTCCAAGATCAAGGTCCAGCAGGGTTCCAATTCTACTGAGGGTTTTCTTCCCGGCTTGCAGACTGATGCCTTCTCACCCTGCCTCACATGGTGGAGAGAATGTCTCTTCTTCTCAGGGCACTGATCCCATCATGGGTGCCCCACTCTCAAGACTTCATGTAAACTAAATAACCTCCCAAAGACTTCATTCCAAATGCTATCACATTGTGGGTTAGGGCTTGAACATATGAATTTTGAGGGGACATAAACATTCAGTCCGTAACAAATATATTGAGCTCTCAGTTTCAGGAATACAAGTGAACTACAGGTTACATGTTCTTGTATAGCTTTTATATGTATTATCTTCTCCGTATTTTATTACTTTATTATTTTTTCCTCTATGCTTTCACAGGGGTTGTCTCAAGCTTTTCTTCCATGCCATTAATTTGGTTTTTCATTGTATCTATTTTATTCTTTGTTTTTTCTATTTGTTAGATTATTGTATACTCAGTACATTTCTTTAGTCTGCCTTTTTAAATCTTATTATGCTTTTTCATAAATAACATTTTTGTACATGTATTTTGTTGAATTCAAATTATCACCAAATTCTAATCAAATTCTATTATCTCAGGGAGCTCTTTTGCAGAATTTGTTTCTACTCCTTTGGTTATGTCTATGTCAGACAAATTTTGCCAAGTTGCCAGCTCATTTATTTTTCATCTTGTTCATAATGTGGGCTGTTGAGTTTACATTAACCATATGTTCTGAAATAATTTGGGCAATTGTCTTTGACTCCTCATCTAGCTAATCTGGCTGGAACAATAGATATGGTTCCAGCTTTTCCAAGTTTGTGAGATAATATCACTCTCCTTTCTTTATTAGATAGTTGCTGATGAAATTGTGACTTTTTAAATATTTAGAATTTTTTCTTACTTAATTATGAATTGAAGAAGGAATCATTTGTGAGTGAGTCAGCTTTTTTTTTTTTTTTTTCATCTTTACCCAGCATCTGCAAGGCCATAGAATTAAAGGACAGTTGTCAGGATAATATTTTCCAAGATAAGACCCCAAGAGAAGAGAGAATAAGAAGATATGTCCTATATGTGAAGGTAAGTTAACTAAGTTTAAAAGAAAGTGACAAAACCCAGGTCTTTTTAAAGAATTTGGTATGAAGAATTTATGCAATTTATTTGGATGTATTCTTCAGACTTTCAAAAACAATAGTAAATGGCCAACTAAGTGTATTTCAGTTGTGATGATGAATGCTGATGGATTATATTTCTGCCTATGAACTGAAAAGCATGAGTGA
The DNA here is from genome assembly GCF_964165515.1 of Mesoplodon bidens. Lineage (NCBI taxonomy): Eukaryota > Metazoa > Chordata > Mammalia > Artiodactyla > Ziphiidae > Mesoplodon > Mesoplodon bidens. Next base: position 158,432,156 of record NC_138178.1, read on the forward strand.
ATAGAAAGACATGTTTGTTTGATTAACTACATGTGAAAGATTCAAACACATTTTACACATAAAAGTGTATATGTGTTAATAATCCATAATAAACTGAGTATTATCTTGAGGATATGGGCTTAATTATTAAAAGAAATGACATTCATGAACTATGTAAATTGAGATCCAATTAACTTGCTGCAGCTATCTTATTAAATGCCAATTAACTGTATTAACATTCTTTACAATTCATATTTCAATATGAATTTAACTGTACCTTCATTGCCATTGTACTGTTGAGTTAATTACATAGCTAGACAATTTATCTTTTGCATAATTATTAAGCCTTACCCTTTGTTCTTCAAAAAACTAAAATTGATAGCTTTATAAACTCTGAAGATAAGTCCCCAAAGCATCACTAATTTCCTGGCTTTGTACAAATCTTTGTTTTAAAGCAAAATGAAGATTTCACATGGTTTGTATTAGCTGGATAGAGATTCAAATTCTTTATTTGAAATAAAACATGAAGCCATATAATGTGCCTGAAAGACATTATTAGGCCTTTCAAATTATTTTCTTTTCTATTATTATTTTGGTTAATGTCTGTCTAATTATAGAAAGATTTTCTGACAATTAAGAGGTTTTTTTTTTAATAAAATAGAATAAGAAGTAGCCTATTAGAACACAAATATTGATATTTTAGATGTTTTTGGTGAGGCAGGTTTTATTTTGCTTCAACAATCCCCTGAATATCTAGCATAGTAACAGGCACTTACCAAGTTTGAAGTAGTTGAAGGGATCATGAGCTTTGTAGTCAGATAATTTGGGGTTCAGTATCTCTCCCAGTTTCTGTTTCTTTGGTGATAGAAACTGATGACATTTATGGCATTTAGCCTATTTACTCATTAGTAAAATGTGGATGGTAACAACTCCTGCATATGTTTATGTGAATATTAAATATAATTAAATGCATATATACATGAAAACATAATACCACGAATGATATGCATGGAAGTCCATACTCAGTAAAAACTAGCTTTTATTTCTATCATTTATGTATTTTTGATTTTTGAAACAACTTCATTGATTTGTATATAACCTACTGCTAAGTAACTTTATATATGATTTATGAATGGGTTGGATCTCAGGGCATCTATTAGTCTTGAAAGAAAGAAGTATAAAAGAATGCATTCACATGAAAGACAATTTGGTTATTCAAATCTGAGTATACACAAGATTATTGCCTTTTCATTTACCTCATTAAGATAAAATTTAAATGTTTAATGGTTAACTCTATATTTATACAGAGAACCTATTTCCCATATATTTACTTATGGTTCAAGAGTCAGTACACTGATGAATCTAAATATGAATTATTGAGAGCAGGGATGCCAGAAAATCAATCCTGATTCCATGCTGACAGGTGACCATTCAGTGGAGGAATGCAAATAGTTTGGCTGGGTATATTTTGCTTTTTTCCTTTAGTTCCACACAGCTCAGTGCTGTGCAGATGTGCATATGTGCTCAGCAGATGTGGTCTGTTCATCACTGCATTGTTGTGTGATATTCAGATGTAAGTTTCGAGTGGAAAGGAATAACCTTTTCTATGTATTATTCCTGTGAACTCCGCCCAGCACCCCTTCCCTAGTCTTCTCAGGCCTCACTATTCCTCTGTGTGGAAAGACTGATAAGTGGAAGCCAGACTACCTCCATTTCTTCTCTTCTTGCCTAAGCAGTGACGACCAGTTCCCTTCTTGACATTGTCACTTGTTTCTTTGTTAATCTGTGTCTGTTTAAGTCTTCCATAAAACCACCAATAAAATCACCTATAAAGCCATCAGGTGTCAGGTACAATAATAAATGTCTTGGAAACAAAATCACCCTAATGAAATGGAAGGAAACCTAAAATCTTTGTCCATGTGCTTCCAATTAGAAATGTTTCCCCTAGCTTGCCATTATTTATAGCACTGTTAATGACGGAATTCACACGAAAATAAATGTCTTTCTTGTTGGTGATCATTCATGAGGCCCATGTGCTTATGAGTACCTCAAACAGAACATTCTAATATGGTATTTTGAGACTGAGGGTCGCTGGGAATTAATGTAGAAGTCTGAGAATGGATTTTACCTGTAGCTGCACAACAGTTCCATTGAGCTCTGGGTCTGACTGATAAGGATGAACAATTATGACTGCTAGAGGAAGTTCATGGAAGCTAGTTGAATAATTCCAATGTGGTTCTGGAATATCAAAATTGCAATTTGTACAGGTGGTGAACCTTTAGTCAACTAAGGAATGAAAATAAAGCTGCTGTCACTTGTCAGAAAGCTAGCATTTGGATAAAAATTTCTTGTAGCAGCCCTAGCCCACATGGCAGGTAGGTTGCAGGCACTAGATTCAGTTGAAAGTTGCTAGGTTTTCTTTTCTAGGATTTGATAGCCTACTGTCACATTTTATTTCTCTCTAGAGTTCTTCATTTAGATAGGAATTTCAAGGATCTTCCCCCATTTCATAACTGCAAAAGACACCCAAGAAAAGAGTAGTCCTAATGATAGATTTCATCCATTGACTACTCTTCAGACATTTTACATACTCAGTTCACAAAACAGTGCTGCAATGCAGGCAGTTTTTACAGTGATTTTACATGTAAGAAAACTATACCTGAAAGACTAATCACTGAGTAAGCTATTATCCAAACAGACTGATTTATCCCTTGAGCTTGTATTCCTTAACTACACCATTCTGCTTGTGAGTTAATTGAGTTAATTGAATGAACCCATGAGTTCATCATCACAGATCTCATTCCTGCTAACATATATCCCCAAATCCCCACATTATTTTGCATAATTACTTTAGTACCTTCTTCTGAAGGAGTCTGTATAGGTTTAGCCACTAAAAGTATTTCCTCCTGTGTTGTCAAGAGTATTTTGTTGTTTGTATTTATAGTCTGTGTGTCCTCTAATTATCTGGTCTGGAAGGATTCTGCCTGGTAACTTAATTCTACTAGAATTAATGGGAAATGCTGTGGTGATTTAACCTAATCCTCTGTGTCTGACTGTGCATGCATGATATGAAGTGGTGAGGTAAATATTCAGTGTCTCAGACACATTGTTTCCTGTATTTTAAAATGTTTCATGAGTTGAAACTTCCATGTAGTCTGCACACTTTTTTCCATATTTTCTTTTTCATTTTTCCCCATGGATAGTATAGACATGTATGAGTAACTGGCATTCTACACTCTTGATATATTGAGAAATAATTATAACGATGGTGATTGTGCCAGCAAGAAGTTGGAATTTAGGTAAATATTCTATTTAAATCTGTTTTATCAATTCAAACATCCCTGAAAGCATTGTAAGTATACCTTTTCAAAAAAAATTAATGATGTTCCCTTGGAATTTCTAGAACTTGCTCAATTATGCTTCAGGATCCATTCAAATTTTCAACATTGTCTCTCTCTTACTTTTCACTATTTTTGAAATTTTTATATAGCATTTCAATTTATAAACCCCTTAAATATTTTTCTTAAACAAAAATTTTTATTCAGTAGTATTTAGTGGCATGTTCAGGATTTCCAAACAATACAAGTGTATCTATACTAATAGAGTCCAGTATCTAGGGTTTCTTGTACAACAGGATTCTACATAAAGTTCTTGAGTATCTTGCAAAAGTCATAAACAACTTATTTCTTTCTCTTCTATCAAAACTTTTATCTATTGCAAGAAGCCATTGCTGATCTTGTGGGATGGCTTAAAAGAATTTCTTTTATTTGGTCTAAGGCCACCATCTTTCTTTTCTAAAAGTTATTTCCTATCCCCATTGAATGATACAATCACTCCTGTCCTTCTTAGTTTGCTACTATAGCACTTTCCTGGAATCCAGTCTTCCTACATTTATAGACATACAATAAAGATGCAGGAGATTAAGTCCAGGAGATGAATTTGTCATGAGAGTGAAAGTGACTGGTAATATCTCCTCACTCATTTTTCCTATAGATTAGGGAGAAGGTTTATATAGTTTTCACCATAAAACTATAAAACTTCTTTAACATTTAATAGTGAAAATAATAAATCTCTCAGAGGAGGGTATAGGAGAATATATTCATGAACTGGCATGATCAAATGTTTCTTAAATAGACCACTGTTCAAAAAAGAAATGTTTGTTAATTTTGATGTCATTAGAATTCAAAATTCCATTTCATAAAAAGTCAGCATGTAGAGAAAGAAAATGTAAAACAGGGAAAGATGTTTACAGTACATACATCAGACAAAGGCCTTGTATTTAGAATACATAAAGAATCCCAGCAAAGCAAGAAGAAAATGATAGATACTTCAGAGGAAAAAACAGCAACAAATAAATAGGCAGTTCACAAAAGAATATAACTAAATGATCAATAAGTGTATGTAAAGTTTGACAAAGTCACTCTTCATTAGGGAAGTGCAAATTATAATCTCAATGTATCAATAATATAACACTTAAACTCATCATAATGGATGAAGTAAAAAATATAAAAATCTGACAATACCAAGTGCTGACTAGCATGTTGAACCAACGCAAATTTACAACTAATGGAAATATTAATTGTTACAAACACCTCACAAAATTTCTTTGCCATATATATTACAATAACGCATGTATACTAACATTCTATACACACACACACGTACTAGATTACGATTACAGTGTATGTGTATATGTGAATCAGAAGACATGTGCATGTCTGTGCATCAAAAGAAATGGACAAGAATGCATATAATAGTGTTGTTCACAACAGAGCCTAAATTGGGTTAAAAGCTTCCAGTATTCATCTCTGATAGATTGAATAAACTACAGTCCTACAATGGAATACTGTACATTAATGAAAACAATAAACTACTGTTACTTGAAAAAACAGAGATGCATCACACAAATATGATTATGAGTGAAAGAAGTCACTTACAAAAGATTACATACTGATGATGTCAATATATACTGGTATAAAACAGGGAAATTAATTTACAATGGTGAAAGTCAAAAGTGGTTATTTTCCTGTGCATGGGTAATGACCATGAGGGGGCATAAGGCAGGTTACTGAGCTATAGTAATGTTCTACATCTTAATCTGAGTGGAAGTTATCTGACTTTATCTACACGTGTACATTTTGTAAAAATTAATCAAGCTATACAAGAGATATTTGTGTACTTTATGTTTTATAATTTAATAAAATAAATACCAAAGACCAGACACATGAAAATACCATATCTAACAATGAGGATAGGAAATTACCCAAGGGAAGAACTTTTTTTTAGTTTTATAATTGCTTGATAGATGGAACCAGATTAAATATGACTGAAACTATTCTATTTATGGCTTGCAGATACCATTTCGTAAAAAAACAAATATATTCATCCTGGCTCCTTCTGCTATATACTTACTTATTGATTATTATATTTTCCTGATCAGTAAAGTTGTCTAATATCTGTTATAGGATTATTTAGGAGATTCAATGAAATAACACAATAAAAGTTCTTATCACAGTGCATGGCACATAGCACTCACATATGATAGGTAGTCTTGTTATTAGTATCATTATCATTATTTTTACTTATTATAAGCACTTGGCTCATTTTGCCCAATATATATTTTAAAGGTCTATTTTTATTTTTAAAAAATCATAAGTCGTTAAAATTAAAAACTTTTGCTGTACCAAAGACACGGCCAAAAGAATGAAGAGACAAACTGCAGAGTGGGAAAAAAAATATCTGCAAACCGCACATCCGGCAAAGGACTTCTATCCAGATTCTATAAAAAACTCTCAAAACTCAATAGCAAGAAGATAAGCCACCCATTTAAAAAATGGACAAAGGACTTGTGCAGACATTTTACCATAAGGATATAAGGATGACAAATGAAGGCATGAGAAGATACTTAACATCATTAGCTATGAGGGAAACACAAGTGGAAGTCTTGATGAGATGCACTGCACACCTATTAGGATAGCTATAATAAAAACTGTTGACAGAACCAAGTGCTGATGAGAATGCAGAGAAACTGAGACCCTCATATACTGCCGGTGTGAATATAAAATGGTACACGCACTTTGAAAAACAGGATGCTAGTTTTTTTGTAAAGTTAAACATATGCTTCCCATAGGACCCATCAATCCTGCACCTACGTATTTACCCCAGAGAAATGAAAATTTTCTTCACATAAAAGCATGTTCATGAATGTTTATAGCAGCTTTATTTATAATAGCCAAAACCTGGAAACAATTTAAATGTCCTTCGGTGAGTGAATCGTTAAATAAAGTGTGGTACATCCAAACAATGGAATACTACTCAACAGTTAAAATGCACAATATTGAGACATGCAACAACTTGGATGGATCTCAGACATTTATACTCAGTGAGAGAAGCTAGCCTAAAGGTTACATACTGAATGACTCATTTATTTGACAGTCTTGAAAAGACAAAATTATAGTGATGGAAAACAGAAAAAAAATCATAAATCATATTATTTTCTTGGACAGTCCCATACTTATTACAAATTACCATTTAAATGTATTAAGAGAAACAATTAGCAAATTATTTTGTGCTCTGTAAAACATAATTAAAATTAATTAAAATATCATATAGACTTTTTTGAAAAACACATACATATACATATTTCTCATCAGCAAAACAACTATATTATTTTTATTAATTCCTCTAAAAATGTAAGCATCCTTGGACCAACCAACTGTTTAGAATAACCAAACAGTTGTAGTACTTTTACCTATTTGGAGCATTTTTTTAATGTCATGAAAGTCAATTCAAATGTATACTCTCTGAGCCTATTTTCGTGCCTACATTTAGAGCAAGGTGAAACAATAACTCCTGTGTAGTAATATAATTCATCTCTAGCACCTGTGTGTTTTAAGAATCATTTGTATTTTGTAAAGTGGTATGGTCTTTGGACTTCAAATTTGCATCCTTTGTTCTTAGAAGATGGATTTTTAGGATTGCAAGGATAGTAAAGATGATAATATAATGGTTATCCCTCATGTCACAGAGGAAAAAAATTGAGGTCTAGACATGCTAAGAACTTGCTTTGGGTCACTCTGTATAAGACAGAGATGACTATACCTAGGTCTCCTGACTCATGTTGCCCTTGTATAACCTCTCTGAGATGGCAATAACAAGACAAATGTTTAAAGAGTAAAATGGAAGGGATCCATCAATAGGTTGCTTTCTTTGAAATAGACTAACTCACAGAGTTCTTTTTTTAGCACACTGTGATCATAACACAAATTTTCAGGCTAAAATTAATGTATCCCACTCTTGATCATGAATTAGCCTACAGCCACATAAACATTAGTGTTGTTAATCATGTACGTAGCCCCATCTTCTCCTCTTATGAGGCCCTCTCATTATCAGAAGGTTTTGCTAGTGACAATTTGGATGATGATTTTATCTCTGGGTAAAAGTCCAAGGCATTGAAAGGAAATATTTCATATAATTTCCTGAGCTCTGTGTGGTTTGTGGTATTTCTATGCTAGAGGAGGTAGAAAAGATTTTCAAAATAAATACATTATGCAGTAGGCAATGAAGGGGTAAAGCCACTTTTTCTGTAATCACAGTTCTTTCTAAAGTCATATAGTCCCTATAAATGAGATAATAAAGTAGCTCCACATTGGTTCCTTCAGTTCCCTGGAGTTTAAAGTGTATTAATGGCTATTGGATTCAGAATAAATAAACTGGATGGAAAAATCATTATGTGAGTTCTATTTTCCAAATGTCAATTTGGTTTCTAAGCACTCCAATAACTTACCCTTAATTTTCAGCTTGATGCTTCTAAGAAAAAATATTTGATATTTGGGGCATCATTTATTTTTCCCCTCTTATAATAATGGGATGTGAATTCAGCGGCTGAGTTTATTTAATTTGGCATTAGAAGTTGATTCATCTCTTAAAAAAACACTTATTTTACATATTGAATTTCATCCTTTGGGGAATAGCAAACAATAAAAAATGCATTGGAAAAATTAGTTGGAATGGCTGGATGAATAGATCCTTTCTTCTCTTTATTGAATTCAGTAGTATCATGTGAGCCCCAGTTCTATCTGCTACGATTTAACATTGAGAATTAGTGAACAGAGCTGTTAAACGGAATTATATCTTTCCTGGGAAAAATGTTTAAATTTCCCTGTTTGCAATTTGCATACATTGGGACCTTTATATTTCACAATGCCACAAACAGGAAAGGTCAGAAATGGCAGATCACAGTAGTGGGATATCTAGCGCAGTGTGTGATCATGCAAGCATGTGGATCTTTGGGATGACCTGCTGGCAAAAATTCATAATTTTACCACTGAATCTCCATTTCATAGAAATGGAAGCAATTAGTTGGCAAGAATGACAAAAAGATAAACTGCAGCACACAACAATAACAGACCAATAATTTATAATCACAGTCCAAGGTCTTGTAAAGTGGTCAAAATAGTCACAAATGTATGTTTCTACATTCAACAAACTGTTGAACACCTACCACTTGGGTAGTTTTCTCTTGTAGTTAATTTTCTTCCCCAAATCTCCCCCTTTTTTACTTGGTAAATCATCAAATAATTCAGTCTTTTAATCCCCTTCTGCTCCTTTTTTTTTCACTTCAGTTTATTTCAATGTAAAAAATTATTATAGAAGAGAAACTACAGAATATACACACACTTAAAAGATTTTTACCTTCTAATTCACAAACTCAGTGGCTGTTTCCTTCCTCCCTTCCTCTCTGCCTGCCTCCCTCCCCTATTTCCTCCCTTTCCTTACTTCTATGAATTTTGTAATTGTCTCACTATTGCAAAGCTATAAGAATTGAATGAGTTCTCTTAACTTCACCTCCTGAAGACAATAACAGAAAATATTTTGATATAATGATTTTCCAAATTTTATACATATTTTAAATGCTTGTTGAGTATAGAAGTATAAAGGTATATAATAGTTAAGATCATGATATATACAAAGTTAATGATTTATTTTCTTACAGTAAATATGCTTTTGGATTATAAAATTTTAAATTATTTCTAGAAGTTAATTTGTCAGTTCCAAACATTGGAATATTGATTTACTGATGTTCCATGTGATTCCTCAAGTATCTTGCCTTGTTTTGAATCTAAGGTGAGGACTGTAAACACATGTTACTTACATAAATATATACATTAATTCTGCACATCGTTCTATAAATGTTGATTTAACTCACTTGTAATATTGATAACCTTGAGCTACTAAATTAAAAATAAATTTTACAGTGATTCAGGTGGAATATGTATATCCTCCACTGCTTCTGTATTTATCAAGGCCAGTTTCTAAATGCTTTCTCTCTTCATCTTCTATACAGTCACCGGATCTGATAGAACCCTTCTCTAGATGTCTCAAGTTCTTTTCAAATTGGAGCATACATATATTGTGTTGTCTATAAAGAGTTGTTTTCACAATTTAAGTTTTCTCTGTTGGCTCTTTCTTGCCTCTTGGATACTTCTTAAAGAAAAAGGAAAATAACCTCTAACTTCCAGTTGTGTGTAACTGCTCAAGATTTCCTAAACATGCCAAGTATTTTCACATCACCATATTTTTCTCAAATTCAAACCATTTCAACATAAAAACCCCTGATCTTGTACCCTCCCTTAACTTTCTACCCCCTTCCCACATACACACACTGACATATAAACTTATTTTCCTATTTAGTGGGATGTACTCAACCATTCATCAGAGCCCAAACTCTGTGTGACTTTATCAGAGATGGCTATCTTACCCAAATGCCCCAGACAATAGGAATAGCTCTCATCTTTGGGAACATGATATTATATGACATTAATCACCACAAGTTTTACCACCTCTTAATTTATATGCTTTTGGAGGGCAAGAACTGTGTTTTACTTACCATGTATCAGGCATTGCAATAGGACTTAGGGCATTTATTGAATGAATCAGTAAATTATTGTGATCAATGTTCATATTTAAGACAGAACAAAAGCCTTTTACTTCTGTGTGAGGCAGGAGAATTGCTTTGGATGGATAAAATGATGAAAAGCACCAAACTAGACTAAGCTGAAAGAAAATAAAGGACAATTATATGAATAATTTGAAAACAATTTAGTTTATTCATTGAAATCTGTAAGACAGCAATAAACAGTGACTTTCTTGTATAAGGGGAAGGATCAGGGCAATGGTGAATGTGCTGGTTATTGAGAGGTTAATGAAAAATCCTGACCTGCAGTTAAGTGGCCGTAGTCCAGCTGCTGTCAGAATGTATCTAAACACTCCAAAGTCTGCAGGCTTTACCACTAATTCTTTTAGTAAGTTTCATTTTTTTAATCAACAAATAACGTTCATTGGAGCACAGAGATTTTACAGTGATATGAGGTGTTTTTTAAAAATAAGTATTCACTTTAAAAAGTAAGACATTGAATTAGGTTATCTGTCTCCCCAGAACTGGCATTTTTCAGTTTTCAGAATGCTAGTGATTACTTTCTCAAGAAAAAAAAAAAAGATACATTTAAGCAGAAATGAATAAAACTGAAGAGAAGAAAAATAGCCACAAGGTTAAAAAGTTAGGAAAAAGCTGAAGGGAAACCAACACAGCTGCCCAGAACCATGCAGAAAATCCTTTTGGGGATCCATAATAAATGAACACAGGTGATTAAATTTAATTCAGTAGTTGATGGTTCCCAAGGGCCAAGCCTCCCTCTTCGTATATAAAATATATAACTCTATGTTGGCTTAAACATCCGCTGCCAGGCTATAGGAAACACACTTAATTCTACCTCTAACCATCTTTCATATGAAAGGTAATTTATTGAAGACCTTGGCCTTCCCTTTGGTGTACAGTTCAGATTACCTGTTTCTGTTCTATCATCACTGTACTTTTTCTCCTAGAAATGGTGGTTTTGTGAGGGAAATTTCCAAGGGCAGGGGATGAGGCAGTTTGCTTCATCATTATTTCATTATTGCGGCCTCCTATATACACTGAGAAAGGCCTTTTGCCTCTAAGTTGAAGCTACATAAAAATAAGAAGTGCTGTTCTTTCATTCAGCCAACACTTTTTGAGCTCCTGCTATGTTCCAGGCCATAGGGCTGTAGGACTGAATAAGGAGGCAACTGAACCCTAGTCAAGCTTACATTCCACAGAGAAGAGTGACACTGAAAAAAAAAAAAAAAAAGGAAAAAAACCCAAAAACTGTAAGGTAAAAGGATAAGTTCTTTCTTCTAGTGCTAGATTCTGAATGACCATCCACAGGATGGTTTGGTTGGCTTCATTTTGTGTCGATTGTGTTCATTATTTGTTTTTATACAGATACATGGTGAGAAATGGTTAAAGACTTTACACTGCCCAGGTAGTTTGGGAACCTAAATCCAAAAGACATAGCCAGTTACTGTCATCAAAAGATAAGGATGCTTAACATGCCATTGATTTTTGTGTTTTGAAGACAGGGCAGTGCTTCTCCATGACATAGTCTATGGAAGCACAGCTAATTTCTTGGGATTTAAATAGTTTACATAGATGGCTGGGAATGATTAACCACCCCATTACAGAAGAATTGACTGATTGATAATTGCCCAAATCCTTGCCCATATACCTCAACATTGAATCATCTTTTATTTTTTTTAAGACTTAGGGTCAGAATTTCCAAACTGAGTTGTTGATCTATAATTAATATGTTACAAACAGTGATGAAAACTTCAACATATGATTGCAAATATCTGAATATAAAATCAGTTTATTTCATCTGATCATATCAAAATGGCTGTGCATATTTGAAATTGCATAGATTAAATTTCCTTTCCCCTTGCCTTGTGGCCATTTGTTGTAGATTTAGCTCAGATTTTTCCTGAGTCTTATACATTTTGGCAACATTATATGTTCATATCAGAAAAATGAATTTTGGCTCTGAGAATCCACAATATCAGCCCTTATCTACACTGCCTCCGTTTATATATCAAATATGAGGCATTATTTTTAAGATGTACTTTAACAGTGTAAATGTCCAAAGATTTAGTATTCTAAAAAGTGATTATACCAAACCCTCAAAAATCATCTCAGGATGTTAATTTTAAACATTGCTATCAAGTCTTATTTAATATCTCACCCAAGGGTCTCTACAGAGTGATAAATCACATTTTCACATTTATTCATATAATTGTTATATCAGCCTAATTTTTAGGCTCAATGCTATCCCATATTTGCTTGGCTTAATTCTGTGTTTCACAAATTCTCCTCTCTTGTTCTACCTTTATAAAGAGAATAAAGGGTAGAACACAAATGTCCTTCAATACTGATTCAATATTTTTTCTTAAAATCTTTCCTGTCAAGTCTTTCTCTCTCCTTGACACCTCTATTAATTCCATCACCCATTTTTGGATTTACGAAAATACTGATACACTTGCTTTTGTCATAGAAAAAAATGAGGCTCACCATTGAGTGATGAATGGAAAATTTTACTGCCATGCAGCATGCCCAATGCAGAAGAGAGTTAGTCTCTGGGGAATGAGGTTGAGAGGAAGAAAGACTTTGAACTGTCCCTGTCCCATATTAAGAAAGCAAAGTCTCTGATTGTTGCTAATTGGCTGGCAACATATGGGCTTTTCCATGGGTAAGCACTGAGCTGTCTGGAGGTGGTCTGCTGCATATATAATGGGTATATGCTTCATACATGGGTTATGGCATCCAGCTGCCTAAATTGAGATTATGATGCCCAGTCAGTTATGCACTGTTGACAGGTTAGATGGCCAGGTTAAGGTTGGTCTGTTTCTTTCATATGAGGTGAATAAAATCAATCGTTTAATTGACCATATAATTTTCCTTGTTGCTCTTAACACTTTCATTTCATGTATTCATTCTGTGAACAAATAAAGAGATTCATTACCACAATTATATACATTTGGGGAAAATGATTGCTTTTTAATTCATAACTCTTAGCTCAAATGTATAACAATCAAATGTGAGTATTTGTAAGCTACTCTAAAACTATCCTTTTATATCTACAATCTTGAGTGAGGAGAAAATGAGATATTTTTTACTTCCCCCCTCCTTTGAAATTAAGCCAATCTTAGAACACTTTGCTTCTGGTGCACCAGGATTTCTCAAGATCAACACTATTGAAATTTTGGGCCAATAATTTTCTTTTGTTATGGTGGCTGTTCTGTGCATTGTAGGATATTTCACAGCATCCTTAGTCTCTACCCACAAGATGCTAGTAGCAACACCTTGCCCCTAGTTGACATAATAAAAAAAAAAAAAATGTCTCCAGACATTGCTAAATGTACCCTGGGAAGCAAAATCACTTTCAGTTGAGAACTACTGGGCTAGACTGGTAGAAATACCAATTTTCCATGACTATTTGATTTCCATTTTATTTCCTGTAGGGTTATGGAAAGGTCTCAAAAACTTATGAGAGTATACCGTTTGGAAGGGTATCCATAGTCTTGGGTGGTTATCATTAAGACCTTTGCATGAACTCTGTTAAAGTTCAGTGACTCTGTTTTTGGACTATGCTGGGGACAGAATAAACCCTGCTGAGTTGAGAGCCCCATGCCTACAATCATTCCCTCTAGTCCTGCTCCACAGCTATTCCCTCTGAGTCCTGTGCCCTCCCAGGTTTCTGCCCTGAAACAGTAAAGGGATCTAATACTTAAGGAAACTGCCAACTCCCTCATCTGTGAAAATCTGTCTCTTTTCTCTCTTCTAGCTCTTCCAGCTCTGACCTTCCCTCTCTCTTTCTTCCTGAACAGTTTCAGTGTCTAATCTTGGCAATAGTTGTACATTTAGGGATGAGGGCAGTTAAAAGAAAGCATTTTCCTCTTACAAAGTACTAGAGTTCCAAAGCAAAAGCTTATAAAGGGGGTATTTTCAATACTTCAGAATGGGAAGGAGGGAAAAATATAGAGACAAAAATGGTTCTAACTTGTAAAATTTGGAGCAAGAATAGAAATCTGTGGCTCAAGAAGTCATATGTGATCCCCAGGAAACTGAGTTTCATATTCTTGAATAATGTCATGATCTCTCTTCTTGGACACAAGCCTCTTCTCTCCATCCAGTCAGTGGGTTTTAAGAAACCCCCTTACACCAGCCCATTAAGCAATATGAAGGTAGTGGATTTCTCAGTCTAGTCAGAAGTTTTTGTTCTGTTTTGTTTTTTAATGTGAAACAGATATTGAAATCTCTGATGTTAATGAAATAAGAAAGCAACATGGTTGGATATGCGATTTGGAGCTAACCTACTAAGTTTCAATGTCCAGTTCCACTTCTCACGCAACTTCATTAATTTCTCTGTGATTAAATTTCCTCCATTTAGTCTAATAAAACTACCTTCTTTTTAAAGTGGGTTGACAATTAAATAAGTTAATATGTGGAAAGTTTAGAATGGCTCCTGATCTGTAGTTAGTATTCCATAAGTATAAGTTATTAACTGTATTATTTCCTTGGTAAAAAGGATTATGCCTTCTTAAAATGAATCAGGCCATAAGAAAGGGGTAGAGAAAAAGCACCCCAGGAAATATCATCCAGAGAGACATGGAAGAATGTCCTCAGAGACTATGTGGAATCTATCCATGCCTCTGCCCAAACCTCTCCCTGGCTCATTTAGTCAAAGCCTGGGTTATATCTGTGTCTAATCCACTGCTCTGACTGTCCATGGCCTGATATGTCAGAAGTAAAATGCACCTAATATGCAACACCTAGCTTAACTTTACTATGGGCTGACCTCAGATAATCCCGGTATCTATTTCTTCCTGACTTCAGCCCAATGAAATGTCAACACCAGCTGTTCCTTGGGCCTTCAGGCTGGTAGCCAAGAAGTTAGGAACAATAAATGCTTAGGACCTAGTTAGAGATACTTTGGAATAAAGAATCTTTTTTAACTTTATTTCACTTGAATTTTTCAAACCTTATTTCACCAATGAGTTCTTTTCTTGAATTTTTCATCAAGGAATTATCAACACCTTGTGGAATTGTGGTTCTAAGGAATACAGTTTAGGTTCATGCAGTTTTAATGTACCCATTCACATCGATTAATACATGCTCAGTTCTCTGGTCATTTTTGTGAATCTATGAGTTACTCTTTTATTAGCTTTTGGCCAACCTGTGCTTATTATGGTTTTATCTCACCTCACATTAATTTAATTTTCTCCATTGGCTCCATATTTTATAATAATGTCCAGTCTTATTCACTGCTTTTGCAAATAAGCATCCTAACTCAGAACAGGTTCCACCTTACCTGCCACACACTTACTTTCTTTAGCTAACTGCATGCAGCTCCTTCTCTCACATGTATCTACCCCTGAGACAGAGGACATTTGGAGACAATTAGTGCTTCACTATTTAATCAGTTTGGCTTTAATAATGGTTGAACAGGAAAGGTTCATATTAAATTACAACAAAATACTAATGTGGTTTTCTGAAGCTAATGAGTCATTTGTATCTCAAGAGAAGAAAGCAAAAGTTCCTGCTGGTTTTGTGAAAGAATGTTCAGCAATTTCAGCAGTCAGTACTTCTTTATGGATCAGATACAAATAGCTCAAATGTATTCATTCTTGAGATATTTCAGGATGCAAGTTTTTTAGTAGCTCTCTCCTAGACTAAGTTCATTTGGTTTGGATGGGGTCAGCCACTTGGGTATATAACCTGAACTGACAAATTAGAGCAGGAGATCCTGCTAATCACGCCAGAGTGTTTTGGGATGTTACATATGATGGAAGCCAAACCGATGAAAGCAGCTCTGGGATTTTGCTGGGAACTATTTCAAAATAAACTGTCTATTTTGCTGGAGTTGCTCAGTTGATAGGTATAAGTAACAGACTTACAGCAAGAATCCATTCCTTGAGAGAGCTTGCATCATTGTGAAGCCAATCTTGGGTGGAGAGCATAGGTAAAATATGTAAAGAGTCTGGGTTTAAAGATACTGTTTGAACCTCTGAAGCCATACCTCACAAGAACTATTGCCTGGACTGATCCAGTAAGTTTCCATTTGGCTTCATCTAGTTTAAGTCAAATTTTTGGTCACTTGCTCATAAAAGTGCCTGGTTATACAGATTCTAATGTACACAATTTATGATAAAGCCACCTCTAGAAATGCAAAGCAACAGAACAATGAGGTAAAACTTATAAGAACAAATCTAGCAACATTAAAGGTAAAAGCACCTTCTAAAAGATTTGTTTTTGTCACTTACATCTCAGCCTGTATCACCCATCAGCAGATCCATGCCATTAGATAATGGTTAAGTTTTGATACACAAGGGTTGTTGTATGTCTTTGAGCCCTTCTTTCTAGCATGAAAATGATTGTACTGGACATAGTAGGAAGAAAATGAACTTTTTTGAATGCATAATATAATGACATGATTAAGTGATGGGAGATTTTCAATTAAAATTATTATTTTGAATGAGATTTAGAGAGGACAATATTCATATAATGGACAGTTTTCCAAAAGTGAAAACATTAAAATTGGATATTTCTGAGCATTTTGCTCAAATTTAGGTTGATATATTTAATTCACATTTGTTCCTCTTTGCATTATTTTGCCACCATCTACATATTTTGTTAAATTATTTCATTTTTCTAATAAAATATTATTGTCAATCTTTCTATAAAACTCCTCTTGCTGCCAACCACATGACTCCATAGCCATTAAATAAATTCTGTTCCTGAAAAAGTTAATTTACTGTACTTTACATTGTTGTCTTCTGGAGAAAAACATCTATTGTCACCCAACTGTGCAACATTATCTGCTTCATTATTTTAGAGCCAAACTCTCCAATTCTTCTTGTACCTATGAGCCACCAATGCCATAAATATATATATTGTTTCTTCTCTATGGGAATTTCTGGTTATAAAGAGCATATAGACCAAATAGAAGATTTAGTTAGAGTAAGTCACAAAATGCCAGAGAAGTGCTTTGGTGGGGGAAAGGAAGTAATGTAGTAACAGTGGGAGATTATTATAAGAGATGTATTACTTAAACTATACCGAGAAATTGAGTACAAGTAAAATCTATATCATAGATGGAACTATAGGAAATGAGGCAGAGCTAAAAAAAAATGACAGATATACCCCTCCTCCCCCCACACACATGCCACAAGTGAGCAAAAGTCACATTTCCTCTTGTTTCTTACTTTAAACTCCACATTTATTCCTACTCATTCTGCACTCTTATCAGAAACATATACTGAAATATAAATGATAATCCAATTCCTAATTGTAACTACATACAAAAAAATAAAATTTTCTTGAAAACTAATAAGAGAAATGCACCTAACTATAAACAGAGCTCATCGAGACATGAGTGCTTTTTTCACTGTTGTCTTCACCATCATCATCATCATTATTATCATCATCATTAATCATCTTTCTCAATGAACATCTATTTGGATACATGACAAATGTCAGATGCTTAAAGTTTCTGTATGGCAATAACAACGCTGCAAGGTAAATGTTTTTTCTTGAGTTAATTTTAGTTAATACTACTCAAGAAGAAAATGTGATAATGGACATCATGGACTTAGGCTTCATCAGACATTAAGAAAGCATCACTTACGGAGTTTCTTTTATGATGGTCTTTTATCAGATTCACACTCATGAAGATAATAATTATCTAATAGTTATATGCATCGGGTTTCTCCCTCTCTAATAATCAAATGCATATGGAAAGCATTAAAATAATATTTTTTTAGTCTGACAAGCATCAAACAAACTGATAGAATTGTTGAAAAGTTTTGATGAAATACATATTCTTATCTACTATTAGTAGGAGTCCTTTTTTTTTTTTTTTTGCAATACACAGGCCTCTCACTGTTGTGGCTTCTCCCATTGCGGAGCTCAGCGGCCATGGCTCACGGGCCCAGCCGCTCCGCGGCATGTGGGATCTTCCCAGACCGGGGCACGAACCTGTGTCCCCTGTATTGGCAGGCGGACTTCAACCACGGTGCCACCTGGGAAGCCCAGTAGGAGTCCTTTTATACTCTTTTTTATGGAGAGCAACCTGGAAATTTTTATTAATTTTAAAATGGGTATACTCACTGATACAGCTATTTCACTTCTAGAAAAAGACAATAGTATGATGTGTACCTGCAAGAAATTAATTGCAGCATTGCTTATAATTGAAAAAAAAAGGAAGCAAAATAATCTCCATGTTACTAAATCCAAAGAATACCATCATGGGATCATAATATTTGACTCAGTAGAATGACTGACACTGTTGCCACTCACATCTTTGAAAGTCTTACAATAACTGTGTGCTATTTCACCTTCCCTTTTGGCTACTTCTTCTGTCTCCTTTTCAGGGTTATCTTTATCCAGTTAAGAGGCTTTGGAGCCAGATTATCTGCTCTGCCACTCTCTAGACATATGACATTAAGGAAAACATTCTTGCCCCTCTGTAGACTCAGTTTGTTTATAGCAAAAATATATACAGTATCTGTCTCAATAAATATAAGCTACATTATTTTTAATGTCAAAATGGTTGAAATTTTCCAAGACTGGGTCTTTTTATCTTTCCATTCCTTACTTCATGTACAATTTTACAATGTCCATGCATACAGTTTTTGTAATGGAACTATTTAAAATGAAGAGGTAATAGACAGGGAGAGTACAATTCCCCAGACCTAGTGTCCCATCCTTAGGTCCGAAGGGGAAAATAGGAAGGAGCATGTACCAGACCCAGAAAGAGAGAAGAGGAATGGACAAAAAAATAGGAGTTACAACTTTCTGTTAAGTGATCCAGTCAGTTCACAATGATCCATAGGCAGGAAACAATACTCTGACCTCACATTCCTCCCTCCCTCCCATCTCTTACTGGCAATCCCTTATGGTTAAATCCAGTCAAAACCAGAGGCCAGCAAAATCCCTTTCTGTTATGTATACAGATCAGCCTTTAAGAGCACAAGGCAAGGGGAGAGAAGGTAGAGATTGGATCTGAAAAGAAGGATGGAAGATTTTTTTTTAACTTTATTGGAGTATAATTGCTTCACAATGGTGTGTTGGTTTCTGCTTTACAACAAAGTGAATCAGTTATACATATACATCTGTTCCCATATCCCTTCCCTCCTGTGTCTCCCTCCCTCCCACCCTCTCTATCCCACCCCTCCAGGCGGTCACAAAGCACCGAGTTGATCTCCCTATGCTATGTGGCTGCTTCCCACTAGCTATCTACCCTACGTTTGGTAGTGTATATATGTCCATGCCTCTCTCTCTGTCACAGCTTACCCCTCCCCCTCCCCATATCCCCAAGTCCAGTCTCAAGTAGGTCTGTGTCTCTATTCCTGTTTTACCCCTAGGTTCTTCATGACATTTTTTTTTTCTTAAATTCCATATATATGTGTTAGTGTACGGTATTTGTCTTTCTCTTTCTGACTTACTTCACTCTGTATGACAGACTCTAGGTCTATCCACCTCATTACAAATAGCTCAATTTTGTTTCTTTTTATGGCTGAGTAATATTCCATTGTATATATGTGCCACATCTTCTTTATCCATTCATCTATCGATGGACACTTAGGTTGTTTCCATCTCTGGGCTATTGTAAATAGAGCTGCAATGAACATTTTGGTACATGACTCTTTTTGAATTATGGTTTTCTCAGGGTATATGCCCAGTAGTGGGATTGCTGGGTCGTATGGTAGCTCTATTTGTAGTTTGTTAAGGAACCTCCATACTGTTCTCCATAGTGGCTGTACCAATTCACATTCCCACCAGCAGTGCAAGAGTGTTCCCTTTTCTCCACACCCTCTCCAGCATTTATTGTTTCTAGGATGGAAGATTTTTAGCCCAATCCTTTATATCCCTACTTGCTAGTATCCTTCCTGAAATATCCTCATTTGAATGAGTAAATAAAGTAGCACAGTCCTCATGGGCACATTTTTTTAACCTCCATTGCAACTCCTTTACCCTTTGTTTAATCTACTTTCTTCTTTATCTTAGATTAAGATATTAGATTTCATATTACATAGAGCCCGGAGGTCTCTGGTGGACCAATGTCCTGAACTAAGCTCTCCCACCTCAGAGGCACAGGCCTGACACACAGCCAGAGCACCAAGACCCTGTCAGCTACAAGTCTCCAAACTCCAAACACCACACTCTGGAGGCCTCCCTTTGGACGTGCTGCCTCTCCCCTTCCACACAGGTCCTAAGCCTCAATTTTCTTAAATTTATCGAGGCTTGATTTTGTGACCCAAGATGTGATCTTTCCCAGAGAAAGTTTTGTGTGCACTTGAGAAAAAAGTATAATCTGCTGTTTTTGGATGGACTGTCCTATAAATATTTGTTAAATCTATCTAGTCACTAGTGTCTTATAAAGGTTGTGTTTCCTTATTAATTTTCTGTCTGGATAATCTTTCCATTGGGGTAAGTGAGGTGTTAAAGCCCCCCCACTATTATTGTGTTACTGTCAATTTCCTCTTTGATAGCTGTTAGCAGTTGCCTGATGTATTGAGGTGCATATGTTGGGTGCATATGTATTCATAATTGTTATATCTTCTTCTTGGCTTGATCCCTTGATCATTATTAAGCGTCCTTCCTTGTGTCTTGTAACACTCTTTATTTTAAAGTCTATTTTAACTGATATGAGTACTGCTACTCCAGGTTTCTTTTGATTTCCATTTGCATGGAATATCGTTTCCATCCCCTCACTTTCAGTCTGTATGTGTCTCTAGGTCTGAAGTGGGTCTCTTGTAGACAGCATATATATGTGTCTTGTTTTTGTATCTATTCAGCGAGCCTGTGTCTTTTGGTTGGAGCATTTAATCCATTCACATTTAAGGTGATTATCAATATGTATGTTCTTATTATCATTTTCTAACTTTTTTGGGGTTTGTTTTTGTAGGTCCTTTTCTTCTCATGTGTTTCCCACTTAGAGAAGTTCCTTTAGCATTTGTTATACAGCTGGTTTAGTGGTGCTGAATTCTCTTAGCTTCTGCTTGTGTGTAAAGATTTTATTTTCTCTGTTGAATCTTAATGAGATCCTTGCTGAGTACAGTAATCTTGGTTGTATGTTCTTCCTTTTCATCACTTTAAATATATGGTGCCACTCCCTTCTGACTTGTAGAGCTTCTGCTGAGCAATCATCTGTTAACCTTATAGGAGTTCCCTTGTATGTTATATGTTGTTTTTCCCTGTCACTTTTAATAATTTTTCTTTGTCTTTAATTTTTGTCAGTTTGATTACTATGTGTCTTGGCATGTTTCTTCTTGGTTTATCCTGCTTGGGACTCTCTGCAGTTCCTGGACTTGGGTGGCTATTTCCTTTCTCATGTTAGGGAAGTTTTCAGCTATAATCTCTTCTAATACTTTCTCGGGTCCTTTCTCTCTCTCTTCTCCTTCTGGGACCCCTATAATGTGAATGTTGTTGTGTGTAATCTTGTCCCAGTGGTCTCTTAGGCTGTCTTCGTTTTTTTTAAATTCTTTTTTCTTTATTCTGTTCCATGGCAGTGAATTCCAACATTCTGTCTTCCAGGTCACTTATCTATTCTTCTGCCTCAGTTATTCATTCCTACTAGTGTATTTTTCATTTCAGTTATTGTATTGTTTATCTGTTTGTTTGTTCTTTATTTCTTCTAGGTGTTTATTCTTTAATTCTTTTAGATCTTTGCTAAACATTTCTTGCATCTTCCCGTTCTTTACCTCCATTCTTTTTCTGAGGTCCTAGATCATCTTCACTGTTATTATTCTGATTTCTTTTTCTGAAAGGTTGCCTATCTCCACTTCATTTAGTTGTTTTTCTGAGGTTTTATATTGTTCCTTCATCTGGTACATAGTCCTCTACCTTTTCATTTTGTCTTTCTGTGAATGTGGTTTTTGTTCCACAGGCTGTAGAATTGTAGTTCTTCTTGCTTCTGCTTTCTGCCCTCTGGTGGATGAGGCTATCTAAGAGTCTTGTGCAAGCTTCCTGATGGGAGGGACTGGTGGTGGATAGAGCTGTGTGCTGCTCTGGTGGGCAGAGCTCAGAAAACTTTAATCCACTTGTCTGCTGATGGGTGGGGCTTGGTTCCCTCCATGTTGTTTGTTTGGCCTGAGGCACCACAGCAGTGGAGCCTAAATGGCTCTTTGGTGAGGCAAATGGCAGACTCCAGGAGGGCTCATGCCAAGGAGTATTTCCCAGCGCTTCTTCTGCTGCCAGTGTCCTTGTCCCCACGGTGAGCCATAGCCATCCCCCGCCTCTGCAGGAGACCCTCCAACACTAGCAGGTAGGTGTGTTTCGGTCTCCTATGGGGTCACTGCTCCTTCCCCTGTGTTCTGTTGTGCACATTACTTTGTGTGTGTCCTCCAAGAGTGGAGTCTCTCTTTCTCCCAGTCATGTAGAAGTCCTGCTATCAAATCCCACTAGCTTTCAAAGTCTGATTCTCTGGGAATTCCACCTCCTGTTGCCTGACCACCAGGTTGGGAAACCTGACGTGGGGTTCAGAACCTTCACTCCATTGGGTGGACTTTTGTGGTATAATTGTTCTCCAGTTTGTGAGTCACTCACCCAGCAGTTATAGGATTTGATTTTATTGTGATTGCACCCCTCCTTCCATCTCATTGCAGCTTCTCCTTTGTCTTTGGATGTGGGGTATCTTTTTTGGTGTGTTCCAGTGTCTTTCTGTTGATGATTGTTCAGCAGTTAGTTGTGATCCCACTACTCTCACAAGAGAGATTGAGCGCATGTCCTTCCACTCCACCATCTTGAACCAATCTCCCTCCTATGTTGTTGGTGGGAATGTAAATTAGTACAGCCACTATGGAGAACAGTATGAAGGTCCCTTAAAAAACGAAAAATAGAGTTGCAATATGATCCTGCAATCCCACCCCTGGACATATATCTGGAGTAAAACATGGTCCCAAAGGATACATGCACCCCAGTGTTCATTGCAGCACTGTTTACAATAGCCAAGACATGGAAGCAAGTGAAATGTCCATCTAAAGATGAATGGGTAAGAGGATGTGGTACATATATACAATGGAATATTACTTAGCCATTAAAAATTATGAAACAATGCCATTTGCAACAATATGGATGCACCTGGGGATTATCATCCTAGGTGAAATAAGTCAGACAAAGACAAATAACATATGATATTACTTATATGTGGAATATTAAAAAAAATGATACCAGTGAATTTATTTACAAAACAAACCGACTCACAGACTTAGAGCACGAACTTAATGGTTACCTAGGGGAAGGGTTGTGGGGAGGGATATATTGGGATTTGGGATTGACATGTACATATTCCTATATTTAAAATAGATAGCCAACAAGGATGTACTGCATAGTGCAGGGAACTCGGCTCAATATTTTATAATAACCTAAATGGGAAAAGAATCTGCAAAAGAATAGATACATGTCTATGTATATGTATATGTATATGTATAGATACATGTATATGTATAACTGAATCATTTTGCTGTAAACCTGAAATTAACACAGTTTTTACAGAACAAATTCAGTGGTGTTTTGGAGAGAGGAACCATGTTGGAACACAACATGTTTCAGGTAACAATAAGATATCATTACACATTCATCAGATTAATAAAAGTATAGACACTGGGACAAAACCAATTAGTGATGAGGATGTAGAGACACTAGAATTTCCCTACACTGATATTAGGCATATGAATTGGTACAATTTCAGACAATCTAATATAGTTCAAGCTCTATTCACATTTCAAATCCAGGTATTCCACTTCAGAATATAAACCCTAGACATCTTTTAAACATGTACATAGGGAAAATATATATATAAATATTTATTGAAGAATCATTAGTATAAAACAACAACATTAGTATAAAACAACAAAAATACATCTCAAAATATGCTATTTAGCAGAAAAGGTAAGTTGCAGGATTATATTATTCACATAGAGCTTCAAAAATATACAAAATAGATGCATACATAGTAACAGGTTACAAACAGGCATAAATATGATAATATAAATCTTAGGATAGTTCTTACAGGATGGAAGAAAGAGAAGGGAATTTAGGAGAACAAGAGATTTTACTGTATGTGAAATGTTTTACTTGTAAAAAAAAGAAGGACGGAAGAATGGAAGGAAAGAAGGAGGGAGGGAGGGAAGGAGTGGGGGAAGACAGAAAAGAAAACAAAAGAAGAAGAAAAACAGAAATGATGTTGATAAAATGTTAAGATCTGTTGAAACTGGTTAGTTGGGTACATGAGTTAAGAGATATACATACATAGACACGTCATTCTATTATATATCTTCAGATATATATGTCATTCTAATATATATGTAATATCTTTTATACATATATGGCATTCTATTATTCTCTAACTTTACTGTATTTTTGAAATAATTTATTACAAAAAGGAGATGAAAAACCAGATGTGACAAGTGAAGACAGTCTCTTTTAGACCCCTTTGACCTGGGACCCAGTGAGTGCTAGACCAGAGAGGATGATGAGGGAGATACAGCATTAAAGGAGCAAGAAGTAACAGGTCAAAAAGGAGGAGATTAATGCTCTGGAGTGGGTAATCAGTTTCTGGGAAAATATCTACCCTCTCTCCTCTTCATGAGGCATGTAAAACATAGGAAGAAAATATGGTCTGCTCCATGAGGAAATGTCATTTTCAGGGGATGGCTGTTTTAGGTAAGAATATGTAGATCAAGCATTTAGAGAAGATACTGAGGATATGGGATAAGTGACATGCAAGTGATTAAAATATTTTCTGAAGATTTAGCCATTGTAATCACTCAAGACAGATTAGTTCACAAAACACAACATTCGTCAGGAAAAAACTGCCTAAGAAAATGGGTGAGAGGTAAAGCAAAGCAAAACAGTGCACAAAACACACACAAGATCAGAACTGTTATTTTTTTCTGAACATAATTTTGAATATTAGAGTTAAAATAAAAGTTAGAGAATGTTCTTAGACAACTAATAGACACAGTCAACAGACAGTAAGATCAGCTATCTTCGCACATTTTTGGTCACTGTTATAAGACCATTAGGTGTGACTCTCACTATCTTTGTTGTTGTTTCTCCTATTGGAAAAGGAAAACACACCAGGTAAAGTTCAATTTTAATAAAAGATGAAACAACTTACATGAAAGTAAATATGTAACACTTTTCCATGACTAAAATTTGAACATAAAACAATATATGTGCAGATATTAAGCAAAATAATATGGCTGACAGTCTGTGGGTATTATGATCATTAAAAGAAGTCTGTTTGATTGAACTATTTTGATAGGATTAGATGTTTTGGGACCCTTTTGATCAAGCTATTTGATCATAATTCTTTACCTCCTAAGCTCAATTGGACCTCTAGGAAATTATATTCTCAAAATATTCATAAGCAGAAAATAATGGAAACTTATGTGTCCTGGAGAGCCAGTGGCCTAGAAGATGTTCCAAAGTATCTCATAACCTGGAATTGTTGTAATTATTCTACAAATTAAGTGGAGATAATGGTAACATATCACTAGCTATAAAGTATTGAATGCTATGCTAAATATATTGCACATATCTTATTGAATCCTGTAAACTTACCTGGTATATGCAATTCTTCCAATTCCCAAAAGAGGCAAAAAATAGGTATAAGCACATTCCCAAGATGGCATAGCTAGTAAGATTCTGAGTTGGGAATAAACCCATGTCTTTTTTTTATTGAAGTATAGTTGATTTACAATGTTGTTTTAGTTTCTGGTGTACAGCAAAGTGACTCAGATATATATAATATATATATATATATATCTTTTTCATATTATTTTCCATTATGGTTTATTGCAGGATATTGAATATAGTCCCTGTACTGTACAGTAGGATTCTGTTGTTTATCTATTTTATGTATAGTAGTTTGTATCTGCTAATACCAAACTCCTAATTTATCCCTCCCCCACCCCCTTTCTCCTTTGGTAACCATAAATTTGTTTTCTATGTCTGCAAGTCTCTCTGTTTTGTAAATGAGTTCATTTGTATCATATTTTAGATACCACATATAAGTGTTATCATATGATATTTGTCTTTCTTGTTCTGATTTATTTCACTTAGTATGATAATCTCTGGGTCCATCCACTTTGCTGCAAATGCCATTATTTTATCCTTTTTCATGGCTGAATTCCATTGTATATATACCACGCCTTCTTTATCCATTTATCTGTCAATGGACATTTAGGTTGCTTCCATGTCTTGGCTATTGAGAATAGTGCTGCTATGAACACTGGGGTGCATGTATCTTTTTGAATTAGAGTTTTCTCTGGATATATGCCCTGGATTGGGATTGCTGGATCATATGGTGGCTCTACTTTTAGTTTTTTAAGGAACCTCCTTACTGTTTTCCATAGTGGCTACACCAATTAACATTCCCCCCAACAGCATAGGAGGGCTCCTTTTTCCCCACACCCTCCCCAGCATTTATTATTTGTAGACTTTTTTGATAGCTATCCTGACTAGTGTGAGATGATACCTAATTGATTTGCATTTCTCTAAAGGAGGGAAGAATATACAATGGAGAAAAGACAGTCTCTTTAGCAAGTGATGTTGGGAAAGATGGACAGCTGCATGTAAATCAATGAAGTTAGAACATACCCTCAGACCAAACATAAAAATAAACTCAAAATGGCTTAAAGACTTAAATATAAGACATGACACTATAAAACTGCTAGAAGAGAACATAGGCAAAACATTCTCTGGCATAAATTGTAACAATGTTTTCTTAGGTCAGTCTCCTAAGGCAATAGAAATAAAAGCAAAAATAAGCAAGTGGGGCTTAATCAACTTAAAAACGTTACACAGAAAAAGAAACCATAAACAAAACCGAAAAAAATACCCTAAGGACTGGAAGAAAATATTTGCAAACAATGTGACTGAAAAGGACTTAATTTCCAAAATACACAAATAGCTCATATAACTCAATAACAACAAGAACAAAAACAAACAACAACCCAATCAAAAAATGGGCGAAAGACCTGAATAGACATTACTCCAAAGAAGACATACAGATGACTAAACCCATGTCTTTCTAATGCTAAACCCAAACTTGATGATATTCTACACTCTGTTTTTAGTCTCTGAAGCAAGATAAGTGAAGGAAAACTACTTAACATTTTATATAGATAATTAAGTAATTTCTGGTAACTGTTTTCACTAACCATTTCAACAGTCAGAGGTAAAGTTACAGACATTGTTAGATATGTTGATGAGATTGTCTGATAGCTCTGTAAGGAAAATGATAATACATAATCCTAAATTGAAATGCTCTCCCTGGCTCTACTTTCTTCTTTGCAATTGATTTTTTTTTTTTTTTTTTTTCTGTATGCGGGCCTCTCACTGCTGTGGCCTCTCCCGGCACAGAGCACAGGCTCCAGACATGCAGGCCCAGCGGCCATGGCTCACGGGCCCAGCCACTCCATGGCATGTGGGATCTTCCCGGACCGGGGCACGAACCCATGTCCCCTGCATCGGCAGGCGGACTCTCAACCACTGCGCCACCAGGGAAGCCCTGCAATTGATTTTGACATAGTTTTATAAGTATCCCTTGTTCTGTAATTACTGCAGCAATTATTGGCCAAAAGTAATACAATTTTGACTGGACCTCTGATAAGAAAATAGTAATATTATCAATATTAGGGACCTTTTCCAGGATACCAACCAACTATGAAGACAATCTCCCAATGGACATAGTTAAGGACCAATTCTCTCAATTAAAAACAGTAAGCAAATTTAAAGGCAATGAATTTTCTCTCCCTCTGTCTCTATGAATATGAATTGGAAGTTAAGTGATTATTTCTTTCTAACTTTTATAATTTGATAATGCAGGCATAGTCATGGTATCACTAAAAGGAATCTGATGATACACATACTTAGCTCCCTTACAAAACTATTGCAAGATACCTTCAGGGCTTAATTTTTACATAACACTGCTTAACATGTAATGTAAACTATGCTCTTTATTTAGATCCTGGCAGGTAGACTCTGTGTTGAGAAGGCAGAAGAGTTAAAAGCAGGACAGAAGGTGTGAATAGCTACATTTAGATTCACATCTTATACACAAACTCCCCAGAATGCTCAAATAAAAACTCATCTATCGGGCTTCCCTGGTGGCGCAGTGGTTGAGAGTCCACCTGCTGATGCAGGGGACATGGGTTCATGCCCCGGTCCGGGAAGATCCCACATGCCGCGGAGCGCCTAGGCCCGTGAGCCATGGCCGCTGGGACTGCACGTCCGGAGCCTGTGCTCTGCAGCGGGAGAGGCCACAACAGTGAGAGGCCCGCGTACCGCAAAAACAAAACAAAACAAAACAAAAAAAACTCATCTATCAAGAAAGAGCATTACAACTATGCCCAGATATTTCAGTTATGAGAACCTCGAGAAAGAAGACAATTTTGTTAAAAGTAACAATGACTGCAAAACTAAGATCAAGAGCTTGAGCTACTGATAAACCTCTCCTAAGTAGATTCCAGATGTCAGTTGCTGTAACTCAGTCATTACCAAAGACAATTAAAAAGAGTGAGTAGTGAACAGTTCTTTACTCCTCTAAACAGACACATGATATATCCTTTATAGCAGCAGTAGCAGTTAGAATGGTCATAGTATTGGTAATAATAATGACATTCACATATGATGCTTTTAAGTGGAAAGTGAATGTCAGGTCCAAAAATATTATCTTTAATAACTATAATCTTCTGGGATTAGACAGCAATACTCAAAAATGCATGACCCTACATCTTGGGGATTTACTATTGATTATGCTTTTTAATCTTCTGTGGCCCATTTTCTTAGGAGTATTCTATCAGTCCCTAAACTTTAGACCCCAGAGTGTTGTAATGTTGTGAAGGGAGTACTTTATTTGATTTGGGAAAAATAGAAACGATTGCTCTTCTTATGATTTGTAAGCATTAATTTTTACTGCGTAGTTGGGAGAGTGATTCCGTTTTTGGTTTGATTTACATATTTTATGGGCTGCTACAATGGGGAACATGTTTTCTAGTTAGAGATATCTGTATGGTGAGTTAATCTTCTTCTAACATGTATTCAGAGATACCATTCTGATCTTGAACTAATACCTGAGTCCATAAATTGGCTCAAGGAGATAACAATAAAGGGAGGGCAATTAAATGGGAAAAATATGCCAAAAACTGTGCCTAAATAAAAGTAATATTTTGGCATACACTTTAAAACTGTTTAGCAATTATATAGTTCTATTTTTGCCTGATGATTACTTCCCAAGGACACAAATATTCTGTTAAGGACAATGTTGGTATCCCCCCTAAAATTCATGTGTTGAAGCCCTAACTCTCAATGTGATGGCATTTGGAGATGGGGACTTTGAGAGGTAATATGTGTTACATGAGGTCATGAGGATGGAGACCTTAGGGTAGGATTAGGACCCTTGTATTGTATACTAGTGCCATATATAAGTCAGGAAGAAAGCTGACACCAGAACCTGATCATGCTGACACCCTGATCTCAGATTTCCAGCCTCCAGAATTTTGAGAAAATAGGTTTATTTATTAAGCCACCCAGTCTATGGTCTTTTGCTCTGATAGCCTAGGCAGATTAAGGTATGTCCTTAAGTGGATAAAAAGAGTTGACCAATAAACTACATATTTGAATTTGTGACTAGCAGATATTCTCAATTGAGTTCACTTGATCGTGGATCCTCAGAGTATACCTGTTGCCACCAAAACCTTCATCCTCCCCTCAACCTATTTCCTCATACTGTAACTGAAGTTTCTGGTTTCTGAAAATCTATTTTCCAGGTCTCAGAGAATTTAGCATATAATATGCTCATAAATTTAAATAACCTTTGTATTTAGGTAATTAAGATGTGCTCCCTTAGATTCAATATTTAACTGTTATATAATCAGAGGAAATATTCACATTGTAGCCACCATAAAACTATCTGCCTTGCTTAGTAAATATTATATAGTAGCTCTGAGTATACACTTACCCTAAAAATTTGAACTATAAATGTGTGCCTGCTACTTTGAAATATACCTCTGAGTCTCTGCTAATGGATTCTGAAAAATACATCTCAATGAAATAAAGGATAACCTCACAGCACAAATTCAGTAAGAAATCTCAGTTACTGGATGAATTCAATGGTTTGTCCTTAAGAAGAAAAAATAAGATCCTATTGCCAAAGTTGAAAGATGACCCTTTAAGTAAGAGGTTTTGGGCAGAAGAATCTATATGTATAAGGATGGAAGTTGGGAATGGTTTCCTTTAACATGTTGAGAAAGAAGAACTGTTTCTGAATGTATGTGTCTGATGTAAATGTATCCTTATTAAGATCATTTCAAAGAACAATCATATTGAGGCACTTTGCATGAGCCCTAGTCACTTCCTGATAGTAGAATTTGTAGGCATTTGAGTAATTCGTGATTAAAATAATAATATATTTGGATTGGATTCAAAGTGAAATGTCAAAAATTAATTATCCACTAGTAAATATAATCCTTTGTTTCTACCAAGAACCACAAAACAACTTAATGTTAATAATATCAATGAGTATTGATAAGCATGTTTAGTATAACAAGAAGGTCAAATAGTACATTTACCAGAATAAAATTGATTTTAAACATTAATTTTACCCTAGCCTAATCAATGGTTAGAGCGTAGGAAACATAATTTTATTTAAACAGAGAGAAACTGATCTAAGGTACAATCAATAATGCTGAAATTGTGAACGATAATAGAACATGTTGAAAAGTAACACTTGGATCACTCTTACAAAGCAATAATATTAATAAAATATATTAAGCCAATGGTGTTATCAGTGGTATTATCAACAGCAATTGTGTAGCTGTTGAATTATTTTATTTTTTAAAATTCCATCTTATAAAGAACAGAAGAAGGTATTTTTATTGGAGTTTTTATTTATAATAAATAGAATCAATTTCATATGACATTACAGGGAACTGAATTACTTTTTGAAATGATAGTATTAACAAATGAATGAATCATTTAATAATCATCTATTGTTTATAAAACATTAAACACTCAACGGAATTTTAGATCCCTCTTTACAAATAAAAATGACATTAAAATAGATGAATGGTTGCAGTAGAGGGTGTTTACCTTATTTGTGAAATCTTATAAAGGACAAGAAGAGTATGATGTATATTTGGAATTATTATGTTAATTATGTGGTGAAAGTTGATAGTAATATCAAAAGACTAGTCCAGTGTATTAGCAAAGTAGTATGACAGTCAATTCCTTGTTGTTTCCCCTAGAAGTAGGAGATCTGTTCATGACAAGTGTAAATGGACAATAACTGTTATCAGCTGTGTGAACATTTGTCAAGGGGATGATCAATTCTTGTAGTTATGGTTTTGCCATCATTTGCATACTAGACTCATAGAGGTTACAGATGAAAGAAACATGTTAAGTTGAATTTAGTGTATTCTCTTTAACTTTCTTGTCTTGGGATATTCTTTAAGATTCTGTCCAAGCATATTTTATGTAACTCACACAATAAATGTGTCACTTATTAAGATAGCTTACTTGATGTCATAGATTTCAAGTATATTAATTCCTTCCTCTAGTAGTCTATTCTAATGTGTTTTAATTAATATCATCTGCAGTTACATGTTAGGATTAAGACAAAATTGGCCCTTTAATTTTTATATTTTGTGATCATATCTGTTTTCTGTATATATTTTATTAGCAATAACTTCTTTGTTTTGGTTGTTCTGGTACAAGATACAACATTTAATCCACAACCCTTTCACTGTATGTTTCATTTACCACATATAAAATTTCTTTCTCTATAATTCCAAAATAAAAGTTCTCAAGGATGACATAAATACCAGAATAAAATAACTAGAAATTTTTATAAAAGGTAAAAATGATGACATGTTAACTTTTATCTAATAGTTTATTTTAATCTAGTTAATATTTTAATTTAACAATATTATATATTGATATATAATATCTATACATTTTAATTTTAAAATTGTTTAATGTGAAGAAGAAAAGTGTGTATTTTTGAGCAGAAAAGTTAAAACTTTATTTGGTCAAAATAATTTGTGTTGCAAGCCACTTTAGGGAGGAGATAGTATAGTTTCTTAGTTTCACAAATTGAAATACTTAACTTCTTAACCACCATTCATCTTTTTAATATTTTTGTAATCTTTGCACATTCTAGAAAATATAAACCCATTAATCAATAGGAAAATCACTCTTTGTGATGTAAAAATCACTAGAAGTTCAGTCTACACTAAAAAAGGCACAAAATGTTTAAGGCTGAAAAGTTAAGATGCTACAGCCTGAGGGGATATTTAAGTCATACAGAAAGACATTCATGTTGACCCAATAGGAAATAATTTTTAGTTCACATCTATCATAGGTATTTAATCAAGCAGAAAGAAAAACTCAAAAATACAGAGTAAAACATAAATGCTATGAAATAGAAGCTGTTATGGCATAATAGTAAATTGGTAGCAGGCATTAATAGAGAACACTGGGAGAACAATCCCTTCTATGAATGATATAGTTTAAAAAATCTACTTAAAAATTGGAATTTTAGGCATCATGTTCAGGATGGTAGACTGAAAACAGACAATTAACCTTCCTTGCTCTCAACTGAAATCAGAGCAAATATGTATTAAAGAGAATGTATCCAGTATAATGCACAGAATGAATGGTGGAAACTAGCAGAATGGGGATAGAATTTCAATACATGAAAACCTGAACAGACAAAAATCACAGCCCAGAAGATTCTTGGAAATTTTCTTCACTGTCCAAAAACGTCCTCCTAGGGTCCAAGCCTATGTTCCTGTTTTGGCAGGTGTAGAGAACAGCTATATATATATAATATATATATTATATTATATGTAATTTTACATTATTATATATAATATACAATGTGTTATAAAGAATGTACTCATTAACTGTTGGGTTGACTATGATATCCAAGGAAGAGATGGGTTAGTTGACTCTACCCCCATCCGATCCCACTATACTTACAAATCTGCCTACAGATTACAGTCTTATTTGGGCCTAAGCTAAACACATAGTCATATTCCAAAGATACTGAATTTGTTAGGGCTGGGAATTCCTTTTGTTTTTTCACTGAGAAAGTACAAAAACTTTCATGCCTGCATTACTTTCCACAAATTTGAAAGTGAGGACAGATGGCATTGAAACAAAATCTCCACCATAATCAACCAAATTCTTCAAAATTATGATGGACAAATATTTGAGAACACCAATAGAAAAAGGGTAAAGGACCACGATAAACAAATAGAATAACCATCCACAGAGACCAAAGGTTATCAAAAAACTAGAAGATACTTTAAAAAAGTCCGAATGAATATCCTCAGAGAGATCCAAGGTGATGTTTTATTCTACTAAATCAGTAGTGCTCTGCTATGAAAGAAGATAAAATAAGAATGTGGGGGGGATGAAAATTACATTTGTAAATTAAAAAATTTATTTAAAGGTTAAAGAAGATATGGTTCAGAAATAGCCCAAATTATATTTTATAACTTAAAGGAATTTCCTCTCCCAACTATGGTATGGAATAATAAGAAGTATTTGATGTTGAGTTGATTTATTGGAAGCTGAATGACTCCCAGTTCACACAGGATAATGAGACATTAACTTCTAACCAGTCCAAGTGAAAAGTCTTGATCACTCAGGGCATTTAGTAGAGATCCTAGAAGGGCCACACCTTAGTTGTGGGGCTCAACTATGCTATGCTAGATGTGCTATAAGGTATGCTAGATCTGGCTAACAAAGCTTAAAAATAAACCTTGAAAGGAAAAATTGAACAAATGTTATGGACTGAATGTGTGTGTTCCCATATGTTGAAATCTAATCCCCAGTGTGATGGTATTTGGATGTGGAACCTTTGGGAGGTAATTAGATCATGAGGATGGAACCCTCATGAATGAATTAGTGCCCTTATTAGAAAGGATGAGAGAGCTAGCTGGTTTTCTTTACACCATATACCAAAAAAATAGCTCAATTTCTTTAAAAAGATACAAGAATATTCAGCATCTAACACCATAAAATTCACAATGTCCAACATCTAGTAAAACCAGAGGAAAAGTCAATTGACAAAACTAGCTCCAGAAATGATTGGGTGTTAGAATAAATAGACAAGCTGTTGAAACAGCTATTATTACCATGTTCACATATTTAAAGAAAAAGATGAACAAATAATAAAATAAAATATTTTTAAAAATGAAGGAACTTCTAGACACAAAAAGTGAATTATTTTAAAAAATTAACTGGATGGGGTTAACAACAGATTAGGCAGTGCACAAGATTGTGAAACTTGAAGACATAACAATAGAAATTAGCCATAGAGAAGCATAGGGAAAATTAAAAAATAAATGAAAAGTACTTCTGAGCCAATATAAAGCATTTTAGTGTATATGAAATAGGAGTCACAGAAGGTGAAGAGTTAGGAAATATATATGTGTATAAGTATGTGTGTGTGTGTGTGTGTGTGTGTGTGTGTATATATATATATATATATATGTATGTATGTAAAATTTCAGACCATGTTTTCTGAACTTTGATTAAAACAATAACCCCACAGATCTAAGAAGCTCAAAGAAACCAAGTAGACAAAAACAAACAAGCAAACAAAAACCCCATAAGACAGTTTCTAACTAACTTTCTAATAACCAATGAAGAAAATATCATAAAGATAAAATAAAATCTAAAAAGTACTCAATCCATGTCATAGAATGTTCTGCCTATGTTTTCCTCTAAGAGTTATGTAGTGTTTGGACTTACATTTAGGTCTTTATCCATTTTGAGTTTATTTTTGTGTATGGTGTTAGGGAGTGTTCTAATTTCATTCATTTACATGTAGCTGTCTAGTTTTCCCAGCACCACTTATTGAAGAGACTGTCTTTTCTCCACTGTATATTCATGCCTATTTTATCAAAGATAAGGTGACCATATGTGCGTGAGTTTATCTCTGGGCTTTCTATCCTTTTCCATGATCTATATTTATATTTTGTGCCAGTACCATAGTGTCTTGATTACTGTAGCTTTGTAGTATAGTCTGAAGTCAGGGAGCATGATTCCTCCAGGTACGTTTTTCTTTCTCAAGATTGCTTTGGCTATTCGGGGTCTTTTGTGTTTCCATACAAATTGTGAATTTTTTTTAAATTCCCACCTCCTAGAGAAATGGAAATAAAAACACAAATAAACAAATGGGAACTAATGAAGCTTAAAAGCTTTTGCACAGCAAAGGAAACCATAAAAAAGACAACCCTCAGAATGGGAGAAAATATTTGCAAATAAAGCAACTGACAAAAGATTAATCTCCAAAATATACAAGCAGCTCATGCAGCTCCATATCAAAAACACAAACAATGCAATCAAAAATGGGTGGAAGACCCAAAAAGACATTTCTCCAAAGAAGATATACAGATTGCCAACAAACATATGAAAGGATGCTCAACATCACTAATCATTAGAGAAATGCAAATCAAAACTACAGTGAGGTATCACCTCACACCAGTCAGTATGGCCATCATCAAAAAATCTACTAACAATAAATGCTGGAGAGGATGTGGAGAAAAGGGAACCCTCTTGCACTGTTGGTGGGAATGTAAATTGATACAGCCACTATGGAGAATGGTATGGAGGTTCCTTAAAAAGCTAAAAATAAAACTACCATACGACTCAGCAATCCCACTATTGAGCATAAACCCTGAGAAAATTCTAATTCAAAAATAGTCATGTACCCCAATGTTCATTGCAGCTCTATTTACAATAGCCAGGTCATGGAAGCAACTTAAGTGTCCATCGACAGATGAATGGATAAAGAAGATGTGGCACATATATACAATGGAATATTACTCAGCCATAAAAATAAATGAAATTGAGTTATTTGTATTGATGTGGATGGACCTAGAGTGTGTTATACAGAGTGAAGTAAGTCAGAAAGAGAAAAGTAAATACCATATGCTAACACATATATATGGAATCTAAAAAAAAAAAAAAAGGTTCTGAAGAACATAGGATCAGGACAGGAATAAAAACGCAGACATAAAGAATGGACTTGAGGACATGGGGAGGGGGATGGGTAAGCTGGGACGAAATGAGAGAGTGGCATGGACATATATACACTACCAAATGTAAAATAGCTAGTGGGAAGCAGCCGCGTAGCACATGGAGATCATCTTGGTACTTTGTGTCCAACTAGAGGGGTGGGATAGGGAGGATGGGAGGGAGATGCAAGAAGGAGGAGGTATGGGTATATATTTATATGTATAGCTGATTCACTTTGTTATACGGCAGAAACTAACACACCATTGTAAAGCAATTATATTCCAATAAAGATGTAAAAAATATTGATATCCTAAAAAATTAAAATAAAATAAATTAAAGATTAAAAAATAATCCAAAAGAAGGCAGGAAAAAAGAACACAAAATAATAAAGTGAATGGAAAGTTACTGATTGGTGTGAACAGAAATTCTGGCATTTTCTTTTAACTTGTACCTTTCCCAGGAGTTGGCTGGGGCTTGGGTAGCAGAACCTCTGTTCTTGAGGGACCTGAAATACACTAATGATTGATTTGAGGCTTTGGCATTCAAAATAGAGTGTAAGACTCAATGCTAGGGAGCTTCTCAGCATGAGCAAAATTTAGTAATAATACCTTAGAATGGGTGAACCACAAAGGGTTCCAAAGCTTAGTGTGAATAAGCACACATGATCTTTGATACTTATTCCAACTTCTTTATTTTGGAAATTTCCCAAGAACAGGCTCTTCTGGGAGATTACTAGCATTTACTAACTCAGTAGTGGTGGGAAAAATCATGAGAATCTGATTGCCATGTGACCTTCTTAGCTGTTAGCCCAAATTGTCATCACCACAAAGTTTTCCAGAGCATTCACAGTAACTCAGGTTTCAAGTTTTCTATGATTCTGAAAATAATTCAAGAGTCTTCTTTGTGAATTTATTTTCCACTAATATGATGTGTCTTAAACTACTTTTCTTCTTACTGTGCCTGTTTTCTCAGTAGGAACTGTTCTGTCAGACATCCAACAAAATCATTTTTTAATCACATTTATAATGCCTTTCTGTAGTTGGGGGAATAGCAGACATTGAACTGATTGACTTCAAGGTGAAGGGGAAGCCAAGGCTCTGCTTTCGTTAGAGCAACCATAGGGTACATTCCTGACATAATGATATTTTCAGATTTTCTGCTCATGTAAATAATACTGGTTCACACCAGGCATATGCACTAGGTAGTCTTTCTCCAACCGAGGAAACACATTCTTTTCCACATGGCATTCAGTAATCCAGCATCTTAATTATTTATTTCCACCAATATACTATAACTCAGGTTTAGCAATGTCTGTGAGGAAAAAAACTAGGGCTTCAATTAGTCCCTTTGCAAAGGATCTCTTTGGTAGTATAAACAACATGGAACATATTTAACATATTTGTGTTAGATGCATGATATAGACAAGAGTTTAAGGACAGAGCTCATTTTGTATCTTAGCTTAAGTTAAAAAATA
Organism: Mesoplodon bidens; assembly: GCF_964165515.1. Lineage (NCBI taxonomy): Eukaryota > Metazoa > Chordata > Mammalia > Artiodactyla > Ziphiidae > Mesoplodon > Mesoplodon bidens. Next base: position 158,469,562 of record NC_138178.1, read on the forward strand.
TGAGAGTGAAGTAAAGATAGATGGATGGTTGGATGGATAGATAGATGATGATAGATAGATATATAGATAGATATATGAGAGAGAGAGAGAGAGAATATAGAGAATAAAATTTAACTGGCAAACTGTGACTCTGAAATTTAACATATGATGAAAGACTTGAAGTAAGTAAAAGCAAGCTCAAAAAATTTAACTTTTTTGTTAAAAAAGTTTATTATTATCCTTGACACTGAGACTTTACTGACATTGCTAAATTTTGATATTCTGCGAAAGAGAACTAGAAATTATGGAAGGTTGACTCTTCCCTGTACATGATGAGAGAGAAAGGGGTTGAGAAGACAGATCGAAGGAGGAGGATGAGAGGTTCAGGAAACACTGAGCCTTAGGAAATTGGGAACCTCAGAAAGTAGACAAACTCTAAAGTCCATGGCATGGAGAGCAAATTATATTCATAGTTTTTATTATTTTTTCACAAGTTCCTGATACTGAAAATTCTGATCAATATTGAGGTTCATAAGTGAGCAATTACTTGAAGTTTGCAAGAAGGAAAAAGGGGAGTGCTATGTAACTCATACATCCACTTTTATATATCAGAATAGTTATATCTAATTTCAGAAATTAAAAAAAAAAAACAGTAGGATTAAATATTAAGATCCAGACTTCAGTTTTACAAAGACTATTTATTTATTTGTTTGTTTGTTTGATGGACTGTTCTTATCATAAGCTATTAGTCTCCATTTGAAAGTCAATAACAGACCTTACAATTATTATCAGCAAGGCTTTTAATATTTATTATTCCTATAATTTCAGCATTAAGCTTTTCATAGATACAGAATTTTAGAAGCAGAAAATAATACCAAGTTGTACTATTGACCCATACATACATTAGGATTTATAAATTAAATACTCACTTGTGAGGACTTTATAGTAACTAATAATTTCTTATGTATCTTTACCAATACTGCAAATTGGTAGGAAGTAGTAATCACATTTTACAATTGTTCATTGTTTCCATGACACACTACATAGTGCTAGATGGAAAGTGAAGATTTACAAAATTTATATTATATTTGTTATTGGAATGAATTGGAATGAGTATTTATTCTTTACCAATTTGTATTACAACAAATTGGTAAAGATTAAACTTTGATATGTATTTCTTGTTGAATTATTCAGCAAAAATACATTTCTGATCTTAAAAACTAAATTATACTTACACATCCAACCAAGATGGAATAACAGGGTATGGATTTGCCTCACTGCATAATACAATTAAGAAAAAGATAAAATTATGAAACAATAGTTTTCAGAAACATAACAATTCTTCAAAATGCAAATTAATTTAGAGAGATGGAAAGTAGGTCATTGGTTGCCTAGGTTTTAGGGGTGTAAGGAGTGTGAGAAGGAGATATTACAAGAAATAGGGGTGACTTTTGGTGATTGTGGTGATGGTTTCCAGGACACATACATATGTCAATACTTACCAAATTCTATGCTTTAAATATGTACAGTTTATTGTATGTCAATAATATATCAATAAACCTATAAAAAATACAGTTCTGTTAACCTAAATTTATGAATGAGGAAATTCCAGAGAGTTATAATTCTGGGCATACACTGAAGTAATAAGAATTTTTTTAATTAAGAAATTTTAACAGGACTAATTAAAAGGAATACAGACAGTATATAGACAGAACTGATACTTCTGGTATTAATACTTTTTTAAAAAATGGATTTTAGAATAAATGGTATAATAGCCCCATCTCCTTTTGCACTTAAAGTCAATAATACATGGGAGAAAACTGAATGCTTTCCCTTATCTCCTTCAATGTTTTATGAACTCTTTATGATCAGAGATCATTCAATATTAATTTAATTATTTTCACTGTGGGCCAGACAGGTACTATCCTCTGTCTTATGGTATATAGGTTGTTGTACATGCATATAAGAAATGATAAACCAAATGGTAAGTGATAGTTCCTAAGCTCTCCATAGGACTTATATAGTAGTGGCAAAAAAGACATATGAACTAACCATACCACAATGCAGAATGAATTACCTACTAATAGATGTACCTTTTCATCTTTAAAATGTTCTAAGGCAGTACAGCTATAGGACCCATTAATTCTGAAATGAAGCAGCAAATGGGGACTGGGGAGGTTTTACAGTCAGATGTGAGGGAACTTATTTACATACATACACGGATGCACTCTGATATATTTTCACAGTAAGGACTAAAGTAAATTCTTGCCCCCTTGTGATAATTGTTAGAGCTGCTGCCTCTCCTAGGCAGCTCTCAGTCTCTATTTGTTCTTGCATTATGCATTTCTAAGGAGTACTGAATAGAAAAGCCTTATGCTTAAATTCAAGCTGGGTGTTCTTTATTAGCTGAACTTTGGAATAAGAGACAGCAGAGGAGCTGAAGTCATGTACTTCAGGCCAACTCCTTAAATCATGTGGGCACAAAATATTCCAGAGATCATAGCAGTTCAAACTACACATAGCAGTAACTCACCAAGTCAGGTTTTTAATTACCTCAAAAACTTGAATCAACATTGAATGCTATCAAAAGCAAAATGAATGTACATTAATCACAGAACATTTTAGTCACATGACATCTTTCATCCCAGAAAAGTTCACAACCTCTGGGTCTGTTTCTCATCACATTTAACCTGAGGAAACAGGATAGCAAGTAGCTTTGAAGAGACTGAATGGGAGAAGGTTGAGTGTTTAATTTAGACAGAGCTATACAATAGTTGCAGAAAGCAAGCACTTTTTTTTTTAACATCTTTATTGGAGTATAATTGCTTTACAATGTTGTGTTAGTTTCTGCTGTATAACAAAGAGAATTAGCTATATGTATACATATATTGCCATATCCCCTCCCTCTTGAGCCTCCCTCCTACTCTCCCTATCCCACCCCTCTAGGTGGTCACAAAGCACTGAGCTGATCTCCCTGAAGCACTTTTTTTTTTTTTACTGGGTTTCATTTTTAGAGGGGCTGTATTATTTTATCCCCAATGGTGAAAAGGTGGATAGTAGCTCATTTATATATTTATTAATATTCTGGGCTAAAAATAAGTCTTGAAAGGAACTTCTAATACCCATCTAATAGAAGTCTCACTTTTGGAAAAATGTGATAGTTTTTATAATGAAAAATTTATGAATATGTTTATTATTACTAAATAATTGGTTTATTAATATCCCTGGCAAATACATTTATGGGAAAGCAAGGACACAGAACTATGTTTCCCCTTTGGTATTGATGCTTTAGACTAAACAGACCAGAACTTTTTCCTGCTCTTCAAACCAAGATACTGGTAAAATATCCTTTTTCTCTTCGTTCCCCATGGAAAAATGGGCCAAAGGTAGAACTGAAGTCATAACAGAAAAATTATAATTTGCTGAAGCATCAATTTTCTATCAGTAACTATTATAAAATAAACTTCTTTTATGAAAATAGCAATTTTCAAACTATACTCCCTTGTACTCTTGAAGGTTTATTCCAAGACTTCTGAAAATAATGAATTATTTTCCTTCAAAGAATCAGATTCTCCTAGGAATTTCTGAAATACTTTTATCACTTTTCTATATTGGGAGTTATTTTTAAGATTTCATTGTAAAAAAGTCATCAACTAAATTTTAAGACTATTCTATTAAAAGAAAGATGTGTGTGACTGGAAAAAAGAAAGAAGTTCAGTTGACATTTATAGATAAAATGAGATTTGAAATAAATTGTGTGCTTACTAAATTATTTCCAAGTTAATTAGTCTACTCTTCTTCACCTTTTATTATTCTAAGTGAGACTTGGTTTGAACAAATTGTTTCTTTTATAAAAGCAGAGTTGAAACTCTGATTCTATAGTAAATTCAGGAATAAAACAAGATTTATTCATTCATTCTGAAATATTTAATGGACTTTTAACTCTGATCTAGGCCCAATACTATAGCAGGATTGGCTCTGTATCTGTTTTCTAGTGGATCTCAGTCTGTGGAGAGAGAGATATTCATGTAAATAAGTGCAGCTGTGACATTCTCTGCCAATCACTCAGACATGATTAAATGTACCTTTCTGATTTTAAGTCAAACAATTTACTACAGAAGTGGTAACTTCATAGTGCTTATTTGTCCTACCCCACCAAACAGCAGCTTTACCTTGGCTTCTATCTTGCTTTGGTAACTTACACACTGCCAAATATTAGGGAGGGTATAGGTCCACCAGTTACCACATATTTTATCCATCCCCATAGGCAGTTAAGGGAGTATTTATTCTTTTTCTTATGAGAATTTTTCCACATAGGTTTTGTTAAATTTTCCCTTTTTGTCATTCTCAAGGGCTCATTTGACACAGCAGCTTTCTCTACCCACTATGTGTCCATCTTAGGTACATTCAGGGTTCAGTTTATGGTACTCAAAAACCAGAAAGTGACCTGCTGTCAATTACAGATAAAGGTTAAGGGTCAGAGCCAGGAAATAAAAGTAAGTGACACGTGAAATAAGTAGCAATTGGCTAGTTATTTGGGTCATATTATCCCAATACAAGGAATTGTAATCGAGTGAGGTAAGAGCTAAAAAAAAAAGAGTGCAAGAGTGGCATGCACACACACACACACACAAATCAGCATTCATGGGGTCAGAGGAGGAAAGTAGTACTTAGAGAAGTCTTCCTAGAGGCAAGAATAAATGATGTCTTCTTATTCTGTGACTTCTATTCTAGCTTATTCCTCGTGGTTTGATGTCCCTGCATCATGCATGCTTGCCCAAACTTTTCAACAGAGATCATTCTTAAGATAAAATTTTACTTAGGCTTATTAGTCTGTCCAATATAGAAAGTATGAAATATTATCATATCTTCCTGAAAAATATTCTCATGGATTATTCTATTGATGTGGCAATGTGTAGCTGGGAAAACATGGGCTTTGGAGTCAGGTTTGTCCTGTGGGTTGAAATCTTAATTGTTGTTTAGTAACTGGAGAATTTAATGTAAGCTAATTAATTTCTTTGAGATCTAACTTTCTCATCTATAAAATCTGGATAAGAATAAAAAAAATGGTAGGGTTGTTGTTAGTACTCTATATAAAAAATCATACAGGGCTTCCCTGGTGGCGCAGTGGTTGAGAGTCTGCCTGCCGATGCAGGGGACACGGGTTCGTGCCCCGGTCCAGGAAGATCCCACCTGCCGCGGAATGGCTGGGCCTGTGAGCCATGGCCGCTGAGCCTGTGCTCCGCAACGGGAGAGGCCACAACAGTGAGAGGCCCGCATACCACAAAAAAACCAAAACCAAACAAACAAAAAAACCCCCATACATTGTCTAATATAGTAATAAAAATGGTAGTTTAGTATTATGGATAATAATAATGAAATGAAAAATAATCCCCTTCACTCGGAAGATACTCCATGAATGTGAACCACATTGGGTATTATGAATTTTTAAATAAACCACAATCAATCAAATGATTTTATGGTCTCATAAAATCATAAAACTGGAGAGGATCCAACTATCTCATCTTTAGTAGTAATTCTAATAATTAATAGGCTTTTTTCCCCCATATCTTACAGCAATGCAAAATTTTTAGTGCAGAATGAATTAGCTATTTTTCACTTTTGGAAAGTTGACATTTAGCCTTTTAGCTGAATGATCAGTAGAAATGTAATTATGTTGAATTTAGAGGAAAAAATAAATTTCCCTTTTCTGCATGATATGTAGTTCAGCAGTTCTAGTCAGAATTTTTTAATCATACATAAAATAGGTATTTAATGACAAAGTACAGAATTAATTTGTCAATATTCTGTATCAAATTTCTGTTGCTTCTACTAAGTAGGCTAATTTATGAAACAGGCAAAATGCCAATATTTTTTACTTTATGTATATCAAACTCAATAATTCTCTTGATCAGTTCCTAGTGTAAAACTTAAATACCAAGACCTTATCACAGATGGCTGTAATCAATCTCAAATTAAATACTTTATAATGGATGGGGCCATAGAACAACATCTTGGAAGAAGATGAGAATAGTCTAAAGGGCTCTAAATTATTCATATTATAGCCTCAGACCCATAGGTAGAAAAAGGCTTAGAAATCTTCTAGTTTGACTCTACATTTTTTCCAAAAACTATCCCAGGCATTGATGATTTTAAAAATTGGGTCCAGACACCAGAAGTAGTAGATGTAAATAAATAAATGAGATAAAATAATAACTAAAAAAATAAAGGATTATATAGAAATTCAATTCAAAGCCCTATACTCAAGATAGTGGATAGTCATACTCATATACTTCAATTCATTCTCTAATCATAGCCTTGTTATAGGAAAACTATTTTTTTGTGTTTTGTTTTATTTGTGAACTCGTGTTTCTCCTAGCATCCTTACCAATGTTAATCCTGCAGGGAAGACAGCAAAATGAAAACCTACTAGGAAGATGTGAGTGACTACAAGGTATGGAAAATTTTATACAGATAGAAGAAATTATGTAACTCTTGCCCTTCAGTCCCAATAGACTATGGGAAGAAAAAGTGATATAGGTTAAGAAAGCAACCATGAAGCATGTTTGTCTAGATTTCACTTCTTTGGGCTCAAAATTAAGTGTCTGTGTAGGTACATTATTCATCAGCAAAATGCAAACCTAAATTATAATAAGATATCATCTCACACCTATTAGAATGGCTATTATCAAAAAGATAAGAAATAACAAGTTTTGGTGAGAATGTGGAGAAAAGGGAACTGTTGTGCACTGTTGGTAGGAATGTAAATTGGTACAGTCACTGTGGAAAACAATATGGAGGTTCTTCAAAAAATTAAAAATAGAACTATCATATGATTCAGCAATTCTACTTCTGAAAAGATAGATATTAAAGATATCTATCTTTTCAAGTTAGATAAACACCTCATATTTATTGTAGCATTATTTACAATACCCAAAATATGGAAACAACCTAGGTGTCCATCTGTGGATGTACTGATAAAGAACATGTGAGATGGCATTATTCTAAGTGGAATAAGTAAGACAGAAGAAGACAAATACCGTAAGATCTCACTCACATGTGGAATCTAAAAAACAAAAACAAAAGCAAAAAAAACAAGCTCATAGATACAGAGAACTGACTGGTGGTTGCCAGAGGTGGAGAGTGGGCATGAGCAAAATGGGTTAATTAAAGGGGTCAAAATGTACAAGCGTCCAGTTATAAAATAAATAAGTTATGGGGATGTAATGTGCAGCATGGTGACTATAGTTATAGTACTGTATTTCATATTTGAAAGCTGCTAGGAGAGTAAGTCTTTGAAGTTCTCATCACAAGAAAAAAAGGATTTTGTAACTATGTATGGCAATGGATGTTAACTAGACTCATTGTGGTGATCATTTAACAACATATGCAAATATTAAATCATTATGTTGTGGCCCTAATATATTGATAATATTATATGTCAATTATACCTCAATTTTTAAAAAAGAGGAGTGTATGTGTTAGATATGTTGGGTAGAAACCATGAGAGAGTTTGATCTGACTTCCATTTCTAAATTTGAAGAGAATTTCACTTTACAGAAGACTCTGTGGCAACCTGGGGACACAGAGAATACAGGGCATGGTTGAGTAAAGAGACAGCTTGAAGTAGCACTTCTTGCCCAATCTTGATTCCTATGTGGCATGAAAGGAGATCACAAGATCCATATGTCCTGAGAGGAAAGTATAAAGTAACTAATTTATTGGAGGAGTTGCCAGGAAGAGAGTTCACATATATACAAAGTGAGTATTTGTCCTAGAGCTATAGAATGAGCCATCAAGTTTTGAAGCTTAATGGGAATAACAGTCAGATCTTGCAATAGTACAATGCCAAACACAGCTGAGATAAATCAGTCAGCCAGGAGAGATGGTCAACTTCCTGGGTTGCTCGCCATGCTGAGAGAACAGACTATGAGTTGAATCCTACCAGAGCAAATATCAGTATAGATACCATGAAAGAACCGAGACAGAGACCCTGGACATTACACATGGGGATCAGAAGAGTCCAGAATCCCACTGAAGAGTTGGCTGGTTCACTGAAGGACTAATAGCAGATCAAGACCCCTCCTCCACCCTATTCACTCTGCCCTCCAAAGCCCTGACAGCCGTATGCTTTCTCTTTTATTGGGAATTCATCTTGTGGAGGAAAACAGCCCCACTAGAGACTTGTATTTGAAGTGATTAAATATTTATTCAAATCATACTGTGTGAATCAGAAAAGACTCATATCCCATTAATTGACCCTTTTAAACAGCATTTCATCCTATCCCCTCCTGCAACTCAAAACATTAAATTACTGGAGATGGAAATGCCATGTTTTATTTATCTGAGTTTTATGAGTAAATTTGCTATTCAGCTAAATTATAAATGTTTATTTTCCAATTTCAAAGTAGGCTTTGTAAGGACAGAACTTACCTTTTTTTGAATTGTATTTGTACAAACCTTTATCAAAATATTATTTTGGCTATTTCCCTATATGCTTCTTGATTTATTCAATAAATATTGAATTGGAAATAAACATTTTAATGGTTAAGATTGCTATTGAGTGCAAAAAGGGCTTAAACCTTTTAATATCTAACTGAGAAAATAAGATAATACCTGTGAAAATATAGAGTAAAAAATAATAGTAACAACAACAAAAAAAAACCTGAAGAAAATTAGCAAAAGCAGAAACCATAGGCTCCACAATTTTTTCATTTAATAAACTTTGTCAGTTTTTTTTCTGGACTATTATAAAAACATTCTGAAAATTTCATTAAATATCATTCAATATTATTGTTTTGAAAATAGATTACTCAATTTATCATCACATTTAGAACAAGTAAATTAAAATTATGAATAGATTCATTCATTTCCTTTATTTTTTTTCTGCACTTTGAGCAATTCACAGAAGAATTAATTAATTAATTAATTACTTTAACCAATATTTTTAAGATAATTATTATGATCCAAGAAAGGTCAGTCAGTAATACAAAATCACAAGGTTGAACAGAATTCAGAACTATAATATGAAAGACTGGCATTCTAGAGAGGAAACAGAGAATGTCAGCAAATAACTTAAGCAATGTGGAAAGATAATATGAAAACCCATACAGAAAAGCTCAATGGAACAGACAGGAAAAAGCCCTTGACTACCAATATTAGGGAAAATTTTTGGAAGAAGAAATATGAGTTTGAACTTCAAAGGCAAATCAAATTCCTCATGCACCAACATCAGAGCACCTAAATATACAAAGCAAATATTAACAGATCTGAAGGGAGAAATAGACAACAGTGCAATTATAGTAGGGGACTTCAACACCTCATTTTTAACAATAGGTAAATCATCCAGACTGAAAATCAATAGGGAAACCTTAGGCTGAAACTAGTTATTTAGAACTGATGGACCTAACAGACATATACAAAACTTTGCAACCAGCAGCAACATAATACAAAGTCTTCTCTCATGCACATGGAATATTCTCCAGGATAGACAGCATGTTAAGCCACAAAACAAATCTTAATAAATTTAAGAAGATTGAAATCATACTGAGCATCTTTTCTGACAATGATGGTATGGAACTAGAAATCAATTACAAGAGGAAAACTGGCAAATTTACAAATATGTGCAGATTAAACAATATGTTTCTTGACAACCAATGGTTCAAGGAAGAAATCAAAACAGAGGTCAAGTAATATCTTGAGACAAATGAAATTGGAAACAGAACATAATAAAAATTATGAGATGCAATAAAAGCAGTTCTATGAGGGAAGTATAGCAATAAACACCTACATTTTTTTAAAAAAAGGGCTCAAATAGATAATATTACACCTAAAGTAACCAGGAAAAGAAGAACAAACTAAGCCCAAAGTAAGCTGAAGGAAGGAAATATCAACGATCAGAGCAGAAATAAATGAAATAGAGACTAGAAAGATAGTAGAAAAGATCAATGAAACTAAGAGTTGGCTTTTTGAAAAGATAAACAAAATTCACAAACTTTTGGCTAGAATAAGAAAAAAAGAAACAAATAAATAAAATTAGAAATTAAAGAAGAGACATTATGACTGATAACACAGAAGTATTAAGATCATAAGAGACTATTATGAACAATTATATGCAAATAAATTAGATAACCCAGGTGAAATGGGTAAATTCCAAGAAAAATACAACCAAACTTCATGAATCATGAACAGAACCTGAACAGACTAATTGATAGTAAGGAGATTGAATCACTAATCAAAAACTTCCCAAAAAACAAAAGTCCAGGACTAGACGGCTTCAGAGGTGAATTCTACCCAACATTTAAAGAAGAATTACACCAATCTTTCTTAAACTGTTCAGAAAAATAGAGGAGGAGTTAACACTTTTAAACTCATTTTATGAAGCCAGTGTTACCCTGATATCAAAGCAAAACAAGGACACTATGAGAAAAGAAAATTACAGGCCTATATCCCTGATGAGCATAGATGCAGAAATCCTCAACAAAATATTAGCAAACTAAATTCACCAGTTCATTAAAACTGTCATAAACCATAACTAAGTAGGATTTATTCCTGGGATGCAAGGACAGTGTAACATATATAAATAAATCAATGTGATACACCACATTAACAAAATGAAGAATAAAAATCATATGATCATCTCAATAGGTGCAGAAAAACATTTGGCAAAAGTCAACATCTTTTCACAACAAAAAGTTTCAACAAATTGGCTGAGAAGGAAGACATACCTCAACATAATAAAGGCCACATATGAATAAAGCCCACAGCTAAAATCAAACTCAATGATAAAAATCTGAAAGCTTTTCCTCTAAGATTAGAAATAAGGCAAAGATACTTACTCTGCTACTTTTATTCAACAAAATATTGGAAATCCTAGCCAGAGCAGCTAGACAAGAAAAGGAAATAAAGCACATCCAAATCAGAAAGGGAGACATAAAACTGTCTTTATTTGCAGATAACGTGAATTATATACATATAAAACCCTAAAGACTACACCAAAAAACTGTTAGAACTAAGAAATGAATTCAGTAAAGTTGTAGCATACAAAATCAATATGCAAAAATATGTTGCATTTTTTATACATTTTTATTAGAGTATAATTGTTTTACAATGTTGTGTTAGTTTCTGCTGTACAACAAAGTGAATCAGCTATATGTATACATATATCCCCATATCCCCTCCTTCTTGAGTCTCCCTCCCACCCTCTCTATCCCACCCCTCTAGGTCATCACAAAGCACTGAGCCTATCTCCCTGTGCTATGCAGCAGCTTCCCACTAGCTATCTATTTTACATTTGGTGGTGTATATACGTCAGTGCTACTCTCTCACTACATCCCAGCCTCCCCTTCTCCCCCTGTGTCCTCAAGTCCGTTCTCTATGTCTCCATCTTTATTCCTGCCCTGCCACTAGGTTCATTAGTACCATTTTTCTAGATTCCATATATATGCGTTAGCATATGGTATTTGTTTTTCTCTTTCTGACTTACTTCACTCTGTATGATAGACTCTAGGTCCATCCACCTCACTACAAATAACTCAATTTTGTTCTTTTTATGGCTGAGTAATATTCCATTGTATATATGTGCCATATCTTCTTTATCCATTCATCTGTAAATGGACATTTAGATTGCTTCCATGTATTGGCTACTGTATATTTTGCATTTCTTTACTCTAACATGAACTGTCTGAAAAAGAAATTAAGAAAACAATTCCATTTATTAATACAATAGCATCAAAAATATTTAAAACACTTAGGAATAAATTTAACCAAGTAGGTGAAAATCTGTACACTGAAAACTATAAAACATGGATAAAAGAAATTAAAGAGGACACAAATAAATGGAAAGATACTCTGTGGCCATAGACTGGAAAATCCATGGAACAGAAGAGAGAGCCCAGAAATAAACCTGTGTATATACTGTCAATAAAGTTTTGACAAAAGCACCAAAATATGCAATGGGGAAGGATAATCTCTTCAATAAAAGAGGTTGGAAAAACTGGACAGGTACATGCAAAAGAATGGATACAGACCCCTGTGTTACACCATACACAAAAATCAACTCAGAATGGATTAAAGACTTGAACGTTAAGACCTTACACTGTAAACTCCTAGAAGAAAACATAGTGGGTAACCTCCTTGATATTGGTTTTGGCAATGATATTTTGGATTTGACACCAAAAGCAAAGGCAACAAAAACAAAAGTAAACAAATGGGACTACATCAAACTAAAAAGCTTCTGCACACAAAAGGAAACTATGAACACAATGAAAAGTCAATCTATGGAATGGGAGAAAATATTTGCAAACCAGATATCCAATAAGGGGTTAACTCAAAATCTACAAGGGACTCGTACAACTTAGTAGAAGACAAAAACAAAAACAAAAACAAAAGAAATAACCCAATTTTAAAAATAGGAAAAAGATCTGAATAGACATTTTTCGAAGAAGACATACAAATGGTCAACAATACATGAAAAAGTGCTCAACATCTCTCATTATCAGGAAATGCAAATCAAAACCATAATGAGATGTTAGTATGTCTATTATCAAATAGACAAGAGATGAATGCTGGTGAGTATGTGGAGAAAAGGGAACCCTTGTACACTATTGGTGGGAAAGTAAACTGGTACAGCCACTATCAAAAATAGTATGGAGGTCCCTCAAGATATTAAAAATAGAACTACTATAAGATACAGCAATTCCATTTCTGAGTATATCCAAAGGAAACGAAATCAGAATCTTGAAGAGATATTGGTACTCCCATGTTCACTGCAGCATTGTTCCATATAGCCAATGTTATGGAAACAACCTAAGTGTTTGTCAGAGGATTGATGGTTAAAGAAAATGTGATATATATACATCTTTTTCTATATTCACTAGAATGTACTTCATATCCATTATATAATTACTTTCACAACTCAGTTAGAAAAGAACATTAGAATATTGTACTTTATATTGCATAGATTCCTCTGTCCCTCTCTTTTATTGCAGTCTTAATGCTACACATAATTACATTAATTATCATTATAAACTGAAACTAGGTAAGGAAAAATCGAGGGAAAAAGCATTCAAATTTTTAAGGCTAAGAGACTTAACCATATATATGTATAAAATTCAACCTTAAAAAAGAGGGAAATCTGCCATTTCAGACAACATGGATGAACGTGCTGGGGATTATGCAAAGTGAAATAAGCCAGGCAAAGAAAGACAGTTATAGAATCACAGCATGGTACAATATTACTTATATATGGAATCTAAAAAGAAAAAAACACGTTAACTCGTAGAAGCAGTAGAATGGTGGATGCCAGGAGCTGGGGTTTGGGGTACAGAGGGAGAGGCTGGTTGAAGATAAAAAAATTTCAATTATAAGATGAATAAGGTTTGATGATCTAATTTTATAACATGGTGACTGTAGTTGACAACACTGCATTGTATAATTGAAGTTTGCTGAGAGTAGGAAGTAAGTGTTCTCTCACATACACAAAAACAGTAAAATGTGAAGTGGTGAATTTGTTAATTAACTCGATTGTGGCAATCCTTTCACAATGTATAGATATATTTACTCATCACATTGTACACATTAAATATATTGTAATTTTATTTGTCAATTATACCTCAATAAAACCGAGAAAAGAGTGCCACATGAAAATTATGGTAGGAAAGACACCCCAGGAAGGTCTATTTGAACAAAAAGTAGATAAATTTTAAGAACATTTTAAAACTTCTGTTGGATTTGGCTATGAGAAAAACCAGTTACAGTACTAAGTAATTTTATAAATTTTTAAAATTTTTATTGGTGTTAGTTTAAGTTGTACAGCAAAATGAATCTATTATACATATACATGTATATATACTTATACATATACATACCAACTATTTTTTAGATTCTTTTCCCATATAGGCCATTACAGAGTATTAACTAACTAATTTTAAATGCAAAAGTTATCTTTATATTCTAACCATAAGAAATATCCTATTGAACTCTTACAGACTGCACTTCTGGAGAGAGTAAAGATGTTATTGAAATCAGAAAGTTACTGTCCTTATAATTCACCTTCTAAATGTTCCAGCTATTCATGATGTATAATTGCTTTCCAAAACATGCTTAAATTATACTTTCATTTTTGTTTTCTTTCTTCATGACTAATAAATTGAATTTGACATTCTTCAAATCAGTTACAATTTTGTATGAGTTTAGTTTTCTTGGTCAAATGAGATTATAATCTATTTACTGTTATGACCAATTTTCTGGTTGAATGATGAAAACTTGAAAAATGCAAACTATTTTTTTCTGTATATTCAATGAGACCATGCTATTTGCAAATGTTTTCCTGTTATAATTTGGACAGTCTACTAATGTTTCACCCTTTAGTTTTTTTGATATCTGCTCCAGTCTGAATTTCTTCCCACCAAACTCCCCAAAGTCACCTTTATTAATATTTGTGGTGTCTACATGTTGCAAGTCCAGTGACCTAGTGACCAAATGATACTTGATATTTTGCTATGCTATCTTTCTTTAAATATATAATTTTTAAATTTGGGTTTTAGGTTACCACACTTAGCTCTCTTTCTGTCTCACTGACCACTCTGTGTAAGTCTTCTTTGCAGGAATCCTTCTTCTTTTTGCAATCTCTAAATGCTGTAGTGCTTCAGGGCTTAGAATCTAAACATCTTTTTGTCCCTTTATATTCATTTTCCCTGGGATGTATAGCTTTAAAAACATCAAAAGCTTCTAAATTTTAATCTTCTGCTTGGACTTCCATAGTAACCTATCTAAATCCCTGCTTGACATGACTACTTAGATCTAGCAGGTAAGGCATCTTAATCTTAATATGGCTTTAGCCTAACATTTGATATTTGCACTCACACCTGCTCTTTTCCAGGTATTTTCAATTTCAGAAAATGACACTGCACTGAAATATATCCCAAATCTATTTTTATGACTTACACTGCTACTAGTCCAACCAAAACACCATCTCCTGCCTTGATTATGCAAGTCTCCTAATAAGTCTCACTTCTATCACTTTTATTACTATCTATAGTATATTCTTTCATGCAATAATCACTGTGACTATTCTAATACTAAAATAATTGTTTCTAAATCTCTTAAATTATTCCAATTCCTTTCAATAATTATTTTCCTCTATATGATCTGATTCCTGCTCCACTCAAATACCAGCTCTTGTTGTTTTTAAATTTTGCTTATTATAGTTTAAACACTTGGCCTTTTTTTGTTGTTGTTTCTCAAACATGCTAAGCATGTTTCCAACTTTTTGAAAATCTCTTTCCCTAGAAAAAAGAAGCATTACCCTCTTCCCTCTTGCATGCCTCTGCTCAAATAGTAGCTTCTTCCCTCATCCACCTCATCCAAAATAGTCACTCCTATTTATTCTCTGTTCACATAAGCATGCCACTTATCTATCAGTACTTGCCATTATCTTATTTATGTACTGGTTTTTGACTTTTTATTTTTTTATCATCTATCTTTCTCACTAAAGGTCCAAGGTCCAAGAAGGAAAAAGACTGCACCAGATACTCTTAGAAGGATAATGGCTGAGCAACAGACTGACTGAATAAGTAAATGTGTAATATTTGTCTCTCTTGAATCTTTTCTACATTTAACTAGTTTCCTTTATGTAACTGCATCTCTTGGAGCCTAGTTTTGAGTCTAATCTTATACCTTGAGAGTCAGGCAACTTAAAAGAAAGATGGGCACACCATTTATGTTATCTTTAGTTTTTAAGTGACTTGTAATAAACAGTACTGCCACTGCTATAGAAACAACAATCTGTCTACTATGATTTTAGACTGACTATTTAAATATTGTCCACTTTAGCAAGAGAGATTACTAGAAAATTTATTGCCCCAAGATAGGATGGTCACTCTGTGAAGAAATAATAAGGTGGAATAAAAGAACTTTTGAAATTTTTAAGATTTAAAAAAAATTTACTATTTTCCCAGAACACTGAGGATTAGTTTTATGTGTTAACTTTTGTGCTAAATACAAGTATCTGAAGAAAACAGTTTCCATATTCAGGTAGCTTTCAAAAACTGTTATGCCCTTGGCATTAACTGCCATAGAATATGTTTATCATATTACTAGTACAGGAATCTTCAATATTACCTTGGAAGATTTACTCAAAATTAAATATATAATGGGTGTTAAGTCTCATGTAAATAGAATTTACCTGAAGAAATATAATAATATCTGGTTAGCACTGTCTGTGAAACGGACATTAGAGAGATTAACAAGATTGTTTCTAGACATCATTATCAATAAAAGTTAGGAATTAGGTAGATTAAATGAAATCCCTTATGTTTTAAAGTTCCAGGAATCAGAAACAAGCAAAAATATTTCTTGTACAATCTTACTTAAATATCCAATGATAATCAGATTTTTTTTCTTGTAATTTCTTAAGAAGAATACCTGCAAATTTCATCCATTCTGCAAGTTAGCACTATTGATTCCTTATAGATGACAGTATTTAAAACTCTGGACTTCACATGTCTTTCATTCACTGCCAGACCTAGGGTCACAGCTCTTACAATGTAAAGCCCCTGAAAAAGTTATTATGCAACTTGATCCCTTGACTTCATATATTAAAATGCAAAAAAAAAAAAAACTAGCATACTCCAAGTTTATATGTGAACTTGAGGCCATCTTTATCATCACTCATCTTTTTTTTTCTGTCTAATAACAAGCTTTTTATATTCACAAATACACAAACCTTTAAGTAAACTAGCTCATCAAGGTGGTTTTCACATGCCAGAAAACATATTATAGCCACAGCGATTTACCTGAATAAATCTCCTGAAAAAAATCTTTCCTCTTTGTTTTATATGTGTTTCATCTTTCCTAGATGATTCAAGACTAAATAAAGTCTGTCCTTTATTTAATCTAATTAAATAGTATGGGGTAAACTAGGCCTAATTCTTGGATGCTTAATTAAGGAAGAGATTGCATTTCTAAAATATACAACTGTTTTGTAGAAATGTAGTTTACACAGGACTAATAATGGAGTCCTCTAACCTAACATCTAGATGTTAGTGAGGAGCTTAGGGGTACTCTAGGCTGAAACCATAGAGTGCTATACAGGAGTCTATGCCTTTTATAACATCTGCCTTTTATCAGTAGTGGCTGATAAACTACATGCCTACATATAATTTTAAACGTTTCCAGGTTTTAAAAAATAAAATATTTATTCTAAATGTAATAGGCAATTATAAATGTATTCAGATATAAGACATTTTCATTTTCATTTAATGAAGAGTTCATTTCTCAGTGAGCTGATATGACTTTTATTTGTGGAAGCTCATCAAAGGACTGTTTCTTTCCTTGTATAATGCAGTGTACTTTGCACAGCCAGGCAGCTTTTACTGGCTGATTACACTAATTTCTTTTTCCAAGCTACCCTTGGAAGTCTTTGATATTGTAGAACCACACTGACTGGTGCCATAAGGGAAACTTTTGTGAACCCCTGGTATAAAATGTTCTGCTTTCAATGAAAAGGATGCCCCAGAAGTGTATTTTAAATCCCTTTTAAACATTTTATCCTGGCTGTTAACTCTACATTTGACATTTTGTCCATGACTGTTATATGTGATATAGTTCAATAAAAGTTTATGGGTGAGATATATATATATATATATATATATATATATATATATATATATATATATATATATATATATATATATATATATATATATATATTTTTTTTTTTTTTTCCCTTTGTGGTACGTGGGCCTCTCACTGCTGTGGCCTCTCCCGTTGTGGAGGACAGGCTCCAGACGTGTAGGCTCAGCGGCCATGGCTCATGGACCCAGCCACTCCACAGCATGTGGGATCTTCCTGGACTGGGGCATGAACTCGTGTCCCCTGCATCAGCAGGCAGACTCTCAACCACTGTGCCACTAGTGAAGCCCCATATGCACTTTTGACCTACTGAGAAAGCAAGAGAAATAAAGTGCATAAGGGTGTAAGAAACAAAGACAGAAAAACTGTCCATGGGACACAGATAAAGCTTTCTCAGATTATCTACCAATCTCTGGTAGAATATATGTTGTTTTTAATGAGTTAACAATGGAAATAAGAGGCAAAGGCTGGGATATGAGCAAGATAAAAATTGAGATTGAAACTTTTTTTCATAAAGCTAGAAACTCTAAAAACTTCTTACTAGAGTGGGTACGCTAAGGAAAAAATGCCTTGACAATTATATCCATGAGAATTACTATCACAAATCTACTACCATGGGACTTTAGAACCTATATTCATATCACTTTTAGGGCTCAAAAACATCCAAGCAAAAGGTCTTGTTTAAGGAGCTCCTACATGTTAGTGCTAAGGCACACTTAGCAGAAAATTCAGAGATACTCTTTGTAGGCCATGGTTTAAACACAGATATTAAAAAATCCTCATGCATAAAGTTATAAAAAATATCAGCTCACAAAGAGAAATCAGAAAATATACAAAGAAACAAGCCACAGGCAGCCAGAGTAAGCAGAAACAAACAACAGAATCAGACCTTCACAGACTACAGATATTTGAATGACCAAATACAGCATATTAAATGAGTTTGTTTAATATGCTTAAAGAAAAATTTTAAAATCATATTAAATGTACAATGAATACACTATTGCTATGAACTAAAATGTGCCTCCCTAAAATTCATATTTTGAAGCCCTCACCCCCAGTACTTCAGAATGTGACTCTATTTGGAAATAGGGCCTTTAAAGAGGTAATTAAGTTAAAATGTGGCCATTAGGGTGGGTCCTGATCCAATCTGAATGTGTCTTAATAAAAAGAGGAAATTGAGACATCAGAGTTGCATGCACACAGAAAAAATACCATATGAGAACACAGCAAGTAGGTGGCCATCTGCAAGCCAAGAACAGAGGACTCAGAAGAAGCCATATTGGCCATCGTCTTGATATTGAACTTCCAGCCCTCAGAATTATGAGAAAATAAATTTTTGTATAAACCATCCAGTTTGTGGTATTTTGTTATGGCAGTCCTAGCAAAATAATACACTATAAAAATTAACAGACATATTTTAAAAATAAATAGATTTTCAGCATGAAAGGAAATTACTTGAAGTCATATAATTAATTGACATTAGCACTTGAATTAGCCAAAATGCTCTTTTTTTTTTTATCCTCAGTCAAGGAAACCTCCTTCCTAGCATGGGTGGTTTTCTGGTTTTTGTTTTTTGTTTTTTGTTTTGTTTTCTTTTCCCTTTTCTTTCTTTTTGGCCACATTGCATGTCCTGTAGGATCTTAGATCCCTGACCAATGATTGTACCCCGGCCCCCTGCACTGGAAACATGGAGTCGCAACCACTGGACGGCCAGGGAATCCCCCCAAAACACTCTTAAAGAGGAAGAATGAGGAGCACAAATTTGTCTTACATCAAGATTTATCTGACAGCCTTACTAATTCAGAAAAAGTGGAATGGCTGCAAGCATAGAAAAATGGACTAAAGTAGTGATATACATAGTAAATATATGACCTGAAGTAGGGTAACCATTTATCCTAGTTTTCTTAGGACAGTTTATTTAACACTAGTTTTCTTGATGTCTCAGTTTAGTAATTAGCACTCTCTAAACTGTCAGTTTGAATAAAAATTATATCTCCTGGACTCACACTGGATCTTTGAGGAAAGGGTCTTTCTTCACCCTAAAGAAAAAAGTAAATTAGATGTTCACACCAAATTCCAAATTCAGTTGGTACAAGAATTGTGAAAACAATTTAGCATTACAGACAGATGGTTGAAATGGAGCAAATGATCATGTACCCAAATCTTGTGTCCTGCCTCTCAAGCCAGAGGAAGGATATCTTTTTCTAGTTGGTCTGCTGGAAGGAGCACCATATTCTAATTGGTCTGTCAAGTGGTGGACATCTTCTGCAATTCAACCTTCCTAGAGAAGCACTTTTTTTTTTTCTTTTAATTCTCAGAAAAGGCCCTATGTGTTAGCAATGGTCCGATTGGACTTTAATTCTAGGTAGTTACTCTCTGAGATCATTTAAATTTTTGATCATGCAATTCTCATTATTGACTCACATTTTATTCACTATTCTCTAGAGTCCCAAATCATTTTCATGTGTGCTATTGGCTAACCATTATCTCTGTCTTATCTGAATATTCTGCCTAGTCACTTAGGCCAAAGTGCATGCTCTTAGGAGGGTGCTATTGTACAAAAAATAAGATGGGAAGTTCTGAAGTCATAACTGCATTCAAAGCCTGGATTTGTGACTTTGAGAGAGGTGCTTAATCTTTTGAAATTTTGACTTCCAAATCTATAAAACTTGGATAATTATAATACTCCATAGGGTTGCAGTGAGAATTAAATAACTCATGTAAAAACATTCAGTACAGTGTCTCACACATAACAGTGCTTAATGAATGCAGGCTCTTAGATTTCTATCATTTATTTTTACTAAATTTAATTTATTCTAATCAGTTCTGAACTTCTACTAGCAAATATAGTGTTTTTTGGTTTTGCTATCTATGATAGTCATGATTATATTACCCATATATTCATGAATTTAAAGGAGTTTCAATGCAATCATCCTAATCATTGCATGAAATTATGGAATACTAAGAGGTCAAAAACCAGAGGTCGTGGCATCCCACAGCACACCTCATCCTCAGCAAATATCTATCAATTCACATTGGAGATAGTTATTCAACAAGTAATTTTGATAGTGTGTATTTTAATCACTATATCCAACGATTATTGAATTGCTATTTCCCCGTCCCCCCAAAAAAAATTCTGATTAGCTGAAAAATGGCATAAAAATTTTTATATTGCGTTTATATTGATTTTTTAATGTAAATCAAACACAGACATCAAGAAGAAAATCTAAGCTCCTTAGTAGAAGAACAATATGAAATACAATATAAAATGTCATGTGGACTTCCAGGGAAGATGGCAGAAGAGTAAGACGTGGAAATCAACTTCCTCCCCACAGATACACCAGAAATACAGCTACGCATGGAACAACTCCTACAGGACACGTACTGTATGCTGGCAGAGGACCTCAGACCTCCCAAAAGGCAAGAAACTCCACACGTACCTGGGTAGGGCAAAGCGGAGAGATTCCCGCACAGAGGATCGGTGCCAACCAGCACTCACCAGCCCGAGAGGCTTGTCTGCTCGTCCGCCAGGGCGGGCGGTGCTGGCAGCTGAGGCTCGGGCTTCAGTCAGAGCGCAGGGAGAGGACTGAGGTTGGCAGCGTGAACACAGCCTGAAGGGGCTAATGCGCCACAGCTAGCCAGGAGGGAGTCTGGGAAAAAGTTTGGACCTGCTGAAGAGGCAAGAGACTTTTCCTTCCCTCTTTGTTTCCTGGTGCGCAAGGAGAGGGGATTAAAAGCACTGCTTGGAGGAGCTCCAGAGACGGGAGAGAGCCGCGGCTGAAAGCACGGACACCAGAGACAGGCGAGGGACGCTGGGGATGCTGCCGCCGCCGTGAGGCCTGTGTGCGAGTGCAGGTCACTGTCCACGCCCCCCCATCCGGGGAGCCTGTGCAGCCCATCACTGCCGGGGTCCCGGGATCCAGGGATGGCTTCCCTGGGAGAACGCATGATGTGCCTCGGGCTGGTGCAATGTCATGCTGGCCTCTGCCGCTGCAGGCTCCACCCGCACTCCATGCCCCTCCCTACCCATGGCCTGAGTGAGCCAGAGTCCCCGAAGCGGCTGCTCCTTTAAACCTGTCCTGTCTGAGCGAAGAGCAGATGCCCTCCGGTGACCTATACGGAGAGGTGGGGTCAAATCCAAAGCTGAGACCCGGGAACTGTGAGAACAAAGAAGAGAAAGGGAAATCTCTCCCAGCAGCCTCAGAAGCAGTGGATTAAAACTCCACAATCAACTTGATGTACCCTGCATCTGTGGAATACATGAATAGACAATGAATCATCCCAAATTGAGGAGCCAGGAGTCAGTGCTGTGCCTCTGAGGTGGGAGAGCCAACTTCAGGACACTGGTCCACAAGAGACCTCCCAGCTCCACATAATATCAAATGGCGAAAATCTTCCAGAGATCTCCATCTCAACACCAGCACCCAGCTTCACTCAATGACCAGCAAGGTACAGTGCTGGACACCCTATGCCAAACAACTAGCAAGACAGGAACACAACGCCACCCATTAGCAGAGAGGTGGCCTAAAATCATAAAAAGTCCGCAGACACCCCAAAACACACCACCAGTCGTGGACCTGCCCACCAGAAAGACAAGATCCAGCCTCATCCACCAGAACACAGGCACTAGTCCCCTCCACCAGGAAGCCTACACAACCCACTAAACCAACCTTAGCCACTGGGGACAGACACCAAAAACAACGGGAACTACGAACCTGCAGCCTGCAAAAAGGAGACCCCAAACACAGTCACATAAGCAAAATGAGAAGACAGAAAAACACACAGCAGGTGAAGGAGCAAGATAAAAACCCACCAGACCTAACAAATGAAGAGGAAATAGGCAGTCTATCTGAAAAAAAATTCAGAATAATGATGGTAAAGATGATCCAAGATTCTATTTCCAAGATCCAAAATCTTGGAAATAGAATAGACAAAATGCAAGAAACAGTTAACAAGGACCTAGAAGAACTAAAGATGAATCAAGCATCAATTAAAAACACAATAAATGAAATGAAAAATACTCTAGATGAGATCAATAGCAGAATAACTGAGGCAAAAGAACAGATAAGTGAGGTGGAAGATAAAATAGTGGAAATAACTGATGCAGAGCAAAATAAAGAAAAAAGAATGAAAAGAACAGAGGACAGTCTCAGAGACTTCTGGGACAACATTAAACACACCAACATTCAAATTATAGGGGTTCCAAGAGAAGAAGAGAAAAAGAAAGGGACTGAGAAAATATTTGAAGAGATTATAGTTGAAAACTTCCCGAATATGGGAAAGGAAATAGTTAATCAAGTCCAGGAGTCACAGAGAGTCCCATACAGAATAAATCCAAGGAGAAATATGCCAAGACACATATTAATCAAACTGTCAAAAATTAAACACAAAGAAATCATATTAAAAGCAGCAAGGCAAAAACAACAAATAACACACAAGGGAATCCCGATCAGGATAACAGCTGATCTCTCAGCAGAAACTCTACAAGCCAGAAGGGAGTGGCAGGACATAATTAAAGTGATGAAGGAGAAAAACCTGCAACCAAGATTACTCTACCCAGCAAGGATCTCATTCAGATTTGATGGAGAAATTAAAATGTTTACAGACAAACAAAAGCTAAGAGAGTTCAGCACCACCAAACCAGCTTTACAACAAATGCTAAAGGAACTTCTCTAGGCAAGAAACACAACAGAAGGAAAATACCTACAGTAACGAACCCAAAACAATTAAGGAAATGGGAATAGGAACATACATATCAATAATTACCTTAAATGTAAATGGACTAAAAGCTCCCACCAAAAGACACAGATTGGCTGAATGGATACAAAAACAAGACCCATATATATGCTGTCTACAAGAGACCCACTTAGGACCTAGAGACACATACAGATTGAAAGTAAGGGGATGGAAAAAGATATTCCATGCAAATGGAAATCAAAAGAAAGCTGGAGTAGCAATTCTTATATCAGACAAAATAGACTTTAAAATAAAGACTATTAGAAGAGACAAAGAAGGACACTACATAATGATCAAGGGATCGATCCAAGAAGAAGGTATAACAATTGTAAATATTTTTGCACCCTACATAGGAGCACCTCAATACATAAGGCAAATACTATCAGCCATAAAAGGAGAAATGGACAGTAACACACTCATGGTAGGAGACTTTAACACCCCACTTTCACCAATGGACAGATCATCCAAAATGAAAATAAATAAGGAAACACAAGCTTTAAATGATACATTAAATAAGATGGACTTAATTGATATTTGTAGGACATTCCATCCAAATACAACAGAATACACATTTTTCTCAAGTGCTCATGGAATATTCTCCAGGATAGATCATACCTTGGGTCACAAATCAAGCCTTCGTAAATTTAAGAAAATTGAAATTGTATCAAGTATCTTTTCCAACCACAGTGCTATGAGACTAGACATCAATTACAGGAAAAGATCTGTAAAAAATACAAACACATGGAGGCTAAACAATACACTACTCAATAACGAAGTGATCACTGAAGAAATCAAAGAGGAAATAAAAAAATATCTAGAAACAAATGACAATGGAGACACGACGACCCAAAACCTATGGGATGCAGCAAAAGCTGTTCTAAGGGGGAAGTTTATAGTAATACAATCCCACCTTAAGAAACAGCAAACATCTCGAGTAAACAACCTGACCCTGCACCTAAAACAATTAGAGAAAGAAGAACAAAAAACCCCCAAAGTTAGCAGAAGGAAAGAAATCATAAAGATCAGATCAGAAATAAATGAAAAAGAAATGAAGGAAACAATAGCAAAGATCAACCAAACTAAAAGCTGGTTCTTTGAGAAGATAAAGAAAATTGATAAACCATTAGCCAGACTCATCAAGAAAAAAAGGGAGAAGACTCAAATCAATAGAATTAGAAATGAAAAAGGAGAAGTAACAACTGACACTGCAGAAATACTAAAGATCATGACAGATTACTACAAGAAACTCTATGCCAATAAAATGGACAACCTGGAAGAAATGGACAAATTCTTAGAAATGCACAACCTGCCAAGACTGAATCAGGAAGAAATAGAAAATATGAATACACCAATCACAAGCACTGAAATTGAAACTGTGATTAAAATTCTTCCAACAAACAAAAGCCCAGGACCAGATGGCTTCACAGGTGAATTCTATCAAACATTTAGAGAAGAGCTAACACCTATCCTTCTCAACCTCTTCCAAAATATAGCAGAGGGACGAGCACTCCCAAACTCATTCTAAGAGGCCACCATCACCTTGATACCAAAACCAGGCAAGGATGTCACAAAGAAAGAAAACTACAGGCCGATATCACTGATGAACATAGATGCAAAAATCCTTAACAAAATACTAGCAAACAGAATCCAACAGCACATTAAAAGGATCATACACCATGATCAAGTGGGGTTTATTCCAGGAATGCAAGCATTCTTCAATATACACAAATCAATCAATGTGATACACCATATTAACAAATTGAAGGAGAAAAACCATATGATCATCTCAATAGATGCAGAGAAAGCTTTCGACAAAATTCAACACCCATTTATAATAAAAACCCTGCAGAAAGTAGGCATAGAGGGAACTTTCCTCAACATAATAAAGGCCATATATGACAAACCCATAGCCAACATCGCCTGAATGGTGAAAAACTGAAACCATTTCCACTATGATCAGGAAGAAGACAAGGCTGCCCACTCTCACCACTCTTATTCAACTTAGTTTTGGAAGTTTTAGCCACAGCAATCAGAGAAGAAAAGGAAATAAAAGGAATCTAAATTGGAAAAGAAGTAGTAAAGCTGTCACTGTTTGCAGATGACATGATACTATACATAGAGAATCCTAAAGATACTACCAGAAAACTACTACAGCTAATCAATGAATTTGGTAAAGTAGCAAGATACAAAATTAATGCACAGAAATCTCTGGCATTCCTGTACACTAATGATGAAAAATCTGACAGTGAAATCAAGAAAACACTCCCCTTTACCATTGCAACAAAAAGAATAAAATATCTAGGAATAAACGTACCTAAGGAGACAAAAGACCTGTATGCAAAAAATTATAAGACACTGATGAAAGAAATTAAAGATGATACAAATAGATGGAGAGATATACCATGCTCCTGGATTGGAAGAATCAATATTGTGAAAATGACTCTACTACCCAAAGCAATCTACAGATTCAATGCAATCCCTATTAAACTACCACTGGCATTTTTCACAGAACTAGAGCAAAAAATTTCAAAATTTGTTTGGAAAAACAGAAGACCCCAAATAGCCAAAGCAATCTTGAGAACAAAAAATGGAGCTGGAGGAATCAGGCTCCCTGACTTCAGACTATACTACAAAGCTACATAATCAAGACAGTGTGGTACTGGCACAAAAACAGAAAGATGGATCAATGGAACAGGATAGAAAGCCCAGAGATAAACCCACACACATATGGTCAACTTATCTTTGATAAAGGAGGCAGGAATGTACAGTGGAGAAAGGAGAGCCTCTTCAATAAGTGGTGCTGGGAAAACTGGACAGGGACATGTAAAAGTATGAGATTAGATCATTCCCTAACACCATACACAAAAATAAGCTCAAAATGGATTAAAGACCAAAATGTAAAGCCAGACACTATAAAACTCTTAGAGGAAAACATAGGTAGAACACTCTCTGACATAAACCACAGCAAGATCCTTTTGGACCCACCTCCTAGAGAAATGGAAATAAAAACAAAGATAAACAAATGGGACCTAAAGAAACTTCAAAGCTTTTGCACAACAAAGGAAACCATAAACAAGACCAAAAGACAACCCTCAGAATGAGAGAAAATATTTGCAAATGAAGCAACTGACAAAGGATTAATCTCCAAAATTTATAAGCAGCTCATGCAGCTCAATAGCAAAAAAGCAAACAACCCAATCCAAAATTGGGCAGAAGACTTAAATAGACATTTCTCCAAAGAAGATATACAGACTTCCAACAAACACATGAAAGAATGCTCAACATCATTAATCATTAGAGAAATGCAAATCAAAACTACAATGAGATATCATCTCACACCAGTCAGAATGGCCATCATCAAGAAATCTAGAAACAATAAATGCTGGAAAGGGTGTGGAGAAAAGGGAACACTCTTGCACTGCTGGTGGGAATGTGAATTGGTACAGCCACTATTGAGAACGGTATGGAGGTTCCTTAAAAAACTACAAATAGAACTACAATATGACCCAGCAATCCCACTACTAGGCATATACCCTGAGAAAACCATAATTCAAAAAGAGACATGTACCAAAATGTTCATTGCAGCTCTATTCACCATAGCCCAGAGATGGAAACAACCTAAGTGTCCCTCATCGAATGAATGGATAAAGAAGATGTGGCACATATATACAATGGAATATTACTCAGCCATAAAAAGAAATGAAACTGAGCTATTTGTAAGGAGGTGGACAGACCTAGAGTCTGTCATACAGAGTGAAGTAAGTCAGAAAGAGAAAGACAAATACCGTATGCTGACACATATATATGGAATTTAAGGGAAAAAAATGTCATGAAGAACCTAGGGGTAAAACAGGAATAAAGACACAGACTTACTTGAGAATGGACTTGAGGATATGGGCAAGGGGAAGGGTAGGATGTGACAAAGTGAAAGAGAGACATGGACATATATACAGTACCAAACGTAAGGTAGATAGATAGTGGGAAGCAGCCGCATAGCACAGGGAGATCAGCTGGTTGCTTTGTGACCGCTTGGAGGGGTGGGATAGGGAGGGTGGGAGGGAGGGAGACACAAGAGGAAGGGATGGGGGAACAGATGTATATGTATGACTGATTCACTTTGTTATAAAGCAGAAACTAATAAAAAAATGTCATGTGGAATTCACACTAAAAGATATGCTTATATCATGAATATAGTGTTAAGTCACCATTACGTCTTGTTACCTAGTACTTGAAGACATTATTTCTCATAGCACTACATTTCCTTATTAGGTTCATTTGAAGTTCTGAGAAAACCTGAATTTTCTCCCCTTTACATTGGGAATTAGAAAATATAAAAGGTATTGGGTTAATTAAACATTCTTTGTTTTTAACATATTCAATTATGAATCTGAGTACATGTATAAGAACAATGTTTCTGAAGGGATATGCAGCTGGGACTAATTTACTTCTTCAAAGAACTGCTCAGATCTGAGCAATGGACTAAACCCTTGTGAACTACCTATGAAGGCTATAATTATATTGAACTTTGTCTGGAAGTAACAAATACATAGAAAAAATTTAAAAAAGCCCAGAAGTTCTAGAACACACAGAATGTGAGAATTTGTTAACTCTACAGAGTGGAATTGAATTTTGCCAATCCTTCCAAAATTAGAGAAATATAGAAACTCTGATGTCAAACTAGGATAACTTATAGGAACATATTAAAATTCTCTAAACAAGTACTTCAAAACAAAGCTCCAAAGTGGCTAACGCAGATTGGCCAACAAGTTCCCTAAGTGAATAATTTAGCAAAAATATAGGCCTTTATAGGATGTGGCTCCTTTTTAAGTAAGCAAGGTTAAGGGGAAACCAAGCAATTTGCCAGTTTCAAAACTGATACTTTCTGCTGAGTCTTAGTGTGTCAAAGATCTTAACTATGGAAGCAGGGGCATGGGACCAAGCCAAAAAACACTTGCTATGGAAAACTGGCTTGTTGTAACTTCATCTTCTAAATGTAACCATCTCATCACAGTTACCCCTCCTCCCATTATTTTTTCCTTATATATTAGACATCTTTCCAGAAAAACAGTATACCAATTATATTACAAATAATTTTAGAAATAGAATATAAAATCATCTATAATATTATCATCCAATAAAATTATTTTTATTTGTTCCTATCCTTCTTATGTTCTATCAATGTGAAAATATATTTTATACCTTCAAAATATTACTGAAAATATGATTTGGTGTGTTAAAATTTGCAATCTAATAGACTTCCATGTATTTCATAATAATGTTTGTTGCTACATCTTATTTTATTACATATTATTATATTATGACATATTTTGGTATGTATATATAATATACAATAATCTGTAGCAATGATAAAGAAAGGCATTTCCTCATTTTTAGATTTTTAACATGAAATTACTTGTTTTTCTAGTTTAGGCACTGGCATAGTAAATATATTTTTGGAAAAAAAATATTTTCTTCTATCACATTTTTCCCTTTGGGATTATTAGTATAAATATCACCTTTGGGGTTCTTCATGTATTTTTTCCAAAAGGAATAAGCCAGAATTTAAAACTTATGGAAAAATCAACAACATTTGTCATTAAATGAGCACATAATAATGTGCCAACCACTGTGCAAGGGGCTGGGGATATAACACTCACTAATTCAGATGAGGTTCTTGCTCTTATGGTATTTACATTTCAGTGTTGGAGACAGACCATAAACTATAAATTTTAAAAATTTTGGGGCTTCCCTGGTGGTGCAGTGGTTGAGATTCTGCCTGCCTATGCAGGGGACACGGGTTCGTGCACTGGTCCGGGAAGATCCCACATGCCGTGGAGCGGCTGGGCCCATGAGCCATGGCCGCTGAGCCTGCATGTCCGGAGCCTGTGCTCTGCAACGGGAGAGGCCACAACAGTGAGAGGCCTGTGTACCGCAAAAAAATAAAAATAAAAATAAAAAGGTTGCAATTGTTGAAGATAATAAAAAGACCTATGAAGGCAGTTAGACTAATGGGATAAAGTGTGTTTGAAAGTGGGTAAGAATAGCAAATTTAATTGGGGAAGGCCATAGAGGGCTTTTCTGAGTGAAATGTGAATAATTGGAAGTAGAATAATTGGAAGCAGGTCCCAGGAAAAACATTCCAAGGAGAGAGAAGAGCAAGAACAAGATCTCACCACAGAGACAGATTTCTCTTACTCAAAGAATAGAAAGGCCAGTGAGTGTGAAATAGGGTAAGAGGTTAGAGATATCATAAAGGTCTAGAACAGGGAAGGCATTGTTAGTCATGGAAAAGTCATTAACAGGATTTAACAGGGAAAGGACATGATCATAAATTATATTCTATAAAGCTCATTCTGGCTATTGTGTGGGCAATGGGTATTTGCAGGTAAGTAAAAAACAGGGAGCCCAGATTCGAGCCATCACAGTATTCACATGAGAAAGAATACAGACTTGAACTAGGATGTGGAGTGTAGTGATAGAAGTGGATGAATTGGGATTATACTTTGCAGATAAAAGTCAGCTGTGCTCAGTGATAAACTAGAATTGATGTGTGAAAGAAAGAAAAATTGCTAAAGTAATAAGAATCAGCTTGGTCACTCTCAAGAACTCAAGGGTATTTCACCAATCAGTAAGAAATTTACCTTGTTAATTAATAGCAAAAGAAAAAATCAAAACAAAACATCAAAGCAAAAAAGATGAAAATTTCAACATTTTGCTAGTCAGTTTCTTCTAATATTCTCCATTTCCACACTTATTTTAAAAATCAAAAGAAAACAAGAAACAAAATGTGTATTTTTATGAATCATCTACTGCCTTGAGACAGCAGTAAAGAACAGCTTTAATTATTCTACTGAATGGTGCAAAGTAACATTGAAAATCCTCTTATACCACCTATTGAAGACCTATTGATTATAATTCAAACTCCACCTATTGAAGACCTATTGATTATAATTCAAACTCACCCAAGGTGATGGAGCAGTGTCCTTCAGTATCTCTTCTATCCTTTGTCAACAATTTGAAATGTTGCCAGCCATTTAGAAAGGTAAGAATTTAGAACTTTTATTAGGTTCCCTCAGGAAAAAGATATACTTAATACTGTGTGTGTGGTTGTGTGGGTGTGTCCAGGCACATGTATGTGTGTGTTTGCATAACATATATATAAGTATGTGCATATACATAATATGAACCTTTTCAACTGTAATTCCTATTTGAAGTTCACTGCATCACTTGGAGATGAAGAGTTATGGAGAATGGAGCTATGACTGTAAGAGATAAGAATTTACTGTTAAGCATTTTCAGAGGAAATTCATTAAAATGGGCTTGTTTAGTTACATTGAATTTATTATCTAGGGGCCTTAGTGCCCAATAACTACTGTCCATCATGTCAGGCCATGTCCCAAGGAAGAAATGCAAGAGGTAAGGTCAGGGAAATACAGAAATTCTTTATTAGCTTAGTGGACTTCGTCTACAAAATCCAGCTTAATCTTTTATTGTACTGAATTAGATTGTTTGATAATATAAAGGATCATCTTTGGTTTTGGGTAGACTGATATACTACATGAAAAACAGTTATGGTATTTTTCCCTTAAACCTGTACCCTAATCTTGGACCTTTAGCTCTAGCTTGCTTGTCTACATTGAAGAAATCACTCATACTTTTCCTATACAGTTGTAGTTGATATTATTAAAACATGAA
Source organism: Mesoplodon bidens (assembly GCF_964165515.1). Classification (NCBI taxonomy): domain Eukaryota; kingdom Metazoa; phylum Chordata; class Mammalia; order Artiodactyla; family Ziphiidae; genus Mesoplodon; species Mesoplodon bidens. The sequence continues at coordinate 158,500,606 of NC_138178.1, forward strand.
CCATTAGAGACATTCGCTGTCTCTTTCTCTCTTTCAGAAGAAAAGAACTAATAGGAATTATTCTAGTTATATTATTCGATTAACATCAGCATTAGAAAGAGCAATGAACAGACTAATGGGAACTTAGATATAAAAAAAATCTTTCTTGATTATCAAGAGGAGAGTCCAGATCTTTATAATCCATCAGAAATCAATAATTGAAATTACCCATTTTCAAATATGTTATCCCCCAAATACTGGTCTTTTATTTAGAAAAGTCATCTCCTATTTCAATAAGTGTGATGCTGTTTTGTCTCCCCACCCTTCCTTCAGAAGGAACAATAATTTGATGCTTATGTTAGTGTTCAGATCACTTATTCAGTTTTTATTGAATGCTTTGATGTTCCAAATAAAGCTCGTTATACTGTAGATCAAAGAGGATGATGCCTTTCACCAAAGAAGTACAATACACCAATTAGCATTTCCTCTATGCGGAGATATATATATATATATATTTTTTTTTTCCTTATGTAAGTCCTATTAGTGCCTAGGTGTGCCCAGAATGCATGATAGGACTAAGTAGGTGTGTTTTTAGTGACAGGTGAACAGACCAGAGAAAGGTAAAATGTGCTGAGAACCAAAGGTGCTAAAATTTTATCATTATCATAAAAATGCTTGTATCATTAATAATACTAACAGCTATTATTAAACAGCTATTTTATTCCACAGTTTCTTCCTCTTGAAAATATAGACTAAGTTAAGATGTTAAAATGGTTAAGCGAATTATAGAGGGAACTATTCTGTTTCTTCTGTAAGTGGGACTGGAAACCCAAGTTTAAAAGATTACATTCCAGCTTAGGAAAGGAGCACAACTGTTATGCAGGAGTTGAGGTTGTCTAAACAGAGTGTCGTCTGGATGCTCTCTGAACTGCATGAGCAACATTCCCTCTGTAGGAAGGTTCTGACTGTGTTTGCTTGCAGGAACTGTATGTACAATCTACAAAGCTGAATTTCACTCCCCAAGCACTTGGAGTCGGTTTAAGATTCCCACTATTTTTGCCTGAGTTCTGATGGAAGTTTCCTACTTGTGAGTTTATGACCTGCTTCTTTGCTCAAGTCACAATGGTGAGTCTTGCTTCAGTTCTACTGTCCTCTGGGGGACATAATTCCTTTGGGATCCTAGAAGAATGTTTAAAATTTGCTGTTGCCCTTGGTCTCCCGTGTCGTCTCTAAAAAGTGCTACACCAATTCCCCCCAGACTACCATCTGATCCCCAAATGATTATCACATGGCACACCCCCCAATTCCTTTCTTGGATAAATTATACCCCTTCATGGTACTTGAAAACTCCCAATGGATTCATGAAAACTGATTTGTTGTGTGATACAGATTTCAAAAGGATTTCAGTATGATTCCTTATTACACTTTAAAAAGAGGCAGATGACTTAGGTGACATCTTTCTGTGAGCATCTTTTAGAGTAGCAGTGTATTAGTTATCTATTGCTACAAAACAAATTACCATAGCACTTAGTTGCTTAAAACAATAAATATTTATTTTATCACATTTTCTGTGGGTCAGAAATTCCAGGGTAGATTTGTTGGATGATCTGGCTCACGTTCTCTCATAATGCTGCAATCGACTTGTTGACCTGGGCTGCCATCATCTGAAGGCTTGACTGAAACTGGTGATTTGATTTCAAAATGGTCCTCTGACATGGCTGTTGGCAAGAAGCCTCAGTTCCTTGCTGGCTGTTGGCAGGAGGGCTCAGTTCTTTGCCACACAGACCTCTCCTTAGGGCTGCTTGAGGGCCCTCATGGCCTGCAGCTGACTGTCCCCAGAACGAGTGATCTGAGAGAGGGAACAGGAAAAGGCAAAAACTTTTATGATCTAGCCTCAGAAGTCTCGCACACTGTCACCTCCACCATGTTCTATTCATTAGACACAAATCATTAAGTATAGTTCCTGTTCAAGGTAAAGGGAATCGGGCTCTACCTTTAGAAGAGAGAAGTATTGAATAATTTGTGGACCTATTTCAAAAACACTTCATGATGGAAAGGGCTGGCTCTCCATTGGAACTGGCATGTGTATTATTCTTGTAACCTAGAACAGCTCCTTTCCTCTCTATTTTTGTATTCAAACTAGAACATTTATACACCAGGACAGAAAATTTAAATGCATGAGATTTATAAATGTTTCAATTTAATAGTCAGTGCACAAGATTCTGTACAGAAATAAAGTCGAGTACATAACAGTTTATTGTGTACTGTTTCCAGCACCAATGATATGTAGTTCAAAAGGCACTTATCTTAATGTCAAAGGCAGAAATTTAAATATATGCAGCATCTTTCCTAGTTAGGAGGCCTTAGGCAAGTTACATAATCACTTTGCACGTCATTGCTCCATTTACTTAACTGAATTCTCACAATAATTCTGTGAGGTGTGTATTATTAGCCCCACTTTATAGAAAACAAAATTGAAGCTCAGCAGTATTGCAACTAGAGATTGGCAGAGTCAATATTTCAACACAAGTTTTGTTGATAGATGCCAAAACTGCTTTGCTCTCTCCTATACCTTCTAGGAAAGAGAGAAAAATTATAAATTACTCAATGATGCAGCATATATGAAGGTGTTTAGTATTTTATTTTGAATAAAGTTAACATCCATACCAAAAAATAGTCTCATAAATACAAATTATTCCTATTGAGAAACAATAATTACATGCTTATATTAATCAACAGAATTTTAAATATTAGCAGCTTCTAAAGATGTTCTTTAACTTAAAACTTTGAGTTAAGATAAGTAATCAAACAATAGACTACATTATAATTATCCAACCCTGTGTATCACCTTGCTCTGTGATTTCTTATCAAAGGCTGGAGCAGTATCAAGGATAGTGATTCATAGCTTAGCTTTAGTGATGCTCCCCAAGCAAATGTCAGATCACTGGTGCTTTTGGATGGTTTATATCTGCCTTCTTTCTTCAAAACACAGATTCATCAAGTATCTTGATTATGCTATAGATAGAAAAAAGGATGTAGGAAAGGTCACCTTTATATATGGATGCCCTGTATTTGTTCATTTTATACTGCTTTGGACTAAATATTGAATGCTATAGTTGAATAGCCTTAAATGAAGCTATTCAAATCAAGACATATTCTAAAAGCTTAGATGGATGCTTGATAATTTGAAAATCATTGATTCAGCTTTATTTGAATAAAACAGGAATTTAAATTTGTAAAAAAAATATTGATTCTGCTTTGAACACTACAGGCTTACCAAAAAAGTTGAATTTATTGAATATTTAAACTATTAAATTTTCTTATAACCTTATGCATCCAGATAGGAAGTATCAATAATAAAATCAAATGCTATTATTGAAAGGGGCATTGGCCAAATAAAGCATAAAGATGGATGCCATCACCATGAAGGCTGGCCTGTTTCCTTCAGGCTGCAGCTAGCTTATATTAGAGTTTAACAAGTTACAGAACTATTGAGTGTTTAATCGGACTGTAATTTATCATGACAACATATTGAGGCTGAAAAAACAATCAATTTTAAAGCTCTGCTTTAATATGTAAGAAGGAGGTAGTACACTGGGCAAGTATGAATCAAAAAGTAATAAATGTCCCAGAGATTTTAACAAATGTAAATTGCTATATAAATATTAAATAAATTACACAATATTTTTAGGCTCTGAAACATTGACTTACTTTGCAAGGGACTAAATGTCAAATAAATAATGCATGTTTATACATATTTCTTCTATGGACAATTATTACAGCTTTAGCAACACTGTTTGCTTTAAAATTTTTATATCCAGAGCATATTCACTTACCACAAATGGCCTGATTTTGTTTCAAGCACCAACCTTCATTTCTCCAGGGAACAATATAAAGTTTGAAGTTTTGTAGCAACTTGTCACTTTCCCTGCTTAGAGACTGCTAAAGGAAGTTGAGGAATGGGGAGGACCTTACTAGAGGGTGATGGTCCTGGGAAAATAGTGCCCCTCAGTACTTGTGTGTAGAAGGAATTTGTTGAACTGAAGTTCAAAAGCAGCCTTGGAGAACTTCCGGGTAAGATGGCGGAAGAGTAAGACGCGGAGATCACCTTCCTCCCCACGGATACACCAGAAATACAGCTACACGTGGAACAACTCCTACAGAACACCTACTGAACGCTGGCAGAAGACCCCAGACCTCCCAAAAGGCAAGAAACTCCCCACATACCTGGGTAGGGCAAAGCGGAGAGATTCCCGCAGAGAGGATCGGTGCCGAGCAGCACTCACCAGCCTGAGAGGCTTGTCTGCTCGCCCACCAGGGCGGGCGGCGCTGGAAGCTGAGGCTCGGGCTTCGGTCAGAGCGCAGGGAGAGGACTGGGGCTGGCGGCGAGAACTCAGCCTGAAGGGGGCTAATGTGCCACAGCTAGCCGGCAGGGAGTCCAGGAAAACTCTGGAGCTGCCGAAGAGGCAAGAGACTTTTTCTTCCCTCTTGGTTTCCTGGTGCGCGAGGAGAGGGGATTAAGAGCGCTGCTTAAAGGGGCTCCACAGAAGGGCGCGAGTCACGACTGAAAGCGCGGAGCCCAGTGACGGGCGTGGGACGCTGGGGCTGCTGCTGCCGCCGCCAAGAAGCCTGTGTGCTAGCGCAGGTCACTGTCCACACCGCCCTTCCGGGAGCCTGTGCAGCCCGCCACTGCCGGGGTCCCGGGATACAGGGGCGGCTTCCCTGGGAGAACGCACGGCGCGCCTCGGGCTGGTACAACGTCACGCCGACCTCTGCCGCTGCAGGCTCGCCCCGCACTCCGTGCCCCTCCCTCCCGCCCGGCCTGAGTGAGCCAGAGTCCCCGAAGAGGCTGCTCCTTTAACCCTGTCCTGTCTGAGCGAAGAACAGACGCCCTCCGGCGACCTAAACGCAGAGGCGGGGCCAAATCCAAAACTGAGACCCAGGAGCTGTGAGAACAGAGAAAGGGAAACCTCTCCCAGCAGCCTCAGAAGCAGCGGATTAAAGCTCCATAATCAACTTGATGTACCCTGCATCTGTGGAATACATGAATAGACAACAAATCATTCCAAATTGAGGAGCCAGGAGTCAGTGCTGTGCCTCTGAGGTGGGAGAGCCAACTTCAGGACACTGGTCCACAAGAGACCTCCCAGCTCCACATAATATCAAACGGCGAAAATCTTCCAGAGATCTCCATCTCAACAGCAGCACCCAGCTTCACTCAACGACCAGCAAGCTACAGTGCTGGACACCCTATGCCAAACAACTAGCAAGACAGGAACACAACGCCACCCATTAGCAGAGAGGTGGCCTAAAATCATAAAAAGTCCGCAGACACCCCAAAACACACCACCAGTCGTGGACCTGCCCACCAGAAAGACAAGATCCAGCCTCATCCACCAGAACACAGGCACTAGTCCCCTCCACCAGGAAGCCTACACAACCCACTAAACCAACCTTAGCCACTGGGGACAGACACCAAAAACAACGGGAACTACGAACGTGCAGCCTGCAAAAAGGAGACCCCAAACACAGTCACATAAGCAAAATGAGAAGACAGAAAAACACACAGCAGGAGAAGGAGCAAAATAAAAACCCACCAGACCTAACAAAAGAAGAGGTAATAGGCAGTCTACCTGAAAAAGAATTCAGAATAATGATGGTAAAGATGATCCAAGATTCTATTTCCCAGATCCAAAATCTTGGAAATAGAATAGACAAAATGCAAGAAACAGTTAACAAGGACCTAGAAGAACTAAAGATGAACCAAGCATCGATTAAAAACACAATAAATGAAATGAAAAATACTCTAGATGGGATCAATAGCAGAATAACTGAGGCAGAAGAACGGATAAGTGAGGTGGAAGATAAAATAGAGGAAATAACTGCTGCAGAGCAAAATAAAGAAAAAAGAATGAAAAGAACAGAGGACAGTCTCAGAGACCTCTGGGACAACATTAAACGCACCAACATTCGAATTATAGGGGTTCCAGAAGAAGAAGAGAAAAAGAAAGGGACTGAGAAAATATTTGAAGAGATTATAGTTGAAAACTTCCCTAATATGGGAAAAGAAATAGTTAATCAAGTCCAGGAGGCACAGAGAGTCCCATACAGAATAAATCCAAGGAGAAATACGCCAAGACACATATTAATCAAACTGTCAAAAATTAAAAACAAAGAAATCATATTAAAAGCAGCAAGGCAAAAACAACAAATAACACACAAGGGAATCCCCATCAGGATAACAGCTGATCTCTCAGCAGAAACTCTACAAGCCAGAAGGGAGTGGCAGGACATAATTAAATTGATGAAAGAGAAAAACCTGCAACCAAGATTACTCTACCCAGCAAGGATCTCATTCAGATTTGATGGAGAAATTAAAACGTTTACAGACAAGCAAAAGCTAAGAGAGTTCAGCACCACCAAACCAGCTTTACAACAAATGCTAAAGGAACTTCTCTAGGCAAGAAACACAACGAAGGAAAAGACCTACAATAACGAACCCAAAACAATTAAGAAAATGGGAATAGGAACATGCATATCGATAATTACCTTAAATGTAAATGGACTAAATGCTCCCACCAAAAGACACAGATTGGCTGAATGGATACAAAAACAAGACACATATATATGCTGTCTACAAGAGACCCACTTCAGACCTAGAGACACATACAGATTGAAAGTAAGGGCATGGAAAAAGATATTCCATGCAAATGGAAACCAAAAGAAAGCTGGAGTAGCAATTCTCATATCAGACAAAATAGACTTTAAAATAAAGACTACTAGAAGAGACAAAGAAGGACACTACATAATGATCAAGGGATCGATCCAAGAAGAAGATATAACAATTGTAAATATTTATGCACCCAACATAGGAGCACCTCAATACATAAGGCAAATACTAACAGCCATAAAAGGAGAAATCGACAGTAACACAATCATAGTAGGGGATTTTAACACCCCACTTTCACCAATGGACAGATCTTCCAAAATGAAAATAAATAAGGAAACACAAGCTTTAAATGATACATTAAACAAGATGGACTTAATTGATATTTATAGGACATTCCATCCAAAAACAACAGAATACCCATTTTTCTCAAGTGCTCATGGAACATTCTCGAGGATAGATCATATCTTGGGTCACAAAACAAGCCTTGGTAAATTTAAGAAAATTGAAATTGTATCAAGTATCTTTTCTGACCACAATGCTATGAGACTAGATATCAATTACAGGAAAAGAGCTGTAAAAAATACAAACACATGGAGGCTAAACAATACACTACTTAATAACGAAGTGATCACTGAAGAAATCAAAGAGGAAATAAAAAAATACCTAGAAACAAATGACAATGGAGACACGACGACCCAAAACCTATGGGATGCAGCAAAAGTAGTTCTAAGAGGGAAGTTTATAGCAATACAATCCCACCTTAAGAAACAGGAAACATCTCGAATAAACAACCTAACCTTGCACCTAAAGCAATTAGAGAAAGAAGAACAAAAACATCCCAAAGTTAGCAGAACGAAAGAAATCATAAAAATCAGATCAGAAATAAATGAAAAAGAAATGAAGGAAACGATAGCAAAGATCAATAAAACTAAAAGCTGGTTCTTTGAGAAGATAAACAAAATTGATAAACCATTAGCCAGACTCATCAAGAAAAGAAGGGAGAAGACTCAAATCAATAGAATTAGAAATGAAAAAGGAGAAGTAACAACTGACACTGCAGAAATACAGAAGATCATGAGAGATTACTATAAGCAACTCTATGCCCATAAAATGGACAACCTGGAAGAGATGGACAAATTCTTAGAAATGCACAACCTGCCAAGACTGACTCAGGAAGAAATAGAAAATATGAATAGACCAATCACAAGCACTGAAATTGAAACTGTGATTAAAAATCTTCCATCAAACAAAAGCCCAGGACCAGATGGCTTCACAGGCGAATTCTATCAAACATTTAGAGAAGAGCTAACACCCATCCTTCTGAAACTCTTCCAAACAATATCAGAGGAAGGAACACTCCCAAACTCATTCTACGAGGCCACCATCACCTTGATACCCAAACCAGGCAAGGATGTCACAAAGAAAGAAAACTACAGGCCAATATCACTGATGAACATAGATGCAAAAATCCTCAACAAAATACTAGCCAACAGAATCCAACAGCACATTAAAAGGATCATACACCATGATCAAGTGGGGTTTATTCCAGGAATGCAAGGATTCTTCAATATACGCAAATCAATCAATGTGATACACCATATTAACAAGTTGAAGGAGAAAAACCATATGGTCATCTCAATAGATGCAGAGAAAGCTTTCTACAAAATTCAACACCCATTTATGATAAAAACCCTGCAGAAAGTAGGCATAGAGGGAACTTTCCTCAACATCATAAAGGCCATATATGACAAACCCATAGCCAACATTGTCCTCAATGGTGAAAAACTGAAACCATTTCCACTAAGATCAGGAACAAGACAAGGCTGCCCACTCTCACCACTCTTATTCAACATAGTTTTGGAAGTTTTAGCCACAGCAATCAGAGAAGAAAAGGAAATAAAAGGAATCCAAATTGGAAAAGAAGAAGTAAAGCTGTCACTGTTTGCAGATGACATGATACTATACATAGAGAATCCTAAAGATGCTACCGAAAAACTACTAGAGCTAATCAATGAATTTGGTAAAGTAGCAGGATACAAAATTAATGCACAGAAATCTCTGGCATTCCTGTACACTAATGATGAAAAATCTGAAAATGAAATCAAGAAAACACTCCCATTTACCATTGCAATGAAAAGAATAAAATATCTAGGAATAAACCTACCTAAGGAGACAAAAGACCTGTATGCAGAAAGTTATAAGACACTGATGAAAGAAATTAAAGATGATACAAATAGATGGAGAGATATACCATGCTTCTGGATTGGAAGAATCAATATTGTGAAAATGACTCTACTACCCAAAGCAATCTACAGATTCAATGCAATCCCTATCAAACTACCACTGGCATTTTTCACAGAACTAGAACAAAAAATTTCAAAATTTGTTTGGAGAAACAAAAGACCCCGAATAGCCAAAGCAATCTTGATAACGAAAAACGGAGCTGGAGGAATCAGGCTCCCTGACTTCAGACTATACTACAAAGCTACAGTAATCAAGACAGTGTGGTACTGGCATAAAAACAGAAAGATAGATCAGTGGATCAGAATAGAAAGCCCAGAGATAAACCCTCGCACATATGGCCAACTTATCTTTGATAAAGGAGGCAGGAATGTACAGTGGAGAAAGGACAGCCTCTTCAATAAGTGGTGCTGGGAAAACTGGACAGGGACATGTAAAAGTTTGAGATTAGATCATTCCCTAACACCATACACAAAAATAAGCTCAAAATGGAGTAAAGACTTAAATGTAAGGCCAGAAACTATCAAACTCTTAGAGGAAAACATAGGTAGAACACTCTATGACATAAATCACAGCAAGATCCTTTTGGACCCACCTCCTAGAGAAATGGAAATAAAAACAAAGATAAACTAATGGGACCTAATGAAACTTCAAAGCTTTTGCACAGCAAAGGAAACCATAAACAAGACCAAAAGACAACCCTCAGAATGGGAGAAAATATTTGCAAATGAAGCAACTGACAAACGATTAATCTCCAAAATTTATAAACAGCTCATGCAGCTCAATAGCAAAAAAGCAAACAACCCAATCCAAAAATGGGCAGAAGACTTAAATAGGCATTTCTCCAAAGAAGATATACAGACTGCCAACAAACACATGAAAGAATGCTCAACATCATTAATCATTAGAGAAATGCAAATCAAAACTACAATGAGATATCATCTCACACCAGTCAGAATGGCCATCATCAAGAAATCTAGAAACAATAAATGCTGGAGAGGGTGTGGAGAAAAGGGAACACTCTTGCACTGCTGGTGGGAATGTGAATTGGTACAGCCACTATGGAGAACAGTATGGAGGTTCCTTAAAAAACTACAAATAGAACTACAATATGACCCAGCAATCCCACTACTAGGCATATACCCTGAGAAAACCATAATTCCAAAAGAGACATGTACCAAAATGTTCATTGCATCTCTATTCACAATAGCCCGAAGCTGAAAACAACCTAAGTGTCCATCATCGGATGAATGGATAAAGAAGATGTGGCACATATATACAATGGAATATTACTCAGCCATAAAAAGAAACGAAACTGAGCTATTTGTAATGAGGTGGATAGACCTAGAGTCTGTCATACAGAGTGAAGTAAGTCAGAAAGAGAAAGACAAATACCGTATGCTAACACATATATACGGAATTTAAAAAAAAAAATGTCATGAAGAACCTAGGGGTAAAACGGGAATAAAGACACAGACCTACTTGAGAATGGACTTGTGGATATGGGGAGGGGGAAGGGTAAGCTGTGACAAAGCGAAAGAGAGGCATGGACATATATACACTACCAAACGTAAGGTAGATAGATAGTGGGAAGCAGCCGCATAGCACAGGGAGATCAGGTCGGTGCTTTGTGACCGCCTGGAGGGGTGGGATGGGGAGGGTGGGAGGGAGGGAGATGCATGAGGGAAGGGATGTGGGAACAGATGTATATGTATGACTGATTCACTTTGTTATAAAGCAGAAACTAATAAAAAAAAATAAAATTAAAAAAAAAAAACAAAAAACAAAAAACCAAAAACAAAAGCAGCCTTGGAGATTAAAAATTCATTTATTGACAGTCTATGTCCTGAGGAGGATATGTGGAAAGCAATGTGGAAGGGGGAAGGCTGTCTTGGTGAGAAAGAGATTTTAGGCTGATAATAACATAAGAATTATACCAGTAGTAGTTTTTATTATTATTATTATTATTATTATTATTATTATTATCATTATCATTGATGTTTTCTGTACTTACATTATGGCAGGCCCTTTGCATAAATTATTTCATTTTTAAACCTCACCCTCAGTGAGGTAGGTTTCTACCCTCATGTTTATAGATGAGGAATTTGTCACTCATATCAGTGACACTCTGAGATCACTGACTGCTGTCACACAGCAGGTGAATAGCAGTGGCTTTACATAATCTCAGAATAATCCTATACTAAAGTCAACACTGCAGATGTACCACCCTCTCTCCTGACTGCATCTCTGCCATGCCCTTTGAGACAGCCTGAACCCTTTTCAATGCAATGTCTTGAATGTCTTCCTCTAGTGCAACCCCTGGGGTACACAAGGATGTTACCTCACTTGCAGAGTTGCTGATGGGCCCGGTGTGGCTATCGGTCAGATACACTGGGATTTTTTCTCTTGCACTGCTCTGGCTGAGCAAACAGTATGCTGCTACACTCCAGGCTGGGATGCAATGGAGTGTTTATTTGTTTAAGCTATATCTGAGTAAACAATCAGGATAAGACTAGGTCTCTCCTGGTGCTGAGAATGAACAGACCTCAAAGAGCAAGGACTTCAGAATGAGAGAGGTCTTGAGAGAATGACATGCTATCAGGAATATGATTTTCAGTAGACAAGAGGAAAGAATTCAGATTGGAAGGTAAAATGAACATCATGGTGGGGGGAGTGTCTGCACATTTTCAAAATTAGGCAAAGGGAAATCATCAAGGACATTCAAGGTGATGCACTGAAGGACTGGTTGGGAATTGTGCTAGAATTTCAGAACATTATCTCAGCACCTAAGAGGACTAGCAAAACAAGACAGAGCAGGAAACTAAATTAAGGACTGCTTTATTATTAAAGCTTCAGTCCACAGAGGAAATTTCTTATGAGCAGAAATTGTGTGATGAGGTCAGTAAGGAATCATTGAAGAGGTCAGTTTCTAGAATCAGAGCATAAAGTCAGAGAACTTGACTTGATGTCCAGCTGTCCATATACTGCTTTTGGCTGACTTGTTATAGAATTGAGCAAGGGGAAGGTCTTCACCCACAGTGGGAGACTAGAAGGGGACTAAGTGATTTAGCTTAGTGTAACAAGCATCAGAAAAAAGCCTTTATTCCATTAAACATCATGATGATAAATGAACTCAATTTCTTATTTTGGCATTCAAAGATCTGCAGATGTAAGCTCTTTGTCAATAATACATCTGAAATTTGTGAACATTGTTTACAATTTTTATTCCTAAGTTGTAAATGTTTGGATGTTTGAATTTAAAAACCTCTTTGTAAGTTTCACATGTAAAATCTAATTAAAATCATTATTTCTATTATAAATTCCTTATTATCAGGTCTTTGTCTTGACTATAAGCCATAATGTTTTTGTTTTTATTTTAGTTATATCTTTGCCTACTGTATCTCCATCACTAAATAATTAATGTGAATTAGTAAAGGTTGATATATGGTAATGTTAGTAAAATGACAATAGCTATCATTTGAGGATTTGATGAGACTGAATGTGATCCAAAATTCCTCACATGAATTACCATACTTAAGCCCCACAACAGCCTATCTAGTCAGTTGGCTTTATTGGTCCCTAGAGAGATTCAGGTAACTTGTCCATAGTTATAGGTAAGAAGAAAGCATACTGAAAGGCAGACTGAGGCTGTCTCACTAAAAAGGCTTATTCTTAACTGCTTGTAACATTATAAAATGTAGATACATACCCTACCAGTATAAAGTTCCTCATTGCCTTCTATTTCATTATGATTTCAAAAGTCAAGATTTCCCTGGAGTGAGAGGGAGGACAGTTTTGATTGCCAAGCTGTCTTGTCCGTCTACCTACTCACTAAGACAGTCTAAAATTTAGTTAAAATATTCCCACTGTCTCAAGTAAAAAAAGAGATAATCCATGAGTTTCTAACTCACTGTTTTTTTAATTTAATTTTTATTTTTTTAATATAAATTAATTAATTTATTTTTGCCTGCATTGGGTTTTCCTTGCTGCACACGGGCTTTCTCTAGTTGCAGTGAGCGAGGGCTACTCTTCATTGCAGTGCGTGGGCTTCTCATCGTGGTGGCTTCTCTTGTTGTGGAACACAGGCTGTAGGCACGTGGGCTTCAGGAGTTGCAGTGCACGGGCTTCAGGAGTTACAACACGTAGGTGTGGCTCGCAGGCTCTAGAGCACAGGCTCAGTAGTTGTGGTGCACAGGGCTTAGTTGCTCCATGGCACGTGGGATCTTCCCAGACCTGGGCTTGAACCTGTGTCCCCTGCGTTGGCAGGCAGATTCTTAACCACTGCACCACCAGGGAATCCCATCTAATTCACTGTTTTTTATTTTGGCATTTTGAATAAAAATATCTTGTAGTTTAAAATTTTCAATGTGTTTGTTCTTTTTAACTTTCTAAAAACATCAGAAATTTATGAAGTTTTGAAAAAATTACTGCAAGGTAGCTACAAGAAACAACAAGATAGCTAAAAAAATGGCTTCATCTAGAAGGGAAAATCTTAGAACTTCAGCCTAAAATGACTACTGCAACTAAACAGGAAAATAAGCCTACTTAAGCTATATTTCACTTAATAATTAATTTTTCTCTTTTGAAAATATCTGTAAATGTTATACTGGTGAACTGGGCTTGATCTACACTTGCTCAATTAAATGCTTAACTTAATAATAGTAAAAGATTATCCTATGCCTCCTTCCTACTATCCACCACCCCAACTCTCATAACTTTATGGTGACAGTTTTTTTTTCACACAACAGATATTGTACAACTGTGGGAAACAGCAACTGTACAAGGAGCCCTAGTGAAGGACCATCCTGGGGTTCAGTTTTGGGGTACAGATTCTTCTGGAACTCTCAGAGAGCCTACTTGTTTTATTTATCCTTTAAGCCCCATTTTAGGCCTGTTCCTGGAATTGAAAAAAAAAAAAAACCTGACTGTCACTTCATGCCATAGTGTACTTTATAGATGACAGATACCTTAGTCACAATCTAGTCTCATCATTTTATTTAAAAAATTAGAGTACTGGGAAATAATAAGCATGCAACCACTATCTGTAGCTAGAACCCCCATTTCCTCACTTTCAGGCAACAATAAAATTCTATCTATCTCCTAAGTCTTTCTTCCTGAACTTGATAATCAAATCTCAACTTTATCTTATAAATTTTCACATTTGTATCCTAAATATTAAATGACACTGGTTTTATAATGACCTGTTATCTCAAGCAGAAGACATAATTATGACAACATTTTTAGGATTTCTGGTCTACGAATGGATTAGATTGATCCTTTAGAACTAAATAGAAATGGGGAGGAGATATTGGAAGAATGTCAAATGGCATTAAAAACATTTATTTTTTCCCAGCACAGTGTGAATGTCAGACTCAGTGGAAATATGTAATATATATCATCTTATTTTTTTCAAGTTTCCTAGAGAACATCACCAAGGGCATCTGAGGTTCTTTGGGGTTCTCTCTAACACCCCCCAAAAGATTTATATCTATGTATTAGTTTACTATTAATACTATTGCTGCTATAGTAACTTACCACAAATAAAGTTACATTAAACAACATGTATTTGTTCTCTCATAGTTCTGGAGGCCAGAAGTCCATCAATCTCAGGGGCACTGGCAGGTCTAGTTCCCTCTGGAGACTCTAGGAGAGACTATATCCCTTGCCCTTTCTAGCTGTCTACAGTTTTTAGCTTGTGTCTCAGTCCCCACATCACTCCAGACTCTTGCTTCCATTCCTTTCATCACATCTTATCACATCAATAAAATTTAGCTGAATTCTGCTTCTGACTATGATGCAATAGCCTACTCTTATCCCCCTGCTTCTCTTTTACAAGTGACCTTGAAATTACGTTGAGTCTACCCACAGGGTCCACAGAGATAATCTTCCATCTCAAGATCCGTAAGTTAATTTCTGCAAAGTTTCTTTGCAATAACATATTAATAGGTTCTGGGGATTATGATGTGTTCATCTTGCAGCGGTGTGGGGAGGTGAGCGTTATTCAGCCCACCCTGATCTACTGTGAACTTGATACTTAATCTTATTTTAGCTGTGCTTCATGGATTTCACAAGTACTGATGTTTAAAATTTGTTCATTTTCCTGTTGTAGCCTCTGTTGGCCCTTCCAGCTACAGCACTACTGTGAATGATTGATAGGACTTGTTGTGACAGGAATCCTTTGGTAAAAGGTCAACACTAACCCTATAAACCAATATTTTATCTCAGTTCATTGTTAACAATCAAAATATGCCCATGAAATGAAACATATGAGCCTGCATGCATTCTCTCATTAGAATTTGATCATTTCAGTAGCTTGCTAACTCCTCCACATTTTTCCAAATTCATACAAAAATTTATGCCAACTAAAGCAGGTAGCAAATAAGTAGTTGAAAGTGAGAATTAGTGTTAATTAAAACCTTAGGATAAGCATTAAATTCCATAACCAAATATCTTTGAATGCACATATTTCATGTCGTGATTTTATTTCTAGAGAGGCATTAGTACCATTTGTTTTTCACTGTTTTCTATGTTCTTCATTTACTGTATTCATATATATACAAATCTAGCATGTGAGAAATATAAATGTTTGTACTATTTTTTTGTGTGTTTTTGGTTGTTTAAAACAGATATTTTAACACAGAGGACATTTGTTGATTACATTTAGAGCTATGTTTTCTTAAAACAATATGAAATAATATATTTATGAGTATGTTCTGTGGGAATTTGTTACAGACTGCCTGTATGCATAAAGCTGTATGAAAGACATTGGGAGAAGAGGGTCTTCAAAAATAAGTGGGAGCTTGTCACATACATCCTTCTCCCCCTAAAAGTAAGTGCCTCAAGGGACAAGTGTATAAAAATTATACCAGGTCATGAATCATGTGTGTGAAAATAGGAGATGGAGAGGGGGGAAATAAGAGGATGCAGCAAAACTGGGATTAGACAGACTCTATTCTGAACTGAATCATTGCAATAACATTAAAAGATTTAAAGTCCACCTCTAAGCATGTGTAAACAATAGAGGTGGCTCCTTACCTGAAAACACCATTGTAGGACAGCAGGAAACTCAAGAGTCCTTAAACCCCATCCAACCAGCATATCTGACGGTAGACTATTTTTTTGCCTAGAAATGAGTCATTCAGTTTGAACTATTTTCAAGGCACTAAAAACAAAAGGAGGAACAAAATGTATAGTGGTAAAACTTGTTTTTATCAAAATGAGTCATAGTTTTAAGTCAGAGTAAGAAATATCAAAATACAGATCATTAAAGTCATTACTGAAGTTATATTGGGGGATAGTTTTCCCTATTAAAGAGATTCACACAATTCTGAAGATTGAGTCACTGATGTACGCCAGTCAGAAGAGCAGAGAGAGCTATGGGGATGGCGAGCAGTCCTGTAACCCTGATAGACCGGTAGAACTAAATTCCATGACTTCCTTCCTGTTTTAAAATAATATGGATTGCCATCGCTGTGTAAACTGAGCAATACCACATGCCAGACTGCAGCAACCACTGCAATATTGTGCGTGTGTGGTCTAATTTAGCTGTGTTTTCATCCATTATCTTGCTGCATTTAGACATGAGCTCTGTGATATGGATAATTGCTGCAATTCTTCACATAACTCAGAAGGAAAGTTCCTCTCAAGAAATCCTGTGGCAACAAAGAAGGGATTATTTTATACCTGAGTTGACTGCCTAAATGTAAACTGACTAAACAATTTGGGTTCTCCAGGAAATTTCTAATTTCCTGGAAGATTTTATTATACAATTCAGAAGATTAATGGTGCTCATCTACATGCTAAGCCCTGTGATCTGGTGATACCAAGTTGAATACAACATTGTCCTTACATGTTAAGCCTATATTCTGGTTGGGAGAATATTTATTTTTATTTTTATTTTTATTGGAGTATAGTTGATTTACAATGTTGTGTTAATTTCAGGTGTACAGCAAAGTGAAACAGTTATACATATACATATATCCACTCTTTTCTTAGATTCTTTTCCATTACAGAATATTGAGTAAGGTTCCCTGTGCTATACAGTAAGTTCTTATTAGTTATCTATTTTCTATCTAGTAGTGTGTGTATGTCAATCCCAATGGGAGGATATATATTTTTAATAAATGTGATTTTCTAATTGTGTAATTAACAATGGTTTAATTTTATAATATTACAAACCTTTTCTTATAAATATTTCACATGGAATAAATTGTTTATCCAACTATATGCCCCAATTTTTGTTCAAAAAATAACTTTATCATACCAACATTAAAATGAGTATTTACTTTTTGGGAAATAAAATCAATACATCTAAGTGTTGGCTTCTTCAATCCTCAACATAAATTTTTTTTTTCCCAAATCAATGTGATTGACTTTTGAATACTCCCATGGTCCCTCTAGTATCATTAACACCTTCCTTAGTTCCAGATACTACTCATATAGAAGGAATAAGAAAAATTAAGCCCAAATTATACAGTGGACTTTGGAAAAGGATATGTAATAATCTAAGTTACAGATAATTGTCCAAAAAAATCTACATTTCATTCTGTCTGTGTTGATTCAGCTTCAAAGCCTGGAAAGGAACCAAATTTTGGTCCAGTCCAAATAAAGTTTTGCCAAACTCTTACCAGTTTGGAAAGCCAAGCTTCCAGGTTTGTTTTTCTTGGGTCATGTATAAATGTTTTCAAATTATGTTATTACTCATTGCTAATGAGCTAATTTTTCATTAGAACAGCTCCCCTTTCTTAATCTAACACTTGTTCAGATATTATGCTGCTCAATTTTGTTTTTCAATGGCAGTTACTAACACACCATGTAATTAAATAGATCCTAGTTTATTATTTTTAATAAGTTTACATATACAGCCTTTTAACTGCTGGGTTCTTAACTACTTCCAGGGAATTTAGCAGAAAGTTAAGAGTTTTACCGTTATAGCCATTTTTATGTCTGGGGCACAGAGAGACTATTTTGGAAATAACTTGAGGTTTTGTTGAGATTTTGGCAGAAAGTGATTAATGGAATCATATATGACTTCAGTAGTTCCTTCCTAAATATTAAGAACATTTCTCAATCCATCAAGCTCTCTTACCTTATATTTAACTTGATTACAGATTTTTCATGTTATTTGTTTTGTGCTTTTCTCTCTTTCTTTATCTCTCTCTCAGGAACACAATGAATATATTTACATAAGTGTTTTTCACATTTTGGGACTTAGTTACAGAGTTTGTAACCAATTGCTTTTAAAACAATTTCTTACTAAAGGATATTGAAAACATGTATTTCTTGATGTGAGACTTTTCCATTACACCCAACTTTCACTTGAATTGTTATGATACTGGAGTGTTACAGCAGAAATAATTCAGTTCACCAACCAACATTATGAAAGTGATGTAAGCTCCTAAAGAAATCATAACATTCTGAGGTTAAATATGATTTAAATTTTAAATATCCAAAATTATTTCAAAAATGTATTCCCTATTTTCAGGGCCTGGTATATAATAATATCTGATAAATACTTGTTTTATGAGTAAGTAAGAATGGAAGAACCACTGAATACAAAACCTAAATATGTTAGTATTAACTACCACTCACATTGAGAATGTGAATGCAGAAAGCAACTTCTCCTCTTTTGCATGCATAGACCCACTTCTCTGCTTAAATTGAACCTGAACTCCATGCCTGCAAAGTGGGAGGATATGAGGTTTTCGAGACAGATTACTAGCATTACTTGCTCTGCCATATGGAAAATATAGACTTCTGTGATTCAATCACCATCACTCCATCAGATTCCTAGCTTTGATCCCTTTGAACACTTGATGGAGTGGGGATATAGGAGATCCATGCCTGGGAAAGGGTAGAGCAGTGAGTGGTTACTCACAGCAGGTAACAGACAGAGCCTCTCTCTCATTCCTCTAGGATATCCATCCACTGGTAAAAAGTTTCTAGGCACAGGAGACAGAGATAACAGGAATAAATAAATAAATAAATAAGGTAAAGAAATAAAACATGCTGCTCAAGGAAGCCGTTGGAAGGAGGTAGGCAGGAAAAGAGGATTCTAGGAGATTGGCCCTGACTCAAAACTGTTATCAGTCAAAGAAGAAGGACATTGGAAGTTAAATATACAGTATAATCAGGAAAACACAGGAAAGATAAGCTATTTATGGTGCTAAAAATGCTGCTCCATGAAGGCCAAGTAGGGTCTCAGGATTCATTTCTGTCATATGGGATACTATGTTTTGTTGTCAGAAAGTTTCTTCTTCTTTTATTTCTTTATCATTATCATCATCATCATTGTCCTAGGAGCTATAATTTATTAAAATTCTATATGACAGGCACTGTGCTTGATTAATTTAATATATTCTTATATGTCATCCTCAAAATAACTCTCCACAGTATACTGTTATCCAAATATTATACACACACACACACACATATACACATATACATACATATGTATTTTTAAAATTACTCAGTTATGTAGCATACCCATAATAACAGCAGCCCAAATTTGACCCTAGGTCTATCCAAATCTGTCTAAATCTTGCCTCTACTAACACAAAAATTGGGAGTAAACTGAATCTTCTATCAGAACCTTTTATTTTATCAATAATTCCAAATTATATTTCCTTGAAACAATTGTTCAAAATGCTGTCTGAATGAAAACAAAAAAGACACAAAGCTGATTATTTAATCAAATAAGCTTAGAAAAAACTGCATAAATATACTTTTTTGGAGATTTGTAATGCATATTTATATATTAATGGTCAGGAGAAATTTTACAGTAAACCAGCTAGTTTCACATTCTTTGTTGTGTTTATATGGTCTGCCAACCTCTTGTGCCAAGTTCTGTAGTAAACAAACTTTATTAATCTTCTTCATTTTCTTTGCTAAGGTCATGCAACATGTAAATCTCTTGTGCCAAGTAACATCACAGAGAAATTTCTTGGGAAAACCTTTAGGAATTTTATAGTAGTACCTAACACAATTCCCAGACATAGTAGTTTTCAAAACATATTTATTGACTCAGTGAAGGAATAAATGAATGAGTGAGTTCAGTTTTAGGAAATTATGGGGAAAAATAGCTTTCCATGAGAGAGCAAAACTGTGTCTCTCTTTCTCTCTTGCTTATACTCTCCTCTCATATTTTTCAGTGCTCCCTTAAGATTTGGTCCTTTTATACAAATCTGTGTTGACTGATTAACAGTCCAAACCTCACTTTATTGACCATCATTGGTACTCCTATAAAAATGGACTCCACCTGGGGATTTTAATTTGGCACACAGCAAAACAGGAGGAAGAGGTAAAGCCTAGTAATAAACTTGAAATTGTTCTAACGAACTAAATCACGTGAGAAGAGTAGCCTCCTTTCCTTGATGTGCCATATGGAGGGGAGAAGCTCATCATCACCTAAGTGTATTGTCAGAGCACAGAAGCCTGGCTCTGGGCCATCCCACCATAAACTACTTAAGAATATAGTGTAATTAAAATTCATGAACGAAATGTTGCACTGCCTCCATATCCTGAAGCAATCAAAACTAAAATTTACTTTCTTATCACACCTTCTAGTAAAGCTGATTTTAAGGAAACAGTCCATTGAGGATTATAGAGTGACTGTTAAAGAGATGGACTTGAGTGAATTTATGTTAGATTCACTTTTTTTCTGATGAGATTTTTTAATTGAAATGTTTATTTTGATAACAAGCTAAATGTCTTCTTTAGGAATTGGTAAATTAAGGTCATGTCTTTAAGATACTCAGCCCAAAGGATGTTTGTCCATTCTGATGCATCAAGAGGCCAGCAAAAGAAAACTTTTTACCTCTCCACTTTCAGTTAGGTGCTATTCATAAAGAAAACAAAACAAAACAAAACAAAATTCTGTGATGGAGTAGAGAAAGGATGGTTCTGTGATCTATGCTAAAGAACGAAAGGATTCTTGCTCAGTTGGCAAGCTATTAAAATATTGCACTCAGAATTACTCCTTTCTAGTAAACATCAAACAATTTTAATACAATTCTTATATTTAGATAAGATCTCATATG
Organism: Mesoplodon bidens; assembly: GCF_964165515.1. Taxonomy (NCBI): domain Eukaryota; kingdom Metazoa; phylum Chordata; class Mammalia; order Artiodactyla; family Ziphiidae; genus Mesoplodon; species Mesoplodon bidens. Next base: position 158,521,534 of record NC_138178.1, read on the forward strand.
CACTTAATATTTAATAATATAGCTTTACTGATTATAAAGACAAGGGAAGGGAAAAGGTTAATTGGAATTCTTGAGTCCCTAAAAATAATTTCTAAAAATATTGCCTCCTCACCATCCAACTGAGAGATCTATATCAAAATTTTTTTCTTTTAATTTTTTCATATAATTATACATGAGATAGATTATATAATTCATTGCTCTTTAAAAATAATAATAACAAATCAAAATCCACATAGCTACAACAGAATATATGGTTTTTAATGATAAGCTTCTTTTACTTAGGAAAATGTATTCTAGGTTGATCCATGTTTTAGCCTGTAGCAGTACTTCACTCATTTTATTGCTGGATAATAATCATTTGGATATATTGCCTTTTATTTATCCATTCATTAATTGGTCAACATTTGTGTTGTTCCACTTTTTGGCTATTTTGAATTATGCTGCAATGAACATTCTTTTATGTCTTCGTGTGAACATTTCTCTTGGATATATGACTAGAAACTGAATTCCTAAGTCATATGGTAATTCTATGTTTAACTTTTTAAAGAACTACCAAACTGTGTTTCCAAAATGACTATTCTATTTTACATACCCACCAGTAATGCATGATTGTACTGTTTGCTCAAATTACTATAGTTTTATAATATGCTTTGTTTTCTGGAGGGAAAATCCTCCCAGATTGTCCTTCTCTAGAATTATCTTGGCTATTCTTGAAATTTTGCTGTTTAACCTAAGTTTTAGAATTAGCCTTACAGATTCCACTGGAATAGAATTGGATTATAGGTTATTTTGGTAGGAGGGATATCATTACCATATTATATTTTAAAATTCTTGAAGATAATATACTGCTTAATGTGTTTAGTTGTTCTGTATTACTACAAAGTTTACAACCATTTAAATGGTTAATTTACATTTATTGTGGGATTCATTCCTAATGCATTATATTATATTTTTATTTATTTTAATTGGTATATGTTTAATTATTTTTATATATTTGACAAATGTATGAATAGTACTTGCTCTGTGCCAGGCATTGTTCTAAGTGGTAAACCAGTATATAAATACTGTGTGTGGGGCTGGTGTAATATCACATCTATGGACTTTAGTTGGGCTCAACTTCAGTCTATTCACTGGTGCTATTTTCCATGTTTAATCTTCATGATGACTTTAAAATAGGTACTGAGAAAACTGTGGCTCAGAAAAGGGAAAATTCTCAATCAAAGTGAGAGAGTGGTAGAGGTGAGACTCCGACCCAAATGGCTCTGACTGGAAACTCATTATTTCAATTTACAGTAATCCTAATTGTACTTCTTAGTGTTAGACACTCTGTTAATTCTGTGCTAAAATAAACTTCCTCCTATGCTTTGGTTTACATAAGCTTTTGAAGATTAAGATCATTTTCTTGGGGATGTGTATATTCACTCATTTTTACCCAAAGTCACTTTGATGCCTACTTCCTACAATAAACAGTCCTTGTTAATATGGCAGTGGTTAATGTCATGGGGCAGAAACTTATGAAGATTGGAACACTAAGTACCCCTGGGTATTTTACATCACATACTTAAGAGATTTAAATGGTTGATTTTTTTAATATACCTGGTTTAGGAAAAAGAAAAAAAATCACAAAAAAAGTAGAATAAAGAAAAAAACAAACCAAGGGAAAATACAAAATACATCTACATTTGTTTCCTGAGACTATCATAACAAATAATAAAAAATATAGTGGTTTAAAACAAAAGAAATTTATTCTTTCACAGTTCTAGAGGCCAGAAATCCAAAATCCAGCAGTGCCATACTCCTTCCAGGGGCTGTACAAGAGAATCAGTTCCTTGCTTCTTTTAGCTTCTGGTGGCTGCCACCAGTCTTGAGTGCAATGGTTAATTTTATATCAACTTGACTGGGTCATGATGCCCAGATGTGGGAAAACATTATTCTGGATGTTTCAGTGAGAGTGTTTTTGGATGATATTTATACTTAAATGAATGGACTTTGAGTAAAGCAATCTTGCTGTCCATAATGTGAGTGGGCCTCATCCAATCAAGTTGAAAGCTTGAATAGAACCTCCTTGAACAATAGGAAATTCTGCCCGTGGACTTTATCTTCAGTATAGGTTCTTCCCACTTATCTAGCCTGTCTTCCTGCTTATCTAGTCTCCCCCATAAGATTTTGGATGTGCCAAACTTCTACAATCACAAGTGCCAATTCCTTAAAATAAATCTCTTTCTATATATACACATCCTATTGGTTCTTTTTCTCTGGAGAACTCTGACTAATACACTGGGCTAAGTGGCCTCCCTCCTACAATCTCTACTTCTTTCTTCATAATACTTTCTCCTCTGAGTCTGGTCTCCCTCTGCCTCTCTCTTATAATGAGATTTGTAATGGCCTTTAGGGTCCACCCAGATATTCCAAGGTAATATCTTCAATCTCAATATTCTTAATTACATCTGCAAAAAATCTCATTCTAAATAAGGCAATATTTACAAATCCCTGAGATTTGGACTTGATATCTTTGGACCAGCCACTATTCAACATACTACAACTTTCAAGCATCAAAAGCCCATACTGTAGGGACTTCCCTGGTAGTCCAGTAGTTAAGAATCCGCCTTCCAATGCAGGGGACGTGGGTTCAATCCCTGGTCGGGGAACTAAGATCCCACATGCCATGGGGCAACTAAGCCTGCGGGCTCGCCTGGTAGCCACAACAAGAGAGAAGCCTGTGCACCACAATGAAAGATCCTGCGTGCCACAGCAAAGATCCTGTGTGCCGCAACTAAGACCCAAAGCAGCCAAAAAAAAAAAAAGAGAAAGCCTATACTGTAAAAAAGTTTAAAGGCTAGGGTTTTGGAAGGCCAGACTACTGCCTATTTCTAGGACTAACTTAAGTTTTGGATTTAACTTTGTCAGATTCTTTTTAATTTTTTTTTCCAGAAGTTACTCTCTCCAAAAATGGTATATTTTTTTGTTGTCGTTTTTCCTCAGATCAAGTAATACTAGAAGAATCATAACTTTTAGTTTTTTACCACAATGTATTTCATTCAGATAGCAAGGCATAGCAGAATGTGCCTTGGATTGGAAAACAGAGACTTGGATTCTAGGGTGACTATACACTAACTAGCCGTGTGACTTTGGGTAAGTCACTTTCTTGACCTCATTTTCCTCATCTCAGTTTGGTTACGTAGTCTTTGTGGTAGTTTGTCATTCTAAAATTTTTTGAACTTGTATCTATAAACCTCTGTCTTTAATGACGATATCTCTTGATTGCAGAATAGCTGATCCAACTGTTTTTTATTATCTGTCTCACCTACAACCCAGGTTGTCTGAGTGAATTACTGGAATATTATAAAAAGACTCAACAATTTGGCATTTTAAAGGGGGACAAATCATTTTGAAATACAACCAACATATGTTAAACAATGTTAACCCATTTAATATAATAATTTGTGTCAAACTAAAACTGAATATATCTTAAATCAGTATTAAAGTATCAAATCACAGACAATAAATTCTTCACACTGGATGTATTATAAATGGCAAATAAAACATATTTTGTATTAACAATATGGCAAACGTTTATTTTTTTTCTTATCAGCCCATGTACACAACAGTAAGTTTTCAAAAAGATGTTCATAAATATCATGAATCTTTTCAAGGTTTCTACAGGTAACCATGTCTATTGTCTAATTTGTGTGATAAGAATTTAGAAGTCAAGCACTATTCCTCTTTATTTTATACAAGTGTGAGGTGCAAAAAGCCAATCATTAAATGATATCAATGATAATAATAATTATGATGACTACAGTGCTGAAAAACTAGAGAGTTAACATTATTTTGCAATGATGTTAAAATTATACAGATTTTAATAATCTTAATTTAATGTGTCTAAAATTGTAGTGGTGCTTTGTAAGTTGTGCTTAGAGATATTTTTTAAGTGTTTGTGTTTGAATCCACCGAATATTAATTCAGAAAACTTGACCACATATTTGTAGTTTTCATGAGCAATAGTATTTCAGGAAGAGATTCTGAGGCCATTTAAATTAATTACAGGATGTAGCCTTATCTCATCCAAATATCCCCTGAATGTTTATTTAGTATATACTGTTACTTTCATGCAGGTGCTGGTCAGGTTATGAAGAATTGAGTTTAAAAATCAGTTATGATAAAATAACTTATGTTTTTAGGAAAACATTTCAAATGTATCTTATACTCTTTTTCCACATCTTAACACTTTTAATTATTTGTTCTTATTTTCAATATTGATGACCTGCTAGTGTGTTTGCTGTTCATACTTCTTAAGGAATTGTAGTGTCTACCAAAATACATGAAATTCAGTTGCTTAATGAATTTTTCTTTGTAGATGTTTTAAATGGACACATTGTCAGCATGATCAAACTAGCTTATGAAGATCTAGAACATGTGAATGGCAAGAATGTATATGTGAGGAAAGAAGATCAAACTGTCAAAAGAGTCTATAAAGTAAAAAAATTCTATTTTTTTTCCTTGACTCCTCTTAGAAAGTCAGTAAAATGTGGTATTTATGAATGGAAGTGGAGTGCCTGGGCTTGACCACCAGCTCCATCACTGATTAGCCGTGTAACACTGGGCAAGTTACCGCACCTCTCTGTGCCTCCATTTCTGCAACTGTAAAATGGAGATAAAAACTCGATCTATCCCCAGAGGTTTGGGGTGAGGATTAAGTGAGTACTAACACTGAGTAATTGATTAATAAACATAAGCTATTGACATTATCAGTACTTATAAAGAATTATTCTTTTCCATAAATATAAAGACTCCATATTCCATTTTCTAAAGGAATTTTCCAATTGTGCCATGGTTGGTGGGGCAAATTGTAGTTTCCAAAAATATCTACAGCACTATTTCTGATCCCACGTGCTCTACTAAACTCTGCAACGTTTTAATCAAAAGATGGAGTCTAATCCCCCCCCATTATGACTCATTCTGATGAATAGAATATAGAATGTAGGAGAAGAGATGCTGTATGACTTCTGAGGCTAGGTCATATAAGGAGATATAGGATATAGTCTCTCTCTCTATCCTCTCTCTTTCCTTCTCTACTCTCACTGTGTCTCCAGATGTTAACTCTTGGAACCCAACCCCAATGCTGTGAGGAAGCCTAGGCTACCCAGAGAAACCATATGTAGTTGTTCCAGCTGACTGTCCCAGCAAAGGACTCACTGCCAGACAGACATCGTGGTGAACAAGGCTTTAGATAATCTCAGCATTACAGCTTATGCCAAGTGGAGCTGAGAGGAGCTCTCCTTGCCAAAGCCTGCCCAAATTGCTGATTAATAAATAAAATAGATGTTGACATTGTTTTAAGCCACATATCTTGTGATAATTTCTTACAAAGCCTTAGCAACTGGAATAGTAGGCAATGCAGATAAATTGTAAATTAAAAATCACCTACAAAAATATAGAGGAATGTGATGGTTAATTTTATGTGACAACGTGACTGGGTTCTAAGATGGCCAGATAGTTGGCAAAACACTATTTCTGGGTATGTCTGTAAAAGTGTTTCTGGGAGAGATTGGCATTTGAATTAGTAGTCTGAGTGAAGAAGATCTACCTTTCCAATGTTTGTGGGCATCATCCAACCCACCGAGGGCCTGAATAGAACAGAAAGGTAGAGGAGGGGCATATTTGCTGTCTTTGTTTGAGCCGGGACATTCATCTTCTCCTGCCCTTGAACATCAGTGTTCCTGGTTCTTGGGCCTTCGGATTCAGATTGGACTTGCATCATTGACTCCCTTTGTTCTCAGGCTTTTGACTTTGGACTGAGGGTTACACCATCTGCTCTCCTGTTTCTCTGGCCCTCAGACTTGGACTGGAACAACACCATTGGCATTTATGGGTCTCCAGCTTGCAGATGGCAGATCATGGGACTTCTTGGCTTCCATAATTGTGTGAGCCAATTCTTATGATAGTTATCTTCTTAAAAATCTCTCTGTATATCCCATTGGTTCTGTTTCTCTGGAGAACCCTGACTAATACAGTGATGGCTTATAAACAACAGAAATTTATTTCTCACAGTTCTGGAAGCTGGAAGTCCAAGATCAGTGAGTCAACATGGTTGGGTGATCACCCTCTTCCTGGTTCATAGCCAGCACCTGTTCATGTGTTCTTACACGTTTGAAGGGGCTACTGGTCTCTCTGGAACCTCTTTTATAAAGCACTGATTCCATTCATGAGTGTTCCACCCTCATACTTAAGCATCTCCCAAGTGCCCCACCTACTAATATCATCACCTTTCAGGGTTAGGATTCCACCATATAAATTTTGGAGGGACACAAACACTCAGACCATAGCATAACCATCTTATAAATTACTCTCCAGCAAGACCAAAGAGCTTGCAGCATTAAGCTAACTCAGTCCCCTGAGTTATTTCATGTATCACTCTTCTCCTTATAATTCACCCTATCTCTATTTTATTCTGACCAACGTCTACCCTTTGTATTCCCCATTCACCTCTGGCAGCTAAATTCAGACGTCTTCTACCTGACCTTGCACACATCACATTAATAAGCACATTACATATTATTGCACATGCTGGGATGAGTTACATTTGTCTCTCCATTATTCTGTTGTGTGTTCCTGAAGGATAGGATCTTTATTTTATATATCTTTTTGTTCTTGTTGCTGTCTCTGGAACAGAGTAAGTTCTCATTAGAAGTTTTTTTAAATGAATAAATGTTTAATTCTCCAAAATTAAATTTAATGCTGAATAGAAAATTGAGTTTGTCTTTCTCATAAATGATTCACTTACTCAAGTTCCCTATAGAATTGAACAATTATAAAAGAAACACTTGATGACATCCTTTATATCACAGAACTACATTAACTCATATACTCAGAGGTAGTAATTTATAACCTGTTTTCTTTTCATAGCAATGGTGCTTAGAAAATGAAAGATGGTGAAAGTAACCTTCTAAAGCAAAATAATGTAAAACATTTGGTTTGGGAATGAAACATGTATAAGGGAAATTGACTAGCTAGAAAAACTGGTATTTCATTGATTGTGCTATCAAAATAAGTGGCTTTTCTGAGGGTACTAGGAGGGAAGGGAAATCACTTTTCCTTAACGTGGTCTTGTCAGGATTCTCTATAAGTGTTATGCATATTTTACCAGTTTAAGATAGCAGGGGAGTGGGGAAGGAACGGTCAAAATCACAAAATCTGCTACAAGTTGATTTGCAGCTTTTTTTTTTTTTAATTTGCCAACTGTTCACATTTTCCTGTGAACTTTTTTATAAAAGAAAAATACAATTTTTCACAGCTGTCTTTGGATAAATTGATTTATTAGTGCCACTGAATAATAAGCAACTAGATTCACACTGAGCATTCTACTGCAATTAGTATTTTAGTGAAAATGGCCTGTGTTTGGGTCCTGGGCACCCCACTGCCTGCTGACATGTCCGTTTCAAGGTATTCAGCGTTGGCTGTAATTTGCTCTTTTCCAAGGGTATTTTTTTTAAGACTTTACTTCTTTAGAGTAGTTTTAGATTCATAGCAAAATTGATATGATGGTACAGAATTTCTCATGTACTTCCTGCCCCAACATATGCACAGCCTCCCCCATTATCAAGATCCCCCACCAGAGTGGTTCATTTATTACAACTGATGAGCCTACATTGACACATTATTACCGTCCAAAGTTCATAGCTTACATTACAGTTTGCTCTTGGTATTGTACGTTCTATGGGTTTGCACAAATGTGTAATCACATGTGTCCATTATTATGATATTATGCAGAGTAGTTTCACTGCCTTAAAAATCCTCTGTGCTCCACCTGTTCATTCCTCCCCTATAACCCTGGTAACCGCTGATCTTTTTACCATCTCATAATTTTACTTTTCCAAGAATGTCATAGAGTTGGAATCATACATACAGTAGGTAGCCTTTTCAGATTGGTTTCTTTCATTTCGTAATATGCACTTAAGTTTCCTCCATGTCTTTTCATAGCTTGATAGCTCATTTATTTTTAGCACTGAATAATATTTCATTAGATGTAACATAGTTTATTTATCCATTCACCTATTGAAGGACATATTGGTTGCTTCCAGGTTTGGGGAATTATGAATAAACCTGTTATAAAAATATCCAAGTGAAGGCTTTTATGTGGACATGTTTCCAGCTCTTTTGATATCAAAGAGCATGTTTGCTGGATCATATGGTAAGGGTATATCTGGAAACCACCAAACTTTCTTCCAAACTGGCTGTACAATTTTGCATTCTCCCCAGCAGTGAATGAGAGTTCTTACTGCTTCACATCCTTACCGTGATTTGGTGTTGTCAGTGTTCTGGATTTTGGGCATTATTATAGGTGGTAGTGGTATTTCATTGCCATTTTAATTCACATTTCCCTAATAAAATGAAAAGAAAATTGTACACTGTCTCTAAAATTCATGATGAAAATAATATAATTACAAAAAAATTATATAAATACAGTAGGGGTTGGAGATTTTAATTAATGTTTGTCAACTTAAATGATCAAGTTGACAGTAGCTATGTTAATGAATCACCTTCATTCCCCCCCCCCTTTTTTTTTTTTTGCTGTACACGAGACTCTCACTGTTGTGGCCCCTCCCGCTGCGGAGCACAGGCTGTGGACGAACAGGCTCAGTGGCCATGGCTCACGGGCCCAGCTGCTCCGCAGCATGTGGGATCCTCCAGGACCGGGGCACGAACCCGTGTCCCCTGCATCGACAGGCGGACTCTCAACCACTGTGCCACCAAGGAAGCCCACCCTCATCTACTTTTTAACCTGAGGAAACTGACACTTGAAGAAGAAGTTATGTAACGTCACCCGTGATCACAGTTATTAAGGTGACAAAACTGAGATTTGAAACTCTTTCTGACTCTAAATCTTAATCACTGAAACCTTTAACCTCTGTACCATATGGAATATTCAAGGACAACGGTTGTTTCCATTTTTTACTTTATACAATCAGCATCTACTTTAGAGTGTGGCATACTTATGTAGAGAAAAGCTCAGTAAATTCATTGAGCTAAACCACATTAAAAGACCGTAAACTTTTCATACCTGTGAAAACTTCCTACCCTAATATACAAAAAGGAAAGGAAAGGAAAGGAAAGGAAAGGAAAGGAAAGGAAAGGGAGGGAAGGAAAATGCTTTTCTTTCTTTCCAATTCTTATGTTTATTGCTCTTATTGGTCTTTCTTTCCCTATCACATATTTGAACATCAGTAAAATTTTGAATAATCCTAAAGTATTAAGTGTGAATCCTGTTTTGTGGATTATTCTTAAGGCAATGCTTCTAATTTTCCACCTGTAAGTAGGATATTTGCTATATGTTTTTGTTGGATGTCTTTTATTAGTGTAAGGCAGTGACTTTTAATAAATGCTTTATAGGAATTTTGTTTGTTTCAGTCATAAATGAGTGTTAAATTTTAAAACAGGTCTCTGTAGCTATTGAAGTGACTCTGTAGCTATTAATTTTCTCTTTTAAGGTGTTAATACCATTAAGTCCATTGATAAATAACCTAACATTTAACAAACTTTGCATCATTTGTATAAATTCTAAGTGGAATGGGAACAGATTTTGCTCTGGAGTTGGCAAGCTCAGCTAGGTAATTGCAGAGAATTAACCTACACTCATCCCCCCTTTCAAATTTTCTTTCCCTCTCTAGTCTCCTTGGAAAACCTTCAGGAGGTATGGCAGACATGCTGTCTAATACCTGGGGTCTTTATGTTCACTGGCATCATTGCTCTCCTTCAGAATGCAGATCCCATCACATAAATCTTTAGTGAAATTTCAGAGCCATTTCAGCCCCTGTGGACTGTTAGGGCTACGTGGGCTTTCTACTGCCCCTGCTGCCTACCCACTCAGGGGTTCCTCTCCCTCTATTCTTTGGTCCCAGACACCTGATGACCTTTTGCAACATTATGTTTGCCACTGTCATGTAACTGCACCATCAGAGCTTTTCCTTTTTTGATGTTCCTTTGAACCAGTCAAAATGCCAACAACCACCAAAGGATGCTTCCTGATCCTCTCAAGCAAGGTCTTGACTGTTTTCTGGTGGTAGAGAAATAACTTCCCTTTCTCTGTGTTTTGGTCTTTGGATAGAATTTCAGCCAAGAAAAATCTTGGATTCCCAAGAATTAAAGGTCTTTTACTGATTATACATGTCCTTCTTTAGGATATGTAAAGCTCTCCAGTGTCTCTAGCTCATGGGTGGGTTCAAGTATTTTCCTCAAAACATCAGGTACTATTGTTTAGTCTTATTTATGGATTGCTACTTCTGTCCTACCTACTTGTGATTTGTATCTGTTACCCAACTTCCCCCATGTAAATTTATCAACAGACTTGTATTAATACCAAGTGTGTATAAAGTAAAAATTCTTTCCAAGGGGGTTTGCTTGTCTATATGAATTTTTGCATATCAATACATGCTTCCTGGATGAGGAAAAGGAAAGAGTTATCTAAGTTAACTTGCCAGGTGTATGTGAATTCATATTCTACTCTGCTAGGATGAATTTCAGTGACTGAGAATGTGTGTGTGTGTGTGTATGTGTGTGTGAGAGAGAGAGGAAATGCATATCAGCATACAACCCAACCTAGTGTGTGTGTGTGTGTGTGTGTGTGTGTGTGTGTGTATATATATATATATATATATATATATATATATATTTAAAATATTAAATCTTAAAGTAATATTTTCTCAACTGGGGATGCTGTTACCTACCCTTCCCCTACCAGGGAACATTTAGCAATTACCTGGAGGCATTTTAAAATTTGTGACTGGAAGATGGTGATACACAAGTGGGTAGAGGCATTTGGTAGGTAGTGGCATCTAGTAGGAAGAGGTAAGGGATATTGTTGAACATCCTATGGAACACAGAATAGCCCCCCAGGTCAAAGGATTGTCAAGTCCAAAATGCCAATAGCACCAATTGTGAACAACCTTCTTCTAAGTGAATTGTGGACGTTTTTACACATCTGTAGAGTTTTGTCATCTTTAAATTTATATTGAACATTAATGACATACTAAGATGCATACATTGTTCCTACTCTGACAGAGTTTATTGTCTGGAATGAGACAGACCCCGCAGTAATTCAGTGTGATTTGGAATAATGGGAACTATAAGGTAGTAGGATCCAGTATTCGTTGGAACAATAAAGGAGAAATTTTCCTAAACAAGTCCTAAACAAGAGTTAAATAGTACATTTTCATTCATTCTTTAAATCATTATTTTACAGCAAAACCTCATTGAGGCAATGTTGTTTTATTCTGAATAACATAATTCAAAGAAAAATTATACTCCTTACTCAACTAAATGTAACACTGTTAGCTAATAAATAGATGCAATAATCCAATCCACCTCCCCTCCCATTTGTCCTTCTTCTCCCCTTACGCCATCCCATACCTTTGTCCTTAAAGTTTGGAATAAGGTTTTAGTCTTAACACAGATAAAATAAAAACATCTTGGTTTCACATTGGAAAATATGCTTTTTATAACTCTGAGTTATAAGATTTTCTATTATTCATTTTTCTCCCTTCTCTTCAGGGAAATTCTCATTTCTCCCTCCCTCTCTCTCTCTATTTCTCTCTCTCTCTCTCTCTCCCCCTCTCTTTCTCTCCCCCCCCTCAAGCTCTTACAATGTCATTAACATCTGTTTACACTGACAATAAATAAAAGGCATCTTCAGGGATGAGGATACACTGATATGTCTTCAAACTTTATGACTTTTCTCCTAGTATTTGATCTTCATAATGTGCACTTTCTGCTATGATCCAATTAATCTTAAACATGATACCAGGTATGTAGACTGTTTGGTTTTAATTTACTAGGTTATAACTAGTGGTATTTTCTTCTTCAGTACTGCTCTGCACCCATAAATTATTTGGTAGCAATTGTCTCTTAAAATACATCCAAATGCTTTTCACTAGCTTCTTGAATTCCAAGTAAGCCTTCAGTTAAGGTATTCCTAAGAACTTACTCTAATGTTCTTTTTGTCCCTTTCTCTAACAGAGAGACATGTGGATGGTTTTGGGGTTTTAGCTTTCAGTGTATATAATTTGAGGAGTGCTAGAAGCTACCCACACCAAAAAGAACTCCATCTGTGTACAATTCCATACCTCATTTCTTTGCAAATTAAAATATATATATATATTGGGTTTAAACTTCAAAACTCCTTGATAAAATTTGTCAGGTAAACTGTTAAGATCAGAATTTAAATTTGGGGGTTGTTAGAAACCTGGTAGTTGCTTCAAATCTTTGATGTGTAGGCCACAGACATTACTGTATACATAAGTGGATGAATCTATTAAAAAAAAGTCAATGGCATGCAATAGGAAGAATAAAAGGGAATCTTATCATTAGACGATCTTGTCTTTGAATCTTTAATGTGTCTCATAAGCTGTATTACTGTAGTTCCCTCACTTCTCTAATTATGAGTTTCCTTCCTTGCAAAAAGGATGATGTTCTTACCTTGAAGAGTTGTTGTGCAGTTGAAAAGTAAAGCAATAATAATTATGCTACAATTTTTCTGAGCTTGTTACCTGTACTACCTCATTTAATTCTCAAAAAAAACTATTAATGTGTACAACAAATGAAATTAGAGAGAGATTAAGTAATTGACCTCTAGTTTGCACAACCATTAATAGGTAGGGTTAGGAGTAAATCCAAGCAATGTGGGTCAGAGCCCACGTTTACAATGACTACATGTATAATAGACACTATGTAAATAGCAGTTACAATTATTGAGGGAAAGTAGCATATATATATTTAAGTTATGTTTTTAAAATTGTAATGGGAAGATTATTAGATATACAGCCTAAAATACTGCAGTCAACTTAATCTCTTTTTTTTCTTGCATATTATAGATAAATATACTAGAAAATTCTATCCTGAGTTCCCCATCCCTGCAATTACCATTAACTATAGAAACAAGTTGACAGTTAAACCTGTGTTAAAATGAAAAACTAAAGCATGTCTTGTTCCAGTGTTTGTTTAAGCATTGGGCCTCAACATCAGTTCCTGAACTAAATTTGCTTTCTCTATCTAAATCAGTTGGGTGAATGGTGCCATGTCTTCACAATAATAGCACAACTTTGCACTTAATTTTAATTAGCTAAGCATAAAGTAGCTGGGATGGCAATCAAACAGATGGAAAATTGATACCACACTGGCCCAAATGTTGAAGACCATCACACAAAGAAGATTTTTTCTTTTTTCCCCTCTACTCTTGAAAATAAAAATATTTCTCCATGATATGCTTAGCAGACCTCATTGATCTACTCTTATTTTAAATAGTGCATGAATAATTGTACATAGGCAAGCTTGCAGTAGTATGTGTGACACCTGTTCACAAGCTTGGTACTATAACACTCTGATCATCCAAAGTAATTTCAGAGCTGTGAGTTTTCAAATAGCTAATAAGCCTTTGAATATTTCTGTAAATAATTGAAAAATGACAAATTAAAAAAAGTACCATTGGATGATGCAGTATAAGTCTACCACACAATATTCAAAGAAGCCTTACTGGATGGAACTCATTAAGTTGGTAAATCTACCAAGAACCAGGTTCTGGCCCTCATATTTGCAATCTCAGTAAATTTATAATTAGGGACTGAAGTTTATGTTACAGGGAAGAATTAAATTAACCAAAATCACATGGATAAATGGTGATTTATTAATGTATAGTGAAAGATCATTCTTACAGGAAGCCATATAATCTAATGCAGGGGCTGGCAAATTTTTCTATAAAGGCTCAGATAGTTAATAAATGTTTTAGGCTTTGCAGGCCCAATCATCTCTGTTGCAGTTACTCAACTCTGCTTTTGTAGTAAGAAAGTAACCATAAGCAACACATAAATCCATGATCAAGGCTGTGTTCCTATAAAACTTACTTATGGACACTAAAATTTGAATTCTATATAATTTTCACATGTTATGAAATATAATTCTTCTTTTGTTTCTGTTTTCCAACCATTTAAAAAAATAAAAGTGATTCTTAGCTCATGGACTGTGGGTCTTAGTCTGCTGACCCCTGCTCTAATGTAAAGGTCAACCAATTCATCAACAAATGGGGTGACCATAGAATATACTGTTTAAATCTGGACACTTTAGAGTGAAAAGATGCTCTAAAATTATATATATTTTGAAATATGTTATTAGTTACTATTTTACAATAATGCTATTTTTATTACAGTAATACAGCTTTTGTTACTGTTTATATAATATTACAAACTGTTTAATTGTAACAGTAGTATTATAGAATAAAACTGATAAAAACAAAAACAAAACACCTATTTTTCCAGTACAGAATTATTTCCAGGACAAATGGAAAGATAACAAAATAAATAACAAATAAACAAACATCATCTTTATTCTGATTGGCTTACAGGTAAAATATAACATATGCAGAGTAAATATTCTTGGTGTGTAGTCATGATGCCATAACTCTGAAATGGGAGCTATTTATTATCTTCAATTTACCAATTAGGAAACCAAGGTACAGAGAGGTTACATAACTTGTCACATAGCTAGTAAGTGGCATAACATGATTTGGCTTAGCAATCTGACAGCAGGGTTTGTGTTCTCAAACTTTATGAAATATTTTCAATTAAATAAAAATTTTAGTTTTTTTTTCAATTAATGGAAGGATTTAAAGGAAACATCACGAGAAAAAATTCCAGAAAGTAGAACAAAATTAAGGGGCATAAAATATGAACAAAAATGAAAATAGATAAATCTAAGATCCAGTAACTAACTGTAATATTTCCTGAAGGAACATAAAAAATCAGAAGGAAGGGAATAAGGAAAAATATTATGGAATAAATTTCCAATAGCAGAAAGACTTTTCAGATGGAAGCACATCTTTGAATTTCCAACAAAATGAATGAAAAGATTTCATACTTTGATGTACCACTGAACTATTTCAGAATCCAAAGAATCAAATGAAAAGATGTGGCAAGTTTTTGAGAAGAGAAATATGTCCAAAGACACAGTGATTAGACTAGCATCAGACTTAGCAACTGAGAGTTGCTCCATTGCTTCAAGCATCCAAAGTGTGAGGAAAACATATTTTCCACTTGGAATTCTCCATCAAGCAAAACTGTAAACCCCTGTGTGGAGACAAAATAAGAACATCTTCAGAATCATAAGGACTCAGTACATTTACTTCTCATATAAATTTTTAAAAGAACTCCTTGGGGCTTCCCTGGTGGCGCAGTGGTTTAGAGTCCGCCTGCCGATGCAAGGGACACGGATTCGTGCCCCGGTCCCGGAAGATCCCACATGCCACGGAGCGGCTGGGCCCATGAGCCATGGCCCCTGAGCCTGCGCATCCGGAGCCTGTGCTCCACAATGGGAGAGGCCACAACAGTGAGAGGCCGGCGTACCACAAAAAAAAAAAAAAGAAGCTCTTTGGTGATACACTCTAGGCAAAAAAACATTAGTTGAGAAAGAGGAAGATGGGAGGTTAGGAGAAGAGTGAATTCAACCTGGGATAGAAAGAGAGAAGGCCTCAAGTATCTGCTCTGGGCAGGGCTGAAAGACACTATGTACATGTTAAAAAAGGAAGATAACGGCTAAAACAGGGAGGCAGAAGGGTTAGGTCTCTGAACTCAATGCAGTTGAAGAAAACAGAAGGAATAAAAAAATAAGGTACAGATTTGCCATTTAAGAATAATAGAGTAGCATCTGAGAAGTAGAGTGTGGAAGGAATCCATAGATCAGAGAGAATCATCAGTGATGAATATTTACATAGTAAGTTATGTTCATTGATTTCAAAATTAGTAGTAGTCACAGAGAAACATGTAAATGTTACCAGCCTTGAAAATATAAAATTGAAAATCCAGATGATATAATTCTGAAAGTTGAAGGTGCTGGGGGTGGGAAAAGCTTGGAGAGAGGGATAACAGCTGCTTAGAGCTGAAATTTTCAAATTGGAGAACCTGGACATTATGTCTTATTACAGAAAACAATAAAGATGTACTTTTTCAACTTTTATTTAAAAATATAATTAGAAAAGGTGTAAAAGAAAGTGATCTAACCATATTGGGGGAGGGGAGGAAGTGGGAGCAGAAAAAGTGCACTAAACTCCATTTAATATAGCAATAAGTCAAGGGTTAATATCTAAAAATCCTACATTATGCAGTAATGGTTTAAGAATATCATTTAGTAATATAATGGTAACCATGTGGAGAAAGAGTTAAGAATAGAGTCTCCTGGGAATAGGGATTAGTGGCAATGACACTAGGGAAGGGAACTCCCTCTTTTTTCCTATTCCATGGTTTTCAAAATAGTAGAAAAGTATTCAGTATTTTTAATTACAAGGAAAGGATGTTAGATAATGGAACCAAAACAAAGGAAGTTAGCTGAGTCATATGCTTAGTGACAGCAACATTGTGTTTTTTTCTGTGTCATCACTGGGACAATTACCTTTACCTAGGACAAATTACCTTTAGGCTCTCATATATTTACATCATATGTCATATATTCATGTCCTATGTTTAAGGACATCAACATGGTGTTTGTTTCTATGTCACCACTGGAATTATTACCTTTAGGATCCCATGGCCTATTACTCATCCCTTCCTTCACCCATCCCTGCTCAGTTGCCTCCTTGAGTTTCTTGAGCTCACTGGGGCTGCTCTTGCCCCAGGTCCTTTCAGCACATTGTACACTCAGCCTGGAGGCTCTTCACCCAGATATTCACAAGGCTTACTCTCACCTTCTTCAGATTTTGCACAAGTCATCCATTCTCCATGACCACCTCCCTGGTTAGGTTAAAATTCTATTCTCAAACTACCCATCCCTTTCCCCTACTTTATTTTTCTCTATAGTACTCATCTAGCATATTATATACACTTTACATGTGTTTTCTTTATTGTTTGACTACCACCATTAGAAGGAAAGCTTCATGAAAGCAGAAAATGCTGTCCATTTTGTTCAATGATGTATCTCTAACATCCTGAATGATGGGTGACAAATAGTAAATCTGCAATAAATATTCACTGAATGCAGAACTTCCAGATGCCTTTCTTAAGGGACAGGATTACTGGTAGTCAGTTTTCAAAGACTCCTCTCAGTTGACCAGTATTTGAAAAAGTGCTGTCAGTGTTTTCCATTATTTTACTTTCATGGACAACCAAGCCTAATTTTTTTTTTTTTATCACTGCCGTCACTTACCAAGTATTTTATACAGTTTCTATTCATTTACATATTTTGTCAAATAATTCCAACAACCCTTGTAAAATAGTTATTATAATATCCATTACAGAAGAAAAACCTCCAGTGATGAGACTGTAAGTAACTTGCTTAAATCCGCTTGGCTAGTAAGTGCCAGAGTTGATATATTCAGTCAAGCCATAGTGAAGCTTTATAGGAGGCATTTTTAAAATTTTAAATGACTTTCCATTGAGACTGCATCAGATAAATGTTTTGTTTGCAAGTAATGACAAACTCAACTCCAACTGCCTTAAATAATAAACACTATTTATTGTTCCATGTAATTAAAAAGTATAGGCAAGCTCCAGATAAGGGTTTTTTCCTGAGGTTTATGATGTCTTCAGGACTATAGCTATATTTCTCTGCAGTTCTTTTAGCTATGCCTTATTCTATGTGTCTACTGTATCCCCAGCTGGCTTTTCTTATGGTCAAAAGATAGGCACCATCATATCCCTAGCTTTGTCTCTTTCTCCTTTAGAGAATTTTTTTCCCTTTACTACTCCACTAAATTTCAGGTCTTTCCTCCGATTCAAATGCTTGAGAACCAATACTCAAATTGACTGGAAAAAACCAAGATTTACCTATCAAACTGGAGATGGAGTTGTTTATCCAAACTACCTGGTGGTGGCATGTGGGATACATATAATGCAGACAGCCACAATGTCCAATACTGAATATGGTTTGTTCCCCAAATTTTCTATGCTTCATTTAAAAATCTTCCCTGGGAGCCATATGTATAATGACATGATAAATAGAAAATGGAATAGACCACTTTCATAAACATTACTATGTTAATAAATACATTTAAACTCTAATAATAGTCAATGGAAGTGGAAGCAAGGAGACATACAAGGACATAATAAAGGAAACAATTGGAGAAAGAGGCTAGGAAAGAGGAGTACTTAGCTGTTTAGAAGAGAGGCAACAGGAAAGGAGAAGCAAGCCTTAGCAGATGTAAAAATATTCAAGACAAATCTCGATTTGGTCACTGTTTTATTTAGATGCTTATCTTTGTGTGATTTTATCCTTTATTTGGTGATGAAACTCTACGTAAAATATTTAACACAAAAGAAACAGAGCATTCTAGTTTTTGTCAAAGGTAATCAAACTAAAAATCTGTAGCTACATAATATTATCAGCAGCACTAAAACTGAGGCGGCACCCACAATTGGAATGGTGTCTGTTGAGCCTAACATTTCAGTTTATTCAGATAAATAATCTGTGCCTCAGAAACAGATTTTTTTTCAAATGAATTTAGCAGAACTGAAAGGTAATTGATAGCCCCAGAGATAGAATCCCTCCATTAGTTTATAGAAAAGATATCTCATATTTGTTATTCTGATTACAATATTGTCTCAAGCAGTTGATGCAACAGTGAGCTTAGTGATTTACATTCTATGACGGAAAACACTTTCCTTAGTCTGGCTGTTTATAATTCAGGAAGACTTTGAAATATACACATACATATTCTCATTCACAACCTGCCAGAATAAGTGAGGAAATTTGGTGTGTGTGTGTGTGTGCAGTGTTTATTTAATTTGGTAATAACAGTGTTTGGGAATTTGAGTTATTTTTAAAGTATGGCAAATTTACTTAAAAAAATCTGATCTCTAATTTTGCTTGAAAAATTTAAAAGATCTGAGAACAGTGGGCCAACATGCACACACAATTATAGGCAGAAGCCAAGCCTTGGTTGTCTCTTTAAATAAGTATCTTTTCTCTCATTTGCCATTTACACTATGTATGGGATACCAGTTTTATTAACTCACTGCCCTCTATGTAGCCATCATGTCCTACTGCAAAGCAAAGATAAATAGCACCCAATAATTGTTAAAGGCAGCAAGACAGATTTTATTCAGACTACTGCAATAGAGGAGAGAGACACCTGCATAAACTGAGTCCAATTCCAACTAAGACAAAGATGACTGAAGTTTTTAAAGGGAGAACAGAGAGGGAACAAAAAGGGGCTATGGGTAAGTGAAAAAGCTGGAACAAAAAGGGGCTAGGGAAGCTATGGGGTAACAAAAAATGGCTATTGTGAAATGGAAAATTACAGAAGGGAAATGACTGGAAAACTACTGAAAATGATTAGGCAATGTGAGTTGGGACAAGGTTATGTTTTATGGCTTGTCAGTATTGTGTTTTCTTTAGCAAAGACTCAGCACAGGGACTTCAGACTCTTTTAGTGGCATAGCCTAGTGCAGGTAGAAGTCAGGTTACAATTTGGACAAGTCCCTTAGAACAGTGTTCTGGTGTGATAGTTAATTTTACATGTCAATTTGACTGCACTAAAGGATGGCCAGATAGCTGGTGAAACACTATTTCTGGGTGTGTCTGTAAGGGTGTTTTGGGAAGAGATTAGCATGTGAATTGGTGAACTGAGTAAAGCAGATGGCCCTCCGTAATGTGGGTGGATATCATCCAATCTGTTGAGAGCCCAAATATAACAAAAAAGCAGAAGAAGGGCAAATTCACTCTCTCTCTGCTTGAGCTGACACATTCATCTTCTGCCTTCAGACATTGACATTCCTGATTCTCAGGCTTTCCAACTCAGACTGGAACTATAGTCTCAACTTAGACTCAGACTGGAACTATACACCACTGGCTTTCCTGGTTCTTCTCCAGCTTGCAGCTGGCAGACTAGGGGACTTCTTGGCCCTCATAACTACATGAGCCAATTCCTAGGATAAATCTCCTCTTACATACATCTATATCTTATTATTTTTTTTTTCCTTTGGAGAACCTTGACTAATACATCTGGCAAGGCATTTTTGCCACATGGCTGTTCACACTTACAACTTCTGCTTTAAAATTAAGACACAAAGCAGTTGCACAATGTGGAGGCAGGGAGAGGAGAGGGGAAGTGGAGAAGGGGGGCAAGGGTTGTGGTCCAGTCTGCAAATCTTCTATATGTAATTGCTTTTCAGCTGTCTGCCTATGTCCACTGGAGGGAAAGGGGAGTTGCCAGGAGGTGCTTGAAACCACAGGATAAACAAGACCCAATGCCCTTGAATAGTAATTTTACTGAATAAGCAAATAATTTTGAACACATTTTAAATACTTCCTAGTCTATACGCCCCATGGCAGCACAGGATTTATCTGTCTTGCTCACTGTCATTACTATTGAGTCTACCATCAGGTCAGGCTCACATTATTTCACCTTTTCCTCCTCCTTCTTCTCCTCTCCTCCTGTTTCTCTGCCTCCTCATTCTTCTTCATATATTTCTTCTTTTTCTTCTTTGACTCTTAAAGTAGTCTATATAAAACAATGTACAGGAAATTGAGATTAAATATTTCAGTCTGCATTTCTGCACTATTAAGAATATAAATCCTTTCAAGTCCTTATTTTCAGCAATAGGTTTTATGTATATAAATTGTGTGTGAGTGTGTGTGTGTGTGTGTGTGTGTGTGTATGAGAGAGAGGGGAAGAGAGAGAGATTGAAAGAGAAAGATCCTGGAGTCAAAATAGTTCAAAAGATTATAATTCCTATGTGTAAATTATCCATTTTGAGATTTTCTGTAAATTATCCATTTTGAGATTAATCTTTTGTTCTACTTCTTTTCTTTTTGAAAAAAAGTATTTATGATCTAATTTTAATGTAGAGAAATTCAGTAATTAAAAAGAACAGTGGTGAATGTTGTTAACACATAAAAGTCAGGGTGTCAAATGGTCATTTGGGAACATTAAAAAAATTGCGTTCAGTTTAAATCACTTTCTAAGGTGTTTGGTGTAGGCTTTTTAATTTATTCAGATTTTTCTCCCAAATATAGCTTGAAAACATGGATATAATTTTTACCCATAACTTTCTGCTCTCATTTGGAATGCAAATTATTTCACAGCAACATCTTACAGGGTATTATAACTCTTTCACTTCTGCCTGCTGAACTACAGAGAACAGGAATCTATGTCACTAATATTTGTTTTTTCTAATGTTTGGAATGAAGTGGATTTTAAGAGGACCAGTACAAAATAGCAGGATCATGGGAATGGCTGTCTGAATTTCCATTTCTTGAGTTTGCTTGCTGATCCCAGAATTTCATTACTTATCTCCCTTCTTCATGGAGGGGCTGGTTGACTGACAGGCCTGCATCAGATGTATGTCTCATAACTTACAAGCTGTCATTTCTTTCTTCTAAGCAGAACCTTTTATTAGGGATGATAAAACAAATCCCTCTGAGATTTGATTATTTTTTAAAATTCAAAACTGGGGAAGTGAAGCGTTCCCATAGTTACAGCTATTGTTATCAATTTTTTTTTCTTTAATGCCTGTCTTTTTATGGTAAAGTGTTTATTTCTTGAGATGAAACTTGAGAGGTCAATATTACAATCTGTCACTATGCAGTAACCTCAGCCTGTTCTCTGTTAAAAATCAGAAGGAGGTTTTTCTTTCCTGCCTGATTGCTTTAAAACAGTGCTTTTAAAAAGTACTCTTTTCAGCTCTTCCTGGTTGCATAACCTCTTTACTCTCCAGCTACCCTGTGCTTAGAGATCCTAGAAAAAGAGATTCTCACTGGTATAAGAGCAGCATTTTTAAACACTATTGCTTTTAATAAGATAGATTTAAAAAATCATGATTACTTGAAGAGTCAAATTTACTCTTACTTCCAATTTATGAAAAAGAAAACTAAGACAAATAGTTATTAACAATAAATCCTCACTGAGCACCAAATATGTGTCAATTACTATGCTAAGGTTGGCAGACTTGTAAATAAATATACCTCATCTTTTATCCTCAAGGAGTTAAGAAGTAGAAAAAACAAACATTTAAACACGGACTCAAAAACAAATATGCATGCAATAAAAAGTGTTTAGATAAAGATTGGTGGGAATGCAGATGAGAAGGAATCTAATTCTTTTTAGGGCTGTGTTGAGAAAAATCTGGGGCAAAAACGTAAATAGGTTGGGCCTTGAAGTGTATGTAGGAGTTCAGTAGCCCCACAAGAGACAAAGAGGGTTATGGGAAAGGGAAGGAGATGATGACATGTCAGGTCATTGTCCTAGTAACATGGCCTAAGACACAGGAAAGCATAGCATAGCAAACTTGTGAAGCAGCCTGTGTTTGACACACTAGGGTATAGAAGATGAAGGAGTGAGAGATAAGATTGGAAGGAACACTTTCCCAAGGGGGCACAATCTTAAGGCCAGCTAGAGAATAAGGAGCTTCTTGATAAATGTGTAACACAGAGAAAGTGCAAGAAGGCTTTCCATACTGTATAAGGAAAAGACATTTCTCTCTTTTCAGAAAAAAAGACCCAGAAAGCTAGATTGCAACAGAGGCCTTACTTAAGATTGCCGAGAAAGAGAAAATCAGAATGTGTCAAATGCTATGATTAAGGAGTATCAGATTTATGTGCAGGGAGTGTAAGGGGTCAACTGCAGGCATGAAAGCCGAGGGAGGACACATGCAAAGCCCACGTGTAGCAAGATTCATGTGGCAGAGTGTGATGGATTGGAGGGATAAGCAGGGGTAGGCCAGTGGCTGGGAGCAAGTTATTAGTTCAAAGCTAAAGTAATAAAGTTTGCTATGAGGATGGTGTCAGGAAAAATGAGATCACACAGTGGCCATAAGCAATGCCCTTACGCATACAGTGTAACTTACTCTCCAGCCTCTCCACTAAACCAAGTTGTCCCCTCCAGCTCTGGGAGTGCTAGGCCAAGATGGACCTAAGACATGGCCTGCAATTATTTTATAGATGAGCCCCACCCTATTTGCAATTACTTTTTCCAGCACAGATTTCCACCAGATCTTCTGTTTTTGGAACATGAAATGGAAGAGACCAGGAGGAACAGCTTGTTCAACCCACAACAGTTATAAAGGAGAGGGTTAACATTTTCATGTTCATTTACTTTGGCAGTGGGAACTCTTCCTCCCTTTCATCTGCCCCATGCTTAGAGCACCAAGTCAGGAGAGAGCAGACAATTATAGCTACAAAGCCTTTGTTTTTCTACCAAAGGCATTAAACACAGGCCCTTGTTTCATGACATTCTGCCCCAGAAAAATGGAATCCTTCTTCTGCATGGCCTCAGCTTTCTCTGCTCTACTCAGATGCAGTCCTAAGGAGGAGCAAAACACCAGGGGGTGAGGGGGAAAAGCAGGCCTGATACTCTGTGCACCATGGGGGAGAATACTGCTGAATAATTCACTAATAATGCAAACAGGCTCCAACTGGCAAACAATTCCCTTTCATCCAAATGATTTATCTGAAAATTAAAAAGTCTAACTGAAATCAAAATAGCAGTATTAATTTACAGAACTCAGAGTGTGAATTAGAGGAAAACATTTAATATGTACACCAGGAGAGCATTATGGGAATGGAACTAAAATAGTACAATTTTAAACTTAAAAAAATAAATCTATGAGCAACTGCCATTTACATTCAGTTCAACCTGGAAATTAGATTGCAATGATATATAGATGCTATTAAGGTGTAGATAGTAGGGCTGTATTCTGGTCCCCAAGAGCCACTAATTGAATTGTTTCTATGATAATTGATAAATGTCGAATTGCTCTGTGCAAAAAGAAAAAAAATATATAATTCCTGTGATCCATTTTAAACTCAAGCCACGGGCGAAGCCCACTAAAGACATTCAGCATTTATTCAATCTCTTTAACTCCCTATCCTAAAGGTAACGTTTCAACCACTTTTCTAAATGATGATAAATACATGAAGCCAAGATATCCAAAGGATGGAATTATTTTATCAAAGTTAATTCCTCCACAGAATCATCACCTCAAAGTTTTCTGTCAAAGGTGAGTAGCCAAGGCAGAATTGAATTATGTTACCTAGGCAAGAAAAGGAAAAGAGAAGATAATTTGTGGAAGATTTGACACTATCTCTAGTAGGCTTCTTTCTTTCCGACACAGTCGGTTTATCTGTTTTCCAGAAATCAGCTAGACGTGTGTGTGTGTGAGAGAGAGAGAGCTCACACACATATGCTGCATGCATAACATACCTGAAAATCATTTAAGATTTTTTCTTTAATTTGGATAATTAGAGTTTCTATAAACTCTAGTTGCCTTCCTGGTTTATCATAGAGCTGAGAAAAATAAGTAAATGGTAATGCAAATTTATATGATACCTGGGTAGCAATGAAATAAATTCAAATGGGTTCAAGGATTCATTTGAGTGCCTGTATGAAAATTCAGTAGGTTTCCTGAAACCTTTCCCATCCTTTCTGAATGCAAAATTGGCTCTAGAATTCTCATATGACACAAGCTCCCAAGTGATATTCTTGGCACTTACACATTTAACACCTAATGGAATCCAAAAGTGAGATGGCACGTGAAAATGAAAAAGTATGGTAAAATAGGTTCAAATAATGCCCACATAAATGAAAATTTCAAAAGCTGAACATTATGCTGAGATTAAGGGTTAGGGGAAGTACTCGTCTACTTTATAGACAAGATTATGATTTTTATAACTAAAATCATTCTCCTCCTTTCCTCTTCTCTTTATATGTCTTATCATCAGACTATATTAACAAATTATATTGCCCTGTTGGAGTTACCTATAGACCCACTGTACCACTGGTCTTCGTTTATGTGCACAGTAAGGTTTGAGTAGCATTGAAATAACCTGTTCTGTCTGCTTCCAATTAGTTACTTAACTCTTAGCCCTTTCTCCTTTACTTCTTTACTCAAATGTCACTTTTGCAGTTTGACCAATAGATTGTCACTCCCATCCATTAACCAGAACACATGACCTGCTTTATTTTTCCACAATCATTATCTAATATATATTTCTTCACTCATAATTTTGTATTTATTATTTGATTCCTCCAACCCCAAATACAATCCCCTCAAGGGATGGTACTTTGAATTGTTTCTTGCACAGAGTTGATGTTAAATAAATATCTTTATACATGAACTATTTTTCTTATGAAGAACTGACCCCTGGAAGTTTTCATAATCTTTGTTAATGATTGGCAAAAATGTCAGCTCTAGCTGCTAACGAATCTGGGAACTAAGTACAACAATATAAGTCAGGAGGGAGGGATGAAAAGTTGAATTTTCTAACTTTCTGAACTCTCCAATTTTTTGTTTTTGTTTCTGCGGTACGCGGGCCTCTCACTGTTGTGGCCTCTCCCGTTACGGAGCACAGGCTCCTGATGCACAGGCTCAGCGGCCATGGCTCACAGGCCCAGCCGCTCCGCGGCAGGTGGGATCTTCCTGGACCGGGGCACGAACCCGCATCCCCCGCATCGACAGGCGGACTCCCAACCACTGCGCCACCAGGGAAGCCCTGAACTCTCCAATTTTAAAGGAAAACAAAACAAAAACAAAGCAAGGTTTATAATTCACTATAATTTAAATTTTGAGGGTACATACAGAATTCTATAGCATCAATTAGAAGTTATCATCATTTTAATGGGAACTATCTTTTAGATAAATTTCAAGGCCTGCATAAGAAAGTGATAGAAATGAAGGAACAGGTATTGCTCTTAATATTGAACCTATGACTTTGAAAGAAACAGGAAATTTGGAAAATAACAGTGTGGATGATGTCCTCTTTATAAGTTATATCTATAGACCATGATTTTTACCTGACCAGGTACAAGTGATTACACCATTTTAAAGTTATTAATGGCCAAGGAATATTAGCACTAATATGATAAGGCACAAGCATATTTTCTCTCTCTTTCTTAAAACACACACACATACACACACACACACACACACACACACACATACTTAAATAAGCCATTGGATAAGCAATCAGAAAGGTAAAAATCTATGAGTAAAAATTGAAAGATGAGATGTGAATTAAAGGATTTTTAACTGTTTTTAAACATTTTCATGATTATCTTGATATAAGAAGGAGGTTTAATTTCTGTTGTTTCACTCATTCAATAAACATAAGTATTTTTGACCACTGTCAGGGCATATACTAAACAATATAGTTAGAAAAATGCACTTGACAAACACAGCTTTGCCCTCATGAAACCTACACTCCTGTGAGAAGCAGTAGGAACAAATGGATTGAATTAGGACTAGTGTAAAATTATAGGGAAAAATAATTTAGGTTAATTAGGAAATGTGATCTTCAGAAATAAAGTATATTTCTTGTGAAGTACTGACTTTTTAAAAAGTATTTGAGTAGAATCTCATCAGCAACTTTAAAGAGGCTCTCTAAAAAGCTTACCATATCAGAGGGAGGATACATTAGACAACTCCTAAAGTACTTTCCAACTCATGAACTCTGTGATTCAGTAGCCAAGGGGCTCAGTATCCGTGATAGGACTATTTAGTTTATTAGTATGTTATATAGCTGTGGGAGATATTTACAATCAAATTAATTGCCTAAGTAACACCTAGAAACACTGCACCACAGTCTCTCTCCTATTAACAAGAGAAAATATAATACAATCTACATATTGGCAAGTCTGGTTTTTGATTGACTTTGAAGCAGTTTAATCAGTAGTCTTCAATTTTTTTTAACGACTGTAGATGCTCCCACCCCGCAAATCATCAAGAAAATTATTCATTGTTTTCTTAAAAAAATTATCAGGGATGAGCGATTTGTGGAAATCCTCCAGGATTTTTGGAAGAGTTATCCTTAATTATTAGTCATAGTACAGATTTTTATTGGAGCCTATTTGATATGATCTCTGATTTACATTGTGCTTGTGAATCCGCTTAATTGAGGTTCCTGACAAATGACACCCAGCTTTATTTGTGACAATTGCCAGAGGAATAGTCTGCACGATGCATTTTGATAACTCTTAATAAATGATAAATGTGGCATTGAGTTCAGTTTACATAGCACACCTGGCACAGCAAACCCACACAGCTGTTAACAAGTGTGAACACTTGTTTACTTGTGTTTTTACTGGCGTTTGCTCATTTGAGTCAGCTTCCCAGGTTTACTACCTCTGCTAAATGAGGCAAACTTATCTTCATAGCAGTGTTTCCAGTGCTTGTGCTTTCCTGCACTGCTTAATTTAGAAGAAATCAGTATAACTGAAAAGTGACTTTCTTGCAGTTCATTTCGGTTTGACCTTCCCAGGATCGGGAACTTGGTTTCCAGGGCACATATCTGTTTACTCTGGGGTTTCTGCCAAAGAAGAGAGTCTGCCATCCCAGCAATGCATTTACAATGATCAAACCTTGCTAGAGGGAAATATTCATGAATTGGAAAACTGCCTGAATTTATCCAGGGAGAAAGTTCAGAGAATGGAGACAAAGGGAACTCTTTTTCTCTGGAGCATTTTAGAAGTGTTAAAATTTAGATTCATCTGACGAAGTTCAAAATCAATAGTCTCTTCCTGGGTAAGTATTTTCTTTGCAACAACTCTACCCCCACACCCTGGAGGATCAGGGTTTCATGTTGGCTATAAGAGTTAAACTTTACCTAAGCTTTTAGGGAAAAAATATATTCAAAGTGCTTTTGATACTAATTTCTGTAGCTGTACTATAAATGCTGTAGGCATGGAGACAGTTTGACAGTATTTGGGTTCTCTTTGACAGCTGACACAACCACTACACAATTCTCTTCTATTGCTGAGGAGGTTTTCCCAGGCTTGAATGTGAATTGCCGTTGGTAAAGATCTCAATGTACAAAGATGGAGTGCTGAAGTGAAACCAATTTGTCCTCATTTGGGAGGAAGGTGCACAACAGGTTCAAATGGAATTGGGTTTGTTAGGTTGTGAGGGATGAATGGATGAGAGGAGCAGAGTGCAACGTCCCCAGTAAAGCATAATTAAGAAGCAAAGAGCAGGGCAGAGAACATGTGGCTAAGAACAAACCCCCTGCATGTGACAGTCTTCTATACATTACATTTAATCACGTAGGTTTCACTAAAACCAAAAGAACCTTTCCCTCATGAAGAAAAAAATTAAAAAAATAATTTTCTCCATATCATTAAGGATCATTGTTACGAATAATTAAGTCAGCTTATGATGTGACAAACCAGAGATATCTTCTATTGCACAAAACACAAAAGGGTTGGCTGTGTAAAGAGGGAGATCCTGAGAGGGAACAAGGTTTCTTAACCAAATGTAATCTTATTATCTCTGGGCCAATTCTTTCTTAGCAATGTTTACTAATCCTTTATGCAGTGTTATTTTTCCAGTGTTATTAAATCACCATAGATGATTAAGAAGATCAAATGTTAGAACTGATTTTTAAAAGAACAGTCATTTGCTTTTGTTCTGAAGCCAAATTTAGGATCCTTTCCTGTTCTTTATAATTAGTACCTTGGCTCAGATTATAGCCTTGCCTCCCCTGAATGTGTCAGATGCTGGTGTCACTGTGAAAGAGACAGGCAGGTGTCATCTTGAACAAACTATGCTTGATGATGGCAGGGTTCTAGGAAAGCAGACACACTGTAGGTTGACTCTTTTAATTGCAAAACTCCTTACAGTCATTTCTCCTTAGTCTCTCAGCTGATGTTGGACTTGCAGTATAAACAAAGCTCACCTACTACATTGTGAGCAGAGCATCCTGAATTGACTACATTCTCAGTGAGTAAGTTGAGCAATTTCTGACACCTCGGAGTAACTTTTCCAGTTACTAATTAATCCCTGTTGGAAGGTAATGTAGAAAGATCCCAGGGGTGTTGGTTGAGGTTCTGTTGGGCTGAGCACCTGAAAATTAGATTGGCTTATAGAAATATAGAACTTTTAAGCCACAGAGCACCTATGTATTGCACAATATGTGCATTTGTTATGTTAATTTGCCAATACACATCTTTCTGAGTCTTCCACAGAAATGTTTTTCCCACCTTGATATTAAAGAAAGGAAGAATAATGGTAGAATTTAAGCACAGTTCTTTAGCTTAATCGGAGAATTTAGAGGCCAAAAATATTGGGTACGCCTGAATACATAAAAGGCAAGCCTTTGATGTTTAATATATATATATATATATATATATATATATATATATATATATATATATATATATGTTTACTCTGTTTTCATAAGAGAAAGATCATTTGTATTAAAGTAAAATGCAGTTAGATAAGATTTTATCTACTAAGAGAATGAGAAGGCTCAGTCCCTATGACATTTACCTTTCCAGAAGAGTTCATTCAGTTTAATTTCCATCCCTGCCACTGTACTTGCCTTTTACTTCTGTTTAAACACCAACCCAATTATTCTTACTGAGTTCTTTTTAAATCACCTGAGAAAGCCAAAATTTCAGCAAAACCCTCATCTTCTTGTCACTTAATGCAGTTTCCCATTTTTCAAGCTTTGTATTTATCACACTTCTTGCTTCCTGGGAACAGACCATTGAGCATTCTAATCCCAGTCACAAAGTATGCAAGGAAACCCGTTGAGTTTTGGTGTGCATCTGTTCCCTCCAGTTCTCGATCCATTTCCAGCTGAGGAAAAGGTCTCATCCACATTACATTGGGAATAGAGAAATTGAATAAATCTTCTCTTGAGCTGAGATGGCTAGCCTCTAAAAAAGAGGGAAGTAACTTTATTAAAGAACTTTTTCATTAGAACACTACTTCAATCATGAAATAATCATAAAGGAATTATGCAAATGTGCCAAAATAATATCATGCATGCTAACATTCAATCAATTCTAAGTCACTCTGAAGAGAACATGGGATCAGACTCTGTGGGGAGAAAACATGAAGAAAGACGTTTAGAATTAACGTATAAGAACTTGGCTGATTACACAATTTGTGACTGCATTAAGTAAGCACAATCCTAGCCAACCTCAGATTAGATCATTCTTCAGGGAGGAATTAACTAACTGCCTGATAGCACATGCACAAACAATTTTGAAAAATATATTCTTTTACCTATAAAAATCACTCCTTTATTAAATGGTTACTACATGTCAGACAAAATTCTAAGCACTTATGTGTATTATTCTAATTTTGTTTACACAGTAACCTTGTGAGATCCTATTATTTTTTCCATTTTACAGATCAAGAAACTTAACTACAGGGCTTCTCTGGTGGCACAGTGGTTGAGAGTTCGCCTGCCAATGCAGGGGACGCGGGTTTGTGCTCTGGTCCGGGAGGATCCCACATGCCGCAGAGCGGCTGGGCCCATGAGCCATGGCCGCTGCACCTCCGCGTCCGGAGTCTGTGCTCCACAACGGGAGAGGTCTGCGTACTGAAAAAAAAAAAAAAAAAAAAAAAACTACAAAAGAGGTTAGGTAACGTGTCCCAGGTTAAAAGCTGTTAAGAGCACGTTTTTAACCACTATGCTATAAGATTTAGAGATTTCAGAATATCAAGCCTAGGAAATATTTCAGACATTATTTTTCCATATTACTCAAACTTCTACAGATGACACAAAACCCAGCCTCACATGTTAATGACTGGCTTGAGCTGAGATGGCTAGCCTCTAAGAAAAAGAGAAGTAACTTTATTAAAGAACTTTTTCATTAGAACACTACTTCAATCATGAAATCATCATAAAGGAATTATGCAAATGTGCCAAAATAATATCATGCATGCTAACATTCAATCAATTCCAAGTCACTGTGACTTGGAAAGGCTCTGCCTCCTGGCTCCTAGCTCAAAGTAACAGCTTTAGCAACTTGACTTCACTCACTTATATGGGTCAGTGTTGCGATATTCCATCGTTTAGATTATTCCTTATTGAGGAAAATATGTTCTCTTTGCTCCCAAAGTAACGTTTCTAATGGTATTTTATATGCATATTTTTAGAAAAGACAATTCTATGACTGACAGTCTTTTTTCAATTTAAACCAATGAACCTCATTATGTGAATGATTCACAGTTTGCAAAGACTAATACTACTTGAAACTCTGACTCCTGTTTGTCTTGAAATTTTTTTTTTTTTTTTTTTTTTTTTTTTTTGCGGTACGCGGGCCTCTCACTGTTGTGGCCTCTCCCGTTGCGGAGCACAGACTCCGGACGCACAGGCTCAGCGGCCATGGCTCATGGGCCCAGCCGCTCTGCGGCAAGTGGGATCTTCCCGGACCGGGGCACGAACCCGCGTTCCCTGCATCGGCAGGAGGACTCTCAACCACTGTGCCACCAGGGAAGCCCTGTCTTGACATCTTTATAGGAAAGAATTAAGACCTTATATGATAGCTATATATTAGTCTGACTCTTATCCCCACTACACCCATGAAATCCCCATCATTTGAACCATTCTCTTCCAAATTTCTGTGGGTGTCAGATAGGCCTGACTTAGAAGTGGCTTCTAATCAGATAGAGTAAAGTAAATATTATTAACTGAAGAATAAAAAGGTCCAGCATATCACATTAGCTTTTTCCCACCTAAAGTTAAAATTTCAATAACATTTGCTCTCTTAGATGAAAAGGAAAAAAAGGCCTGAGCAAATATTCTCAAAAAGTTAATATTGGTAGTATTTTAATGCATTCTTGTATTTTTTTCTTTTATTTTGTTCTTCCACTCAGAAATCGCAGAGCTTTCAAATAAATTTTCGTGTGTGATGTATGATGTCATCTACTGATGATTATGAGAAATATGTATCCTTCCTAACATAATATGTACTTATTTAGAACCAGTGAAATCAGTCATTTACTAATTTAGTAACTAAATAATTCATCTTTTTTCTTTCTCACAGGACACTATATTAGGAAAGTTTGGATTTTGCCAGAGTGACAAATTAACCCCCAAATATCATTGCATTCTTACCACAAACCTAAAGCACATTACAGGAGTGGAGGGTGGCTCTGTTCCACAGAGATACTCAGGAACTTGGGGTGATGGAGGGTTTACATCTTAGGATACCACCAACGTGTGGCTTCTAGAATTGCTACAGCAGGAGAAGAGAAAATGAGAAAAATACACACCCACTGTAAATTATCTCAGACCGAAAGTAACATAGCAGGATTTCTATTCACAGCCCATTGGCTAGAATGACTCACATGGTCTCAAACTAACTCCAAGGAAGACTGAAGATTAGAATGGGTGGTGATGGTGGGATGAATTGGGAGATTGGGATTGACATATATACACTCATATGTATAAAATAGATTAATAAGAACCTGCTGTGTTAAAAAAAATAAAATTAAATCATAAAAAAAAGACTGAAGATTAGAGGGAAGTGCATGACTTATTTGGCACATGGCAGAGTCATTTCCACTGGTGGTTAAGGTAAGGGCCAAAGTGTGGGCTTTGCAGCCTGACACATTTAGTGAGATTGATGTCAGAGCTCTGCTTTTACTTACTTGGGTAAATTGCATAATCCCTATATCTCATATTCTAAAAATGAAGATAACTCTTTTATGTACTTTGTAGGGTTTTGTGATCTTTAATGGAATGATGCACATAGAGTGTTTAGCACAAACCTGTTACAGAGCAAGAGCTCAGTAATATTAATTAATTAAAAAACTCATCTGACAAATATTTATGACCACCCTCTAGAGAGCTAAGGACTGAAGGAGGAAAACAAAGTAAATACAACACCTGCCTTCATGGAAATCCTGGTATATTACAGAAGAAAGAGTTAAGACTTGTATTTGAGTGCTCATTTTGCTCCAGTAACATCTAAAGGTTTCCTATCAGGAGAACGAGAAGAAAATGTGAGCCTGCTTCAAAGGGAGAAAATAACACACCAAAGCAAAAAAGCTCCTTAAGCATATTTAAGAGGGCAATGGTCTCTGAAACAAGGATTCTCATTCTCAGAAAGAAATCATAAGTTCATAAAATTGAAGACAAGAAAGGGTCCCTCCCCCTTTCTATAACTGAAATAGGTTTAGGGGGAACATGAGAGTTAGGTGACATTCATGTCTACACTTGAAAATAAAAAAAGATCTGTATCATTTGTAAAAGTACCAGATATGTTTGTCTCACATGTTAACAAATTGCATAGTTAGTTATTAAAAATAAAATTTAGTGCCTTTAGAGATCTGCTTATAATGATGGGGACATTTTTTTTTTCTCATCATAGTTCAAGGCCAGCCTGTTGACCCTGAGCTAAATGCCCCCATCTTAACAAAGTTAACCAAAACAAAACAAGGACAGAATAATAATGAGTGAAAAGAAAGTGAAAGAAAGAACAAGAGCTCTGAAACTGTGATGTTTTCTAAGGCTATAGACTGAGTTAAATAAACTTTGTAAGTAGCCTTTAGAAGATAATCCAGGTCAAAATTTAGTTCAGTTAACCTCTTGAGTGTCTCATTAATCAAAACCTGCTTAAAGTGATTTTCTTATTCTCAGCACAATGTGATGTGAAATACACTGTGTTTATAAATCCCCACTGTTTGCTAGAGCAATTTTATAGCAGATATTTGTTTGTTTCTGTCTTTGTTTATGTGGTTGATTTTGGTTGTGTTTACCTCTTTGCTTTATCTTTCAAGGTGTTTATGAGGAAAGAATTACCTGCCCATTTCATGGTGTATACCTTACCATTTACTAGTCCACTGCTTTAGGAAATATGAGATACATACAAAAAGGAAAGTTAGTTTAAAGTTAAAATGTGTAAGTCATGGTAGGCAAGCAGCTCAGAGATTGTATCAATGCTATTACAGTCACTGACAGATTTGAAGAAAGAAAAAAAAAGAATCAGATCAGGACAGTTGGAATGTGCCCACCATTCTCCCCTAACATATATTCAGTTAGATATGACTGAAACAGTAATTGCAGAACTTTCTCAATCTGTCCATCACTTTACTCAACAGTAGCCACAAGGATAAAAATGACACATCTATAGGTCATGATAATTTTAAAGGAAAATATGTTACAGTGCATTCTGGGTAAAACATGCAAATTATCAAGACAGCAGAGATAATTAAATTTTCTCAAATCAGAATAAAATGACCTTCTTTGATTGAACCCCTTTTTCGGGGGGGAGACACAAATTCACTGCACTCATTGTTATAAGAGCATGCCTTGTAATAAAGTCAAGTTTGACAGATGAGGAAATTAGAAAGCCTGAGGATTTATAATAGGAAAAAAAATGAAGAAATGAATTGAGGCAAAGAAAATGCTACATTCATGATATATGCCTCCTTTTCCTCTATATTATTTCAGTTGTTTTGATAATGCCTAGGTGCTGTTGATTAAATCTAGCAGAGAACACTATAAAAGTAAGCAAAGTTAGGTCAGAAGAAGTGATAATGCTTATTAACCAGAGGTGGATCTGTGATAATATTTACACTTTTAATGAAAATAGAATATGAGGGTTTTTTTTTTGTTATTTACATTTTCACTGTGACCTGACACTTAGTAAAATATTTAGAAATTCAGAAGCACTCAATTAATATTTGTAGAATCAATGACTGAATAAAAGAATAAGTTATTATAGTATATTGATTCTATTTCTCGTTCCAGACTCAATGTAAATGTCTGTGCAATATTAGTACGACTAGTGCCACCCAAATTGTTATTTTCCTTTAAGCTAGATTTGTCAGTGAATTGTTGGTCTTGGATGGATTAAAATAAAGATCTAAAATCTTATTTGGTCACATGTGCATACTCAATATTTAAAGTCAGTTATGTGCCTATCTTGTCCACTGCACTGATCCCCTTTGTTTTAATTTATAACTAGATGTGGTGTGTGTGCACACATGTGAGTGTGCAGGTTGTGTGTGTGTGTGCACTCACATGCATGCAGGAATGCATGGTTTTCCTGACTGGACATCTTCTGATTTGGCAAACCTTGTTTTCCTGCCGGCAATCTTACCTGCACTGTAATCAGGAGATTAATTTGGTTTTTAATGTCAGCAATATGACTATGAAATGAGTTTTGGGTGATAAATCAGTGTTCATATTCAGAATCACTAGTTAGAAGATCTGTGACTTGGAGACAGTAATCTCATTTCTCTGGGCCTTGTTTTTCTTATCAAAAATAAGGACATAGTCTATATTTACTCTCAGTACTGTCCACAGCTATTGTGAGATGCAAAGAAATTTTAGGCTCTAAAGAGCTATAAGATATGTGAGAAAATTTTAAATTACCATTAATATTTCAAAGAGCTTATTTGGGAAAATTCTACTAGATCTAAGAAAACATCTAGTTCTATATCCAGCACTTTGACAATGAAGATGTAGGGGGCAAGGCAGTGTAGTGGTTGCTGTACAAAAGGGGGGATCATCCTCTGTCACCCCATTTGGTGATAGCCATGACCTGTCAAACCTTTCTTTTCCTTTATTCACCTCTTCCAAAAAGTATATATTCTAGGAAACCCTTCCTAAGTTAAAAAAAAAAAAAATCCTAGGGAAAATCCCCTCAGAATTTGATAATGCATATTAAATGTCAAGACAAATCAAGAAAGTGTCAGGAGAAAGTTTTAATTAATAAGGACATTTCACTGTCTTTTTTTGGTACTACACACTTTCACTTCTTTTTCTACAGATATCATGACTTTGAAGCCATGGTTATGGATAGTTCATCTCTGTTTGCATTGTGCTCTCCCACTTTATTTTTTCAAATAGCTCACTCTTCTCTAGACCCCAGTATTCAGCCCCTTAGCCAGGAGTAAACAGTAAACTTTACAGTCAGTAGAACTCCAGTTTAGCTGGGAATCCCTTGACATGGTGCACAGACATCCTTAGAACTAGTCTTTTCCAGTTTTCTGGACCTAATAGCCTGCTAAGTACCTCCTACCTGTCATTCCTTCTGTCTATTTACCACTAGATCTTTAGCATATTCCTAGTCTGTATTTTCTAATGGGCATGCCCTTCTCTTAGGCTAATTTCCTTTTTCCTCTCCAGTCTCAATCATATCATGCTTAGTTAACATTTCTTATTGAAACTGCATTTCACTTCTATCCTACTCTCTTTTTAATTCACTCTATTATGCCCACTTTGTCCCATTCACATTTTACCCTAATTTCCCATCCCTTTCTACTGATCTGTGTTGCAAATTCCCAGTTATTTCCTGCTTGAGTCTAGCCTGAGTTAATTCAGTTCTGTCTGATTTGATTTTGAGCTTAAGAATATTCTTGTTGATGAAGTATATGACATTGTATTATAAAGAAAAGGAACTACCTAATGTGTGAATTTGTAAAAAGAAACTAATTCCATTTCTTTTTTTCTAAGGTGTTAACATACAACTAATCCTGTATAGTATTTTTATAAAGATGTTTTAATGAGTATAAACTGGATACTTATTTTTACTGTTGATATTGGTAATTTAAAAATGTATATAATTTCTTGAAGGCAAGGGCCACATATTTATAGCCTCAATAATGAAAATTAACCAGATTATCAGAAAATTCTCATATTCTATCTTTACCATATCTTGGATAATTGAATCTTCTTTTCTTAGTTGGGTCATGATGATTTTATAAATTTATCAATCTTGATAAACAATGGATCCTACCTAATCGATTCCATTATTGAGCTCTTACTCATGCCAAGGGTTTTTCTAAGCACTTGTAGAAAAATGATTAGTTGCTTACCGTTTTCCTGTTCCTTTTTACTTCTGCATTTTCCACCTAACCTTACCAAGTGACTAAATTGTAAAAATTAGAATGTTGTTGAAAATGATACATGCATTTCCAAACCCTGCCCTTAAAAACTCTCCAGTGCAATTCTCTGTGTACTTTCTCCTCTTTTATATCAGTGATATTCAGTGAGTAGAGGGTGGACCTTAAGACCTGAGTGATGGCAGAACCACTAGATGGAAGGAACCTGGGTCCCCGAATGACTGTATAGAGCAGATTTACCCCATTCCTCTACCTACATTGGACTATAACATGAATGAGAAAAAAACCTATCCTGTATTAAGCCACTGAGATGTCTGGGAGATTTGTAAGAGCGGTTGATCTACTCTAAATTGTCACAGCAAGACTATGAGGGAGGATTAGATTTAGGGAAAGCTGAGGAATTCATGAAGGGACTTGAGTATGCTCATGTTAAATAGAACCAAGTGAGGCATTCTTATTGTAGAGAGATTAATATCTACTTCCAAATTTCTGGATTATGCCATTTGTGGAATAGCATCTGAATCACAGAAGGCACAACGAAAACAAGTTGAAAGTGCATAAAGCGAGTAAATCAATGATACTCTACTAAAATAATTCAATGGATAAATACTCTCCTCCAATGCCGTAGGTTTATTTGACAGGATAATCTTATTAAAGTGTTATAAGGAAAGAAAACTGGAGTCACCTGTGCTCATTCTTTTCTGGAAACTTTCAGGTAAAGGTAGACAGACCACAAGCCACCTGCTTAATCTATCTATTTAATACTGCAAGGAGGTATTTATGCACATCTATTTATCAAGGCCATCAATGAAATCTATATATTTTTTAAAGTTCAATGATCAGTTCTTGGTCCTTCTCCTACTTGATCTATCAGCAGCAGTTGACATAGCTGATCATCCCATGTACTTTCCTCACTTGGCTTCCGGGGCAGCATTTATCTTTCTCTGTCTCTCTCCTCTTTTCCCTACCTCACTGGTCACTCCTTTTGTTCTTCTTTTATTGTTCCTTCTTATCTTTCGCATTCCTTAAGATGGGAATGCACCATAGGGCATGATCCTTGGAAATCGTCTCTCCTGTTCCCTTTTAATCTCACACAGTCTCATGATTTTAAATCCCATCTATAAGCTGAAGACTCCCAAATTTACATCTTCCTTCTGGTCCTTCACCACCCCTTCTTTTCCCCCTAGGATTATTGAGGTATAATTTACAAATAATGTTGTATATTGATTAATTAATTAATATTGAATATTTAAAGTCTACAACATGATGATTTGATATAAATACACATTGTAAAATTATGTGTTTTTCCCCCCTGATCTTCAGATTCATACATCCAGCTGCCTTTCTGACATCTCTATTTGTACATCCATGACCAATGGAAATTTGATATGTCCAAAACTAAATGTCTGTTCTTATTCTCAAATGTTCTCCTCCCATTGTCTTCTCCATCTGAAAAGATGACAACCCTCGTCTTCTAGCAACTCAGGCTAAAACCATGGTGCTTTCCTTGCCTTCCTCCCTTATCTTACACCCATATTCAATCAATCATCAAATCCCCTTTATTCTGTCATCAGCATTTATAAAGACTCAGACTGCTTTTCCCATCTCCACTTCCAAAATTAGGCTTCACTTAAAAGTAATAAAACTTAGATTCACTTCATGGCCCTTTTTTGTACAGGCCCTTTCTATCCCTCTGGGGATTCAGGAAAAAGTAATCTAGCCATGTGCTAAAGGCATAGAGTGCAGTCTGCACAATAATTGTTTCCAGAGGTGGACCTGAGGCTGGGAATAAGGGGAACCATGCTGGCAGCACTACCTCTATAACCACCAAGCCCAGAGCAACACTTGCTCCTGCTTGAGCTTACCAGCATCTGGATTCCATTACTCACACCAAGCGGAAGGATCTGACAGCATCATGGTTCTTCTACCTGCTGGATGACAATTATGATTCAGGCTTATCCAGCTCTAAGGGACTGGTCCCGTGGTAGCAATGGTCAGTGGAAGCAAGGAACCCCAGGAGATAAAGATTAAGCCAAGATGAGCCACTGTTTGGGGCAGTGGATTTCTCCAGGGGTCAAGGAAGGGAGATTAAAGGGCTGGAACTTTGGAGGGGATCCATCCATCAGCAGGCACAGTCTCAGCAAGAACTACAGAGGAAGTTGTGAAATTGAAAGTTATTTTTCCACCCTGCCCAAAATAAACAACAAATTTTTGTTCAAGCAAGCTTATACAAAAGAACAATCTCTGATTTTCCAATGAGAGAATTATCTTTCTATTCTCTCTACCATAAAACTGTTACATGAAAAGATGATCAAGTAAAGTACTTTTAGCCAGGTAGGGAAAAAGCAGCATAGAATTATATCAGGAAGCTAATAATAAAAACAATAATAATTTATAAATTCTAAGTAATGTCTTATTTTTTGAGAGGGCACCACAACACCCACATCTACTCCTCTGCATTGCTATCACCTTATTCCAGATGTCCATCAATCTTTAACCTGGATTAACTCAGGAGCCTCTGAGCCTCCCTGATTTGCCCTGGCCTCCTCTCCAGTTAATTCATAAAAGAGCAAAGTGCTCATTTTAAACTGTAATCCAGGCCATGCCCCTCGTCTGCTTGAAATCTGCCAATCACTTCCTGTCTTGCTTAGAGTCAAGGCCAAAGCCCTTACACTGGCCAAGCTCTTGTCCTATTTGACCCTCTGACCTTATCTGCCTTCTCTCTCCTCTTGCTCATTCAGCTTCAGTCAGGTTGGTCTCTTTACTGCTCTGGGAACATGACACTTCCCTGCCTTGAGAGCTTCCTACATGAATCCCTCTTCCTGGAAGATTCTCCCCAAGATAACCATACAGCCTATTTCCTGGCCTCTTTAGGCTGCTTGTAAATAGCAGTGTCTCAGTGAGAACTCTCCCATCATCCCATTTAGAATCAATCCTTCATACCACATAAGGACGTCTTCTCCTTCTCTGCTTTGTTCTTCTGCATACCATTATCATATTCTAAAACACTCTAAGGACTGCCCTGGTGGTCCACTGGTTAAGACTCGGAGCTCCCAATTCAGGAGGACCGGGCTCAGTCCCTGGTCTGGGAATCAGATCCCGCATATTGCAGCTAAGAGTCCACATGCTGCATCTAAAAAGATCCTGCATGCCACAACTCAAGATCCCACATGTGGCAACAAAGATCCCGCATGCTGCAACTAAGACCTGGCACAGCCAAATAAATAAATATTTAAAAATAAATAAATAAAAATCTTTATAGTTAAAAAAAAACACACTCAAGTCCGCTTACTTATTTCTTCATTGCCTTTCTCCCCTCATTTCTCCATAAAGGCAGGGATTTTATCCGGTATGTTTACTACTATTCTCTCTTCCAATATCCAAACAATGCCTGGCACATAACTGGCCCTTGATAAATGTGTTATTCATTCATGAATGAATAAATGATTGGACGAATAATTTATGTTCCCTGCATTCTTGCAGACCAGGGTTTAGAGATAGAAATATCTCTTCAATTATTGCCTTGGTTCTAAGTGTAACAGTAGTCATTAAAGATTTGTGGCTGGGTGAGTAACATCATGATATGTTTGTTTATGGAAGATAGCTATGGAAATATTGCTGAATATGATATGGCTGGAGTCAGACTAGAGACAAGCAGACCAACTATTTAAGAGTAACGCAATAATGGTCTGTGCTAAGGTAACAGAAGTAGATGCTGAAGTGCTTGGCACATTGATGCTGAAATTTTCATGAATGGTTTTCTGGTGGTTTTGGGGAGTCTTTTCTGTTTTTAACCCAAGTATTTGACCTTGTGTAGGCAAATTGTAAAATTAAAATTGAATAACCAAAGGGTATCCAATGATACCCAAAGAATTCAAATCTAACATTGGTGCGATGACATGCCTTCAGGATTTTTCTTCCAGAAGGGAAAAGTTTACTAAATAAATATATATTTGTTAGCAAAATTTTAACCTTTGAGGAATACCTGTGGAGAATACCAGCTTAGCATTCATCATGAAAACACACCCATCAATTTCATCTATCTATAAAAGAACAGAACATCTTATTACATGAGATAGAAAAGAGTGACAGTGAGAACAGTAGGTGTTTCTTCATCCTTTGTTCCCAATGTTTGTGGGCATCCCCTCCCCAAAACTGAGGATAGCAAATTGCTCTTCACAGACAAAAACACACAAGAAGCTGGAGAAAAAGGAAACCAGATGGCGACGGAGAAGGAGGGGGTGGAAAGAAATGGAAGCGAAGCATGCTGACACCTGTTTTCCAGCAAAATGATCATTAAAGTTACTGCATGTTATGCCAGAAGCTTTATTTTAAATACCCTGTCTGCTACCTTCTGGGTTAAATAAATAGTTTTGAATATGCATCTCATTCAAATTACTTTCCATCACAGTCAGTGACTGCAGTTAAAGTTACAGTACTGAGTATCTTTGAGTTCTTCCAGAAAAACAGCAAAGAAGTAAAAGAAATGCTATCCCTATCTTGTTAATTTTGTAACACTCCTTGATCCTGGTTATAAAATCATTATGTTTGGTACCTCAGTAAATGGTCCATGATAGGGCCAACTATTAGTATTCCAAAATCAACATAATCAGCATCAGCATCGTCACCATCATTACATAAGGACGTGAGTAATAGATTGGGGTAGGCAATAATTTAATAGATTAGAACCGGTCCCAAGGGAATTTCTCACCATGAGGCTAGAGAGTAATCTTCAAATGGAAATTTCTGGATATAAAACCATACTTACATCAACTAATTTTTTTAAAACAAAAAAATAGTGTGTTGTGCTGACTCAACTATTTCTAGAAATATATATCAGTGCTGGTAATTATAAGGTCTATCTATATATAGCAAGGATTTTTTTTTGAAATTAGTTTTTATTGATTAGTAAATATTCATATGCTTTACTGTTATCACAATAACTATTATATGAAAGTAATAATTGTTGCTGAGCACAACAGTTGGATTCTGTTTTCTCTGGATATTTACATGTTTATTGCAATTAACATATTGATGATCTGGAAATGTTAAGTTCTTACTGTGCTAACACCTGTGCTTCTAAACTAGTTTGTTGATATAATCGGTAGCTATAGAATTTATTACAGGCTCTTAGTGTAACTGCTCATTTTCAGGCTATTGATAAATATATATTTAATTTAAAAAGTACATTCTCAGATGAAAATGAGCAATGCTGTAAGAATATATTACTATGATATAAAAAGCTGTAGTCTGCCCCACTGCTATTTTTTGTTAACTGTCCAAATATACTTAATGGACCTAACACCAGTGTCCTCACATACAAAACGAGAATAATATTTTGGTAATTACATAATTAGCTGCTATCCCACCACCCCCTCCTCCCCAAAGAAAACAATTATAAAATCTGGACATAGTACCAAAAACGGTACACTGGACAATGATCAGCAGCAGACAGACCCTGGTGGGGAGGACCTGAACTGGGAGAAGGGGAATTATATAAACAGAATTCCCAGTCCTGTGATTTTAGCCTGGGGCCAAGGATAATTAACATGGTACAGGCAGAATGTGTGCTGCTGGTGGTAGATTAACTGCACAGAAAAGTGAAGCCAGGGAGGCTATGGCTACTGAAGAGAGCATGGTGTTCCTGAAAGGTGATCATATATTCTATCCTGGACCCCTGGACTACACATACATGGTACACACTCAAAGCAGCTGAGCTAAAGACAAAAGACTGGGTCTGAGATGGGTTTCCACTCAAGAAACAGAGTTTACATTTCAAGTCTATCTAGAATAATGGTCTTCTAAACAGGAGAAGCAATTTTAATCAGAGAAAATAACAAGTTCTTCACAGAGTACAATTAAAAATTACTCAATATATAGGAGGAATCAGGAAAATGGAACAATTTTCAAGAGAAAAGAAAACTGACTCTGAAATGTCCTATATATTGAAACTAGTTACCAGAGTCTTAAAGTGGCTATTACAGTTCACCTCAAAGAAGTAAAGCAGGTATGCTCACATGAATAAAACTATAGGAAATCTCAGCAGAGTAATATTGGCAATATAACATAGAAGAAATAAGTGGAAATTCTAAACTATAAAAACATACATGAAATTAAATTTTCCTGAATGGATTTAACAACTGAATGGAAATTGTAGATGAAAGGTTTCAGTGAACTTGAAGATAAAATAAAAACAAATATCTAAAGTGAAGACAAGAAAAATAAAGATTGTAAAAAAAACTTATAGAGCTTAAGGGATTTTTTAGATAATAAATAGTCTAAGTGCATATCTTTAGAGTCCTAGAAGGAAAGGGCAGATAAAATGAACCAAAAGAAAAATGAAGAAATAATGGTTGAGGATTTCCTAAATTTGACTAAAGACAGAAATTTCCACATATAATATTTAAAAAGGCAGAAAAATACAAAAAGTTGTGCTTCAACACATCACAGTAAAATTGTGTACAGCTCTGTACCCCACCCCCCCAAAAAAAAGACCAGATCTTGAAGTCAGCAAGGGAGAAATGGCACATAAAGTACATAAAAGGGATCAATGGTTTGATAAATAATTGACTTCTCATCAGAAACACACATAACCACTGCAGTATAAATAATGAGGAAGATGAACCTACATGGTTGCAAGTTCTGCACAGTTTACATGAAATGGTACAATGAGTACTTTAATCCCTAGTGCAAACAATAAAACTCTGATAAGAGAAGAAGAGCTAAAAAATTGGCAGGAAAATTAAAATGGTATTCTAAAGAAAATGTCAAATAATTTTTAAAAGGCAGAGAAGAGTAACAGAGGAACAAAAATGGGAGATATGGAAAACAAATAATAAGATAGTAGAGCTGATCCCAAACATTTATATTAAATGTTCATGAATAAAAACTACAATTTAAATGTAGGAATTGTCAGAATGGAGTAGAAAACAAAAAACAGCAACTGAAAATATGGTTTCTATAAGAAAACCACTTTACAGGTGGGTCAGGATAGCAGAGTAAGAAGACCCTGTGCTCACAACATCCCACAAACACATAAAGATTACAATTATTCACAGAACAACTATCTATGAGAATGACCTGAAGACTAACAGAAAAGGTTTTCTACAGCTAAACACATAAAAAGGAACCACAATGAGATTAGTAGGAGGGGTGGAGATGTAGTATTGTCAAGACCCACACCCCCAGACAGACAACTCACAAACAGGAAGATAATTGAAGAGGTTTTCCTCAAGGAACCAGTAGTCCAAGCCCCACTTCAGGTTCCGCAGGCTGGGAATCCTGCACCAGGAAGACAAGCCCTGGAACTATCTGACTTTGAAGGCCAATAGGACTTGAATATAGGAGAGCTAGAGGGCTATAGGAAACAGAGACTCTGCTCTTAGAATGTGCACACAAAATCTCACACTCCAAGTCCCAGCACAGGGACAGTAATTTGAACAGAGCCTGGGTCTGCTGATCTTGGAGAGCCTCCCATAGAGGCAGGAGGCAACTAGGACTCCTCCAGGGACATAGACAGTGGCAGCAACCATTTTGGGGGGCTTGTTCTACCACCAGGACACCAGTGCTGGCAAGCACCATTTTAGAGTCCTCTCTTTACTATTAGTACCAGGGCCTTACCTGCCAACCAGTAGGCTGGCACCAGCCCTGGGATCTCCTTGATCACATGTTCAATGGGACCAGGACCTAGCCCTACTCACCAGAAGGCCAGAACCACCACATGAGTCAGGGCTCTACAGCCAACTTGGTGGGGGACCAGCACCACCTACCAGTACACCCACAGTAGTCAGCACCACCACAACAGAAGGGCCCACATAGCCCAC
Source organism: Mesoplodon bidens (assembly GCF_964165515.1). Classification (NCBI taxonomy): domain Eukaryota; kingdom Metazoa; phylum Chordata; class Mammalia; order Artiodactyla; family Ziphiidae; genus Mesoplodon; species Mesoplodon bidens. Next base: position 158,565,911 of record NC_138178.1, read on the forward strand.
ACAGGGGGCATCCCTAGAGCACAGAGCTCTGGTGACCAAACGGAATGTGCTGCTCGGCCCCATAGGATGACTCCTACATAAGTCCCCTTTTCCAAGATCAGGAAACATAACTAACCTACATAATACATAGGAAATAAAAACAAAATATTAGGCAAAGTGAAGAAACAAAGGAATATGGAATAAGATAAAACCCTAGAAGGAGAATTAAGCAAAGTGGAGATAAGTAATCTACTTGATAAAGAGCTCAAATTAATGATTATAAAGATGCTCAACAAACTCAGGATAAGAATGTATGAACACAGTGAGAAATTTAACAAAGAGAAAATATAAACAAGAACCAAAGCTGAAAAATATAATAACTGAAATAACAAATATACTGAAAGAAATCAGTAGTAGGTTGGATGATAGAGAGGCATGGATCAGTGAACTGGAAGACAGAGTGGTGGAAATCACACAAGCTGAACTGAAAAGAGAAAAAAAATTTTTTTTTAAAAAGGATAGTTTAAGAGACCTCTAGGACAGCATCACACATATTAACATTTGCATTTATAGGGATCCCAGAAGAAGGAAGAAGGAGGCAGATAACTTATTTGAAGAAATAATAGCTGAAAACTTCCTTAACCTGGAAAAGGAAGCAGACATACAGGTCAAGGAAGCACAGAGAGTCCCAAACAATATAAACTCAAAGGGGTCAACACTAAGACACATCATAATTAAAATGACAAAGATGAAAAATAAAGACAGAATCTTAAAAGCAGCAAGATAAAAGCAACTAGTTACATATAAAGGGACTCCCATAAGACCACGAGCTGACTTTTAAGTGGAAACTTTTCAGGCAGAAGGGAGAGGCACAATATGTTCAAAGTGATGAAAGGAAAAAATATTACAACCATGAATACTTTGCTCAGCAAGGCTATCATTCAGATTTGAAGGAGAGATAAAGAATTTTACAGACAAGCAGAAGCTAAAGGAGTTCAGCACCAACTGGCTTCACAAGAAATGCTACAGAGACTTCTCTAAGGGGAAAATAAAAGGCCACAGCTAAAAATATGAAAATTATGAAAGGAAACATCTTATTATTTAAGGCATCCATACATTAAAGATCATAGATCAACCACTTATAAAGCTAGTAGTAGGAAGGTTAAAAGAGAAAAGTATTTGTAAAATCATTTATGTTCACTATATGTAGTTAAGGGATACATAAAACACAAAGATGTAAAATATGATGTAAAAACATTAAACATGACAGGTGAAGGGAGTAAAAATGCAGGCTTGTAAATATATATATATTTATTTATATTTACAACCACTGTTGATGGGTGTATATTGGTAGAGCCACTATGGAAAACAATATGAATATTCCTCAAATAATTAAAAATAGAATTGCCATATGATACAATAATTCCACTTCTATGTATTCACCCAAAGAAAACAAGAACTCTAATTCAAAAAGATATATGCACCACCCCTGTGTTCATTGCAGCATTATTTACAATAGCCAATATTTGGAAGCAAAGTAAACGTTCATTGATAGATGAATACATAAAGAAGGTGGTATGTATACACAATGGAATATTACTCAGCCATAAAAAAGAATGAAATCTTGCCATTTGGGAAAACTTGGGTGGATCCAGAGGGTATTATGTTAAATGAAATACATCAGACAAAGAAGGACAGATACCCTATGAGTTCACTTATATACAGAATCTGAAAAACAAAACAAACATAACAACACATAAACAGACTCATAGTTACAGAGAACACCTGGTGGTTAGCAGAATGAAGGGGTGATGTAGGAGTGAGTGAAATAGATGAGGGAGATTAAGAGGTATAAAATTCCAGTTGGAAAATAAATAAGTCACAGGAATGTAATATACAGCATAGGGAATATAGTCAATAATATTGTAATAACTTTATGTGGTGACAGATAACAATTAAATTTATCACGGTAATCATTTTGTAATGTATAAAAATATTGAATCTCTATGTTTTACATCTGAAACTCATATAATATTGTAAGTCAAATATATTTAAATAAAAATATATTAAATATTAAAATAGGTTAAATTCAATGGATGAAAAAATTATACTAAGTAAGCATTAATCATAAAAAGGCTGGAGTCACTCTACTGATAAATAGATAAATACAGGTAAAATAGATTTTGAGGCAAAATGTATTGTTCAAGATAGAGGGCAATTTCATAGTGATAAAAAGTATAAATTGACCAGGAAGATATAGTAGTCATAAACGTGTAAGTGCCTATGAACAGAGCTTCATACAAGAAGTAAAAACTGAAAGAATCAAAGGGAGAAACAGTTAATTCCACAGTCATAAATAGATATTTTAACACCCTTCTCTCAGCAATTGTTAGAAGAACTAGACAAAAAATCAGCAGACTTAGAATATCTGGAGAGTACTACAAACTAACTTGATTTAGATGTCCCTACTCCTTGACTTAAATGATACCCATATCCCAAAAATGGCAACCTACCTTTTTTTAAAATATAAATTTATTTATTTATTTATTTATGGCTGTGTTAGGTCTTCGTTGCTGCACGTGACGAGCTGGGGCTACTCTTCGTTGTGGTGCACAGGCTTCTTATTATGGTGGCTTCTCTTGTTGCAGAGCATGGGCTCTAGGTGCACAGGCTTCAGTACGTGTGGTACGTGGGCTCAGTAGTTGTGGCTCACAGGCTCTAGAGCTCAGGCTCAGTAGTTGTGGCACACGGGCTTAGTTGCTCCATGGCATGTGGGATCTTCTGGACCAGGGCTTGAACCCGTGTTCCCTGCATTGGCATGCAGATTCTTAACCACTGCATCACCAGGGAAACCCAACCTATATGTTTTTTAAGTCCATGTGATTTTAAACAACTAACCATATGTTCTATAAAAAAAATCCTCAATAAATTAAAACATCTTGAAATCATAGAGAAAATATTTCCTGACCAAAATTAATGTAATTCAAAGTCAATAACAGAAAGATACCAGGAAAACCCTAAATATTTGGAAAATAAATAACACACTTCTAAATATTCCATAAGTCAAAGAGGAAATCACTAAGAAACCTTGAGTTACATGATAATGAAAAATTTAACAGATAAAAATTAGTAGGGTTCAGCTAAAGCAGTACTATATATATATATATATATATATATATATATATATATATATATATATAATTTAAAACTTATATTAAAAAAAGGAAGGTCTAAAATTAATGATCTGGGTTCACACTTTAAGAATTATAAAAAGAACAAGTTAAAACCAAAATAAATAGGGGGAAGGAGATAAATAGGCAGGAGTAGAAAGCAATGTAATATAAAACAGAAAAATAATAATGAAAATCAGTAACTAAAAGCTGGATAAATTTATAAACCTCCAGACAGACTTATTAGTAATAAAGAAAAGAAGAAAAAAATTACCAATCAGAAAAAGAAGGGGCATCAGTAAAGATTCTATAAACATTAAAGACAATAAGGTAATATTACAAATAAATTTATGACACATTTGACAACCTAGATGGAATGATAAATCCAAGAATAAATTGAAACTGAAATATCCATATAACAATTTAAAAATTAAGTATATAATTAAAAGCTTTCCCATAACTCCAGAACTAGATGTCTGTACTGGTGAATTCTTTCAAACATCCATGAAGAAATAGTACAAGTCTTACACAAAATGTAACAGAAAATATGAGAAGGAACACCTCTCAACTTATTTTTTAATACTAATATTAACCTGATTAAACAGGATTTTAAAGACATTAGAAAGACATAAAACTACATACTAATAACCTTTAGGAACTTAGATATCAAGTTTATAAAATCTTAAATCAGATTCAACAATCTATAGAAAGGATAGATATATCATAAATACATCATGCTGACAAAGTGAATTTTATCCAGAGAATCCAAGTGTGGTTTAATATCTAAAAAAATCAATCAGTGAAATTAAGAAAATAAAGAAAACATTCATTTTAATAAATACAGAAGGAGAATTTACCAAAATTCAACACTGACTTGTTAAAAATGCTCAGCACACTGTAAATAAAAAATAAGCTTCATATATCTGACAGAAGAGAGCTATAATCAAACAAACAAAAACTAAAAACACTACATGGGGCTTCCCTGGTGGCGCAGTGGTTGAGAATCTGCCTGCTAATACAGGGGACACGGGTTCAAACCCTGGTCTGGGAAGATCCCACATGCTGCAGAGTAACTAGGCCCGCGAGCCACAACTACTGAGCCTGCGCATCTGGAGCCTGTGCTCCGCAACAAGAGAGGCTGCGATAGTGAGAGGCCCGCGCACCGCGATGAAGAGTGGCCCCCTCATGCCACAACTAGAGAAAGCCCTCGCACAGAAACGAAGACCCAACACAGCCAAAAATAAATAAATTAATTTAAAAAATAGAATAAATAAAAATAAAAACACTACAACTAACATCCAACTTAATACTTTATATTAAGGAAGAAAGCATAAGTGTGTATTCTAACAATTTATATTAAACATTATATTGAAATAAGGCAGGCAAAAATATTGAAAAGGTGAAGTACGACTGCAACATATTTGCAGATAATATGATCATATATTTTAAAATGTAGATTTTATTTTTAATCAAGTATTGCGAGTCCAACAGTGAAGGAGACAACTGCCATTAAAAAAGTAGTTTATTACTCACAGTTCTCAAGAGGAGGGATGCATGCCTTGTCACTCAGGGCCATACCACTGTCAACTACAAACTGGCACTTGCCATGGGCACTTGCCATCTACCTCTACAAGGATTAAATCAGGTGCCACTGCAGCCGCTGACCTTCAACACCCCCTGAGAGAAATTCAGGGTGGAGATCAGGAATGAGGCCCTCTGTGCTCTGAGAAAAACTGGCAGAACAGATCTTCAGGTAGTTAGATATTTTCCGGAGCTTACTTTATGAGCCCAGTTCTTGCATCTCCTCGAATCTAGAAAAGCGCTAAATTCCTTCATGGTGATGTCTGCTCCTCGTGACTAGCAGTTACTCTTATAAGACCTTCTGCAAAAAATATGTGCTTGATTGCATATACTCCCCTTTCACCAAAATCACATATATATATACTGACCTACCCTCCCCCCTCTTTGAAGCAGTTTCTCAGAGCTATCAGAAATGCTCTCTCCCGGGCTATACTCCTCCTTTTGCCCCAAATAAATAAAACTTAACTCACAACTCTCACATTGTGCTTTTTTTTTTTTTTTTTTTTTTTTTTTTTGTCAACACCAGAGAGCACAGGTTGGTTACAGGCAGAAAGAGAGGGGAACTGAGTGTGAAGCCTCTATTGTGGTTGTCTGGGAAGAAATAGGCAAGGCAGGCTAAGCAGATTAAGCAGGTTTAAAATAGGCTATTTGGAATAATTTCAGAGGGCTCAGGGAAATTGTGGTATTTCCTAGTTGTTTGATATCAGGTCCTGCAGTGATAAGGGCAGAGGTATGGTGGCCTGGATTTTAAGTCTAATAAAGGAGGCTGTTGTGTAATGGACTCTGGACTGGTTAGTTTGCATATGAAAGGCATACTCAGAGGTAAGCCCTTTGCTATCTCTAGAATCAACTTACCCTGGCAGAGGCAGTCCCTCCCAGGTCGATAAGGTCCCTGATGTCAAAGCATCAAATTCAGATATTAGATAACACAAGTACTATATTATGTTTATATAAAATCCCAAAGAACCTTAACAAAAATTCTACTAAAATTAAAATGTGAATTTAACAAGATCATAGGACACAAGTGCAAGGTACAAAAATCAATTGTGTGTATGAATAATAAAGTAGAACAATAAATAAAACTGCAGTTCCATTTAAATAGCAAAATATATACAAGAAATATTTTAATAAATGATGTACAAGATACTGAAAATTTAATACCTTTCAAAGGGAAATTACAGAAGACCTAAACAAATGGAGACATATACAGTGTTTATAAATCAATACAACCGTATTATTAATATCATGATTCCCTTCAAAATGATCAATAGAGTCAATGTAATCTTAAATCAAAATCATAACAGACTTTTATTTTCAAGAAATTCGCATGTTGATTCTAAAGTAACTATCTAGTGACCTAGGTCTGAAAAGCCAAAACAACTTTAAAAATGGAAAATATTAAAAAAACACACTACCTGATTTTCAAGGTTTACTGTGGAAGCATAGTAATCAAGATAGTGTGGTATTAGCATACAAATAGATATATAGCTCATTGGTGCAGAATAAAGAGTAGACCTACTCATATAAAGACAATTGATTTTCAATTAAATGCCTAAGTAATTCAATGAGAAACCATAGTCTTTTCAACAAATGATGCTAGAAAAATTGCAATTCACTAAGAATAAAAAAAAAAAAAAGAATAAGACAAAGAAGCTCTCTACCTTTACCTAACACCATACATAATTAGAAACTGCAAAAGTACACTTACTAAGGTATATCAGTGGTTGCCTGATACTAGGTGTCTTGGGAGAAGACTGACTACAGAGGGACTCAAGGGAAGTTTTTAGTGTGATGGAAATATTCTGTATTTTGATAATGATGGTACTATTCAACTGTGTCCGTTTACCAAATTTCATCCAATTTTACACTTAAAATGAATGAATATTATTGTTATATGAGTTATATCTCAATAAAGATGAATAAAAATGGAAATAATCATGTCAGGAAACTTCTAAAATTTATGAATTAAATAATGCACATAAAAGTGCTTAAATTATATATTACAAGTTCAAGATGGCATTATTACCATATCAAAATACTGACACTTTAATTAGGAAGAATATATCATTCATATAAATTGTATGCATCCTGTATAATATAATTTACATACATCATCATATTTTCTTGAAATGTCCATTTATTATTTTATTATTTCTAATAAACACAATTACAGAGTGTAAATGACAGTGAAAAATCAAATGTGCAGTAAACTGCAGAACTAGAATTGAAAGATAAGTCTTCTCACTAGGAAGCTAAAGCCCTTTCTGATTAGTCATTGTACCTTTTGTTTTGGAAGTGTAACAGTTAGACTTGAATGTTAGATGTAAGTACAAATATTTCATGGAAGTTTAGCCATGAAAGGTTTTGTTTATGCTTAAATTTATGTCATAATAATTTAAAGATAATCTGATGAAGAGTGGTTTCCATATCTTCTGCAAGTATTTGTGGTTTTTAATGCAGTTTATTCAATAATACTTACATGAAATGATATAAAACAATTTCCTCCTTGAATTTAGTACAGAAATAGACTTGATGATCAAAAAATATGTGTTTAATTTTAATCTGGGAATTAAATAATGTTTATGGGGAGGATTTTGCCATTTAAAAGCATGTATGTAGATATGTCTTTAATATATTTTAAATGTTATTGTTTTCATTTTACCCCATGTGTTTTCTATTTTTAACTTGGCTGACAGGAAGTTTAAAACAGATAGTAACATTCAGTCTTAATAACTCTTTTGTCCTAATTGAATGGTGTACAATTCTTCCACACTACTTGATTATGTAGATATTTAATATTTGTCTTATATGTGATTTAGTATTTTATGCCAATGCTAATACTTTTGAGGCAGGTAAACTACAAAAAATAGTAAAAAAAAAAAGTATTCTGTGATTTTAATTATTAAGTTTTGCTCTTAAAAATCAGCATTCTTTTTTTTTTTTTTGGTCAATATTCCAAATCAGGCGTCTACCAGCAACTGCTTTTAATAAGATCTCATAAATTATAATGGCTATTAGGAATAGCAGTACATATTGGGAGGCTGTTCTGATGTTGTATACCAAAAAATGTATTTGTCTACATACACACAACCTTCCCCATGTACACATATGAATCTTTGAAAGTGGAAAACATACTTTTAAATTTGGACACCACACATTCATTTTATGTACTTATTTCAATTACTTAACATATGTGTATTATATAAGAAACACATAAATAAAATCTCATAAAATGTAAAAGGAAGAGAAAAACAACTACTAGTTATAGTCATGCAGTGACTTCATGACATTAGTTTCTGAGTAAAATATTCAAAGAAATACATGGAATTCTTCCCTATTTGATAAAGTTTGGAAATAAAGGTATAAGAATCAAGTATTGTGATACAGAATAATTTCCTGAGCAGAAAATTAATATACATATCATATACATATGATGATATAAATGGAGATTATTTCAAATTTAATTGACATTATGGCTCATTTTCCTAAAGAATTAACCAGTACATATTCATTTGTATGGCATTGGTAAATTCATAGAGGGGATACTCTGACTAAAAGAGAGCACGTATACACACATAGCTGGTTTAGATTATGCATTTACTATCAAGTAGGGTAGAGTGAACTAATTCTTGACAATCCTCTATTATATGTGTTGTTTAGATATTTAATTTAAGTAGTCTCATGGGCCTGGCTAAAATTTCAAACATTATTTTTCAAATTTCAAAGCAAACACTTTAGTTACAAATAAAATACTTACATTTTCTCTAAAATTACACTGAGCAGAATTTAATATTTTACTGGTTATACAGAACTGCAATCATGAGTTACAGGATCATCATTAGCACTTGTCTTTTCATTGATGAGAACCAAAGTGAGGACAAATAGAGTGTTCCCAATGAAAAGGGCCACACAAATCAGTTTTTACTTCCACTCTGATAGAAGCATTTTTATTGGTATGAGCCATCATTTAAGTGTTCTTCAGTTCAAGCTCATGGATTTTTTGGGTGACCAATACCATGAAGTTGTGGCAGTGCACTCTGCATGTAGGTAGTCATGATGCTTATGAACCTCTCTGGAGAAATTACCAGTTGATGATGTATTTGTTCTCCTCTGTGTGGCTTGTTATAGTATGTTCCTGACCTGCTCAAGGAAGTCTATTACTACTGTAGAAGCTAATAATGCATTCCATCACATAGCTCCTGTTGTTTAGAAAATATTGTTTGATGTGAAGTTTGCTTGTCAGTTTCCAGCTTGGTCATTTTGTTGGTGACTCTTTACTTTTTGAGTTTCCATATCAGATACACGACTTTGAATTTGGAATGTTGTTGTCATGGTCTTGAATGTGTCCCTGCAAAATTTGTATGTTGAATCCTAACCCCCAAAGGTGATGTTATTAGGATGTGAGGCCCTTAGGAAGTGCTTAAGTCATGAGGGTAGAACCCTCATCAATGGGATTATTGTTTTTATAAAAGAGACCCCAGAGAACTCCCTTCCTCTTCTACCATGTGTGGATAGAACTAGAAGTCTATGACCTAGAAGACAGCGTCCACCCGACCACACTGACACCCTGATCTCAGACCTCAAGCCTGTAGAGCTGTGAGAAATAAATTTCTGTTGTATTTAAGCTATCCAATGCGTGGAATTTCTTTATAACAGCCTGAATGAACAAAGACAGTTGTTATCTCGACCAATGCAACCCTGAAGATTTGAGTATTTAGAAAGTTACCTTGCTATCCCCAGGGTCTGTGCCTAAGGGTCAACAGGAGAATAAAGAGGGTCTTATCTTCTCTAAAACTCTTGAACAAATGTGCCTCTTTTCAAAATCAGAGGGTGTGAGACTGAGAAAGACCAGGTCTCTTGGACGAATATCCTAATCCTACCCCAGAGCTGGAGTCCTGACAAGAGGTCTGTTGTTAAGAGTTCACGTGAAGCTGGGAAAGAGAGCTGTTGCCAAGAAGTGCTCTCTAGGAAGCCCGACTAAGACCATGGGAAAACAAAACCATTTCCAAGGATCACAGGCTTTGAATTAAAGGAACCCAAAGAAAAACACAGAGTGGTGTGAAAGTTATGAACTAAGATGGCTCCACTGGCTTCCTCTGGGTAGCATGAGCTGGTCTGACTAGCACATTCCACACACGCAGGCCAAGCACCTTATTCCCCATTAACAAGTACCGCCATTTGCATTTCCAACACAGCTTGGCTTGTTTCAGTTACGTGTTTAACCGCTCTAACTAGCAAAGTAGGAGGGTAGAGTAAAATTTTGAGGGTGAGCAATTCTCAGAAGATGTTAACTTTTAAAACACGATGAATGACGCTAATTTTAAGTTGAACTGGTTTTTAATTATTGATGTTGCTGTGGTCCTGACCCTACAGATTTCAGTCGCTTTGTAAACACCTTCCTCTAGATTTGGCCTCAGAATCCCCGTGGGCTAGAAACTACTGGATGGAATTTCTAATTAAAAAAATAGAAAGGGCTTACAGCAATTTAACCCCCAGTTCCCTCGTCAAACATTTACCCTCACACCCCCTCTTATAAGTGTCCCCATAGTCTCTTATTCATATTGACAACTTGTACTTGACAGCACCCATGAAAGAACTGACAGCTTTCCTCCAAAAGCAACACCCTTCATACTGAAGTTGCTTCAACACCTTGAAATTTACCTTTCATACTGAAAGCTTTCCTACATGGTGATTAATACAATTCACAAAGGATCTATTTATAAGGGGATTCCTTGTGCACTTGGGTGATAGTTGCTAAAGTAATTTTCTTTTGCTTTGGGTCAAGGCTGAAGAGAATTTTGACTTCATAGAACTCTCACGTATTTACACAGGTGTGGAGCCCACATATATTTTACACACGTTTCTTTGCTTCTCTGTGATTTCTTTTTGTCCCTTCTCTCTTCTACTCTGTCTCCATCTGTATCCCTCTCTTATATTCTAGCTTTCTCTTCATTAAGAAAGTAAATTATTTTAATGCTAGTGAAAGTTCTGGGAAGCACACACTAGAAACTACTTTACAATTACAATCTTCAGTAAATTTTCTGATTCCAGACTCCTCTTACCAAGGTGACTGACATTAAGATGGCTTTCTTATATCTATTGACAAGTTGGTCCATAAAGGTTTTTTCTGACTTGTCTGGAATGTCTCACAGGTGGCTAATAAAAGGAAGGTAAAAAATGATATCTTTCAATGTCACCTTTACAATTTCATTTTGATTCTTGAACAGAGTCAGAGGAATTTTGATATCCAAATCACAATTCTGCATTGTGCGATTCTCTCTCTCTCTCTTTTTTTCTTTTCTGTCTCTGATTTCCAGTAATAAATATACTCATTACATACTTAAGAGAATAACTCTAGCATACTTGGAGAACTGCTTAATAAGGGAAATTTTACTGTTTACATATACTTTGAATTCACTCTAGGATACTGTGTCACTGATCGTTTTGTCATAGACAATCTAATGTACCTTTATTTCCATTTTTGTTACCTTGGAAAATAAAACTTACTTCAAGTAATCAAAACTCAAAAAAGAACATCTCCCCTTTGTTCCCTACCAAGACATTTCTTTCAAATCCAAGGCCAAAGAAAGTATCCTTCCTGTGGCATGATTATTAGCTGATGCGGTAGAGATAGGGAGTTAAGAAAATATGTGGTGCCATTGTATGTGTAGCCTTTAAAAGTTAAAAGCACTCTAAAGGTTCCTGAGGGGTAGTGAAACTTTAAGAAGAAATATTACTGTAATAAAACTACGAAAGGCCTAATTTTATACTAATAGTTCACACTTTAGACAGGTCTGAATTTTCCTTCGTTTCTTTCTACTGCTGTTAAAATAATTCCTGTTACCACCTGTTCTTTCTGCTGTTAAGCCTTTTAGATACTGAATACATAAAAGAGTCTGTGTCAATTAGGGCCTGCAGTGCACAGGCTATTTTATTAATAGGGAATTCCAATTAAAACATGTGTCTTTTATTCTGTTTAACTATTATAACAAATTACATTAATGTGGATCTATCCTTTGTAAATTTCAGGTAGGTACTAAGACTTAATTTTCCTCCATAGGCTCATAAGTTTGTTTTCTTGACTTGGACTAAGAGGAAACTCTAAACCTTAGTCATCACAATTGTAGGGGAGCAAATTTGCTGCCCCAAAATGTCTCTTAGGCATGAGGCTTATTTCAAACTGAAAACACTCAAGGCCCAAAAGTCTCAGGAAGAAACTTTGATTGTCCCCTTAACTGCCTAAAGAATGTATGTAGAAAACTTGTTCCAGGAAGGAAGGAATCATCATTGATAAGTATAGTATGAACAAGGTATATAGACATGAGGGAACCTACCAAGTCTATTTGTTAAAATCCCTCGCTGTCCCAGAAAACACTTGTTTACCAAACATTTGCTTTTCCATCTCCAGGTTAATTGCCTTCCTCCCCTTTGAGGTCCCAAACCCCTACCCTTAACATCCTCTTTTGTCTTTAGCTGAAAATAATATTTAAGGTGAGAGTTTCAGCCATTTTGTGGAGTTACTCAGTTTTCCTGGGTCTCTTCCATGTATGCATGTTATTAAATTTTGTTTGATTTTCTCCTGTTAATGTCTGATGTCAATTTAATTCTTAGACTAGCCAGAAAACCTATAAGGGTAGAGCATAGGTAAAGGATTATCAAATAGTTATTTGAGAATTATTCTCAAAATAATTTTTTTAATTATCTTTGGATAGAGGTCTAGATATTTGGGATTATTGATTACCAATGATAAAATGACCTTGATAAAATTTTAAAAATGCAACTGAATGGGCCCTCATTGTTAAATATACAAAGCAAGTAGAAATGTTTAACATCCTCAGTGGAGACTTTAAGGGATACCTCATTTATGAATTAACCAGCCATATTTATCCTGGAAATAGAAATTTCTTGACCTTTTATGTTTGGCATTTTGTATATTTCTGGATTAATTTGAACAGGTTTGGCTTTATGCTTCTCTCACACTAATCTTCCTTCCCAGAATAACCAAAACAGGAAAAAAAATTTCCATGGTAGCTTATATGACCCTGGCTTTCTTTCAGTGGAAGTTTATCTGTAGCAGCAGAGAGACAGAAAATGATAGGTCACTGGTGAATTTTAATTATTCTTTGAATATTTTGAAATGCAGCTAATAAATATAATAAATTGTTTAAGGAAAGAAATAGAGAGAATCCCTTAGTTTTTTTTTAATTGATATGTAGCAATGTATCTCATTATAATCTATTTCTATATATTGTTTCAATTATTAGGCAATATAAGGAATTTTCACTTGATTATTTTTTATGTATATATTTAGTTGGAATAATCCTTTGTTCTTGGGGATTGTTACAAATGTGGAATGGTAGAAGCAGATTTCAAAATGCCATCTTTTTGAGAGATTGTCATTGTGTTTGATACTGAACATTATGACATAAATTGGGAAACATTGTATTTACAGTCTTACCTAGATCCAAGGCAAACAAGGAGTTTGAGAACCAATAACGTATTTGTCCCCCAAACTATTTTTATTTAAGGGCAATCAGCCCAACCTGATAGAATCAGTATGCTCTATACCTAGAGAATTCCCAGATCCAAGAAAGAGTTCTGGACCCATGAAGTTAAACACCCACTAAATTAATATGCATCCAAAAAAGTTCCAAATATTAAATAGAAAGATACAGACTGCTTTGAATCAACAGATATATGTTTGGATTCTGGTCCTTCTTGTTAATCTTTTTAAGCCACATTTTTCTTCATGCATAAAATGAGGATAATTGTAGTCACCCCATAAAACTGAAGTAAGAAATAAATGAGGTAATGATTTGAAAGTATTTTGGAAAGCGCCAGGCAATTGGTAATGCTCACATAAAAATGAAATACTTTTCCTTTCCTTCTCCTTCTTAAACATGTGTTGAGAACATACTATGTAAAGAACTCTCTCTCTGAATGATATAAAAATTATATAAATGACTCATGAATGAAAGAGTGAAAAGCAAGAATATGAAAAATACAAATTGTGATTTGTGTTCAGAGAATGAGGAATTGTCTAACTGGGATAGTACAGAGTATGAATACCCGGAAGTAATAGAACATAGATTAGGGCTAGTATCCCAAGGAAAGTGTTAAATGCCAGATTACGGAGTTAGGATCATGGTTTTTTTTAGGTGATGGGGAGGCACTAAATGCTTCTGAGCAAAGGGAGGAAGGGCACAGTTAAAACATTCCAACTGACAGCACTGTATACTATTACTATAGCAGAGTAGCTACGATATTATATTTACATACTACATTATAGCAGACTAGATAGGAGGCCTGAAATAAAGAAATGGGGGAAAATAAATATGAGGGTGCAAATGTAAGAAAAATGTCAATGCCCTAATCAGTAGAGCTTACATAATCAGTAGGGTGATTACATGAGAAATGATGAAGTTGTTTAAGATCATTCTGAAATTATTGAATACACTGAAGTTGAAACCAGCTGGCTTTGCAAGGAGATTTCAAATTCTGATTCTGACATAATGAATGGTTGAGGTACAAATATAACTTTGAAATGGAAATATTTATTTGCCAATGGAAAAAAACAACAGTACAGCTGGAAAATAAGATTGAAAATAGAAATAGAAGACTGAGTGCCATCAAAATATTCAATAAATTGTACCTATCTCAACTATTGTCAAGGAGGATCCCCATTGAGAACAGGCTTGGCCGCAAAACTTGCTTTACCAATGAAATGTGAGAGGGAGTAAGGAGCGTGTCATTTCTGGGATGTGCTCTGAGAGCCATGTTCTGCTTGGCCACAGTCTCTTTTACTCCTCCACATCAGCTGGCAGTATTCCCTCTCACTCCTAGGGTGCGGACAATTACATTGAAGAGCACCCACCACCGCTCTCTCTACCACACCTCTATCCTCCCAACCACCACAGTAACTAATGCTGCAGATTCTTATTCGGTACTTTTGTGAGGGAAATAAACTTTTGTTCTTATAGACCACTATAATTTGCGGTTGTTAATTTCCATAGCATAACTTGGTATATTTTGACTGATACAAATCGAAATGACCAAGGAACTTGGAATGGATCCTTCTCCTTTCTGGAGTTAGGGAGGGTATACATTTTTTAAGAATATGACTGTAGAATATAAACACTATATGAGATACTAGAGATAACTTAATATAACCAACCCCCTTGGTTAATTGATGAAGAAATTAAGAAATAGGATTTAAGGGCTTTTCCTACAGAAACTTTTGCAACAACGCCAGAAGGGTTTCTAAAAAGTGAGGGCACTTCAGGTGCCAGTTTAGTTACTTTTCCATTAAACGGCACTCATTTTGTCTACTACAAGTCAGCACTGATTGCAAATCACACCAAATCCAGAGTGATGATACAATGAGTAAGATAGGTATTATCTTTTTTTTTTAATTGGAGTATAATTGGTTTACAATGTTGTGTTAGTTTCTGCTGTACAATGAAGTGAATCAGCTATATGTGTACCTATATCCCATCCCTCTTGGACCTCCCTGCCACCCATCTAGGTCATCACAGAGCACCAAGCTGAACTTCCTGCACCTTATAACATGTTCCTGATAGCTATCTATTTTACTCATAGTAGTGTATATATGTCAATCTTTACCTGACAATTCATTAGTTTCAACAAATATTTGTCTACCACCTGTATTGTCCAAGGCATTATATATATATTATCTCTGTTGAGTTATCTAAGAGCCCTGCAAGCAAAGTCTGATACTCTATTTTTTGCTGAGGAAATTTAAAGCAGAGATCTCAAGTAGGATTCATAAGCGTCAGAGAGGAGACAAGATTGAAGCCTGGATGATCTGTTTCAGATCCAGGCTCTGTCAATGTTTAACTAAAGCAGACACACTAAACAAAAAGAAGTTGCTCCTATTTCTTTATCCATAAAAAGCATTTAATCTATGTTGGGGAGCAAGTGGGAGACCTGGAAAGAACGTGATAGTAAGAAAATGAAAAATTAAAATACCAGGGTAGAATCTTACGTGTAATGGTCATTGGTAGAAAAACTAGACAGTCAACTACTATGTTCCTGGTGCTCTTCTCCAACTGCTCTGCAATGTAGATTCCCATTTCAGACATCAGAACATGGAAACTTTAAACTCAGTTCAGTATCTTACTCCACTATGAAATCTGGGGCTTTTTGCTAGGTGAACACAATTTAAGAGTGAGTCGAACTTCAAAATTCAAGGGTGGGGATAGCCTGTCTGGATTTCAAGTGCAAGGCACGTTGAGAAACAACAAAGACCGGAAGGGTAAGCTGAATCCTTGTGATGAAAAGCTTCCAGTGGTAGACTGGGGTTTATCCTTAATTCATCAGGCATGAACAAGGCATAGTACACTTCAGAACGCTATCAAAACTAGGCCTAAGGAAGATTAATCTGGCAGTGGTAGACATGAGATGTATTGGATCAAGGAGGAACTGGACATGGGGAAATGAATCAGATGGCTACTTCAACATTTTAAGTAATAATATTTCCCAAATTGAAGTACTGGCCATGAAGATAGAAGGAAGTGAACAAATATTTGACAAAATGGGCATTAATGCACTTGACTCATAATTTGAACCACAATGTAGCTAAATCTGTGCTATTGCTATGTGCATTTTAATATTGTTCTGTATCCAATGGCTCAAAGTAATCTTTCTGAAAATAGTAAGGGAAGTACTCGTTTGTTTATGTAATCACATAACTGTGAGGTGTAAAGGTATGCCAAACACATGGGTAATTAAGTTTTCCTTTACCAGCACCTGCCTAGCACATTGAAAAACTTTCAAAACACATTTGAAAGTGCCATGTGGATGCTTTTGGAGCTCTATTTACATTTATTACAGAGGCAAGAGCTGCTGTGACACATAAGTCAAACCAATGTGTGTTTAAAAGTTTGATCACTTGGGCTTCCCTGGTGGTGCAGTGGTTGAGAGTCTGTCTAGCGATGCAGGGGACACGGGTTCGTGCCCCGGTCTGGGAAGATCCCACATGCCACGGAGAGGCTGGGCCCGTGAGCCATGGCCGGCTGCTGAGCCTGCGCGTCCGGAGGCTGTGCTCCGCAACGGAAGAGAAAAAGTTTGATCACTCTACCACGGATTCCCTTTCACATAACACATTTTTTTTTAAATGAAAAACAAACTTTGCCTAAATGTCCCTTTTCTGTTTATCTACCTGACAAGTAGCATCCATTAGTGTCCTGCTTCTTGTACACTGATGTGGCTGCATGATTTGTGATCTAGGAAATTTGGTGGTGGGGGGGAAGGGATCAAATATCTATGAGTTTCTGAAGGTGTCCAGAAACTAATTTTCTACCGTTATACTCAAAACTTCCTTTTCTCTCTTAGCATGTTGCTGCTTCTTTATTAGAAATTAAATAAATAAATGTCTTTCCCTTATCTCCTTTTATCCAACTCACTTAACATTTGTTTCTCCAGCCTGCTTCAGAACCATGCTTTGCTAGAACTCTCTGTGCCACATCTGAACTGACTACTCCGCACACATACCTTGGATCCCCCTCTCCCTGTGCTATAATTTTATTCCCCTTTTAATCATGGAGTTGAAAGTGAAGAGACAACAGTTGGGGTTTTATTATGCCAGTTCCAAGATGTTTTAATAAGGGATCACGTGGAAGACAGGGGGTGTAGAAAGGAGGCATGTGGAGAGGGGAACACAAATATTTCTTGACTTCAAAGCGAAGGGAAAGGGATAAATAAGTCATTCTGTAGCCATCAACTACATATATTTATTACCTTTTAAAAATAGTCGGAGGTACTGAAATATGAGTGGAAAGGACTATTTGGAAGTCTGACCCTTTTCCTCTCTTTCTGAACTATGCAAAAGTGCATTTACTCTGAGAAGAGTGTACACTTTTTTTTTAATCTTTTTATTTTAGTTAAACAAGAAAAACATGCTAGTTTTTACAAATTCAAACAATATATAAGTTTACATAGTAAAAGTTATAAGCCTTTCTCTGTCTTCTTTTCCCTTAATTGTTCTGTTTATTATTCTTTGAGAATTTTTCTGTGCATAGAAATATGTATCTTACATGTTCATCTATGATTTTGTGTTGGTCTTTTAAATAAACTGGAATCAGATTCTTCATTTCCTTCCATATCTTTCTATTTTATTTAACAATATGCAGTAGATGTTTTTCTAAGTCAGAATCTAATTCAATTGTTTTAATGGCTGCACAGTTTTCCATTTATAGATATTGTGTAATTCTTCTCCTTCTCTCAATTACTTTTCTTTTTTTCCTAACACTAGTGATGTTACCATGAGCTTACTTATACATATATTTGTATATATGTGATCAAGTGTTTTGTAGAAAGGATTCCTATATGTTATTCAACATTTTAAACATCTTTTTCCCCCCATATAATGAATGATCATCATTTATGCACATATACACATACATTACACATATATTTTGCCTTTGATTTCATGATCTCTATAGACCAGAGAGGATCTGCTAGGCAAATATTTGGAAATTTAATAAACAGAGTGCTAAACATCATTACGTATAATTCTCACTAATGAAATTTTTCTGTAAGTTATCCTACCTCCATCCTCTTAATTTTGAATATTCACTAAGATATTCAAATATTCTGTTCCCATTTTGTGTCTGCACCCATTGTCATGTTTGCTTTGTGGTCCAGAATCTTCTTCTACTTGACATTCATCAACATGCTAGTGATGCTATTTTATTTTTCTCTTTTCTTCCAGCAATTTTTTGTATCAGCCTCTCTCTGCAGTAAAGAACAAAGCTACAGTGGAAATGACAGCTTCTCTAGAAGCCATCTAAGTACCTTCCTATGCTCCAGGTATTTTTGTTCTTTTTAGAAGATCAGAGAACACAAAACATGGGCTACATCTGACAAGATGCTGGGTTGAACTCATTTTTAGCAGTTATCATGCTCTGCATGACAGATTTGCAGCCAGAAGAGTGATTTGGGACAATGGAAGGGAGAATGGGACAGTATGCAGCATTTAATATTTTCTTTGTAACTTCATTGTTTTTTAAATACTTTGTGATATAAGAGATTATTGTCATTTTTTGGTGAAAAAAAAAAGCCACAGGGTTGAAGCGTCATTAACTTTATGGGAAGATAACCAATTAATTTACTAGTTAAGGGTACAAATTTATTTCTGCCTATAATTATGGAAAGACTTAGAGATGGGTATAAAAACTGGAAAAAATAAAGGAAAATGCATCTTTACTGAGCTATTGTAAAAGAAATTCTGAAGCCAGGTAGCTGAATAGAAAGGAATGATATTTCTAGAACTGTTGTGAGAATTAGGGAATTCAAAGTCTATAAAACCACATGAAACATTTATTTGTAAAAATAAGAATACTGGAACATTTATCTTGGGGACTTATTTAAATAGACATAGTCCCCTGCTTCTGTACACCTGACAGCCCAGAAAGTATAACTGGTAATATGTAGGTTACATGCACAGCCCAAGGCCGTTTGTTCATCAACAAATAGAAGTGATAAGTATATATATTCTGAGTGACAGTCATGGGACAGAAAAACCAACAATTGAATCAAATAAATTGCCTTAATATGCAAGAAATTATTCCAAACTAAAAACCACATTCATTTCAGTTGATCAGCACCAGTTGAAAATCAATTTAATGGGGTCGTTTGGTACTCTATGCTCTTCTGCATTATCTATTTCATTTGATTTATCCCCTGTAGCACCCACTGAGGCAGGCCAGGCAAAGGCAGCAAGGCATTATTTATACAGCCTACCTAAATGCCTTTGAGGCTATAATCATTTTAAACTATTTAAGTTTTATTAGTCTGGGAATGCTAAAATTTGGGAGTGAAATAATATATAGTTCGATATTTAATAGTAACAAAGAGGGACATAAGAAAGGAAAGATGTTCTTTTTCATCCCTCATATTTGCATAATCTCTCTATATCCCTAATGAACTGGGGTAAGATTCATTGTGCTCCTTTCTGACACAGAGATATTATAAGCTAGATGGACAAGAGAGTTGCCCTCAATATTGAAATTATGTCAGTCTAAATACAATACTGCCTTTAACTTTTCAACAAAAAGTTAATTTTGTTTTCCTGAATTTCTCCATGAAAGCGTCAATTAACCTAAAATACCTGAGCATCTGGAAGAATGTCTTTTATTTAGAATTTGCCTATTCGACAAGTCATTAAGAATTTCAAGAAAGCACTAGCTATGTATTCAAGATAGGAAGTCTAAACTAAACTGATTCAGAAAAGCCATTTGGCTACCGTGAATTTTTATCCAATTAAATCCACACTGTAAATATATTGGCAAATTATTTAGACTGCTCAATAGCTTTGGGAATGTTGCCAGCATAACTAAGATGGAAGGAAATCCTGCTTTTTAAAAGTGACTACTTCTTCCACTACAGAATTTAGACATCATGCCTCTGGAATGCATTATTGTGCTCTAGATTAATGGAACTTAAGTGATACCCTCTTTAAATTTTGGCTCACTTTTTAACACAAAGGCATTTAGTTCTCTTAAGTCAACTACTGTAGGTTCAGTTAAGAGTATAGGTCTTTAGTAAAACCCAAACATCAATTTTGTTTCAGATTATTTGCAGGGCCACTACTCACCTGTGTGGCCCTTCTGTGTGAATTAGAGAAAGGTGCTCCTTGACACGGTTACAGCCTGAATCAGCACTCCTCAGCCTCCACTTTGTACCCTCATCTGAGCATCATTTGACAGCCACAGTCTGCTCAACTCCACATGATAGCCCTGTATCTTCAAATCATCTCTAACTGAATAGCTGTCAAATTATTTCCTCTACGTTCTTTGAAACTTTTCTCAGCTCAAGAAGTAAACTATATCCAGATCACTCTGATCCTTTGCCAAATATTTCACTTCATATTTTAACGAAATAAATTATTTAAATGTATCTGATTTATATTTCTTCAACCTCTGTTTACTCCAAGTGAATATTTATCCATCCTCTTCTTAACTCTGAGAAAGATGTATCTCCCTTCCCATCTGGGATTAGCCTGTTCATCAACTCCCCCACCAGCACAGGTGATTGGATATTCCCAGCTTCCCCTCTCGGTTTTGCATGTTCAAGCTTTCTCTCTGAATGGAGTACTTAATTTCAGTTTGCATATGTTCTCTAACCTCCATTACATGACCTTGAAAAATTGTTGTACGTGAGTATGTTTCATCTTGCCAAAGAGAATGTGAGCATCTTGCCAACCAAACTCACATGTGCTTCAACTTTATTCCCTAACACAGAAAGCGGAATGCTGCACAAGTATTTGGAACTCAGTGTTTTATAAGTATTTTGTGGAAGGAATTTTCTATTTAATTCTATAAAGCTTTTCTCTCTCTTTAGTATTTTAATTTCTTTAATGATTTTTAATAGACTTTACTTTTAACAGCAGTTTTAGTTTCACAACAAAACTGAGAAGAAGGTGTAAAGGTATATAATCCCTGCCCCCAAACATGCACAGCCTCCCCCATTATCAATATTTAGTACAATTTATGAACCCACATTGACACATCATAATCTTCCAAGGTTCATAGTTTAACTCAGGGTCCTCTCTTGGTGATATATATTCTATGGGTTTGGACAAATGAATAATAACATGTATCCATTATTGTAATATTCAGAATAGTTTCACAGCCCTAAAGGTAATCTGTTCTCTGCCAATTCATCCCTCCATCCCTCCTAACCCTCCTAACCCAGACAACAACTGATCTTTTTACTGTCTCCATTGTTTTGCCTTATCCACAATGTCATACAGTATTTAGCCTTTTCGGATTAGCTTCTTTCACATAGAAATATTCATTTAAGTTTCTTCCATGTCTTTTCGTGACTTGACAGCTTACTTCTTTTGGGCTTTGAATAATATTCCATTGTCTAGATGTATCATAGTTTATTTATCCACTCACCTACTGATGGATATCTTAGTTACTTCCAGGTTTTGGCAATTATGAATAAAAGTGCTATAAAATTCCATGTGCAGGTTTTTGTGTGGTCATGTTTTCAGTTCATTTGTGTAAATATCAAGGAGCACAAATGCTGAATTGTATGGTAAGAGCATGTTAGGGTTTGTAAGAACTGCCAACTGTCTTCCAAAGTGGCCGTACCAAGAAAGCTGAGTCCCTATTGTTTCACATTCTCACGAGACTTTGGTATTGCCATTGCTTTGGGGTTCACACATTCTGAGAAGTGTGCAGTAATATTTCATTGTTTTAATCTGCAATTCCCTAAAGAGATATAATCTTGAACATTTTTATATGCTTCTATGGTATCTTCTTTGGTGAGGTGCCTGTTCAGGACTTTGGCTCATTTTTTAATCAGGTTGTTAATTCTCTTACCATTGAGTTTTAAGCATTCTTTGTATATTTTGGATAACAGTCCTTTGTGAGATATATCATTTGCAAATATTTTCTCCCACTCTGTCACAGTCTGCTTCTTTCGCAGAGCAGAAGTCTTTGATTCTAAAAAGTACAGCTTACCGATTTTTTTTTTTTCCTGGATCGTACCTTTCTTTGGTGTTGTATCTAAAAATTTATTGCCATACTCAAGGAAGTCCATCTATAAATTCTCATGTGTTATCTTTAAGGAGTTTTATAGTTTTGCATTTTTACATTTAGGTCTACGATCGATTTAACATATTTTTTCAGTATATATTTTGAAAAAAATAGTGGTTGATCTAGGCTTTATCATGTATATCTTAACTTTGACTTCTTTTTTGAAAGACAACTCTGCTAGATACAGGATTCTTGGTAGATTATTTTTTTCATTATTTTGAATGTGTTATCCCATTTGACTCTTGCTTTTGCTATCGAATTTTCATAATTCTCAGGAATAGATTTTTATTTATGTGTTCTTTCCTTTAGGATCATTTCCAGAAGATTTAATTGTTGTTGTTGTTGTTTTTAAAAATAATTTTTACCAGTTTTACTCAGGAGAGGTAAGCAAAACTCCTCATGCTATAATGCTAATCAATGACTTCTTTACAAACGGGAGACTTAGTTGTCAGGTCTTTTCAACTTTATATGAAGTGGCTGATCTTAGTGTTTTGAGCATGAGTTACAGTAATCACTTGGAAAGACCAGTGGAATTTTCTCCAAGCACTGGCAAATAAGAATACACCACTTTGAGAGTATATAATCATTGCTTCATCTTTTCCTAAGTGCTTTACATCCCTTCAAAAGAAAGATAGTCATAAAAATAATAAAGTGTTATTGAACTTACCCAAATGTATGGATGTATATATGGTGTTTATGTATGTGAATTAACTGCATATATATAGATATAGATATAGATATAGATATAGATATAGATATATATAGATATATATTTAGAGAGAGAGAGATCAAAAATGAGCGGTAATAGAAGAATTTTCTTAAGATGGCTCTCAGGTTTATGCTCTCTTTATCAAACTATGTATTTGGACATTCGAAATGAGCAAATAATATTTTCACAAATTTAGGTGAATTTGAAATTATTTATCTTGGTAAGATAGAGATAACCCTGAATTGAGAACAAGAGCACCTTAGCTTTATTGCCAACCCTGCTACTATCTGACCCTGTTAATTTGGACAGATCTCTTAATATTTACCTGCTTCCTTATGTGCAAATTTATATTAATGAAATCTAAATTACATACTGAACAGAGCCATTACAGGACTAAAAGCAATAATGAAAACATACTATATAAATGCAGACTGTCACACACATCTTGTATTTAAGTAGAATTTATAAAAAGAGGAAATGAATCTGCATGGTTTCCACATATATTTACTGAGCAGCCACTATTCTAGGCAGACAGGTTTCAGTGGTGAGAAATTCCAAGTCTCCTGGAGTTTACCTTCTATTGGTGGAGACAGAAAAGAAACAAATAAATATATCCGTGGAATTTAATTATGCATTTACATAATAAAATATTCTTTTAAATTCCATCTCAGGTTTTATTTTAAACTGAAATTAGAATGAAAATTCAAATTAATATAGTACTGTAATAATAATTTATTCATCTTGGAGAAATGCATACAGGAAGGTATATTTTCTTAGAAATATGTAACTGAATATTACACTATTTGCAGGGTTCATAGTTTAATTAGACCACTTTTATTTACATTGTTCTGATGCAATAATGTGTTGTCTTATACATAATTCCAGCCTATCTATAATTCACAAAATGTATTAGGTTCCAGCAATGCTAAGACCCTGCTTGGCTCCAGTGGAATGACTTCAGAGCCCAACTAGAGTAAGTCCTGCCCAATTATGACTGATCAGATGTTAAACACTTTTCATAGCAGAGGCTTTGACAGAATTATGCCAGTGTAAACTGATGGATGGCAGCCTTTGCCTGTAAGAAGCTTTTAATAAAAGAAAGGATGGAGGGAATCTTGAAAATGAGGCACATTTACATAGGCAGAGCTATAGGATGAATCTAACTAAGAAGGCAGAAGGCAGTCATGGTAATCTCTGTGGATGTTTATACATAATATCATGGAGGTAAATATTTATTCAATAAAAATATTAAGGTCTTAATAGGTTTCCATCACTCTATTTGGGCTGATGATTCAAGAAGGTTTGGGCATGGGTTGGGCCTGCAAGTTGCCTACAGTCAATTAGGGAGAGGTCATGAAAATACACAAGTATTTCATACTGCTCTAGTATCTTGAGAGCAAGGAGTCCCAAAGAAGAAGAAGCTAATTCCTTGCAGGTGGACAAGAAAGGCTACAAAAAGTAAGTTTAGTTGGTTTTTGAAAGAAGAGATGTTCATCTAAAAGATATGATGAGATATAGAGTGGTGATGGTGGTAGGGGGTTGTGCAGAAAGTTTTCCAGACAGATTTCAGGATTAAGCATTTCAAACATATTTACACAAATACTTGTATGAAGGTAGAATTTAAGAAGCACTTTTAGTTTTACAGGATTCCAGGAGAACATGTTTTTATTATGCTGCTGTATGAAATATTGCAGTTATTACTCTGTAATATCTGATTGTTTTATTTTTCTCAATCTATGGATACAGAAGAGAGGACTCTAATTTTATATACAGGTATGTCAAATAAGCTTTAATGAAGATCTTTAAAAAAGGTTTTAAAAACTCAGAGTGAAAATTTACACACTTTTTTAGCTCTATTAATATTATCCAAAGAAGTATGGAAAATAACTATATACTATCTAGTCAAGAGATGGAAATTATTTGAAATTGCTGTTCTCCCCAATTTTAGGACGTTTTGTATTATGCAATGTTAAAATATTATTGAAAGCTGTCATAGGTTAGCATTGGAGAACAGATGCACAGAATATAAATTCTAACACTGGGGATCCGTTTGGTGTTCTACAAGATGAAAAAACACAAAAGAAGATGTAAAATATTATACAGCATCTGGAGAATATTTTATTACTATTCTTTGGACCACTATCACACAAACTCCAACATATGCTCCAGAAAATTTTGTCTGTAGGTTTCTGAAATACTTATAAACTTTGATAGGACTTGATTCTCCCTATTAACAATAGAGAAACTACCCTTGCCACTTCACATCAAATTGCTATGTTTATAGTCAGCTGGTTCAACAAAGATTGAAGAGTCCTGCATGCACCATGGATCTGTCTATCAGCAAATAGGTGGGTGTTTAGTCCTGATTTAGCTGAGTAAAACCTGCCAAGCTTGCAAGATATACTGCTATGAAAGTATGAGTGAATATTTGTAAGACTTTAGGCCGTTTCTTTTCCTAGATATACTTTTTAAAAAAGCAATCTTCCATATGTAAGAAATTGGATCTGAAATACAGTTTATTCTCCATTCACAATTTACTCACCTACTAGAAAGGCATGCCATTCTCCATTAAGAAAAAAAATTCAGCCACACAAATTAAATGCATCCCACTTTCCAGTTCCAAAAATATAAGTGTGGGATATGAGCAGGTCAGGAAGGAACCGTGGAAAATAAAAGGGACTCTGGAGGCTCATGCCCAAAGAAGCTTTCAATTACACTTTAAAATTAAATGTCTCAGATCAGCCTTTAATTTACAGTTTAAGATTTAATAACACAGTCATTGCATGTTAATTAAACAGCAATGGATCATTTACCAACCTGTTTAATGAGGTGAAACAACTATTGCATATAAAACATACCGACATTATTATTACATTGCCATTAAACTTCAATAAATCTGTTTGAATAATTATTGGTATTTAAGTACTATAAAGTCGCTAAAACAACTAGGCATACCTATTTATATTCAATGAAACAGGAATTTTATTGTAGGAATAATTAAATTCCCAGGACCACATTCCTACCTTTGGATGACAAAAAATTCCTATTGGCAACAGTGGGAGTCGCAGCTCCAGTAAAAATAAGAATTCAAGAGAGAAGAATTCAGCCCACACAGAAGGAACTATCCTCATCATTAGTTTTAGAATCTCACCTTTCTTTAGGGGCAAAGCTCACCTTTAATTCAATTAATAAGTATAATTAGAAGAGCCATCTCTCCATTATTCTTTTGACTGGAGGATCATAAATCCATATACTACCTCCCTTGTGCTCACAAATGATAAACTGGAGAGGCCCTGCCTAAGAATGTGACCCGACTGAAGGTGCAAAAAAGCAGTAATTTTTATGTTAGGAGGATTTGGTGAGCTAGCAAGGAGCAGAGGGCTCTACTGACTGAAATAAACATAAATAACGGCCCCTGTTTGGCGTATGTGTTGCTAGGCTGCCCGCAAGATGAGGAAGGTGTGATGCCATCAAGATGTACTCTGAATAATAATATGCAATGTCCTGCTGCCAGATGCAATCTCCAAAGGCCTGTAGGTGGAGAGAACAAAGGAGGGCATTAGCCAGATGGTGGGAATATGGAAATCCACGTGGGATAATCTACAGTACCAGTGACTTGAAAATTTTGTATTACCAGTATCTAATTTTTGGATGATAGCTTATGAATGTAATATCTTCCCCATTTATCCAGAGTTTTTATTAAAATTTGGCCAGAGAGTAAATAGATTAGTGTGGGATCTTGTTTGAGCATAACATTTTATGGAAAGCAGACAGTACGTACTGGAGGTAGAGACAGGATTAGAAATTCAGTTGAAGCTAGATATTGGAGCTAAATGTCATAGGGTATATGTGGACACCCAAAGAACACCATCAATTGTGGATTGGGAGTTCAAACACTTCTATGTAAATTTTAGGGGCAAGATGATCTTGTGAAGCCTGAATACTTGTGGAAACATGGCAGCTAACATTTGCCATGTAAACAGGTAACATACATATTTGTTAATTTTAGTAGAGGTCAACAAGGGTAAGACATAAACTGTCATCAAGTTAGAGAGGTATGTATTATACAAATGAAGTAATAAAGAAGAAAAAAAAGTCAGAGTTAATAAAAAGACCAGTGGTTGCCAGGGGTTATAGGGAGAGGTTGGGATGAATAAGTAGAGCACAGAAGATTTTTAGGGCAGTGAAACTACTCTATATAATACTAACATGGTAGATGCATGTCATTATACATTTGTCCAAACCCACAGAATGTACAACAGCAAGAACGAGCCCTAATGTAAACTCTGGACTTTGGGTAATAATGATGTGTCAATGTAGGTTCATCACTTTAAATAAATGTACCACTCTGGTGGGGCATGTTGAAAATGGAGGAGGCTGTGCATGTATGTGGCTGGTTAGTATATGGGATATGTCTGTACCTACCACTCAATTTTGCTGTGAACCTAAAATTGCTCTAAAAAATAAGGTCTGTTAGGAAAAAATAATCAGTGTCTATTGAAGTGCTAATTTTGTGTAGTAAAAATTTCATGGGGAGGAAATTTGAAAGGTGGGAAAATCAGTGAAGATGTAGAAGGCCTTGTAGAGTAGAAATATGAATTATGCCATAAAGAGCAGAAATCAAGTAATGAGAAGTGAGTAGACTGGGTACTTCAAGACAGAGAAAGAGCATGATAAAATGTAAGATGATGTGTGGAAGCATGTCTTAGCATAGATAAATCACACCAATTAGAAAATGGAATCTTTTTGTAAACAGATAAAAATTCTAAGTGTTCTTATTAGGGTAGATACAATAGGGTCATTATTAAATATCTTGTTATTGAGCAAAAAGTGTTTAGGTTTGCTACCAAAAGAAACACTGGGTCACTGATAGATTTTGAGACAAGGAATGCCCTGTCAACAAATGACCTCCCATCTATCATTGTTCTTTATCAAAGGGTGTATAACGATTCATGGAGACTCCAACAGTAACTTGAGTCAATTATTATATCATCTTCACTTCCTTGTATGTCTCATTAGTTTCTGCAAACGGGTCAATATATGTCTTACTTCCAATTTGCTTATACAGATTCCTTGTCATAGAATGTCCTTGCTACTTTGCAAACTTCATATTAACCTACTCATCATTCAAGAGTATGTGGCCTTTTTGGGAAAATCTTGATGATTTACCAGGTCCTTGATAGACTGGGTAGAATGGAGCTTCCTCTCCTTTAAATTCCCCCTACAATCCTGCACTTAACTATTCTCATGGCACCTGCAAATGTGGTTTCATGCCACTATTTACATTCTCTTTTTCTGTTTAGGCTAAAGACCTTTGATAACAGATCCATGTTTTGCTCATCTACTGTTATATTTTTTAAATTTTTTCCAGCTTTATTGAGACATTATAGACATACAACATTGTGGAAGCTTAAGGTGTACAAGGTGTTGATTTGATACACTTATATTTTGCAAAATGACTACTACCATAGTGTTAATAATTCATCATGTCACATAATCACATTTTTTTGGTGGTAAGAACATTTAAGGTCTATTCTCTTAGCAACTTTTAAGTATATGAAACATATTATTAACTATAGTCAGCATGCTCTGCATTAGGTCCCCAGAATTCACTTATCTTATAGCTAGAAGTTTGTACACTTTAACCAACATTTCCCTATTTACTCTACTCCCAGCCTTTGGTAAGCATCATTCTATGAGTTTGCCTTTTTTTAGATTTCACATGTGATATCATATAATATGTGTCTTTCTCTATCTGGTTTACTTCATTTAGCATAATGTCCTCAAGTTCCACTCATATTGTTGTAAATGGCAGGACGTTCTTCTTTCTCATGGCTGCATATTATATATATATATGCACACATATATTTATTTTAAATATCCATATATATATAATAGTTTTCCATTATATATATACATGTATATATATCAGATATTCTTTCTCCATTCATCAATTGATGGACACTTAGGTTGGTTTCATATCTTAGCTATTGTGAATAATGCTGCAGTGGACATGGAGTGCAGACACCTCACACCTCATACCTATTAGGATGAATGTAATCAAAAGACAAGAGATATAGCAAGTGTTGGCAAGGTTGTGGAGAAAAGGAAACTCTTTTTCACTGTTGGAGGGAATATAAATTGGTATAGTCACTATGGAAAACAGTATGGAGGGTCCTCAAAATATTAACAATAGAACTACCATGGGATCCAGCAATCCCATTTTTGGGTTTATATCCAAACGAAATGAAAACGGTATCTACTAATATATTTTGAACGTTTTTTACTAGACCTTTAGATACACAGATGTTGGTTAAGCATAATTCTTGATTTGTGACACCCTTTCATCACCTTGCTCATCTTTCTATGCTAAATCTTTAACAGAAAACCGGAATATAATCCATAGAGTATTCAATGAATTTAAGCTCTCTGGATGAATACATACTGTGTCAAGTAGAATTTTAAGATGACCTGCATGACCTTTGCACCCTGGTGTTACTCCCATGATCATTTTAATTTTTATGCCAAAGGGAATTATCCCAGTGGACCTAATCTAATTACACGAGTTTATTAAAAGCAGAGTTTTCTCCTACCAGTGGCCAAAGAGGAAGTCAGAGAGATTTCAAGAGTGAGAAGGTCTCAGACACTCTGTTTCTGGTTTGAAGATGAAGGAAGTCACATAAAAGGGAATATGGGTGGTCTCTAGGAGAAGAGAGAAGTCCACAGCCAGCAGCCCACAGAGTAATGGGGACCTCAACTTACAGCTACAAGGAAATGGATTCTATCGAAACCCTGAATGAGCTTGGAAGTGAATTCTTCTCCAGAGACTTCCAATCAGAGCCCAACCTAGAGAGCATCTCAATTTGGCTGGGTAAGAACCTCAACAGAGAACCCAGCCAATCTCACAGCATTCTGACCTACCAAACTGTGAGAGAATAAATGAGTATTGTTTTAAAGCTGCTATTTTTGTGGTAATTTGTTACACAGCAAGAGAAAACGAATCCACACAATCACATTTTCCTTTTATTTTTACAACAATGCATCAGTAATATATTATGGGCATACTACTAATAAATTTGATATAAAGAAACAAGACAGCTATTTTTCTGGGCTATGAAGAACTGGGTTTTCCATGACTGCAGTAATTAATTTCTGATTTATGGGAAGTGTCAAATTTTTAAAAGTACTTATGTTCTTGTTTCAAGAGTGGTATTAGCAGAGAGTAATTTTATCCTGGTTCAGGCTGAACTACTTCTATCCTTCTGAGATAGGAGATACTTCCTTTCTAACAGGATATAGAATTTTCAGCACTAACATGCACCTGGCTAGAGCAACAAGTGAAGACAGAGGGTCTTTTGTATCAAACATCAGAAGTCAGGTCAGATGTAGGTCACCAAAAGTAAGCGCACTGAATTATGAAGATAACAGGCAGAGGTTGGCAGAAAATAGGTGGTCAAAGCTAAAGAGTTTATAGGAACTGAAATGAAGATGGTGTTAAAAGAACATTTTCTATCCTCCCGAAATTTTAAGAAAAACCATTGATTTATCTTTCCCAGATAATTCCAAAAGGCAAGCCTTGAGCTTGCATTAAACTCAATGCTTACATTAAGCCTCGTTAGAACAAGCAATTGAAATAAGAGCTGTTAGGAGTTTGGGAGTGCAGGAATCAAAGCAGTGTCTAACATAAACGAATAGAGAAAAAGAAAACATCAGAGGAATAGTAAAGATGCAACTTATTACAGGAGAGAAGTATGGCAAAGATGGATGTTCAAATTGCATTGAGTAGTTTCCTTATCTGTTTTGAAGGTATATGAATCACCACCCACAGAGGGCAGGAAATATCCAGCCATCAAATACCCCAAGTGCTAGAAATATTGTTAGGGGAAGCTGTGCCATCTGCCTCAGACAAGTCAGCTGAAGATATTCTTAGATAATATAGAGACTTGGAATGAAAGTAAACCCTGGGGGAGGGAAATAGTCCTTCAACCAAAATAACACTGCTTTTTTTTTCTAAACATACATGGTGGAGGAGAGAGAGAGGAGGACAGTGGGGAGGAGAAGGAAGGGGAGAGGGAGAGGGAAAGTACAACAAACCATGCTAATTAGAGTACTAATAAACTTTCATCTGTAAGAAGTTGTTTTCTTTGGAGTAAAATGAATACTTACTGCATAGAGGTGTTTGCCTAGTTAACAGTAGGAAAGGAGCCTTGGTTATGGTTGTTGGATAAAATTAGCTGGATTTTGAGGTGTCATTCCCTATTTCACAGGACCAGAATCCAACTCAATTTGTAGTCCCCTTGGCTTAGATAAAGCCCTGTTAACATCTGGCTAAAGCAAAGACAGCTAAATTGTATAAACTATAAAAAGTGCAAAAATGTAAAGACTCCTTTCTCATGTGGTGTGAACTGCTGTTTCACAAAGGAGGAGGATGGGGTCACTAAATCAAAGAGAGGGTGGGGGCATTGCTTTAAAGAGGAATTATGAGATAATCAAATGTCATTATGACTGTAGCTAGTAAATGCTTTGAAGAGCTACTCTGTCTGCTCTAAACACATTTGATGGCAGGTAGCATTTACAAAGAGAAAGCTGAACAACCAAAGCCAGGCTCAGGAAGACATATTTCCAAGAACAAAAAACCCCAAAGAGATGGATGGAGCTCCAGGGAGTGGCAGCTGAGGGTCTAGCTCTTGAGGAATAACAGGGATGAAAATTGCTAACAGGAGGTGGAAACTAGGTTCCATTAAGCTATAGAGGAATTTTGGGGAAACTAGAAAAAGTTTCTCCCGTTAAGTGTAAGTTTGGTTGGAAGATGGGGGGTTGGTAGTCTTTTACAAGAGAGAAAAACGTTCTTTTCTCTGTGTAGTTACAAGGCTTGCAGCTTTTGTTCCATGCACAAAATGTATGACCATTCAGCATGATCACAGTGACCATGGCTGGGGGAAAAATGCACTCTAACACCAGACTTGGGCTTCAGCTTTATGTGGGAACACAGGATTAATGTGTAAGAGAACAAAGACACAACGTGTTGATCAGGACATGAGCAAAGCTGCCTGATGCCTCTGGGCTGGCACTTCAATGTTTCCCATGTCAGCATGGGGGCAAGAACCACAACCTGTTATTAAAACACTTAGTTCGACACAGAAAACCCAGGGGGCACAGAGGGTTCAAACGACCACAGAATCACCAGACAAGGAGCAGTAAACCAGAGGGAGAAAGATAATCGGAAGTGAAAATAATAAGCTTTCTATAAAACACTTTGGTAAATGTAATAAATTACTGGCTTAAGAAAACAAAATAAAGACGATTAAGTGTGGTTTAAAATAAAGGTTAATTTAAAAATCAGGCCAGGAATACCACAGTTGTGGAGGAGGAGTAAGCAATAGGTGGTTAATGCTTGCTAAGTTCCTTGTGGGTTGAAAATTTAAGGTCAGCCACTGGAAAGGTTGTAAATATAATTTGAAGCTTCTCTACAGGCAGAGTTAAAGAAAGGGAAAAAGAGAAAACCTTGTCTCTTCAAGCATTGACCAAGTGAACTGTGGAAATTATGGGAAAATGAATGAATGATGATGATGAAATGATGATGAATCATAAGGATCATTATTTCAGTCAGATTTCAGGAGGGTTTTGCTGTGCCAAAATGTGACCCCAGTAGCTTACAGCATTAAAGGCAAGTATTTTGCTCCCCCTAAATGTCTGCTGTGGGCTTAGCTTGGTTGGGCTCCATATAACCTTCACAGTGGGATTCAGGCTGATGGAGGAGCTTCTATCTGGGAATCTCTAGTCTTGCGACAGGGAAGGAAGAGGTTATGGCAAATCATATTCTGACCCATAATGCTTCTGCTCAGAGTTGATGGCTGTTACTTTCACTCAGATTTCACTGGGGAAATCAAGTCACTTGGCAAGAGTGACATTAGTGGAACTAGAAAATATCTTGCAGGAAGGCACCATGGTGAGGGGCAGTGGAAGAAGAGGCAGCAACTATTTAAAAATTATTACACTGGTCAAGAGAAAGCACACTATATGACAATGTAAATGAGTCAAAATATATCAATAAACACAATAAAAGTAACCAGATGAAAATCGATTCAAAAACAGGGTTTTAAATTTTTGTTAAAAATAGTTAATGAAAAACTGCTTGAAAAAATCCTAAGACAAAAGCAGACAGAAAATCTAAAAATAGGTTAATTGAACAACATATACTAATAAATTATCAAATGAAGGCTGCAGTAGTAGAAGCAATAACAGATAAAATAGAATGTAAGTTAATAAATTCTAATAGAAAGTCACTAAAGAAAATATTCATCAAAAATATAAAAATTATCAACTTTTTGCATTTAAAAGCATAGCTTCAAAAATATAAGTAAAAAAGTCAAAGTAATAAGTGGAAACCAACAGAATCTGCAAACATAGGAGATTTCAGTATCTCTCTACAAAGCTGATGATTACAAAATTTGGTAAGAGTATAGTAAATTTGATAAGTAAAACTAAAAACATTTGCTTACATACATATAGATACATGGTAGAGACATTAGGTGGATAGATAAATATCTAACAGATTTATATAATCTTCCACATAACCAGTTACATAGATTACATATTCAATTAAAAGACACATTGAAATTTACAAACATTGGCCTCAAATCAAAGTAACCAAAGAGTAAATTCTAATTTTAAAGAACACTGTAACAATATAATATGATCTCTGACCTCAATGCAATTAAACTGAGAAATAAATGTTGAAAGTTTATGTCTATAAATAACTATATAAATTAAATATATTAGAATTAAATGCAAAAAAAAATGGTTGCATAGCAAAAAGAGAAGGATGAGTAAAGTGATCTTTGGGGCAAAATGTCTGAAGAGAAAATTTACAGAATAAAACAAAATTTTAAAAAATGGGATCTCGGGGCTCCCCTGGTGGCATGGTGGTTGAGAGTCTGCCTGCCGATGCAGGGGACACGGGTTCGTGCCCCAGTCCGGGAAGATCCCACATGCCACAGAGCAGCTGGGCCCGTGAGCCATGGCCGCTGAGCCTGCGCGTCCAGAGCCTGTGCTCCGCAATGGGAGAGGCCACAACAGTGAGAGGCCCGCGTACCGTAAAAAAAAAAAAAAAAAAAAAAAAGGGATCTCTTTTCACATTTGTTAATTTGTCAGAGTCCTATAGCTCCAAGTATTAGATAGTACTGGGGCAAAGGGGCCCTCTTACATAGATAATGGGACTGTAACATAACATCGGGACTCACACCCCACAATCTGGATATATAGCCCTCTGAACCTCTTACACAAGCACCCAGTGAGATATCTGAAATAATGTTCATTTTAGTATTTGAAATAATGAAAAATTCACAAAGAAAACAGAATGTCCACTAACTAAGGAATTCATAAATATTATGAAATGTTCATGAAGTATAACTCTAATCAGCAGTTGAAATTAATGAACTAGAGCTGCATGAATCAAATGTATAAAATTATGGAACAATGTGCAGTGAAAATAACCAAGTTGTGGAATAATGACTCCTACAGTATGGGAACATTTATACAAATGTCTAAAACATGCAAGTGATATTGTTGATTGTACATATGCATTCGTGGATTAAAACAGAACGAATTAAGAATCGCAGTTACATTTTTCAGGGATAGGCTGGGGAATGTGTTATACTGAGAGGGTTGTAACTGTATTTATAAGATTTTCTTTTTTCATTAAAATAAAATAAAAATATTTGAAGCAAATATAGCAACATATTAAGATTTATAAAGCTGGATGGAGGGTACATGGTGGTTTGTCATCTTAGTCTCTTTGATTTTCTGTAGGAGTGAAATATTTCATGATTAAGGTAAAGAAAAATGACTAAACACATATTGGAAGATGGACAGAAGGCTAAACTGAGAGGCCACGGTCTGGGGCCCCTTATATGTTTTGACCAGGTGATCACAATTGCCTGTTCCCTATCTTCTGTCACGGTTGAACCAATCTTTCATCATGCTTCTCTCCTCCACACAGGCCCCTGACCTACTTCTTTTCCCCTGTCTGAGCAAGCACTAAAATGCAGAACATTCCCCCATTATGAGAACAGGCTGACCACAGCGAGAAACATTTCCTATCAGAACACCTGTCCACTCACCAACTCACTTGCTCAGTTTCTCCTTTAAATTCCCTCCTAACCCTGTTTTCCTCTCCTTATAAAAGACTTTCTTTCTTCGACTTTGAGATACTTGCAGATCCTGAGACTGGAGAGTTCACACTATTGCACTAGTTTTCGAATAAAGTCTCTACTCATCTAAATCTGGATTTGTTTTTATTTGACAGTTTTAAGGGAATGGGGAAATTGGATATGGTCACAAGCCCTGGTACACGTACTTGGCTCTGCTTTTAGTACACTTACTACTTAAATTATCATTAGGTTACTTTTGTGGAAGCAAAGTTCAATCATTTTTTTAAAACCATCTGACTGAATAGATTACAAATATAAAAGGCTTTTTTTTTTCCTTTTTTCCTACAAGGTAAGATGACCATACATTCTGGTGTGCATGGCATTTATAAGAGTTTACACCTATTGCAGATTGATTGATAGGTGTTAGTTATTTGCAGCAACCCCTTACTCTTACTTTCAAAGGAGTCCCCAGTTTAGATGACAAATTATAGAGTCAACTTAAAGACATTTGAACGTTTAGATCTGAGCAGAACCTATAACCTACAGAATAATTTTCAGTATAAAAAAGTAAAACCAAAATATAAGCTTATAGATACAGAGAACAAATTGGTGGTTGCCAGAGAGAGACAGGTGGTGGTGGTATTGGGGGCGGGGCGGCAGAGAAATAAGTGAAGGGAATCAAAGTGTACACACTTCCAGTTATAAAATAAAGAAGTCCTGGGGATGTAATGTACAGCATGGCTCTGTAGTTAATAATACCATATTGCATGTTTGAAAGTTGCTAAAAGAGTAGATCTTAAAATTCTCATCACAAGAAAACAATGATTTCTAACTACATATGGTGATGGATGCTGACTTGATTTATTGTGACAACCAATGTGCAATACATACAGATATCAAATCATTATGTTGTACACCTGAAATTAATACAATATTATATGTCAATTACATCTCAATAAAAAAATAAAAATAAGTAAATGTAAAAAAGTCCAGGAGACAAATGTATGTGCCTATCTCTTTTCCTGTCCTCAGCTCTAGCTTGGCTGAAATTCTCCTTTTCTTTTGTTTCTGCTATGTTGGAGTGGAAAAGAAGAGAGAAAACTGGCTAAGGTCAAGTCCTAATCTGAAAGCTTTTGTAGTCTGCTCTTGGCTATAGTTGTTTCTTGGACTCAAGACACACTTCCTTGAGCTGGGAAATCTCTTCTGGCTAGACATCTGTAAATGGTGGTTGACAGGAAGGAATAATAGAGCAGTTTATTCACATCTGAATAAGCCTTGAAGAGGTTTTTCAAGCCCCCAAATGCTTACCACTCTCTGTTTTTTGGAGGATACTTTAAACTTGTCTGCCTTCACATTTCACTTCAAGGAAACAGGAACTGTCCACCTGAACAGCCTGTTAACAGTAATGACCGGATGTCAGAAATAGACAAAGAAGCTGCTTCAGGATGACCTGCTAGATCCTGCAGCCATAATGGAGTTGAAGATTGCCTGGCACATCCTCTGTGGCCTACCAGGTGGTAAAACTAACATATCAACACTGCTAATCTAGCAAACAGGAGAGCTCTGACTCGACTCCTGCCATTAGATGGAGGAATAGCCCCTCTTTCAGAAGAGGAAGAAGAGTCCTTGCAGAGCTTAAAAATGTAAACTCAGAAAACTTTTTGGAGGTTAATTAAAGCAAATTTTACTTTGCTTGTCTTTTTGGGTTTTTTTTTAATGACTTTATGACTCTTCATTAGCATAAATAGAAGAGAATCGACTATTCAATTTCTCAGATGAGGACACATCTGAGTGTAAAGAACAATTATCGGTTAGATATTTGGACAGGAAGTGCCCATTTGTTTTATGTTTTTTTAACATCTTTATTGGAATATAATTGCTTTACAATGGTGTGTTAGTTTCTTCTTTATAACAAAGTGAATCAGCTATACATATACATATATCACCATATCTCCTGCCTCTTGCGTCCCCCTCCCACCCTCCCTATCCCACCCCTCTAGGTGGTCACAAAGCACCGAGCTTTTTCAAAACCATTTGTTTTATTGGGTAAATGACCTGGGAGAATATGTGGGTAATCTTCACCATCCTACCTGCTAGCAGGACAAACACATCCTAAACAGCTGGTGATCTCTGCTGTGTCTGGAGCTGGCTGTGGGGAAAATATGTTGAACAAATGTAATGTGTTCTTACTACCTCCATTCAATGACTCTTCTTGGTGGGTTCTGATTATTAAGGCCTACAGAGGCCTGACTAGAGGAGACTGGCATCTTACTTGGTTAACTTTGTTTCTAAAATTACATAAAGAACAAAATAGTGCAATAGAAAACATAGATTTAATATCCATGGGTGTACAGAGAGAAAGTATATGATTACCTAAGCTAATAAATAAGTATACATTGTGCTTCTGTTGATAATTTACTGTTTTTAAACTAGAGTAGAGTCTATTGCCTGGCCATGGTTTTAATAACCATCTTAAATAAAAGTATATCAATGAATGATAATCACTCATTTAATAAAACGTATGTATACACAGGTATATACATTACATACATATGTGTGTATATATACATGTAGTTTTGGGAAAATTGTTCATAAACATACCTTTTAAGAATTTAAACCCTGTACAAGGGTACAATGTATTGTACTTGTTTGTTAAAAGATTAAATCATCATCTTAAATTTTGTTGTTCATTTATATTCATTTTAAAGAATAATAATGCCAATGAGATTTTCTGACCCTGTTAAAATGTGTATTTGAATAAATGAAAATATTTATTATTATCAAGAGCTTTTTAAAGTATATATGTTTTTGTATTACCCTATATTCTCCAAGAGGAAACTGAGTTCACTTTATATATCTCCACATTAAAAGTAATATTTAAGTGAGTCAAAACCAATATTAAACATATATAATCTCTCTCATGCTTATATATATATTCATGTCTACTATATATGCAAATAAACAGAAATAAACTCGAGTGGATTTTAAAAATGTATTTTTATAGAAAATCTTAACACTGCTCCTTGAGTTTCAATAAAGAATGTTTCACTCTGTGGACTTTCAGGAAAAGAAATGATGCCCAACAATATACAACAGGATACTGAGGACAATAAAGATAATGGAGAACAAATGTAGAAATTCTGTGTGAAAAAGCGAGGGAGGGTGAGCGTTTTCAATCTTCCTATTTGTGTGATAAATAGCTGTTTGATATGTCTTTCTGCGCAGTGCTTTAGACCGTTGTAAACTAAGGGCAGATGGAAGTAAATGGCTGGAATTCTTCAATTTCCCCAACTATAGCATAGACCCTCGGCATTCCCGCATTTCCTTCTGACTCTGCAATTACCCAGGTGGAAGGTTAATATTCAACACCTGTTCTGCTGCTGCAATGCCTACACTTAGAAATGCCTGGGTTTATCATCATTTATTAATTACTTAATCAATAAGCTCTGTAAATGGTGACCATAATTATCCCAGAAGGTCACTGAAATAAAGGAGAGTAAGGTCCCAGGGCAATGAGGCCCAGGCGCATATCCATTTATCTGAAGCTACATGACAAGGTGCTATTTTTTATTTGTCTTGAATTTCAAATGAACAGTCAGCTGAAAAGATGCTGTTGAAGAATGAATCCATAATAAAGGGATTTACTTCTTTTCCCTTGCCGTTGTTTCTTTGCTGCCATTGATATTGATTAATGGGAGATGTATACCTTAAGGGAACACTGCTACTCTTTGACTATCTCCTCTCTAGGGTACGTGAGGATCATGTTAATGTCTTGAATTTCTCAACACTCAAGAGTCAGTCAAGTGTTTTAGAAACTTTTATATAGAGAAAGTCAAGAAAGCAGAGTGAAAAACAATGTATCAGTGTGTTCTCACCTGTGGAAAAAGAATTCCAGGTACATTGTTTTTTACTCTGCTGTCTGATTTTTGTATATAGAACATCTAGTTTCTGAAACACTTGATTCCTTTTTGAATGTTGACAAGTGCTAGATAGATAAATAGATGACAG
This sequence comes from Mesoplodon bidens, assembly GCF_964165515.1. Lineage (NCBI taxonomy): Eukaryota > Metazoa > Chordata > Mammalia > Artiodactyla > Ziphiidae > Mesoplodon > Mesoplodon bidens. The sequence goes on from NC_138178.1 coordinate 158,605,077, forward strand.
AGATGGGTATGGATGTATTGCTTATATTCTAAAGTATACACAGGACACTACCAAACGTAAAATAGATAGCTAGTGGGAAGCAGTCGCATAGCACAGGGAGATCAGCTCGGTGCTTTGTGACCACCTAGAGGGGTGGGATAGGGAGGGTGAGAGGGAGGGTGACACAAGAGGGAAGAGATATGGGGACATATGTATATGTATAACTGATTCACTTTGTTATAAAGCAGAAAGTAACACACCATTGTAAAGCAATTATACTCCAATAAAGATGTTTAAAAAAAAAAGTAGACACAGGAGTCATTCATTCTCATCATTACTTGTTTGTGCTGTTTCATTTTGTTCTTTTTTATGTAGCTTTTTTGATTATATATATATATATATATATATATATATATAATAAAATATATGAGTTTTGTCAGTCTATCACAATCTGAACATTGACCCAAACCACCAAAATCATGATATAGAGCTAAACTATTTACTGCAGTAGTGACCAGACATATGTGGTGTTTGAAACACTAATGCAACATGGATAATAACATTTTAGATGTATCCAGTTACATCAAATATATGCTGTAATTAAATTTAATTATACTTTTTTCTTATTATCTTTTAAAATATGGCTACTAGAATTTTTAAAATCACTATGTGATGTGGGTTTTATTCCCATAATACAGCATAGCATAGAACATTTTCAGCAACACAATAGTTTCCTCATATCTCTTTTTATTGAATCCTCTCACCCCATTCCCACTCCCTGACAAGCACAAATTTACTTTCTGTCTCTAGTTTTGACTTATCTAAAAATTTTTATAAGCAAAATCTGTGTGTATGTCATCTCATAAGTGTGTCTAAGCATCTCCTGTACAAGTAGTCCATATAGGTATGGTATGTAGTCTGTATGGCTTCTTTTACTTTGCGTAATGCTTGAATAATATGTCTATATTACTATATCAGTAGTTCATTTTTTTTAAATACTGAGTAGTACTCCTTAGTAGTATGCATTTTAACTGCTTTGTAGTATTTGGTATTATGGATAAACCTCTATTTGTTTATCCATTCACAAGGTAATGATCTTTTGGGTTTTGGGCTTATGTGAATAGAGCTGCTGTGAACATTTGAGTCAAGGACTTTAAATGGGCATATATCTTCGTTTAGCTTGTATAGATATCTAGGAATGAATAGCTAAATTATATACAAAGGTTAAGAAACAGTAAAACTGTTTTCCAAAGGTCTTGTACAATTTTTTATCCCACCAACAATGTATGAGTGTTCTAGTTGCTCTCCACCATTGCCTACATTTGCTGTCATGAGTCTTTTTATCTTTTTTTTATTTTTGGCCCTGCCCCATGGCATGTGGGATCTTAGTCTCTGAACCAGGGATCAAACCCATGCCCCCGAAGTAGATGCCTGGAATCTTAACCACTGGACCACCAGGGAAGTCCCATCAGTCTTTTTGACCTTGTAAGTTCTAGTGAATATATAGTGGTATCTCAGTATGAAATTAATTTGCATTTCTCAATTGAGAAATGAGCCTCTTCTCTTATGGATATGTACAATTTATATATTTTGTTTTCTAAAATGCATATTTTAATCCATTTTTGAGAATTGAAAAATTCTTTATCATTCTTTGTTTTGCAAATATTTTCTACCACTCTATGACATGTCTGTTTATTTTCTAAACATTATCTTTTAAAGAGACAGAGTTTTCATTTTCATGAATTACAATCTTTTTGTTAAATTTATAGCTTATAATTTTATTATTCTAAGGAAACAAATGTTTTCATCTATGATTTCATTAAGAACTTGTATACTCTGGGCTTTACATTTAGGACTTCAAACATTTTTAAAAAATCAATTGGTCATATATATGTGAGTCAATTTCTATATCCTCTTGATTACTGTAGTTTACAGTATGTCTTCAAGTCAGGTATTATAAGTTTTCCAACTTTATCCTTATTTTCAAAATTGTGTTTGGTTACTCTAGTCATCTACATTTCCATATAATTTTAGAATAAAATTTTCATCAAGATAAGTTTTGATGAAAATGACTACTAAAATATTGAATGGGATTGCATTGAATTTCTAGATCAATTGGAGAGAATTGACATTTTAACAATGTGCAGTGCAACCATCATTGCTATCTAAACTCAGAACATTCCCTCGCTCATGCCCCACTCCCCCAAAAAAGTCCTGTACTCATGAGTAAGTCACTCATCCAGTCCCTCCCATGCTAACGCTTAACAGCCATTCATTTACTTTGTTTCTCTGTGGATTTGCATATTCTACACATTTTATAAACATGGAGTCTGGCTTCTTTCACTTAGTATACTATTTGAAAGATTCATCCATGTGGTTGCATATATGAATATCTTATTATTATTATAGCTGAATAATGTTCCATTGCATAGATGAACCACATTTTTTATCCATTAATCAACTAATGGACATTTGTGTGAATTCATATTTTTGGCTATTAAGTATAATGCTAATATGAACATTCACATACAACTTTTTGTGTAGACATGTACGTTTAACTCTCTTGAGTATATTCTTATCAGTAGAATTGCTGGGTCATGTGGTAACTCAATCTTTAACTTTCTGAGGAGCTGCCAAGCTGTTTTCCAAAGCAGCTGCACTATTTTATATCCCCTTCCCCTTGCTATATATGATAGTTCTAACTTCTCTAAATCCTTTCAACATTTGCTGTTGTTTGTCTTTTACTGTAATCATTCTAGTGAGGGTGGAATAGTAGTTCATTGCAACTTTAATCTTTGTTTTCCTAATGACTAATGATATTGAGCATCTTTTCATGGACCTGTTCATCCTTTTTTTTTCCTGAGTTTTTATTGCTTTTATGAAGGACCAGCTTTTAGAAGGACCTTACTCCACCAACACTTCTAATCTCACCTCAGCAATATTTTCTAGTTTTTATCGTATAGGTCTTCTTCATGTTTTGTTTGCTTTTTTAATTTATTCCTAAGCATTTTTGAAGCTGTGTTTTAATGCTATTATATTCGATGCTATAATACATTGTTTTTTTTAATTTCAATTTCAAATTGTGCATTGCTACTACATAAAAAATACAATTTTTTTGTGTATTAATCTTATACCCTGTGACTTTTGGGAATTTATTTACTAATTCTAGAGGGATTTTTACAGAGAAGTTTTAAAAACTTATTATCATGTCATCTGCAAATAATGCCAGTTTTACTTCCTCCTTTCAAATATGTATAATTTTTATTTCTTTTTCTTGCCTTATTTTATTGGCCAGGCAGGACCTCCAGTTATAATATTGAATTAAGTGGACATATTTTCCCTGTTCCAAATCTTAGGGGAAAATAATTTAATCTTACCACTAAGTTTGATGTTAGCTCTATATTTTTTAAAGATTACTTTAATAGGTTGAGGAAGTTACTGTCTCTTCCAAGATTTCAGAGGGTTTTATTAAAAATGTGTGTTCAATTTTGTTAAATGCACTTCTGCTCTTTGCATCTTTTGAGATGATTATGAAGTTTTGCTTTATACTATATTGATTGATTTTGCTTTCCTGGGTATGGGTTGTATATTCTAGGTTCTTTGTATGTCTGAGTACTCTTGAATGGATCCAGATGTTGTGAATTTGATAGAGATGGATGTTGAATGTTGTCATATAACTTTACATTTGGTTGCTCTTTAAACTGGACACACTGAAGTTACTTAGAGTCAATTTGATATTTTTGAAATTTTTTTTTAAATAAACTTTTTCAGGATGGGTCCAGAGAAACTTGTATGTACTGAAGTGGTATCATTCTGAGGACTCAGTGATGCCCTGTGTATTATGTGGTCTTTCTATTCTGACTGATTGGAACACAAACTATTCCCAACCCAGTGTGAACTCTAGAAATTGTTCTGACTGCTGCTTTCCAATGATTCTTTCCCCAGTCGTAGGTAGTTTAGTTTCACGCATGCACAGATCAATATTCAGCCATAGCTTCAAAGATCTCCCTCTCTCTCTCCATTCAATTTTCTCCTCTGTGTTACTCTACTCTGCAAATTCTAGCTGTTCTTGGCCCCTCTGATCTTTTCTCTTCCACTCAGCAAGTTTGTGGTGTTCTGTTTAGGTTCCCATTCTGCTCTTTGGTCTAGAAAATGGAAGCTAAGCAATACATTTGGGGAAATTTCTACGTTCACTTTGATATTTTTCACTTTCTCAGAGGTTCATATCTGAAAACTATCATTTATATGTTTTGCTGCCTTATAATACTTGAGGATAAATCTGGTCCCTGTCTTCTGTGGCCAAATAGGAGAAACATTTTTAATTGTGTTTTTAACCATCTTTTCTAAAGGACGTGACTCAGATTTACTTTAGAGTTATGAAACTCTCATGTCCTGAAAAGATTAGCAGTAGTATTTGACCCCAAATTCCCAAGTTGATTTTAAGTGATGTTTTACTTTCAAGAACTATGTGTCATGCCATCTATAGTGAAGGCAATGGAGCAAAAAGTGGGTTGAAAATTAGGGTTAGGTTAGCCAAGGAAAAGTGAAATTTTTGATGGTACTGCTGAAGAAGTCATGAACTAAAAATAGAAGTTTGGCTCATCTTTTAAGAGAACAAATGGAGAAGGCTCAATGAGAGTACTTAAACAGAAGTTCAGGAAACATTAATAAAAAGATTAACAGGGATAAATAACCTAGTCCAAGAAATATGTTTAAAATTGTTGCTTTTATTTATTTTATTTTTTTGCGGTATGGGGGCCTCTCACTGCTGTGGCCTCTCCCGTTGCGGAACACAAGCTCCGGACACGCAGGCTCAGTGGCCATGGAACACAGGCCCAGCTGCTCTGCAGCATGTGATATCTTCCTGGACCGGGGCATGAACCCGTGTCCCCTGCATCGGCAGGCGGACTCTCAACCACTGCGCCACCAGGGAAGCCCCTAAAATTGTTGCTTTTGAATATTACTGAAACTTCAATAGTTAAAACTTTAAAAATATATCCATTTAGAAATATAAAGGTGACACGTAACACTGCAAAAATGCAAATGAATAAATGAAGTAGCTTTTATATGCCATCTTGGTGCAGTTGTGCTTATCTGGACTGAACCATTAATATACACCTGTCAATGCATATTGGAGACTAGTGTTACTATAAATATTTAAATGGTATCTGCTCTTCAAGACAGAATGAACAATTTACATTACAGCATTATGGACATTTCTTACTAGGAAGTGCATGGTGAAAATGAAAGTGCCTATGCTGCCCTGTGATGTGTTTTACATGGACATTTTCTACAGTTACCTGTATTCCCGATTGTTAAACTATGAACACATTTTTTTTCTTTCCTCTTCTCATCATTCATATCATCCCCAGATTTTCACCATACTTTAATTACTTATTGGAAAAGTTTCAATACCATAGGAGGCTGATTTCATAGTTTTAGGAAAATAAAGTACCATAGAAAGTTATTCTGCACACCAGGACAATTTGAGGTTCTTAAATTTCTGTTTCTTCCAAAATTGCACCATTCCATGCAGAAAAGTAGCTTAAGTACAAGGCTTAATACTGTTAATTCAGGAGGTCCTTAACAAATACTTCTTGAGTTGAATATTCTACTAGAGGCAATGGTATACAGTGAAATAGGCTCAGTGTTAGAAGAGGGTTAGATGCCAACTGCAGTTCTAAGTGGATGAGGGACTTAAAAAGTTAACCTGTTGGTACCATAGGAGTTTTTTTTTTTTTTGTCTCCAATATGAAGAAACTGATCTGAATCACTTCTAATATTTTTGACACCATTGTGGAAATCCAAGAATCTGTACCTTTTACAAGTCTAAACATTTTTATGTGTCTAGAGGTGTCCCTTTAAACAGCTTGCCCCAAACATACCTGCAAAAATATTTCTCCTAGAAATTTTTAGAAGTCTTTGAAAGTTATTTCTTTGCAATCCACAATTTTCCCCCTTGCCTGTTCTGACCTTCCAAATTACTGATGTCCATGTCAAGGTGCCAATGCCATCGCATGTTTGACCTAAAATTTACTGGTGACATTTTTGTTAGTTGACAGAGCTCCCGCTTGCAGGTATCCTGAGTCTGTTGCTCCCAGCAGCCCAGGAAGATCATAGTGAAGCATCTATTTTAGTATTTCTCTGTTGTAGGAGGTCATCAAGAGGACGCGATCACCCGATAACCCTCAAGCTGGACCTGGGCAATCAGAAATTCCTCACCCCCTCCCCTGTCCTTGGAAGGCACCTTTCACTTTCCTTCCCTGAGCTAGAAGCTGCCTTAAAAATGCAGCCTTGAGAGACCAATGTGCTGTTGAGACCATCTGGACAGAAGACCTCAATATAAACATTTACGATTCTGGTAGGAGGGTGTGGAGAGCTACTCGTCTTGCAGCAGCCCAAGACAAGCCTCTTTTGTACACTCCCTTTCTTATTAAACCTGGCACCTCCCAATCTAGAGCGATCTGCCTCTCTCTTTCGTCTCTCCTTGCCCTGGGTGTACGGGAGCCAGTTTGCAAACTAACATTCTCACTTTCACTCATTTTTTTTTTAAAGGATTTCCGAGATAAAGTTTTCTTCCCCAGAGGACGCATATATATTTGCTAAGACAATCAGAAGGCAACCAGAATGACAGTATCATTCCCAGCATCATCTTCTGATGTATGAGAGGAATCCCTAGACTCTTAAGCAATCATGAAGGATCTGCATTACTTCTTTCCCAGACATGCCCTTCTCTCTCTATCCAGGGTGAGCAGAGCTTAGACTCAGGTTGGACATTGCGCTAGATATGCTCAGAGCAGACTGGGCCTTTTCCTTTGGTGGAATGTAACTCCCAAATAAGTTTCAAAGTGCATGTTAGATTTGACAAGATGGGTGATCATTTAATTAGCAACAACTGAACCATTTTCATGCTCTGAGTCACATCAGGTATGACCTTTCAGTTTACAGCTTTTCACTGGCCTTTTCAACTGCAGAAGTGTATATATAATGTGATCTTTAGCAGCTTCAAAGAGAGGAGCTCTCATAGGAATGAGAATAGGTAGCAGTCACAGGTACTTTGTCATTCATGATGGCAGTCTTGCTACAAATCACAAAGGCAGTGCATGGCATGAAAATCGAAATGACCAAAATCAGCCCCATTCTTGATACTATATGCAAATCCACATTATCAGCTTTAAAGCCCTATAAAATAGTTGTTTTAAAAATGATAATAATTGTTTTTTATTGCTGAAATAAAAGCCCCTAATCAAAAGTGTCAGGTGTTCAATGAACCCTTCAAAAATGAGCTACCTTATTTTGATTAATGTATACAAGTTTATTTGCGTGTCTTAAACAAGGGTATATGATGAAAATGTCTGAGAGTATGCTGAACTGAGATATTTACAAAATTTTTAGCATATCATTTATTTATTTAAGTTTATTAACTTTTTTCACCTGATCTCTATTTCTTATTAATTATATTCTTTTAAGTATTTGGCCAGATGAAATTTTTGCATTAATATTTTAGTCTCAGCAGAAAGGACTCGTATATTCTTATCTTCACCTTCTGGAAAACTAATTAATATTCAATAATATAATTATTGTACTTTATACTGCAAGAACGTATGCTGAAAAACAAGGAAAACAAAAACAGCAATGGAGTTTTTAGTTTATAATTTGACTCTATAAGACTGTAAAAGGCATTGTATTATTTGTAAGATAAACTTAAAAGATCCTGTATTCTAGCCTCTTAATAAATGTCTAGAAAAGTAAATTTAAAAAAAAAGACTTTTTGGTAATTAATATTTGTCTAATTACTTGTGGAGAAACAGTGCAGAAGCCTCTCTCCTTTGTACTGAGCTTATTTTTTTCTCTTCAAAAATGAGTAATTCACCTTTTGTTGGAATTAAAACCCTGTAGTTATTGAACCCCATAGTACCAATAGCACTTCCAAATCTTCTGTGGAAATGGAGCACAGCCACAATACTTCTTTGTGATGCTCTGCAAACAACAGAGGCCTTTTGAATGCTATGGGGAAAACATATGTTAGGATGACTTTGCTTTAAGATTTTGGGAAATAAGTTTTCAGATAAACTTTCTGTAATGGAAACACTAATGGGAAAATGTATTTTTGTTAAATAAATCATTGCAGAAAAAGAAGAAAAATTCAGAGCTCCTGCATTTTAAAAAAGGTATATATAGCTGTATATTATATATACGTGCTTGTATATATATATATATATATATATATATATATATATATATATACACACACACACACACACACACACACATTGACTAAATAAATCAGAATAAGCGATAAAAATAACACATGCTTTGGTATAGGATAAGTGGTCCTAAATTATCCATTTTGCCTCTCTACTTTGATTGTAACCTTGAAATTAAAAATAAAAACGGAGGTTGTGTGTTTAGTTTTCCATGTTTCCATCTGTATTTAGATTAAAGTTCAAGTAAGGTAGAATGGAGATGTTTTCAAATCCAGTTCTAAGTAGATTAAAAATGGACAAATTTGTTGAATTGTGGTTCTGAATTGCCAGAATTATTTAGAAAAAACACCCATTTTGGATCTTTTAAAATCCAAACCAAATTTATTCCCAGAATACTTTTGCTTTAAATTTGCAAGAACATATTTTTAAAGGAAATTTAATCTCCTGATTTCTCACTTATTTACACTGAGATAGTTAAGATGTTTTGTAAAGTCTATTTGAATTTCAAGAAACATTTTGAGCATTGTCATTTAGGTTCTATGAAGAACCTTTCAATATTTTCAAGCTACTTTTCTAAGAGCAGTATATTATGTTTGTGCCAAGCACAAGTAAACTTGAACATAAAATAAAAACTCACGGTGCTTCCCTGGTGGCGCAGTGGTTGAGACTCCGCCTGCCGATGCAGGGGATGCGGGTTCGTGCCCCAGTCAGGGAAGATCCCACATGCCGCAGAGTGGCTGGGCCCGTGAGCCATGGCCACTGGGCCTGCGTGTCTGGAGCCTGTGCTCCACAACGGGAGAGGCCACAGCAGTGAGAGGCCCACGTACCGCAAAAAAACCCAAAAAACAAAAAAAATAAAATAAAAAAAAAATCCCTCACATTTATTTGGAAGAATTCAACTACAAATACTTTTTAAGTCACTACAAATACTTTTTAAGTCATTTTCAAAGTTGGTAAAATATTTTCTCCAGGCTGAAAACACAACTGTTGATTGTGAGAAAAGTTACAAAGATTTTCAGCCAGGTAGAATAATCCAGTACTGTAGAGTTACCAATCAACACTGTTCATAGTTATTAAAAAGAATCAAGGGAACACTCTATATTTGATTATATGGAGCATTCTGCATTTATCATCTCACATTTTAAGCTCAAAATAATGTATGTGATTTTTGTTTGTTTGTTTAGCCCCACACTATCTTCAAGGCCTATCTCAAGTATAACATTTAACATCTTTCCTTCTTTGTCTTATTCAGTATTCTCTTCAATGAAATGCTACCATAATGGCATTCAGTAAAATTCAATTTAACAACATTTTTCTTCTCCCTCTCTCATGTGCTACTGTTTTGTCTTCCCATAAATAGTATAAGTTCTTTGGGAAAAGGGATTCTCATCTTCTACTGTGCCTAGGAGCCAGGCTATATTCATTTTTCTTATGTTGGCATTATACCATGATTGGAAATTGCTATTAAATCAAAATACAAGTGATAGAGACAGAGTAAAGGGACAAAGTAGGTGATTAAATAGTTAATCTCACTAGGGGATTGTAAGTAAAGAAAAAAAGTATGGGGGACCCCTGTAAGTTAATGATCACTCCAGAAAGCACGTTTGCTTAAACACAAAACCAAGCAGGTTTGCTTAGCAAAAAAACCCATACAATAGAAGCATGAGATATGTCCCAAAGCAATAAAACAATGGTGGCGTGAGACCCACATCCTGCCAAGTGAGCTCAGTAAGTTAATGAGCCCCAGGGCATGCTCTCTGCACACATAAAAAAAAACAATAATTTATGGAAAGGTGATATTTCAAAGTGAAAGACCCTCATTGTACTGAGACCTGAGATACTTTTGCCATAGGGCCATGACAGTCCTGGCTTGACCATGAAGGGACAAGAAAACTCCCCCATGTGATGTGGAAGAGGAACTGATGATGGAAACTTGATATCTACTCAAGAATGAGGAAGAAGTTGGTTTTCTCCTTCTCCCCACTTTTCCTTTGATTATAAAACTGTAGCCCACTAAGTTCTCGGTGCATGGTACCCTCTTGCCTGCCCACTTGTAAGCCTCACAAGCATACTATTCTAATAAATCACTTCTTATCTATCATTTTGCCTCTTGCTGAATTCTTTCTGCACTGAGACATAAAGATCCAGAGCTCCTAGGAGCCCCCGAAGCGCCACCTAGCGGTTTCACAAGGATAAAACAGCTAAATGACTTTAGGAAGTCTTGGTGATGTAAGAAAGTTTCAGTTTCCACGTGTCCCTTAACCTATGAACTAATTATACTAAATAGTTTGCACAAAATTACAAAGGGGTGTGATTGTTTATATGCCTCTGGTTATTTCCTTAAAAGACAATCGTTCTACCCCTAGCTCAGCCTCTATACATGTGACCTTGACCAAGTCACTTCATCTTTACTGGGCTGCAATTTTTTCAACTGTAAAATAAGTAAATTGGTCTAGATTTGTGGTTTTAAAGCTTTTCTAAGTGCCCCAGGAAAGAGTCAAAGGTCACTTTGGGGATGGAAGGGGAAGCTGAACTGTAAAATTCTGGCCCTCTTCTTTATTTCAACAACAACAGTTCCATCTTCCATTTGAAACATTGCATTTTCCTGTATGGATTCCTTTAGAGGGGAAATGCATTTCAAAGCTAAAAGCAAGTTTGCAAATAACTGAAACATTATTTGTAAAAGTTCTTCCTACTTCAAGATCAGTGAATCTAGGCTTTTGTCTTTCACCCCAGGGAACTTGCTTCTAAAAATGTCCCAGTGCTTTTAGTCTCTGCTTTCCTTCCAAGCCTCCATGATTCTCTACAAATAATCCTCTGATTTTGTGCACCAGAAACAGGAGGAAGAAAGCTCACATAAACCCTGCAATGAAATGTGCCTCTTTATTCCATTAAAAAAATGGGATAAATCAAATGCTTATTCCTTAACATTTTTTTCAAATCTATTTTTAAACTTTTTATTGCTTTACTGACAAACTCCTTTAATTAGGCTTATTTCTTTTTGCCCTATAGTGAATTTACCTGTCTCTCTTTACTCCCTTGAACCATTTTGCTTCCCATTAAGGTACTTAGGGATTAAGCAGTAAATTTGCAGTTGAAAAGGGATCAGTTTTCCATAGCTATTTCTCTGTTATAAACAGAGAATATCCATTGCTTTTAAGGGTGTGGGTCTGAATGTGAGACACAAAAGATCATTTGTACTTCTCACTCTTAACGTGAACTTTAACAATTTTAACCAAAACCTAAAAAAGTACTAAATTAGTCCATGCTTCATAAACTTATATTCCACAACCAAAAGAAATAAGAGTGAATCTTTTGAGCCTTTGTGTAGTAAAATATCCATTACACAACTCACAGACTTCTCCCTGTACTGAAAAATGCATATGACATTTTCCAGGGCTGTCATTGTACACTTTCAAGAATGTTTTCACTGATGAAGACAAATGTTACAGGTAATGTAGGAATCCTTCTATATCTCTTATTTTCTTTTCATCAGGACCTGCCACATATGGTGATATATTGATATAGAAGGCAATGTATTACACACACACTCTCACATACACACTGACACATGCAAATGCACACACACAAATATCTGTCAGTGTTATTCTTTTCATTACAAATGAAGTTTGTAGCAATAAAATCAGTGACACTAAGCACAGAAAATATTAATGGTACTGACAATTATATCACAATAAATTAAGTTTATAGCCTTGAAAATAGTTTTTTGTTAAACTGGACGAACATCAATATAACTGCATGTTTGAAAGGATACATAAATCCAGTCAAGGGTGTTAGGATGGAAAGGGGACAGAGAAAGAGAAGCTGACTGAAATTACTTTGACCTAAAAAAAAATGCAAGATAACACGTTAGGTGTATTTGGTGGTCTCTAATGAGTAAAAGGAAGCTAGTAATGAATTATCCATTATCCACCAATTTTTGACAATCCATGAATAATGTAAAATATTACCATTACTGAAACTACTAAAGGTAGAAAAGATGCAGTGCTGGTGAGTCCCTGGAGAAGACTGCTTTGCAGCAACATCATTGTCTAATTGACATCACGTAACGGGGCTCACTCTAGACTGATTTTTGAGAACTGTTCTCAGAATAATCTCTCTTATTAATTACTTATCTAAATGTAGATAAGCCTGGAGGAGTTTGTGAATAAAAAGGAATTAAACTTGGTTCTAGAATGCAATAAACGTGAGCAAGAGAACATTTAAAGAACGTTAAGAGGACTTTCAATATAATATAAGGGAGTTTTTTTTAATGGAATTACATAAAAATAAAATGTGTTGCATTTGTCTCTAGTGACGTTCCCCAGAAAGCAATCCCAAACAAGCAAAATGGCCTTACACTGGTGATTTTGCAGTGTCTGGGAAATTTGTGCAGAAATTGCTTTACCTCCAGGGTTCTTTCGGAAACAGAGCCAATCCAAGTCCTTAATGTTGTCTCTGAGCTTCAGTTTCCTGATCTCTAAAAACTGAATCTGATTCTTACTGTTGATCCTTTTCAGCTCCAGAGTTATGTAATTGTAATGCAATTTTCTGCTGGACATGAACTAAATGAAGAGTTGTTGCCTAGTCAATGTAATACTGATAGTACTATGGATTCCAACTGATTTTGAGGGTAGTGTGATATAGCATAGAGTATGGATATTTTTTCAGATATGGTATTTGCAGTCAGTTTTGTGAAGTCAAAGATAGGGTGAGACATAATAACTGCCACAAAGAAATAATCTGGGCCAGTGAAATATACTTTCCACACACACACACATACACACACACACATCTAGTTAGTTTGGATGTAAATAACAAAGCTCTGTAATATATTTTGTCATCTAGGTACAAACTATGAGTTGAGGCTGAGGGAAAAGGCCCACAAATAATATCAATAATAGCAATAATAATTATTATAAGCAGCAGTAAAGTAGTACCACAAATATATTAATAATTTGTATTATTTTGGGCTTCCCTGGTGACGCAGTGGTTGAGAGTCCGCCTGCAGATGTAGGGGACACGGGTTTGTGCCCCGGTGCGGGAGTATCCCACATGCTGCAGAGCAGCTGGGCCCGTGAGCCATGGCCGCTGAGCCTGCGCGTCCGGAGCCTGTGCTCCACAACGGGAGAGGCCACAACAGTGAGAGGCCCGCATACAGCAAAATAATAATAATAATAATAATAATAATAATAATTTGTATTAATTTTAGAAGAAAAAATCCCTCATATAACATTTCCTATGGACTGGGAACTGATCTATACACTTTGCGTTTGTTAACTCATTTTTTTTTTTTTTTTTTTTTTGCGGTACACGGGCCTCTCACTGTTGTGGCCTCTCCCGTTGCGGAGCACAGGCTCCGGACGCGCAGGCTCAGCGGCCATGGCTCACGGGCCCAGCCTCTCCGCGGCACGTGGGATCTTCCCAGACCGGGGCACGAACCCGTGTCCCCTGCATCGGCAGGCGGACTCTCAACCACTGCGCCACCAGGGAAGCCCTGTTAACTCATTTTGATCCTCATGATAACTCTATGTTATTGGCACTATTGTTATTTATATCCTTTTTAGAAAGAATAACACATAAATGTATAGAGAATATAATTTACTGCAGTTTGTAATATAATTAATATGATAGACTCTATTAAGACATTTTACACACTCCATATGCTATTCCATTTCCACAACAACCCAGATTGGTAAATAATGCATTTTCTACTTTATGGATGAGGAAATTGAGGCTCAGATTATTTGAATAACTCACCCAAGTACAATGGCTAAATAATGCAAAAAATAAAAAAGGTATTTGCACAAGGTGTATGTGACTCCATAATCAGAGTTTCTAAACATTCTACTTGGGACTTTCTAAGGTTATTACTTTTTAATAGGTATAGTAATTCAATATCTGGCCACGGGAGAAGATAAAATTAAGTGGTTAGGAAGAATATTTTATAGTATTAATAACAACTCAAGCTTCTTCAGGTGCCAGTGAAACCACTTCAGTTTCTAAGGTGAGGTTTACATTTGACTCACCCTTGATGGTCCATAGTTAAACTGGGTATTAGTTGACCCCATGACAAATTGCTAATATGTAATCATTTCTGACCACAAAAACAGCGATTTTATAATTTAAGACATGGCCTCTCTAGCAAACTTTGAGCAATAACTTACAAACTCAAACATTCACTGCTGATTGATTGACAAAAAGGAAGCCCACTGGGAGCTAATTTGTAAGAGACACTTTGATTATCTTAGAATTTAGATCTCCTTGACATTACTACATTTAATGATTCATGATTTTAAAACCAGACTTTGCCTATCTGTTTACCATTCTGAACATGAATGGTTCCAAATTACCAAATGCCAGGGGGCTTCCAAATTTAATAATTTTGCCTCCTTGTATTACCAGCCTCTGCATATTTAATCTCCTGTTTTCATTCAAACAAGGAAGAAAACCTCACATATCAACAAACGGAAGAAGTGGGACAACGACCTGGTGCAGTATCAATCAGTTTTTTTATACACGTTCTGATGAAGAAAACCCTTATAATGCATTGCCTCACTCCCCTGTGCTGTTTATGAAGCCGCTGTCTCTCAGCTACAAACCCTCCCTTCTACACTCAGCTCTGTGTCCTGGGGCTGAGATTCTACCAATTATATTTCTTTCCTGTAGACTGGCTCCTTTTTAGTTTCTGCCAATAGAGCTCTAGATAGGACCAGAGAGTAATAGGATGCAGAGATGTGGACCATCCTGTTTTATTTGCTGATGCTGTAAGAATGATCACAGCAAGAACTTGTATCCAGCAGCAACAGCTGGTACTAGTAGAAATTGGTTCTAGTTTCCAGTTTCTTCCACTTATCCCAGAGCCAACCTTGTGGAGCTGAGGAACTGGCACCAGTTTTATCATTCCCCCTTTGTCAGAGGTCTGAATCCAGCTTCATGGTGTCCCTCCTCCGACCTTCCAAGTTCTAAAGATTCCAAACTCTTCCCTTTTAACCTCAGGGCTAGAGGGTTTGCTCTCATTACTATCTCTCTGCTCCCTCCAATTTCTATTTGCTTTTCAATATCTTTTAAATTAATTTGTTATATGATGTTCTGTCCGTTGAAATAACTAACATGATTTCTTTTTTCCTGCCTGATACATCCCCGGTGTTTTGACTGATGCTGTTAATAGGTTGCTTTTTAGCATGGAGTAGTTTTCTGAATCTTAGTATGAAATGTGAGAGTGGTACCTAAGAGTTGAACATATGCTTACTACACAGAAATATGGTTGGTAAATATTTAACAATTCTTATATTTACTATCAGTTTTGAATCACAAATTAGAAAAGATAAGAAACAAAAATAATTTTTATGAAAATACTAATTGAAGGCATACTCCACAATCAGTTATGAAAGGTTAACTTCTTTCATTTAGGAAGAACTTCAAGGCTGACTTTACAGCTCATTTTATGAATAGAGGATACTTTCTTGTTTGTGTGAAATCATATGTTCTATATACCCACATTTGCATTTGGCTTGTTTAGTTACATGTGACTTTTAAGGTGTAACCATCACAAAGTATTCTTGCTGGTGAACCTGGTTTCCATTTCAATTGTTCATGGAAGTCTAGATCCTAATATGTACTCTAAGACTGTCAGAAGTCGAAGATTTATTTGAGTCAATGCCTTGCTGCCCCTTTTCCCATTTATCTTTCATGTACCAGGCCACATGGGGAGACACTTTCTTCCAAAATGCTGAGCTTACTTTTAGAGACAGTGACAGCCTAACCAGTCCCTTGGTTGCTGTGCTTAAATAACTGGGTCACCACCCACTGACCTGAAGTCTATTTTCTCACTAGATCCTTCATACCACCAACTAAAAAATATATATTCACAACCTAAACGTATAGAGTTAGGTTTAATTCAGTGGGAATTTTTAGGACTTCAAGCCCAAGAGGCAGCATCTCAAGTAACCCTGAGAGAACTTCTCCAAGGAAGAGAGGGGGGAACTAGGATATATAGGAGTTTTGCAACAAAGAGCAAGTAGTAGGAACAAAAGATTAATGTTCATTAAAGAAAACTAGAAATCTCAAGTTAAGAAATTTAGTGCTTTTCTATGTACGGGAAGATGCAAGAGTCTGGGCTCACTGAAATCATCCCTTTGATATGCACCTCAGCTACCTGGGCCAGCATCTTATGTTTTCACATCCTGAGTTTCCTCAGGGCTCAACGTAGAGTGGCTGCCTTCTGATGGCTGCTAGATGGTAGGTATTCTTTCCCTTCATGTGTTTCCTCAGGGCTCACCAGCTCCTCTTGGCTGTGGCTGCAGTCGCTGGTGACGGTGACATCCTTTGTTTACTAATATGGCAGGCAGTATTACATTTATCAGTACTAAACTGGGTTCAGTAGGAAATTGTTCATCTCAGGTACAGGGATTCTACAGAATCAGAAAGCTAGCATTTCACATGCACTCACCATTTTCAGTCTTGTCATGTCAATTTTTGGACATTTGGTCTGCTTCTCTCCTCTGATATTGATGTTAAAAGAATTTTATTTAGGGATTATTTATTTCAGGCTTGAAGTTTTTCTGGATCCATATGTGAATTTATTATTTCCATTCCCTTTCTTGCATTTATTAAATCCATATAGATAAGAAGTTAAAACATGATAAATGAATCCTTTTTTGATGTGGCCACTGTTACCTCCCCACCCTGTTTTCTCAACTCCCATCTCTTACCCTCCTGATACACGTGAACTATTAGCAATTCCTGGAACAGTCCTTGTTTTCCTTTAGCTCCATTTCTTTGCAAAGGTTGCTGCCTCTTCCTGGAATATCACAACTCATCTCTTTCCATCAAAACACCACTCTCCCATTGGTGACGAATCAGCTCAAGTATCTGCTTTTCCAGTAAACATCTTATGACTCCTTTGGGTCCCTCCTTGGAGTTGTCACCACAGCACTTTGCGTTTTCCTCTTTCGTAAATCTTAGTTCACTCTGAGGCAAATGATTTTTATGGCATTCTTCAATTTAATAATTGAAACTTACAAATGAATAGATGTTTTATATATATATATATATATATATATATATATATATATATATATACTTTATAAACATAATTTTAAAAACACAAGAAGAAAGAACCACAACCACAACAAGAAAGAATATTATCAAAACCTTGCATATGATTATGTGCTTTCACCTATCACATTTCCCTAGCTCACTTTACTTCTCATAGATACTCACTAACTTAAATTTTGTTCGGAATGTATTGCTTCATTTTAAAATAACTTAATCACACATGCATATATTCTAAACATATTTTTAATCTTCCTTGAAAATGGTATTATAAATATATATCTACATACATATGTAGCATATACATACCTATGTAGTATATAGACTGTATGTATGTGTGTGTGTGTGTGTGTGTATATATATATATATATATATATATATATATATATATTCTTCTGAAACTTGCTTCTTTATTCAACATTACTGAGATTGACATATCTTTACATGTAGCTTTGAAATATTAACTTCTATGACTAAATATGATTCTATTATATAAATATACTAATTTTTATTTATCCATTCTTCTGATTTCCTCCTAGGTAATATCTTTACCATATATTTCCCAGAATTCCAGTTATCATATTTATGAGGAGATTAGACTGGGTTACATTATTCTGTTTTTTTTCCTGGAGGCATTCCCTTAGTAAGAGAGGAGTGAATTACAGGCCTTTTGCTTTTAATCTCCACATGCTCAGTAGGTATTATTATTATTATTATAGATTATAGAGTCTTTTGATAAATGAAAGGACCTCCCTTCTCTTAGACAGAGGCCCAGATCTAGAGTGAGCAGAGGTAGTATTTGAACTTTACATATAAAAAAAAAAAAAGATTTTGTGGAATCCTTTGACTGTGGTAGGTATGAATAACTCCAGAAGCTCAGGTAGTAGGGCAAATACCATATTATTTCTTTAATCAAAATTAAATTTTATTCTCAGTCTCTACTCTGGCTGGATGGCAATACTTTTTAATCTTAGGTATTATTAGGTGTTCCTTTCCTTCATTGTTTCTGCAAATGTCCTAGGCAACTGATTCAGAGGAACCATTCAGGGGATCCTCAGATCTTCAGTCCATGTAGCTACTGTTGAAATGCCCATTGACTAATCCTGCATAAGCCCTAGAAATTTGTGTGGACCCTAGAAAGCTATTAATCCTGTCACTAAGTAACAGATACCTGTAATAGAGGCAGTAATGATCAGAAAATATTCCATTTTCACCCAGGAGTTCATTTTCTGCCTTGAAGTGAAGCAGACAGATTCTAACCAAAGGGCTGTGAGCTTTTGCAACTTTGGGGATAAAGCATAGAAAAGAAGGTGTTAACCCTCAATGTGCTCCTTTACTCTGCCTCAGTAAACATGAAGCAACATGTTGAGACAGAGGACCCTCCAATGGTTTGAGTTTCTGAGTAACTGTTAAATAAGAATGCACAGTGTGTAGAATGAATTAGTCATAAATATTTGTTGTGACAGGCAATTGAGACTGAGGGATTGTTTTTTATCACAGCTTATCCCAGCCTTATATACCTACTGTATTATGTCTTTTTATAGCTTTGAGCCTATTTCTCTAGGGTCCAATGATTCTATGATATAATTTAGACATTGCCTTTTAAGTTTTTATCACTTTCCAGGACCTCTACAGGAAAGCCATCGATAAACTCTACTCCTTATGGAGTCCAGTCTAACACACTATTTAGACTTGGATATATTCAATTCTTAATCTCTCTCCAAGCCAGTCATGTCTCACCCTTCCCCTAAAAGACTCCAAACATAACCTTCATTTGATTTCCCTTTGCCTTTCAAAAAATACAAAAATTATCTTCTCCCAACTTCTCCTATGTTTAAGGAACACACAGGCCCTAACTCTTTATTGAATCATGAAGCAGGAGGTAAAAATGGTTAGGGTGTTTTGAGTCTAAAGAGGGAAAACTTGTTCTCCCAAAACCTATGGATAACATTAAGGTGTCATTCTTTCTGATTAATTTATAGCAGTGAAAGTAAAACATGAATTTATGTCTCAATAAATCACACTGCCTTACACTTAGAGTTCTTAATGACCTGACCCTGAATCTTGACATCTCACAGACGGTATTTGACTTATAAGCATTAAGCTTGATTGCATAAAAAGACAGTGCACAGACTTCAAAGGGATTCTCTTACTCTATTAAACATCTTGTATGACTCCCACATCAAATTTTTGAAGACCAGACATTCTTGAGAAGGGTGTACAATATATCTGTGACCCTAGCTCCTAACCAGCAGAGTTTTCACTCTGTTCTCATGCTTTCTCTTCCTTTCTTATTGTTCAACTTCTTTCCTTCACAAGACTCCTCTTTAAAAAATTTTTTTCTTCCACATGTATTTTTCCTTTTGTCTCTGTTTCTGAAAATGATGAATTCCTTCATTGTATAAAGCTGGTTTCTAAAACATAGTTTCTCCCCCAACACCCAGGAAAATTTGCCTAGACTGCTTCTTTAAGATTTTGTTTTAATGACCAGAAACCTCCAAAATAATTTTCTTGACAACTTTATAATTTAAGAAATGTAAGATTTTTATTTTGTGATAACTTTCAATCTGCCTGGACAAGAATGAGTGATGATCTTTGCTCTCGGGAGTCTGATGTACATAGTATGGACAAATAGATTGTCATTCTTGGAGCATCTCCAAAGAATCCTCTCCCATAAAAATTGCTTCCCTCATTATGTTCGACTCTCTGTGACTGTGGTGTTATTTTCTGAATGCATACAATATACTTAGGATCAGGCCAGGGCAGTAGCAAAACTATGCATTAAAGAGTTTTTTATTCAGATTCCCATTTCTGAAATTCCTTCCCCCCCCCATATTTAAGAATTCTATTTGGTATTCACTGCTCTATCTTTTTAGTAAACAAATTAATTCTAAAAAGTCACACAAAGGAATTAGGATTCATTTGTTACTTTTTACAACTTTTTTTCATAAATTTTAACAATTCACAAGATAATTACTGTGTGGAAATAGCAGTGATTAACAACAACATAGTTGCAATTGTTCATGTAGAGAATTTCTTTAGCTGGGATTTATTTTGGTATCTATCAAATGGGATCACATATGAGAACACTATTGCTGGACTAAAATTGATTTCTGGGAGTAAAAGAGTTGTTAACCATATTGATTTTATCATTGAAAATGGCAATCTAGAGCATCCTGTGGTAATTAGATGCTAGATATTAGAAATAAGGTATAATTCACACATGTATCCAAAAATTTATTCACTTCCACATAATCATGTTTCATTTTTGAACAATTGGTTTTATTGGGAGAGTGCATGCAATTTGCACAAAACAAGCTTCTGTTCAGCAGTGATGTACTGTATTGAATTTTGCTGACTCAGTAGGTATAGCTTTTTCTACCGAGATACAGTAAATCACTTAAACATATTTAAATGAGTATCGCTGTCTTGTGCTAATGTTTAGAAGAAAAAATACTCAAGGGATTATTTTTTCTTCACTTTCTCTCTTCTATTCCTCGATTCAGTTTGCTTCATTATTCTGCTGTTGCCAAAATCTGCCATATTCCATCTACCCTCTTTTCCACATTTGAGGTTTCTTCATACACACATAATATTTAGATTATATAGATTGTGTCTTTATAACATATTTCTCTGTGACTGAGAAGCAATATCTTACCATTACTAGCCTAAATCCCATGACACAGTGATTATGTCTATTCTGTTCACCACTGTATCCCTAGATCCAGTGATCCAAAGCTCACAGCCCTTTGGTTAGAACCTATCATATGGCCTCACTTAAAGGCAGAAAATGAATTCATGGGTGAAAATGGAATATTTTCTGATCATTACTGCCTCTATTACAGGTATCCATTACTTAGTGACAGGATCAATAGCTTTCTAGGGTCCACACAAATTTCTAGGGCTTATGCAGGATTAGCCAATAGGCATAGACTAGTTCCTGGAACAAAACATGATTGTAGTGTATTTTTGACAGACACGATCCAGTTTTGCCAGTTTTAAGTCGCTTTAATATTCTTTCCTACACACCTCGCTAAACATGTAGCTGTGCTCTTAAAGCAAATGCAGCTGACTCTTGATTCACCTTGGTTTCTTGTAACTCCATCCATTGTAGATTTCACTTTTTGAGCTATTCAGCATCTGTGACAAATCCAAAGAGTGAGGATAATAATGGATACTGTGGTTTTCTTAATACTGTTAGCCAAATATTTTCCACTTTCCAAATTCTAGGATCATGGTGGAATTATACTCCTGTCTTATCCCTTTGTGTCTTCATGAAGGCTTGATATTAGTCTGGCCCATAAATTTTGAAATTTTACAGCAAAACAAAATTCTCTTTCTCCTTCTTGCATGGCCATTGGTTCCAATCAAGATGGTAGCTGCTTTATTCATCTGGGATGCTGAATGACTCTGATAAGAGAACCTAACAAACTCACAATAGACATGAGTGAGAAATAATCCTTTGCTATATTAAGTCACTGAGTTTGGAGATTATTACTTCAGCATGACTTCACATATCCTAACTGATGCAGATAATTTACCAAAGTGTTAAGATTTTTAAGTGGAGTGATTTGAAACTTCCAGGCACTATGCAAAAATTCCAGTTTTTATTATCTGTGCTTTCGTAAGGACCATTTAAAATGCTTCCCCCAAACCTACTTTTTCCTTTACTCATTTACAATCACCTGTTTACAAAATTTTCAGGAAACAATTATGTATTTGTTAAAGCCAAATATTTTAAAGGATTTTAAATCCTTTAAAATAGTTTCAAATTTTCTCCACCCTGAAATATGTTTGTCCCTCATTGGGTGGCAGTCTCTATTGTTCGAATGAGAGCTACATTTCTGCTTTGAAAATGAGGCAAAATCTTTTCTGGCTAACTTCAAATCTATCACCCAATGCTCGTATGAACCTGTATAAACAAACAGTATAAATTTCAACACATGCATGCAGATAAACCCTTGTACCATCCACTGATTTTGGAAGAAGAACAATGGAGTTTTTTTATGAGACATTATAGCAAAAGCATTTTATTTTGTAATATAGAATTAATTTAGAGCTCTGATTAACACTATTCTTTTCTAAGCAACTTTTAAATTGTTTTAAATATATATGCATTGGACCTTAAATTCCTCAGTGCAGAGCACATGCTGTCACTGAATTTGGCTTCAGAGACCATTCCTCTCTGCCTTTCTGAATTTTATAACCTTTTTTTTTTTTTTCAGAATAATCTTTGTTCTTTTTAAACCACAGGGGAATTCTGACAGGTCCACTTTTAGACTCTTCATATTTTTTCAATCAACAAACTAGACAATGGAATATAGGCATTGTCCTACTTTTCATTAAGAAAGCATATGTACCAGATTTGTAAAATGCATCTGTAATGAAAAGAAGATGGGAAGAGAGAGAGAAAGACTTTGAGTCACATCAACCAACTTCAATGGTCAATATTTCCTTAAAATGTTTCATGTGTTTTTATTTCTTGTCTCTTTTAAACTATGATGATAAATTCTTGAAAGAAACAGAAAATATGTTTTCTGATGCTTTGTGTCCCCTTATTCTGTGTAATAGTAGGATTGCCAAATAAAATACAGGACTCCAAGTTAAATTTAAATTTCAGAAATATATTTTCAGAAATATATAAAATATACACAAAAATATATTCATTATATATTTTGAATATATAAATATACTTGAATATATGTTGTATAAGTATGTTACAGGAAAGATTTGGGACATACTTATACTAAAAACTACTCCATTGTTTATTTGAAATTCAAACTGAATTGGATTTTCTATATTTTTACTTGATAAATCCAGCAACCATATATAGCAAGTACTCAAAAAAACACTTGACAGACTCAAACCCCAACTCTTCCCACCATGAGTAGAAGATCTAGAGCTGAAATTAGACACAGAGTTTTCTAATTCCCTACCCAGAGATCTCTTCCCCACATTAGACCTGACTCTCATGACAGATACAAATCACTGCATCAACCCTGGAAAAATACTGCCTGGCTCAAGTATTGGATACACCATTTAGTAGCTGTGGATTCTGGACAGTTTACTTATCTTTTCTGTTCTTTAGTTTTCTCATCAATGTCATTGGGATTAAAGTAACATTATTAAGATATGCAAGACAAAGTACTTAAGTTGGCAATAATTATTATTTCACAGAAATAGAAATTATAAGCAGTACTTATTTTCTTTTTTGTGTTCCAAATGCCTTCTGTGTCTGATGAAATCTAAAGAGCTCTCAAAAGAAAATAATATATCCACAAATCATTTTCTTAACAATTTCATAAAGTTATAAACTCTCTGGAGCCCAGGTTCCATGAAGATGTGTTGAATATAGTATCAGTTTTAAATACATTTTAGAACACTTTATATTCAAAAGACACTTTGTTAAATGAGGTAGCTTTATAAACCCCTAACATACACTCTTTCACCAAAGTAGAGCTATCATTTCTTAACCTTGGGATCCCCAATAATTCTTTCTTATAAAGAGCTGAGGTGGTAAACTTAAGCTGAGTTGATGGCATATTGCTGACTGATGTGTTCTCTAGGGGGCTTCAAATTGACTTACAGCATTTTGCTAGTTGGGCACACATTTAATTTTCTTGGCACTGCATCCAGTGATCTGTAGCCTTGAACTTAAATAGTGAATTTTTCAGGGACACTTCATCATGTGCTTTACACAGCAGAACACAAACTACAAAAGGGAAACTCTTCAGAAAGTGCTCTTGGAGTTTAATTACATAACCCAGTATGACTTCTTATTATGTATTATCCAAGTATACTTTGTCTTATCAAATAATAGTAATTTATTTTCTAAGTTAAAAACAATCTATATTATTTTATCACTCTTTCCATCCTACTGCTACCACTGGGGGTAAAAAGAAATGAAGGATATTGGAGCAAACATAAATTGTACATTTATTTGCAACCAATGCTATGTACTTGAATGCCACACTAAATTGCACAAATTAAAATATAAATCTTTATCCTTAAGATGGTCAGAGTCATTAACTACAGGCCAGATCCATTCTATAAGGATTGTCAAGTCTAGCAATATTCTAGATGATAGAAGGCATAGATGGATGTCCTATGTAAGAGGAACTTTCTCCAGTTAGCAATAAAACAGCAAAAGAGCACAACTTCTTCATCCAGGTACAGGATTTACTTAAATCATTTGAGAGGGCTTTCATCCTCAGATACTATTATGAGATAACATTATTGAACACAGCAAGTTAAGCAATTTGTCCAAGGTCACAAGCTGGTAAATTATTGAGCAGAATTGAAGCATAGGCAGACAAACTCTAGTATAGCAGTTTTTGTTGCTGCTGCTAAAAGCTGGCATTTACTGAACACATATGCAAATTGAGCTAGGAGTTTTGCCATCTCTTTTTTATTAGCTTTATTGAGGTATCATTGATAAAACTATAATATATTTAAAGTGCACAGCATGATGATTTGATAAATGTATATATTGGGAGAGGAGTCCCACCATCAAGTCAACACGTTTATCACCTCACATATTTACCCCTTTATTTGTGGTGAGAATTCTTAAGTTCTACTCTTTTGGTAAGTTTCAAATATACAATACAGTGCTATCAACTATATTCACCATATTACACATTAGATTCTCAGAACTTATTCATCTTGTAAGTGAAATTTAGGACACTTTTACCAGCTTCTCCCCATTTCCCCCACACCACAGCACATGAGGACACAACATTCAACTCTGTTTCTATGAAGCCCACTCTTTAAAAATTCCATATATTATTGATATCATGCAGTTTGTCTTTTCCTGTTTGACTTATTTTGCTTAGAATAATGTCCTCCATGTTGTCACAAATGTCAGGACTTCCTTCTTTATTAAATCTATTACACACACACACACACACACACACATCTCACTTTTTTTTTTTTTTGCGGTACGTGGGCCTCTCACTGTTGTGGCCTCTCCCGTTGCAGAGCACAGGCTCCGGATGCGCAGGCTCAGTGGCCATTGCTCACGGGCCTAGTTGCTCTGCAGCATGTGGCGTCTTCCTGGACCATGGCACGACCCCGCATCCCCTGCATCTGCAGGCGGACTCTCAACAACTGTGCCACCAGGGAAGCCCTATTTTTTTTTTTTTTTTGTATCTCACATTTTCTTATTTCATTCATCCATCAACGGATACTTAGGTTGTTTCCACACCTTGGTTATTGTGCATAATGCTGCAATAAACATAGGAGAACAGATACCTCTTTGAGATACTGATTTCATTTTCTTTAGCTATATACCCAGAAGTGGGTTTTCTAGATCATTGGTAGTTCTATTTTTAATTTCTTGAGACATCCATACTGTTTTCCATTATGGCTATGCCAGTTTACATTCCCAACAAAGTATAAGTGTTCCCTTTGCTCCACATACTGGCCTCCATTTGTTATCTCTTGTCTTTCTGATAATAGACATCCTAACTGGTGTGAGGTATCTCACTGTGGTTTTGATTTGCATTTCCCTGATAATTAGTGATGTTGAGCACCTTTTCATGTACTCATTGACCATTTGTATGTCTTCTTTGGAAAATGTCTATTGAGGTTCCTTGCCCATTTTTAAAAATAATTTTTATTGGAGTATAGTTGCTTTACAATGTTGTGTTAGTTTCTGCCATACAGCAAAGTGAATCAGCTATATGTATACATATATCCCCTCTTATTTGGATTTCCTTCCCATTTAGGTCACCACAGAACATTAAGTATTGAGTTACCTATGCTATATACTGTATGTTCACATTAGTTATCTATTTTATACATAATATCAATAATGTATATATGTCAATCCCAATCTCCCAATTCATTCCACCACCACCCCTTTCCCTCATGGTATCCATACATTTGTTCTCTATGTCAAGTCTCTATTTCTGCTTTGCAAATAAGATCATCTATACCATTTTACTAGATTTCACATATATGCATTAATATACGATATTTGTTTTCTCTTTCTGACTTCACTCTGTATGACAGTCTCTAGGTCAATTCTTTGCCCATTTTTAATTGGTTTATTTGTTTTTTTGATATTGAAGTTGTATGATTTTCTTTTATATTTTGGTTACTAACTCCTTATTAGATATTATGGCTTGCAAATATTCTCTCCCATTCCATAAGTTGCCTTTTCATTTTAATAATGGTTTATTTTGCTGTGCATAAACTTTTTAGTTTAAAATACAGTTGACCCTTGAACAATGCAGGAGTTGGGGCACTGACCCTTCATGCAGTCAAAAATCCACATATAACTTATGGTCTAGCCCTCTGTATCCTCAGTTCAGCATCTTTGGGTTCAACCAACCATAGATTGTGTACTACCATAGTATTTACCATTGAAAAAACTCTGCATATAAGTGAACTCAGGCAGTTAGAGCCTGTGTTGTTCAAGGGTCAACTGTAGTTCCAATTATTTGTTGTTGCTTTTGTTGTTTTTTTCTTTTGGTGTCAAATCTAAAATATCATTGCCAAGACCAAAGTAAAGAAGCTCCACAGTTTCAAAACCTACATTCAAGTGTTTAATCTGTTGAGCAAATTTTTGTGTATGTATTGTGTAAGATAGGGATCCAGTTTCATTCTTTTGCATGTGGCTATCTAGTTTTCCTAGCACCATTTTTTGAGGAGAGTATCCTTTCCCCATTGTATATTATTGACACCTTTGTCAAAAATTAATTCACTACCTATGCGTGGTTTATTTCTGGGCTCTTTACTCTGTTCCATGAATCTTTGTATTTTTTTTAAATACTAGTACCATAGTATTTTGATTACTATAGCTTTGCAATGTACTTTGAAATGAGGAAATGTGGTACATCCAGCTTTGTTATTCTTCTTCATTATTGCTTTGGCTATTCAGAGTTATTTGTGGTTCCATATGAAATTAGGACTGTATTTTCTCTTTCTGTGAAACATGTAATTGGACTTTTTATAGGGATTGCATGGAATCTGTAAATTGCTTTGGGTAGTGTGAACATTTTAACAATATTAATTCTTCCAACAGATGAGCATGAAATATCTTTCCATTTATTTGTGTCTTCTTCAATTTCTTTAATCAATTTCATGTAGTTTTCAGTGTAGTTATCAAATCTTTCATCTCCTTGGTTAAATTTATTTCTGGGCATTTTGTTTTGATGCTGTTGTAAATGGGATTGTTCTCTTAATTTCTCTTCCCATTGTTAAGAATGTATAGAAACACAACTAATTTTTGTATTCCGCAACTTTACTGAATTCATTAATTATTTCTAAGAGTTTTTGATGCAGTCTTTAGGGTTTTCTATATATAATATCATGACATCTACAAACAGAGAAAATTTTACTTCTTCCTTTCCAATTTAGATGCCTTTTATTTCTTTTTCTTGCTTAATTGATCTTGTAGGACTTCTAGTATTATGTTGAAGAAAAGTGGTGAGAGTGGGCATCCTTGGCTTGTTTCCTGATCTTAGAAGAAAAGATTTTAGCTTCATCATTGAGTATGATGTTTCCTGTGGCTTGTCATATATGTTCTTTATTATGTTGAAGTATGTCCCTTCTATATCTAGTTTGTTGAGAGTTTTTATTATGTAAAGACGTTGAATTTTGTTGAATGCTTTTTCTGCATCTATTGAGATGATTATGATTTTTATTCTTCCATATTTGTATCACATTGATTGATTTGTGGATGTTGAACCATCTTTGCAATCCCGGGGATAAATCTCTTTGATCATGGTGTTTGATTCTTTTAATATACCATTGAATGTGCTTTCAAACCCTCCCAAGGGATTTATAGGAGGTTTCCCCCTCACAAGCTCCTGGCTGTCTCTCAAGCCTTTGTGACTGTCCAAGCTGCTGTCTTTGCTCTTAGTAGCTTGCAGTAGTTAAGTATTTGTCAAGACTCACCCAAAGGGGAGGAGTGCTGTCAGTATCTAGATGCAGGCTGATTAGAAGTAGGACTCTCAAACAGCAGCTGGGAAAGTATGCAGTCAAACACCTTCCAGGGAGAAACAGAGATAGGCATTTTCACTTGCTTCCTGGACAATGAGCTTTGGTGTATAGCCATGGGGGTGCTTTTGCACCTGTTTGAAAACTACTTCTTTCTTCATTATAGTCCTGTGGGACTCATAAATGTAATCCCTATTGACTATCAGAGCTAAGTGATTTGGGGACCGTCTCTCAGATGGCAGCTGTAAAATTGGAGCACTAAATGAGGTCAACAAGCTCCTTCCAGGGAGGCTCTGGCAACTTGGTTTTATTGTTGAAGTGAACCAGAAGGAGAAGATGGGGGAAGTGTCCCCTGGTTCCCCAGGGGTACAGGAAGAAAAACAGTCAGCATCTAGATGCATGCTAATTAGAAGCTGGACCCTCAGATGGCAGCTTATAAATTATGCAGTCAAACTCCTTCCAAGAAATGATTGGGGGATGGGGGCTTTTTCTGCCTCCTCTGCTCTGAACCCTGGGTGAATAACCACAGCACATCATGCACCTGTGAAAAACTGCCTCTTTATTTTCTATAGCCCTGTGAGACTCAAGAATGAAAGCACCAGTGGTTTTCAGATCTAAGTGTTTTGGGGACCTATCCCTTGGATGGGAGCCTTAAAATATGTAGTGCTAGATGTGCTGCCCAAACCCTTTGCTCCTTGGTGAGACGCTGGGATTTGGAGGTTTCCTCCTGATTGTGATGCTGTGTTGAGGGTGGAGTTTATGGCAAGAGTGTGTGTCAATCTTTCTTACACATTTCGATGTGGGTATTTTCTCTGTCGCCTGATATGTTGCAGTGAGCCAGCTAGTTTCTGGGTCTTCCTCAGAGGGAATTGTTCCATGTGTAGCTGTACGGTCCATCCATGGGAGGGGAAAATTCAGGATCCTCATATATCACATCTTGATCAACAAAAATAAAAGTTCAGGGCTTCCCTGGAGGCACAGTGGTTGAGAACCTGCCTGCCAATGCAGGAGACATGGGTTTGAGCCCTGGTCTGGGAAGGTCCCACATGCCGTGGAGCAACTAGGCCCATGAGCCACACTACTGAGCCTGCGCGTCTGGAGCTTGTGCTCCGCAACAAGAGAGGCCACGACAGTGAGAGGCCCGTGCACTGTGATGAAGAGTGGTCCCCGCTTGCCACAACTAGAGAAAGCCCTCGCACAGAAACGAAGACCCAACATGGCCAATAAATAAATAAATAAATAGATAAAATAAAATAAAAAAAAACCTACAAACTTGCCATCTGCCTTTGAACGAGGCTTTAATTCATCTGAATATGATGTAGTGGGTACCCTTGTCATGTCCATTTCAAGAATGAGAAATCTGAGTTTTAGAAGCACTGCAGTAGCTTGCTCAAACAAAGGTTAGCAAGGGATGGTTCTAAGATTTGAAATGCTACATTCCACCAATTACAAGGTGCACTTTTTTTCATTTTGCATCTCTGAAATCATGATTCATTTTATGATCACTTTTAGGCAGACAACAAGGAGGACAGATTTGTCATTGCCTGTCAGTGATTAAACTGGGTCATAGCCATTCTCGATATCATCCCTTCAAATGATTTATGTTCATTGATAAAACTACAGATGTTGAGTGTAATTGTCATCTAAAATGTCTTCAGAGACATTGTGTTATTCTACAGTTCAACACTGAAACTAAAGGTTATGGTTTAGGCAGTTTTTTCCTTGCAATGTGGGACATAAAATAATGTCATATTTTACAATTGAGGCATTCAGATTTGACAGAATCAGATAGGTAGGTTTGTACTCAAACCTCCAAACTGGGCATAATAATGTTGTTCTTAGATTTTTTTCCAACAAGCTGATATTATATCCTATTGTGTAAATGCCATTGAAGTGTATGTGTAATTACATCATTTTTAAAAAGATGCATAATTATAAACAAAAATACTACATAAATTATTTGGTGTTATTAAGCATGCAGACCCTTAATAAATAAATAAAACATTTTATCATTCAAGATAGTTTTCTCCTTAACCATCTTGGTTACGTTTTAAATATTCTGAAACTGGATCAACCAGTGAGTGGATTTTGGTAATGTGAAAAGACCGTGTTATAATATACTTCAACTCTTTCTTTGTGTGAGCATAATAAAATTCAAAAAAAATGTGTACTGAGAAGTGTGTTCTTTCTTCTTCTAATAGTCCAGGGTACCCAGACACATGTTCAGCTTTTTAAGGAGAATAACTTGACCTTAGAAATTAAACTAAGTAGTTAAAATCCAATTCTGGTACTACTTCAGGCAGATTCTCAGCAACAAAAAAATACACAAATTACAAAAAAGCGACTTTAGATATAGTAAATAATTGCAAATCAGATGCTTTCTTCTGGCTTCTCTGCCTAGCAAATTTCTTCTACAACCTCTCTCATTTTTGCATTTCTCTAATGATATCTGTCCACTATTGATAATTAATCTAGATAATGACATTCCTGAATATGATGCCACATCTCTGGACACTGAAGTGTGTCCAACATGCCATTAAAATCTCATTAAAGCTTTATTTACCAGTCTCAAATTAAAAATAAACATTGGCTGTACATAGGCGAGAATAATGATCACATTGACCTTGGAATGTTCCTTCCCCAAAACCTAAGGAATGAAGTAAAGAGGAGCTAAGACTGGAACATTTGATAAAGGAAATCTAACTAGTAATCTTGGCAAAAGAGCTGGAATATGTGAAATTCCTTATTTTTCTTTAGCAAATACAATTTTGGATGTTCCCTAAATAAGTTGCACTATCAGAAGAAAAGTTTTCTGGATTGCATTTTGTTTGTTTGTTTGTTTTTTAAAGAAGCCATGATATAAATGACTTAATACAAACTTTATTATGTAAAAAAGGGACCTTTATGTACTTTTAACCTCCTACCTTAGCTTTGGATGTTATAATTTTGGTGGGAAGTCTTAGCTTAAGTATAGGTTGAATTTAGAGTAAACAGTTGCCACCTGGTAAACTAGTGAAATAAAATCCCAGATATTTTCATTTTTTCGAAAGCCAAAGAAACTTTGTAACAGAATTCCAGTTCTGTCTAATACTGGAGGTTAATCTTCATCTTAGTGTGTTTAAAAAAACACTATAGTAAGCTATTGAGTGTCTGTTTGCAGTAGGCCCAAACTATCTCTATGAGAGAATTAATCCTAAGGTAAGAAATAGCTGGCTATCATAACTTTAATGTAGATACCAAGTCTTTTTTTTTAAAATTAATTAATTAATTTTATTTTTGACTGTGTTGGGTCTTAGTTGCTGTACATGGGATCTTTGTTGTGGCATGGGGGATCCTCTTCTGAGGAACGTGGGCTCCTCACTGTAGCACACAGGTTTCTCTCTAATTGTGGCATGTGGGCTCCAGAGCACATGGGCTCCATTGTTGCAGCATGCAGCCTCTCTAGTTGTAGCCCACATGCTCAGTAGTTGTAGCACATGGGCTTAGTTAGCCCGTGGCATGTGGGATTTTAATTCCCTGACCAGGGATCGAACCCGTGTCCCCTGCATTGGAAGGCGGATTCTTAACCACTGGACCACCAGGGAAGTACCTAGATACCAAGTCTTGATGCTCAGAAGATACAGATAGTGTTTCTGAGCATAGCTCATTGGCTATTATTGAAATATGTTCTTTTACTATTCTTGAGGCTGCATAACCAAGTCCTTGAGAAAAGTTGATTGTCAATCAGCACACTAGCGCTATTTGGTTAAGCTGGGAAATACATTCCAACACGAGCTTCCATCCCTTGTGACTCAAAAGATTAGATTACAGCATAGAAGGAAAGATGGACTCATCCTAGATCTGCCATGAAATATCATACAGCTTTGATGACTTGACTACTCAGTAGATCCGGTGGAAAAGCCAGAGAAGATATTATACAGAGTAGCCAATAAACAGAGAAATAGATGAACCTGCTATGAAAATCAAAGGTGGCACCCCCAGGGAAATGCTGACCACATGGATCACCCAGGGGAACCATGATGTATAAGAAAAAAGCACCAGAGAATGATGTTAATGCTTGACTGGCAAAGAGACACAAAACCCCTCAAAAACACAGCCTGGGACTTCAAATAAATGGTTGAAAGAAGGTATAACTTTGCTGGGGCTAGAGTCGATGGTCAGCAGATGATCATTGTAAGCCAATGAAATTATAACTGTCATATTAATGAGCCCTTATTTTATGCATGGACTAGTGACATGTGGGTTATCAAATAACTGCAGGTCTTTCATTCTCTAATGACAATATCATGTTACCCCCAAATGTTATGATGTAGTTCAACAAAGATCCTCTTAGAACACTGTGAAGATTCAGGATGCACTGCCTCAACTGGATGTACATACGTGCTCAGGACTTATAGCCCTGTCTTCTGGTAGATTCTCAATATGAACATAAGGATGAAAGTAACATTTAATCTGTGATGTTCTTGACAAAATGCTCCATGTGCCAGGTTGTAGATTACCAATATATTATAGTTCCCATGCAGTTTATATGTCCTCAAAGATGCAAAATGCTCATAATGTACACATTTTTCTGCAAGTCCCAGGCGCCACCCATACCTTTGATAGACAGCAGTTCCCACAACCCCTCCTCAGTTCTGATAATCTGCTAGGATGACTCATAAAAAATCACTTTACTCAGGAAATCACTTTACATAAGTGAACCAGTTTATTTTAAAGGATACAACTCAGGAACAGACAAACAGAAGAGATGTAGGACAAGGTGTGGGGTGAGGGCTTGACACAGAGCTTCCATGTCCTGTTCTAGATGTACTACTTTCCCAGCACACCAGTAAGTTCACCAACCTGGAAGCTCCTTGAACCCCAACATTTAGGGGGTTTTATGGAGGTTGCATTATATAGGCATATTTGATTAAATTATTTGGCCATTATTAACTGAACATAATCTACAGCCCCTTTTTGCTCCCTGGAAATTGGGAGGTGGAGTTGAAAGTCCCAGCTCTCTAGCCAAGGCTTGGTTTTTCTGGAGACCATCCTGCATCCTGAAGCCATCTAACTCCCACCCCTCACCCTCTCAACAGTTATCTCATTAGCACGAAAACAACAGTAAATTCCATGGGTTTTAGGAGCTCTGTACCAGGGACAGGGCACAAAGACAAAATATTAATTTTTTATTATACTACAGAGGGGAAGGATAATTTCTCACTATAAAATATTAAATACAGGGCAGGAATACATTACAACGTCCAAATATTCTCTCTGAAGACAGTGGGGAACTATCCACTAGTGGCTGGTATATGATAGTCATAGACTTTGAAATTTTGCCAAGTTCATTTTTAACTTTTATTACTCTTATGTGATTATGAGTAAAACCCAAAGAGTATATTCTGAACATTGAAAATGTATTTTTCTGATAAAGACAAAGAGGAAAGATGGGAAGATAATTTCCTTCTCCATCAAGATTGGATTAGTAGTAAAAAAAAAAAAAAAAGGTAGAATGCAGAGAGCATAATCTATGGTTACCATTTCAAAATAAGAACCAACAGGCAGAGTTCTGGGGTTGTAACAAGAAAACCAAGGAGATTACATAAGGCCACATATATAAGGGGAGCTGAGAAAAGTCATCTTTTTTCCAAAAGAAAAACCTGTGTGGAATTCTTTGAAAACTTACTGATCCATTCTAGTCTTGAGAGGTCAAACAAGTAGGATTCAAACATGATAAAAGCTGACTTTTGTATAAGGGGTCCAATTTTCAATTTAACCAGACTAAACTTAGATCCAAATGTTTGAGCAGAAAGTTCAGAATAGCTTCTGACAGTTTTGATCATCAAAAACATCAGACAAGCCAAGCATACAAAATAACCCAGGATTAAATCTGTGATACAAACAAAATCCACAACAAAGTAGAGGTGATCCTAACAAAACAGAAATCTGTAACCTTGTACCATATTTCTTCTGTGTAACTCCTAAAACACAAAGTTTGAGTAGAAAAATATGCATTTCGTTTCCTTTTAAAATTATTTTTTTATAAAGTCATATTTACACTATAGAATAAAACTAAAAACTTTCTAAAAACTATTAAATGGAAATAGTTGGAAATTTTTACCAATTGAATCATTAGGTTAACACTGAAAATAGCAAGTCACAATTTAAAAGGAATTTTTGAAAACCAGGTTACAAATACCTATAACATGGTCTGAAATATAATTTATTATTAAACAATAAAAATCTAAATTTACTAGATTAATTTTAGGCTTTTGGAACTTATTTAAGAAATGGGAATAGTAAAATATGAAACATTTTTATTAATTAGACATTAAAGATGTTTAAAAAATGTAGTTACTTTTGACTTAAATACGTGTTTAGATCACTTACAGTCTAGATATCCCAATGATTTCTTTTTCTTATCATCCAGCACCCCAAAACGTTCATTTTTCTGGAAGAAGACAGTAGATGACTGTAAATGTTTTAATACATGCCTATAAAATGCTTCCTGCATAATTCATTTTTATTCCTAGAGTGTGTTGGGCCAATTTAAAATGCCAGAAGAAATTTCTTAATTCCTCAGTGATTCCCGATTGTACAATTAAATTACACAAAAATAGAGTAAAATAAGAAAAAAAGGAAACAACTGTAATTAAGAAAGTTAACTTTTAAAGTATCCGAAATATTGGTCCCAGAAAGAATTTCGAGTTGTGTGAAAGGATTTTGTTTGACAATCTCCGTATAAGATACCTCAAAATAAGGCTACCTGCCCTTAAAGTACTGGCAATAGAATACATATCTCTGCCATTAAGAATTTCAGAGAAATGGCCTATTAGTTAATTATGTATATATGTATGTATGTTTGTATGTATGTACGTTTGTATCATGAACACAGAAGTGAAAATAATAAAGGTATCCAACATTTGATTTCACTCTAGCTTTGATTTCCTTGTTCAGATTGTTACTTTTCTTCTTTTTTGGTTGCAATTGAAATAAAAATAGGACCTTTTCTGGCACAGAATCTTTTCTCTCTGAATGCCATTATAATATTATTCTCTTGTTTCTCTCAAAATCCCTTAGCTCAGTAAGGCTCAAGGAATTCATAGTCCAAGAAAATAAGTATAATTCACAGGTCTCCCCAATCTAACCAGGCAGAAGTAGGCTGAGCCCCCTGCATGAGTGGTCAAGAGAGGGCTTCTGCCTTAGGATCCTCTCTCTTTATCATAGGTTTTGGGAAATGCATATAACGTGAAAATACGGGAATCCAGGTCAAGATGATGCTATCTGTAATGATCAAGTCAGTTGATGGAATTTAGGAAATGTGAGATGCAAGAAAAATACTTTGATATAGCTTTGCTGCAAAATTCTCAGCTTTGCAGGGCTTTAGGGGATAGAGAGAATATGGAATGCTAAAAAAGAAATGAAAGACGCCATTTAATGCCAGGAAGTAAAGAAAATTATTTGGAATATATTTTGATACACTTTATGATAACAGAGAGTGTAAATTGGATTCAGAGTTCAAGGCTGAGCTGAATCATATAGCCAAAACAGTTACTGCATTTTTATTTACCTTTGCTTCCCATAGTCTAAACTAAAAGTACTGTACATGTGTACAGCACACATAATGTTCAAAGATATTTCAGAATAATTATTTATTTTTGTATTCACAAATGTCCTTTGGAATTTTGGAGATTTCAGTGATTACCATTCGACAGATGAGAAAACAATTTAAATAAATTGGTCAAGATCTTTTGAAATCACATGATGAGTTGTGATAGTTCTGGAACTCACATGCAGTTTTTCTGAACCTCAAGCCCAGACTCTTCTTGCTGTAATGCATGAGGCATAAAATATTGCACATTGCTATTCTTCAAAAAGAAATCAGAGAACAGTAAAAATCTTTCCAATGTCCTTAGAGAATATTGTGTTCAATATGTTTCATGATACAAATTAGTTGGTATACAACCTTGGTCAAGGTTCCTTTACCATTGTTTTGGAATCCCAGGTCCAAGTGAACCTCTGGAAATGTTTTTGCATGGAAGTCAAAAGTTCTTTTTTTTTTCCTTTCACCTATTAGGAAGATACATGTATATATATGAATATATATATTCATGAAACTGAAATGAGATAGTGTATATAAATTGCCTGATAAATGCACAACACATATTAAGCAGTTGCTATTTGAAAGTAATTATAATTATTTTCCATTATGCAAAAGAATGGATGAACTATGTTTTCTGATAACCTCTTCATTAGGGTTAAATGTAATCTTTTGTAATAGCTGAAGTGCTGTCTCCAAATCTGTGACATAGCGACACCTAACTTTCCTACTAGAATACTATGGTAAAATCAATGTTTGCTTTATTGTATATTATTTTCCAAGGAATGAAGATGTACAGAGAAACACAGATGCAATAAAGTAATGGCACCATGAGGCGTGCTATTTGGGCAAATATGACGAGTGGAGAAGTCCCAGAGCATGCATGGCTACAGAACAATCCTCAGCCCACAGAGACAATGTTTAGGCTGGACATAGCTGGACAAAAGGCAGCATGGAAGCATTTTTGTAGAGAGATTTGCCATGTGTCTATAACACTCTTACTATCTATAATGAAAGGAAGGCAAGGGGTAGCTGGTGCCTGTGTAGCAATGACACTTCCTTACCCAGGAAAGGGTAAGTTTAGAAAGGAAGCCCCCCAGAGCCCAGCTGATCTGACTTTATTTTTCCCCTGAGTGAACTCAGATCTGCTAAGCCTGCTCTTTGCTCAATTCCAGAAAAAAACAAAAGAAATGGGCCTCTGGGGATATATTTATTTGTCTCTCCACTAATGGTTAGTTTCCAGGGCAATTTTGTTTCACATTTTTCATGTTGTTAAAAGGAAAGTGTGTTTGTTAGGATGGCAGAAAACAGCCCATAATCTAAACCAGTCCAACATACCTTGGTGTGCTGCTATACCATCTCTTGGGGGCCAGGGTTTTGGGGTGTTGGAAGGTCTGATTTGGAGTGTTTGCTGATTCCCATGGTATAAACCACCTGCTATTGCTGATTTAAAACTACTGACATGATGTCATTGAACGTGGCATTAGAAAGAGCTGCACATGAAGAACTGGTGCCAGCTGGGAGGAATCACCTTCACCACACCATTGAGGGGAAACATAACATGTCACCAAAACTGGTACAATTTTGGGAAAGGGACATTGTTAATATTTAAAATGGGACAACAGATGTAAATCAGAACAGGTCCAAATAAGTGGGGACATATAAATGCTAAAGTCCTAATAGGATACAAGCATCTAAAAGACACTCAAGGAATCTTCTTGACATAACTTACACCTTCGAGATTCCTTTGTTTGGTTGGAGTGAGAACTCGATAAGAATCTGATGAAGGTTTGTAAATTAATCTGGAGTAGAGTTTCACAGGATAAAAAAAGACTTGGCTTCCCCACCCCTAACCTACAAACTTCCCTTGAAGAAGGCTTTCCTTTAATATTGATACTTAGTTTCATTGGAACTATCTAGACCCAGTAATTCTTGTGATCTCTGGTTGTTCAATTTTGCTTTGTTTCAAACTGAGGTCCCCTATAAATTTCCAATACTACTAAGCAATTCTGTTGCTTATTACCCACAACATAGTTGTGTTGTTGAGATGAAATAAAATGGAAGAAAACATGTCTCTAGATCTTCAGACACAATCTGGAACACTTATAGTACTGCTGGAAATGCAATCCCCAAAATCGTACCCAAATTCCAGACACTTCTGGGAGGGAGGGTGTGGGTAGAAACTTCTTTAAAGAAAATTTAGGAGCTTATTTGTGTAAACTGTCTTAAGCAGGCAAAAACAACAAAAGTTCTTTCTGAGAATGATTTTACAGATCAGGATTCAATCAGATATTTGAAGAAATTTGTCAGAAGTTACAAAACTAGATGATGAAAGAGAAAATTTCTGTTCTGTGCATTTTCTTCCAGGCTCACTTTTATACGTTTGATCACACTTCTTAAAGGTGTCTGAATCAGGTTTCTAGGTGATAATGTCAAGTTAATTTGTTCAGCACATATAGGACCAAAAATCAAACCTACTTATTTTCAGTTTCATTTATCTATTTGTTTAGACATTCACTCTTCTAAGAACACATGAAAGAAAATTCTGTAACATTTTTTCTCAGTGGCATGCCACAAAAAAATCAGTATAAATGTATACAGGAAAGGAGATAAGTTTTCTTAGACACATTCATTAATCCAACCAGAGTTTATTAATCTTTAATTGTTTTTTTTATCTAGACACTATCCTAAGAATTTAGCCAAATTTACGAATGAATCTTGAGAATAGATTATGGCAGGAAATGTTGACCCTTCCTCAGTAGTACAGGAAAGTGGTTGATCTTTCATTTTCATTTTGAAATTTCTTCTAAAATGCTTCTGGGAAGTCTCCTTGAATCAGACAAATGAACACAAACAAGTTGTCATAGGTGAATTAGCCCCCTTCTCAGATGTTCTTTCCTTGTTCAGATGATGTGCAAGAGTGGAAGAAAAAGCACACTCCTTACTCCTCTGTTCTTCGTGAGAAAGGGTTTTCCCTCATAAACACCCCAGGTGTCTGGTGCCCCTCCAGTGCCACAGAGGAGAGCTTACCTGGTTGGGGAGGCAGCTATTAATGCACCTTCCTGAAACTGGTCAAAAAGGCTAATGAAGGTCCTGAGCACAAGAAAATGAGTATTTCTCTCTCTTTCCTCTCTCAGGTGAGAGGCAGTGACCTCAGTAACTGTAGCTGTGTTCACTCTACAACATCAAACTCTCTCACCAGTGGGCTTCTCCAAGGCCTCAAAAGTGGAGTCAGTCGTGAAAAAGTTGGAAACCCGCTTTTGCTCTCAAACAAGCTACACCTCCCACTAGCTTTCCAATAATAGAGGTGTTACTTTCTCTACCCTTTGATTCCTTTGTCTTATTTCTGAATTTCAGAATTCTGGTAGGGAACTTGATTATTTTTCTGCCTGCTAAGAATGATCATTTTCAGTTGCAGATTTATTTGTTGGACAAAGTTCAAAGTGTGTGATGCAACATATAGCTGATTCACTTTGTTGTACAGCAGAAACTAACACAACATTGTAAAGCAATTATACTCCAATAAAGATGTTAAAAAAAATAATGTGTGCCATACATACTGTTGGGTTTCAGAAGCAGCCAAAGTTTCTATATTTGACAACATTAGTTGCTGTGCACAACTGTATCCTTGAAGTTTTACCTTCCAGTGCTTATGTTGCTGTGTTTGGAAGACTCAGTATGAAAGGCCACTTCTAAGTCTTCTAATTCTGCTGACCTTTTCAGACATACAAATCAAAGTGAAAAATAGACTGGCAGCATGTATTGCACAAAGGGGGTAAGAATAAAGCAGGATATCAGCAATATTATCTGATAAAGAGAATGCATTGAAAGTAAATTAGTTGGATTCTTTATATTATTTTTAATATATTTCTCTGTATTAAAGTTGAAATTGTCAATGAAGCCTTAGCATAGCTGATAAAAATGAGGGAGACAATAATTGAGGAAACAAAAGAATCTGATGACCTCTGTTACTTAAGTCCATACAAATCAAAAATAATCCATAGCAATTTGTTGTTTACTTGTTTCCCCTGTGATCATTAGTTTTCAGATTTTACAAGTGCAAAACACATTTTCAGATGTAAGAAGCATTTAAAATACAGGGCTACAGTCCACATTCAAAATGCAATCTAAAAATGGGTAGGTCCTTATCTCACATTTATGAACTTTCTTTTTTAGGAACATATTCAAACCTGTTTCTCCACAGGGCCCCAGCTAATTGGACTGAAGTTGAAAAGCTTCTTAATGCCAAGAATTAATTTTATAATTTTATGTTTTTTTACTATATTAAAAGGCAAATATTTTCTTTGCTTCTTAATAATAGTAATATTACTTTTTATTATATATATAGTTAACCTATTTAGAAGTTCTTTATAAGAATTTTAAATTCACAGGAATCCAAAAACATTATCATTATAATTTTACTGAGCTTTTACTAAGGTCTATACATATATGAACTCAGGTTTTACTCATAAGTAAGAATTCCAGTGTTGGTATAATTATCCTGTGTCTGCTAGCAAAATCCTGAGCCTCGGAGAAGTTAAGCAACTTTCATGATTTTACACATCTTGAAGGGGTCACAGCCAGGGTCAAATCAATCATACTCTTAACATCCAAATAAAATTGTTGTTTACTACTTTTTTTTGTTTGTTTATAAGTAGAGCTGTTTATTTATTTAGTCCAGGCAGGGCCCAATCAAGGTCTACACATTACATTGATTTTTTTTTCAACATCTTTATTGGAGTATAATTGCTTTACAATGGTGTGTTAGTTTCTGCTGTATAACAAAGTGAATCAGCTATACGTATACATATATCCCCATATAACTTCCCTCTTGTGTCTCCCTCCCACCCTTCTATCCCACCCCTCTAGGTGGTCACAAAGCACGGAGCTGATCTCCTTGTGCTATGCGGCTGCTTCCCACTAGCACTCTAATTTACATTTGGTAGTATATATATGTCAATATCACTCTCTCACTTTGTCCCAGCTTATCATTCCCCTTCCCTGTGTCCTCAAGTCCATTCTCTATGTCTGCATCTTTATTCCTATCCTGCCCCTAGGTACTTCAGAACCATTATTTTTTTTTAGATTCCATATATATGTGTTAGCATACGGTATTTGTTTTTCTCTTTCTGACTTATTTCACCATGTATGATAGACTCAAGATCCATCCACCTCACTACAAATAACTCAATTTCATTTCTTTTTATGGCTGAGTAATATTCCATTGTATATATGTGCCTCATCTTCTTTATCCATTCATCTGTCAATGGACACTTAGGTTGCTTCCATATCCTGAATATTGTAAATACTGCTGCAATGAACATTGTGGTACATAACTCTTTGTGAATTATGGTTTTCTCAGGGTATATGCCCAGTAGTGGGATTGCTGGGTCATATGGTAGTTCTGTTTGTAGTTTTTTAAGGAACCTCCATACTGTTCTCCATAGTGGCTGTATCAATTTACACTCCCACCAACAGTGCAAGAGAGTTCCCTTTTCTCCACATCCTCTCTAGCATTTACTGTTTGTAAGTTTTTTGATGATGGCCATTCTGACCAGTGTGAGTGATATCTCATTGTAGTTTTGATTTGCATTTCTCTAATGATTAGTGATGTTGAGCATCCTTTCACGTGTTTGTTGGCAATCTGTATATCTTCTTTGGAGAAATGTCTATTTAGGTCTTCTGCCCATTTTTGGATTGAGTTGTTTGTTTTTTTGATATTGAGCTGCACGAGTTGCTTATATGTTTTGGAGATTAATCCTTTGTCAGTTGCTTCATTTGCAAATATTTTCTCCCATTCTGAGGGTTGTCTTTTCATCTTGTTTATGGTTTCCTTTGCTGTGCAAAAGCTTTTACGTTTCATTAGGTCCCATTTGTTTATTTTTGTTTTTATTTCCATTTCTCTAGGAG
The DNA here is from genome assembly GCF_964165515.1 of Mesoplodon bidens. Classification (NCBI taxonomy): domain Eukaryota; kingdom Metazoa; phylum Chordata; class Mammalia; order Artiodactyla; family Ziphiidae; genus Mesoplodon; species Mesoplodon bidens. The sequence continues at coordinate 158,646,756 of NC_138178.1, forward strand.
GTGGGTCAAAAAGGATCTTGCTGTGATTTATGTCATAGAGTGTTCTGCCTATGTTTTCCTCTAAGAGTTTGAGGGTCTGGCCTTACACTTAGGTCTTTAATCCATTTTGAGTTTATTTTTGTGTCTGGTGTTAGGGAGTGTTCTAATTTCATTCTTTTACATGTAGTTGTCCAGTTTGCCCAGCACCACTTATTGAAGATGATGTCTTTTCTCCACTGTATATTCTTGCCTCCCTTATCAAAGATAAGGTGACCATAAGTGTGTGGTTTACCTCTGGGCTTTCTATCCTGTTCCATTGATCTATATTCTTGTTTTTGTGCCAGTACCATAGTGTCTTGATTACTGTTGCTTTGTAGTATAGTCTGAAGTCAGAAAGCCTGATTCGTACAGTACTGTTTTTCTTTCTCAAGATTGCTCTTGCTATTCAGTGCCTTTTGTGTTTTGATACAAATTGTGTAATTTTTTGTTCTAGTTCTGTGAAAAATGCCATTGGTAGTTTGATAGGGATTGCATTGAATCTGTAGATTTCTTTGGGTAGTATAGTCATTTTCACAAAGTTGATTCTTCCAATTCAAGGACATGATATATCTCTCCATCTGTTTGTATCAACTTTAATTTCTTTCATCAATTTCTTATAGTTTTCTGCATACAGGCCTTTTGTCTCCTTAGGAAGGTTTATTCCTAGATATTTTATTCCATTTGTTGCAATGGTTAGTGGAAGTGTTTCCTTAATTTCTCTTTCAGATTTTTCACCATTAGTGTATAGGAATGCAAGAGATTTCTGTGCATTAATGTTGTTTCCCACTACTTTACCAGATTCATTGATTGGCTCTAGTAGTTTTCTGGTATCATCTTTAAGATTCTGTATGTATAGTATCATGTCATCTGCAAACAGTGACAGTTTTACTTCTTCATTTCCGATTTGCATTCCTTTTATTTCTTTTCTTCTCTAACTGCTGTGGCTAAGACTGCCAAAACTATGTTGAATAATAGTGGTGAGAGTGGGCAACCTTGTCTTGTTCCTGATCTTACTGGAAATGGTATCAATTTTTCACCATTGCAAATGATGTTGGCTGTGGGTTTGTCATATATGGCCTTTATTTTGTTGAGGTAAGTTCCCTCTATGCCTACTTTCTTGAGGGTTTTTATCATAAATTGGTGTTGAATTTCATCAAAAGCTTTTTTCTGCATCTATTGAGATCATCATATGGTTTTTCTCCTTCAGTTTTTTAATATGGTGTATCATAATAACAGATGTGCGTATATTGAAGAATCCTTGCATTCCTGTGATAAACCCCACTTAATCATGGTGTATGATCCTTTTAATGTGCAGTTAGATTCTGTCTGCTAATATTTTCTTGAGGATTTTTGCATCTATGTTCATCAGAGGTATTGGCCTCTGCTTTGCTTTTTTTGTAACATCTTTGTCTGGTTTTGGTATCAGGGTGATGATGGCCTTGTACAATGAGTTTGGAAGTGTTCCTCCATCTGCTCTTTTTTGGAAGAGTTTGAGAAAGATAGGTGTTAGATCTTCTCTAAATGTTTGATAGAATTTGCCTTTGAAGCCATCTGGTCCCGAGCTTTTGTTTGTTGGAAGATTTTTTTTTTTTTTTTTTTTTTGCAGTACGCGGGCCTGTCACTGTTGTGGCCTCTCCCGTTGTGGAGCACAGGCTCCAGACATGCAGGCTCAGCAGCCATGGCTAACGGGCCTAGCCGCTCCGCGGCATGTGGGATCTTCCCGGACCGGGGCACGAACCCATGTCCCCTGCATCATCAGGCAGACTCTCAACCCCTGCACCACCAAGGAAGTGCAGCTGGAAGATTTTTAATCACAGTTTCAATTTCAGTGCTTGTGTTTGGTCTGTTTATATTTTCTCTTTCTTCCTGGTTCAGTCTCGAAAGGTTGTGTTTTTCTAAGAATTTGTCCATTTCTTCCAGGTTGTCCATTTTATTGGCCTATCATTGCTTGTAGTAATCTTTCATGATCCTTGGATTTCTACTGTGTCATTTGCTATTTCTCCTTTTTCATTTTTAATTATGTTGCTTTGAATCTTTTCCCTTTTTTGTTGATGAGTCTGGCTAATGGTTTGTCAATTTTGTCCATCTTCTCAAAGAAGCAGCTTTTAGTTTTATTGATCTTTCCATTTGTTTCCTTCATTTTTTTCCTTTATTTCCGACCTGATTTTTATGATCTCTTTCCTTCTGCTAACTTTGGGGTTTTTTGGTTCTTCTTTCTCTAATAGCTTTAGGTGTAAAGTTAGGTTGTTTATTTGAGATGTTTCTTGCTTCTTGAGGTAGGATTATATTGCTCTATACTTCACTCTTAGAACTGCTTTTGCTGCATCCCATAGGTTTTGGGTGGTCATGTTTTCATTGTCATTTGTCTCTGGGTATTTTTTGATTTCCTCTTTGATTTCTTCAGTGATCTCTTCGTTATTTAGGAGTATATTGTCTAGCTTCCATGTGCTTGTATTTTTTACAGGTTTTGTCCTGTAATTGGTATCTATTCTCATAGCGTTGTGGTAGGAAAAGATACTTGATACAATTTCATTTTTCTTAAATTTACCAAGGCTTGATTTGTGACCCAAGATATGATCTAATCTGGAGAATGTTCCATGAGCACTTGAGAAGAAAGTGTATTCTGTTGTGTTTGGGTGGAATGTCCTATAAATATCAATTAACTCCATCTTGTTTAATGTGTCATTTAAAGCTTGTGTTCCCTTATTTATTTTCATTTTTGATGATCTGTCCATTGGTGAAAGTGGGGTGTTAAAGTCCCTTAATATTATTGTGTTACTGTCAATTTCTCTTTTTATGGTTGTTAGCATTTGCCTTATATATTGAGGAACTTCTCTGTTGGGTTCATGAATATTTACAATAGTTATATCTTCTTCTTGGATTGATCCCTTGATCATTATGTGATGTCCTACTTTTTCTCTTGTGATAGTCTTTATTTTAAAGCTTATTTTGTCTGATATGAGAATTGCTATTCCAGCTTTCTTTTGATTTCCATTTGCATGGAATATCATTTTCCATTCCCTCACTATCAGTCCGTAAGTGTCCCTAGTTCTGAAGTGGGTCTGTTGTAGACAGCATATATATGGGTCTTGTTTTTGTATCCATTCAGCCAGTCTATGTCTTTTGGTTGGAGCATTTAATCCATTTACATTTAAGGTAATTATCTATATGTATGTTCCTATTACCATTTTCTTAATTGTTTTGTGTTTGTTATTGTAAGTCTTTTCCTTCTCTTGTGTTTCCTGCCTAGAGAAGTTCCTTTAGCATTTGCTGGAAAGCTGGTTTGGTGGTGCTGAATTCTCTTAGCTTTTGTTTCTCTGTAAAGGTGTTAATTTCTCCATCAAATGTGAATGAGATCCTTGCTGGGTAGAGTAATCTTGGTTGTAGGTTTTTCCCTTTTATCACTTTAAATATGTCCTGCCACTCCCTTCTGGCTTTCAGAGTTTCTGCTGAAAGTTTAGCTGTTAATCTTATGGGGGTTCCATTGTATGTTATTTGTTGTTTTTCCCTTGCTGCTTTTAATATTTTTTTTGTATTTAATTTTTGATAGTTTGATTAATATGTGTCTTGGTGTGTTTCTCCTTTGCTTTTCTTGTATGATACACTCTGTGCTTCCTGGACTTGATTGACTATTTCCTTTCCCATGTTAGGGAAGTTTTCAACTATAATCTCTTCAAATATTTTCTCAGTCCCTTTCTTTTTCTCTTCTTCTTCTGGGACCCCTAGAATTTCAATGTTGGTGCATTTAATGTCCCAGATGTCTCTGAGGCTGTCTTCAATTCTTTTCATTCTTTCTTCTTTATTCTGCTCTGAGGTAGTTATTTCCACTATTTTATCTTCCGGGTCTTTTATCCGTTCTTCTGACTCAGTTATTCTTCTATAGATTCCTTCTAGAGAATTTTTAATTTAATTTATTATGTTGTTCATCATTGTTTGTTTGCCCTTTAGTTCTTCTAGGTCATTGTTAAATGTTTCTTGTATGTTCTTCATTCTTTTTCCAATATTTTGGATCATCTTTACTATCATTACTCTGAATTTTTTTTTCAGATAGACTGCTTATTTCCTCTTCATTTGTTTGACCTGGTGGGTTTTTACTTTGCTCCTTCATCTGTTGTGTATTTCTCTGTCTTTTCATTTTGCTTAACTTACTGTGTTTGGAGTCTCCTTTCCACAGGCTGCCAGTTCATAGTTCCCATTGTTTTTGGTGTCTGCCCCCAGTGGGGGCAGTTGATTGTTTGGTTCAGTTAGTTGTGTAGGCTTACTGGTATAGGGGACTGGTGCCTGTGTTCTGGTGGATGAGACTGGATCTTGTCTTTCTGGTGAGCAGAACCACCTCCTGTGGTGTGTTTTTCGGTGTCTGTGAACTTATTATGATTTTAGGTAGCCTCTCTGCTAATGGGTGGGGTGGTGTTCCTTTGTTGCTAGTTGTTTGACATAGGTTGTCCATCACTGAAGCTTGCTGGTCCTTGAGTAGAGCTGGGTCTTAGCTTTGAGACAGAGATCTCCGCGAGAGCTCTTGCCGATTTATATTACCTGGGGCCAGGAGGTCTCTGGTGGTCCAGTGTCCTGAACTTGGCTCTCCCATCTCAGAGGCTTAGCCCTGACACTCACCCGGAGCACCAAGACACTGTCAGCCACACGGTTTACATGTAAATGGGTTAAATTCTCCAACCAAAGGCACAGGGTTGCCAGCCTTCTGCACCCCGCTTGGTCCTCCAACCAGGCATTGTCCTCCTGCCATGGTCAATATGGAGAGCCTGCTTTGGACCCAGGCCCAGCTGCGTTCCCTAGCATCTAGAAGAAGCAGCTGACACCCCCATCCTCCCTTATCCCCACGCCAACTCATCATGATCCTGGAGTGCCGGAGGCTCTGCCCCCACACTGCTCGTGGTGCTCTGTTGTTTACTTCTTAATATGCTTCTTTCTGTGTGTGTGTTGGTATAGGATTGGTATAGATCAGTATAAGTATGTACATATATTTATATCCTAGTTTTTTCCTTATTATAATATACTGCTTATTTTTTTATCTTATAAATTAGTACTGAGGTGAATATCTTTGCACTTTAACTGCTCTTCAGTTCTCTGAATTGAAGTAGAGGAGTAGATCAAGAGGTTATAAAAACAGCAACAAAATGTTTTTAATGTTTATTATAAAATGGATGAGTGTAGGAGATATTAAACTGCCCTCCTACACCTGATACAAGGCACATACAGTGATGAGCATAACTGAACTGGGAAGAAAGTATGAGGAAGCTCAGAAGCTAAACTGACTACTGATCATGAACCTGGGGAGATCAATGAGATATTTTGTTAGTGGCTGTCCATTGAGCACTGTCAGTCTCTAGTGGACAATAAGGTAAGTTACATGGACCCTGCTCACAGAATGGGGACAAAGTGGAGGCCCCTTATAAAGCAGGAAGTTAGGACAAACATCTCTGTTTAAAGATCAGGGTACAAAGTGAGAACCTCATGCCCCACCCTGCCAGAGAGTATGTACCAAATGTGCATGCCTCTATGTTATGTCAGGGAGGAGAGTGTCTTTTTTGAGAATTTCTAACTACAAGCTAATCATTGTAAGTATTTTGAAGGCAGGATTTGTGGCCAAAACATCTAAACAGATATTTAAAATTGGTTTAGGATTGCCAGTGCCACTAAGGAGAACAGCAGAGTCAAAGTTCACAGTCTTTTTGTAGGAAGTATCTTACAGCAGGGCTCAAAGGAATTCTTAAAGAAAAAACTATCATAGACCATGAGCTCAAAATTAATTAATCTTATATCAAAGAAAACAAGCCACTGTAGAGAATCACCAGTGATGAACAATTATATCCCTGCTAAGACTGATACGTTGGAATGATCAAATATAGACTATAAAATAAGCATATTTCATATGTTTTAAAAGGGGAGTCAAAATATGTTTAAGCAATAAAATACTGTATGGAATGGTTAGGCAGATTAGAAAAAAATCCACTTTTAAGAAGAGGTTCTAAAAGTAAAACTTTTATAAGTGAATATTGTGGTAATTAAAATTAAGAATCAGTGGAGAGATTAAACAACTAATTTGAAAGAAGCTGAACAGAGAATGAGTAAATTTCATATGGACACCATTAAAAAAAAACCTCTCAAATTAAGTATAATAAGACAAAGAGAAGAGAAGTTTGACTGAGACCTCAAATCATCTAAGTTAGGGTAAAAGTTAAAAACACTTATATTTAGACTACCAGAAAGACATAATACAGACATCAGGTAGTAAGACAGTGGTGATTGGACCTAGAGAAATGGTTCTTGACCAAAGTGGAATATATCTAGCACCTCCTCCAGAGATTTGAAATTGGAAATAGCAGGTGTTAGTGCTGATCTCTTTTGTTTCCTAGAGCATGAAAATGTACATTTGGAAAGGGGCGATAAGCATTTCCTACCTTGTAAACTAAAAGACTATTGTCTTCAATGAATTACTGATTAATCTAAACTCCAGTTTACTCAAATATAAAATCAGGGTATCAATCAACCTCATAACACTATAAAGCAAACTAACAAGATGGCGTATGTCAGTAATTTGTTTTGTTAAATGACACATTATAAGTGACTAATACATATCAGCTACTTTTGAGGCTGTTGTTCATTCAACTTGTTCTTTATTAATCCTTATGTTAGAGAGAACAAGGTAGGAGATACCAATGCAAACAGAGACAGAGGGGTCTTCCTGAGTTCCTTAGAGCAACCTAGACCTTTGGATTCTGAGGATGGTGAATCTTATACTATTTTATTTCATTTTTAAAATGAGCTCAATGGGCTTTTGTTACCTGTCATAGATATGCCCCCAATAATACAGTTATAGCGTAACATTAAGATGTTGGGGGTGGGGCTTCCCTGGTGGTGCAGTGGTGAAGAATCCGCCTGCCAATGCAGGGGACATGGGTTCAAGCCCTGGTCTGGGAAGATCCCACATGTGGCAGAACAACTAAGCCTGTGCACCACAGTTGAGAGTGCACGCTAGAACCCATGAGCCACAACTACTGAGCCCATGTGCCACAACTACTGAAGCCCAGCCACCTAGAGCCCGTGATCGGCAACAGGAGAAGCCACCACAATGAGAAGCCCATTCACCACAATGAAGGGTAGCCCCCGCTCACGGCAACTAGGGAAAGCTTGTGGGCAGCAACGAAGACCCAACACAGCCAAAAATAAATAAATATAAATATATTTTTTTAAAAAAAGAAGATGTTGGGGGGTGTAATAAAGATCACTACTGTTTTGGAGATTACTACTTTGGGGTAAATCATCCAGCCTATACAGATTTCTAACTGTGTATTCTTCTTGCCCCTATGACTGCTGGTGTAAATAAATGGCATCTTCTTACTGATAAGTAATAATGATGAACAACATTTTTTTAAATGAAAGAAAAATAAATCTCCCTGAGGCACATATTTTATTAGGAAGGGAATTTACAACATCTAAGTAAAAACACTGGGTGCAAGTTTCATTTATGTGATTCACTCATATCAGGAATTGTTTTATAATATGACAGGTCCAGAGAAGTGACTCAGAGTGGCAGCACCCTGGGCAACATGCCAAGCCTTCACTTCAAATCATGAAACGGCCCCTTCACTGTCTTGGACGTGGTTCACCATCAGGCAGAAATCTAGTCCAGCTAGAGGAAGCATTAACTCAGAGTCTTCCTGTTCCTTCATTCCCTCTCCTTTCCCTATTCAGTGTCTAACGTGCCAAAGAGAGATTTAAATTTAACGTAGAGCTCAATCACTTCCTAAAAAAGGATGATTAAACAAAAGATAAATAGGATAGTGACATCTTGATTGATATGACATAAGTTCATCAGTATTGCCCATTATAAGAGGACAAATAAGTCATAAAGAAAGTCAGAAGTCAAGTCTGTAAAAACAAGATAGTGTCTCATTGGAGGTTATAAGCATTACAATACATGAGTAAAACCAAACACACTTCATACTGAAGATATTTTTCATGCATTCACTGGGGCAAGCATTGAAGTTTGCCTTTTCTGACATATAAAAGTTATTGTAGACTGTTCTGACATATTATTTCTTGCTGCCTTTTTTTTCTTAATGACTCTCCTACGACAATGTGATGTAAATTGCTAGTAGCAGAAAACACATTTCCAGTAATAGATAAAAGTAGATTTTGGGCTACAAGAAGCAGATATTTCAACACCTTCTTTGGCCAGAATACATTGAATTTTATGCCCTCTATTGTTATTTGAGTAATGCTATCCCTGTTGTTTCTCTCTGGGGAGCTAAAATACTAATATCTTAATTTTCAGACATCAATATTAGTTTAATGAGTAAGACATAATTGTAAAACTTGCTAACAAGGCCCAACTGAAAATGTCTTTGATAAAATAGTGAAATCAGCAGCTCGAATCATAAAGGAGTTTCAAACTTTACCAGAACATAAATCATCAACTCTCTCTATAATCAAAGTCAATAAAGAGAAAGAGATCCTTTTTTTCCTACATCAGTCGATTTGCAAAGGCTTAAGGCCCAAGACTTCTATATGAAACACATTGCCATACAATAAAACATTTTAAGAAATTATGTTTTATTAATCAAAAAACTATCAATAAATAATACTAAGTGCTAGCCATTATGCTAATTTCTAGAACAATGAAGATAAATAATTCAACATTGTAGATCTCAAAAGCAGTTATGAAAGGAATCAGGCCCATGTAAGAAGCATTATAGGTAAGATGGGATGGCTTAGGCGGGTATTGAGAATGGGGTGAAGTAAAGTCAAGGAAAAGTTCCCAAGGCAGTTAATGTCTAAATGGTCGAATAAAAGTCACACCCATAGTGTTACAGAGAGACGTAGCTACAGAGGCTTGGGCTGAAAGTGATGCAGGTGAGTTCTGGGAGTTTCAAATGCTTCTGCTTAGTTTGAATGTGGACATGAGGGAGAGATGTTAGCTGAGGGTCAGTCATGAAGCACAAGCGTGTACCTTATTAAAGAGATCAGTTTTTTCCTAAAAGCTACAGGGAGCTAATGAAGAAAGGCTTTCATGTAGGAAACTGATATATTCTGATTTGTGATCCACTCTGGCAACAATATCCACAGTAGATTGGGGGTGGAGTTGGAGGTGTGACAGATGTTACATTAATCATGCAACAAATGATGCAATCCTTAATTGAAGCAAATATAAAATGTTAGTAGTGGTAGATTTTTTCTATTTAGTATAATTCAGCTTCTCAAATGTGCTTAATAAATTTAATATATTGAATAATTGACAGACAATAAAATGAATATCAAGTAGATATCATGTAGAAGATACAGATCAATAATACACGTATTTACAAAAGTATAGTATTTTAGTCCAAGGAGAGAGTATCAGTTTTGCCAAAACTTGTTACTATGAAAAAAACAAAGGTAGCATTCATTGGTCCACAGGTACCAAACAACTATGGGATTAATTATGTAGACTTTGCCTTCTTTAATTCTGACCCCAAAACCTATGAGTGGGAGCTCTTATTCCTCTTATAATGATGAAAAAACTGAGATAGACTGATGTTATGACTTTCCAAGGCTTCACAACAGATCCTGGAATGGAAACCACCTCTGTCTAACTTCAGTCACTATGGTCTTAATCTCTATGATATACACCCCTTCTCCTAATTCATGTATTTAGAATTCTCAGCTCACTGCTACAGTAAATTTTATACTGAAACTGAAATCAAGTACAGCAGGTAAGACTTCTATCAACCAGGTGATTTGATTCTGGCTTGTGTAAATGTTTTAGGTAATAGATACAGACTTTGCTGCAAGTGTCAGACCTGCACATTTGTAGCATAATGACCAAAGAGAGCTGATGAGCAGCCATGGTGACAATTATTTGCTACAAAGGAAGGGGATGGGAATGAGGATCGACTGCTGTGAGTGGAGAGCAGAGGTTGGAAGCACTAATACCATCAATATTAATGCCGGTCACAATGTGATCTTACTGCCAGAGAGGCTGGTGAAGTTGGCACTCAGGAGAGGCTAATAGCCACATATGATCATTAAAGGGCAGATGTTAAATGTGATTCTGATGAAAAGTGAGAGGAAGTGCTGACAAGGGCACAGCTGAAGAGATAGGCAGAAGCACATGGTGGCAATTGTCAGACACAAGTGTCATCTTGGAGAAAAGCAGAGTACTGGGGAGAGGGGATTCATTCCTCAAAATCCACCATTTTAGCTTTTAGCCCAAGCTAAAAGCAGTGTCAAACAGAACAAAATGACAAATATTTAAACATACTCATCAGTCCCAATAATTAAATAAAAGACCAAAACAAGTGGTTTCCTCCAAAGGAAATCTTACTCCACGATGATAGGTATAAGTTTCTCTGAAAATATCTTTGCTGAGTGAAGAAAGAATAGAGTGAACAAAAAATACTCAATGTCGCCATTCTTTGTTTCTTTTTTCTTTTATTTTTTTTCATTCTTTGTTCATTTTGTTTGTATCCATATATCCACAGGTGGTCTGTTCTCATCTCCTTTGAGCATTTGTGTTTTGTTGTTAAGGAATGTTGATGAGGTTAGCCGGAGTTTCTCATTGGTGGCTGCTGAAGTGGTAATTGTTAATCTGTGAATTGTAGATTCATAGTACTTCAACCAATTTACCTATTAACACAAAAGATCCCTATTTCAAAGAAGGCAAAACAGGATGTAATAGTGTGCCTGAAAGCATAAAACTGTATTTAACTTTGACCTTCTCCATCACCTCCAATAGAGTGAAGTATCTTCCACTGCAGCTAACATCACTACGCAGTAATGTTGCTGTAACTAGTACAAATCATACTTCTGGGCAAAGAACTGTCAGCTGATGCCTGATGTGTAGTTGTAGCCGTAGTGAATGTCTGCCCAAGGCAAGTCATTTTAGAAGCAAAGGTGAAATGACCATCTCAGCTATTCACAAGCTAATAGCCAGAAGCTAAATTACTCTCCATATTGGAGGGAACTGTATTGAGACTACGAATAAAAAGTTACGAAGGCATGGCTTATAATAACGTTTAGCGTTAAAATAATTGTGCTTACATTGTACAGCTAGGTATATATCACATTTACTTGAATTCAGAAGAGAGGAGGTGTGTGAAGCAGAGAAGTAAAAAAAAAAACTGAACAAATATAAGATGATGAAATACAGAAGACAAAAAAAGCAGTAAATTAAGAGTAATGCAGCTACAGACATGGGTCTTTGACACACAATATGTTTGCAGATAAAACAAGAAAAGAAACTGAAGCATGGGGAAGGAAGTATAAGACTTAAGCAGCTTTAGAGCCTAGTATTGTTCTCAGTCTGCCTTGTCAATTTCTGTTCCCTATGAATCTCATAAAATCCTCTAATCCAGTCAGATCAATTACCTCACATTAAGATGATCTGTATCTCCACCTAGAACACTGACTGGCATTTTATAAGTTGTCCACAAATATTTGTTGAGTTAAAGGATGAATGGAACCTGGAAACTGGTCTTTCCATCCCCATATTTACTGTGGTGCTCCTAGGACAAAGGACGACCCTGCCTGAAAAAGTTTCAGTGTTACTACACCCCCTACCAGACTCTTAATCACCCTCCCTACCAATGGTTACAAAATTTCTGAGCCCACCTGGGCGATGCCCACCTGGGCAACAGGACCTGTCCCAAATAAGGAAAGGCATATGCCCGGTCCCACTTCCACCCTATAGAAGGAAGGTATATGTGTCTCCACCAATCAGTAAACAGAATTTTCACCTCGGACCATTCCTTTGTTTTCTGGCTATAAAAACTGATCAATAGCACATGTTTGGGCTTGACTCTCCCAGACTACTAGGAAGTCGGCCCACTGTTCTGGCAGTGACCCTTCTCTCTAATAAATTCTATCTTCTTTACATTCTGCCTTATGTCTGGAAATTCTTTTCCAACCCGCGTTTGGATCATGACATTTACATCTTTGTTTTCACTTTCACCTTTTAAACTGCCCTTCTTGAATCTTATACAAATGATTCAAGATACCTCTTAAACGTCTCATTTCTATTTAGACACTTTTTTGATAATTTTAGCCCCAAATAATTTATCTTAGGAAATTAAAATGTTTATTTTTGGTTCTATTAATGTAACTGATTATACACTGTGGTATGACATTTTATATAGTTATTTTGTGGTGTATATATTTAGTTTTCTGTATGTGTTTATCTGTGTATTTCTAAACAATACTGTGGTAAGTTTCTTGAGGGTCAGGGGACTATTGTATACATTTTTACATCTCTTTAGTTCCCAGAATAATATTATATCATGATATGGATTCAGTAATCATTGAAGGGGTCATTCAACAATCAGTGAAGGAATGGAAGAATTACAGGAAAACAGCTGAATGAAGCCAAGTCCTAGACTCTCTTTCACCTACTACTTCTGGAAATGAGGAAAAGTGATCATTGAGTAAGTTTCCCTTCAAATTAGGTTAGAACAGGAAAGTTTAATGATAATTTAACTACAGATTTACCTAGCAAAGCATTTGCCGTGGTGCTTCTCTATAGTAAGGGCAAACCTTTTGCAAAATTGGTATTATAAGCAATTAGGTAAATTAAACAATAACACAAAACGTCCAAGTATTATTTTCACTCAAAGCATCACAATCTGCAAAGGAATAAAAAAACTATCTTGCAAATTGAGCTTTTCTTTATTTTTTGATATGTTCATTTCACCAGGCAAAATACATACATTAAATCTCTACCTACAAAAATGAATGTAAAAGACTGCTTGTTTATAAATGAACAAGGACAAAGAAAAGGGGAAAAAACAACAACAACAAAGAGTATCTCTTAACACCATCTTGAAAGTCAAAGAACAGTGGATTCAGTAGAACAGCAAGAAATGGAACATAAATACCTACTAAAAGGGATAATTATAAGAAACAAGCTGAGTCACCTCGTGGAGCAGAGGAAACTCTCAGGAGTTGGACAACCCACTGAAGAAGAAGATGGGGGTAATCTTAGATGACACAGCTTAGTTTAAACTTGTGGGACAGTTTGACTTCTGGTCTCCTTACTCACCCACTGGCAGTTTAGGCTAGGCTATTCTTCAATACCATAGGACAGTTGGCCTGTTTTTCCAGAGAAATTTGATCTGGATTTGGGAATACCAGGCTGGTTCAGGGAGACACAGAGGGACACAATGTTATCACCATGGTATTACCACAAACTGAAAAGTATCAGCCATAATGTTCATCATAAAAGATCAATGAACTCCCCAGTACCCATTGTTAGACGACCAAAACCTGGTTCATTGCCTTTTTACATTGCAGAAAATTCTTCAGACCCCAAGCCAAGCCTACAATAATCTGAACTTGCAAAAGAAGACTACATGCTTTGCCTTGAAATGTGAAAGGCAAAGATGTGATCACTAGACATCTGGGGAGAGAACTAACATTAAAGACAGTGATGAAAAAAATCAAAGGATGAAAAAAGGGAAACTGGTAAAAAAAAATAAAACAAGAAAAGAGAGGAATTAAGAGGGAATTAAAAGACATTTTTTACAGTGTCAGAAATTAGCATAGACATTGAATCTATTGAACAGGAACAGCAAGTTATTATATGTAAAAGAAATAAGAAAATAAGAAAATAAGAAAAATATTATATGTATAACAAGATTGATGTACATCTAATAAGACCTATCTATCTATCTATCTATCTGTCATCTATCTATCTACCTAGCTACCTATCTAGAGAGAAATGTCAAAGAAATTTCTCATACAGTATAAGACAACTCAAAATAGAAATAATAGGAGAGATAAAACATTTTTAAAAATAAAGAATAAAACTGAGGGACATCCAATCATAAAGATATCTAAGAAGAACAGACCAAAAGAAAGAATTCATTGAAGAAACAATATGAGAAAATTTCTCCAAACTAAAGTACAGGAGTCTCCAAACTAAAAAAGCTTGTGGAAGATCCCCCCAAAATGGAATAAATGATAATAACTCACATAATATGCATATCACAGTGAAATAAATCTGAGAATATATCAGTAATAAAATATCCGAGGAAGAATAGAAATAAAATAATATAAGATAAAAATTAAAATAAATAAACAAGAATGTAGGAAACAAACATAACACAGAGATGAAGAGTATCCCAGGATAACAGCTGTTTAACAAGCTTAGAGAGTGACAAGTCTAATTCGGAAGAAGTTGGGATATAAGGTTTCAGCAAAAATGTCGCCTTTATCTTTCTTTTAATTAGTAAAACATTTTTTAATGAACTGTTACTTTAAACTGTATCTGTGTATTTAGGAAAATGTTAGACATTGATATCTATAATAAAGAAAAAAATGATCTGAGAGATATGCAGAAAGCAAAGAATGTGAAAAATCAAGAAAATTATAAAATAATATATGAGAAAAGAAATAAAATGAAAGGCAACGTACTCAGGTCAATAGTGAATAGCATCATAATGAAAACTATATATATTGATTCAAACAAAGTAATTATATAATGAAGGTGGGATAGGAAAAGTAGGAATATGAAGAATATAAGAAATCTAAAATCATAAAATATAAAAGCAAAATATAAAAAGATCCTATTTAAAATGGTAAATGGTAAATGATATGACAAAATAATATGGTCATATTATTTAGACATGATGGAGTTAGTGGAAGCAAAATATGTTAATATGGTATAAAGTTATTTCTCCTGGGGAATAGTACACACGTGAGGAAGTGTTAGAACACAAATTGCTTCTTTTCCTTTAAGGCATATAGGTTATTTAAAAAAAATTCTATCTAATAATTTGATAAAATAAACAGATGTAATCATAAGTAAATTTCATGGTAAAATCATTAAAACAACTTTTCTTTAAATTATACTTTGATATTATTTTGGTGTTATTATTGATTGTGTGATTATCTTGAATAATAAAGCATAAGAACAATTTTGTTGATGTCCTTTGTTACCCAGATTTTCAGAATAGGAGAAAGACATTTAAGATGTAAGACTGATGAAATCGAGTAACAATCCTGTAGTCCTGAATATGAATAAAGAATGTCAATAGTCATTTCTTAGCTCTGTACACTGTAATAACCTAGAAATAACGACCAACACAGTGGCATTGGTCCCAGATTATGGGACCTTAGAATACCTTAAGTCCCAGATCATGGACACTATATACCAGTGGCTCTCAACTGACCTGATGAGTTAACCCTTTCCTGCACAGTTATAATAATGGTATTTTGCTTATGTTAACAAAGAATCTTTATCTTTTAGACTTCATATCAAAATATTTTAAAAAGAAATATTATGATGTCTGAGATTTGCTTCTACATTTTGTGATGGAGGAAAGGAAAAGCATTTGACTATTGATGCAACAAGACTGATCATGAGTCAATAATTGCTGAAGTCATACATTTGGGGGTTATTATGTTAGTCTATCTAGTATAGGTTAGCAATTTTTAATAATTATTTTAATATAAACATAAAAAGCAGTTAACTGTACAGAATTCCTTTTGGTGTGGCTGAGTGCCTCTTCCCTTCTCAAATTAAATACAAGACTGAAGGTTTAATATCTGACAGAATAGACTAGCAGGACCCAGAAGCAGGAAGCAGTACACAAGGATGAAGATACCACACTAAAACAGGAAAATTTCCGAAAGCAAAATATTTAACATTAAAACCCAACACCTACTTAATGAGCATTCCCCTAAAGTTGAATAAATACACAAGGAAGCAAATTATCAAGAATAATGATTTAAAAAATTTTCCAGACCTTAAAAGGGAGTGGCATAAGTTGCCTCCAAAATCCCCCCAACATTTACAGACTTAAAATTTTTAGTGGTTTTCTGTGCAAGATTCAGCAACTTGTTTTTCACGTTGGAGGAAATATGTGAACTTGGCAACATGTCTTAGACAATCAGACCCCAAGAAACTTCATCAAGGCTGTGGGCCTCTGAGTTTTTGTGGACACATACTTTGAGACTGAGACTATGTAAATAACCCATTCCCCTTTGATATTTCTTCCACTGGATTTAGTATTCATTGATGATTCTTACTTGAATAGATTGTTACTATAACAGTTGAGAATAATATTCGGGTGTCTACATGAGTTTTATATTTGTTAATTAGCATTGTACTTAAGGCAGAATTCCTTTCTTCTCCGTATTTTATTAAATTATTTATGAGAGTATGGACTATATTGGTAATCTATTATCAGCATTTGTTTTGATGTTCAAATAGCCCCAGACTGGGCAGTGGAAGTTCCTTCAAGATGCCTCCTTTATTGTTTTGAGATTTCATCATTCTTTGAGCACCCTATTAACATAAGATGTTTGAAGTTCATCTTGAACTTTTCCTGCCCCAGCTCTGAAATCAGCCATTCAGAGCTCTGATTCCTTTTAGTGGTAAATAGTATTTTAAAACCAAGATTTAGGTTATTTCTTCTATATTCTCAAAATGGCTAGAGCTAAGATATATATGTAGGCATAGCACACACGCAGACAGACTCAAGTATTTCCACATATACATACATACATATCTACCTATTTTTCTATTTATCTATCATCTATTAAAAACCGAGCTCATCAATATCTCCTAATCCAATCTAGCACTATAAGGTGTCTGTCTTCCTATATGTCCACATCCCTTCTCCAACAATGAGAAATCTGCCACTTATTGTTTTCAATATGTTCACTAATTTTCTCAAATCCTCTTATAAATATCTCCTGACAAGGTGGACTGCTTTGCAGGACCTATACTCACATGTCTTGTCCAAACAGGTTGTTTTCCTGACTCTGAGGCCACTGAACAAGCTGGCTGAGTTTTCTGAATTCACCCTAGACGTCTGATGCCACCAATAAGCATAGCTGCACTGATAGAGTACCAGCAAGGCACCCAACTGGAGAAAGGGTATATGAATTCATTTATTGAATCCTATGTTTAATATCAACCAAATGCCATAGTATAAGTATCAAAACTGAAATGATTTGATCAACAATTTAGATTATATCCTAGTGGTTTGTATTTTTTTCAAAATGTAAAAGTTTGAGAGAAAAAGATTTTGAATGACAGATTACATTTTAAAGATGTTCTATAATACCTTAGTTCACGAAGAAGAAGAAGAAGAAGAAGAAGAAGAAGAAGGAGAAAAGGAGAAGAGGGAGAGGGAGGGGATGAAGATGGGGAGGAGAAAATCAATACTTTTCCATGTAACTTTGATACAAATACTTAATGAATATGTAGTTTGAATTTCAAAAGTTCAGCTAGATGTTTACAACAAGGCAGAAGTCAAGAACAGAAATGTAACCTGACTTATTTTGGGGGAATAAAGATGTGTGTCTTCCTTTTTGTTATTTAAAACTGTTCATCTTTAGACTTTGTTTTTCCCTTAGCAATTGTTTCTGTGAGGTAGCACTATCATCCCCTCAAAATGACAGTGACTTCAAGGTAATAGTTCTTATTGCCACTGTCAGCTTTTGTTTTGGTGCACCTAGAATAAGGTTTTTATCTGACCATTTTGAAGCTTTTTATGGAACAAATCACCCTTGCTCATTTCCACTGTCACCTTCATTCAAGCTTCATTTTACTCATCCCCTCACTGAACTCATAAAATGCCATTTTGTCAATAGACATGCACTTCAATTTCCAAAGAGGTAAATGCAAGGTTTACCTAGTTACTAATTCAGAGTTGACCTTTGAAATTTAAACATAACAAGAAGAACATTCTAATTCTATAGAAAAGAGCAGTTTAAAATATCTTCAACAAATATTCTCAAATATAGACTTTTCACACTGCCAAAATCATCATTCACCTTCCCTACTTCCTCAACAAAATATATGCTTAGCTTGAAAATCACATATAAAGTAAACATTTCTTGGCTTCTAAAAGAAATTAAAAGCAGCAGAGCATGTTATCATAGTCTTAAGGCTTTGTGTAGGCTTAAAAATAGGTATTGTGAAGCAGATTATTTTTATGTCTAAGATTTGAACCAAGTTCATAGTACTGGTTTTCTCAGGTTTTATACATTTTCTTAGATCTGAGGTGTCATCTCTTCATTAGCACAAAATATTATTATTTTATAATTTCTCGAAATTATTCGAGATTAAGCTATCTGATATTTGGTAACGATGACAGAGTAAAGTGGTTGTTCAAACCCTCCTACAAATTATAATTTTAAGAACAGGATTAACTTTGAAAATGAGCTGTTTAAAAGAACTAGAATGTATCTAAAAGATGACAGAAGCCAGAGGAGAGTTTATTCTTGAAAAGTTACAAATAGGAGGGAAACTATGAAGGTCAGAATATTACAACAATACATTCAAGAAAGGAGCTGTTAACTGAGAATTCTATATCTGTCAAATTTCAGAAAAGCAAAAACTGAGAATATCTGGAGGCAGCAGATAGGCTCTATAAGAAATGCTAAAAGTAGAGTGTGACACCAGAAAGCAACTTGGATTTCAGAAAGCAGTGATGAGCACTGGAAATGGTAAATATGTGGGTAAACACAATATTTTGTTAGTCAGATGTTTACCATTTCTTTTCTTAGTTTCCTTTAAAGAACATTATCCATTGAAAGCAAAATTATAAAGCACTACTGAGAAATTAATAACATATATAAGACCATAGTGATACAAAGAGTACAGAGTAGGGTAGAAAATGGAAATATGCAGCTCTAGAGTTCCTATATTTTACTAGAAGTAAATCAAGTCAGAATTACCTCTAAGTAGATTGGGATAAGTTAAAGATATATACTTTCATCCTTAGATCCTTAAAATATATACTTTAATTCTAATTCTTAAAAATAATGCAAAGAAATATAGCTAGAATGCAAAAAGTGTAAATAAAATGGAACACTAAAGAAATATCTGATTAACAAAAAGGCAGGAAAAAGGAAGAGAGAAATAACAAAAAAGAGAAAGAAAATGGAAAATAGCAAAATGGCATATCAAACAATATTTCTATTAAATATAAATAGACTACACATGTGTTTTCACTCTATTAAATTAATACTGGGTTGGCCAAAAAGTTCATTTGGGGTTTTCCATAACATCTTACAGAAAAACCTCAGCAAA
The DNA here is from genome assembly GCF_964165515.1 of Mesoplodon bidens. NCBI lineage: Eukaryota > Metazoa > Chordata > Mammalia > Artiodactyla > Ziphiidae > Mesoplodon > Mesoplodon bidens. Next base: position 158,665,810 of record NC_138178.1, read on the forward strand.
CCTTTTGGTCAATCCAATATTTGTTAAGGGGAGAACAGGGTGCCAAATGATGAGCTGAAATTCAACAACAGACCACAAGAGAAATTGAAAGAGAGAAGTTATCACTCACAGGTCCTGGAGGAAGTATAGTACCTGATGACATACCTCATGGGACCACACAGGGAGGTGAAGGCAAAGTGCAGAAGAGAAAGAGGCAAGAACCGGGCACAGGCCTTTATTAGGGTTTGTGGATGGAATGCTTTCTGGTTCCCAGGCCAGAACTGGATTGGTCAACTTAACCCAAAAGAGTAAGTGTTTTGGTCAGCCCCCCAAAGATCTTGTCTAAGGGGTGCATAAGCATACAGGAGCTGGGAGACAGGAGAGACTGTTAATCACAAGGGCTGTTGAGGAAGTCCTATCAAGAACTCACATTTGCTTGTGATTGCATGGCTACCATCTACGGTGTGCACTTGCACGGAGGGCTAGTCAGTTTAGGATGCAATACCATGGAGTAGTTTACCTAAACTCCTGACAACACCCAATCAAAATGCAGTGATTTTTAGATTATTTACAAAAGCAAGAGCCATCTGCATGTAGTCTAAAAGAGACATGCTTTAAATATGACCCAAATAGATAGAAACAGCATGAAAAAAAATATGCTATATAGGAAGTAAGCCAAAGAGAATTAGAGGGGTCATTCTCAGTGTTTCCTAAAGAAAACTAGCCAAAATAATAGTAGTAGTAAAGATGTAGAAGATCTAAATGACATTATTAACCATCTTTCAGTCCACTGACATTTACAAAAGATTATACATCCAAAATACAGAATACACATAAATTAGAAAATGTTTGAAAAGAAAGAGCTGAATTCAATTATTTAAGCTACCTTTATAGGAAGCTAGAAATACAAAGAGAAAACTAAGCATTAAGTGAAAGGGTAAATATAAAGATTATAAAAATAAAATAAAAGAGAAATAAAAAATAAAATGCTGGGCTTCCCTGGTGGCGCAGTGGTTGAGAGTCAGCCTGCCGATGCAGGGGACACGGGTTCATGCCCCGGTCTGGGAGGATCCCATATGCCGCTGAGCGGCTGGGCCCGTGAGCCATGGCCGCTGGGCCTGCGCATCCGGAGCCTGTGCTCCACAACGGGAGAGGCCACAATGGTGAGAGGCCCGCGTACCACACACACACAAAAATAATAATAATAATAATAATAATAATAATAATAATAAAATGCTGTTCTTTAGAAAGGTCAGAAAAGGCCATCACACACACACAAAATGCTCAACATCATTAGTCATAGGAAAAAGACCCTTTCAACCGTAACGAGACTCCACTATACACCCATTAGAATGGCTAAAATGAAAAATACTTATAATGTCAAGTGTTTCAGAGAAAATGGAACAGCTGAAACTCTTGTACACTGAAGGATATTAAAAATATTACACTGTATGAGAGAAGTCAAACACAAGAGTACATGCCATACAATTCCCTTTATATGACATTTTTAAAAATGGAAACTTTTTATAGTGATGGAAAGCCAACCAGTGATTACCTGGAGACTGAAGGTAGAGAGAGGAATTTACTACAATGTGCTCGAGGAAACTTCTGGGAGTGATAAAAATGTTCTGTATTGTGACTGTGGCTGGCGTTTGTGGTTGTGTATGTCTAACAAACTCATTGAATTCTACACATTACATGATGTAGTGTATTATACGTCACTGATACCTCAATACAGTTTATTTCAAAGATAAACAGAAAACAAGGTAAATAAAAATATTAAACCATTTGTCATGAGGAGGCTGGTTTATTTATTCTAGAGTCAAGTCACTGCAAGTGAAATATGTGTTGTTGGGAGGAAGGTATGTAAGGAAAAGAGAAGACAGGAACTGTCAATTAGTGAGTGCATGCTTTGGGATAGGAAATTTACCAGTTTCTACAATGGCAAGCTAACATAGGTGCTCTCCCCACCTAAAAGATGAGAAAACTGTCCAATAACACTTACTATAAGATCACACAGAATAGTAAATGTCTAGGTCATTCAGAACTTAAAGATTGTGTTCTTTGTTACCTCTCACCTTTCTTTGCTGCTTGCTGCTCACTGTAATAGTTTGTGAAAGTATGAATGAAAATGGCTTTAAAAGACCTTATTTATTTTTATTAGTAAGTAGCCTGGAGTAACACAGATACATGATAGATAACTTAAATTTTAGAAAGCAAAGAGTAAGCACAGTCCCTGATTTATTTATTTTAATTCAATATGAAAATCTGTTGCTGCTAGCACTGTTGTGCTGGTTAATGCTTAAACAACTATTTTGGTAGAAAGGGAAAAATAAAAACCTGAGCTTGGAGCATTTGATGATTTTCATGGTGTGAATATTCCCAGCATGCCACTTTCAAGCGATAATGCAAACACCAAATTGGGAAGACATGTGAACAATGGCTTCTACCCCGGCTGGTGCAAACCAGCTCCAATATATCACTGCCTTTAGCCTATGTAATAAACAGGATGGATCAGATTTGTTAAGTTTATTTTCCTTCACAGCTTTTTCATTAATTGCAAATTTCTTTGACAGGTGTTAAAGTAAGTTTAGTTTCATGCACTCATTAATAGAACTGAAGCTCATTAACAGGTTTGTGTTACTTACAAGAGGAAAATTTCCTGATAACAAGGTGATCTATTGAATCAACAATACAGGTGACTGCAGTCTTCAAACACAGCTCTTTCCATGATGGTACATTTATAAAAAGAAATTAAGGCCTTCCTTGATTCATTTTTTTTACAGCTCATTTTCTGTCCTTCAGAAATCCTAACTGGCTTTACTATGAACACACACCTCACCCCTTCTCATCACTTTCACTTGACACAAGCTACACCCTGGAGTATTGTAATAGCCTCCTAACCTGTCTCTCTTCTTCTCCTCTAGCCCCTTCCATGGTCTAGTCCAAACCAACATGATATTTCTAACATTCCAGAATGATCTTTTTATTGAAGTATAGTTGATTTACAATATTATATTAGTTTCAGGTGTACAACTTTGTGACTCAATATTTTTATAGATTATACTCCATTTAAAGTGGTTATGAGGCTTCCCTGGTGGCACAGTGGTTGAGAGTCTGCCTGCCAATGCAGGGGACACAGGTTCGTGCCCTGGTCTGGGAGGATTCCACGTGCCGTGGAGTGGTTGGGTCCGTGAGCCATGGCCGCCGAGCCTGCATGTCCGGAGCCTGTGTTCTACAACGGGAGAGGCCAGAGTGGTGGGAGGCCCATGTACCGCAAAAAAAAAAAATAATAAATAATAATAATAATAATTAAATAATTAAAAAATAAAGTGGTTATGAAATAAAGGCTAGAATTCCCTGTGCTGTACAATACAACTTTGTTATTTATCTGTTTTATACATAGTAGTGTGTATCTCTTAATCTCAGTGTTATCTGGATACTGCTTGACTCAATTCTCTTTGATGGCTCTGCATCACATTCACAGTTGAAAGCACTGTCCTCAAGGTTACCTACAATGGACTACATGACAGACATACCTGTCTCCCCTTTAACATCATCTCCTGTTGCTCATTCTCTTCAGTCACTTCTCCCTTAATGCCCTTAACACTGTTTGCCTTAGGCTGCTTCCTCCATCTGGAACTCTCTTCTCCTAGATTCCCATATAGTTCCCACCTTCATTTCTTCCACGTCTTTGCTCAAATCACCTTCTCAGTGAGGTCTTTCCTTCTGCTCTCTTTAAAATCACAATCACTCTTTTCCTAGCCAACCCTGCCCCACTGCACTAACTACCCTTCCTTTCTGTTTTATGTTTCTCCTCAATATTTATGGCCTTCTAATAACTATTAAATGCACTCATTTATTTTATTAACTGTGTTTTATTTCCTCACTTCAATGTTAGCTCAGTGAGGTCAGGGACTTTTAGAAGTCTGCGTAGAATACAATATCTTGTAAATTATATTGATAGATGCTCAATACAATTTTTAAATAAAAGAGTGAATTGAAATGTTAGGATTAAATTCACCATGCATTTAGGGAAACATCTGATTAGGGTCCCTGTCTCATTTCTTATTAGAGGATTGCTTTTGTGTCTAAGAAAAAGTTTCCTGAAGGAAAACATTTAATAAAAACAATTTGGCCAGGAAGAAAAAGATTTGCCCAAATCTCTACTGTTGGAAATGGAGCAGAAAAGGAATTATAAAAGTCTGAGTTACTACCATAGGATTTTGCCCATGATGCAAATGATTATTAAGATCCTCTTAATATGTTTAGATATTCTGTGATAAATTTAAAGAGATTATTTTACATATTCTGTATGATCCATTTGTTGATGTCTTTGTCTTCTAGTGTAAATACAATTTCATTAACAAATATTTCTTTAAAACCAGTAAGTCAGATGTGGGTTAGAAAGCTGGGATATGACAGAATATAGCACATGTTTCATAAGCATGAGAAACATTAGGAAATGCACATGAAAATTGGAAGAAAATCAATAATGCACAATATCATTTGCTAAGTGCCAAAGTTGGAATACAGAATGGAATATCAAAAGGAAGTTTGGAATATGGAAAGCCTCAGGAGCAGAGTAAAAATAATTTTTGTGATGACCTGTGACATATGGGGAAAGCTCCACAGAGCAGGTGGTGGTTACACTGAGCATTTAGCAACTTTCAGTAACTTGTGGCAAAACCAGAGGAAAGTTAGCCTTGATAAAATACTGCACTCTCAGATTTAGTCTTCTCTGAGGATTAATGCCTGATTGATTTACTAATAAAGATATCTTATATCCATTTATTATGTTACTTGAATCTTTTATTTGTAACATCATTGACATGAGGTGATCAGTTGAGAATGACTATATTCCCCCTTCCAGATGAGGAGTATTTCACTCTATTGTTCATAGGCAATTATATAAAACAAACTTTAAGGAGGACTGTGCAATACAACAGATTTGCACAACTTTGGTGCCTTCATTCATCACATGGTATTCCATGAGAAATGTCACCCCTTGGAGCATGACCTCATATACAATGTGAATTGTGCCCTCAGGGTCCCTGCTATTGGGTGGGGTCCTGATGGAAATGGATTTCTTTAGAAAGAACCCTTTGTACGCAGGGCTAAGAGAATAGTCTTACAGTAGTGCATCAGTCAAGGTTCATCCAGAGGACGAATAAGAGATTATATACTAAGAGATTTCTTGCAAGGTATTTATACAATTGTGAGGTCTGGTTAGGCAAGCTCAAAATCTGTAGGGCAGGCTAAATGGAAGGGTTGATTGAAGCTGCAGTTTACAGGCAGAATTTCTTCTGGGAAATCTCATTTCTGCTGTTAAAGACTTTCAGCTGATTGAATCATGTCCACCCAGATTATTAGGATAAATCTCCTTCACTTAAAGTCAACGAGTTATGAACATTAATCACATCTACAAAATAACCTTCACAGCAACACCTACATTAGGGTTTGATTGACTGGGAATGATAACCAAGTGGAAGCATAAAATTATCACAGGTATAGACTGATCTTTACCTCTCTCTGTCTCTTTCTCTCACTCTCTTCCTTCTTGTGTTATCCTTTTTGATGCCCTAGCATTCGATGTCACATTATTGGATTTATATCTTTATTTTACTGGGAAATTTATTGTCACTTTCTTCTGCACTTGTTAAAAACTCATATCATTTATATCAAAACTCATTACAATTATACAACATCCTGCAATAAATTCTGTAAAGTCACACAACTCTTCTTATTGATACAGGGTTTCAGTTCTCTGTCCATCACTTTCTAATCTGTTACCCATGGATGTACTTCAGAGTCACTCAGAAAACTGCAAAAAAAAAAAAAAAATAGTGTTTCAGGCCCTCACCTTAGACCTGTAAGACAGAAACTTCAGAATTGGTGTCTAGGAATGCACATTTTAAATAAAATACTTCCTCCCGATGATTTATATATACTGGGTTGGCCAAAAAATTCATTTGGGTTTTCCGTAAGATATGGAAACCCGAACGAACTTTTGGGCCAACACAATATATAGTCAGTGTTGAGAAGTATTATAGTTTCATGGGTGTTCGTCTGTGTTCTCTCCTGAATGCAGCTGTATAAAAGTTTCTAACACTCTCCCCCATTTTTCTTGCTTTTTTTTCTTTTGTTCATTTTTGGTAAAGGTGAAGATGGGGTGCTTTTCAGAGCAATCTTTTGCTTGGAATTCAACCTGAAAACAGACATGTTTTTTAAGAGAGTCAACATGAAACTGTATGTGAAACATCAATAAACACACAGCCCGGCCTTCCATAAAAGTCCAGGGAAGTTCAATCCTCAATATTATGTGTACTGTGTTAAAATTACACTCCGTCCAAAGCTGCCAATCAATATTACATTTTCCAAGGAGGGACAATACCCAAAGGAAGAAGGCTTCAACTTAAGTAGTGAAGATTTTCTACCGTCTTTGAACTGCACCACATGGAGGTGAATCTATTTTTCTTAGATTGCCCTGTTAGTCAGGATTCTCCAGAGAAACAGAACCAATAGGATATACATATATATGTGTGTGCATGTGTGTGTGTGTGTGAGTGTGTGTGTGTGTGTATACAAGGAGATTTATTATAAGAATTGGCTCACGTGGCTATCGAGACCAAAAGTCTCATGATCTGCCTTCTGAAAGCTGGAGAACCAGAAGAAAGCCTCTGGTAATATTCCAATCCAAGACTGAAGACTGGAGAGCCAGGGCAGCCTATGGCATCAGTCTCAGTCCAAGACCAAAGCCTTGAGAACCAAGGGGCTGCTGGGGAAAGTCCCAAAGTCCAAAGGCATGAGAAACAGGAGCTCTGATATCCAAAGGCAAAAAATGTTGGTGGTCTCAGCTCAAGAAGAGAGAGGATATTCATTCTTCAGGGCCCCAATGGACTGGGTGATGCCCACTCAAATTGGTGATGGTGGCTGTCTTTACTCAGCCTATGGAATCAAATGCTGACCTCTTCCAGAAATACCCTCCCAGACACACAGAGAAATAATGTTTTACCAGCTAGCTGGGTACCCCTTAACCCAGTCAGGTTGACATAAAGTTAAACCATCACAACTGTCAATCCTTATCTTAACTTTTCAGCAGTGTATAACTGGTCTATATCAGGGACAAGATTTGACCTTTCCATAAAACAGCTATAGATCAGTGTAGGAAAGGTCAGTGTGGTGGCAGCATCATGAGGTTCATTAGCAAAACCACTGGATTACTTCAGGGGTGTTTCTTTTATCTTGATTTTGGAAATCTGTTTACTTCTCTTTATAGCTGTGGTTTAAATGTATAAGGTCTTACCTTAGATTTTCTTAATTCTTATGTAAGGAAATAAAACCTCCACACAATGATGTTTTCAAGTAGTGTTTGTTAAGGCAAGTGATATTTATATGCAAAACAATTCAGGAAAAGAAGTGTGAAACTCCTTGCTGGGGAAATGCGGTGCAGGTAATGACTAGCTAATAATTAGCACCCCCGGGGACCCACCAGGTTACAAGACCTAAAGGTTAGTCTTTCTAGGAATAGCTAGTTTCAAGCATTAATTATTATCATAAACTATTTTCTCCAATTCAAAAGGGACGACTGATTACTACAGTAGTAGGAGATAATAACAATTTAGTCAATTGGGTAAGTTCTTTAATAATTTCAGACAGTTGGACTTTACATGCTAATTCATTAAGGATTTAGTGACTAGTTTTACAAGAATAAACGTCAGTGACTAAACAGATGCTATCCCTACATTTGTTGAGAAAAAAATTATTCAATTTATTACTAAGAAGTGCTACAAAATGCAAACTTCTGTCCATATCTAAAGGAAGATGATGATGATGAAGATGATGGAAAAGTCTATTTTTGCAAGGAAGCAAGGAAACATATCACATGGAACCCATCATTTTGGTGTTAGCCTCACATATTAACATGTAAATTGATTTTGCTGAAGACCAATATAATATTAGACTTTTAATAATTTAAATATTTAGGATGAAAAGACCAGTTACTCCTGTTGATCAATTTCATCATAAAATAGAATTACAGAAGTGTATTCCAAGTGGTCTAAAGTGCAGACTTTACCAAAAGGGAATTGAGAAGGAATGAAAAAAAAAAGTAATCAAAGTAACAGGATGTATTTGTTTTACTCCTCAAAAAGACCAGTTCCGAGTTGAAAATTGTTCTTAATCTACCCAAATTTGGTTTTTAAATTTACTTATTATAGCACTGATAATGTCAAGTCATTTGTATATATATATAATCCTGTCACTGATAAGTCCAAGAAATCCGTGGTGAGAAACTTTCTTATTTACCTGAAGCCTCTTTGTGTGTGTGTGTGATGAGAAAAGTTGAGAGTAAGACAGCGAGAGAGAGAATGCAAGAAGGGTCAGACACCATGAGGAAGGTGTAGATAAACTTAGATAAGGAATAATTGCTAAGAATCTGTGAGGCAAGGGTTCAAAGAAGAGTTTTGCCCAGAAAACTCAGAAGGAAAACATTCTTGAGAGTATTCTTTGTAAAATACCTTCATTGCCAAGTCTGGATTTGAGATTGATGAGCCATGGGATATGAATAGCAAGCCTATTCAATTTACCAAGTTGAATGGTTTCAATGGAACACTTTAGGTATAGTTGGGGGTGTCCACCATGGATAATATATTACCATATGTAACGAGGTTATCTCTATATTACCATATGTAATGAGGTTATCTCTCCTGAAAAACTAGAAACCATCTCACTGATGTCCAAGTGAAAATATTTTAAACACACCTCTATGTTTACACAGATTCTGTCATCATCTCCTTGTCTCTAAAGCCCCAGTGAGATATTCCTTATCTTAAAACTAATAGCAAGTGTTTTTTATATAAGTGAAGATGCACTGTATTTAAATTTATTTGTCATTTTATGTTCTTACTCCTTCAGATAAAATTAATCTAATTTCATTCAGGCAATCACTTTAGAGTTAAAGCTGGTTGCCCTATAGGAATAAAGTACTTCTTTATGAATAAAGGTGGAATTTAGGAAATTTCAAGTTATAATTTTTCCCAATTACCTTTAGTGAATTCCCCAAATTTTATTTACTTATTTTTTATCAATTGAACTTTCTACAAATATACCCTTGCAAAATTACCTCAAAATATAGATTAAGAAGAATATACCAAGAAAAAAAGACTGGAAATATAGAAATAACTGAAATTTTACAAGGAGTTCAAAATTAGCTTTTAGTTTAAGTAGTAGAAATTGTATTTTATACAAATTAATTCTTTCAATGCAATTTCAGTAGAAATCGTTTGCCATTTAAAATTGATGCTTGAGATAGGTGAGGCTGTTGTTGCTAAAATAAAACAGAAAATGGACTTGGATTTACACAGTGTTTTTTGTCTTACATTGGGTATTAAAGTAACTACTTCAAGTGCTACCCTAATGCATGCACTGTGCCTTACAGCAATTTTCCTGATAAGATAAAAATCTGGAGGATAATTCATTATACTCGAGAAATAATGAGATATGACAAAATATCAGTGATGACTGGACATTATAGGGAAAATCTATGATCCTTGTTGTGATCCTAGATTCAATATGAATCTCAGTGATATATTTTAATGTCTTGAATTAAAGAGTACATGAAAACAGTATTGTACTGAGAAGAGGGAGTAAAACCACAAACCAGTCCTCCCATTAAAATATAGATTAAGACAAACAAGTGAAGAACATTCAGACTCTTGGAACTTTTAATTTTCATGGGATATTAATTTTCATAACACAATTCAGGACCTTTTAAAAAGTAAATTAGATTTTGTTCAACCTAGACTTATGCATTTAAATACATTTCAATTGTCAAGGTGGTTCTTCCTCTTGGAAGGATTTGCATTATATTATAAAGAAGCAAAGTTTCAGCTTTAGATCTCAGATGATAATATTTCATTCATTTGAATAGATAGACTTTGAGTTAGACCTCTATTTGAGTCAACAAATTAAGAAGTATATATGGAATGTTACTTCAAGGAGTATAATGTACCTTTGGAAGATACATTTATGTATATATATATATATATATGTATAAATATGTATACATATACACGTATATTTTATATTACATACACACATACAGAAAGAGAGAGAGAGAGAGAGAGAGAGAGAGAGAGAGAGAGAGAGAGAGAACTCCTAAGTACCCAGAGAAGGCAGAAAAGAGAACTGTTCAACTTGTTGACTTAGAACATCAGAGTTGATTTATCTTGGTGAAGGCAGTGCAGGAAATTTGGGGTTGTGGAAATGCAGTATAGAGGAACAATGAATTGAAGGTCTTCCTTTAAGAGACACTGTCATATATGTCATATGTGTGGTTATGGTTCCAATTCTATTGCTACCATCAGACAGAAGATAAGCAACATTAGTGATAGCTCAGTGCTGTTCTTTGGATAAGGTTGTAATCACGGTCCTTCTCGATCCTTTCTTGTAAAGTGAACTCATTATTGGTCCTTAGTGGAGCCATTTCTTTTTCACTTCAGGAGTCTTTTGACTAATATGGGATGTTGTTAGAATGGCATCACAGGTACCATGCTACTTAGTCATAACAAAGTGTTTCTAAATTTTAGCAGATGCATTGTTCTGGGACTCTACTAATAATGTATTCATTTACTCATTCAACGAGAACTTAGTGCCTATTTTATGTCAGCAGTTACATAGACACTGGTGCAGTTTCTCCTTTACCTTGACAAACAAGAATCTTAATGGGAATTAAAACAGAGCAGGACATGATCATAATACAATGTCACAAATACTAAAACAATGAGGTAATAATGTATTATATATACTTACATAGGTAAATATACTTACATAAATATAATAGGATAAATGTGAAATGTCCTATAATAGTGAGATTACATTTGGTCTAAAGATTCTTGAAAATATAACAAATAAAAGTATACAGAGAATAAAAATTTCTTGACCACCACCACCCTCTAGATGTGCTCCTCCACAGCAAAAGTCAACCAAAATACTGTCAGTATATCTTGTAACTGTTCTCCTTTGTCCCATTCTTGAATTACTCCAATTTGGGTTTTTTAAAAAATGAATGCCACTGATTCAAATGAAGGTTTATCTTGCCAAATTCAATGGTTGACTTTCTTTCCCTATCTTATTTCTCAGAAAATTTGGAAGAGGCAAGCATCAGTCTCTTTGAAATACTTCATTCTCAAGATTCATCGATACCATGTTCTTACTGTGTCCCTCCTTCCTCATGCACTGCTCTTTTCCAGCCTCCTTTTTATTAACTCTTTGTCTTTTGCTCAAATCCGTAAAGCAGAGAACTCTACATCTTGAAACTTCTCTCAAGTGGTAATCTTTCCTGTTCTAATCCAGTCAAAAGGCTTTAAAGGTCCACTCCATACACAGTATTCCTATACATTCATCTCTGTCCCAAACTCTCCTTGCCTCCACACTGACTTCTTTATCCAACTGCCTGTTCAACATTACTCTTTAATGGGTAATATGCATGTCAAAATTAACATATCTAAAGCAAAACTTTTATGATTTTTCCTTTAATTTTTTCTTCATTTGTTTCAGTAAATAACTTTTATCTATTTTCTCAAGTCAGGACATGAGGGAGGATGGATTATTTTTCCTTTTCCATTATAGCTTACATCCAACCTTCCAGAAAGCCAGGTCATTTCTACCTCCATTATAAATCCCAAATCAGAGAGCTTCTAATTTCTCACCATATTCAGTGATAAAACCCGAGGCCACACCACCACCATCTCTTGACTAAACTACTTCACAACCTTCCAACTTGTATCTTTGCTTCATTCCTACCCACCTCTTCCATCATTCATATTCCACTTATTCTCCAAATAACATGCAAGAGATATTTTTTATCAAAGCCCAATCAAATAATATCCACTCCCTTGCTTAAAACTTTCTAATGACTTCTAATTACACTTTGAACAAAACCCCAAATCCTTGTAATGGCCTTTTGTGATCTGACCCCTCCTTATCTCTCTGACCTGATCCCATACAGTCCATCCACATCTTCCCAGCTCATGACACTCTGGACCTTTCTTTTTTTTTCTGTACCTTGAAGATGACAGATGTATACAATCTAGGCGCTTGTGAACTTGCTGGTTCTTCTACATCCAAGAAGCCCTTTCCCTTGGATCTTGGACTGGATGCCTTCTTTTCATCAATTAGATCTCAGTTCAGATTTCGCCCCTTTAGGAAAATTTTTTCTAATCACACGTGTGCCAACTAGTCACTTTCATTGTTGTGTTTTATTTCTCAGTAGTTGGAACTGGAACTAAATATTTATTTATCTATGCATATTTTCGAACTTTCCCACTAGAATATAAAATCCATGAAGGCAAACACTTTGTCTTTTTTTATTGCTGTATCTGCTGTGCCTTTAGGAGTGCTTACACACAGTAGATGTTCAGTGATTTTTTTGTTGAATAAAAGACTGGACGAATGTGCGAATCCACTTATTCAGAGTACCAGGAAATATAAAAATTGCCCTGCTGGGTCATGACTGCTGACCCAGTCTTCAGTGATATGAAAATTTGTCTGCTTTTTAATCATGTTTATCGACTGACATATATAGGTTCATATTCTATTTTACTCTGATTTCTCTTAAACAATATATTATGTATTTATAATGCATTTTGGAGGAATGTCTGACTTTTTTTCTTTTTTTACTTAGAGAATGAACAGTTTATTAACAAAAAAGAGAGAGGGGGCAGTTTCCCACACATGTCCCAATACGGCTTTGGAGATTCAAAATACAATATTTTGTATTTCAAATTTTAACCTCTTCTGAACTTGCATTAGCTTTGTCAGGGATGATCTCATGCAATGTGTATTTTGCTACATGATTTCAGCTGAATATTTCAAAAATCTTCAATAAATTCCAAAATTGTTATTTATTCAGCAGGACAAAGAGGGAATACTTGCTTGGGGTCAGTTTCTTACCAAACTGTTCGGATTTTGGTTAGGAAAGCTAGACTTAATCATTGCAGTAAAATCTTCGGGATAGGTTTCCTTTTCTCATTGCATTTTCAGTCATTACTGAATGGCTGAATGTGCATCAGGGTAGTAGCTAACCTAAGGGAGTCTATGGACCTTAAACTCACAATTTTATTTTGCTTCTCTAAACTTTCTATATGTTGTAATGGTCCACAATTTTTCTTCTTTTCACAGTCAACTTAACAAACCACTCACCCTCCAAATAATTGTACTGAAGAAAATGTTTTTTTTTAAAAGAAGATGTTTAGATTCCTACAACAGATTGCTTATGTTTTCTTCTGCTTTCCTCTTACTGTTCTTCATACATATATAGTACATAGACTGATGTGAATAAGTTTTAATGGAAATAATATATGGAATTACCATTCAAAAAGTACAAAGACAAAATGCAATTTAAGTTAGGAATCATAATTCAAAAAATTAGAGCTTGTGATTAAATAAACATATTTCTAAATAAAGACATAGAGAGTGGTGTTGATACATACATTTAATTAAGATTTTATTTATTTTTTTCTTTTTCATTAATTTATTATAGCCATTTAAATTAAATTAAATTATTTAAGATTTTTAATTAAAAATAATTATTCAGTTTTTCCATAATGCTATAAAAATCACATACTTGGTTGAAATAGTCTTGACTGTAGCAAATACCATGAAATCTTGTTTTACTAGTTCTTTTTAAATAACAATGTAGTTATTCAATATTTCTGTTTTGAAAAATTCTCCCCCCACCTCTTTCTCGATTTTCTTATAAATAAGAAGTGGCCCATGGTCCTTTAAAACAGTTTTTAAGTCATCCAAAAGAAAGAAGAAATTATTATTTTTATTAGGAGTGTAAAATCATAACCATATTTGAGAATAGAAGTTTTCATGTCTATATATCCACACAACTTCTCAGTTTTTCATGTTCACAATCATTTATTGAAAGTTTATCTATATTTTAAAGAAAATATAAACTAGAAGACATAAATATAAAACACTGATGGATCTTCATTGTGTTTTGTTTATAAATGGCATTTAAACAATTGTTCACCATATATTCTTTTACTGGATATATACTTCCTTACTGGACAGATTTAATTTGATTTCATAGTTTCATTTTCTAGAACCAAGATCTTTTACCTGCTGCCTTGCTGGTCTCATCCTAAGTTTGGATGAATCTGTTCAAGCTGTGAAAATTTGGCATATTTTAGGCAACATTTTGCTTCTGTTACATGATGATATCATTGTACTGAAAAAGGTATCTTTGCTTAATAAATTAAAAGTAAGTAGAATAAACAAGTTATGTTGAATAGGGTTGCAGGAATTATAACAAGGGGTGGGGAAATCTTTTGTATATTTTCATTCTAGCCTCAAAAAGAAAAAAAAAGGTAATTTATGTTAAGTGGAGGAGGGAACCCCATCATTTAACAGTAAAGAGCTATAAAAATGGTTCTTTTATTTTTCAACCCAATGCAAAAATTTTATACTAGAAACAGATTTGTAGAAAGTCACAATTCTGCCTTAAGGGCTAAAGAAAGTGCAAAATACCTGCGACTCTTTAAGAAAGGCTACGTTTTCTTTGATCCTTTGTTACAGTATCTTTTAATGGGATGGAAGATAGAAAACGGCTCTCAACAAGAATAAGGAAACACTTTGCTTTATTGCTTTTTACTTTATTGCATTTCACAGATATCGTGTTTTTTGTTTTGTTTTGTTTTTTTTTTGTTTTTTTTTTTTACAAATTAAAGATTTGTTCCAACCCGTTTTTGAACAAGTCTATTGGTGACATTTTTCCAACATTACTTGTCTTTGTGTCAAATATTGGTAATTCTCACAATGTTTCAATTTGTTTATTATTATTATATTTGTTACAGTGAACTCTGATCAGAGATCTTTGATGTTATTATTGGAACTGTTTTGGGGTGCCACCAATCACACCCATATAAGATTACAAACTTAATCAATAAATGTGTGGGTTCTGACTACTCTGCTGGCTGGCATCCCTCTCCCTCTCCTCTGGCCTCCCTATTCCCTGAGACACAACAATACTGAAATTTGGTCAATTGACAATCCTACAATGGTCTCTAATTGAGAAAGAAAGAATCTCTTGTCTCTCATTTTAAATTAAAACCTAGAAATGATTAAACTTACTGAGGAATGCATGTCAAAAATCAAAATGGGCTGAAATCTAGGTCTCTTGTGTTCACTAAGTTGTGAATGGAAAGGAAAATTCGTGAAGGAAATTAAAATTGTTACTCTAGTGAACACAGGAATAATAAGAAATCAAGTCTTATTTCTGATGTGGAGAAAGTTTTAGTGGTCTGGATAGAAGATCAAACCAGCTACAACATTCCCTTAAGCCAAAGCCTAATCTGGAGCAAGGCCCTAACTCTCTTCACTTCTGTGAAGAGAGAGCTGAGGAAGCTTCCAAAGAAAAACCTGAAGCTAGCAGAGTTTGATTCATGATGTTTAAGGAAAGAAGTCACCTCCATAACATAAAAGTGTAAGATGAAGCATCCAGTGATGACATAGATGTTGCAGCAAGTTATCCAGAAGATCTATCTAAGGTAATTAATGAAGGTGGCTACACTAAACAACACATTTTCAATGTAGATGAAACAGCCTAGAAGATAGAAGATAACATCTAGGACTTTTATAGCTAGAGAGGAGAAGTCAATGCCTGGTTTCAAAGATTCAAAGGATAGGCTGACTATAGTTAGGGGTTAATGCAGCTGGGGACTTTAAGTTGAAGCAGATGTTTATTTACTATTTTGAAAATCCTAAGGCCCTTAAGAATTCTGCTAAGTCTACTTTACCTGTGCTCTATAAATGAAACAGCAAAGTCTGGCTGGTAGCGTACATGTTTATAACATGATTGGCTGAATATTTTAAGCCCACTCTGGAGACCTACTGTTCCATAAAAAAGATTCCTTTCAAAATATTGTTGCTCATTGACAATGCACTTGGTCACACAAGAGCTCTGATAGAGGTGTACGAGATTAATGTTGTGTTCATGCCTGTTAACACAACATCCATTCTGCAGCCCATCAATCAATGAGTAATTTTGAATTTCAAGTCTTATTATTTAAGAAATTTATTTAAGGCTATAACTGCCATAGATAGTGGCTCCTTTGATGGATCTGGGCAAAGTAAATTGAAAACATTCTGGACAGGATTCAACATTCTAGATGCCATTAAGACATTTCTGATTCATGGGTAGGTCAAAATGGCAACATTAACAAGAGTTTGGAAGAAACTGATTCCAGCTCTCATGGGTGACTCTGAAGGGGTCAAGATTTCAGTGGAGGAAGTAAATGCAGACGTGGTAGAAATAACAAGAAACTAGAATTAGATGTGTAGCCTGAAGATGTGACTGAATTGCTGCAATCTCATAATAAAATTTTAACATATAAAGTTTTTTCACACCTTCTTATGGATGTACAAAGAGAGTGGTCTCTTGAGATGGAATATACTCCTGGTGAAGAGGCTGTGAAGACTGTTGAGATGACAACAAAGGATTTAGAATATTACATAAACTTAGTTGATAAAACAGCAGCAGAATTAAAGAGGATTGACTCCAATTTTGAAAAAAGTTCTTCTGTGGGCAAAATGCTATCAAACACCATTGCATACTACAGGGAAATTGTTCATGAAAAGAAAAGACAATCAATGTGACAAGTTTAACTGTTGTCTTCTTTTAAGTAATGGCCACAGCTACTCCAGCCTTTAGCAACCACCACCCTGATCAGTTAGCCGCCATCAACCTCAAGGCAAGAGCCTCCACCTGCAAAATGATTACAACTTGCTGAAGGCTCAGATGATGGTTAGCACTTTTAAGCAATTAAGCATTTTTAAATTAAGATACATACATTGCTTTTTAAGATATAATGCTATTGCACACTTAATAGAATACAGTGTAGTGAAACATAACTTTTGTATGGACAGGGAAAGCCAGCAATTTGAATGACTTGCTTTATTGTGATATTTGTTTTGTTGTGGTGGTCTGGAACTGAACCCTCACTGTCTTTGAGGTCTACCTGTTTCATAAAGATGGTAAAAATACCTGCCAGATATGAGTCAAATAGAGTAAAAATAGAACAAAATATTTGGCAAGATTTAATACAATGCACTTTACCTTTTAGCCTAAAAATCAAGCCTTGACAATCATTCAGCTGTGTGTTCATGTGTAAGTGTGCCTACATGTCCCCGTATGAAATACATGGAGAAATTTGAATTAGAATTAGAAAAAAATATCCAATTGTAGAGGTACTCAATAGGTACCTGATATTAAACACTTAAATTGATGATATTCTGCTTAATTTTTATATTTTGATAGCTAAGAAGCTTGCCTAGCTATGAATTTTGGTGGGGGAAAATAGTTTTTTTTATTTGGTAGAATCATTCATATACAACTTTATTTCCAGGTAGTAATTTGGCTGTCAAAACTAATTATCTCATAATTTTATGATTTTAACATTTTATTAAATTTATAATGCCTTG
This sequence comes from Mesoplodon bidens, assembly GCF_964165515.1. Classification (NCBI taxonomy): domain Eukaryota; kingdom Metazoa; phylum Chordata; class Mammalia; order Artiodactyla; family Ziphiidae; genus Mesoplodon; species Mesoplodon bidens. The sequence continues at coordinate 158,683,279 of NC_138178.1, forward strand.
AATAGTTTTGTATCATATTTTCAATATATTTTTGAACTAAGTTCCTTTATTTTCCCCCTGAAGTTTGTGACATATATACATATATATATACACACATATATTAAATAGAAGATGATTATATATATATATAATAGCTTATATATGTGTGTATTTATATGTATAAATATATATACATGTATACCTATATAGAGAGATGCATTATATATAAATATATAAATATATAAATTATATATATATATATATATATATATATATATATATATATATGCATTAGTAGATGGAATCAGGTTTCTGAATCAGGTTTTATTTAATCAATTAAGACACAACCAAGTAACAGAATCATATGTGAAATCTCTAATGGAAAGAAATTAAAATCCTTTTTTCTCAGATCAGGACCACAGTAGCCTGAAAACTGAATTCTTTTCATAAGATTTAGTAGGTAACTAGTTAAGCAAGAGCCAATAATGTGAGCCATAGCATCTCTTTTTTTTTTCCAGGCTATAAAATGGTCTTTTAACATTAACACACTAATAAGTTGGGGTGTTTGCTTCCCTTTGGATATATTAGAAAAAACGGAGAATGTCCTTTCTTCTCCATATGCTTGTTCTAAGACTCCAAGGAGAGAACCGTTGTGAGAAATCAGACAGTCAATTGCCTCATGTGTGGATTTCTTTCCATATTCATTAATATATTACAGAAGATCTTCCCAGAGGACAACCAGCCACTCGAGCACTTTAAATGAGGCATTCAGCAGCCCTTCTGTTTTTCCGTCTTCGTGAACTAAGATGGAGAGTGTTTCAGGGGATGTTAGTGCTGCTCTTAATCAAACAGGTAACTTCAATTTCTACAGTCCTTCCTGCACTCTCACTCCCTCCCTTGCTGTAGCTTTGGGGACTTTGTCCCAATTGGCAGTATTACGTGGTCATCTTGCTTCACACTTTGATGTTTGAATAGTATTTATACAGCTAATAGCTGTTTTGAGGGGACATATCCATTGATGATAGATACTATGCTGATCGATATATATGACCCAGCTCCTTTAGTCTTCAGGCAACTCTACGAGGTAAGTGCTTTTATTATCTGCATTTCAGAGATGGGAAACTGAAGCTCAGATCGTTATATAACTTACCAGTAGTAGCAGTGCTTGGGCTGGATACAGGGTTTGAACACATTATGTCTGATTCTGGAACTGACTACTCCTCCTTCCCAGTTAGTTAGAAAAAAAAAATTGAGTGTTATAGTTACCTGCGTCAGAGTCTAGGAAATGGAAACAGATGAGAATGAAGTATCACATACCCAGCTGAGGAGCGTGGCATATGTAAGAAGTAACAAAGTTAGGATGATTCACATAAATTAAAGGCATGTCTGAGGTGTGATTCTGTGCTGTTTATGGATTTATATTGTGATTCAAGTCCCGCAGAACCTGGAAAATAAATTACAGTTACCCAACAAGTTTATTTCTCTCTCTTTATCTTTTTGTTTATTAGTATATCAAAATTCCCAAGTATTCCTGGTCATAGTCTGGAAGAGTTTTCAAAGGGGACTTGATTTGACAGACTCAGAATAAAATCCCTAAATGAATCTAACATTGCTGGTAGTAAAATAGCTTTTTGTAAATAATAAGTAACTGTGTATTACCTATAGCCAGATCTTTCTAAATATGATTTCCTTATTTTATAAACTTATTTTATAACACACATATATGAATGACACTGTTAAAGTATATATTTTTCTTTAAAAAAGAATACCAGGGGTGGATAAAAATTGTGGTTGGAATGTTCACATCCTACTATTTACAGCAATGAAGTCTATAGTACAGTTCATCACATTTTCCTCTTGCTCATGTTGCTACAGAATGATAGCTGAAAAATACCTTAGTGATACATACTTTCTGAATTAGAAAACCAACCAACAGTCTTTGAAAAAGTTGTATTTCATGAGAAACCCCCTTCAGTAGCCTAGAAGGTGACATTGCACTTTCTTTCGAATCTGAAAATCTACACACGTGCGCTCACAAACAAAACAAAACAAAATCCTCTGCATTTCACTTGCTATATCTATAATGCTACACTTACAGTACTCCACTAGAGGGCAGTGCAGCTATTATCATTCTGACCTGCCAGGTTTTGATCACATTTCCTGATGCTATTATAGAATATAGAAAGCATACATTAATTTAAAATAAACTGCACGCATTTGTTTTAAAAGCACTTAGCTTGTACCTGATGGTTAATAGATGTGAACTGCTTGAAGCCCTGATGCACACAGAGTAGTGAATGTAATTAATTTAGCAGATTTTTAAAAGAAGAGTGGGGAAGATAGACAAAATATGAACTCATTTTTTTCATTTGCCTTAAAACCTTAAGGGAAAAAAATCAGAAATAATGAAGAGCTATTATGAACAAGCTGGTATATATAAGTATTAGTTTACATTTAAATAAAAATAGCACACAAGAAGAGAAAGAATGTGTTTCAAATAGTTTCCAGTGTCTCATTTGAAATTCATTTGTGTTTATATTAACTTCAGCAGATGCCTCTGGTTTGCTTGGTCCTTCCTAAAGATTTGTTTCTATTTACCTTGGCAATGGGCATTTGGAACTTGAGATGGAGGCTATGCAAAGACTTCTTCAATGTGAGGCCTAGAAAGTTTGATACCAACTGGGGGATAAAGGAGCCTGGTGACTTGAACACCCTTCATGAAGGAGAAGGGGGCAGACTGGAACCAAGCAATATGTTAGGACGTTATTCCCTTTCACTGGCAAAACTTAGAAGAATAAATTTATAAACACAAGTCACCAGAAATAAAAACATCCTTTCGTTCTATTTCCTGCAGTGACAAGAGATATATATTCCAGATTGTAGACAGAGCTGCCTTGGAGATAAATAGTCTGATTTCAGCATCTCAGCAGTGGATAATAGATTCCCCTCAGAATCACATAATTAAAAAATGACATTTCTGCTACTTTGTGCCAACTCTGTACTGCTGCTGCCCCTGGCTTAAGGGCTTGAGAGCCCTGCAGGGTACAGCCAAACAAATTTTGCATTATTCAGTGGGACAATGTAAGGTCGTGTTAACAAAAAAAGTTGCTTCTGGGGGGACCAGATGACTTTATTATATTGTTCTCTACAAATTGCTCTTTCTGCTTTTATTATCTCTCTCTTTCTCTCTTTTTTTTTTAATCCTGCCAACAAGAAAAGGATATGAATGATGAGATTAGAACATCCACTTATTACAAGTTAGCAAGATGAAAGAGAGCATATGTGACTAGCAGAATAAATTAAGAGACTAATTTTAGCCCTTTTTTTTCTCCCAAAAGGAATTCAGACTCAGCCAAAGATGAAGCCAAATGTTATGAGAAAATATGTAAATCAAAGTGCTTATTAGGTCCATATCCTCAGATGTCTTTTGGATGAGAGGGTTAATCCTTATATGGATTCCCTTACTGCCCCCTCCCCCTGCCCCACCCCCCACCCCGGAGTCTCCTGAAACGCAATTGACTGCAGTCTGCACAACTGCTTTTTATGGGCCTCTCAGTTCACTGTATATCTCTAAAAAAGTGTGTGTGCCAGACAAGCCTCCAATTAACAGGTACTAAAGTGTAAATGGATTTCCAAATGTCACATAGCTGGTAATTAGTGAAACCAGGACTAGCAATGGATCTCTCAATTCCTGTTTGATGTGTTTAAATAACAGCCAATATTCTGCAGATATCTTTATTTCAATTAATAAAAGCCTATGTAAGAATATTTTCTTAAGACAATATAAGATTCCTTAAATACCTGTAATGCAATGAATCTAAATGTTGGTATTTGAACCCCAAATTTTAGAATTTTTGGAAGCCTCAACTGAGAGTTTCAACCCTAAGATCACAACTTATTGTCCTGTGACCCTGAGGATTTCACTACACCTTTCATAGATTCATTGTACTCATGAGCAAAAGCAACTTATGGTTGCCTGGACTGGACAGCCTTTCTCTCAGACTAATAAAGAACATGTAAACTGTTGTGTCTACTATCAAATGCTAAAAAAATGTAAAGAGATATGATTATAGTTTTTTTTTTCGGTACCCGGGCCTCTCACTGTTGTGACCTCTTCCACTGCGGAGCACAGGCTCCGGATGTGCAGGTCCAGTGGCCATGGCTCATGGGCTCAGCCGCTCCACGGCATGTGGGATCTTCCCAGCCCGGGGCATGAACCCGCGTCCCCTGCATCGGCAGGCGGACAATCAACCACTGTGCCACCAGGGAAGCCCTGATTATAGATTTTGATCAATGTATAATGCCTAAAAATCACCATGGCAGGCTAGGGGTTGAGAACAGAGTTTGTGGAATATGCTGTTCTTAGGACCCTATCTTACTTGGATTTATGAGTTGGGTAATTTGGGGCAGTGGTGGTAATTATGTGCTGTTCTCATAGAGATGTGAGAATTATGGGGGTGGATCAGTATGATTTTGGCACAGTAGGTGGTATGTAGTAAGCTCTCAGGAAATACACAGGGATGAAAAATGCTTATCCCTATCATTTAAAATCCATCAGAGTTCATGACCTTCACTCAATATATTGTGATATATTGTGGTTTCAGAAAACAGACTGCTGGGATTCAAATTCAACTCCACTTATTTACTGTGTGGCTTTGGCATTGGATTAAACTCTCAGCATCACTGTTTACTTTTTAAAAAATAAAAAAAAAAAGCAAAATGGGGATGATAATAATACCTCCTTTGTTGGGTTGTTAAATAAATTAATATATGTAGTAGAATGCATGACATGTTTAAATAGCCAATAGAAATTACCATGAATAGTAGAAGTGAAAGTAATAATAGTATTAGTATATTTATTTTATATTTATCTTTGGGAATGTAAACTGCTTATCAAAAGCATACAAATCTATTTACTTCTATCGATATAAGAACTAAGAAATATGCTCTTCTATTGAAGCATAGGGAATGGAGAAGAAAATAGTGGTATAAAGAAATTTGCATTATATGGAAGTTCCATGTGCCCACAGAGAGATAATCTTGCTCTCTTCCTGAATTAATGATAAGCAAAATGCTAGTGTGATAGAAAATTAGTTCCATGGTCTGAATGTTTGTGTCCTACCGCCAAATTCATATGTTGAAATCCTAATGCCCAATGTGATGGTATTAAATCAAATATGTTGGTTTTAAATCATATTCTTAAATTTCTAAAATATTTTGCAATATTATAATATGAAAATACATATGCACAAGGTTATTCATTTCAAAAGTGTTAATAATTATAAAATATTGGAGATATACAATGGGGAAAAGACAGCCTTTTCAATTAATGGTGTTGGGCAAATGGGACCACAACATGTAAAAGAATCAGACTGGACTACTTCCTCATACCATATACAAAAATAAACTCAAAATAAATTAATGACTTAAATGTAGGACCTAAAACCATAAACTTCCTAGAAGAAAACACAGACAGTACACTCTTTGACACTGATTTCAGCAATATTTTTTTGGATCTGTCTCCTCAGACAAGGGAAAAAAAAAAAGCAAAAATGAACAAATAGGACTATACCAAACTGAAATGGGTAAAGGAAACCATTAACAAAATGAAAAGGCAACCTACTGAATGGGGAAATATATTTGCAAATAATATTTTCAATAAGGAGTTAATATCCAAAATATAGAAAGAAATCATAACACTCAATATCAAAAAACCCAAAAACACATTTCAATTAAAAAATGGGCAGAGGATGTGAATGACATTTCTCCAAAGAAGACATGCAAATGGCCAACAGACATATGAAAAGATGCTCAACATCATTAATCATTAGGGAAATGCAAATCAAAACATCAACAAGGGCTTCCCTGGTGGTGCAGTGGTTGGGAGTCTGCCTGCCGATGCAGGGGACGCGGGTTCGTGCCCCGGTCCGGGAGGATCCCACGTGCCGCGGAGCGGCTGGGCCCGTGGGCCATGGCCGCTGAGCCTGCGTGTCCGGAGCCTGTGCTCCGCAACGGGAGAGGCCACAACAGTGAGAGGCCCGCGTACCGAAAAAAAAACATAAAAAACAAAAAAAAACAAAAAAAAACAAAAAAAAAACTTCAACAAGATACCATGTCATGCCTGTTAGAATCTGCTATGATTAAAAAACAAGAAAAAGCAAATGCTGGAGAGGATGTGGAAAAAAAGGAACCCTCATACCCTGTTGGTGGGAATGTAAGTTGGTGAAGTCACTATGGAAAATAATATGGAGGTTCTTAAAAAATTAAAAATAGAACTACTATACAATCCAGCAATTCCACTTCTCAGTGTTTACTCAAAGAAAATAAAAACACTAATTTGAAAAGATATATGCACCCCTACGTTCATTGCAGCATTATTTACAATAGCCAAGATATGGAAGGAACCTAAATGTCCATCAGTAGATGAATGGATAAAGAAGAGGTGGTAGATATATACAATGGAATATTCATCAGCCATTAAAAAGAATGAAATCTTGCCATTTGCCAAAACTTGGATGGATCTAGAGAGTATTATGCTAGTGAAATGAGTCAGACAGAGAAAGACAAATACTATATGATCTCACTTATATGTGGAATCTAAAAAGCAAAACAAACGAACAAACAAAACAAAATAGAAACAGACTTATAGATACAGAGAGCAGACTGGTGGTTGCCAGAGAAACAGGGGACAGAGGGACAGGCAAAATAAATGAAGAGGATCAAGAGGTACAAGCTTCCAGGTGTAAAATAAATAAGTTGTGTCATGGGGATGTAATATATAGCATAGGAATATAATCAGTAATACTCTAATAATTTTGTATGATGATAGATGTTTACTAGACTTATATTGGTAATTAATTCACAACGTATTTTATTGTCAAATCACTATGTTGTACACTTTAAACTAACATAATGATTTTATAATTTAATTACTTATTATAAGACCAGTGAAGTGGGATATATGTCTTACCTCAAATTTATAAGACAGGTAGCATTGCTTACCCCATTTTAAAGAGGTGTCAATTAGAAATTAGAGGGTTAAATTATTTGCCTAAACACAAATTCCAAATTTTGTTCTCTATGTACTAAAAGAAGCTTTTATTTATTGAGTACCTAATAAGATTGTCACTTTACATACATTATGTATAAGCCCCATAATACCTCTGTAAATATTACTAATATCCTTATTTAGGCATTTGAAAACTAAACTTGGAGAGACTAGGTAATAATAATAATGGGTAATTTCAATGAGCGTATTTATGGTTCTACTTCTGTTCTTATAATCATCACTATTTACTTCACCTGAGGACACATGGCTGATTCGAAAATCTGTATTCTTTTCTATACATCACCTTGAATTTATATCTAAAGGGGTTAGTAGAAATTTTAGTTTACCATGTGTTCTCTATTAAAATGAAAGCACAAACAATAGATGTCTGTATAGTCATGGTTAAATGAATAACATGTTTTTAATTCTGTAAAGTAGATAGAAGTAGATAGTATTATTTTCAGTAAGGCTAAACACCACACACACACACACACACACACACACACTCATATACATACACATACAGATAACTTATTCATGACAACAAAACAAAAGTAGATACCCAAAACCTTTGTTCTTCATTTCTTTACCTAAAAATTCCTTTCCATGTGTTATTTGGTGTGTGTTCTAGTGACAAGCAACATGCTGGCCATAAGCCAATTGCTATTTTATGCAACAGAACTAAGTCTGAGCCTTGACCTCTTTTCAGGATGGAGAGTCAAATTTTTAGGTCTTTTCTTGTTCACTTGTGTGTCTGTTGGTCAATAAATTATTTGTGTGAAGACCTGAGGGAAGAATTCTCTGAAGAATAAAAAGGAGAAGACAGAGAAGCTTAGATGAGAGTCAATTATTAATGCAAAAGGGCATTTTGCAGTAATAAAGCATTGGGTTTAGTTTTCCCTAGATGTTCCCCTGAAGGAAGGGTAATCACACATGGGACAAGGTCTGTGAAGATTAAGAGGAGGAAACAGTGTTAGGAAAACATTAATAAGTTGGTTTTATTCTGAAGTGGGAGATAACAGAAAAGGGAGGGAGTCATCTGTTTACACCTGTCAACCACACAATGTTGTTCTTCTTCTGAGGCTCAGAGCACACATTGAATGTTTATATATTTGTCTCCAGAGTTCCAGGGGAAACTGTGCCTGGGGTAATGTCTTCAGTGCAAGTGCCAGAGACTGCTGGGTAGGATTCTTCATAAGACGGGGCACTGTGGAGGCCTTTCCAAGAAATACTATCTAAGGCTATCAGAGGAAGAGAGGAAGGAAGTGGGTGTCAACATGCGAAAGAGGCAATACAACTTCCCACATATAGGAGACACAGTGTCTAGAGATTTTCCAGAAAACATTGAGTGAAATTGCATAAATGAGTTTCTGTGAGAATGTAAGTTACTTGTAGGGGGAAATCCAATAGAATAAGTTTTATTATACTTAATGCATTCATCCTTAGTGGCCTTGGAAAGCAAGAGATACCAAATATTGAGTTGCCCCTCTTTTATTTAGAAAGAAAAAAAATATTCCTAACCATATTTTTAAGCAAATAAACATAAACCTAGTCCTTCAATGAGTTCAGGTACACTAAATGACCCCTGACATATCTAGTGGCTTGAATCAAAAATAAGTTCAAAAAGCAGTTCTACGAGGGGCATAGTTTGGCGAAGCAGCTCGCCTCCATGTAATCATTCAGGGTCCAAATCTGAATGAAGCTCTGTAGTCTTCTATGTGCAGCTTCCAAGGTTGCCCAGAAGGTTGGCTTCTTCTTAATAATCAAAGAGAGAAGAGACAATGTGGTTGCACATGGAGGACTTCATAGGTCAAGCCTATAAGTAGCACGTATCTCTTTGGCCTGCCTTCCACACTTCTGGTGTACACTTCCACACTTAACTGCTGGAGAGCTATCCAATGGCATGTGTTAGCCTAAGAAGAAAAGGATATAGGTTTTGGCAAATAGCCAGCAGTCTCTGTCACACTCGATGGACATTCTTTAAATTAGTTTTGTAACATACTCTACTGTTAATATTTCTTAATTTGTTCTATTCTGAGGGATGATACTTTAATATACAGCCTGCAAATAATAAGTATTCAATAAATCCTTGCTGAATCAATAAATGAGTCACATTTTCCAAAATAAACTTAATTTTTAAGTGACTAGTAAGATGTTTAACTGAAAGTTAACCATAACATTTCATTATGTAGAGAAATGATTTAGTTAGAACTTACTTCATTTGACAATTCAATAAATTTATTCAGTGTACATTTATGGGAAATCTATTATTTTCCATTCACTGTCTTAAGCATAGGGAATATAGCATTGAAAAAGATCATTCAATTTCTTACTCTAACAGAGAGTACATTCTAGTGGTGAAGGCAGACAATGAATAAATGAACAGTGACATATCCATTCATTCAATGTATTATAATTTACATTGAAATTAATGTAATTAATTTCACACACTAATAAATTTAATTCATTTTTTGAAATGTTTGAGGCACTTTCCTATGTGCTAGAAATATGGATGGATATAAAATACAAAATTATTTTATTTCAGAGAGCTTATATTCTAATGGGATAGATGGAATATTATTAAAAAATAAATAAGTAAAGAACAACGTATTAGAGGGCCAGCTATAGTATGGTGGGGAGACTGGAGAAGGAGGAAATTAGCAGGCCCATTTCCCAATCTGGGTTCAAGGACAATAATGGTAGTGCAGTCTCTGAGTGGAGGAGAGCTATGGAAAACAGGAATTGGATGAGGATATGGCTGGGGGACTCATGTGCAGCAGTCGAGTTATAGATCTCCACAACTCAGCCCATAGGCAGATGGGATGAGCCCATGCTGGTACTCATATCTTGGGCATTGTTACATGATTTGACAGTGGAAATGAGTCCAGAGTCCTCAAATGGAGTAACAGCACAAAGGATGCCTGTTTACTATGTGATCTTAAGAGAGACAAAAGATGAGGGGCTTGTACAGTTTTATTTTTCAGAAGAGAGGGTGCAGAGGCTGATATAACTAACTGGATTGGGGCAGAAATGAGGAGCTGCCACTCTGTCCCTAGATGAGTGTCCACCTATGACAAGAGGCTACCTGAAGACCAAACAAGATATGGGTGGGGAAGTCTGTATTCTTAGGATGGTGACCCAGGTAATGATGTCCATCCCCCTTCTCTCTTAAGTAAGGTGAGATGGACTTCATAGAAACAGCTGCATTATATAGAACCCAGCTAATAAGGGATATTAATGGGGGAGAAAGCCGGGAGCCACACAGACTTTGGCCCAAGTACCTGAACCTTTCCAACCCAGGTAGCCATCAGCCTACTAGGGTTGAAGATGAGGAGACAGGTCCAGTCAAATTTACAGCTGACATTTTTGACCTGAGAACAGTGCCACAAAACTACCCTTATTGTCAAAGATTATAGTTGCAGCCAGTAGATCTATGCCCCTTTCCACATGCCTTCATGATTCCAACCACCTCATACCTACCTTATGAAAGTATTGGGTGAGATAGTCCTCTATGGGTTCCTTGAATTCCTGTTTGTCTCTCCAGGTATGTCAAGTATGCCAGGCCTTCAACGCTCTTCAGCTGGGCCACTTCCTAGGGTTGTGTTTATAGAGTGCAATCTTGAAAGATGAGGCAATGTTTGTTTCAGGGACAGAGAGCTGGTTTGCCTACGGCTTACTCCAGTTTATGCAAAGTCAGAGTTCCTTGTTAGCAGTGAAAATTCACTGGATTTGTAGCATCTATCTGGCCACCTCCACATTGCGGGACTTGAGGGTGAGGGAAACAGCACGAGTATGTTTATACTCATACTCTTTGTGGGGTCATAAATAATAAAGTCCTTTGTCTCTGACCAGGAGTTTTGTGTCTTCTGACCACATCCATGAAATAGTACAGGCTAATTTATTACCTTGGGGTAAAATCCAATCACAAACCTCATAAGAAGTCTTCAGATGCAGTTCACATTTGGGCAAGTTGTGTTTGAGATGTTTGATTAAATATCTATGTTGGGTATCTAGTACATACTGGGATATACAGTTCTGAAGCTCAGAGAAGGGGGCCAGGCTATAGGGAACATTAGGAAGTCATCAGGATATATATGGTATTTAAAGCCTTGGGACTGAATGAGCTCAGCAAGGGAGTGCGTATAGTTAGATAAGAGTAACCAGGACTGGAACCTGAGACACTTCAGTGCTGATATAATAACAGGTGTCAATAAGTGCTGTGGAGTGTTAAGTACTATTTTATTACTGTGCTGAGAGAATGACACTGACTTCTGAGTGAGAGAGAGGTGTAAGAATATGCACTTGGAGCATGACAGACCTACCTTTCCATCTCATCTCATGCTGTTCATACTCTAGCAATAGTGGATATATTGTTTCTTTAACACACAATTTTTCCTACCATATATTCTTGCCTTATTCACATTCCTCAGCTTGGAATGTTCATATCACTTCTAACAACTAATTATTTCTGTCCTTTTCGATCTCTGCTAAAATGTCATCTCTTCAGTGAGGGTTATTGCAACTACCTCACACCCAGTTATGTTTTATCACAATATGTATTCATTTTCTTCATTGAATGTATCACGTCATATATTTATTTATATATTTTAAAATTTATATTATTTGACATATGCTTACACATTTACTTATATACTGGTCATGTCCCACCTAATGCTTCTTGAGGGCATGGATATCAATAGTTATATTCTCTGCTATATTCTCAACATCTGGTCCAGAACCTGGAATTTGGAAATAGCTCAGTAAATATTTAAAGAATGAATCCAAGGCCTGTTATATAAACTTTGGCCTCTTAATCTATCTGAGCTTCTACTCACTCATCTGTAGAATTATATCAATTTTACAGTTGTTGTGAGAATTGATTAACCTTGTTGATGTATACTGTCTGGCACATAAGTAGGCCCTCAGTAAATGAGAAATTATTCACCCAGTATTGGAGAACTATATGGGGAAAATGCACTGAAAATATCATTTATTCAAAGGTAGAATCCTCTCTTCTCAGGAAGAGAAATAAATAGGTTAGACTCGTCTATGAGTGAATAAAGAGCACATATAGACATAAGAATAATAGACAGCCTGAAACTTCAAAGGTTGGGAGATTGGAAAACATCCAAAATGAAGCTAAAGAAACTATAACCAAAATGAGTAAAGATCTAAGCAAGAAAATGAAAAGAACATTGTACAAGAAGTGTCCATAAATCTAAGGAATGTTTCTGGTTCAGAGGGAACAGGACATCAGCAAGGAAGAAGAGAGGCAGTGAGGAATGACAAAGATTGTTCTTTGATAGAAGAGGCTGAGCTCTCATAAAATCAAAAATAATACTTTCTCTTCAGGATAATAAAAGAGAATAATGGAGAAGAGATGCAGAAAACACAGGTACAGCTTCTAGATGAAGCGTTAGGCACTGATTTTGAAATCTATCAATCTTGGGTCTAAATAATTGATTAAAAATTAAACATTATGTGACTTTGACTGAACTCTCAGGAAACTCCAGAATTTATAAGAAAGAAGTCTCCTACTTTAGGAGAAGCTTCTTAAAAAAGTACAGTAATATGGTAAGCTTTTTTTCTTAAATAGAGAGTGCTTAAGGACATACTATATAAATATGTGTTTGTGTATATGCGTAAATATATAAAGTAAGGAATAAAATAAGAAAACCAAACCAGAAGACTATTTCTAAAAGAATGACAAGGTTCATGTATGCATATTAAACACAAACTATTTAATTATACTTGGTATAATTTTATTGTAATCCTTTACTTATAATTGCTATAAACTATCCTTTGAGTGAATGTTATACATATATGTAAGTATCTGAACCGCCTTGAGGACAAATGTGTCTGACCCAAGATGAAATGTTGGGACCTTGAGCAAGAAAAGGTCCTCAAATGACAGAGCACAAAGGAGAAGTTTATCAGAAAAATTGTATCATAGATTGACAGTTAAATGTCCTAGGAGGTTTCAGAATCAAGGGTCTTGATAGAGTGGTGGAAACCGAGTGAAAGGAAGCACAGGGGAAATGGTGTGAGAGGAAATAGAATGGAGTCAAGGAGGTAGAGCCTAAAAACATTTCTTCAGTCATCAAATAATTAAAGGGTCAGTATCCTATCTTAGGTTCTGGATGGGGAGGGAGCTGTTAGAGGGATATGGTGGCTGAGGAAGTAACTATGATGACTTGGCAATGACTTCAGTTGCCAAGTTTGCTTTGACCTATGCTATGGGTTTGTGTCCTCAGAAAACTTATATATTAAAACCTTAATACCCAATGTGATGGCATATGGAGATGGTGTTTTGAGGAAGTAATTCAATCATGAGAGTGGGGCCACCATGGCAAGATCAGTTACCTTATGAGAAAAGACAAGAGAAAGCATGCTTCCTCTCTCTTTCTCCTTATCATGTAAAGATACAAGGTGATGACATCTGCAAATGCGGAGGAGAGCTCTCATCAGGAACCAAATCAACCAGCACCTTGACCTTGGATTTCCCAGTCCTGCAAACTGAGAAATAAATTTCTGTCATTTAAAACATCCTGTCTAATGTATCTTGTCATGGCAACCTGAGCTGATAAAGAGAGCTTGCTACTCTAATAAAAGAAAAAGATCTTTTAAGCAGATATTTCAGATTAGTATAATATAAGGTCTCTAAGATTCCTATAACATCAGCTCCCTAAGACCACTGACCTTGTAAACATGAAATAATAATTTGCAATATGTGCCTCATTTGAAAAGAAAACTGTTGTACCACACTGACATTCTTTTCCTCTTTTGCAGACAATAATCTTTTAGTAACAACATTGCATGATATGCAATAGAATTCTGAGACAGCTTTGGTGGAGATTTAATAAAATCTTCCTGGTATTGACCTACATTGCTCACATGCTGTTTCTTACAATAATAAGTTACCAGATCAGGGGTTGGCAAACTCTGACCAGTAAACCAAATTTGGTCAACCTGCTATTTTTGAAAATAAAGTTTTATTAGAATGCAGACTCATCCATTATCTTCTATATAGTCTTTGGCTATTTTCATGTTGTGGCTTTATTGTCATCAGATAAATTTTCCACTATGGGAACCCAGTATTCTGTAGCACCGTCTCTGATAGAGTAGTCTGCTCATGGGTCTCTCAGAAAAACTTCTATAAGATTTCCTTTCAAAACTTCATGACGCTTTTCCCTGTATCTCATACATACATACATACATACATACATACTTTCTAAATTTACCTGGAAAGTTTTACAGGTATTCAAAGAGAAACCAACATACTACTCACAGGCATGAGATTAGTAATTCTGCCTTCTGGAGTTCAAGATTTAGTAGATTTTGATTGTTTAAAGAATCTTCTAGAAACTGTAACTTTGCTTTCACACAGAGACACAGAGCATGCTTTGTTTCATCATCACTATTCTTCATCTAAATTGTGGAATAGATTTTTGTTCCCCCATCACTAGTTGTCCTCCATGCTTGCATTCTATCTTTTCCTTTGACTATTCACATCTTTGAAACATGATGATGACTACTCATTTCCCCCAGGATAAAGTCTAAATTGCTTACTTAGGCGCTAAGGGCTTTGCATTGTGTGACCCGAATTCATCTGTCCTGGTTTGTCTCTCGCCATGTTTGTATACTCACACTTTGCTCTTGCCACACATCATGGAGACTTTCTTATACCTCCAAGATTTTGCATCTTATGTTTTTTATGCTCCAAGAAACTTGTGCATCTCCACATATGAAGTATTATTCATCATTCATTTGTTCATTCCCTCCCATTCATCAAATATTTATTGACCACCTGCTCTGTTTCTTGTTCCATGAAATGTCTGGGGGAAAATGGATGAATAAATATGCATGGTCTCAAGGAACTAATAATCCAGAGGGAAATTCACCGTATAAACATTTAATTGCAATACAGCCTCATATCTATATTAAGAGAAACATACATTATGAAAGCAAAAGACACATATGTGTTGATATTATAAGTCTTGTAAGAAATATCCTTGTTCAGAATGTGAGTCCTGGATCCCATCAAAAGTGGCACCAAAATAGTTGACATTACTCACAGTAGTGTGCATCTATCAGTCTGATTCTATTTGAATTCCTACATTATTTCCTGTCCTCATTTATAGCTAACTAATAGAGCTGCACCTGGATATATTAGTTAGCATCCCACAAATTGGTAACTCCATGTCTGAACTCATCATCATACCCACCAGACATGGTCTTTTTTGAGTAAACCCTTTTCATTTTTTCCCATGAATTCCCTATCTGTAAAGTCATAAGCATCTTCCCAGTCATGTAAACATACACACACATACACATGAATGCACTGACAACTTAAATTTCACTTAACTCTGAGAGACCTAGGCTAGTCTGTTATACTCATTCATAAATTTCTATTCTTTTCACAATATCATTCACTGTAGAATTTGGTACAGCATTAAAAATATGATTTAAATTTAATCTCTATTTCTCCCAACTCCATTAGATTATGGTTCTTTGAGCTACATGAAGAGTAAACCATTGTATTCCTAGTATACAGCTCAGTCTCTGGCACAGAGTAAATATCCAATAAATAATTATTTGATGAATAAAAAGACATTGGTTTTCACGTTTGATGATTTTCCTAGATTTACTGAAATTACTTCAATACAAACCTTGTATTGATACATTTTGCCCTGATTTTTATAAATTTAAATCTAGTCTACTACTTTTAATCTATTTGATACAGAGAAGTCAAATTACATCACTTAAACTACTGTTCAAATTTATCTTACTAACTCAAAAATGTTCAATATTTCACATTAACAAAAGAGTAATGTCTAATATTTTTAGGCTGGTAATCAAAGCCTTAAATAATTTTTTTCCTGGAATCTATATGACATATAGTTTATATAGATCATTTACCAGTACTAAGTTATATGTACACACCTAATCTTAAATTTAGGTGTGTACATATAACTGAGTACTGGTAAATGAAACTTAAACCATGATGATGTGCCTTACTTCCAGGACTGGTCCATGAGAATCTTCAATGCATCATTCTCCATGACCTTCCCCTGTCTATTGGTTGGATGTAAAAAGGCAGGACAATCTTGGAAACTTTATATTAAAGAAGGTGGAACTCCATCCATCTATATATTTGAATGGGTAGAACAGACAAACTCCCTGCACATCCAACACATCAATTAAATTTTACATGAGTCAGAAGTACATTTCTATTTGGTAAAGTCATTGAGATTCTAAAGTTTACTGATTATGTCATCTAGTATTTCTTAACTCATGTACACTTACTTAGATCAATATTCTTCTTTGGAAATATTTTCCTCTAGTCAAACTGAATTTTTACATTTTTACCTTTATACATGTAAAAGGCATACCCTGTACTGTGTATATTGCATATCTAATAGAAAGAAGGCCTTGTAGAACTATACACCATATTATCCCTCACTGAAATCACAGATGTTAGAGCAAATCATGGCCGAAACTGAGTCAATTCTATTCTGTCTCCCAAATTGGGAGAGAGAGAATAACTGAATTCAAACTGAATGGAGACTGGAGGCACCATTTTGAGACAGTCAGAATGGACCAAATTGTGCTCTGAAAAAAAAAAAAAAAAGAATGGACCAAGTATAGGAAGATCAGAGAACACTGGTACACATGTGCAGAGGGAAACAATTAAAACATGACACATGGAGAATCAGAGATGAGCACTTGTTTTCCCCTTACATAAATGATTTATTGGGGTTTCAGCCTAGTTCAGTGCAAAGCCCTATTTCTCAGCCTCTACTCTTTCAGTGAAGAAGATAGAGGAAAAAATCGACATTGAGGAGCAGTGGGGAGGCGGTGAGGTAAGATGTCTCAGAGGCTGACAGGAGTTCTGGTTTGGGAATGTGGTGATAGGGATGTAGGGGAGGAAAAAATAATTTTCCTTCTACTCTTTTGAGTTCTCATATGAGACCCCTGTAATGAAAGGCATATTAACAAGAGATAAAAAAACAGAAGTTTATTAACAAGTATATGTCATGTACACATGGGAGACAGCCAGGGGAAAATGATTAATGCCCTGAGGTGGTTCAAAATTCAGGATTAAATACCATCTGAATTGGGAAAGGAAGGAGGGGATGTAGACTTCTTAGGGCAGAGAAAATGATTTTAGAAAAATGAAGAACTGCTGGCCTTAGATGCCCTTAGAAGAACAGATGGGAGGTATGGTAGTTTGTAATAAAGTTTGGGTGTGGTGTCAAATTCTAGTCTCCTCTCCTGTGATGAGTCAATCTTTCCTGGTTGATGCGACTACCGGGGAGGGATTTATAACAACTGAGTTCATTGGGGGATCTGTCTTTAAGGAGATAAAAGGAGTTCAGAGAAAACCCCTTCTTAAATTTGCTGTTTTTCAAGTGCCTACAACTCAAAATAATCAATATGCCAGAGTGACATATTTTGGTGACATATTCTGCTCCCTTAGGGGACATGCCCAGATGATAGCAAGGTGTGGCCGGCCACACAGAATAACAGTGATTTAGGATAGTGTTTAGTGTGATTTACTTCAGATGCTACCTCATGGAAGGGATTAAAATGAGAGAAGAATCTGAGCAGAGAAACACAGGTGCTACACACAACAGGCAGGAGTATGAGGTAGATTTGGAGGAACACAGTCTGAACTTCGCTATCTCATCACCACACTCTGTCCATGAACTGAAAGCACTTCATGTTATAAACTTGATTAACACATGATAAGTAGGAAAATGTGTTTCTATCTACTATGTTGATTCTTAATGCCACGTGCTGCTTCCTTCTCAAGAAATCACAAAATAATTTGAAAGATGCTCATATTAGTAAGAGGAATCAAGCAAGCTCAGAAATGGTGGACTTCTCTATTCAGAGCTATTTCAACATTACCATCTGGAATCCCACTCTTGGCTTTTGTTTTATTTCTGCTACATTATGTCCAGGCTTTGAGAAGATTAAATTCCCTCAGCAGATTGGAGCCAAACCCAACATCAGTTTAGGACTGGAGCACATTCACATTGGCTCCATGCTCTTTATTTTTTAAACAATTTCTCCATACTTTTCTGAGGGTACTATTGTTTTTTTTCTTCCTTTTTTTTTTTAAAGAGGGAAGTAAATTCCTGAAACCCGGAGTCTAATTGCTGGTTGTAAAGTAATTATGGCTTGCTTCTCCATCCACAGCAAGAAAGAATGTCCAAATGTATCATGTGGAGAGCCAGGAGAGGGCTTGGGTAGCAGGAGGATGGGTTGTACCTGACCCCAAAGATACAGGAACCCAGCCATGGTCATACAGATTCTGGACCAAGCAAATATCAGTACAGAGAGGTTTTTCTGCTGAGATGGCATTCCTGCAAATCAAATGGGCTCGGGTTCCCTGGAAAGGAATGTGGTCATTGAGAAGCAAGAAAAATAAAGACTTTTAATGGAGTAAGAGTTACAAATGCTGTATGGCATATGGAATAAATTGTGAAGAAGTAATCATGAGACTCAAAGCCATAGATTTAATAAGACTCCATTTGCACCACACATATAAACAGAATTAAGAATAAACCCTATATGAAAGCTTGGGCAAAGTAGCACAAGAGCATTGACCATATATATATATATATATATATATATATATATATATATATGAAAGCATTATATATATATACAAATATATATGTTTGTTTATTTTTTAAAAAGGAAGAATAAATGTTATTATATGCACTAATGTTAACACTTGCAAATAAATACGTGTCATAAAATAAGTGTAATACTTGAGAGGTGACTTTTAAGATTTTCTTCTCTTCCCCTTTTAAAGAGTTCACCTATCATATGATAGTATACTTAGAAATTTTGCTTTGTCATCAAGAAAATTCATGCCTTCATAACCCAATATAATTTTTTGTATCTCCATTTCTAGCATTGGAGCTGAGGAGAGCTAGCAACATTTGAGAGCTGAAATTTTTCTCTGTGCATTTAATTTAATTTAATGTTTCACTCAGCATGGTGCATATATAGAGTGATTCATTTAACTTTCACCTCCTCAAACATTTTCTCCATATTCTTGTGTTTGGATTTCTTGAACTATTGATAAAGGCTTAAGTATAATTCTACTTGAGCTTCTTTTCTATGCAGAAAAGTAGTGGTGGTGGGGTGTCCCATATTAACCCCAAATTACGAACAAAGTATCAGGTTTAAATCTGAACTTACTGATATGTTCAATTTTCCATTTATAGAAAATAAAATGGAATTTAATATAAAACTTTACTTTAAAAAATACCTTTTAAAACTCCATAGTTTGTGCTCCAAGCAGTAAAATCTAAGGCAGTTTGAAATTAAATTATTGTACTCTCCATTGGTGGTAATTATATTAATGATTGAAACACATTTTTTGGGTATTGTTAGTGTGCATAGTCTACACATTCTTCTTTTCCAAATCTGAATTACATTATTTCAGGATTTGGGTCATATTTTAAAAAATTATCAAATAATATTTTGCACATGAAATTCATATATATTTTATATTTTTACATTATGGAGCCATTAATGAACTCCTATATATACACTCTCCTTTTAAGCTGCCCATGTGCTTACTCTAATCATGCTACCCTGGGCTCTTTTCCAGGACTAACCACTATCCTGAATATTACGTTCATAATTTCTTTCTGTTTTATAAATTATAATTTTTACAACAATTGTATGTAGTCTTAACCAATATATTGATTAATTACTTTAAAAATTCATAAAAGTGTTGCCATATTGTAGGTGGTGGTCTATAGTTGGCTTGATTTTGCTCAACACTGTTTTTTGATCCGTCCATTTTGCTTCATGTTGTTATAAATTGTTTATTTTCACTGCTCCATATATTGCTTTGGGTGGATATACTATGATTTATTTATCTCTTGGCCTGATTATTAACATTTGTGTTGTTTTCAGCTTTTGCTTTATCTTGTTACTATATGTTGTACTAATATACATTGTATTTTACATATCTCTTGGTTCATGAAATAGCTTTCAAACTTTTCTGATAGTGACCCACAACTAGAATAATTTTACAATGTGGCCAGGAAAATATTGTGAAGAATTGTGCATAGTGAGGAATATTATCCTATTTGCAAGCTAATACACCTGCCTGTTATTATTGCATGGATGCTGGCAGAAGACATGAAATTCTCAAGTCAGAGACAAGAGACCTCATTACTCATGGTAAAAGCAATATCCAGAGCTTCACATTTGCTGGCATCAGTTTCCCATACCCCCAAGTTCCACAGGTGTGACACAAAAGGTTTGTGATGGACTCCTGAACATGCAGTGAGCTGTGTTCCAGGAGAGAAACACTGAGCTTGGGCAATCTTGTGTTTATATAGTAAGTCTGAAGTTTTCCTGGGAGGGGGATATTACCTCATCCCTGAAGGCTTTTCATTGCAAACACAACTGTGAGTACTGACCAGAACAAAGAGCTGTCAGAGCTTTAAATTCTTGGCACACCCAGCAGGAATGTTCAGCTCCTATAGGGCACAAGGTGGATTGCCTCTCACAACAAATATATGTATGACTGAAGCCCTTATACTTTACAGGATGGAGGAATACTGATTTTTTCTTTTCTTTTATATTTCATTTTCAAAAATCTGTGTATTACCCACCAAAACAATTGTACAACTTAATATGTAGCAACTCTCAATTGAAAAACAAAGAAATAAAAAAGATAAAAATCAATATATTAAGTCATATACCTGAGAGTGTAATTGCTGGATTACATTTATACTTAAAATACAATGTGAACTGTTTTATAAAGTAATTGGTCACTTATTTATCATTCTCTTTTTCAGAAGCAGTATCTGAATACTCCCCTGATATGTATCTTCACTACCACTTGGTTTTGTTAGACATTTTATATTTTGATAAACAAGTGATGCATAATTATATCTGATTTGATTGTAATCTGCTTTAGAATTACTATTGAGTAACAATAATTATTAATTATTAATAAGCTTTGTCATATATGTATAGGTCATTTGTGTTTCCTTTTTTCCTAAACACCTGCTCATGACTTTAGCACATTTTTATGTTGAGATAGTAGTACCTTTCAAATTGATATATAAAATATTTTCAGTTGTCAGTTATGCTTTTTGTGTGTGTGTGGTACGCGGGCCTCTCATTGTTGTGGCTTCTTCCATTGTGGAGCACAGGCTCAGCGTCCATGGCCCATGGGCCCAGCCGCTCCATGGTATGTGGGATCTTCCTGGACCGGGGCATAAACCCGTGTCCCCTGCATCGGCAGGCGGACTCTCAACCACGGTGCCACCAGGGAAGCCCCTCAGTTATGCATTTTGCCAATATTTTCTCATTGTTTGTTGTTCAATTTTTCATTCAGTTTCTGGTGGTTTTTATAAATGGAATTTCTTTTAATGTTTTTCTGTTTTCTATTTTTAATTTACAATTTGTGATTTTTGTCAAGCATAAGAAATCACTTTAGGGATAGAACCTTCAAGATGACAGAGGAGTAAGATGTGGAGATCACCTTCCTCCCCACAAATACATCAAAAATACATCTACATGTGGAACAACTCCTACAGAAGACATACTGAACACTGGCAGAAGACTTCAGAGTTCCCAAAAGGCAAGAAACTCCCCACGTACCTGTGTAGGGCAAAAGAACAAAGGAAAACCAGAGACAAAAGAATAGTGATGGGACCTGCACATCTGGGAGGGAGCTGTGAAGAAGGAAATGTTTCCACACACTAGAGAGCCACTTCACTGGTGGAAATGAGGGGTGGACAGCAGGGAAGCTTTGTAGCCACGGAGAAGAGCACAGCAACAGGGGTGCAGAGTGCAAAGCTCAGAGGTACCCGCACAGAGGAACAGTGCCGACCAGCACTCACCAGCCCGAGAGGCTTGTCTGTTCACCCGTCCGGGTGAAGGCTGGGAGCTGAGGCTCGTGTTTCGGAGTTCAGACCCCAGGGAGAGGACTGGGGTTGGCTGTGTGAACACTACCTGAAGGGGGCTAGTGTGCCACAGCTAACCAGGAGGGAGTCTGGGAAAAAGTCTGTAACTGTCTAAGAGTCAAGAGACCATTGTTTTGGGGTGTGCAAGGAAAGGAGATTCAGAACACTGCCTAAATGAGCTACAGAGAAAGGCGTGAGCTGTGACTATCAGTGCAGCTAACAGAGACAGGCGTAAAACGCTAACACTGCTGCTACAGCCACCAAGAACCCTGTGTGGAAGCACAGGTCACTATCCACACCCCCCTCCTGGGAGCCTGTGCATCCCACCATGACCAGGGTCCTGTGATCCAGGGACAACTTCCCCAGGAGAACAAACAGGGCACCTCAGGCTGTTGCAATGTCACACCGGGACTCTGCAGCTGCAGGCTCACCCCACATTCCACACCCCTCCCTCCCGTTGGGGTAGGAGGTGAAGAGTTACGTGCAGAGGTGAAGCCAAAACCATAGCTGAACCCCAGGAGCTGTACAAACAAAGAAGAGAAAGGGAAATTTCTCCTTACAACCTCAGGAGCAGCAGATTAAATCTCCACAATCAACTTGATGTACCCTGCATTTGTGGAATACCTGAACAGACAACAAATCATCCTAAAATAGAGGCAGTGGATTTGGGGAGCAACTGTAGACTTGGGGTTTGCTGTATGTGACTAACTTGTTTCTGACTTTTATATTTATCATAGTATAGTATTTGTGTTTGTTATCATTGGTGGATTTATTGGTTTATTTGCTCTCTTCTTTCTTTTTTCTTCCTGTTTCTATTTTAATAATTTTTATTTTTATTACTTTAATTATTTTATTTTATTTTATTTGTTTGTTTCTATTTTTTCCCCCTTTTCTTCTGAGCCATATGGCTAACAGAGTCTTGGTGATCCCACCAGGTGTCAGGCCTGAGCCTCTGAGGTGGGAGAGCTGAGTTCAGGACACTGGAACACCAGAGACCTCCTGGCCCCACATAATATCAATTGGCGAGACTTCTCCCAGAGACATCCATCTCAATACAAAGACCCAGCTCCACTCAACGACCAGCAAGCTTCAGTGTTGGACACCACATGACAAACAACTAGCAAGACAGGAACACAATCAAACTAATTAGCAGAGAGGCTGCCTAAAATCATAATAAGTTCACATACACCCCATTAAACACCACCAGACGTGGTCCTGCTCACCAGAAATACAAGATCCAGCCAAATCCACCAGAACACAGGCACCAGTCCCCTCCACAAGGAAGCATACACAAGCCACCAACATTCAAATTATAGGGGATCCAGAAAGAAGAGAAAAACAAAGGGACTAAGAAAATATTTGAAGAGATTACAGCTGAAAACTTCCCTAATATGGGAAAGGAAATAGTCAATCAAGTCCAGGAAGCACAGAGAAGCCCATACAGGATAAATCAAAGGAGAAGCAGGCCAAGACACATATTAATCAAACTACCAAAAATTAAATACAAAGAAAAAATATTAAAAGCAGCAAAGTAAAAGCAACAAATAACATACAAGGGAACCCCTACAAGGTTAACAGCTGATCTTTCAGCAGAAACACTGTGAGCCAGAAGGGAGTGGCAGGACATATTTAAAGTGATGAAAGGGAAAAACCTACAAACAAGATTACTTTACCCAGCAAGGATCTCATTCAGATTCAATGGAGAAATTATAACCTTTACAGACAAGTAAAAGCTAAGAGAATTCAGCACCACCAAACCAGCTTTACAACAAATACTAAAGGAACTTCTCTAGGAAGGAAACACAAGAGAAGGAAAAGACCTACAATAACAAACCCAAAACAATTTAAAAAATGGTAATAGGAACATACATATTGATTATTATCTTAAATGTAAATGGATTAAATGCTCCAATCAAAAGACATAGATTGGCTGAATGGATGCAAAAACAAAACCTGTTTATGTACAGTCTACAAGATACCCACATCAGACTTAGGGAAACATACAGACTGAAAGTGGGGGGATGGAAAAAATATTCCATGCAAATGGAAATCAAAAGAAAGCTGGAATAGCAATTCTCATATCAGGCAAAATAGACTTTAAAATAAAGACTGCTGCAAGAGACAAAGAAGGACACTACATAAAGATCAAGGGATCAATCCAAAAGAAGATATAACAATTGTAAACAGGAGCTCCAACATAGGAGCACCTCAACACATAAGGCAAATGCTAACAGCCATAAAAGGGGAAATTTACAGTAACACAAAAATAGCAGGGGACTTTAACACCCCACTTTCACCAATGGACAGATCATCCAAAATGAAGATAAATAAGGGAACACAAGATATAAATGACACCTTAAACAAGATGAAATTAATTGATATTTATAGGACATTCCACTCAAAAACAACAGAATACATACTCTTCTCAAGTGCTCATGGAACATTCTACAGAATAGACAATATCTTAGAAAAACACAACCTTCTGAGATTGAACCAGGAAGAAATAGAAAATATAAACAGACCAATCACAAGCACTGACATTGAAACTGTGATTAAAAATCTTCCAACAAACAAAAGCCCATGACCAGCTGGCTTCACAGGCAAATTCTATCAAACATTTAGAGAAGAGCTAACACTTATACTTCTCAAACTTCTCCAAAATATATCAGAGGGAGGAACAATCCCAAACTCATTCTATGAGGCCACCATCACCCAGATACCAAAACCAGATCATGGATGTCACAAAAAAGAACACTATAGGCCAATAAGACTGATGAACATAGATGCAAATATCCTCAACAAAATACTAGCAAACAGAATACAACAGCATATTAAAAGGATCATACACCAGGATCAAGTGGGGTTTATCTCTGGAATGCAAGGATTCTTCAATATACACAAATCAATCAATGTGATAAACCATATAACAATTTGAAGGAGAAAAAACATACGATCATCTCAATAGATCCAGAAAAATCTTTCAAAAAAATTCAACACCAATTTATGATAAAAACGCACTAGAAATTAGGCATAGAGGGAACCTACCTCAACAAAATAAAGGCCATATATGACAAACCCACAGCCAACATCATTCTCAGTGGTGAAAACTGAAACCATTTCCACTAAGATCAGGAACGAGACAAGGATGTCCACTCTCACCACTATTACTCAACATAGTTTTGGAAGTTTTAGCCACAGCAATCAGAGAAGAAAAAGAAATAAAATGAATCCAAATTGGAAAAGAAGAAGTAAATCTGTCACTGCTTGCAGATGACATGATACTATACATAGAGAATCCTAAAGATGCTACCAGAAAACTACTAGATCTAATCAATGAATTGGTAAAGTAGCAGGATACAAAATTACTGCACAGAAGTCTCTTGCATTCCTATACAATAATGATGAAAAATCTGAAAGAGAAATTAAAGAAACACTCCCATTTACCATTGCAACAAATGGAATAAAATACCTAGGAATAAACTTACCTAAGGAGACGAAAGGCCTGTATGCAGAAAACTATAAGACACTGATGAAAGGAATTAAAGATGATACAAGCAGATGGAGAGACATACCATACTCTTGGATAGGATGAATCAATATTGAGAAAATGATTATATGCCCCAAAGCAATCTACAGATTCAATGCAATCCCTATCACAATACCAATGGCATTTTTCAAAGAACTAGAACAAAAAAATTCACAATTTGTATGGAAACACAAAAGATCCTGAATATCCAAAGCAACCTTGAGAAAGAAAAACGGAGCTGGAGGCATCAGGCTCTCTGACTTCAGACTACTGCAAAGCTACAGTAATCAAGAGAGTATGGTACTGGCCCATAAACAGAAATATAGATCAATGGAACAGGATAGAAAGCCCAGAGATAAACTCATGCACATATGGTCACCTTATCTTTGATAAAGGAGGCAAGAATATACAGTGGAGAAGAGACAGCCTCTTTAGTAAGTGGTGCTGGGTAAACTGGGCAACTACATGTAAAAGAATGAAATTAGAACACTCCCTAATACCATACACAAAAATAAACTCCAAATGGATTAAAGACCTAAATATAAGGCTAGACACTATAAAACTCTTCGACGAAAACATAGGCAGAACATTCTATGACATAAATCACAGCAAGATCCTTTTTGACCCACCTCATAGAGAAATGGAAATAAAAACAAAAATAAACAAATGGGGCCTAATGAAACTTAAAAGTGTTTGCACTGGAAGGGAAACCATAAACAGGATGAAAAGACAACACTCAGAATGGGAAAAAAATATTTGCAAATGAAGCAACTGAGAAAGGATTAATCTCCAAAATATACAAGCAGTTCATGCAGCTAAATATCAATAGAACAAACAACCCAATCCAAAAGTGGGTGGAAGACCTAAATAGACATTTTCCAATGAAGATATACAGATTTCCAACAAGCACATGAAAAGATGCTCAGCATCACTCATCATTGGAGAAATGCAAATCAAAACTACAATGAGGTTTCACCTCACACCAGTCAGAATGGCCATCATCAAAAAATCTATAAACAATAAATGCTCGAGAGGATGTGGAGAAAAGGGAACCCTTTGCACTGTTGGTGGGAATGTAAATTGATACAGCCACTATGGAGAACAATATGGAGATTCCTTATAAAAACTAAAAATAGAACTACCATACAACCCAGCAGTCCCACTCCTGGGCATATACCGTGAGCAAACCATAATTCAAAAAGTGTCATGTACCACAATGTTCATTGCAGCACTATTTACAATAGCCAGGACATGGAAACAACCTAATTATCCATTGACAGAT
Organism: Mesoplodon bidens; assembly: GCF_964165515.1. NCBI lineage: Eukaryota > Metazoa > Chordata > Mammalia > Artiodactyla > Ziphiidae > Mesoplodon > Mesoplodon bidens. The sequence continues at coordinate 158,710,068 of NC_138178.1, forward strand.
GAATGGATAAAAAAGATGTGGCACATATATACAATGGGATATTACTCAGCCATAAAATGAAACGAAATTGAGTTATTTGTAGTGAGATGGATGGATTTAGAGTCTGTCACACAGAGAGAAGTAGGTTAGAAAGAGAAAATCAAATACTGTATGCTAACACATATATACAGGATCTAAAAAAAAAAGATCTGATGAACCTAGAGGCAAGACAGGAATAAAGACACAGACATAGAGAATGCACTTGAGGACACAGGGAGGGGAAAGGGTAAGTTGGGATGAAGTCATAAAGTAGCATTGACATATATACACTACTAAATATAAAATAGTAGCTAATGGGAAGTAGCTGCATTGCATGGAGTGATCAGCTCGGTGCTTTGTGACCACCTAGAGTGATGAGATAAGGAGGGTGGGAGGGAGACACATGAGGCAGGGGAAATGGGGATATATGTATACATATAGCTGATTCACTTTGTTATATAGCCGAAACTAACACAACATTGTAAAACAATTATGCTCCAGTAAAGATGTTAAAAAAAATAACTTAAATGCTTTTAATATTTAAATCCTCAATGCATATGAACTGATCAAATCACTCAAATGAATCAAATACCTAAGGAAAAATGTAACAAAACAAGGGATAAACCTATACAGAGTAATTATAAGACATTATTGAGGGAGAACCAATATAATCTAAATAAAATTAAGTATTCAGGAAATGGAAGACTTAGTATGGAAAGAAGACAATTATCTCCAAATCACCTGTAAATTTACTCAAATCTCAAGAAAAATCCCAACAGAAACGTTTTCTCAAAAATTATAAGCTTTATGAATATGAAGGTTAATATGAACTAAAATTTATATAAGCATTCAAAGGGCCAAACATAGCCAATGCAACTTGTCGAAAGACTAAAATAGGAGTAAGACTTTCAGATATCAACACTTATTTGAAAGTTACTGAAATTAAAATAATGTGTAATTGGTGTACAAAATCACCCAAGAAAACAGAATAAAGTTTAAAACAGGCCCAAACATATATAGATACTGTATTAATGGCAAAGGTGGCACAACAGAAAAGTGAGAAAATCACAGTCATCTCAGCAAATTGCTTTTCATCAATTAGACAGAAGAAAGGAGATTTTGATCCACTCACTGTATAAACAGTAGTTAACTTCAGATGGGCTTTAGATTTTAATGTAAAATGTAAAATAAATACATATTTCAGAGGATAATACAGAGAATATCTTCATTTCAGTAGAGTATACAAAGATTACATATGTTAAACAGGATACAGAAAAAAATCCCCTAATTATAAAGAAAAAATTGACAAACATTATATGGAAACTAAGAGACTGTTTATCAATATACACTATACCTTGAAAGAGAGTGAAAAGGCTAGCCATAGAGTAGGAAGTTTGCAATACATACGACTGACAAAGGAGTAAAGATTTGTTTCCAGAATACATAAAATATTCTTATAAAGTAATAAAGAAAAGAAAGAAACCCCAATAAAAAACTTACCTAAAGACTTGAATAGGAACTTCACAAATGAGTATATTCAAATGGACATAAATACTTGGAAGTGTACTCAACCTCATTAATCATACAGGAAGTCACATTTAAACTACAGTGACATACAAGTAGAGAGGCAATAAATAAGAAGATTGAAAATACTCTATGTTGGTTAGAATGTAAAGCATTTTCTTAAGCATTGTTGATCCATGTTAGAGTAGGTAGCTTTCCTTGGCTATCATCCTCTATAGAGTCTTCATATAATATCCAGATCATAACTGGAATGATCTATGATAAATATATAATCTATGAAAGAATTTAACAAGTACACTTTACAACTCTACCATGTTTAATTATGAAAGCAGTTCTTTGATCTTCAAGACTAATCTCCAGAAGCACTATTCTCTAATCGGCAATTTTTATGTTTTTTTTCTATATTTATCACTTATCTCTTTATACATTCACAATTGAAATATATATTTTTTAAACTTTAGGTGCTAGTTTATCCATCCTACACTTATTAGGACATGGCAGATTTATTTAAGTACACTCAACAAATTTGGCAATTTGAGCAGTCTCAATAAAATCCACAAGTACGGGTATTTTTAGCTCTTGTATTTAAATATTTCTCATATTAGTCTGTACCTAAGCATCTATAAAGGTTGGGAAGACAGAAAATAGAACATGAAATCTATGGTTGTCTGGAAAAGGGAGAGTATATTTCTTTGTGGGATTTTGTTGTGAGAACGAATAAGTTAAGAAAACATTATGAAACCAATGATTATATGATCCATGACAGTTTTTCAGAAAAAGATGTGGATGATACAGTTTTGAGCTGAAAAAAAGAACTAAAAGTTCAACTGAGTGTGAATGGGAAAAAAGTAAATGATACAGCTACAAAATTCAAGTCCCTCTTTCCCCCTTATACTGGGTCCAAGTTGTTAATTTGCATAAGCCGCCTTGTGAAGATATGTAAGCATAACACCTCTGTCTTAAACTCTTTTTTCCTAAGGAGTTTTCTTTCTATTAATGATGGGCTGAATTAATTCATGGAATAGTTCAAATTTATTCTCCTGATGCAATCATCAAATCTGTCTCCCTTGTCCACATTTCTTGTGGATGGTTTTTCATCTCTATGTCTTATACAATTTCAGATGCAGACTTGCATCTCGATATCTTTATGAATCCTCCTCAAAATTACATTAGTTCATAAAATCCTGCCATTTTTGTGTACCTTTCTAGCCCCTACAATATATATGTACTGGTGTGACCTGTCACACTCTAATAGATATTTTCTATTATTATATTCATGTAAATGTTGTCAAATCAAGGTAACTGATTTTCTTTTTATTCCTCTTACATCACCTATGGACCTTGCAAAAGACTGAAGCTAATAAATATATATTGAACAAAATCTCAAAATGATATCTCGGAAGCTAACTTTTCTCCCATGATGGTTCAATAATCCAGAATGATTAGGTTCCTCAGTAGATTCTGAGCACTTTATCTGAAGCCAAGTGATACCTACCCCATTCAAGTGTTCTTGTGGTTGGATTAAAAGCATTCCTTGATTTAAAGATGCTATTTATTAAAATTTCCTCTTAACACCTTCCATGCTGAGGATTTGATACTAGTGGAGTTGTGAAAGTGAAATTATTAGGGTGTCCTTAAAGTCTTTTTCCATAAATGAATGATTTATTGGGGCAATGAAAGAAAGGAATAAGTTTGTCTGCTCAATATTACCTGTCATTTTTTTTTTTAATTATTTTTTATTTTTATTTTTTTTAGGTGTTGGGGGTAGGAGTTTATTAATTAATTTATTTATTTTTGGCTGTGCCGGGTCTTTGTTTCTGTGTGAGGGCTTTCTCTAGTTGTGGCAAGCGGGGGCCACTCTTCATCGCCGTGCACGGGCCTCTCACTGTCGCGGCCTCTCTTGTTGCGGAGCACAGGCTCCAGATGCGCAGGCTCAGTAGTTGTGTCTCACGGGCCCAGTTGCTCCGCGGCATGTGGGATCCTCCCAGACCAGGGCTCGAACCCGTGTCCCCTGCATTAGCAGGCAGATTCTCAACCACTGCGCCACCAGGGAAGCCCTCACCTGTCATTTTTGATGAATGTGATTCACCTTTCTGCAAGAAGTCCAATTTAGCACTGGTACCATTTCTTGAATTTATATAAAAGGAAATTATAAAATAGCTTAGAAATGTGGCCATGGAAGGAACAAAGTGAAATTGAAAGGTTCAAAATCTGAACTACATTGGATGTAACATAAAGTCAATACTGTCCAGGGACTTCCCTGTTAGTACAGTGGTTAGGATTCCATGCTTTCACTGCAGGGGGCATGGGTTCGATCCCTCGTAGGGGAGCTAAGATCCCACATGCCACGTAGAGGGGCAAAATAAATAAACAAATAAAAGTCAATATTGTGCAATATCCAAGATATCCACGGGATAAAATTTGGCTTTTTCTTTTTGCAGCAATATTTACTTGGTGTTGACTCTCAGGTAGCAACATTTCAGTTCATTACATCGTTTATGCTCAGATTAAAGGGTGGCTTTTGTGGCAGGACCTTCAATAGTGTGCTGGTTTGGCTTGCAACCGTTTCTGAGTGCACTGTGTACTTTTCTTCTTGACTCCTTCTTGAGTGACATTATGTTGACAGCTTGAAATTGGTCACGGTGAGCGCATTTATACCATGAAAATTGGTACACTCCTTATATCAGAGCTTCCCCCTTTCCAGAGACCCAGTAGGCTAAGCATTTATCATCACACGACTATACTATTACCTTCACAAGGGTGAACTGCAGAAGCCTTTCACATTTCCACCAAAGTGTCCATGACAACTGTCAAGAGCTTTCACATTCACAGCTTTGCTTGGCTATTACACTTAATGACTAAATGAAATAAACATCAAAAATAGTAATTGATATACATTTTTCTCAAGTAATATAAAATATATTTAAATATAAATCATCTTTTACCAAGTAAATTTACCATCAACTATAGAAGAAATGAACTATGGAGAAACCCCAGGAGACTTGGATTTAATTTGAATTTCATTTTTTATGCTTATAATGGAAGTGATCTTAAAGAAATTATGTAATCTCTCTAAGCTTCAGATATTCTCTCAGTAAACTTGGAATTGATGATATCTACATTTTAGGATTACTGTGGCTGCATGTTACCCAAAATATAGGAAATACATGCACACAACACCACATATAAAAGAAAATACCCGAATCCACTGCGAACATAATCCCAACCCTTTTGCATCGTTGCAATATTTAGGGTGTTAGTTTCTAAAATCTGGTTTCTGTCCAACCTCTTGGGACCATATTGAACAAATTTCCCCTTTTCTGGAGTCTCAGCTATGCCACTAAGTAGTTTAAGTAGTTGTGTGGATCTGGGCATAACACTTAATTGATATAAGCTTTGGTCATCTCATCTGTAAAATAAGTATACCAAAACTTACATACTTTAAATAAAAATTATATAAAATAATGCTTTTAACATAATCATCCCAGAGATGTTTCCTAGTAATTACTTAACAATGATTATTTACTTTGTTATTATTAAAATTATTATTTTCCTTGTTACTACCACCACTTTCACTACCATCAATTTGTGATGTTGTGTCTTAGGTGCATACTTCTCTCAAAAATATGAATAGAAGGTAATGGAATTATGTATCTCCCTTTCACAAAATGTATATTTAACCAAAGGTTGCATGCCATCTATCATAAGAGGCCACCTGACACTGATACTGACCCAAATCTATATCACCATGTGCTTGAGTGATATTGGGACACTTAGTCCTCCTAACTTCACCTTTCATTTCCAAAAAATCCTCAGGAAACACATGCTAAGGTGTCTTCCTTCACTGGGTACAAAGTCATGAGTTCTAGAAAAATGAAATATGATGTGCCTTGCTCGAGGCTGTGGAAGAAAAGAGTCCTAATAGAGTGAAGATGATGCCTTGCCTATTCCTAAGTACTTCATGTTTATCCTTCATCTCACGATTTTTCTGAGGGGTTGAAGTAACAAGAGAGGTAGTAAAGGCTGACTTATTGTTCGAGGTATTTGATAACAGGGATATTTTTGTGGGAGGCGAGAGGGCCTTCAAATTCTTCCCCCAGTCATCAACATACTCTGAATCCTGAGCTAATCTCACTGTCACCACAGCTTGCCATATTTTCTTCTTGTGAAGACCAGTACACCTCCTTTACTCCTCACCTCTCTTCTTTTCCACAACACCTAAACACCTGTATAATCCCCATAGTTTCAAAGTTTCTTTCCAAAAATTCCAAAATATTCCCCCAATATCTGCCAAGATCATACTGTATGCATCCCGTATGTTATCTCCTAATACCCCTATATCACAGGAATTATTATCTCCATTTTTTTTAATGAGGGTAGGTTATATGATTCACCTATGACCACCAGCTTTTTAATGGTACAGGAGATATTTTTATAAAGATTGATTTGTTTAAAAGCATCTGCTTTCCTCTACAGTTCACTAGCCCTAAAGACAAGATTGGGTAAAATTAGAGGATTCAGGCAACAATTCTAAATAACTCAGTTGCCTCTCTAAAGGGAGGTAATTAAAGTTTCTCTATTCTGAAAACTCTTTGTGAAGTGAAGAAAAAAACTTACTTTGTTCAGCTGGAGCTGATAAAGGGTGTACTAAGAGAGAAAAATTCAGACAAATGAAACTCCTGGGAAAGACAGGGTCTGGCAGAAGTAGGATGAAGTATGGGTGAAAAGACTATTGTTCTTAAAGGGAAAGAAAGAAAGCAATGTCATTGTACGGTTTGGAGCATTATTCTCTCTTTTCTGGTTGAAGGAACTTTATTCTCATGTGGCAAGCGAGAATTACTTATTCTAAGGGAGAAGAATGGTCTTCTAATCTTCCATTCCCTACTTAAAGTTAATGTGTTGACTGACTCCCAAATCCAGTTGTTAGGGCAGAGGAGTAGAGAAGAAGCCATTATACAATAAATCTGTAAGACTGGCTTAAGACATTTTTTTGAAAGTAGAAATTTCCTTTTTTAAAATTATATTTTATGAACCATAATAATCTTCACAGGTAATGCTAGCTCCCCTCCCTTGTTGGAGCTGTTTGTGAAGAAAGGGAAGAGCATGCTTCATTGATTTTGAGGTTTCTTTTTGTTTAAAACTGATGATTGTACCTTATATATTCAGTTCTCTTTATTCCTCCTTTTTACTGAAGCATTCAGTTTAGCTTTACTTGTTAAAGTGACTGAAATACATTTGGAAAAAATTGATTAGTTTAAAAGTGTACGCAGTTAATTGCTTCCTGATTTGCCCTGGCTTGCTCTGCAGACCAGAGATACAGGAAGAGAGCCTAAGGAGGCTTCTGCAGGGGGAAATAAGGAGCTCATTTTCTGAATACATTTATGCTCAGCTCTCCCTGTGAATTGTCCATCCTGGTTTCTGACCTGAAGGGATTAGAATTGAATTTCTTATTCTATCTAGGACAAAATGAATTTTATAAAATAAGCGTAGATTTTCATTGGAACCCAAATTAGATCAGCTTCTTGGTTTAGCATTTCTAAAAGGAGAGGAAGTCCATAATAGTTGTTACTCTTATACACTCTGCAGCCAGATCTCATTTTGAATCTTCTTATAAATACAACAGTGGACATGACACATATCCTGTCTAGACCACAGGCTTTTCATCTGGAAAATGGTGATAATATTAGTCTTCACAATAATCCAAAATAATCCTTACAATAGCTCTAAGGGTACATGAATGAAGCTATGAATTTTGAAGTTGATTATGGATAGCTTAGTACATATAATTTAGTGCAAAACCTTGCATAAAGTGTTATATAAATATGATTTTCTTGTCATTATTCTTCCTCATTTACCTCTTTCTGTGCATCATTCTCTTCTTCCTCTTCCTACTTCTTTTTTCCTTTAACAAATTCCATGTTCATCACCTCAAGGTATTGAATTTTTTTTTAAATGAAGGGTAAGAGAACATGAAGAATCTAATTTAATTTACATTTTTCATTGTTGCTAATACTATTGAAATATGAGTATAGGACTCAGACTTTCCTACTTCAGCCTTTGTCTACAGGTACTGAATTACTCTTCCTATCAGTAGCCATTGACAATTATACTTTTCTAAGTAAATGAAGGAAACTCAGGTAAAGATCTTTGGCTGTAAAAAAAAAAAATCCCTCAGCTCTTAAAACCCACTCTTTGAACAAAAAGTGGTACAACCTGGGGCAACTGCTTCTTTAATAGTATTAAATATTCTGAGAGATACCAGGTTATCAGCAGGGATTGACAGAGTATGGCTGTAATGCCTAAAAGGAAAAGGGGTATATTATACACAAAAGAGTACATGTAGAATATTTATTTTGATGAGAGGAGAGTGTTGTTTATCTTATATATTATTACTGGGATAGAGACAATAGATATCATTCCAGGAGCACAGAATGTAACAGAAGGGACAAAAGTCTGACTATATAATATCATGCTTTCTTTGCTCCCTTCAGGAGAAAGTTGGCAAGTAGAATCTTAAATTCTGAAACCTGTGGATTATGCTTAGAAGAACAGAGGTTGGCATATAAAATTTGCTTCTTCCTTGCTTCATTTTTTCTCCCCAATGCATGTTGATGAGTTCTCTAGATAATCTTTTTGCCTGCAATGTGCTATATATTAACAGTCAGTATATTTTGCCAAATGAAATGAGCCTACGATTTTCAGTGGTATACATTTATTACATTAAATGTTTCAATTAGCTATAAGTCTTGTTACTTAGCAAGGAATATTCTTTCTGATTATCTTTTGCTGTTTTTCCAGCATATTTCAGCCCATGCTTTTCATAGACAGAAAGGAGATACGTACTTTCTATGACTCTTATTCTGTAAGGATTTCCCTTTTCATCTTATTCATGCATGAACACTTACCTAGCATATCTGGGAGCACAGAAACCAAAATGCAAATGTCATCTAACACAAATGACTAAACATTGACTATTATAATGACTACTTTGCTCAACCACCAGCAGTGGACTTAAGTCTGGCAGGTGTTTTTATTTTTTATTGTTTTACATCTTTATGGGAGTATACTTGCTTTACAATGTTGTTAGTTTCTGCTGTATAACAAAGTGAATCAGCTATATGTATACATATATCCCCATATCCCCTCCCTCTTGTGTCTCCCTCCCACCCTCCCTATCCCACCCCTCTAGTTGGTCACAAAGCTGAGCTGATCTCCCTGTGCTATGCAGCTGGTAGGTGTTTTTAATAAAGAAAAAAACACTTCTTAGCCAGACCTAGTCCTTTAGGCAAAGCCAAAGGAAGATCAATTTACCTGAACATAGCTATTTTATTAAAAAAAAAAAAAGAAACAGAAAAAGAAGCCTTGGCACTGTAAGGTGCAGTGTCATGACTGAAAGAGGGGAGTTCCTTCTTAAGCTCTGTAAACTTCATGCCTCCATTATCAAGACACTTACAAATCAGAAATCACTGTGCCCGTTATATCTCATGAGAATATATTTGGCAGTAAAAACCAAAAATATCGTTCTTATCTATTTCTGATCAAGCCAGTTTTACATGAAGAGTCTAAGCATTTAAGATAAAGATTGTTAAGCCTTCCTTTTATACAAAGTTGATCCAATCTCTAAAGCTCATCTATGGAATTACGGTGTGTACAAGGACAGTAGAAGAGAGATCCTGACATAGCGGAAAGCAATGGAGAGCCAACAAGGCAGTGAAAAATTGCAGGGCAAATGTCTAAGGTACCAGGAAGCTATGACAGGTGAACTTAGCACCGGGTGTTGCTTTCTCCTAGAGGTACTTGGTGATACCTGAGATGTGGCTGGAAGAATGAGTAATTGAACAGAACTTTAGAAAGTTTGAGCAGGTTAGGGTGGGAATGGTTAAAGGAAAAAAAATGGAGTCCAGGTCTTGCCATGTTGGACAGGTATCCTGGCAAATCTCAGTGGAAAATATATAACCACAATCTCAATAGCATATATCAGGAGGAAACAAGTGTATTTAAAATGTTCTATAATCTTGTATTTTTCAGAAAGAGACAAATGTTCTATATTATATTTGATTTAACAAGTCCAGAATTCATCTTGCAATTTCAAGAGTAAGTAATTAAAGAGAGTAAAGTACAGATCTTCCTCAATTTACAATGAGGTTATGTCCCAAAAAACCCATCACAAGTTAAACTATCATAGGTCAAAAATGCACTTAAAACACCAAAGCTACTGAACATCATAGCTTAGCCTAGCCTACCTTAAATGTGTTCAGAACAATTACATTAGCTTACAGCTGGGCAAAATTACCTAACAAAAAGCCTATTTTATGATAAGGTATTGAACATGTCACATAATTTATTGAATACTGTACTGAAGGTGAAAAGCAGAAAGGTTGTATAGATACTGAATATTTGTAAGTATGTTGGTTGTTTACCCTTGTGATCTGGCTGTGGTTGACTGGGTGCAGTGGCTCACTGTCACTGCCCAGCATCCTGAGCACATCATACTGAATTACCACTGGCCTGGAAAAGTTCAAAATTCAAAATTTGAAGTATGAATTTTACTGAATGTGTATCACTTTCACACCATCGTAAAATCAAAAAAATCTTAAGTGGGACCATCAGAAGTAAGAATCCATCTGTAAAATCATTGAATTACTACAGGAGAAGAAATAAGTTTTAAGTAAAAAAAAAAATCAGTTAAAATACATAGAAAAGAACTTTGGAAGAAAAATGATACAGAAAGCAAATAGGAAGAAGGAAGATTCACATTTATTTGAGTAATTTAATTAATATAGAACAGTAAGTTATGACATTATAAAGAGAATCGGTTGACCTAGGGAAAAAATAAATACTAAAACCAAACTAAAAAAGCAAAACACGGGCTTCCCTGGTGGTGCACTGGTTGAGAGTCCACCTGCCGATGCAGGGGACATGGGTTTGTGCCCCGGTCCAGAAGGATCCCATGTGCCACGGAGCGGCTGGGCCCATGGGCCATGGCCACTGAGCCTGCATGTTCGGAGCCTGTGCTCTGTAATGGGAGAGGTCACAACAGTGAGAGTCCCGCGTACTGCAAAAAAAAAAAAAAAAAAAAAGAAGAAAAAAACAAAACACATCCAAAATAGAAGGTTAAAGAGAAATTGAAAGTGAGAGGATTTAAAGACATGTAACATGTAAACACTAAACAAGAAAAAGTCAAAATATTGCTACCTAAATGTTAAAAATGTATTTTTTAATGCAAATAGTATTGCTAGAAATAAAAGAGAATTCAAAATGGTTAAATATTTATGTAACCTGGAAGATAAAACTATTCCAAATATATGCACATATTAATGGAGCTTAAAATATAAAAAAGCAAATATTGACAGAAATAAAAGAGCTGTACACACCTGTAATTACAGTGGGATCACTGTTTTAGTGAACAAAATAAACAACCAAAGATAATTAAAAGTTATACAGAAGAGTTAAAGAACAAAATAAACAAATGTGGCTTAATTATACTTAGGGGATACTATATTTAAAAACTGTAGAATATACATTCTTTTGAATTAATTATAAAATGCTTAGCCATATACTAAGCCATAGAACAATCTCTATAATTTTCAAAGAAATGAAATCATCAACAGTCACTTGTATGTCTTTTAACCACAGTGCAATTAATAAAGCAGTCAATAATATAGAAGATAACTGGAAAATTACCATATGTTTTCAAATTAAGACATATACTTACAAATAATCCATGTTTCAAAAGAGAAATTTGAGGAGGCAGTACTGCAATCTTTCCCAGTTCTTTCTGGTTTTAGCTCTGCCTCTTATGCCAGTCCTAATAAGGGTATCCCTATATATTCATACTTTAGTAGTTAAGTCAGTGATTTGAGCAGAGTTTATATGAACACTTTGAAGCTCCACCTTTGTGCATCTTTCTACCTTCTAGGTTTCCCTCCTAAATTTTCCAGCTGCTCTAGTGCCATACTCTGTCTTCCAGAGTGAACTGTATCTTTCTGCTAAACTGGCCACTTGGGTAAAAGATTGCCCTCCACAAAATGTCACAATTTCCCCAGGGCAGTTCTCATCTCCAGATTCTGCATTCTTTACTCCTGATTACTCTGCAATGCCTTTAAATAAGTTACTTTTAAAAATTTTTTCTTGATTTCGTGATTGTTATCCATGGGGCACTAACCCCACCAAGCTATGCAGCAGTTACCAGAAGCCAGAGTATGGTTAATTTATTTTTATTTCTGTAATTTAGATTTTAAATTCGTAAGTCCAATTTTTATGTTATGGAGGTGAAGTTTCATTTTTTATTTTTTTAAATTGTTTTATTTAATTGAAGAATGATTACTTTACACTGCTGTGTCAGTTTCTGCTGTACAGCAAAGTGAGTCAGCCATAGGTATACATACATCCCCCCCCCCTTTTTAAAATTTCCTTCCAATTTAGGTCACCAGAGAGCACTGAGTAGAGTTCCCTAGGCTATACAGTAGGTTCTCATTAGTTAACTATTTTATACATAGTAGTGTATATATGTCAATCCCAGTCTCCCAATTCATCCCACTCCCCCCTTTCCCTTATATTTTAATAATAAAGAAACTTTGATTTGTTTCTCTGGTTTGAGCTTTATGGGGATGATCTTTGGCCGTCCAAGCATTTTGTGATACATGAATACTTATGCTTTTCTACTTCAAATTTGTCAGAAAGTTTTGCTCTTTCATATGGTCCAAATTAATTTTCTGTTCTATGGCAGAGAGAACCAGGCTTGTTTAATTATCTTTGTGCTCAAATAGACTGCCAGTATTAAGGATTTATTTATTCATATTTTTTATATTTCAAAGGGAAAGTAAAAGGTAAAATATATCTGATTGTTTTTGTTGAAAGAATACTATTTGAAACCAAATTGACTCTGTCTTGTTTGCTTTTAAGATTATAAGAAAGATGACAGAGTAGGTAATGATGGGTTTGTTAGGTCAATATATAATTCTATGTTTTGTCAAGAATTTGTCACAGCCACTGAATTCCTGCTGGCTTACAAGTGTCAAAAATCCAGAAGAAGCAAAATGAAAACCACCAGATCAATAAAATAATGTTTAGTAAGAGTTTATTGTGCATGTAAGAACAGTTCACAAATAAAGAGCTTTTAATTCAAAACTGTTACAAAGTTTAGGGACATGATGTTACAGGATGGTTTATAAAGTGGAAATTGAGGAAGGTGTTTAACCTTCACAATGATTGGCTAAAATTATTATGGGACTTTCCAGACTGCACGGGATTGGTTAAGAGTGATTATCTCATACCATTTTAGGAAGATAACTTGTTTCTTTTATGTTATTCACAGACATTTACCAAAAAAAAAAAAAAAAAAAAAAAAAAAAACCTAAGTTAAGCTTCCCTTATGTTCATTAAATAAACAGGGTTTAGTTTTGCTTACATTACTTAAGTGGTTTTATCTGCTTGAGGAATTTTTAAGACCAGTCACAATATAGTATTTAATTTTAACACAAGATATTAAAATACAGTATTAAATTATTCTAATCATTGTTTAACCACTGTTGATTATGTTTCAGTTGGATTACAAATAGCATCTATCAGCTAAGATAGTACAGATTTCATGAGATTTTTGTCAGTAGGTGTGGGAAATGGACCATAATCTCCAATGAGGTTGATATTACTTTATATAACTTAATAATTCAAAAAATCCCCCAAAATTTACCTACTCTTTTAAGTTTAATTTTATGGGAATGATGATGTTGGCATTTTCAACAGAGCTCTTGTAAATGGTGAATGGAGGAACAAAGAAATAATAATGGGATTTTAATATTTTGATTATTAATGAAAATTTTTGTTTCATATATTTATGTTTATTTAGAAAGTTTACCAGCTTAAAAGAGTTTGACTTTATTTGTTTCAGAATAGAATAATTAAATACAAGCTAGTAGACATAGCTTTAGACCAAGTGTTTGAATCTTCCCACCGCCTGACTCATCTGTTGAAATCCTAATACTCAATGTGATGGTATTTGGGGGTGGGGCCTTTGGGAAGTGATTTGATCATGAGGGTGGAGCCCTCATTAATGAGATTAGTGTTCTTTTTAAAGAGGCCCCAGAGTTTCTTTGTCATCTTCCACCATGTGAGGTCACAATGAGAAGATGGCCATTTATGAACCAGGAAGCAGGCTCTCACCAGACACTGAATCTGATGACACCTTGATCTTGGATTTTCCAGCTCTGGAACTGTGAAAAATAAATTTCTGTTGTTTCTAAGTCATCCAGTCTATGGTATTCTGTTATAGCAGCCCAAATGCATAAAGAAAACTTCAAACAATTTTAGAAAAAGATAATTTTTTATAGGTAAATGAGTATATTAACTTAAATTAGAGAATTAGAATATGGAGGGCCATTATTCCATGCTTTAAAAAAAGAAACATTCTTTGTTCTAAAACATAATCAGAATCACGTCAATAATTGTATTCATACTATTTCCAATTAGTCAGACTTTCTTATTGTTTTGCACTCTGGTGTGAATCAACAAGCTTTTGAAGTGTTTGATCTGGCTGTCATTCTTTATGATAATAAGTATTTTGTCAGTCATTGACATGCTAGTTTTTGTTTTTTGGATCTGGATGAGTGTTCTCTCTTTGAGACTGGACAGGGATGTAAATGAAGAACTAGGCAGAAAAGGAGAGGTGATTTAAAATGACAGCTGGGATCCCCAGAAGTGAATTTGAAAAAATAATCCTACTTGTGTTCTTATTTTCTATTTTCTACCAAGAGATTGATCTATGATAGTTATAGGAATAGATTATTTAGTATGTCTTTTGACAAGGCGTTCCAAACTCCCCTAAGAGGATTGCTGTGCAAGGTATTTCCAATGAAATAGCTACTACTGATAGAATTATTAAGCATGGATAGAAAGAAACGGTGATAACAAATATATTGGCATATATATATATATATATATATATATATATATATATATATATATATATATATTTTAGCTTTTCTAACCTCTACAACTGCTACTTGAAGAATCACAAGAAGTAAGTAGCAGAAAAGCTATAAACATGGAATATAACCTAAGCCAACTAGCCAATAATTTTTCTATCCAAATTGTCATGCAGAACTAGCTACATTCTCTATAGACAATCATACAAATGATGTAAAGATGAAAATAGGACCTGCAAAGAGGAACAAAGCTGCATGACAGAGAAGGAGGTCAAAGGAGGACAACTTTTTAGCTAGAAAATTATATTTTTCTTATTCTTTCTGGGATAATTGGACTAAATGTACTAGCAGCTGAACATCTCAAGAATGTTTTATTTTTGTATATTTGGTGCCAAGTTTAAATACCTGCCTTATAAATGATAATTAACACAAATTTTGTGAATGAGATGATAGTACCTATCTCATATGTTTGTTGTGAGGAGTAAAAGTTATGCAGTATTTTCCCATGTGTATTCTTTGGACCACAGACAAATATCAAAAACAAAATCACAAATTTGAATTCAGACTTAGTGAAATAGAATTTTAGATTGGGGGTAGAGTTTGTTCCTGCCAATTAAAATGTTTGATTATTTGTATAAATTATTTTTAGGCACACTAAATGTTAGCTTATCTGTTCAATTGATGTTTTATAATATATATATTAGATGCCTTATATGTTCAAGGAGACTTAATAGATATTACAAAGTTTACCAAAAGTAAGGGAAGTCCTCAGCTCTCTAGGAAGTCACACTATAACTATAAATATGAGAAATATGAATATAATTTTCAAATTAAATAATATATAAAACTAACATGATGAATGAAATTGGGTTTGATGACATTATTATAAAGATTAAAATGAAATAAGGCATCTTCCAGGTTGCCTTGGCTAAGGAAGTCCTCTAAAAGTGGGCAAGGTTTGAATGGAGTTTTTTAATTCATTACTTAAAAGAGTGCAATATTAGAGCCAACAAATATTTTTGATACTAATTTTCATTGCTTGCCTATTAATGCTGCATTTCACCTAAATTTCTTCTAGGTTTCAGTTAATCAAATCAGTTTATGCTTATGGGAATAAAGACTGAATGCACTTTATAATTCTTACCGAACATGTGCTTTAATACCCAGAAATGGTGAATCCTCTGAAAGTTACTAACTCATTTGTCTCAATAGGCAGCTATGACAATTTGGGAAATTTCATGTGCCTAACAGATTTCCCTGGGAGATTGTTCTGGTTTGGTGACACATGAATTTGAAAGTGAGGACATTATTCAACTCTCTAAGTCAACTCAAGAAGTATTCTGCTATCTAAGAAGACACTATTAATTTTGGTATATATTTTAATGTAGATTAACTACATAACCATTCACAGTGCCATTATTCCTCATCTTTCCTTAACTTTTTTGAGTGATTGCACTTCTTTTAGCATAAAGTTTGCATTACATTTAATTCTGCAATCTCAGTAAAAGCAAGCAACATATCTTTTCATTATGTGCCTCTCACTGCTTCCCCCAAATTCTCCACAGAGATCAAATCACAGAATCATAACAAAAACTAATCAACCTCCACTTGTGAGAAAGAATGTCAGAGAAAGTAAATAGAATCAGTAAATCAGGAGACAATTGAGAAGGAAAACAGAGCACGAAGGTTATTATATAATCCAGAAAGAGGTAAGATCTGAGGTACTCACAGAATTAACTTTTGCCACATTCTATGGTCACATTCTTTACTGTCTTGATGCTTGGAAAATATTCTGCCTTGGAATTACAGTGAGAAGAATACATTTTTCTCATATGTCTCTAAACAGAACTTAATCATTATTCTGCCTCCTCATTTTGTCCTCAGTAATAACTGCATGGGGAGAGGGAAGAGGGAGATTTTGCTTGCCTGCATCTATCGACTTTTTCTTTTCCTTTCCAAATCTACTGTTTAAAAAATGTCTTTTATTAAATTAGTGATGAGGTTTATTATAGCTATTTAGTATATTCACAGGAGTTTTTTAATTATATTGAATCTAATTAAGGCAATTTAAGGCCATTATTTTAAAAACAAAATTTGAGAGGGTGAATTATTAATTGTCATTATTGTAGTTATAATCAAAGACTTCTTATTTAAAATCGATTGCCATTCTCTTTAACTCATACTAATCTATACACTTTCAAAATTATCTGGCTTTTTATTGCATTACAAGGATAAAAAAGAGATAAATTGTAATTAAGTAATTTAATTGTCAATTTTTCCCTTAAAGGGCTTACTTTTCAACAAAGGAGAAATATTTGTTTTTTATATTATCTAAGATTTTATTATTCTTCACACTTTTCTCTCTTAAATTAAAATAACAAAGACAAGTTATAAATTGACATGGTAGAAAAGACTGCAAAATACCTCTTGAAGGACAAAAATCATCAGATCACTTATTGAGTTTTTGACTATATGGCATCAAGATCATGGGACAAAAGTTTTTGTGACATTGCTGCCCAGTTAGTTATTCAGACACAGAAATTCTACCCCCTGAATATTCTACCTCCTGGTTAAACCATTGGCTAAGAGAAGGATGACAAGCACGAGAGTGGGTGGCTTAGTGTATCATTACCTTCACTAGAGTGGGGTGGGAGAAAAATTTTATAGCGAATCTTTATCTTAGGTTAAGAGAACATTGGTTGGAAGACTAGGAATCAAGACGGTGGAGTAGAAAGATGTGCTCTCACTCCCTCTTCTGAGAACACTAGAATCACAACTAGCTGCTGGACAATCATCGACAGGAAGACACTGGAACTCACCAAAAATGATACCCCACATCAAAAGATAAAGGATAAGCCAAAATGAGACGTTAGGAGAGACTCAATCACAGTAAAATCAAATACCATAACTACTGGATAGGTGACTCACAGACTGGAGATCACATACCACAGAAGTCCACCCACTGAAGTGAAGTTTCTGAGCCCCACGTCAGGCTTGCCAACCCGGGGGTCCAGCAACGGGAGGAGGAATTACTAGAGAATCAGACTTTGAAGCCTAGTGGGATTTGATTGCAGGACTTTGACAGTACTGGGGGAAACAGACTCCACTCTTGGAGGGCACACACAAAGTAGTGTGTGCATTGGGACACAGGGAGCAGTGACCCCAGGAGAGACTGAACCAGACCTACCTGCTGGTGTTGGAGGGTCTCCTGCAGAGGCAGGCAGTGGCTGTGGCTCACTGTGGGGACAAGGACACTGGCAGCCGGAGTTCTGGGAAGTATTCCTTGGCGTGAGCCCTCCCAGACACTGTCATTAGCCCCACCAAAGAGCCCAAGTAGGCTCCAGTGCTGGGTTGCCTCAGGCCAAACCACAAACAGGGAGAGAACCCAGCCCCATCCATCAGCAGTCAAGCAGATTAAAGTTTTACTGAGCTCTGCCCACAACAGCAACAGTCAGCTCTACCCACCACCAGTCCTTCCCATCAGGAAACTTACACAAGCCTCTTAGATAGCCTCATTCAACAGAGGGCAGAAAGCAGAATCAAGAAGAACTACAATCCTGCAGCCTGTGGAATAAAAACCACATTCACAGAAAGATAGACAAGATGAAGAGACAGAGGTCTATGTACCAGATGAAGGAACAAGATAAAACCCCAGGAAAACAACTAAATGAAGTGGAGATAGGCAACCTTCCAAAAAAAGAGTTCAGAATAATGATAATGAAGAAGATCCAGAACCATGGAAAAAGAATGGAGGCAAAGATGGAGAAGAAGCAGGAAATGTTTAACAAAGACCTAGAATTAAAGAACAAACAAACAGAGATGAACAATATAATAACTGACATGAAAACTACACTAGAAGGAATCAATAGCAGAATAACTGAGGAAGAAGAACGGATAAGTGACCTGGAAGATAGAATGGTGGAATTCACTGCTGCAGAACAAAATAAAGAAAAAAGAATGAAAAGAAATGAAGACAACATAAGAGACCTCTGGGACAACATTAAACACAACAACATTCGCATTATAAGGGTCCCAGAAGGAGAAGAGAGAGAGAAAGTACCCGAGAAAGTATTTGAAGAGATTATAGTCAAAAACTTCCCTAACATGGGAAAGGAAATAGCTACCCAAGTCCACAAGCTCAGCGAGTCTTATACAGGATAAACCCAAGGAGAAACACTCTGAGACACATAGTAATCAAATTGGCAAAAATTAAAGACAAAGAAAAATTACTGAAAGCAGCAAGGGAAAAATGACAAATAACATACAAGGGAACTCCCATAAGATTAACAGCTAATTTCTCAGCAGAAACTCTACAAGCCAGAAGGGACTGAAATGATATACTTAAAGTGATGAAAGGGAAGAAGCTACAACCAACATTACTCTACCTGGCAGGGATCTCATTCAAATTTGATGGAGAAATCAAAAGCTTTACAGACAAGCAAAAGCTGAGAGAATTCAATACCACCAAACCAGCTCTACAACAAATGCTAAAGGAACTTCTCTAAGCGGGAAAAACAAGAGAAGAAAAGGACCTACAGGGGCTTCCCTGGTGGTGCAGTGGTTGAGAGTCCGCCTGCCGATGCAGGGGATACGGGTTCGTGCCCCTGTCTGGGAAGATCCCACATGCCGCGGAGTGACTGGGCCCGTGAGCCATGGCCGCTGAGCCTGTGCATACGGAGCCTGTGCTCTGCAACGGGAGTGGCCACAACAGTGAGAGGCCCGCATACCGCAAAAAAAAAAAAAAAACAAAAAAAGAAAAGGACCTACAAAAACAAACCCAAAACAATTAAGAAAAGGGTTATAGGAAAATACGTATCAATAATTACCTTAAATGTGAATGGATTAAATGCTCCAACCAAAAGACACAGCCTTGCTGAACAGATACAAAAACAAGACCCATCTATATGGTCTCTACAAGAGACCCACTTCAGACATAGGGACACATACAGATGGAAAGTGAGGAGATGGAAAAAGATATTCCATGCAACTGGAAATCAAAAGATAGATGGAGTAGCAATACTCATATCAGATAAAATAGAATTTTAAAGAATGTTAAAAGAGACAAGGAAAGACACTGTATAATGATCAAGGGATCAGTCCAAGAAGAAGATATAACAATTATAAATATATATGCACCCAACATAAGAACACCTAAATACATAAGGCAACTGTTAACAGCTCTAAAAGAGGAAATCAACAGTAACACAATAATAGTGGGTGACTTTAACACCTCACTTACACCAATCCAGATCATCCAAAATGAAAATAAATAAGGAAATAGAAGCTTTAAATGACACAATAGATGAGATAGATTTAATTGATATATATAGGACATTCCATCCATAAACAACAGGTTACACTATCTTCTCAAGTGTGCATGGAATATTCTCCAAGATAGATCACATCTTGGGTCACAAATCAAGCTTCATTAAATTTAAGAAAATTGAAATAATATCAAGCATCTTTTCTGACCACAATGCTATGAGATTAGAAATGAATTACAAGGAAAAAAACCATAAAAAACACAAACACATAGAGGCTAAACAATACATTACTAAATAAGCAAGGGATCACTGAAGAAATAAAAGAGGAAATCAAAAAATACCTAGAGACAAATGACAATGAAAACACGATGATCCAAAACCCATGGTATGCAGTGAAAGCAGATCTAAGAGGGAAGTTTATAGCTAAGAAAGCCTACCTCAAGAAACAAGAAAAATCTCAAATAAACAATCTAATCTTACACCTAATGGAACTAGAGAAAGAAGAACAAACAAAACCCAAAGTTAACAGAAGGAAAGAAATCATAGAGGTCAGGGCAGAAATAAATGAAATAGAAACAAAGAAAACAAGAGCAAAGATGAATAAAACTAAAAGCTGGTTCTTTGAGAAGATAAACAAAATGGATAAACCATTAGCCAGACTCATCAAGAAAAAGAGGGAGAGGACTCAAATCAATAAAATTAGAGGCGAAAAAGGAGAAGTTACAACAGACACCACAGAAATACAAAGGATCCTATGAGACTACGACAAGCAACTCTATGCCAATAAAATGGACAACCTAGAAGAAATGGACAAATTCTTAGAAAGGTATAACCTCTATGACTGAATCAGGAAGAAATAGAAAATATGAACAGACCAATCACAAGCACTAAATTGAAACTGTGATTAAAAATCTTCCAACAAACAAAAGTCCAGGACCAGATGGCTTCACAGGTGAATTCTATCAAACATTTAGAGAAGAGCTAACACCCATCCTTCTCAAACTCTTCCAGAAAATTGCAGAGGAAGGAACACTCCCAAACTCATTCTATGAGACCCCCATCACCCTGATACCAAAACCAGACAAAGATACTACAAAGAAAGAAAATTACAGACCAATATCACTGATGAATATAGATACAAAAATCCTCAACAAAATAGTAGCAAACAGAATCCAACAACACATTAAAAGGCTAATACACCATGATCAAGTTGGACTTATCCAGGGATGCAAGGATTCTTCAATAAACACAAATCTGTCAATGTGATACACCATATTAACAAATTGAGGAATAAAAACCATATGATCATCTCAATAGATGCAGAAAAAGCTTTTGACAAAATTCAACACCCATTTATGATAAAAACTCTCCAGAAAGTGAGCATAGAGGGAACTTACCTCAACATAATAAAGGCCAAATACGACAAATCCACAGCCAACACCATTCTCAATGGTGAAAAACTGAAAGCATTTTCTCTAAGATCAGTAACAAGACAAGGATATCCACTCTCAACACTGTTATTCAACATAGTTTTGGAAGTCCTAGCCATGGCAATTATAGAAGAATAAGAAAAAGAAATAAAAGGAATACAAATTGGAAAAGAAGTAAAACTGTCACTGTTTGTGGATGACATGATACCATACATAGAGAATCCTAAAAATTCCACCAGAAAACTACTAGAGCTAACCAATGAAATTGGTAAAGCTGCAGGATACAAAATTAATGCATAGAAATCTCTTGCATTCATATACATTAATGATGAAAAATCTGAAAGAGAAATTAAGGAAACACTCCCAGTTACCACTGCAACAAAAAGAATAAAATACCTAGGAATAAACCTACCTATGGAGCTAAAAGACCTTTATGCAGAAAAGTATAAGACACTGATGAAAGAAATTAAATATGATACCAACAGGTGGAGAGATATACCATGTTCCTGGATTGGAAGAATCAATATTGTGAAAATGACTATACTACCCAAAGATATTTACAGATTCAATGCAATCCCTATCAAATTACCAATGACATTTTTTTATGGAACTAGAACAAAAAATCTTAAAATTAGTATGGAGACACAAAAGACCCCGAATAGCAAAAGCAGTCTTCATGTTAAAAAACAGAGCTGGAGGAATCATGTTCCCTGACTTCAGACTATACTACAAAGCTACAATAATGAAGACAATATGGTATTGGCACAAAAACAGAAATATAGATCAATGGAAGAAGATAGAAGGCCCAGAGATAAACCTGCAGACATATGGTCATCTTATCTTTGATACAAGAGGCAAGCATATACAATGGAGAAGAGACAGCCTCTTCAATAAGTGGTGCTGGGAAAACTGGACAGCTACATGTAAAAGAATGAAATTAGAACACTCCCTAATACTATACACAAAAATAAACTCAAAATGTATTAGAGACCTAAATGTAAGACTGGACACTATAAAAATCTTAGAGGAAAACATAGGAAGAACACTCTTTGACATAAATCACAGAAAGATCTTTCTTGATCCACCTCCTAGAGTAATGGAAATAACAAAAATAAACAAATGGGACTTAATGAAACTTCAAAGTTTTTGCACAGCAAAGGAAACCATAAACAAGACGAAAAGACAACCCTCAGAATGGGAGAAAGTATTTGCAAATGAATCAATGGACAAAGGATTAATCTCCAGAATACATAAACAGCTCATGCAGCTCAATATTAAAGAAACAAACAACCCTATCCAAAAATGGGCAGAGGACCTAAATAGACATTTCTCCAAAGAAGACATACAGATGGCCAAGAAGCACATGAAAAGCTGCTCAACATCACTAATTATTAGAGAAATGCAAATCAAAACTACAATTAGGTATCACCTCACACCAGTTAGAATGGGCAACAGCAGAAAATCTACAAACAACAAATGCTGGAGAAGGTGTGGAGAAAAGGGATCCCCCTTGCACAGTTAATGGGAATGTAAATTGATACAGCCACTATGGAGAACAGTATGGAGGTTCCTTCAAAAACTAAAAATAGAATTACCATATGATCCAGCAATCCCACTATTGGGCATATACCCTGAGAAAGCCATAATTCAAAAAGACACATGCACCCCAATATTCATTGCAGCACTATTTACAATATGTAGGTCATGGAAGCAACCTAAATGCCCATCAACAGATGAATAGATAAAGAAGACATGGTATATATATACAATGGAATATTACTCAGCCATAAAAAAGAACAAAATTGGGTCATTTGTTGAGACATGGATGGATCTAGAGACTGTCATACAGAGTGAAGTAAGTCAGAGAGAGAAAAACAAATATCATATATTAATGCATGTATGTGGAACCTAGAAAAATGGTACAGATGAAACGGTTTGCAGGGCAGAAGTTGAGACACAGAGGTAGAGAACAAATGTATGGACACCAAGGAGGGAAAGCTGTGGGGGGTTGGGGATGGTGGCATGATGAATTGGGTGATTGGGATTGACATGTATACACTGATGTGTATAAAATTGATGACTAATAAGAACCAGCTGTATAAAAAATAAATAAAATTTAAAAATTAAAGAAAAACAACTAATACTAAACTTTCTTTGAGTTATTTGTATGGAAATATGCTAATATAAAAGTTTCAGACATATATGAAATTCTTAAAAATGTTATATGTTCTGGTATAATATTGTAAGTCATAATTCTAGTTATTATTTTAAAATGTATATCTCAGAAATAACTAAATTTCCTTGTCAATTGCATTATTATGAACTTTCATCAAATCTTTAACCATGGTCATTTTTAAGTCTTTTGTCATTTATTGACAGTTCTGGTTGTACTCTGATGCTTTTGCAAAAATGTTCCTATAAAAGGGTTTCATCTTCAAGCAATTCATGGAAAAGACTCTGACAAGTACAGGTTTCTGGTAACTTACTATACTGCTAAACTGAATGAATAAGGATTTTCAGAACTCAAATGGAAAACTGATGAATTCATAAAAGTGCTAACAAAAGATGAAGATGAAAAAAAAATTAATTACATTGGACTGAGTGAACTGATGAGGATGATTATAATTTTTGTGACTTTCTTTTTGAATAAAAAAAAAGTAATGCCACAATGAATATACATGTACATTAAAAAAAAGAGAGAACATTGGTTGGACTTTATTGCTGCTAACTTAAACCAACCGAACACTTCATTTATCCATTTTTCTCCAATGTAAAATGGAAATAACGTAAGCCCTGTAACTGATATCCAAAAACAAATGTAGAATATAATCACATACAGTTCTCATTCCATGTAATATAATATTTATATGTAATGGATTTTTACTATTTAAATATGAATTTCAACAATCAGTTTTCTTTTAAGAATCAAATTAAGTTATATTTGCCTTCTAGCTGGCAATTTCAAAATCTATACTAATAAATCAAAATTCTATAAAGTTTCAAAACCAGATATACCCACCAAAAAGATATGTATACACCAATCACACTTATAAATATTTTGTAAACATTTAAAATTATATAGTAGGTAATAGTTACAACAGTATACTAGAATAGAATGTCAAGGAGAAAGTCTTTATCAAAGAGTTTTTATTTTAGAAATAAAATGGTATTTCATTACTAAGATATTTATGAATACAGTCTAGCCTATTAATAGAACTTAG
Organism: Mesoplodon bidens; assembly: GCF_964165515.1. NCBI lineage: Eukaryota > Metazoa > Chordata > Mammalia > Artiodactyla > Ziphiidae > Mesoplodon > Mesoplodon bidens. The sequence continues at coordinate 158,734,448 of NC_138178.1, forward strand.
GAAAAAATATGATTACTCATAGATTCTGTATAGAAGCAGAAAAGTCATTATACAAAAAACAAAGTGAACATTAATTTATGTTAAAAACTTTCAGTAAAAGAGCAATTGTTAGATATGTCATTGACACACTCATACACACACATAGGCACACACATAAACAAAAACATCCACACAAAGTCAAGAACAGAAGTTTGCTTATTCAATGGAAATTCTAGAAGCTTTTCTACTAAAATCATCCAGGAACATATAACAGTTTGTAGGATCTATTAGCTAATACAATTAGACAGTAGGAAATGATTAAAACTGTATGAAGTGGAAAAGCTAAAGTTATCTCTACTTGCAGAGGGTATAATTATACATGTAGAAATTCCAAAAGAATCTATTGAAAAACCGCTACACAAAAACAAATAATTTATTAAAATAGCAGGCAGCATAATGCTGGAGCCAGCTTAGACTGGCTTTTAATGCAGATTGTTAAAAGTTCAGGGATTTTGCAAGCCAGTGTATTAACCATTGAAAGTTTAAAACTGGTCAAGTAGGAGAAATTGTTCTACAGAAAATTTGTTCTACAGAAATTAGCAAAATCTACATATCAGAATACACTTTGTAGCAGGCAATAAAATCAATATCCAAAATCAATAGCATTTATATCTATAAATAAGGGGTTAATATCCAGAATATGTAAGGAACTCCTACAACTCCACACCCACAAAAAATGAACAACCCAATTAATAAATGGGCAGACACCTTGAATAAATATTATTCCAAAGAAGATATACAAATGGCCAATAAGCGTATGAAAAGATGCAGACATTTAGGTTGCTTCCATGTCCTGGTTACTGTAAAGAGAGCTGCAATGAACATTGGGGTGCATGTATCCTTTCAAACAATGTTTTCTCTAGATATATGCCCAGGAGTGGGATTGCTGGATCTTGTTAAAATCTTGGGTTATGTAAAAAGGCACCATAGGTTTGAATCTTGCTTCTACCACTGTTAGACTTTGTGAATGTGGTCAAGCCAACCTATGCCTCTGGTGCCTTTTCTATAAGGTATGGATAATTGTAATATCTTCCCATGGGGATATGGAAAGAATATTTAGAACATTTCCCAGAACATGACAAGAACTCAAAAGTAGTTTATTAGTATTATTTTCCACACTATAAATTTCGTCAGGACAGGGTTCCTATCAGATTTTGGTTGCCATTACGTGCACAGGTTCAGTAGGAAACATGGCATAGAATCCTCTTCAATTATATATGTTAAATGAATTAATGTATGAGTGATTAATATCTGTATTAAGACTAAGGGTTACCATTTATGGTAATATAGGTCAGATACTATAAACGTAATTTTATATGCCTGATTAGAAGGAAATTACTGGTATTTTTAGATTAGGAAATTGATATTCACAGATTAAAATTTGCTTGAAGGTCTTTCAAATATAAAGAAACATAGGTGGAACTCAGAGCAGACATATTTGATTTCCAAGTATTTTCTAGTTCCATAATATTATGCTATTCCTCAAACTATCACAGAAAAGTCTCATTAAAAAATATTATCCTAATTAAATATTATCTTTGAGACTGAGTGTGTTTTGCCACATTCATTATTGAATCTAAGGTTTCCCTAAGCTTCCTAAATGATTTTTTTAAAATTTGCATACATTATAGTTTACTATTTATGCTGTAAAAGGTCAAAGGGCTTTGATACATGCATTATTCATATGTTTGCAATTACAATATCACAAATAATGGTTTTATCATCCTAAAATAATTCCCTGTGCTTCCTTTCTTCAACCCTCCTCACTCTGCCCAAACTTCTGGCAACTACTGAACATTTTATTGTCTCTATAGTTTTACCTTTCCTAGAATGTCATACAATTGGAATCATACAATTTGTAGAACTTTCAAACTGACTTCTTTCACTTGGTAACATGTATTTAAAGTTACTCCATGTCTTTTCATGGATTGATAGCTTATTTATTTTAGTTGCAAAATGGCATATCATTGTATGGATGTACCACAGTTTGTTAATCCATTGACTTATTTGAAGGATATTTTGATTGCTTCTTGCTCTTGATGATTATAAAACTACTATAAACATTTGAGTGTGGGTTTTTGTGTGACCGTATGATTTAAAGTCAGTTGGATAAGTAGAGAGGAGTGTTGTTGTATTACATGGCAAATTTATATTTACTTTTTAAAGAAACTGCCAAAGTATCTGCCAAAATGTCTATAGCATTTTGCATATTCATCAGCAGTGAATGAGAATTCCTGTTGCTCCACATCTTTGGCAGCACTTGGTATTGCCAATTATTTAAGGGGCCAACCACCCTCACTGTTCTAATCGTAACACAATAATTAATTACCTGAGACATACTGACTTATTCCTATTTAAAATTTTTTTTTCACATTAAGATTTTGTGTTCTCCTAAACCAGCTTGTAAAGAATTGTTCTTTTTCCTGGAGATTTTTTGCAGTGGATTTACTGGTTCTTTTACTAGCTGTCTATTTTTCTGGGTTGTTCTCAATTTTTATGACCCACTACTTCCTTATCTGCTAAAGCTGTTATTCTTTCACCCTTTTAACATTTTCTGTCATCTAAATGAAAACTCTGGGAGAAGGAAAAGATGATGCTTCTGCTCTGTATACATCCAAGAACCAAATGCTCATCTTCTTAAATGTTTATTTAATAGGGATATTTTTGTGTAAACATATGCATATTTTTTCAGAAATTTACTAAGGTTTTCCTTGTAGCTTAATAATTCTACAACATTTTCCTATGCTTTTTTATAAGGAAGTTATACCAACTGTACAAATACAGATTTGTAAGTCTTATTAAGGATCATCTAGGTAAGGCATATAGAAAATATAGGTAGTACATAGAGGAAAGTTAAGAACAATCAATTAATTAGGGACTGCAAAACTCAACTTTATTCTTCAAAGGAGGCCGAGAAAGAGAGAGTAGTAATATAAGAAGAATACCAGGAGTATGTTGTATACTTTCATTATTGAAGCTATATGTAGAAAATATTTCAAGAATTATGTGGTCAACTCTGATAAATTCTGCTGTGAAGTTGAGTCAATCAAGAGCAGAGAACTGGCAAGATGTTCATCTTAGTTAACCTTGAGGGAGCCATTTCTGCTTGGCAGTGGGTTGAATACTTCTGTAAATCACCTATATGGCAGTATCTTATTTTCTATATTTGACTACATTGGAGGCTAAAGGCGACCCAGTATTTTTGACAGCAGAGGTAGAAAGTGTGTGGTCAGGAAGATCTTGACCATCTTGTCAGCCCATATATGATTTTCTTCCTCTGATACATACAATAAAATTATTCCAACATTATATTTTTTTGGATTAAACACCATGTTTCATCAAATATGAGTTGCTATTAATCACAGAATGCACATTATTCTATGTATCATTAAGAATAAAGGAAAGAAAGAAAAAATAATACAAGCAAAATCCTAAATCATAGCCAATGAAATTATAGCAACATCATCAATTGTAAGACATATACCAATTACAGAGATGTTAAGATGTAGGGAAAATTGTGTCTTTGAATTGATGATGTACTGTAAATCTCCTCTTAAATAAGTTGAGATATTACTTTTGCATTAAGCAAACTCACAAAGAAATCAATCAGTAAACAAAGAAATAGTTTCATGCCAATGATGAATTCCTTAACATCCAGGCAATAAATAAAAGAATGTTCCCTAATAGTGAATAGAGATCCATTAAAGAGAGTACAGAAAAGAAAAACTATTCTGTGTGTAAGTATGTTTGAATCCTGCACTATGTCTAGCTTGCTTGTTTTAGTGTCTGCTTGTGGTTGAGGCACAGGATATATTTTAAAAATTGATCAATATTGTATTATGTAGATTAATGCAAACATTGGTTAATTATTTTTATTTATTTGTTTGTTTACTTATTTATTTATTTTTTTGTGAATTATTTTTAAATGGTAAGTTTATTTGAAATTTTGATTTCCAGGTCACTGGAGGATAAGTAATTTGAGAAAAATAAAAAGATAAATATTGAAAAATTGGTGGTGCTAAGAATGAGCTTTACTTTTATCTTGGTAGCAAAAATTGACACAATTAACATGACACTTGTATATGATTAAAAGCATTTTTCTCTTTTCTTTAGGTCAAGTCAGTAGGAACTTTAAAGTGGTGGTCAACTCCCCCTCTCTCTCTCTCTCTTTCTCTGTCTCTCTGTCAGGTTTCCTCCTAATTGTGCATGTCACCATGATGAGATCTATTTGAAGGGCATAACAAATTCAATTTAAAATGTTAAATTGGTGGGCCTCAGATAACCATGGGTCTGTGATGTTGATGGGAATACTTCTTAGAAGTAATGGATTCAGAGATTATAGGCAGAAACAATACTTTATTACTTCTTTGAAGGATATTTTAAATGCTAACATTATCTTTATTTATTCCTTTGATACTCAGTGTAATTGTCCCTCAGGTTTTAAGTAATTTTGTGACTGGGGCCTCTGGATTTCTAGTTATTACCTTATTAGTCTTTAACTGAATGAACTTTGCCAATGGCAAGTTATTCTAATATAAAATTTTGAGAAAATAGTATGTGAAAAATCTGCATATTAAAGCACGAAAAGCCTTTCAAATTCAGCATTATGTCTTCCACTTACAGAACCTCTTAAAGCAAAAAAACAATATATTTAAGTGGATTTATACATAGTGGTATTAGGTGATATACCTCATGCAAATAGATAAAGAATTTATTGAAAGCATGACCTATTTACCTAAAAGAATTGTCCTGTTAAATTATATATTCAGAATTCTATAAAGCTTTTACTAATAGCTATACAATACCAGGCTTATTTCACTTTTTTCTAAAACTAGATAGTACTGAAGAAATCTGAAATATATATGGAAATATTTTAATAACTTTGAAAGAATACATACTCATCATATCCTTCTATCCAACTAGATTTTGGAGTAGAAATAAATTAAACAAAATTTTGGAGTAGAAAGAAATTAAACAAAATTAGGTAGTAATAAGGAACAGGAAATATGTTTATGATTTATAGCTTATCTGAAGGACAAGTAAGTAAGCTAATAAGAATGTATTTGGAAAAAGAATCAATAACCTGGAAGAAAGGTTTTTAAGAAAAAATTGGCTTGGTAAGAAAAATATACAAAAAATCTGTCCAGTAAGAAAAAGAGGATTTATTACCAAGAAAAAATCAACAGTAGTTGATATTTCAAAAGAAGGAAACATAATAGGGTTACAAAGAGTGCATAAGGAAATATAATAGGATTACAAAGAGTGCATATGTCCTCAAAGAGTCCTAATTTAAAGAATGTAGATAAAATGAAACAAATAAATTTGAAATGTTTAAAAAATGGTAAATTCTATCTAATGGTAAAAATTTATCATTAAAATTTGACAGAGGAGGAAAATGATAATGAAGATTATACTTTTTGAATAGTGTCTATATGTGTACATGTTTTTGTGAGTGTGTATATGTGTATGTATAGAATATCCTAAATGTTATTATATGATTATATTATAGCAATTGTAGTAAAATAGAGATTGATTTCAGTACAGATTGAAAACTATTGCCAAGAAAGAGTGTAATTAGGAGTTTTCAACGTTTAGCTCTCCTGGATGTGTGACTGATGAAAGGGTGTTCTATAAACTTCAGAAATGACAGTAAAATAAATCATAATAAACATGGTAAAATTTGTTGGTGACATGGAAATAAATACAAATTTGAATGTGAAAATCTATCTATAAATTCACATAAAACAAAAATTGAGAAGCAGGTGAATATGAAAGAGGTAAGATCAGAAAATATGTATATCACAGGAGAGGGATTTAAAATTTTGTCCTTGAGAAAAATAAAATTTACGAGTGACTTTAAATATTGATATAAACAAGTTCATATTTTCAGAAGATCATTATGAGGCCCAGTAGCATGTTCCCCTCTGGTCACCAGCGCTATATGCCCTAGAGCTATTCACCATGTGGTCTGCACATGCCCTTCTATTGTGGTGGGCCAACTACTGAGGTGCATTGGTAGGCAGGGTAGCCACTGAACTATTGGCTGCAAGGCTTTGCCTCCCTATGATGGCTGTGGGTCCACTGGAAAGTGGGACTGGGCCCTCAGATAGTTTTCTCCAGGGCTGGGGAGGCTGGGGGTTGGTGCAGTCTGCTGGTGAGCAGGGTCAGATCCCTGGCACAAACAGGCTAGAACTAGGATTCCAAAACAGTGCTTGCCAGTGCCAATGTTATCGTGGTAGAACAAACTCCCCAAAAAGGCTGTTGCCAGCCTCTCCATCCACAGGAGGATTTCCAAGACCAGCAAGTGAGTTTGACCCAGGTTCCTTACGAACTACTGCCTTTGTGCTTAGACTCGGAGAGTATGAGACTTTGCACCTTAAGAGCAGAGTCCCTGTTTCCTTTAGCCCTCTGGCTCTCTCCAACATAAAACCCACTGTTTTTCAAACAGTAGCTTGTCTTTCTAGTGCAGGACTCCCAGGTTGGAGACTCTACTATGGGTCTCTGACTCCTTGCTCCTTGGATAGAGCTTCTATGGTGGTGATATTCTACCTGTTTGTGGGTCACCAACCTGGGGGTGTGGGTCCTGAATTTATCACATCTCTGGCCCTCTACCTATCCTGTTGTGATTCATTCTTGATGTCTTTAGTTGTGGAAAATCTTTTCTACTTATACTCAGGTCATTATCATAGGTAGCTGCTCTGTAACAGTTGTAATTTTCATGTGCTCATGGCAGGAGGTGAGTTCAGTGCCATCATATTCTGCTGTCTAGGTCCACCTCCTCTGGAAATATTTTATATGGTCATAAGAAATGTATTTCTTATTCAATGATTTTTGCATATGAATGCTAAATATTTTAGGGGAAAATGCTGTCTACACAGGCTTTTAAGATGAATTTATAAAAATGCTTCTTGTATAATGCAACATTTTTGAAACATTATTATTATTATTATCATTATTAGTATTATTTTTTGTGATATGTGGGTCTCTCACATTGTGGAGCACAGGCTCCAGACACAAAGGTTCAGCAGCCATGGCTCACGGGCCCAGCCGCTCTGCGGCACGCGGGATCTTCCCAGACCGGAGCATGAACTCGTGTGCCTTGCATCGGCAGGCGGACTCTCAACCACGGCGCCAACAGGGAAGCCCGATACATTATTTTTGTAAAATAAATCATGGAAAAGTGAAACAATCATAACATTTTAACCTATTCTATAATTTAAAAAAATCTGCTTTTCTCCATATAGATGCTATAGAGAAATTATAGGCCATTTTGGATGTGTTACATTTTTGGTTTTGAAGTTCATCACCGTTTTTTGAAGCTTAAGAGGGGATGTTTTCAATTGGCAAAGAGAGTCTAAGTGGTTTGAAAAACTTTACAGAGAAAGATAATATACCTAAAATGTCACTTTGTCTATTTGACAGAATTTAATGAGAAATTTTCTATCTTTTTTAAATTTTTTTTTAATTTTTTTTATTAGTTTCTGCTTTATAACAAAGTGAATCAGTCATACATATACATCTGTTCCCACATCCCTTCCCTCATGCATCTCCCTCCCTCCCACCCTCCCCATCCCACCCCTCCAGGCGGTCACAAAGCACCGAGCTGATCTCCCTGTGCTCTGCAGCTGCTTCCCACTATCTATCTACCTTATGTTTGGTAGTGTATATATGTCCATGCCTCTCTTTCGCTTTGTCACAGCTTACCCTTCCCCCTCCCCATATCCTCAAGTCCATTCTCAAGTAGGTCTGTGTCTTTATTCCCGTTTTACCCCTAGGCTCTTCATGACATTTTTTTAAAATTCCATATATATGTGTTACCATACGGTATTTGTCTTTCTCTTTCTGACTTACTTCACTCTGTATGACAGACTCTAGTCTATCCACCTCATTACAAATAGCTCAGTTTCGTTTCTTTTTATGGCTGAGTAATATTCCATTGTATATATGTGCCACATCTTCTTTATCCATTCATCCGATGATGGACACTTAGATTGTTTCCATCTCCGGGCTATTGTGAATAGAGCTGCAATGAACATTTTGATACATGTCTCTTTTTGAATTATGGTTTTCTCAGGGTATATGCCTAGTAGTGGGATTGCTGGGTCATATGGTAGTTCTATTTTTAGTTTTTTAAGGAACCTCCATACTGTTCTCCATAGTGGCTGTACCAATTCACATTCCCACCAGCAGTGCAAGAGTGTTCCCTATTCTCCACACCCTCTCCAGCATTTATTGTTTCTAGATTTCTTGAAGATGGCCATTCTGACTGGTGTGAGATGATATTTCATTGTAGTTTTGATTTGCATTTCTCTAATGATTAATGATGTTGAGCATTCTTTCATGTGTTTGTTGGCAGTCTGTATATCTTCTGTGGAGAAATGCCTATTTAAGTCTTCTGCCCATTTTTGGATTGGGTTGTTTGTTTTTTTGCTATTGAGCTGCATGAGCTGTTTATAAATTTTGGAGATTAATCCTTTGTCCGTTGCTTCATTTGCAAATATTTTCTCCCATTCTGAGGGTTGTCTTTTGGTCTTGTTTATGGTTTCCTTTGCTGTGCAAAAGCTTTGAAGTTTCATTAGGTCCCATTTGTTTATCTTTGTTTTTATTTCCATTTCTCTAGGAGGTGGGTCCAAAAGGATCTTGCTGTGATTTATGTCATAGAGTGTTCTGCCTATGTTTTCCTCTAAGAGTTTGATAGTTTCTGGCCTTACATTTAGGTCTTTAATCCATTTTGAGCTTATTTTTGAGTATGGTGTTAGGGAATGATCGAATCTCATACTTTTATATGTCCCTGACCAGTTTTCCCAGCACCACTTATTGAAGAGGCTGTCCTTTCTCCACTGTACATTCCTGCCTCCTTTATCAAAATTAAGTTGACGATATGTGCGTGGGATTATCTATGGGCTTTCTATCCATTTCCATTGATCTATCTTTCTGTTCTTATGCCAGTACCACACTGTCTTGATTACTGTAGCTTTGTAGTATCGTCTGAAGTCAGGGAGCCTGATTCCTCCAGCTCCGTTTTTCTTTCTCAAGATTGCTTTGGCTATTCGGGGTCTTTTGTTCTTCCAAACAAATTTTGAAATTTTTTGTTCTAGTTCTGTGAAAAATGCCAGTGGTAGTTTGATAGGGATTGCATTGAATCTGTAGATTGCTTTGGGTAGTAAAGTCATTTTCACAATATTGATTCTTCCAATCCAGGAGCATGGTATATCTCTCCATCTATTTGTATCATTTTAATTTCTTTCATTAGTGTCTTATAATTTTCTGCATACAGGTCTTTGGTCTCCTTAGGTACGTTTATTCATAGATATTTTATTCTTTTCGTTGCAATGGTAAATGGGAGTGTTTTCTTGATTTCACTTTCAGATTTTTCATCATTAATGTACAGGAATGACAGAGATTTCTGTGCATTAATTTTGTATCCTGCCACTTTACCAAATTCATTGATTAGCTCTAGTAGTTTTCTGGTAGCATGTTTAGGATTCTCTATGTATAGTATCATGTCATCTGCAAACAGTGACAGCTTTACTTCTTCTTTTCCAATTTGGATTCCTTTTATTTCCTTTTCTTCTCTGATTGCTGTGGCTAAAACTTCCAAAACTTTGTTGAATAAGAGTGGTGCGAGTGGGCAGCCTTGTCTTGTTCCTGATCTTAGTGGAAATGGTTTCAGTTTTTCACCATTGAGGACAATGTCGGCTGTGGGTTTGTCATATATGGCCTTTATTATGTTGAGGAAAGTTCCCTCTATGCCTACTTTCTGCAGGGTTTTTATCATAAATCGCTGTTGAATTTTGTCGAAAGCTTTCTCTGCATCTATCGAGATGATCATATGTTTTTTCTCCTTCAATTTGTTAATATGGTGTATCACATTGATTGATTTGCGTATATTGAAGAGTCCTTGCATTCCTGGAATAAACCCCACTTGATAATGGTGTATGATCCTTTTAGTGTGCTGTTGGATTCTGTTTGCCAGTATTTTGTTGAGGATTTTTGCATCTATGTTCATCAGTGATATTGGCCTGTACTTTTCTTTCTTTGTGACATCCTTGTCTGGTTTTGGTATCAAGGTGATGGTGGCCTCGTAGAATGAGTTTGGGAGTGTTCCTTCTTCTGAAATTGTTTGGAAGAGTTTGAAAAGGATGGGTGTTACCTCTCCTCTAAATGTTTGATAGAATTCATCTGTGAAGCCATGTGGTCCTGGGCTTTTGTTTGTTGGAACATTTTTAATCACAGTTTCAATTTCAGTGCTTGTGATTGGTCTATTCATATTTTCTATTTCTTCCTGAGTCAGTCTTGGCAGGTTGTGCATTTCTAAGAATTTGTCCATTTCTTCCAGGTTGTCCATTTTATTGGCACAGAGTTTCTTGTAGTAATCTATCATGACCTTTTGTATTTCTGCAGTGTCACTTGTTACTTCTCCTTTTACATTTCTAATTCTATTGATTTGTGTCTTCTCCCCTTTTTTCTTTATGAGTCTGGCTAATGGTTTGTCAATTTTGTTTATCTTATCAAAGAAACAGCTTTTAGTTTGGTTGATCTTTGCTATCGTTTCCTTCATTTCTTTTTCATTTATTTCTGATCTGATCTTTATGATTTCTTTCCTTCTGCTAACTTTGGGGTTTTTTTGTTCTTCTTTCTCTAATTGCTTTAGGTGTAGGGTCAGGTTGTTTACTCGAGATGTTTCCTGTTTCTTAAGGTGGGATTGTATTGTTATAAATTTCCCCCTTAGAACTGCTTTTGCTGCGTCCCATAGGTTTTGGTTCGTCGTGTCTCCATTGTCATTTGTTTCTAAGTATTCTTTTATTTTCTGTTTGATATCTTCAGTGATAACTTCGTTATTGAGTAGTGTATTGTTTAGCCTCCATGTGTTAGTATTTTTTACAGATCTTTTCCTGTAATTGATGTCTAGTCTCATAGCATTGTGGTCAGAAAAGATACTTGATACAATTTCAATTTTCTTATATTTACCAAGGCTTGATTTGTGACCCAAGATATGATCTATCCTGGAGAAAGTTCCATGAGCACTTGAGAAAAATGTGTATTCTGTTGTTTTTGGATGGGATGTCCTATAAATATCAATTAAGTCCATCTTGTTTAATGTATCATTTAAAGCTTGTTTTTCCTTATTTATTTTCATTTTGGATGATCTGTCCATTGGTGAAAGTGGGGTGTTAAAGTCCCCTACTATGAGTGTGTTACTGTTGATTTCCGTTTTATGGCTGTTAGTATTTGCCTTATGTATTGAGGTGCTCCTATGTTGGGTGTGTAAATATTTACAATTGTTATATCTTCTTCTTGGTTCGACCCCTTTATCATTATGTAGTGTCCTTCTTTGTCTCTTCTAATAGTCTTTATTTTAAAGTCTATTTTGTGTGATATAAGAATTTTTACTCCAGCTTTCTTTTGATTTCCATTTGCATGGAATATCTTTTTCCATCCTCTTACTTTCAACCTGTATGTGTCTCTAGGTCTGATGTGGTTCTCTTGTAGACAGCATATATATGGGTCTTGTTTTTGTATCCATTCAGCCACTCTGTGTCTTTTGGTGGGAGCATTTAGTCCATTTACATTTAAGGTAATTGTTGATATGTATGTTCCTCTTCCCATTTCCTTAATTGCTTTGGGTTCGTTATTGTAGGTATATTCCTTCTGTTGTGTTTCTTGCCTAGAGAAGTTCCTTTAGCATTTGTTGTAAAAAGCTGGTTTGGTGGTGCTGAACTCTCTCAGCTTTTGCTTGTCTGTAAACGTTTTAATTTCTCCATCAAATCTGAATGAGATCCTTGCTGGGTAGAGTAATCTTGGTTGCAGGTTTCTCTCCTTCATCACTTTAACTATGTCCTGCCACTCCCTTCTGGCTTGTAGAGTTTCTGCTGAGAGATCAGCTGTTAACCTGATGGGGATTCCCTTGTGTGTTATTTGTTTTTTTTCCTTTGCTGCTTTTAATATGATTTCTTTGTGTTTAATTTTTGACAGTTTGATTAATATGTGTCTTGGCATACTTCTCCTTAGATTTATTTTGTATGGGACACTCTGTGACTCCTGGAATTGATTAACTATTTCCTTTCCCATATTAGGGAAGTTTTCAACTGTAATCTCTTCTAATATTTTCTCAGTCCCTTTCTTTTCCTCTTCTTCTTCTGGATCCCCTATAATTCGAATGTTGGTGCATTTAATGTTGTCCCAGAGGTCTCTGAGACTGTCCTCTGTTCTTTTCATTTTTTTTCTTTATTTTGCTCTGCATCAGTTATTTCCACTATTTTATCTTCCACCTCACTTATCCGTTCTTCTGCCTCAGTTATTCTGCTCTTGATCCCATGTAGAGTATTTTTCATTTCATGTATTGTGTTTTTAATCGATGCTTGATTCATCTTTTGTCCTTCTAGGTTCTTGTTAACTGTTTCTTGCATTTTGTCTATTCTATTTCCAAGATTTTGGATCTTGTAAATAGAATCTTGGATCATCTTTACTATCATTATTCTGAATTCTTTTTCAGGTAGACTGCCTATTACCTCTTCATTTGTTAGGTCTGGTAGGTTTTTATCTTGCTCCTTCACCTGCTGTGCGTTTTTTTGTCTTCTCATTTTGCTTATCTTCGTGTGTTTGGGGTCTCCTTTTTGCAGGCTGCAGATTTGTAATTCCCGTTGTTTTTGGTGTCTGTCCCCAGTGGCTAAGGTTGTTTCAGTAGGTTGTGTAGGCTTTCTGGTGGGGGTGACTAGTGCCTGTGTTCTGGTGGTTGAGGCTCGATCTTGTCTTTCTGGTGGACAGGACCACGTCTCGTGGTGTGTTTTGGGGTGCCTGTGGCCTTATTATGTTTTTAGGCAGCCTCTCTGCTAATGGGTGGGGTTGTGTTCCTGCCTTGCTAGTTGCTTGGCATAGGGTGACGCGCTCTGTAGCTTGCTGGTCGTTGACTGAAGCTGGGTGCTGGTGTTGAGATGGAGATCTCTGGAAGATTTTCGCCGCTTGATATTATGTGGAGCTAGGAGGTCTCTTGTGGACCCGTGTCCTGAAGTTGGCTCTCCCACTTCAGAGGCACTGCACTGACTCCTGGCTGCAGCACCAAGAGCCTTTCATCTACCCGGCTCAGAATAAAAGGGAGAAAAAGTAGAAAGAAAGAATTAGTAGAAGAAAGAGAGAGAGAAAGAAAAGAAGAAGGAAAGAAAGGAAGGAAGGAAGGAAGGAAGGAAGGAAGGAAGAAAGAAAGAAAGAAAGGAGGGAGGGAGGGAGGAAGGAAGAAAGAAAGAAAGAAAGGAGGGAGGGAGGGAGGAAGGAAAGAAAGAGTGAATGGAAGAAGGGAGGGAGGAAGGAAAGAGAGAAAGAAAGACAGGAGGGAGGGAGGGAGGAAAGAAAGAAAAAGAAAGAGTGAAAGGAAAAAGGGTGGGAGGGAGGGAGGAAGGAAAGAAAGACAGACAGGAGGGAGGGAGGGAGGGAGGAAGGAAATAAAAAGAAAGTGAAAGGAAGAAAGGAGGGAGGGAGGAAGGAAGGAAAGAAAGAGAGAAAGAAGGAAATTTGGGGCGGAGGGAGGGAGGGAGGAAGGGAAAAAAGAAAGAGCAGGTAAAGTAAAATAGAATAAAGTATAAAATATAGTGGTGTTATTAAAATTAAAAAGTAATTATTAAAAAAAAACGGACAGTTAGAACCCTGGGACATATGGTGGAAGCAAAGCTATACAGAGAAAATCTCACACAGAAGCATACACATACACATTCACAAAAAGTGAGCAGGGGGAAATATCGAAAATCTTGCTCTCAAAGTCCACCTCCTCAATTTGGGATAATTCCTTGTAAAAAGAGGAAAAGGTGGAAAAGTCTTAAATCTTTTCCTCAAAGTCCACCTCCTTAATTTGGGATAATTCGTTGTAAAAAGAGGAAAAGGGGGAAAAGTCTGAAATCTTGCTCTCTAAGTCCACCTCCTTAATTTGGGATAATTCGTTCTAAAAAGAGGAAAAGGGGGAAAAGTCTTAAATCTTGTCCTCAAAGTCCACCTCCTCAATTTCGGATGATTCGCTGTCCATTCATGCACTCCACAGACACAGGGCACATCAAGTTGACCGTGGAGCTTCAATCCGCTGCCTCCGAGGCTGCACAGAGAGATTTCCCTGTCTCTTCTCTGCTCTCACAGCTCCCGGGTCTCAGCCTTGGACCTGGCCCCGCCTCTGCACGTAGGTCGCCGGAGGGCATCCGTTCTTCGCTCAGACAGGACGGGTTTAAAGGAGCCGCTGATTCGGGGGCTCTGGTTCACTCAGGCAGAGGGGAGGGAGGGGCGCGCAGTGTGGGGCGGGCCTGCGGCGGCAGAGGCCGGCGTGACGTTGCACCAGCCCGAGGCGCTCCGTTCACTTTCCCAGGAAAGCTGTTCCTGGGTCCCGGGACCCCGGCAGTGGCGGGGTGCACAGGCTCCCCAGAAGGCGGGGTGGACAGTGACCTGCGCTCGCACACAGGCCTTGTGGCAGCGGCAGCAGCCCCAGCGTCCCACACCCGTCTCCGAGGTCCGCCCCTTTAGCTGCGGCTCGCGCCCCTCTCTGGTGCTTCTTTAAGCAGCGCTCTTAATGCCCTCTCCTCGCACACCAGGAAACAAAAGAGAAGAAATATTCTCTTGCCTCTTCAGCAGCTCCAGACATTTTCTCCGGACTCCCTCCGGGCTAGCCGTGGTGCACTAACCCCTTCAGGCTCTCTTCCTGCCGCCAGCCCCAGTCCTCTCCCTGCGCTCCGACTGAAAGCCGATACCCGAGCCTCAGCTCCCAGCCCTGCCCGCTCCGGCGGCCGAGCAGACAAGCCTCTCTGCCTGGTGTGTGCCTGAGGGCACCGATCCTCTGTGCCGTAATCTCTCCCCTTTGCCCTCCACACCCCTGTTGCCGTGCTCTCCTCCGCTACTCCGAAGCTTTCCCCCTTCGCCACCCGCAGTCTCTGCCCGCGAAGGGGCTTCTAGTGTGTGGAAACCTTTCCTCCTTCACGGCTCCCTCCCACTGGTGCAGGTCCCGTCCCTATCCTTTTGTCTCTGTTTATTCTTTTTTCTTTTTTCCTACCCAGGTATGTGGGGAGTTTCTTGCCTTTTGGGGGTCTGAGGTCTTCTGTCAGCGTTCAGTAGGTGTTTGGTAGCAGTTGTTCCACGTGTAGATGAATTTCTGATGTAATTGTGGAGAGGAAGGGGATCTCCGCATCTTACTCTTCCACCATCTTCCTCCGGGCTCCCTATTCTTTAGGGATCCAGACGTAGGTTGATCCTTAGGCGCTGGGTCAGAAATGTTCTATCTTAAGATTCAGACATGAGTTTTGAATCAGACCATTATCTTTTCTGCAATAATCTGTCTTTTAGACTTAAATTAGGGCAAACATGAAAGGCTGACCACCTGGTGAAACTGAAAATAAAATTCACTCCCTTTTTTCAGTATTACCATATGTATTCTGAAATATGTTTGTTCAAAAACTTGCACCTGCTTTGTTACAAAATAATAAGTAATATCTATGTAGATTCTCTCTCTCTCTCTCTCTCTCTGTATGTGAGTGTGAGAAATGCAAGAACAATTTTAGTATATCCATTTAATATAGTGTTTCTAGCATAGATTTGATTAAACTCACATGCCTTATTTATATTGTAATAAAATGTTATTTATGTATTTTCTAAAAGTACATACAAGCTTTCATTTTTGGTATAGGACAAACTTGGGCTTGATTCTTAGCTCTGCTATTCAAGCTGATGAATTTGAGAACTTTCCTTAACTTCTCTGATTTTCAGTCTTACAATCTGTAAATTAATGTAATAGTACTACCATATAGTCCTGTTTTTAGTATCAATGTAATGTTATTGGTGACTTATCCTAAGGATTGTTTTCATATAAGCCATTGCTTAAGCTCTCTTTTCTTCTATAGAGCTTGAAAAGTCAAGTCACTCACCTTTCCAGATTCTTTAGCATCTAGATGTGGACATGTTATGAATTCTGGCTAGTAAAATGTAAGCCAAAGCCTCTTGGGAAGGCTTCTGGGAATATTTCATTTATGAAAAAGGTTCAATTGGCATATCAGTTGGAATTTTTGCCCTTATTTCTGCCCAGAATATGGAAACAATGCCTGGAGGTGAAAATCATCTTGCAACGAGGAGGATGAATGCCATGTGCTAGAGGTATTGGAGCTCAAAGATTAAAAAAAAGAAAAAAAATATCTTCCCTAATTAACATCTTTGAACCTTTGAACTAACCCTGGGTTACTGTCACTAGAATTCTTAAATGGTTGAATAAAGTATTTACTTGTTTAAGACACTGTTAGTTTTTAACTTTTGTTTGTTTGTTTTTGTTTGTGGGAAACACTCCTTGTTTTTATTATGTGTACAGAGTCTAAGAATTCTGTTAACATAATTTTTTCCTGATATATTTTAATCTTCTCCCAACCACTTTACTGACTCCTATAGTACAGGAGAAAGAAACAAAAAACAAACTATGGAAAATTAGAAAATCTTCACACTGTACAGTTAGGTATTAGCTTGTTGCTTTTGTTTTTTTCTTTTTCTTTCTTCCTTTTTTTTTTTTTTTTTTACTTTTTATTGGAGTATAGTTGCTTTACAATGTTGTGTTAGTTTCTACTGTGCAACAAAGTGAATCTAGCTTGTTACTTTGAATAGCAGAATTTCAGAGTAGCAGAACTTCTCAGGAACACTGTTGTTGTAATATTCACTCATTTTAAAGCAGAATACCACTGTTCTACACATCACAACAATCAATCAGATCAAGTACCTATCTCATCAATAAGTCATGGCTATTTTAATAAGGAGATGAGAAACGTATTTTACAATTTATAATTTTTACTGAAATTTCATCACATTGTTCATAAACAACTCAAAGTTTTTCTCCCTTTTCAGCTCATTCATCCCTCAGTTTCTTTGGAGACATGGCCCCTCAAAATCATCTTGAATGTCTAAGCCATTCAGCTCTTACTTCCATCCTGTCAAATCTTTTGCTTCACAATTATGTCCATGGTGAGAATGGGAAGATGTACAGGGTGAACCTCAGTTAATTTTGTAAAAATTACAATGAAATGAAAATGAAGTAAACAGGAACTATTTTAAATGTTCATTATTTTATAAAATTAGGCAAAAAGAAAAAAAATTACTTATAGTAACTGATTGTGAAACCTAGTAGTACTATTCCTCAAGGGACTGCATTTTGTTACCAAAAAAGTGGTTTAATGTTACTACATCAGATATACTTATTAGTGTGTAATTTAGCGACAAAAGATAAAGAGAGTGAAATAAAGCTGCCTAAGCTTGTGCTTCCTTTTATTTATGAGCACTTGTGTATGGGAAATATACAGGTTTAAAACCCAGATGTTTTAAAATTCAAAGATGATGCTACACTATGTTATGTAAATAAGCAAGGCTATTGACAACTGTATCACCACTGCCTACTTGGAGGCCAAATTTTAAGGAGATACCTTTATCCACTATAATTTGAAATTAAAAAAAAATATTTGGATACAGTCAGTTCATTCAAACAAAATGTACATTTCTTTTTTTCACTTTCTTTGTATCTTGGGCCTAAATATTTATTTATTTATTATTTATTTATTTATATTCTACTTTTTCAATCTTTGAGCATAAAATATAACATTATACGTCTGCTCATTGACAAGAGAGTCCTGCATCAAAGTGTCCTGACTTGTTCAATTAGAGAAGGAGTTTGTTCTTTATTCCTCTTCCCAAAACAGAACTCTCTGTTTTGTGGCAGCAACAGCAATTGATACCCATGCTTTTTTCCTTTGGAGATTGGCAGAAGAAGCAGGCTGCAAACAAAGACAGGCTTCTCTGTGCTTTAGTGGCAATTTAACTTGTTGTTCATCTTAACATATAAGCAAATCCTATTGAAAAACAACTCAGAGACTATTCATTGTGGAGAGTTTCTAACTTCTAAAATGTGCTGTAATAACCTATACATGTTAATACAAAAGTAATATACATGTACTTTTGGTTTAGTGCTCATATTTATAAAATATTTTCATCAGGAATCTTCATCTTTAGTTTTCTTCCTACGAAACACGGGGTACCATAATAAGATTTGTTTGTTCTTTATCACTCCAAAAATTGCTAAATGATAGAAATGGCCAAAAAACAGAAAAGAACTATTTTTCAGAAGAATTGGGTGAGGAAAAAGATTTTTTTGAGACCTTAAAACATGTCAGGCACAGGCTTGGTGCACTACTTACATTATCTCATTTAACCCTAAAAATAATTCTGTAAAGTTAGATGAATTACATTATTTTAGATGATAAAATTGAAGCTGAGTGGAATTAGGTAATGCTCTCCAGGGTCAATGGCTGGCTATCAAACTACAAAGCTGGAATTCAAGCAGGTGCTTGTTTATCCTGAAATCTCTTTTATCCAGTATGTATGTTGGGGGAGGGAATGAGGTTTGACGGTTAATTTGCTACCCTGAGCCCCAGAAATTCTAGGGAGAAACAGCAAAATGGTTTCATTCCTATCTGTTTCATACCTTTGGCTCTCATGTAAAATATGATCTAAAGAAAATATTCTTCTGCTAAGATAAATGTGAAAGCTGTCACTATTAACACACAAACAACTATTTTAAGAAAGACTGCATAGCTGTGAAGAAACCGTCTTTTTCTAAAATCTTTGTCACAATTTTCTCATTTTCATTAGTTTCAATTGTTTGTTAGCTTATTATGCCTCTATGTGTGTTTCCCAAATGGGTGTGGATATAACACTGAAAGTTTGCCAATACAAAGAATCCTGGCCCACAAAACTGAGGAGCCAGAACAGGATGAATAAATTTCAGTATTCAGCATAAAGAGATGATGAAATTTGAGAAACAAGCAGAGTAATGTGGAAAGATACAGACTTGTGATGTTAGGTAGGTTCCCAGGGATTAAATCCTCTGTAGAGTGAATTAAAGAGAATAATATGGAATTGATTTAGTGCATTTAACTCATAATTGATTGTTTATTATTTCTAACATTACTTAGAATAAAGCTGAAATATATAGATTAAATTTCATTAGTGTAAAAACTAAGTTATATATTATTTGTACCCATAATTTTCAGGAAATGCTATACATATTAGAAAATTATTATCTTACTACATAGTTGTCTTGAGATTCTAGTGTTGTTCTGTCATTGACACATCATTTTTCCTATATTTCCTTGCATGTAGTGAAGATTCAGGAAAGAGTGTTAAAAGAGTCAATGAAATGAATTTTGCTAATTTCTGCAAAACACAAAATGATCACTTCTTTTAAAATAGTCTCATTGTGTTAGGTAGAATAATGTACCACCTCCTCCAAAGAAGTCTGTTAGGTTCTAATCCCTGTGACATGTGAATCTGTTCTTTCACATGGCGAAATGGATTTTGCAGAGGTGATTAAAGATCTTGAGATTGGAAGATTATAGTGTAATATCCTGGTGGGCCTAATGTAATCACTAAGATTTTTATAAGAGAAAGTCAGGAAGAGGTAGAGTCAGGGGATGTGATGTAAGGAGAAAAGCAGAGTTTGGAATGCTACAACCACAAGCCAACTGATGCAGGCAGCCTCTAGAAGCTGGAAAAGACAAGTAATATATTCTCTTTTATAGCCTCCAGTAGGAAAGCAGTTATGCTGACACCTTGACTTTAGCCTTGTAAGATTCATTTCACACTTATAACTTCTAGAGCTAATGAATCTGTGTTGTTTTAAGACACTGCGTTTGTGGTAATTAGTTATATCAGAAATAGAAATGTATACACTCATCTACTTCTATAAAAATGACTTCCAGAAGATTGATAATCAAAACAGAAAAATCCAAGTCCATGTCTCTGTTAAGATGTTGTTGTCATAGGATCATTCGCTGGTGATATAGAAGCATATAAGGGAAGCCATCTAACCTAATCTGAGGAAGTATGACTAGGAGTTAACTGCTATGCAGTAGACATAAGAGTTATCCAAGCTAAAGGGAAGTTGTGGAGGAATACGTAAGAAGAGGGAAGTACTTCTGTCAAAGGGAAAATGTATTTGTGAATAATTTATGTTGGTTAAGAGCTTGGAGAAATTCAGAACTGAAAGAACTCATATGGCTGAAATCTTCAAAGTAATGTGGAAAGTAGTATAAGGTGAGACAGGTGAGCTGGAAAGAGTGTAGAACTATTGGTCATTTTAAGTTGGGCAATCAAAGATTTCACCTTTATTTTAGGAGCGCTTGGAAGCCATCAACGGATCTTACTGCACAGGACTAGGGTAGTTTGGACTTGTGCTTTAATTAAACTATCCCATTTTATGGTATTCCACCCACATTATTCATTCACATATTTCAAAGCTGTTCTTCACCCCAACATTAAAAGCATCTGCAACAAGTATATGACAAGGGTCATTATAGTTTTAGGATATCATCCCAATATGCATCTGTAATAATGTAGACACCATAGATGATTGAGGTGTTTTGTACAATGAAATACCATAATTAAATCCCCAAATTTCTGGGTACTGGGTAGGCAGTTTAGATAATTAATGAAAGTCAGTTAATTTTTCACATCATCTTAATCAATAAAGTTCGATGACCCCGATATTTCTCCCAGCCCTAATGTAAATGGAGATTAAAAAGAAAAATCACTGTGATTAAAAACAAATCTTCTATAAGTGAACTTTAAAATGAATGTGCCCCATGTGATAGTCATGGTCTGAGTTTTATTCCCAATTAAGTGTAATCTAAAAATGAATTAAAAATGACATCTGTAAATGGATGGAAAAGAAATCATATATAACAGTGATTTGATTTAAATACCCAATGATATTAGCTCTTCAAAAAAGTCTGAGGGTAAGAATGAATTGGCCTATGAAACTTCAGGTGTCAGTATTTCCCAGAGACAAATGATGTATCACTAATTTTTACTTATTTGAATGGAACCGTTCTAAGTTTGATTAAGCTCTTTATTAAGAGGGGTACAGGATGACATATATATATATATATATATATAATTTTATATAATCTTTATCAGTCATAATAAAAATTTAATGTGGGAAGAGTCCCATTGAAAATTGATTTTGGAAAGGGTAAAGAAAACTTCATGTGATGACTCTAATTACAGTCAAGCTAAAGCGTCTACTCCCCTATCACATATTTCCAAATAGATTTAGATGTAATTTTTAAAAATTAAAATGGGTCCAGATCTTTTTGTATATTATCATAAATCTCCTACTAGTGGATGAGTAACTCAAGTTGAAGCAGTAGGACTCAGTTAAAGTCTGTCTTAGGGTCAGGATATCTCTTCTATGCTGGCAAAATTTATGTTTTTCTCTACTCAAAGTATATGTTCTCATTTTTTAACTAGAATCATTAAATTCACATAAAAATACTTTAAGTACTATGAAATCATACAAACTCAAGGCACCATGTTCAGTCTTGGTGATAGAACATCAGATTCTTAGACAAAAATGTAAAGGTTCTTCCAGACTGTCCTCCACGCATTAACTTCAATTTATCCCCCTTTCCCCCATTCAAATAATTATTTTTTCCTTCTTCATGATCCATTTCTAAAATAAAACCTTGTTGCTTATGGCATTATGTTATTCTTAAAATGATTTTAAGTGAGAGATTGAGTATAATGGCTGTGGTCCCTGAAGACATTATGATTTCTGGATTCATTTTCTTATGAATTTCAGATTTAATTCATGGTCTTCTGTGTTAGGAGACATTCGTGTAATTTTTTTTTTAACTCCAACTCCTTTATATTTAAGGTCTTGAGGTGGTTTGTTATACTTGAAACCAAAAATTTCCCTAGAGAAATACCTATTATTCACATAAGACAAAATTAGGATATAAATTACTTGTACTTATAATGTTAAACATCAAAACTGGTTAAAATACTTCTGAATAAAATAATGTAATTACTAAATTTATATCAAGAAGTTTAGTACTTTAGACAATTATTTCTATTCCAAATGAAAAAGATCTATCATGATGACTTTCTTAATTATCTGCAGAAATATTCTTTTGAATCATTAGGGGGTTAAATGACATATATATGTTCCACTTCCTTTTCAAATTTTCCAGTATCCTCCATTAGTAAGTGATAGTAAGGTTAATAGACTCCTTTTGGTTTTCTAAAATATTTTCATGAAAAAATCAGGGACAGCCTGGTTTAATCTAATCCTAAACTTAATGAAAAATGACATATGTAATGAACAATTTGTTTCTCAGTAGGATATTACCTATGCACTAAAACAACTCTGGTAGTGGATATATGTATACATATAACTGATTCACTTTGCTGCACAGCAGAAATTAACACAATGTTGTCAATCAAATATACTCTAATAAAAATTAATTTTAAAAAAATAATAAAATAAAACAATTCTTGTAAATTTTTTGACCATATACAGAGATTGCAAAATCAAGAAATTATTTTAAAATCTATATGAATTCTATGTGTATTTATATTTTATATATTATATATTAATAGAATTATGTTCATGTGATATATTACATAATATCACATATGAATATAATATTACATATTAATATATGTTAGAAATATAATTTTTCAACTTTCATAAGCAGGAAAAATATAATCTGACATGGTTGTTGTTGGCAATTGGAAACTAAACAAATAAAGGTTAAAATAATTTAAGATGAGGTTAGTCTGTCCCTTGGGAGGTTCTGTTTTGATCTGGATAACATAGAAATTAGTTTTTGGTTTCAGAAATAAGTATATAGTCACAGAGCATAGAGATTAGTACTGACCTCTCACATTCCATTCTTCTTTTAGGGACAAATTAGGATTGGAGAAACCAGCTTCATCACCTGTAAGTAGAATGCATGTGTTCTTTTATGCATTTAATATCATGGCACTAGCAATTTGGAAATATGAATTAGGTTATTTATTTATTGGAAGCAAAATTTAAGGAAAACAGGGCTTTATTATCTCCATCTGTAGCTGAGGGATACTAATACTCATTTATGTTTGTGACCAATGTCACACAACTATGTAAAGACCTGGTTTTGCTGCTGATCATCAAGATTAACAGTTGACAAGGAATGCTGGGATTAAAGCTAGGATGGGTGAGGACAAACTGGAACCCACCAAATTCTCAGTGGAGATATTTCTCACCACCTCTGAACAAAGATGACCTTTCAGGGTGTCATGGCAACTGCTTCATCTTGACTCTCAAATCTCGTACAACTTCATTTTGACCAACTCTAACCTGTAATCACACAGGAAAGGTTATTTTGTGAAATTTAGTGCCTAGTGTAACCAATTGACAAAAACACAATTCAGCCTATTGCTCAACACTGAAACAAATAGTTTGACCATTTTGTCAAATCTTTTTTTTTTCTGTTTGAAGCTATTTTTAACTGAGGTATAATTGACATGTAACATTATATTCGTTTCAATTGTATATCATAATGATTTGATATTTATATGTATTGTGAAATGATCACCATAATAAGTCTAGTTAAAAAGAAAGCATGTTCTCTGTATACAGAGAGAGAGAGAATGAGTAGCACTAAGTAGAATCTATGGTATTAGATTCTTAATGTTCTTAATTCTTAATATTCTTCTATATTCTAATATATTCTAATATTCTTCTATACATTCATTTAACTATGAGCAAATACTTTTCTAAAGGGCATACAGGTACACTGTTTTGAGAATATTAATAATGATGTTAAGGATCAAAGAGGATAGGGATTCTACACTCAGTTGTTTGGGAAATGCAGTGTTAAACTAGGTTTAAGCAAATAATTAACAATGCTGAGAGAATTTAATATTCCAGTATTTATTTTGAGTCAATAAGAAAGGAAAACAGGAACTCGTATGAGGAATTTTGTTAAATTATTTGTCTATATAACTCACTTTTCCCCCTACCTTGGTAACATCTCTAAGAAGAAAGAAGGAAATGTCTCTATAGACTGAAAAATCTGATACAAAATTTCACCTACAGGTCTTATTCTCTGAATTTAAAGGGTAAATTATCTCTTTAATATGAAGGATGAGGAAGGTTGATGACTTTCCACAATATACAGTCATCTTCTGACAATTTTGGATTGGCCAGAAACTAAAGAATGGATAGTTTAATGCAAACAAACCAACCATTAAGGGTCATTTTTAGTTAATCAGCAATTTTAAAAGTTTCATAAAGTATCTGCAGAGTGGAATTCTTTCTTTGTCCTTGATTCATGATACTCCTATGACTTTGCTCAGGGGAAGAGTTGGCAGAATCATGCTGCAGTCAATCATAAAGCTATCATTAAATGTCCATGTTAATGACCAGCTTCTAATCACATTGTGGATCATTTTAATCAAAGATAGAGACATGCTTTGAGAAAAAAAATTACTCATGAAATTGGTTTTGAGTGAAAAGTTACTCTTTTGTGTAGAAAGTTAAATTTTAATTTAATTTCATATTTTTATTTTAACCCTAGAGAACTCACATGTCACAGTCTGAAAAGACATTTAGAACTGACAAGTTTTCCTAATATATTATTTAAATAGCAATTCAGTGTGAAGACTGTAATGTCTTAAAAACGCTTTAGTATATAATAACCCAAATCCAATGTGAATGAGAGCTCAAAAGTGGCACCCTGAAGAGACATATAAGAAAGGTCAACATTTTGAAGCAATATAGGTACTTTCTATTCATAGATCAAAATTAGTGTTTATAAAACTGATGCTATGAAAATATTGCAAGAATGCTAGGATTAGATAAATTAAAACAAACATATGATAAAATTTGTGTTGGTAAAATGTTTTCAGTACTTTTATATTTGCAATAGGATCGATTATTCACTCCAGATCTTCAATGGCTTGATTTAAATTCTATCAAGTCTTCTCTAATCTGCATAGTTTTATCTCTCCCTTCTTTTGATTAAAGAGTACAATTAAAAATAAGATTATCTTGTTGAATATTAAAATAAATATATACAGTATATATGTATATATATTCTTATAATATTCACATATAATATTATACAATATTGTAAAAACAATATTGTATTTGCTATATGCTATAAATAGCATATTTGAATTAATTTTTATATGATAAAGGGATTTGAAATTAAGATGAAGTGATATTTCCTATACTTGTAGAGGCATGATATAAATTTATTTTCTGATCTTTCTGAAAATATTCTATATATTTTTAGTTAAGCTATATCTTGTAGCAGAGAAAATTAACTTTTTGAAAGTAAACCAAAAATGCTGGTAGAGAAAGTTCACTGGGTTTCCCTGAAGAATTCTTCCCTGAAGAATTAATACCATTATGATTTAAAAATATATTTAAATTTGCCAAATTTAATGAGAGAAAACCCATTGGAAAGAAATGCTAATCCGAATTTCCAAAACAAAACTAACAAAACTTGAAAATACAACATAGTTATCAAGGTACATTTGCAGAAAATAGATTGAGTAGACATGATTTCATAGTAAAGATAGATGCTTAATTTTTAAAAGATTTTTAAAAGAATTAAAAAGGAGATTGCTTGGGAAATAAAACAAGAGATTCCTTGATGAGTAAAACAAGTCTAATTTTTTACTGAGTTAATTTTGAACAAACTATTCAAACTATTCATTAGAGTATGTGTAAACCCCAAGACAAAAAATTTTACTAGTTTGGGGTATAGTTAATAAAAAAGACCAAAAATTGAGTGGATCAATTCAATTAGATCATTTTCCTCTGACTTAGGAATACAGAAGTAAGTGGGTAGAATGTAGGTTGATCAGCTGATGCAAGTACCAAAAGACCCAGGCTCTGGGCTTCCCTGGTGGCGCAGTGGTTGAGAGTCTGCCTGCTGATGCAGGGGACGCGGGTTCGTGCCCCCATCCGGGAAGATCCCACATGCCGCGGAGCAGCTAGGCCTGTGAGCCATGGCCGCTGAGCCTGTGCGTCTGGAGCCTGTGCTCCGCAACGGGAGAGGCCACAACAGTGAGAGGCCTGCGTACTGCAAAACAAACAAACAAAAAAAAGACCCAGGCTCCTTCTACCTTGAATTTTTCTTCTCTAAGATGTTCTACTGAGCAAGAGATCAATGCCGTCTCACCTACACATTGTCTGTTCTACAGTTACTGAGAAGGGCAACAGAGTTATTTCCTTCAAAGCACTTAAAGTCAGAAACCACTTCCTTTACAAAGATTTGACCTGGAAGCCACACCCTTTGCTTCTGCTCACCTTTCACTGCTTGAAGCTTACTCTCTTGCTGCCCCACATATATTCAATGGACGCCCAGGTTTCTATGCTCTAAATTAGGTCACCATATATCCAGCTAAACCAAAGTGTCAGGGGTGTGGAGAGACAGTGAGAGGCTCTGTGGCTGGAGTCTCTGTACAATTTTTCTTTATTATTATTATTTTTTTGTCTTTGTATTTCTCAGACTAGAAAATCTCAATTGACATATCTTCAAGTTCACTGATTCTTTCTTCTTCCAGTTAAAATTTGTTTTGAACCCTTTAGTTGGTCATTCACTTAATTTATTGTAGCTTTCATTTCCAGAATTTCTAGTTGTTTCTTTTTTTATAATTGCTATCTGTTCATGGTTATTCTCTATTTTCTGAAACTTTATTCTCATACTGACTTTTGGTTTTTTAGACATAGCTTTCTTTAGTTCTTTTAACATATTTATAATAGCTGATATAAAGTCTGTCTTAAGTTCAATATCTGATCTTCTGCAGGGACAGTTTCTATTAACAGTATCTTTTCCCGTGTATGGTCCATAGTTTTCTGCTTCTTTGTCTGTCTCATAATTTTTTAATGAAACCAGACATTTTGAATAATATACTGTGGCATGTCTAAAAATCAGATTGACCCACCTCTTCATAGATTATTTTTATTGATATGCCATTGTTTTTTGTTTGTTTGTTTGGACTATATTTATATAGTCTGCATTTTTTGTCAGAGGCAGCCACTGAAATTTTTGCTGAGTTATCTTAGTGGTTAGCTTTTGTTAGACAGAAATATCCTTAAATACCTTGAATCTTCCTGAGGACAGAGCAGGCAGTTTGCAACTATTCCTTAGCCTTCACATTTTGTTCAAAAACAGCTAAAGGTGATATATTAGGGCCTTCCTATGTATTTTCTGGGCAGGTACACAGTCCTGCATATGTGTGTGACCTTTAAATTTTCAGAAATATATTAGAGTTTTTCAAAGTCCACCATGGACACATTTTTCCCCAATTTGTCCTTTTAAGCTTTTTGGTGAGTCTCTTATTATCCCAAACTGATGTTGCTGCTTCAGATTTCTGTGATATTAAGAATTACCAATGATTATTTTTGAAAAATGCTTTGAATATTAGTCTTTATGCTGAGAACTTGCACTGAGTCTTGTTTATACAGACAACCTCGAGAAGACAGATTTTCAGGGACCTTCCTGCTATGTCAAATAATGATTCTCCCTTGCACATGGGACTTCTGAGGAACTCCAACCCTAGTCTGTTTCCTGTAGTGACTGCTGAGCTGCTAGGCTGCTGGGTTTTATAGATACTGTAATTGCAAGCCTGTTAATTTTCAAGGATACTAAAAATACACTGAGGGGAAGTATGGAAAGATTTGTGGCAAGTTAAAATGTCCCAAGCCTTGCTCTTTGCATTGAGATTTAGCCAATTTTCTCAAATAAACTCTTCTTGGATTGTTACAAGATTTTGGTTGATTTCCAGAGTTTGTAAAAGGTTGATTTTGAACAATTTTGCCAGTGTTCTCAATATTTTTGTTGAGAAGCAGATTTTTGAATTTCCTTAACTTTTTGTTTGACATCTGGTTTTATAATTTGACACCTCTATTGTTTAAATTGTATATAATAACTAGTTTCCTCAGTAATCTTTACCATCTCTTTAAATATATCAACTTACTTTGGAAAATAGCTATGGTAGGTTGTCTTTCTCTTTACCTTACATATGTATTTTTATCTTTCCCTGCAGGTTGAATACATAACACAACTCTGTGGAAATCAAGCATAGCTATATGACTTGTTTAGATTAATAAGATGTGAGCAGAAGAGTGCTTATCATTTCTTGGCAGAAATTTAAGGGCCGATGTGTACTTTTCCATACCCTCATTATTCTCTCGTGATTCTAGGTATAATCTATATTTAAGCTACATGTTGGAGAAAAATGTGTAGCCTCCACTGATGGACTCATGCAAAAACCACTGAGATTTTGATGTTTATAACTGCAGCATAACATACCTCATTCAAATGTATATATTGACCTAACATAACACATATATATGTTAAACAAATACCTGGCATTTTTTTTTTAATGACAAAACCCCAGATCCTTTATGATTCACAGGGGTTATTTTGTGCATTAAAAAGAAAAATAACTATTTTCTTCTATATGGTGAGACAGTGAACTGCACTTGATAGTGTATGCAAGATGCCAAAATATCCTGTATATTTCAAAAGTGATACATGAAGATCCTAGAGGCTATTTGTGCTTATTTTTAGGGAAAATGAGTTGTTGCTTACATATTTGAAACAGAGTGTATGCACAGAACACTTGATGGGAGATTGAAAATTCTTAACTCTGCATTTTGTTTTTCTCACTAAAAAAAAAAACAAAAACCCATAATAGTAATGATTCTCCTATGTTCCATTCAGAGATGTTATAAGAAAGCATTAGTGAAAAACATGTTTAATACTCTCTAGGTGTAATACAATGATGTGGTGACTATCACTATCATTTAGTACTATCTAGGCATGAAGCAATGATGTGGTGACTCAGATATGTGTAAATCTTCAAATACTCATCTTCAAATAACTACCCTGTGCTCTTAGGGAACTTTAGACTAGGCATGATCACAGAATAACAAGATATTCTGTTAAGAATCAATGTGAGATCTCACCTTTCCCATCCCCTTTATTTTACAGACAAAAAGTCTGATGTTCTGGAAATTTAAATGACATTTCAAAAGCAACTCAACTGGCAAATCCCTTATCTAGATGAAACCAAGGTCTTCTGCATCCCTGGCAAGCTCTGATCAACATTTAAGAAAAAAAAAATTGGTAATGTATATTATATCTTATGTATATAAACATAATATTATTTTATATACAATTATAAACACACAGAGTAGAGTCCAAAGCCAGATAATGGCAGGGTAAGCTTGGAAGAAGGACAAGAATAAGTCTCAGGTCAAAGAAGAAATGACCATGCAAGTAACGATGGTGTTTAATTGTTCAAAATAAACCATTATTGTAGTAAAACAGAGATTTTATTTTGAATGAGAATTCATGTTGGAAGTTGTTTCAAGGATGATGTGTTTTCCTTTAAGTTGATTAGAAAATTGCTTTTTTCTTCAGTAGTTCTTTCATCTTTGCAGTTAATAGCTGCTTGTCAAAGGAATATATGTGTCACTGCTGTCAGTTAACAGTAACTTCATTTTACTTAATTAAAATTTTAAGAAAATAACATCTTGCGGTTACACCAAGACTTCCTCTATAAGTTTATCATCATAAGCATTAGGTAATTGCCATTCAAGACCCAGATATTCTTTGGACACGACACACTGAATTTAGCTAGCCACTCCAGAACTTAGCTAGTGTAGTTACTGGGGTGTCTTCTGGAGCTCCCCAATCACGTGATCAAATAGCCTTCATGAAGATGTGGGAAAAAAATATCTGAAGAATGCTGACACATCATCCACCACCCACCCCCAATCCTTATTTTTCCACTATCAGTAAGACACAGTAACTGAGTCTGTCCTGCCCTGTTTTAGAGCACATCGTGTGTAGATCAGACAATTCTGTCACCTTTTTTCCCCTACTTAATGTTGTTTTAATTTAGTATCTTCTGGAAAATTGTTAGTGTTGTGAGAGAGGGGAAGGCCTGTGTGAGTGTTTGCCTCTGGCTCAGCTTTCATCAGGGGATTTCCTGTGGCTAAGTACCCTGGGTGAGTT
This sequence comes from Mesoplodon bidens, assembly GCF_964165515.1. Taxonomy (NCBI): domain Eukaryota; kingdom Metazoa; phylum Chordata; class Mammalia; order Artiodactyla; family Ziphiidae; genus Mesoplodon; species Mesoplodon bidens. The sequence continues at coordinate 158,764,345 of NC_138178.1, forward strand.
TTATGATGCAGGTTCTACTCACAAACCTGTCATTGTCCCTGGAAGAATACTGACAAGGCAGACACTCACACTAAAGAGAAAACCCCAGGGATTCTGGTCACTTGTGTCTCCCTTAAGCACAGAACAAGGCTATGGGAGGATCCTTTGAAACAACACACAAGGATTTCACTTCTCTGGTTATGTCCCTGTTTCACCAGAACGTTAGGCTGAAATTTGCCTTTGACATTTCCTGGGGTTGCATCTCAACTGCTGGCAGATTCTTTCATTATATAACATCCTTCAGAGAGATTGTAAAGTTAGATCAGAAATACCTATGTGGCAACACATTTAAACTGTCTCATTAGAAACAACTTTGCAGGCAGATTTGCCATAGTTTGCTGCAGAAGCTTGAACAAGAAACCTATTTGCACACACAGCATGCTACAAAGACCAATGTGATCTTTCCAAACTTGAAGTGTTGCCTCATAAACAATCTCAAAACATCTAAGTTTGCCGGCAGGCCCTCAACTGTGACCAACTGTGAATATCTGTTTGCAACTTGGACCACAAATTTGTAATTTTTTTGAAGATATTAATGTGTTAAATGCTTGAAAGCAGACAGTGCACTTTATTTTGTGCAGAATGGCTCTCCCTCTTCAGTGAAACCTATGTAAATGGATTTTCTGATGAATTCTTACAAGCAAGCTGCTTTTGTTTCAGTTGTAGGAATTTAATTGGTTGATTTGTTTATAATTGCGGTTACATGCAATGCTCTACCTTCTGAAAAGATAGATGCCACGTGTTTTTTTAAAACCTTCTTCAATAAATTATGTTAGTTAACTAAACAGACCTTTTTAAAATGCAAAGTGCTGCTTCAAAGACCAAGCAATAGGTGCACTGGTAATTGAATGGAAAGTGATCTCCCCGTAATTCCATTCATATTGTATGTTGTGATGGTGTTAAAAAGGCAGTAACCTGCCTTTGGCATCGTAAAGTGTCTGAAGAGGTTATTTTCCAATGTTTTAAGTTAAATTATTACTTTAATTTGTAAATGAACAGGTAAATACCAAGAAATTAACAGCTATGCCAGTTGGAGCTCTAAAACAGGATTCAAAGATTTGTGAAATGCTGGAACTGCAGTATTTATGCAAGGAATGCAGAAATCAATTTTTGAAATGTTTTCCATGTGTTGCCAGGGGAAAAGAAACGGACATTTCAGGTAATGCAATAAGCATTGACAGATCAAATGTCTAGGAATTCTTTCCCTGTTATTATCTAACACAGCATCCTATTATTCCCCTACATAATTCTTTCTTCAACATTCAATTAAGTAATATTTGTTGAGTTCTGCTATCTTCTAGACACTGTTTTATACACCTGGGTTATATCAGTAGGAAAAAAAGCAAAGTAACTTAGAACTATGGAGCTTAAGTTTTAGTTTGACAATAAAAATTAACTGTAATAAAGAAATAAATTTTACGGTATAGAAGATGATAATTGATGTAATTAAAAAACCAAAAAAACTAGCAATGTGAGGAAAAGGGAATGGGTGAGGGGTGGAGGTATGGGAGGAAAGTTTTCATTATTAGGTAAAGAGATCAGGCTTACTTGAAAAGACTTAAAGGAAATAGTGGGACTGAACAATGTTTCAATCTAAGACAGAGATTTCTAGGTACAGGAAAATGAGTACAGGGTCCTAATGCTTCTAGGAACATGCCTAATGTGTTGGAGCAGGGGCAAGAGTGAGAAATGTGGTTGAATAGCTGGCTGGGGAGTCGGGGGAGACAGAGGACAGATTGTAGGTAAATATATTAATCAGAGTTTCATATAAGAGGGGTAGGGAGATCATGTAGAACCGTGTAGGTTATTGCAAAATCTCTGGCTTTCACTTTAAATGAAGTTGAGAGCTGTTGTAAAGTTTTGAGCAGAGACTCGGACTTTCTTGTTTAAAAGATACTTCTGGCTTGCGGGTAGAAAGAGACCAATTTGGAGGCTATTGCAGTAGTCAATTTGAGAAAAGATGGTGACTTAGACCAAAGGTTGGCTTTGGTAGATGTGGTAAGAAATGCTCAGCTTCTAGATAAATCTTAATCCAACAAAATTACTGACAGATTGGATTAGGGTGTGAGCAATTCAGCATGACCAAGAGGTATCTACAAGGATGGATTTGCCATTGAATAAGGTGTATAAAACTGGAGATCAAGCAAATTTGACAGAGTGGGAAGTTCAAGAGTTTTCCTTTGGAAATGTTAGGTTGAGATATTTGTTAGACCTTTATTTGGAGATAACCAGTGGCAGTTACAAGGACCTACAATTCAAGAGCAAGTTGTGAGTTGGAGATATACAGTTAGAAATGTAGATGGAATTTAAAGTCATGAAATTATATGAATATGAATGTAGATAAAATAGAGAAGACAAAGGAATAGAAGAAAAAGAAAGATGAGGGGATCACAGAGAAGGGAAGAGGAGAAAGGAGAGAACAAAGGATTGAGACCTCAGCAGTCAATGTTAAGTGGTCAAGGAGAAGATTAGAATTAAAAAACGAAATTGAGTGCCCAATGAGACAAGAAAACAAAACAAGACGAAACAAGTATCCTGGGAACTGACTGAAAAGACTGATAAAATTTGTCAAATACAAAGACAGTTCAAGAAATATATTGACTAATATTGATCATTGGATTTAGCTACATGGACTTTATTGGTAATTTGACAGAAGCAGTTTCAGTGGTGTGATGGTGGCAAAAGTTTGGAGTGGGCTTAAGTGAGAATTGCTAGATACTTTTTATTTGTACCTACACTTAGCACAACAGAACATGAAAACTCAACAATGTAGGAAAAAGAGGAGGCAAATTCTGAGGAAAAAATGTCCTTTAACAGATAAGAGGAAGTGGTATCTCTGCTCCACAGAAGATATTGGCCTGCATCAGGATCACATATAGCTGACTGATGTCAAGTCAAACTGTAAAGATACGGAGGCTGTTACATAGGAAAGTATGATGGTGAGACTGTCAAGTTGATATTTTGATTGCTTCAGTGAAGTCAGAAGCAGGATCATTAACTGAAAGTAAGGATGGGAAGGAGATTTGGGGTTTAGGAGAGAGAAGAACATAGGAAATAGTCTTCTAGAACCTCTTTCTAAGGGTATAGTCTAAGAAAATGCAGTATCAGCATTACTGGGAGTTAGAAATGCAGAATTTCATGTTCCTCCTCAAGTTTACTGAATCAAAATCTGGACTTTACTAAGACTCCCAGGTGACTTGTTTACACTTTATTCTATTTATCCTTTTTTATTGAAGTATAGTTGATTTACAATTTTGTGTTAGTTTCAAGTGTACAACAAAGTGATTCAGTTATATATATTTCAAATTCTTTTCCATTATATTTCTTACAAGGTATTGAATACAGTTCCTGTTCTATGCAATAGGTCCTTGTTGTTATATGCACTTCATAGTTTAAGGAAAAAGAAAACTTTTCTAGGAGAGTTAGGAGAGCAAAATAACTATAGGAATATAGGAAGCACTGGAGGTTGAGGTCTGTGGTTATGAATACAGGGGACACAAATTGTGCTTGTGTGTTTTTCTCAACCACGTTCCATTTCATGGATATATACAAGGATTGGGCAAAGAGTTAGATTTAACTAGTTGTGTTTTTCTCAATGGAAAATAACAAAACATTAGGGAAAAAAAGAGACAAGAGTGTGTACAAGAAAGAGATTTTAATGGCTGGCAATGGAATTTAAGTTAGATAATGCAAAAGAGGATATTTAATGAGGTGAGGCACAGTGAAAAGAAAATTAGAAAATTAGATCAATGGATTGTAGATCATGGTGAGTTAAAGGACTTCTAGGCACAGGATATGAGAGGACTTGAGATGGAAAAGTAAGAAATAGTTTGTTGGGACCTCTCTGGTGGTACAGTGGTTAAGAATCTGCCTGCCATTGCAAGGGACATGGGTTCAAACTCTGGTCCGGGAAGAACCCACATGCCACGGAGCAACTAAGCCTGTGCACCACAACTACTGAGCCTGTGCTCTAGAGCCCGCAAGCCACAACTACTGAACCCATGTGCCATAACTACTGAAGCCCATGTGCCTAGATCCTGTGCTCTGCAACAAGAGAAGCCACCGCAATGAGAAGCCCACTCACTGAAACGAAGTGTAGCTGAAGCTCGCCACAACTAGAGAAAGCCCACACACAGCAAAGAAGACCCAATGCAGCCAAAAATAAATAAATAAATTTATATTAAAATAAAAAGAAATAGTTTGTCAGAGAGTGGTTTGCAAGAAACAAATTATAGCATCAGAAATTAGGTAAGTTAAAGAATACAAGACAGTATCATTGAAGGTCAAGATTAATGATATTTGTATGGATGTATGTAAGTAGGTATGTTTTGTATCAATTAACATTTACTGTGTAAACTACCTCAAAACTCAGTAGATTAAGAAAAGAAAATTTTGCTTGGTTCGTGATTCTGTGTCTTGGCTGGATGATTCTTCTGGTATGGACTTACTTGGATAAAGCCTGCTGGGTTTTCTCATGTGTTGTGATCAGCTGAAGAATCAGCTGGTAGATGGATGATCTAGAATGGCCTCACGTATAGTTCTAGCCATTAGCAGGCTGTCAGCCAAGGCATAAGGAGTGACTCAGCTGCATGTCTCTCATCCTTTAGCAGACTAGCCTGGACTTCTTCACATGTCAGTTTTTGGGTTTCAAAAACAAGAGTGCACAATGCACACACATTTTACAAGTCTCTTCTTACATTATGGTTGCTAATGATCCATTGGCCAAAACTAGACAACCCATAGTAAAAGGATGTTGAACCAGACTACCTTCAGATAAAGAGGGAAAAATTTATGACCATTTTTGAAATTAACCATAAGTATTTATTTTCTGTCTTATTACACTCTAACTTCCATGAAGGCATAAACTAAGTCTATCATGTTCATTTACTAAACCTCTATTACTTCGTATGGTATTTGAAACATAGTGTGCATTAACAATATGAATGCCTATTTATCAATATCTCAACATATCCAAAACAGTCATCTGCTTCCCCAATAAACCATCAACATTTCCAAATTTCCATACTTTAATGAAATGAATATCAGTTTCCCAATTTTTTAGCTTAAAACTTTGCTGTCACTCGTAGGCAGCCCCGTTATCTCTTCTCTCTTGCCTTATCAGATCCAGTTCCTTGTTTATTTTATTTATTCAGTTACTCTCAACTGTACCTCTCTCAGTTTCACATTAGTTTTATTTTCTCATCATTATAGTATTCTAGGTCAGATGATCTCTTGACTAGATAAGTTCTAGTTTGAATTTCTTCTACTAGATCTCCTTCCATTGTTCACCTGCCCTCCCACTAAAGCCCCAGGTTAATCTTTCAAATGCATATTACTGATTATGCCACTTCTCTGTTCAATGATCTTCAATACTTCCCTATTCTTTAACAACATGTCAGCTGCACACTGAAAGTTCAGGCTTCCATGGAGTTAACCAACTTTTACAGCCTTTACTCTCAAGATTTCATGCATCTGATATTCCTGCTACATGGACTACAACTCTTTCCCTCAACATCCATATTGTTTTTCTTTTTCTTTGCTCTTTATCCACTAGCAAGTCAAACTTAAAGTTTTTTTTTTTTAAAAATCCTACACTCTGAGCTTCTTACTGGTCAAACTCCAACTCACTGAACACTTCTTTCAAAAAATTTGTCTTAAGCACCACAATCCCCAATAAAGAAAATTCTGATTTTGCTATTGAAACTTCATAACACTTTTTATCTGTTTTATGTTTTGTTTTAAAATCGTCTCTTCACTCTTCTATCTGTCCCTTGAGGGTCTAACCTACTTCACTGCTGAGACTGTATATTATTAGTGTATCCATAACATAAAAAACAATGTCATATGCATAGCTTGTATACCATAAATACTTGACAAACTAATGTCAAAAGTGGAATTGAAAACCTCATATTGTCTTCACCTTACTAAACAGTAGGAGGCAATGTAGATTAATGAAATGGACTGAAATTACCATCTCATGCCACTTGAACTTGCCTTCCAACTTCCTCCCTGCTACATCTATTTCCAAAGGATAAAAAGTAAATCAGACATCCAACAAATGCAAATTAAATCAATGTTAAGGGAAGTTTTGTTAATGTAAGAGGATACCGTATAACTACATTTCACTGTTAGAATTTATATATTTTATGGCCAGAATGAGGATGAGGGAACCTTAATGATATATATATCACTGAGAACTCAGAACTAAGGAAATTATATTAAAAGGTATGTTTAGCATCAATTAAATACGGTGACATTTGTTCTTATGTAGTTATATAAAAGAAAATTTTTTCTAAATAATACTAAATTAAGTAGCATAATCATTATTGTTTATAAGCCATATTTTCAGTGAAACTATTCCATTCCTTCATGACGCTACATTTGCTCACCTCAGCTGAAATAACTTGGAGTCAGTGTTTTACTTTAAATGTACAATATTAATTTTCAGAGTTTTCTTGTACTACCAATAGGCTGATGTTTTATCATTCAGCAGCACTCAAAGTTGCTCTAAGGAATTCTTTCCCAAAGCATGTATGCTTTTGGGTGTTTCATTGGAATTAAGAAAGAAATCTGGAAACAAAAATTTCCTTACTCAAATAGATTAGGAAAAACTGTGTTCAAGTTATTTTACTACAAATTTTACAATGCTCTAGTTTGTTGGTTTATTTAATAAATATTAAAGAAAAGGAAATACTTATAGTAGTTCTCAGAATTCTATGATGATGAAACAATTATATTTTTCTTCTTTGTATGCAGTCATGGATCTCCTGACATACTGAGGAACACGTCTTGGAAAATAAGTATCAATACTACTGACTATGTTATATGTTTCCATGTGCTGTGTTTGCCAGTGTGATTTCTTTTTACTAATTATATTGGACATTTGTTATTCTGTGGCTTCTTTCATTCATTCCTCTGGCTCCTCTGGTAGCAGACCCTCAATATACTTTCAAGGAATTCTCTCATTTAGCACAGAATTTATGGGAATGGTGACTCCATGCTATACCCAAATACTGGATGTAATGACCCAATCTGGGCTATTGGTACTTCCTCTTCTAAAATTTTGAATCTTTAGTGGAGAGACAGAAAAATAAAGAGCTAACTCATTCCAGTAAATAGCTGACAATACTGTTAAGTGTAGCAGGTAGAATAAACACCCCTCCTGCTCCCCCAAAACAAAAGATATTCATGTCCTAATCTTCAGAACCTGTGAAAGGTTAACCAGGTGGACCCAATGTAATCACAAGTGTCTTTAAAGGTGGCAGAGGAAGGATGAAGAGGGAAGATCTGGGGAGTGAGACTGTGGAAATAAATCTGATGTTGCTAGCTACGAAGATGGAGGAAGAGACCTAAGTTAAGGAATATATGTAGCCTCTTAAAGTTGAAAATGTAAGGGAAAGAATTCTCCTCCAAAGCCTTGGAAGGGAATGGAACCCTGCTGACCTATGGATTTTAGCTCAGTGAGACCCATTTCAGAATCCCAAAATCACAGAACTGTAAGATAATACATTAGTGTTTTATTAAGCCAATGTGTTTGTAGTAATTTGTTACAGCAGCCAGCCATAGAAAACCAATACAATAAACCTGCCTTGATCCCTGAAATCAACATGGGTCTTACCATTAAATTGTTCTTCAACTTTCTCTTACATTGTATAATTTCTCCTAAAACATTCTGATAAATTCTATTTTTGTTAAATTTATGCAGTCAATTTCTGCGGCTTTGTAAACAAAGTGTAAAACTTAAGACATTTATCAATATATTTTGGTCATCTTTTGTCCTTATTGGATTATAAAATCTTCATAGAAAATATCTTCATTTATTCCATATATAAATGGAATCTAATGCTGTCTTATGAATACTTTGTCAGTAAATAGATGTATGCTGGTCCTGATTAACTGGATTTATTGAAAAAAATACAAAAAATAATTCCATGTATTATGGATATTTTATTAGAAAAAAAGGAATGATGTAAAATTAGTTGTAAAGCACAAAATTTCCTCTAAAGTCTTGTTTAAATTTGTATGTCAACTGTGTGTGTTGTGTGTGTGTTTTCTAGATGCTTCACAGAAAAATTATTTGTAATTAGTGTTCTGTGATTTAACTATATTGTGCCTAGGTATGGATTTATTATATTTACCCTTATTGGAATTATAATTAGGAATTCTTTTTTATTGATTTGCTTAGGTGGCTAGGTCTAAGAATTAGTGTTGCTCAACAATTCTGGAAATTTCTTGTCTAATAGATCTTTCAATATTGTTTCTTCATTGTTTTTATTTTTCAGAACTCTGATTTAATGTACATTTTTTAAATTCTTTTGAACATGCATGTGTCTTCAGTTCCTATCATGTTTTGTATCTTGTTTTCTTTCCATCCTGAAATCTGTTACATTCTTTAAATCTAAAAACCATTTCATTAATCCTTTTACTCTAATTAATACTTTTTCTGTTTCTAATCTGCTGCTTACTTATCATTTGATAATTTCAACAATTACATATACATATATATGTAAATGCACGTGTGGATATATATTTATATTTCCACTTTAAGACTTTATAATCAAATTTCTTTTCTTTTTTATTTTTAAATATGCATATTTATTTCTTATTTAGATATTCACACATTTCTTATTTTTATAAATATATTCAACTTATTGCTTAATAGCCATGCTTGATAATTAAAATATAAGCATTTTAATATCAGATTTTGATATCAAGTTTGTTTTATTAACTGTAAATCATTTGCTTCATTTCCTTAGCTGATTTGTGATTTTTGACTATGAGGTCATATTCTTTAGAGAATCTGTAGAAATATGGTGAGCATATGTTAAAGTAGAGGTACTCTGGAAAGGATTTTTTGCTATCATTTGACTGTCTGGAGGCACTACAAATCTAGGATCATTTTAAATTAAATTATTTGGTTAAGATTTTTCAAAAGAAACAGGTTGTTTGAATTTAGATTACAGACCTGCATGAGAGCCAGATGGTAAAAAAAGAGAGAAAAGGGATTTAAAAAAACTATCCTTTATTTTTAGGCAAATTTACATATACTTCTAAATATATATGTTTTTACATTCCCTAATAATATTCAAAAGGGAGAATGACATTTTTTGAAAATTTTGATTTTTATCCTAGAAAAGTGAGTTCATTATAATATTACTTATTACAATATAGTATCACTTAATGTATTCCTGCAATAATTTATGGCGATTGTTCAGAACCAACAGGGACCAACTGAATAACAAAAAGAGGGCTGGAGAGATATGGTTAACAAAGAATAGATGTAATAAAATAAAAGGCACAGCTCAGTTATCACCATGTTTTCCTTGACCTTCTGATATTATAGGCACAGTATTGTTAGATTTCCAAATTTTATGGAGAAGCTAGAATTCTAGATTTTGAAATATTAGGAACACATTAGAAAATAAATAACAGAATTTCATAAGCAAAAATGGTGATATAAGGACCTCTGAAAATTTGACCCTCCTTAAACTATGGTCAATTAATCTATGACAAAGGAGGCAAGATTATACAATGGAGAAAAGACAGTCTCTTCAATAAATGGTGCTGGGAAAACTGGGCAGCTACATGTAAAAAAATGAAACAAAAACATTCTTTAATACCATACACAAAAATAAACTCAGAATGGATTAAAGACCTAAATGTAAGATGAGATACTATAAATCTCTTAGAGGAAAACATAGGCAGAACACTCTTTAAGATAAATCATGGCAATATCTTTTTCAATTCTCCCAGATTAATGGAAATAAAAACAAAATAAAGAAATGGGACCTAATTAAACTCAAAAGCTTTTGCACAACAAAGGAAACCACAAACAAAACAAAAAATCAACCCACAGAACTGTAGAAAATATTTGCAAAAGATGCGACTGACAAGGGATAGTCCCCCAAATTTACAAAGAGCTCATATCGCTCAAAAACCAAAAACCAAACAATCCAATCAAAAAATGGGTGGAGGATTTATATAAACATTTCTCTAAAGAAGACATACAGATGGCCACGAGGCACATGAAAAGATGCTCAAGCATCGCTAATTATTAGAGAAACGCAAATCAAAACTACGATGCGATATCATCTCACACAAGTCAGAATGGCCATCATCAAAAATGTACAAACAATAAATGATGGAGAGGGTGTGGAGAAAAGAACCCTCCTACACTGTTGCTGGGAATGTGAATTGGAACAACCACTATGGAGAACAGTATAGAAGTTCTTTTAAAGAAAAACTAAGAATAGAGCTTCCATATGATCGAGCAATACCACTCCTGAGCATATATCCAGAGAAAAACATGGTTCAAAAGGATACATGCACCCCAATGTTCATTGCAGCACTGTTTACAGTAGCCAAGACAGGGAAGCAAGCTAAATGTCCATTTACAGATGAATGGATAAAGAAAATGTGGTACATATATACAATGGAATACAAAACCATTAAAAAGAATAAAATAATGTCATTTGCAGCATCATGGATCGACTTGGATATTTTCATACTAAGTGAAGTAAGTCAGACAGAGAAAGACAAATATCATATGATATTGCTTATATGCAGAACCAAAAAAAATGATACAAATGAACTTATTTACAAAATAGAAACAGACTCACAGAGAATGAATTTATGGTAACAGGAGGGAAAGGTGGTGGGGAGGGATAGATTGGGAGTTTGGGATTGATATGTACACACTGCTGTATTTAAAATAGATAACAAGGACCTGCTGTAAAAAAAAAATAAATAAAAAAACAATGAAAAAATCTGTCAAAACCTGTCAGAATTAACTTTTTCAAAACTATGAAAATTAGCCAAATGCTTGCAGCAACACTTATTTTAAGAACTGCTGAATGTTGATATTAACAGTGAGCTTTGTGGTATTTTAACTTGCTCTAGTTCTGTTCCCTTCTATCCAGCCCAGGAATAGACTTGTAAAATAACAAGTCAACTAAAAAGAAGTACCAAAAGGGAAAGCACAAACTCCAGCTTTTTCAAAACCTCATTCTGAAACAAAAATGAAATTATTATTTGTCCATTCCCTGGAAATACTCCACTTGAAAAGTCTGTCTTTTGAAACATGACTCAAACTCATGCAGTACTAAAGCTTCTTCTGAGTTCATTAAAAAAAAAAAAAAAATTATAGGTAAGTATTTTAATGTTGCAGTTTCTGCAAGTGAAGGATAAAATTTGGGCCAAATAATAGACTGCTCAAAACAGCTTAAAAAGAGAAGCTGCAGAATAAGTTGTTACCCTAATAAAATAACATAGACTAGGTATCTTAAACAACATAAATTTTTGTTTTTTATCTCACAGTTCTAGAGGCTTGAAGTTTAAGATTCAGGTGCCAGCATGGTTGGTTTCTGTTGAGATTGCTCTTCCTGGCTTGCAGAAAGCCACTTTCTTACTATGTCCTTATATGGAAAATAGAGAGAGGGAGAGAGATCTTTATTTCTCTCTCTTATTTTTCTTAGAAGGCCACATTCCTACCAAATTAGGACACCACCCTTATGACCTAATTAACTTTACTTTCCAAAGAGCCTATCTCTGGATATAATCATATAGGGGGGTAAGGCTTCAACATGTGAATCTTGGAGGAACACAGTTTAGTCAAAATAAGATATCATAGAGCCTTTGAAAAGCTCTGATGTATTGCTGGGGTCTAGAAAGCCATACACATTTGTGGACCTGTGTAGATGCCTAGGAAAGATTGGGGAGGCCCTAATATCTCATGTACAAATGATCTTGAAACTCTGCATAAGCAGAAATTAAAGACCAAGACAGAGTGATAAAAGCATGCCATGGCATGCACACAGACATCTCAATAAAATGGAGAGATTTATGAATTTCAGAAATTTAAGGAAATCTCTAACCACCAAGATAACCAAGCAGAAACCTCAGTGACCACAAATGACAAGGAATACATAGTTTACAGAATCAGTCCTGAAAAGTTAGAAAAGACAGCAACTACAATAAGCAGTGATGAAAACAAACCTTGGAGATAGAAGAGAATAAATAGAAACTCTCTCTGAGGAAGTCATGTTGAAATTGTTAGGCAAAGACTTTAATCAGCTATTTAAAATATTGTTAATGGGCTTCCCTGGTGGTACAGTGGTTGGGAGTCCGCCTGCTGATGCAGGGGACACAGGTTCGTGCCCTGGTCGGGAAGATCCCACATGCCACGGAGTGGCTGGGCCTGGGAGTCATGGCTGCTGAGCCTGCGCCTCCGGACCTATGCTCCACAGCAGGAGAGGACACAACAGTGAGAGGCCCGCGTACAGGAAAAAAAAAAATACATAAAATAAAATATGGTTAATGAGCTAAAGGAAACCATGTCTGAAGAACTAAAAGAAAGTATCAAAAATACTACAATTATAATGAAAAATGCAGTATGGTGATCAACAAGCAATAGACAAGAAGACAGGTCAATGGACAACAGAGAATATCAATAAAGTCAAATGTTGTTTCTTTGTAAAGATCAACAAAACTGTCCAACTATATCTAGACTGATCAAGAAAAAAATACAAAATTTTTAAATTACTAAAATAAAAAAATATAAGAGGGGGTGTTACTACCCAATGTACAAATTAAAAAAAAAAAAGAATTTAGGTGAACAATGAACAGTAATATGCCAACAAATTAGATAACCTTATTAAAATGGGCAAATTCCTAGAAAGACACAAACTACCAAAACTGACACAAGAAGAAACAGAAAATCTGAATAGGCTCCTAACAAGTAAAGAGCTTGCATTTACAAAATTAAAAACTGAAAAAAAAAAATCCCCCCAAAATGTTCAAGTAGAAATGGCTTTGTTTGTGAATTCTATTAAATATTTAAAGAAGAATTTGCATCAATTCTTCACAAACTCTTAAAAAATAGAAGACGAGAGAATTCCTTACTCATCTTATGAGGCCAATGTTACCATGATATCAAAACCTGGCAAAGACATTAGAAGAAAAGAAGCTACAACATAATATCACTTATGCATATAGATGCAAAACTTTTTGACAAAGTACTAGCAGATTGAATCCAACTGCATATTAAAAGGATTATATAGCATACTCAAATGGGATTTATTCCAGAAATATAAGGTTGGTATAATTTATAAAAATTAATCAATGTTGGGCCTCCCTGGTGGCGCAGTGGTTGGGAGTCCGCCTGCCGATGCAGGGGATACGGGTTCGTGCCCCGGTCTGGGAGGATCCCATATGCCGCGGAGCGGCTGGGCCCGTGAGCCATGGCCGCTGGGCCTGCGTGTCCGGAGCCTGTGCTCCGCAGCGGGAGAGGCCACAACAGTGAGAGGCCCGCATACTGCAAAAAGAAAAAAAAAAAATTAATCAATGTAATAAACTATATAAATAAAATAAAGAACAAAAACAATTGAAGAAACTTAACCATCTCAATAGATGCAGAAAACTCATTTGACAAGACCAACATCCTTTCATCATAAAAACAGTCAGCAAACTAGGAATAGAAGTTTAGTTCTTCTACACAGTCAAATGCACCAATGATAAATCCACAGCTGACATTACACTTAATGATGAAAGAGTAAAAACTTTCTCCCTAAGATCAAGAACAACACAAGGATGTCTGCTCTTGTTATTTCTATTGAACATTGTATTGGTGGTTGTAGCTAAGGCAATTAGGGAAGAAAATGAAATAAAAGGCCTCTAGATGGAAAAGGAAGAAATAAATGATCTCTTTTTACAGATGTCATAATCTTATAGAGAAAATGCTAAGAAACACACACACACACACACACACACATACAAACACACACACATACCATACAGTTAGAGACAATAATTGAAGACAGCCAGATTCCAGGCTATAAGATCAGTATACAAAGATGCACGGTATTTTATACACTCACAATGAACAACTGAAAGTGGAATCAAGAAAACAGCTTGAATAAAAATATTATCAAAAATAAAATATGTAGGAATGAATTTATCTGAAGTGCAAGATGTATGCAATGATATATACAGAAATTTGTGAAAATAAATTAAAGCAAACATAAATAAATAGAATGACATCTGTGTTCATGGATTGGAAGACTTAATGCAGTTAAGATGGAAATACTCTCCAAATTGATGTATAGATTCAACATAATCCCTATCAAAATGCCAATGAGGGATTTCCCTGGTGGCACAGACATTAAGAATCCGCCTGCCAAGGCAGGGGACACGGGTTCAAGCCCTGGTCCGGGAAGATTCCAAATGCTGTGGAGCAACTAAGCCCATGCACCACAACTACTGAGCTTGCTTTCTAGAGCCACAACTACTGAGCCTGCATGTCACAACTACTGAAGTCCAGGTGCCTAGAGCCCATGATCCACAACAAGAGAAGCCACCTCACTGCAACAAAGAGTAGCCCCCACTCACCACAACTAGAGAAAAGCCAATGCACAGCAACAAAGACCCAATGCAGCCAATAAGTAAATAACTTTATTTTAAAAAATGCCAATGACTTCTTTTTAAATAGACATGCTTATTCTAAAATTCATATGGATTAGTAAGTTTGCCAGAATAGCCAAAACAATCTTCAAAAAAAGAATAGAGAGAGCTCAGAATACTTAAAAATTTACCACATAGCCTTGATAATTAAGACATGTGGTATTAGCATAAGTATGGGCACACAGAACAATAGAATTGAATTAGGGATGTAGAAATAAATACATATTTATTGACATTTCATTTAAGAAAAGAGTGCTGAGAACATTCAATGCAGGGAAGGAAAGCCTTTTCAACAAACGGTGCTAGAATCATTAGAAATCCACATACAAAAGAATGAATTTGGATCCCTATTTCATGCAGAATGTACAAATTAAGTTAAAGTAAAATAGTTTTAAAAAAACTATAAAACTCATAGGAGAAAATATAGGTGTAAATCTTCATGACTTTGAAATAGTCAGTGGTTTCTTAGATGTGACAGCAAAAGTACAAGCAAATATAGAAAAAATAGACAAATTGAACTTATCAAAGTCAAAAACTTTTATATATCAAAGGGCAGTATCAGGAAAGTGAAATGACAAACTATAGAATACAAAAATGTATATATAAATCATATATTTGATAAGAAATTAATGTCTGGGATGCGTAAGAATATTTAGAGTTCCACCATAAAAAGATAAAATAATCTAATTTAAAAATTGACAAAGTATTTTAAAAGATATTTCATCTATATCTATAACTGTATCTATATGTATATCTATATATGGATGGTCAATAGGCACATGAAACAATGTTTGAAGTCATTAACCATTAGTGAAATGCAAATCAAAATCACACTGAGATACCACTTCACATTTACTAAAATAGCTATAATCAATAAACAGAAGATAATAAGTGTTGGTGAGGATGTGGAGAAATTGAAACACTTATATATTGCTGGTAGGAATGTAAAAAGATGCAACCTTTGTTGAAAACCATTTGGTAGTTCCTCAAATAGTTAAAAATAGAGTTACCACACAGTTGTCATTCTCTTAGTCACCATAAGTAGAACATCATGGTAGATCTTAATGGGAGTAAAGCAATCAAAAGACATGAATATTGTCCTTCAGCTAAGTGCAAGAAAGTTTGTAGGAGAAACTTTCTAGGTAACAAAGTGATATGATCTGGCTTTAATAATGCTATAATAGAAGCACAACATTCTAGAAGTGTACCTTTCCATGTTACAGTGGATTACAATTACTGGGAGGTCTGTTTACTAACTCACTTGCAATTAAATTGTTTTTGAGCAACTATTTTTTGTTTTCAAATTGGAACAACCATATGAATTGTATAAATACTCTATCTTAATAAGTACATCTATCTATCTATCTATATATATATATATTCTATTATTCATTTGGCAGAAGTTGCATTTAAGACACAGAAATGTCAAAACACAATCTTAATTTGCCAGATCTGATAAACAGTGGAACCATAATTTTAACTCAATTTTTAGAAATCCAAAATGTGTAGAATTCCAAAATTATGGTGCCACACACAATACTGAGATGTGATTCTTGAAATCTGTTGCGTGATAACCATTTTACTTTGTATTTTCTCTTAAAAAATATTATGTCCAGATTCATGGAAACTGGGTTATATCTTCAAATTCTGGGTGTCCCGAATTTTTTTTTTAAATAGAAAGTAAATAAATGCCTTTCTAGACTCATTTTGAAGATCTAATAAGTAAACTCTTTGTGAAACACAAAGTATATTGGTGTGATTTTTCTTTGTCTTTATCATCAAGAATACCACTGAGACCACAGGCTGAAGTCCTCAGACTAAAGATCAAACAGTAAATTTTAGGCCCTAAGCATCCTGTAAAAAAAAAAAAAAAAAAAAATTCCATCTCTGTATGAATCATTATCAAGCAGTCTTTTTCACACACTTGAAGTAGTATCACATTTTTTAAAATGTTATGTCATGTAAAATAGATAGATAATGGGAAGCAGCCACATAGCACAGGGAGATCAGCTGGGTGCTTTGTGACCACCTAGAGGGGTGGGATAAGGAGGGTGGGAGGGAGGGAGACGCAAGAGGGAAGAGATATGGGAACATATGTGTATGTATAACTGATTCACTTTGTTATAAAGCAGAAACTAACACACCACTCTAAAGCAATTATACTCCAATTAAGATGTTAAAAATAAATAAATAAAATGTTATGCCAACTGGTGTTTGAGCATGTGATCGCACAAAGCCAGCTTAGTCGCTGGATATTTTTGCTCCCTGAAATGGCCTTTCTAATCTTTAGAGCAGAACTTTTGCCTCTGTCTGTGTTTAATAATATATTAAGCATTAAATGTACAAGTATAGCATAAACACATTAGTATTTTTTTTCAATACATGGCTTTTCTTGCATCTTTAAAATATTACAAATAAATCTGAGGCATTATCTGCCATCTTGCTCTTTCTGTAGCTGGAAAACTTAGATTTTATTTATAACCCTGATGAACTGTTCCGTTTTCAGAAATGTAGATACCATTCAAAATTTATCTGATATCTTTGCTTTTAACTCTTGGAGTTTGCTGTGTCAAAGCAGTTAAAATTGATAGAAGTTCAGTGTTGTTTCCTTCAAGAATTAACTCATCTTAAAAAAAATCAATTCATCTTTTTAGTCATGAGATACTGAACAAGCAACTCCGGGCTTCATCCAAGTCCAGTAGATGTATTCTTTGCCAAAGAAATTTTGGATTTCATCAAGATACCCATTCTCCTGAAGAACGACATTGATGGTGAAATTGGCATGCACAGACCTCATCTTAGAATAGACCAACACCCTTGGTCATGTTCTGTACATGACTACAGATAGTGCAGATGGAAACGAGTTGCTTTCTATTTCCCCACCCTTTGTAGCCTGGAGCCTCTTTTTCTTTCCAAGGAGATTGAGTTCTACATTGATGTGATTGAAGTCCTTCCACAGGGTGCCTCTGGAACTGTGCATCCTTTCAGAGTGATGTTGACATCATCTGGAATGTGGACAGTCTTAATCCTGAGAACAGTCTTCATTCTTGCAAAAGAAGCAACAAAGAATCCCATTCATATTTTTTAACTGCCCTGAATTCCATATTCTTAAGTACTTATACTCATTTCCTTGTCAAAGAAATATTATTTTGCCATGTGTATCTTTCCGTACAGAAATTATTTTGTTACCTAATTTTTAATTGGTAGTATCTCAATAGCTACTTTCAAATACTTTCAAACTCTCTTAATCCTAGACTTGTAAGAGTTTCTTAAGTTGTTATAAATAGAAAAATATATACAGCTGGAATTTAAATCTGAAGCTATCATAGCCCTATGGGTAGAGGCACAGTTAAAAGTGAGTGGCATGAAAAGTAACTTAAGTAGCATCATGAACCGTTCAAATTTAATAGGGGACAGGTTCAAGAAGGATTCTTTTTTTTTCCCTTAAATCATGCTCAATACATTAGGTGTTCTTCACTAAAATATCAATTAAATGCATAGACTGAGTACTGTGGGGCTGCCCAGATCAATTGCATGTAGGTCAATCACTGAGCAACCATCAATAAAGCAATGAAAGTTGAAATATATTCTGCTTACAATTTCTTGTTTCCAGTATGCTAGGAAGTAACTGTAATAGCTATTCCCTTTAGCTCTGTCACTTGGAAGACTGACAGAGGAACAGTGCTACAGGAGGAAATGTTCTCCTCATTGGATAAATTGATGAGTGGGTATTTGAAAATTAAGGCTGTAAATTGAGGAAGCCTGATCAATCCTGTACCAATGATATACACTAATATTCAAAAGTCATGATGTTGGCCTCTCCAAAGAATGTTAAAAAGTTTGCAGCTGGTCACTCAGATTGAAAAGGTTTCATGAAAGGAGGTTACTATTCCCCAAATTCTTCATCTTAATTCAAACCAAAGTATACAATTATTTGGTATCAGTATTTAAAATGGTCATAATGATTGTAGCAGGCAGTGGAATGCCACAAGGATTTCCCACCTTCTGGTACCCAGGAGTTTGGGAAATCTTTTCTTGATTACAAGGTGGCACCAGTGAGTTGATTCTAACCAATAGAATATGGCAAAGGCAAAAGAATGTCACACTTTTGATTAGGTTATTTTATACAGCAAAGGTGATGAGAAATCAACCCCATGATTATTTTATGAAGCAAACATACATGTTGTAAACTTCCTATTGAAAGGGTCACATGGCAAGGAATGGAGGGTAGCATAGAGGACCTGGCAGTTAGCAAAAATGTGGAGACCTCAGTCCAATAATTGCAAGAGGTTGGATTTTGCCAGCAGCCTGAGAGAACTACAAAGCCATTCTCAATTTGAACATCTAGATGAGCACATAGCCCAGCTAACACCTTGATTGCACCTTTGTGAGACCCTGAGTAGAGGAGCCAGATAAATTGTGTTTGCACCTCGACCCATGGAAAATATGAAAAGATAAATGTGTGTTGTTTTAGCCTCTAAGTTTGTTATATATTATTATTATTATTATTATTATATTTTTATTATTTATGACATTGAACACACAATAACAAAGGAATAATTTCCACTTATATTGTTGATGACAAATATTTCTGATAAAATAGTGCTGTAACATCATTAACAAGTATTTATGAATGGTAAATTTGCTCTATGAAATTTCTCCTTAAGATGAGTTATTTATTTAACTGAGAGGGCATGCATTGCATAGTGCTTAAGAACATGAATTCTACATTCCTGGGATCAAATCTCAGTTCTCTACTTTCTAGCTGTGTTATCTTGAACAATTCATGCAAGCTCTCTGAGCTTCAGTTATCTCATCTGAAAAAAAAGGATAATAATTGCATATATCTCACAGGCTTGCTATGAAGACTGAATGAGTAAAAATCATGCCATTTATATTTGTTAAATTATTGAAATAAATATTTTGGTTTTATCCAGTATAACTATACTATAAAGTGTGTTATTTCTGTCAAAATAATTAATCTTCAAAAGTGAAATAAATAACTCTACCCATTGTACCTAGAATTAATGTTAAGAATAGTACAGGCTATGAAACAAGTGAACAAAAAAATTGTAGATGCCCAAAATTGAAAGAAAATGAATTCAATGACAGAGCAAAAAGAACACTGAGAAATAGTCACAGATTCATAGCAGATAATCTCAACAGGTTACAGAAGTCAGAGAAAGAGAGAGCATGTAGAACTTGCTTTCAGAGAAAATGTGTTACATCTAGGTGAAACAAAGTTCTAAAAATAAAAGTTTTGGTTAAAAACAGCAGTAAATAATGGAAACTTTATTTAATAAGGATATGTAAACAGTAACGAGAAGAACTAGTAAAGAAATCATTATGCTAACTGTAAATTTTAAGAGAGGCTAAAGTCATTAAAACACACTAAGGAAAGAAAGATAAAGAGTGGCTCACCCAGGAACATATTTCACAAAGGTAGAACAGAGACCATACTCACTTGTTCCTTGCTGGAAAATTACTATTAACTTCTATATGATGTCACATCAGCAGTGTAAACTAAGTTTACCAATATTTTTTGTTTCTAGTTTTTATATAAATAGCGAATCTGTATATGAGTCCATCCAATATATAATCTGATTCCAGCAAATATGTTTTATTAGATTCTCAGTTAACTGATGCAATTTATCCTTTAAATCATGTTGTTCAATGGATTAACCCATGGTTAATTTTCCTCAGACTTCTCTCTCAGGCATAAACATTTTTATTCAAGGTCCTTGTAGCTGAAGTGGGCAATGTATTCAAAACAGGTCATGTGCCTTTGCTTTAAATGGACCTTGAGTTTAGTTACTTTTTCAATGATTACTTTTGATTTAATGACCTTTTCAATGATTACATTCAATAGGTAAAATGATTGAAAAATTAGGATCCTTTGAATCAAATTCTCTTTCTTTTTCTTTTGAGTACAGAGATAAATTTAGTTTTCTATTATTAAGATAAAGCAGTTACAACATAATCAACTTTTTATGAATAAAATCTTCTGGTGAAAAATAAAAGTTAACTTAATCCATTTGATATTAATGAGGGGCAAAGTCAGATGATGAGCAGGAAGGGGGGTACTTACTGTGATCCTAAAGAAGCTTCAGATTTTGAAAATTTTCAAGACTATATTGCTGTAATAAATCACAAAAATATAACTAACAAATCTCAGTAAACATGACCTTTTTTAAAGGATTTGTAAATATCACTGTATTTTTCCCTGTCACCCTTCTCTAATTTAGAAAGATGAATAGAATATGAAATATTTTTCTGGTGTTGAATCAAGTAGTCATTAGTATTTAAAGTCCTAAGAATTTTTCCCCTTAAATACCCAAAACTCTCCAATAATTTTAGATATCTATCAATTAAATACTTCCTAATGTAGTAACATTATTTTTTTAATTTGTATAATGAAATATTTATTTTGAATGTTTAATGTGTCTATATATAAAACATGATATATTCTATTGTCTTAATTATCTATGTGAGACATCAGAAACAAATTTATTATTATTTTGTTTTTTGGTATGTGGGCCTCTCACTGTTGTGGCCTCTCCCGTTGCAGAGCACAGGCTCCGGACATGCAGGCTCAGTGGCCATGGCTCATAGGTCCAGCTGCTCTGCAGCATGTGGGATCTTCCTGGACCGGGGCATGAACCCATGTCCCCTGCAATGGCAGGCGGACTCCCAACCACTGAGCCACCAGAGAAGCCCAGAAACAATTTTGTGAAGTACAGAATGAAAAGCAAAATTGTATATATATATATATATATATATATATATATATATATATATATGCATATGTAGGTTTCTGTTCATACTTATCTTTTCTGTTATTTATATTTACCCTGCCATACAAATGTATCTCAACTGATGCTATTATTCCAATCTGAAATGGGGGCAATTCATGTAATATATGCCATTATGACACAATACTAAATAATAGACACAAAAAATAAATTTCCAGATAAGTGTTTCTCATAACATTATAGATACAGATGCATAGATAGATAGATGATAGATTTATAGCTAGATAGATAGTGGTAGACAGATGGATAGCTATCCATTGGTAGTAAACTATTCTAGTGTTCTGTAAGTAGTCACATAATTAAATAAATAATATAGCTCTAAAAATAATTCCAAAGAGAAGTGATAAAATATTTTGCAAAGAAAAAAAGTGTTATCAGTGAGATAAATGTGTAAACAGAGGAGGAAATAGTTAGATTCAACAAACTATTGCTCATTTGTTAAGCATTTATTATATGTCAATATTTCTTTTAGGGAATTATATTAGGTATTGATGATTTTACTACTGTATATTTAGAAGCATAATTTTCTACTTGTTTTTTAAATTTAGTCCCATTAATTTATAGACATACTGAATAACAGGTAGATTAAAAATGCTAAACCTAGTTAATTCCTTACTTTATTTATACCAGAAATCCTATCAAGTGATGACATTGTGCTATTCAATGCATGAGAGAAATGTTTCTTATCCCATGGAGCTTGAAATCTAACAGGTAATATTCTTCTGAATTTTAAATCATGTATTCATTTATTTATTCATTTAAAAAATACTTATAAATAATTGAGGGAGAGAAACTTTTAATTCTGATATATTTTAAAGGACATGGAAATATTTTCAACATGGTCACTTATGACCAATCCTCACACTTGAAATAGGAAATGTGGGCAATCGTGGTGATATACACATATAGATGGATGGATAGATATAAGGATGTTAAGATATTTCTTTTTACTATTCTTGGAGGTCTGTATTTTCTGATATACATTTATGGCATTGTATGCACAATTAAATGATGCTTCAATAACAGTAAAAGGGGATGTTAATTGAGGAAGACAGTATCAGGTTGTTGCTCATCTATTTAAATGAGGACGAGGTAGAAGGTAATGTTTAATCTTTGTGTGTTGCTCTATTTACTATGAAAATTTTATTATGACTTCACTGGGAAAAATGAGATAGAAAATACATGTCAAATTGTGCATATTAAATTTGAGAGGACAAAAGGTGATTTGCTTGAGGTGTGACATTAACATAAGTCCCAGGCCATGGGCTGATGGCCCCTGTACCAAATCAAGAATAATGACAGCAAGCAGCAGCATGGCCAGCAGAGCCAGCACCTTGGTGCTCCTCACACTGAAGTAGCATTGCTCTCCCCCTTGCCCAGAAGGTCATGGAGATAAAGAAGACAGGAAAAAGGATAGAAAAGGACCAGCCAGCACAATAGCAGGAGCACAGTTTTCAGCTAACAGAGTGTTGGTGCTCCAGCCGGGGGTCAGGCCTGAGCCTCTGAGTGGAAGAGCTGAGTTCAGGACATTGGACCACCAGCAACCTCCTGGCTCCAGGTAATATCAATTGACAAGAGCTCTCACAGAGATCTCCATTCCAATGTTAAGACCCAGCTCCACTCAATGAACAGCAACGTCCACTGCTGAACACCCCATGACAAAAAAATTGCAAAACAGGAACACAAACACACCCATTAGCAGAGAAGCTACCTAAAATCATAATAAGTTCACAGACACCACAAAACAAACTACCAGATATGGTCCTGCACACCAGAAAGACAAGATCCAGCCTCATCCACAAGAACACAGGCACCAATACCTTCCACCAGGAAGCTTACACAACCCACTGAACCAACCTTACCCACTGGGGGCAGACACTAAAAACAATGGGGACTATGAACCAGAAGCCTGTGAAAAGGAGACTGCAAACACAGTAAGTTAAGCAAAATGAGAAGACAGAGAAATACACAAAAGATGAAGGAGCAAAGTAAAAACTCATGAGAGCAAACAAATGAAGAGGAAATAGGCAGTCTACCTGAAAAAGAATTCAGAGTAATGATAGTAAAGGTGATCCAAAAACTTGGAAATAAAATGGAGAAAATACAACAACGTTTAACAAGGACCTAGAAGAACTAAAGAGTAAACAAACAATGATGGACAATGCAATAAATGAAACTAAAGCTTCTCTAGAAGGAATCAGTAGCAGAATAACTGAGACAGAAGAATGAATAAGTGACCTGGAAAATAAATAGTGGAAATAACTACCACAGAGCAGAATAAAGAAGAAAGAATGAAAAGAATTGAGGGGAGTCTCAGACACCTCTGGGACAATATTAAATGTAAGAACATTCAATTTATAGGGGTCCCAGAAGAAGAAGAGGAAAAAAAAGGGGCTGAGAAAATATTTGAAGAGATTATTGTTGAAAACTTCCCTAATATGGGAAAACAAATAGACAATTAGGTCCAGGAAGTGCAGAGCGTCCCATACAGGATAAAACTAAGGAGAAACACACCAAGACACATCATAATCAAATTATCAAAAATTAAAAACAAAGAAAAAAGATTAAAAGCAGTGAGGGAAAAGCAACAAATAACATACAAGGGAATCCCCATAAGGTTAGCAGCTGATCTTTCAGCAGAAACTTTGCAAGCCACAAGGGAATGGCAAGACATATTTAAAGTGATGAAAGGGAAAAACCTTCAACCAAGATTACTCTACCCAGCTAGGATCTCATTCAGTTCGATGGAGAAATTAAAAACTTTACAGACAAGCAAAAGCTCAGAGAATTCAGCACCACCAAACCAGCTTCAAAACAAATACTGAAGGAACTTCTCTAGGCAGGACACACAAGATAAGGAAAAGACCTACAATAACAAACCCAAAACAATTAAGAAAATGGTAATAGGAACACACATACTGATAATTACCTTAAATGTAAATGGCTTAAGTGCTCCAACCAAAAGACATAGACTGGTTGAATGGATACAAAACAAGACCTGTATATATGCTGTCTACAAGTGACCCACTTCAGACCTAAGGACACATACAGACTGAAAGTGAGGAAATGGAAAAAGATATTCCATGCAAATGGAAATCAAAAGAAAGCTGGAGTACCAATACTCATATTAGACAAAATGGACTTTAAAATAAAGACTATTGCAAGAGACAAAGAAGGACACTACATAATGAGCAAGGGATCATTCCAAGAAGAAGATATAACAATTGTAAATATTTATGCACCTAACATAGGAGCACCTCAATACATAAGGCAAATTCTAAGAGCCATAAAAGGGGAAGTCAACAGTAATACAGTAATAGTAGGGTGGGTTCCCTGGTTGTTCAGTGATTAAGAATCCACCTGCCAATGCAGGAGACATGGGTTTGAGCCCTGGTCCCACATGCCAAAGACCAAGTAAGCCCATGAGCCACAATTACTGAGCCTGCACTCTAGACCCCTCAAGCCACAACTACTGAAACTGTGTGCCACAACTACTAAAGCCCATGTGCCTAGAGCCTCTGCTCCACAACAAGAAAAGTCACAGCAATGAGAAGCCTGTGCAACTCAACGAAGAGTAGCCCCCACTTGCTGCAACTAGAGGAAACCTCTGTGCAACAATGAAGACTCAACACAGCCTAAAATAAATAAATTAAAAAAAAATAATAATAGTAAGGGACTTTAACACCCTACTTTTACCAATGGACAGAGCATCCAAAATGAAGAAAACAAGGAAACACAGCTTTAAATGACACATTAAACAAGATGGACTTAATTGATATTTATAGAACATTCCATCCAAAAACAACAGAATGTACTTTCTTCTCAAGTGCTCATGGAACACTCTCCAGGATAGATCATATCTTGGGTAAGAAGTCAAGCCTTGGTAAATTTAAGAAAATTGAAATCATATCAAGTATCTTTTCTGAACACAACCCTATGGTACTATATATCAATTACAGGAAAATAAAACTGTAAAATATACAAACACATGGAGGCTAAACAATACACTACTAAATAACCAAGAGATCACTGAAGAAATCAAAGAGGAAATCAAAAAAAAATACCTAGAAACAAATGACAATGAAAACACAACGACCCAATACCTATGGGATGCAACAAAAGCAGTTCTAAGAGGGAAGTTAGTAGCAATAAAATCCCACCCCAAGAAACAAGAAAAACCTGAATTAAACAACCTAACCTTACACATAAAGCAATTAGAGAAAGAAGAACAAAAAAACACCAAAGTTAACAGAAGGAAAGAAATCATAAAGCTCACATCAGAAATAAATGAAAAAGAAATGAAGGAAACAATAGGAAAGATCAACAAAACTAAAAGCTGGTTCTTTGAGAAGATAAACAAACTTGATAAACCATTAGCCAGATTCATCAAGAAAAAAAGGGAAAAGACTCAAATCAACAGAATTAGACATAAAAAATGAGAAGTAACAACTGACCCTGAAGAAATACAAAGGATCATGAGAGATTACTGCAAGCAACTATATGCCAATATAGTGGACGACCTGGAAGAAAAGCACAAATTCTTAGAAAAGCACAACCTTCTGAGACTGAACCAGGAAGAAATAGAAAATACCAACAGATCATTCACAAACACTGAAAGTGAAACTGTGATTAAAAATCTTCCAACACACAAAAGCCCAGGACCAGATGCCTTCATAGGTGAATTTTATCAAACATATAGAGAAGACATAACACCTATCCTTCTCAAACTCTTCCAAAATATAGCAGAGGGAGGAACACTCCCAAACACATTCTACATGGCCACCATCACACTGATATCAAAACCAGACAAAGATGTCATAAAGAAAGAAGACGACAGGCCAATATCACTGATGAACATAGATGCAAAAATCCTCAACAAAATACTAGCAAACAGAATCCAACAACACATTAAAAGGATCATACACCATGATGAAGTGGGGTTTATCCCAGGAATGCAAGGATTCTTCAATATATGCAAAGCACTCAATGTGATGCACCATATTAAAAAATTGAAGGAGAAAAAAACATATGAAAATCTCTTTAGCTGCAGAAAAAGATTTCAACAAAATTCAACACCCATTTATGATAAAAACCCTCTAGGAAGTAGGCATAGAGGAAACATACTTTAACATAATAAAGGCCATATAAGACAAACCCACAGCCAACATCATTATCAATGGTGAAAAAATGAAACCATTTCCACTAAGATCAGGAACAAGAGCAGGTTGCCCACTCTCACAACTATTATTCCACATAGTTTTGGAAGTTTTAGCCAAAGCAATCAGAGAAGAAAAATAAATTAAAGGAATCCAAATGGGAAAAGAAGCAAAAACGTCACTGTTTGCAGATGACATGATACTATACATAGATAATCCTAAAGATGCTACCAGAAAACTACTGGAGCTAATCAATGAATTTGGTAAAGTAGCAGGATGCAAAATTAATGTACAGAATTCTCTTGCATTCTTATACACTAATGATGAAAAATCTGAAAGAGAAATTAAGGAAATATTCCCATTTACCATTGCAATGAAAATAATAAAGTGGGGCTTCCCTGGTGTTACAGTTGTTCAGAATCTGCTTGCTAATTCAGGGGACATGGGTTCAAGCCCTGGTCTGAGAGGATCCCACACGCCACAGAGCAACTGGGTCTGAGAGTAACAACTACTGAGCCTGTGCGTCTGGAGCCTGTGCTCTGCAACAAGAGAGGTCGCAACAGTGAGAGGCCCATGCACCATGATGAAGAGTGGCCCCCGCTTGCCACAACTAGAGAAAGCCCTTGCACAGAAACAAAGACCCAACACAGCAAAAATATATAAATTAATTAATAAACTCCTACCCCCAACATCTTCTTAAAAAATAAATAAAGTACCTAGGAATAAAGCTACCTAATGAGACAAAAGACCTGTATGCAGAAAACTATAAGACACTGGTGAAAGAAACTAAAAATGATACAAATAGATGGAGAGATATACCATGCTCCTGGATTGGAAGAATCAACATTGTGAAAGTGACTCTACTACCCAAAGCAATCTACAAATTCAATGCAATCCCTATCAAACGACCACTGGCATTTTTTTACAGCACTAGAACAAAATAATTCACAATTGAATGGAAGTTCAAAAGACCCCGAATAGCCAAAGTAATCTTGAGAAAGAAAAATGGAGCTGGAGGAATCAGGCTCCCTGACTTCAGAATATACTACAAAGCTACAGTAATCAAAACAACATGGTACTGGCACAGAAACAGAAATATAGATCAAAGGAACAGGATAGAAAGCCCAGAGATAAACCCACACACCTATCGTCAACTAATGTATGACAAAAGAAGCAAGGATGCACAATGGAGAAAAGACAGTCTCTTCAATAAGTGGTGCTGGGAAAACTGGACAACTACATGTAAAATAATGAAATTAAATCACTCCATAACACCATACACAATAAACTCCAAATGGATTAAAGACCTAATGTAAGGCCAGGCACTATAAAACTCTTAAAAGAAACCATAGGCAGAGCACTCTATGACATAAATCACAGTAAGATCCTATTTGACCAACCTCGTAGAGAAATGGATATAAAAAGAAAAATAAACAAATTGGACCTAATGAAACATAAAAACATTTGCACAGCATAGAAACCATAAACAAGATGAAAACACAACACTTATAATGGGAGAAAATATTTGCAAAAGAAGCAACTGACAAAGGATTCATCTCCAAAATATACAAGAAGCTCATGCAGCTCAATATCAAAAAAACAAACAACCCAATCCAAAAATGGGCAGATTTAAATAGACATTTCTCCAAAGAAGATATACAGATTGCTAACAACACATGAAAGGATGCTCAACATTACTAATCATTAGAAAAATTCAAATCAAAACTATAATGAGGTATCACCTAACACTGGTCAGAATGGCCATCATCAAAAAATCTACAAACATAAATGCTGGAGAGGGTGTGGAGAAAAGGGAATTCTCTTGCCCTGTTGGTGGGAATATAAATTGATATAGCCACTATGGAGAACAATATGGAGATTCCTTAAAAAACTAAAAATAGAACTACCATAAAACCCAGCAATCCTACTCGTGGGCATATACCCTGAGAAAACCATAATTCAAAAAGAGTCATGTGCCACAATGTTCACTGCAACACTATTTACAATAGTCAGGGCATGGAAGCAAGCTAAGTGTCCATCGACAGATGAATGGATAAAGAAGTTGCTGCACATAGATAAAATGGAATATTACTCAGCCATAAAAATAAATGAAATTGAGTTATTTGTAGTGAGGTGGTTGGACCCAGAGTCTGTCATATGGAGTGAAGTAAGTCAGAAAGTGAAAAACAAATACTATATGCTAATACATATATATGGAAGCTAAAAAAAAAAAAAAGTGAAGAACCTAGGGGTAAGACAGGAATAAAGATGCAGTCATAGAGAATGGACTTGAGAACATGGGCAGGGGAAAGGGCAAGCTGGCACGAATGAGAGACTGTTATTGATACATATGCACTACCAAATGTAAAATAGATAGTTAGTGGGAAGCAGTTGCATAGCACAGGGAGATCAGCTCGGTGCTTCGTGACAACCTAGAGGGGTGGGATAGGGAAAGAGGGAAGGAGATACAAGAGGGAGGGTATATGGGGATATATGCATACTTATTATAGTTGTTTCATTTTGTTATACAGCAGAAACTAACACAACAATGTAAAGCAATTATACTCCAATAAAGATGTTAAAAAAATAGAAAAAAGAAAAATAGAAAAAGTATAATGACAAATAAGTTAGCTATGTGTAGATGTTAGTAAATAATGTTGAAAATAAAAAATAACATAATTAATTTAGTTTTCTGAGTTTTAAAGAAAATTAATTTTTGTATAAGTAAACCATTTGTATCTAAGGCAAATCTTTTGTCTACTAATCTGTTCATTTATTAAGCAATTTTTTTTTTTTTTTTTTTTTTTTTTTTTTTTTTTTTTTTTTGCGGTACGCAGGGCTCTCACTGTTGTGGCCTCTCCCATTGTGAAGCACAGGCTCCGGACATGCAGGCTCAGTGGCTATGGCTCATGGGCCTAGCCACTCCATGGCATGTGGGATCTTCCTGGACAAGGGCACAAACCCATATCCCCCGCATCAGCAGGCAGACTCTCAACAACTGTGCCACCAGGGAAGCCCCTAAACAAATGTTTTTAAGTAAGGAGAAATTTTGAGTGTATTAACTCCGTATCAATATAACCAGTCAGTTATTTAATTTTTCAGTTTAATAGATATATTTTTAACATTTAAATAATTGATTCTTAGAAAACTGATTAAATTCATGCCTAACCATATAAAGAGTTCATTAAAAATGCATTATATATTGAGTTGATACTATTTATTAATTATTTTTTGATAAAATAATAGTAGTAGGAATAGCATTATTGTTGTATATATCAGTAGGTGTCTTTTTCTTGCCACCTCATCTGATTGGTTTAAAAAGTTTTACTTTTGCATACAAGTTCATATATAAGTGTTTATACCATCATTTATTTTTTAATTACATGTGTTTATACAGTCAGTTATTAATACCTAGGAATAAACCTACCTAAGGAGGCAAAAGACCTGTACTCAGAAAACTATAAAACACTGATGAAAGAAATCATAGTTGACATAAACAAATGGAGAAATATACCATGTTCTTGGATTGGAAGAATCAACATTGTGAAAATGACTATACTACCCAAAGCAATTTACAGATTCAATGAAAACTCTATCAAACTATCAGTGGCATTCTTCACAGAATTAGAACAAAAAATTTTACAATTTGTATGGAAACACAAAAGACCCTGAATAGCCAAAGCAATATTGAGAAAGAAAAATGGAGCTGGTGGAATCAGGCTCCCCAACTTCAAACTATACTACAAAGCTATAGTAATCAAATATTGGCATATAAACAGTAATATAAATCAAAGGTACAGGATAGAAAGCTCAGAGATAAACCCACACACATGTGGTGACCTAATTTATGACAAAAGCAGTAAAAGCATACAATGGAGAAAGGACAGCCTCTTCAAAAGCTGGTGCTGGGAAAACTGGGCAGCTACATATAAAAGAATGAAATTAGAACACTACATAACACTATAAACAAAAATAAACTCCAATTTGGTTAAAGACCTAAGTGTAAGGCCAGACACTATTAAACTCTTAGGGGAAAACAAAGGATAAACACTCTTTCACATGAAACACAGCAAGATCTTTTTTGACCTACCTCTCAGAGTAATGAAAATAAAACCAAAAATAAATGAATGGGACCTAATGAAACTTAAAAGCTTTGCACAGCATAGAAACCATAAATAAGATGAAAAGACAACCCTCAGAATGGGAGAAAATATTTGCAAACAAATCGAAGGACAAAGGATTAATCTCCAAAATATACAAACAGCTCATGCAGCTCAATATCAAAAAAACAAACAACCCAATTAAAAAATGGACAGAAGACTAAATAGACATTTCACCAAAGAAGATATACAGATGGCCAAGAGGCACATGAAAAGTTGCTCACCATCACTAATTATTAGAGAAATGTAAATCAAAACGACTATAAGGTATCACCTCCCACTGGTCAGAATGGCAATCATCAAAAAATCTACAAACATAAATGCTGGAGAGGGTGTGGAGAAAAGGGAATCCTCTTGCCCTGGTCGTGGGAATGTAAATTGATACAGCCACTATGGAGGACAGTATGGAGGTTCCTTAAAAAACTAAAAATAGAACTATCATAAGACCCAGCAATCTCACTACTGGGCATATATGCTGAGAAAAGCATAATTCAAAAGGACACATGTACCCCAATGTTCATTGCAGCACTATTTACAATAGCCAGAACATGGAAACCTAAATTTCCAACAATAGATGAATGGATAAAGAAGATGTGGTACACATATGCAATGGAATATTACTCAGCCATAAAATGAAATGTAATTAGGTCATTTGTAGAGATGTGGATTGACCTAGAGTCTGTTATACAGAGTGAAGTAAGCCAGAAAGAGAGAAACAAAAGTCATATATTAACACATATATATGGAACCTACAAAAATAGAACAGATGAACCTATTTGTAGGGCAGGAATAGAGACGTAGACATAGAGAATGGACATATGGACATGGGGGGGAGGGCAGAGTTGTTTACAAGAAACTGAAATTATAGCATTAGAAATTAGTTTTGATATCAATACACTACCATGTGTAAAATAGATAGCTAGTGGGAACCTGCTGTATAGCACAGGGAGCTCAGCTTCATGCTCTGTGATGACCTAGATGGATGGGATGGGGTTTGGGAGGGAAGTCCTAGAGGGAGCAGATATAGGTATACATATAGCTGACTCATTTCATTGTATAGCAGAAACTAACACAACATTGTAAAGCAATTTACTCCAATAAAAAATACATATGTAAATGTAAATATATAAATAATATGTGTATACATATACAATTGTTTATTCACATTCTTATATAAGTAGGATATTTTTGTATGTGTGTCACTGCAGAAATGAAACAAATTAGCAACTATAAGACCAATTTTATTTGAATCATGATGGTTTTATTTGTATTGATTACAAGGTGTCTGCAACAATTGCTAACAAGAGCAAATCCATAGAAGTTGTGAGAATATCGATATGCTTCTAAGTCACAAATAATGAAGATGTATAGCCAAGGTACTTCGAGTTTCTGAAAATTATTCCTTAACTCTCAGAGTGAATAGTACTACAGTAAAATCATTTTTGGTTGATTAGATAGAAATGACAATATCAAGTGAAAAGAGAACATAGTAAATTGTCAGATTCATTTTAATGCACATGGTATTTTACGGTGATATAAATACACAGTATCTTGCAATTATGTATGTTGCAAGTCATGGTAATTTTTCCTGCACTGTTTTTTCTTTCCTAAATTGCCATGTAATTGAATTATCAATATGATATTCTCAGAGTAAGTAAAATGGAAACTTAAGAAAATACTTAGATAACTCAAGCAATGACAGTATGAAAAGTTCTTATTTCAAGAAGGAGAGGTAGGAAGGTTGATGTGTTCAGAATCACAGACTCCTCAGTTTGATATCTTTATTTCATGACTTAGGAATTAGCAACTACAGGCAATGAAGTTTATGAATAGAAAAAGATTGAGAGAGCTGACATTATATTATTACTCCAATTATGACAGTATCTCCGATTTTAAAATATCTTGTTAAAAGGTGTATAACAGGGCTTCCCTGGTGGCGCAGTGGCTGGGAGTCCGCCTGCCGATGCAGGGGACACTGGTTCATGCCCCGGTCTGGGAAGATCCCACATGCCTTGGAGTGGCTGGGCCTGTGAGCCACAGCTGCTGAGCCTGAGCGTCCGGAACCTGTGCTCTGCAACGGGAGAGGCTACAACAGTGAGAGACCAGCGTACGGCAAAAAAAAAAAAAAAAAAAAAAAAAAGATGTATAACAATGACCATTTAAGTAACTAAACCCCTGTTATTTCTTACCTCTGATTTTATTATAATGAATATGTTTAATGTTGATATTTATGCAATTATAAGAGTTAATACTCTTAAGAAGATTAAATGAACTCTTCTGAGATATACTATTAATTTGAGAACATGTTAAACTATAATATTCAGGCATATATACCATATATTTTTACTCTTCCACCCAATTCTACAAAACTGACATTTGTAATTCAGGACATTCTCAAGGAGTAATTAGATAATGTTTTAATTTTACCAGAACTTGGATTCATCTTCCAGAAACATAATTTTGAAATATCTTGTTGTAGAAATTTATATTAAATTGCCATCAGGAAACCACTTTGGACTATTAGAAACTCTGTTCTCATCTAAATTACCCCTGCCTCTCTTATTTTTTTGTTGAAGGATCCCATTAGTATAAAATCCTTTATAGGAAACTAGACATGAATAAAGAATTTTCATCTTTATTCTGTATTTGCTCCCTTTTACAGGTTATATAATTTCATACAAATTGAGTTTTAAATCAAATTATCTTAAGGAAAAGTGCTGAATGTACATAGGTTGTTGTCTCTGTTAAGACATTTACTGAATTCATTACCAAAGGGGATGCAGGAAATGGGCAGTGAAGATTAGGCCTCATTTAACAGTGCAGATTCAGAAGAGGCTTATTTGAGATGCTATATATAGAGAATATATAAAGAAATTTTATATTTGCAATATTTGGGGGAAAAAAGTGTTCTGTGATCAAACTTTCTGCACTGAATTGAAAGTAAATGGAGAATGAGAAGGAACTAATATTTGTTAGACCCTGCTATGAGCCAGGTAATGGAAAAAATAAAGGAAAAAATAAAGGAGGTAATGTATAAGCCATATTGAATACCTTTTACTTTGGTGAGCTTTCATTGAAATTTCAGGGTTTTTTGCAAATATTGATTTATTTTAAATTATTTATCCCTAAGTGTGTTACTAAAGAATTGTAGTAAGTGCCTTTCCCCCCACAGAAGTTCTGTTATGCCAGGAGATAAAAATTTAGCTTGATTAGCTAAATTATCTTTCTTTGTTCAACTGGTGATAATTGTGTCTGAAATTTAGAGAGAATTTAATATATTTTATTCATAATATTCTTTGCTACGCAAGCTGTCCTATTTTTGAGACCTACAAACACTTTCTTTGTTCCTTATTTTTATGTACATAATGTACAACCTGTGACTAGGAGTAATCTTAAGAAATAGATCAAATCCTTTGATTGCTTTTCTCAGGATGAGCAGTTCATGACATTATGACTATATACAACTCTATCATGAAGAAAGATTACTTAGTAAATACTTTAACATGATCAAATGCCCCTTCCTATGTCAGAACATTCAATTATTTGGGAGTGATTATGGCAGTTTAAACTTCCTGGCATGTCCTTCAAGATGCTCTTAGATTAACAACAAGAGGACCTATACCAAGATCCAAAAGGTAAAGAGGATTTCAGTTCCTTGTATGTTTCATGAATGTTTTCAAATTAAGTTTCTTGTTCCACAGTGAATGTCCAAGAATTTAGGTCTCTTCCATGTGACTGAAAACCATCTAACATATTTTATAAGAAAACTATTAACTCTATATGTAAAACTCTGTTGCTAACACGTGAGCTGATTTTCTTTAGGACCAAGAGTAATATCTGATTGAAAACCATTGATAACTGAGTCAGAACATCCTCCCCCTTTTCTCTGGGACCTCAAGCATGAAACTGGCAATTCATCCAACAGTAACAAATATCAGCACAGTAAACTCTTGTGCCATGAAGAAGGCTGTCTTAGATACATGAATAGACAAATTTTGGGGTTTTGTTAGCTAGTTATGTTACCCTGTATGTTTCCCAATCCTGCTTTAATTTCCAGGAGATATTTAGTAAACTAAGAGCCACCCTGCTGATAATACTTATTTCTTATGTACCTTGTTGATTGTATTTATTTTTAATAATTCTGTTTTGCTTTATATTTGTTTGTTAGGCCACCTCAAATCCTTTAGGGTGTAGACTTTTCTGAAGTAAATTATTAATGTATTATCTCTGAAACACTCAAGGTAATAATACACTCAAGGTTGAAAGAAAATAAGCCTGCTGAGAAGAGCTCTTTTCTCCATATCTTTAAAAATGGACTTATTAATCACTGTAAGAATGAATATCATAAGGGAGGAAAGAGTGGTTTAGAAACTGAGATGGAAGATGACAGGAAATCACTAGAAAAATCAATATGTTTAAATGATGAAAGATCAAAGCATCATACTTCTAAGAAATGTACAAATATCAAATAGGGTAGTTTACTTTTCAAAAAGCAGTATTATTCTACTCTAGGAGAAAACAGGGGATCAGTGTATAAAGCATGATAATAGGGGACCTAAAATAAAATTTAAAGTTTTTCAGAGTCTGAAAATGATCCTGAGTTCCAGGAAAGAAGGAATATTGTGATGGATTATAGCATTCCATTTGAGAGTTTTGCTGATAACAGTGCATTAGAAAATCTGTATCTGCATGTGTTTAGGCATATATGGTGTGTGTTTATACATGTGCTCATGCGGGAGAGAGAGTTGAAAAGATTTAATTATTAGGTTGTTGGTCTACACAACCTTGCTGTCTTTTTAAAATAAATTTTTAACATGCATATATTCTAAACCAGCAATTCCAATTCCAGGCATTTCTCCAAGAGGAATTAACAGAGATTTCCACAGAGAGATTTGTACAGTAATCTTCATAATAATGTTACTTACAATAATCTTAAACTAGAAACAACCCAACCATCCACCAATACAAAAATAGATAAGCAAATTGTGATATTAATTAGAAATTAAAATTCATTAATTTAGTATACTTTATATTTGTGTATTTTACAGTATGTAAGATTTACCTGAAAAAAGAACTTTAAACAAATATTAAATTCTGATTAATAATATGACTCCTGAGAATTTTGAAGTGGGATATGCAGTTGTCTGAAACTTAATAAAGCATATTGATAGGTGGCTAGAGAGAAGGATATGTATACAATACAACAAATTTGACAAAATGTTAATAATTATATAATTTTAGCTATTGGAATATGTCTATTCACTGTACAATTTTATATATGTTTAAAATATTAATGATAAAATGTTGGGGATAGATTAAAAGAAACTAATACCACAAAATGAATGATTGTTTGCTCTTATGTTTACCTCTATATTTATATCTATAACCATATGTATCCAATACATATAACAGCAGGAAGGAATTGTAAAAACATTAAGTGAAAGAAATTAGACCAAAAACCTAAATACTCTATGATACCATTATTATGAAGATCGATCAAGAATGGGCAAAAGTAATACATGATAATATAAATGAGAAAATTTTTGCCTATGGATGTGGTGATGGTCTGAAAGAAGCAATAGGGACCTTCGGAGGTGCTGGAAATGCTCTATATCTTGATCGAGGTGGTGGTTAAATGAGTGTATACACGAGCCAAATCCATCACTGGTAAAAGTAAGATTTTACCCAAAAGAAAAAAAAATTGAAATAAAAACATTTTAAGATTTTTAAAAATGCTAAGATGACTCATGTGCAATATAATTTTAATAAAGGAAATACTAAAGAATATTCTTTATCAGAAGAATAACTGCAGGTAGAAGCATGAAGAAACAGAAAAGAATAAGGAGCAACATAAAAGGTAAGTATATAGGCAAATCTAGATATAAAACCATTTTAATTGTTTTATTGTGTTCAAAATGTGTATCAAATAAAATTAAATGATTAAGGTAACAAACAGAGAAGTAATAGATATGCTGAGTTAAGGTTCTCTAAGGTCACTGAGTCATGAGAAAATTGCAGAAGTCCTAACTTATGTAAGTTTTACACATTAAAATTTTAGATTGTAATCTCTATACGAACCTTACAATAATAATAAAAGATATGAAACTAGCAAGTCATAAGAAAAATTGTTTTACAAATAAATAGACAAGAATTAAGATATAAAGGTAATAAAAAATGATATACAGGCATGTAAGTATTTAGGGTTGAAGTGCATGGTAGTATACAACATTCTTTGATATGCCTACAAAATGAAATATATTGATGACTAGAATGATAAATGAAAAGATGTATAAATATGTAATAAGCTAAGCTTGGCAACATGAGAGAAAGTTGGATGCTACACTTAAGCCCAAATATGTCAATAATTACAAAAAAATTGTTTTAAATAATTAATTAAAAGGCAAATATTGTCAAACTGAGTTTGAAAGGGAATAAAACAAAAAACAATTCTGCTTACAACTTGCTTTAAATATGAAGATACAGAAGAAAAATAAAAAAAACAAAGGAACTGAACAATGTTAACCAAAAGAAAACTCATGTAGGGGCTTCCCTGGTGGCACAGTGGTTGAGAGTCCACCTGCCAATGTAGGGGACATGGGTTTGTGCCCTGGTCCGGGAAGATCCCACCTGCCACAGAGTGGCTGGTCCCGTGAGCCATGGCCGCTGAGCCTGCACGTCCGGAGCTTGTGCTCTGCAACGGGAGAGACCACAACAGTGAGAGGCCTGTGTATTGCAAAAAGAAAAAAAACAAAAAAAAAAACAAAAAAACCTCATGTGGTTATACTATTATCAGACAAATAGAATTTAAGCTAACACTACTAAGATGAAGAGATATATCTCAAAATGATATAAGGGTTATTGACCAACATATGTAAAATTTAAAATTTGTATGTACCTAATAACATAATGTCAAAACATATAAACCAAATGGGCAGAAACCAAAAGGGGAACTATTCAAATTCACAATGATATTGGAAGATTTTAACTTATTTTTCTTAGTCACAGGCAGAATAAGCAAGCATCAAATCTGTAAGGATAAAGAAAATTTCATTATGAATGACAATTTTTTGAACTCAGCAAAATTTGAAAATATGGATTTATAAACTTCTGAAGCAAGAATGTTTATATTCAACTTGGAAAGGGTCAGCACTCTTCAGTTGTGGTGTCTTTAATTCCACTCTCCAGCTCCTGATCTGTTGTATTGGCCAAAACCTTGTCAAGAAATGACTAATCTGGAACTCTGGTTATCTATTTTGTCTCTTTTCTCTCCCATTCCACCCTCCCCTCTAAGAAGTATCTTTCCCTATGCTTAGAACAATGTTCACCACATCATTTCATAGCTAATAATCCATAGATACTCATTCTCATAGAAACTCATTATATCCATTTTCTTACTGTGAAATTTGAATCAATATTGGCTAAAATATACACACAAGAAGTTAGATGATCCAGAATATATATGTGAGCTCCATCATCATCATCATCACAACAAACACTTTCATAGTTCTGTCCATAAACTCAGCCTTAAAACAAGTCTGTTAAATGGGTACTATTTTATATGCCACTTATACATGAGGACACTCAGGCAGGAAATGTTAAGTAAGTTTTTCTGGCAATAGAGCTAATAAATGCTGACTTAATTTGAACGAAGGTAGCCTAGCTCAAAAGTATGCTCTTAGCTATTATGCTATGCTGCTTCTTATAAACATAGCCCATGCAAATATACCCAAATATAGACTTTTTTTTCATTAACTGCCACTAACTTTTTGTAATTAGGTTCTCTGAGTTAATCTAATGTATCCTAATTTTAGAGTTTACTAATCAAGAAAACTTTGACTTTATTGCACTAGTTTTTTTTCTTTTTAATAGAGAACGATAACCTACAAATTGATTAAATCTTTGCTGAGTAGCTATATGCTTTTTACCCTTTAAATATATGGTAGTATGCAACTACTTCAGGTCAGGAGACATTATGGTTAGCTGTCTTGCCAGAGCATGGCCTTTCAATGAAAATGCCTGCATTCAAATATCAGTTTATTATTTGAACCAATTCAGTGAATTCCTGGTTGTACAAGGTCAGGCAAGTTACATAAACTTCCATAATGCCAGTTTCCCCATGTGTAGAGTTAAGATGATGATCCCTGTTCCATGGGAAAGTATTAAATAAAATAGTGCAGTTAAAACACATAAAAGTCTTTGTATACTAGTTGAAATAGAGACAGAGAAAGAGAAAACACAGAGACAGAAAGAGAGTTGTTAAAAGTTAAACTGAAGCATATTAAAATTTTAAGAGTTTATTTGAGTAAAAATCAATTTGAATGGGGCAGCATCCAATCTAGCAGATAGAAGGAGACCTGAGGAGTTGTACACAATGAAAGACTTTTATTTATTTATTTTTCTTTCTCATTCTGGAACAATCAATCATTTTACTTTCCTTACCTACTTTGTATACACAGCTTTTTTCCTTTCACTCTTATTATGTCTAAGTAGTTTAATTACATATATTGATTGGAATTTTATCCCTTAGAATCCTTACTTTCTAGTAAAAACTAAGAAGTGAGCAATTGTGGACAGTATTCTATGGATTGGCAAATTTATAAATACATTTTGTAATTTCTAGAAGTATATTCTTCTTCACAGTAAAATTTCCAATGTTGCACAAAACGTTTTTATTAATAAACCCAAATATCTTTAGTTTTTCTGTAAAAGGAAACTGAAGGTGGATAAATCTGTGTTCAGTAATTAATGTTTTAGTATTTTATCTGTTGGAAATGATCTAGGTATTCAATGTATATCCATTAGTTAATTTATCTCAGTGTAACTAAAGTTTTGAGATACCAAAATTATTTTGGAAACTATTTTTAAGTAGACATACCATAAAGCATAATTATTACTGAAAAGATTATTTATAATCTTTTATCTTACATCTATTTAATTTACTTGTTTTTTACAATGATATTTAGGTTAGTCATGAAAATTTCATGAGACATTAAACACCTAACCATCATCCTAAGTTATCTTTCTTACCAACAAATTCTGTCTGTAACAGAGAGAACATGAGCTTATTAGGCTTTCCATAACCCTAGGTAGAAAATAATAGTATATTTAAGGTTGATAACTCTAAAGACATGCTTGTTTTAAGTAAACAAACAAACTGAAACTAGCTTTTATTTACCAAAGATTATCCTAGCTCACGTGACCTTGAA
This sequence comes from Mesoplodon bidens, assembly GCF_964165515.1. Classification (NCBI taxonomy): domain Eukaryota; kingdom Metazoa; phylum Chordata; class Mammalia; order Artiodactyla; family Ziphiidae; genus Mesoplodon; species Mesoplodon bidens. The sequence continues at coordinate 158,804,175 of NC_138178.1, forward strand.
AAACTTTTGAGTTAGTTTTTATATTTCTGAAAGTATACTTGATTTCTATAAATCAAGTTTGACTTTAAGCCAATTAAATAGAGCTCTTTACAAATTAATTTTGAAAATGCCATCCAGAGAAGAAAAATCACACACCTATAAAATACATACATATACGTAATATAAACATACAGACAGTCACAAACAGATCTTAGAGCTTTTATTTTAAAATTTTAGCCATGAGACAGGTGAAATAATTCAAAAATCACTATTTTATAGAAGAACAGTTCGATCCAAATGGTGTTTCTGGCATATGGAATAAGTGAAATTTATCTGCTCAGACAGTTAAACCTTTTTACTAATATTTGTGAAAAAAGACTTTTAAGATTTTTCATAGACCTAGTTTTCAAAATAGCTTGTTTTTTTTTTTCTCTCCTTCTGATAAGAATTGCCTTGGTTCCCAGAGAAGTTCAGGGAAATACTTCTATCTCAAAAGGCATAGAGAAAGTAAACAAGTTCCACCAAGAAGGAATTTTTTTTCTCCTAACTCCAGGTCTTTTACAATATCTGTGTGTCTTCTGAGATAAATAAGGGAGGTTTGGGGATTTGTAAAAAAGGTAAATGGAATTTGAATTGTTTCTATGGCCACATTTCTGTGCTTGTTAAGACTTAAATTGTAAAACAGGTACAGTTGTTTTAATTCTTCAAATAATTGGGCTACAACCTGAATGATGGGGAGGCTGACACACCTTCCAATTACACTTTCTTCAATTTGCTTCTGTATATATCAGGGAGAAGATCTTCAGCTAAGATGGAAATCAAAATATTCCTACATTGTACATTTAGAACTGTGTGCCTTTGGAATGTTTTAGTAGATTCCTCCACAAAAACTTCAGAATATTTTTCTTTCCCTTTGGGTATATAGTTTCATTTTAGTTGTGTAGAGAAGGCCTAAAAAAGTTTCTATCAGGCCCTGAATATCTGCTTACAATCTGGTCAACTTTTGACCATAGAGATACTTAAAAAATATATTTTGAATATCTTGTCAAGTTTCAGTAAATATTCCTGGACAACCAGTAGTGAACAACCCTATGGCCTCAAGAGGCATCCCCAAAGAGGGTGCAAAAAATACTACCTTTCCAAGATTCAGACCACTTCCAAAGATAACCAACATAAACTAATATATATATACAGAAGGCAGCAAATAAAAAAAGAGTTTATTTGGGGTCTAAAGAATTGCAATTTGGGAGACACAGATTTGGGTAAAACCAAAAGAAATATTCTGGGGAAGAGAAAGTGTCAAGGACTTATAAAGACAAAAGTCACAAGTTTGTTAGAAGTTGCCTGGAAAGAATTGTGATTGGCTCTGACACAAGTCAGGAAATATTTGGCCTTAAGGACTAATGAGTTATTTTAGGGTAAGTGTTCAATAAATATCTTGATTTTTTGGCAGATGTTCTGTACGCCTTTGTTAGGACAATAGGTAGTCAAAAGATCAGACTCCATCCAGGCTGAGATGTGCATAAGTCACATTTCCTCAGTAGACTTCCGGCTCCATTTGAGAGAGCTCTGTTAATAATACCGACTCTGTTTAGATTTTCCTTTCACATCAAAAGAAAAAATGACTTAAAAAAACTCCCCCTGAAAGCTGGCAACAGTTTGTAGGAAACTTAGCTGTAAATAGAGTGCAACCTACATTTCTTTCTGGCCATATTTTTGGGGTCCCCAACTTGGTGGCTGCCAAGCCAAGTTCTCAGGACAAAAATACACAAACAAGAAGGTAATAGGTGTCCTTGGGGGAGAAAGGAAATTCCCAAGTCACAATTTAAAGATTTAATTCTTATAAATTTTTTCTGACTGTTAATCTGAATTTGGAAAGGAAGGGATAATGTGAAAATTTACTTCTCCCTTGACAAAGCACTGAAGATAGAGATCTGGGAGCACTGACTTTGGTGCTGTCCCGATGGGTCTCATCTTGGTCACCAGAAACGGTGGAGAAAGAAAAAGAATTTTCCTTCTATCATTACAGTGAGTGCTTGGCTTATACTCCCTTTTCTCTAGGGCATCTTATAAATGGATAAGCTTATCTAGATTAAAAGTTATCTATTGTGGCCACTGTAATACAAGAATTGTCTTTGTTAAGGTTATCCTGCTTGTTCAGCCTTAAAACAAAATTTTATTCACCCAAAGCCTCACACTGGACCAGTCAAGTTTAAGATGGATTTAGTCCAGTTTCCAAGTCAGACTCCATTAGATCTAAACCCAGCCCAGTTTTTAAATTAGGCTGACTCTGGCTGGTCTCTGAATGCTGTCTCAAAAAGAAATGCTCAAATAAAGTCTAAAAGCTCACAATGCAAAAACTTCAGAGGAAGGATCTGAGGAGGGACTTACCCACGACCTCCAGAGGCAGAGAGAAAGCATCAAGATCAAGGGCTTAATGGGTACCTATGTCTGGTTGCTCATTGGTCATGGGGACCATCAGTGGTATCCTTCAGCTCTTTTTTCTGATGCCAAAACTGTTAAAAGATAAACTGAGGGGTATTAGAAATTTTAAGAATTTATTTGAGCAAAACCCAATTTAAATAGGGCAGCATCCAATCTACCAGAAAGAAAGGAGCTCTGAAGAGCTACACAAAATGAAAGCCTTTTTCATTTATAGGCATAAGGGAGTGGCAACAAGTTATTCTAGGCAAAAAAGCAGGCTGGTTATTGCAAACTTACTTTCCTTTATGGGATGTCAAGGGTCTACCAGGCAGATTACCTAACTAGTGCTGATCAGGAAATTTTTGATTGGCTTAAGATTCCATTTCTAGGAGAGCCAAAAATATGATTAAGTTAAACCTTTGTTTGGTGACTCCATTTTGGGTTTAGCATGAAGGACTCTGTTTTAGCCCTGTTGTCTTTTTTTTTTTTTTCTTTTTAAACAGAATAAACAATCAAAAATAAATAAATGAGAAGAATTTTATTATTACGCTGTTGGACACTGTGCTAAGTCCTGTGAAAAATACAGAAGGAAGTATGGCCTGACTTCCAATAAACTTCCATTCTAGTTGAGCCATGAGGCCTAAGTGATTCAAAATAACAAGTATACAAATCACAGTTTATAATTAAGTTAATTAGACATAGGTAAAATGTCCTTAGATTTGAATATCTATGGCTTGTAAGGCTCTTTATAATTTGACCTCTATCTACTCCAGCATCTTCATTCCATAGACTTTAAGGCCACAGTTCTTTCATCTAGGAATCCTTTACTAGTCTTCATTTGGTTTTCTTGGAAAATTCCTAACTGTCCTTTGTTCTAACTTAACTGTCACCTTTTCTAGTAACATTTTTTACATTTGTGTACAATTTTGGTATACACTACACTACATTAATAGACCTTTATTTATTTACTATCACACTAAATTGGCAGATGACACTTTACAGATGAAATTCTTCTTTTTGAAAAATTTCTCTAAAAATTATTGACAAATGACCATAGTCAAATTAGCTAAACTCTTTATGCCTTGGTTAACGCATCTATAAAATGAAATCTAAAGTTCTACCAAAAACTTAATGTCAGTATGAGATTATATTGACTAGGACTAGGGTAGTAAACAATAACAGTAAACTTTGTTGAGTGTTTATTATATCTCAGATGTCATTTTAAACTCTTACATATATTAACACAAATCCAATATCATTTGTGCTATTATTTTCCATATATCAAAATCAAGAAATCTTATGGACAGAGGATTTTTAAAGTTATGTGGCAGGATATGATTTTAAGCAAGATAGGGTTGCTACAGAGTCTACACCCTACAAAAATTCTGATTTTGTAAATATGATATAAAATACACTGGGAGATATATAAAATAAAGTACAAATGGTAGCAAATATTGAACTTTTTGTAATCCATGTTCAGAGAGTTAACTTAAAGGTAACATATTGTTGTTTCCTTCTTTTGGTTTTCATGAATGAGAAAATGCTGCCTTCCATTTAAAGAAGCAACATTTATTTCTAATTCTATTCTGAACCCATGAAATTGCATGATGTTTCACCAGTTAGAAAGTAAACACACTTTTATGCTTGAACATGATCAGGCTTGAAAATTCAAATCTTCTGATTTCTTAATAGGCATCACTGGATGGTTTATAAATTCAATCTATTGTAATGAATTCACTGAGGAATATTATGTTGTTTAATATTATCTAATCTGAACGAAGACGTTCATCAATAGAGCTGTTTTGCAAATCAATTATGCTATGTTTTACATAATCATGTAAATTGCTGTTGTATCTATCCATTTTATTCAGTGAATGATATTTAAAGTAATTTTGCACTTGTCAAGATTTAAATTACAAGGGCATTTAGCAGTTGTCTTAAGGTAGATGTCAAATAAACAAAAGTTATCAGGCACATTTAGAAACCACTTATATACCAAACTATTTAGTCTCATCTTAAGGTAAAGTTAATTTTATAAGGCATGATAAAGAATAAATACTTACCCTTGAGCACAGGAATTGATGTGGGAACACACTGATTACTTTCTCAGAAAATTTGATTAGATAATTTTACGATGCTTAGGATGTCAAACAAATAAGTACTATTGAACTCTGTGCCACTTTATGGAAACATATAAACCAGACTGGAGCTTAACACCACTCCAGTGAGGTCAAATATATATGTGTACATAATACTGGGAGGTTATATATTTATACATAGAATATTTATATTACATGGTTCTCTATGCTCCTGAGAAGCTTATGATATAGACCATCACCTGACTTTAATATCATTCTAATTTTTAAACTCCTTATCACAGAGACATATTTCTATTTGTATAATTTATTACCCAATGTTTAATTATGGAAACAATTGTACAAATGCCTAAAACACAGATTGGCTACCAAGTCAAGCACAGTTTTTTTCCATCCATATAATTTCCCAAATAAGCCCACCTACTATAATATAACAAAGCCATATATAATTGAGCTAACTTTTGAAGAGCTGGGGTAAGAGAATTGCACATAGAGAAAAAAAATGTATGAAGTTTATGAATGGGAAAAGACTTGGAGCAATAAAAGAAAAAGAAAAGAATCTCATGCATGTAGGTTTTGGGGAGTATGAGTGAACCAGCAGGTGTGGGATAGAGATGAGGTCAGAAAATCATTGTGTAGAGTTGAGATTGATCCTGTTGGCCATGGTAAGGAATTGGATTTTATTGTAAAAAGAGAAGTTATTTGAAGATTTTTAAAAGTGAGAGTCGTGTGCAATGATTTAGGATTTAAAAATCTAACTCTGGCTTCTGTGGGATTACATTTTTGAATATGGATAGAGCATTGAATAGTTCTTTCAGTGAAAAAGCAAAAGATTATAGTTACTTGGATTAGGCTAGCTGCAGAGAATAGCTAGAAAAGAAGAAATATTTCAAAAATATTTTGGAATAATAAACAACAGAACTTCTTATGGATTAGATGTTAAAGATGAGAAAAAAAGGAGAACTTAATAAAAATGGGTCTTAGTCTGTGTCAACTGGATGGGTAGTTGGCCCAATTACTAGAATGAGAAAGTCTTCAGAAAAAAATGGATTTTGGTCAGAGCTAGGGATTAAGATGTAGGTTTTGGATAAATGTGTGAGATGCTTCTTAAACACAGATATGGAAAGAACTCTCCCTCTTGACAGATTTTATGAGAAAAGACCATCTTTACTACCATGACCTTTAGATGGAGCTGTAACTAGTTTTCCCTCCCACTTTGGCAGTTTTCAAACTGCTTTAGAAATTCACATTCATCAACCTTAACTTCCTGGTCTGCAACAATTTCTAATCCAAGGTACTTGCCAAGTATTCATAAAGAGATGAACATTTTTTTCATTTTTGCAAAACTTCTTGTATATTTTTAGTACAACATTTCTAATATTAATATAACATTTTAAAATACTTTAAGGGTGCCTTCAAGATGGCAGAGGAGTAAGACGTGGTGATCACCTTCCTCCCCACAAATACATCAAAAATACTTCTACATGTGGAACAACTCCTGCAGAACACCTACTGAATGCTGTCAGAAGACCTCAGACTTCCCAAAAGGCAAGAAACTCCCCACGTACCTGGATAGGTGAAAAAAAAAAAAAAAAAAGGAAAAACAGAGACAAACAAATAGGGACAGGACCTGCACCTTGAGGAGGGAGCTGTGAAGGAGGATAAGTTAACATACACTAGGAAGCCCCTTCACTGGCAGAGACAGGGGCTGGGTGTGGGAGGGGAAGCTTCAGAGCCATGGAGGAGAGCGCAGCAACAGGTGTGCAGAGAGCAAAGTGGAGAAATTCCTGCACAGAGGATCACTGCCAGACAGCACTCACCAGCCTGAGAGGCTTGTCTGCTCACCCACTGAGTCGGGTGGAGGCTGGGAGCTGAGGCTCTGGCTTTGGAAGTCAGACCCCAGGGAGAGGACTGGGGTTGGCTGCGTGAACATAGCCTGAAGGGGGCTAGTGCACCACAGCTAGCCAGGAGTGAGTCTGCATAAAACTCTGGACCTGCCTAAGTGGCAAGAGACCATTGTTTCAGGGTGTGTGAGGAGATGGGATTCAGAGCACCACCTAAACAAGCTCCAGAGATGGGTGCAAGCCACAGCTATCAGTGTGGGCCCCAGAGACGGGCATGAAACGTTAAGGCTGCTGCTGCAGCCACCAAGAAACCTGTGTGCAAGCACAGGTCACTATCCAAACATCCCCTCCCAGGAGCCTGTGCAGCCTGCCACTACCAGGGTCTTGTGATCCAGGGACATCTTCCCCAGGAGAACACACGGCTCACCTCAGACTGTTGCAATGTCATGCCGGCTGCTGCCCCATAAGCCAGACCTACATTCCGTGCCCCTCCCTCCCCCTTGAGTGAGCAAGACCCCCTAATCAGCCACTCTTTAACCCTGCCTTGTCTGGGTGGGGAATAGAGGCCCTCTGGCAACCTACAGGCAGAGGTGGGGCCAAATCAAGAGCTAAATCCCAGGAGCTGTGCAAACAAAGAAGAGAAAAGGAAATTTCTCCCAGCAGCCTCTGAAGCAGCAGATTAAATCTCCACAATCAACTTGATGTACCCTGCATCTGTGGAGTACCTGAAAAGACAGCAAATCATTCCAAAATTGAGGCAGTGGATTTTAGGAGCAACTGTAGACTTGGGGGTTGCTTTCTAGGTCTAATTCTTTTCTGGTTTTATGTTTATCTTGTTTAGTATTTAGAGTTTATTATCATTGGTACATTTGTTTATTGATTTGGTTGCTCTCTTCCTGTTTTATTTACTATATATATATTTTTTTTTTTCATTTTTCTCTCTTTGTGAATGTGTGTGTGTATGCTTCCTTGTGTGATATTGTCTGCATAGTTTGGCTTCTGCAATTTGTCCCAGGTTTCTGACTGTCTGTGTGTTTTTTTTTTTTTTTTTTTAGTATACTTTTTAGCACTTGTTATCATTGATAGATTTCTTTTTTGGTTTGGTTGCTGTCTTCTTTCTTTCCCTCCTTTTTTTTTTCATTACATTTTATTTTTTAAATATTTTTTTCTATTTTAATAAAATTATTTTATTTTATTATAATTTTTCTTGCTTGCTTGCTTTGTTTTTCTCCCTTTTCTTCAGAGCTATGTGGCTGACAAGGTCTTGGTGCTCTGGCCCAGTGTCAGGCCTGAGTCTCTGAGGTGGGAGAGCTAAGTTTAGGACATTGGTCCACCAGAGACATCCCGAAACATGTAATATTAAATGGCAAAAGCTCTCCCAGAGATCTCCACCTCAACACTAAGACCCACCTCCACTCAACGACCACCAAGCTACAGTGCTGGACAAACCATACCAAACAACTAGCAAGACAGGAACAACAACCTACCTATTAGCAGAGAGGCTGCATAAAATCATAATAAGTTCACAGACACCCTACTCAACACCACTGGATGTGGTCCTGCCCACCAGAAAGACAAGATCCAGCCACATCCAGCAGAACACAGACGCCAGTCCCTCCCTACCAGGAAGACTACACAACCCACTGAACCAAACTTACCCGCTGGGAGCAGACACCAAAAACAATGGAACTACAAACCTGCAGCCTGTGAAATGGAGACCCCCAAACACAGTAAGTTAGGCAAAATGAGAGACAGAAAAATGCACAGCAGATGAAGGAGCAAGGTAAAAACGCACCAGAAAAAAAAAAAAAATGAAGAAACACGCCAAGGCGCATATTAATCAAACAATCAAAAATTAAATACAAAGAAAAAAGATTAAAAGCAGCAAGGGAAAGCAACAAATAACATACAAGGGAATTCCCGTGATGTTAAGAGCTGATATCTCAGCAGAAAATCTGCAAGCTTAAAGTGATGAAAGGCAAAAACCTACAACCAAGATTACTCTACCAAGTAAGGATCTCATTCAGACTTGACAGAGAAATTAAAACCTTTAAAGAGAAGCAAAAGTTAAGAGAATTCAGCACCACCAAACCAGCTCTACAACAAATGCTAAAGGAACTTCTCTAGGCAGGAAACACAAGAGAAAGAAAACACTTAGAATAACAAACACAAAACCATTAAGAAAATGGTAATAGGAACATACATATCAATAATTATCTTAAATGTAAATGGATTAAATGCTCCAAGCAAAGGACAGAGGCTGGCTGAATGGATACAAAAGCAAGACCCATACATATGCTGTCTAAAAGAGACCAACTTCAGACCTAGGGACACATACAGACTGAAAGTGAGGGGGTGGAAAAAGATAGCCCATGCAAATGGAAATCAAAAGAAAGTTGGAGTAGCAATTCTCATATCAGACAAAACAGACTTTAAAATAAAAACTATTACAAGAGACAAAGAAGGACACTACATAATGATCAAGGGATCAATCCAAGAAGAAGATATAACTATTGTAAATATTTATGAACCCAATGTAGGAGCACCTCAATACATACCGTAAATGCTAACAGCCATAAAAGGGGAAATCGACAGTAGCACAATCAAAGTAGGGGACATTAACACCCCACTTTCACCAATGGACAGATCATCCAAAATGAAAATAAATAAAGAAATGCAAGCTTTAAATGATATGTTAAACAAAATGGACTTAACTGATATTTATAGGATATTCCATCCAAAAAACATCAGATTCCACTCTCTTCTCAGGTGCTCATGGAACGTTCTCCAGGATAGATCATATCTTGGGTCACAAATCAAGCCTTTGTAAATTTAAGAAACTTAAAATTGTATCAAGTATCTTTTCTGACCACAGCACTATGCGATTACATATCAATTACAGGAAAAAATCTGTAAAAAATACAAGCACATGGAGGCTAAACAATACACTACTAAGTAAACAAGAGATCACTGAAGAAATTAAAGAGGAAAAAAAATACCTACAAAAAAATGACAATGACAACACAACCACCCAAAACCTATGGGATGAAGCAAAAGCTGTTCTAAGGGGGAAGTTTATAGCAACACAATACTACCTCAAGAAACAAGAAACATCTCAAATAAAGAACCTAACCTTACGCCTAAAGCAATTAGAGAAAGATGAAGAAAAACACCCCAAAGTTAGCAGAAGGAAAGAAATCATAAAGATCAGAGCAGAAATAAATGAAAATCAAATGAAGAAAATGATAGCAAAGATCAATAAAACTAAAAACTGGTTCTTTGAGAAGATAAACAAAATTGATAAACCATTAGTCAAACTCATCAAGAAAAAAGGGAGAAGACTTAAATCAGTAGAATTAGAAATGCAAAAGGAGAAGTAACAAGTGACCCTGAAGAAATACAAATGATAATGAGAGATTACTACAAGCAACTATATGCCAATATAATGGAACCCTGGAAGAAATACACAAATTCTTAGAAAAGTGCAACCTTCTGAGACTGAACCAGGAATAAATAGAAAATATAAACAGACCAATAACAAGCACTGAAACTGAAACTGTGATTAAAAATACTCCAACAAACAAAAACCCAGGACCAGATGGCTTTACAGGCAAATACTGTCAAACATTTAGAGAAGAGCTAACACCTATCCTTCTTAAGCTCTTCCAAAATATAGCAGAGGGAGAAACACTCTCAAAGTCATTCTATGAGGCCACCATCACCCTGATATCAAAACCAGACAAAGATGCTACAAAAAAGAACATTACAGGACAATATCACTGATGAACATAGATGCAAAAATCCTCAACAAAATACTAGCAAACAGAATCCAACAGCACATTAAAAGGATCATACACCATGATCAAGTGGGGTTTATGCCAGGAATTCAATGATTCTTCAACATACACAAATCAATCAATGTGATAAACCTTATTAACAAATTGAAGGAGAAAAAACATATGATAATCTCAATAGATGCAGAAAAAGCTTTCAACAAAATTCAACACCAATTTTTGATAAAAACCCTCTAGAAAATAGGCATAGAGGGAACTTACCTTAGCATAATAAAGTCCATAAATGAAAAACCCACAGCAAACATCGTTCTCAATGGTGGAAAACCTGAAACCATTTTCTCTAAGATCAGGAACAAAGCAAGGTTGTCCACTCTCACCACTATTATTCAAGATAGTTTTGGAAGTTTTAGCCACAGCAATCAGAGAAGAAAAAGAAACAAAAGTAATCAAACCAGGAAAGAAGAAGTAAACTGTCACTCTTTTGCAAATGACATGATACTATACATAGAGAATCCTAAAGATGCTACCTGAAAACTACTAGAGCTAATCAATGAATTTGGTCAAGTAGCAGGATACAAAATTAATGCATAGAAATCTCTTGCATTCCTACACACTAATGATGAAAAATATGAAAGAGAAATTAAGGAAATACTCCCATTTACCACTGTAACAAAAAGAATAAAATACCTAGGAATAAACCTACCTAAGGAGACAAAAGACCTGTATGCACAAAACTATAAGACACTGATGAAAGAAAGTAAAGGTGATACAAACAGATGGAGAGAATTACCATGTTCTTGGATTGGGAGAATCAACATTGTGAAAATAACTATACCACCCAAAGCAATCTACAGATTCAATGTAATCCCTATCAAACTACCAATGACATTTTTCACAGAACTAGAACAAAAAATTTCAGAATTTGTATGGAAACACAAAAGACCCCGAACAGACAAAGCAATCTTGAGAAAGAAAAATGGAGCTGGAGGATTCAGGCTCCCTGATGTCAGACTATACTACAAAGATACAGTAATCAAGACAGTATGGTACTGGCACAAAGATATAAATATAGATCATGGAACAGGATAAAAAGCCCAGAGATAAACCCACACACATATGGTCACCTTACCTTTGATAAAAAAGACAGGAATATACAATGGAGAACAGACAGCCTCTTCAATAAATGGTGCTGGGAAAACTGGACAGCTACATGTAAAAGAATGAAATTAGAACACTCCCTAACACCATACACAAAAATAAACTCAAAATGGATTAAAGAACTACATGTAAGGGCAGACACTATAAAACTCTTAGAGGAAAACCTAACAGAACACTCTATGACATAAATCACAGCAAGATCCTTTTTGACCCACTTCCTTGAGAAATGGAAATAAAGACAAAAATAAATGAATGGGACCTAATGAAACTTAAAAGCTTTTGCACAGCAAAGGAAACCATAAACAAGATGAAAAGACAACCTTCAAAATGGTAGAAAATAATTGCAAAGGAATCAACGGACAAAGGATTAATCTCCAAAATATACAAACAGGTCATGCAGTTCAATATCAAAAAACAAACAACCCAATCCCAAAATGGATAGAAGACCTAAATAGACATTTCTCCCAAGAAGATATACAGATTGCCAACAAACACAAGAAAGGATGCTCAACATCACAATTATTAGAGAAATGCAAATCAAAACTGCAATGAGGTATCACCTCACACCAATCAGAATGTCAATCAACAAAAAATCTACAAACAGTAAATGCTGGAGAGGGTGTGGAGAAAAGGGAACCCTCTTGCACTGTTTGTGGGAATGTAAATTGATACAGCCACTATGGAGAACAGTATGTAGGTTCCTCAAAAAACTAAAAATAGAACTGCCATATGACCCAGCAATCCCACTCCTGGGCATATACACTGAGAAGACCATAATTCAAAAAGAGTGATGTACCATAATGTTTATTGCAACTCTATTTACAATAGCCAGGATATGGAAGCAACCTAAGTGTCCATTGACATATAAATGTATAAAGAAGATGTGGAACATATATACAATGGAATATTACTCAGCCATAAAAAGAAATGAAATTGAATTATTTGTAGTGAGGTGAATGGACCTAGAGACTGTCATACAGAGTGAAGTAAGTCAGAAGGAGGAACACAAATACTGTCTGTTAACACATATATATAGAATCTAAAAAAAAAATTGTTCTGAAAAACCTAGGGGCAGGACAGGAGTAAAGACGCAGACATAGAGATAGGACTTGAGGGCATGGGGGGGGGAAGGGTAAGCTGGGATGAACTGGAGAGTGGCATGGGCATATATACACTACCAAATGTAAAATAGATAGCTAGTGGGAAGCAGCCATATAGCACAGGGAGATCAGCTCCATGCTTTGTGACCATCTATAGGGGTGGGATAGAAGAGTGGGAGGGAGACGCAAGAGGTAGGAGATATAGGATGTATGTATATGTATAGCTGAATCACTTTGTTATACAGCAGAAACTAACACACCATTGTAAGCAATTATATACCAATAAAGATTTTAAAAATAAATAAATAAATAAAATAGTTATTACACTGTTTTAAAGCTCAATTTCTTTCCAACCTTTCCATACAACTTCTTAACCTGCCAACAAACTCTGAGTTATTCTATTCTGATAACACACAATATTGGTCTTACCTGTGTAAACATGAGTTATTTTTAATAAATTTTAAAAAAATGACTTATGTACATGTCAATTGTTGCATGTGAATCAGTGTTGTATCCATATTTATTTTCAATTCAGTAATTACAGGAATATAGTTGTATACTCTTTATAGCCTCTATAAAATTGAGCCTCTGTTTGGTAAATAAAGGTACTCTATATTTGCTGAATTAAGTTGAACTTCCACTCTACAAAGACAGACTAATATCTAATGGAGAGAGACATCCTTTGAAGTAAATATTTGGACAAAGTTTTACACAGTACATATACATTTACCTAATGAATTTCTTCTGTATTTTAATTCTATATTATATTGTTCTAGTCAACTTGTTTTGTTGTTAAAGTTGTCAGGAGAGTTTTATCTTTAGAATATAGTTACACAGCTTAAAGGTCTACTTGATTTTAATTTTCATAAATTCTTTTATGAATAACTTTAGAAATTTTAGCTAAATAAATAAAATATGCTACTATTTCTTTTCTGTTTCTTAAATGAAAATAATGGGGAAATAGGAAACACATAGCACAGAACCAGTTTTATTAGAGGCTTCTTGCATATTTGTGAATGGTTATATATTTTGGTTAATGAATCTTATTTCCTTAGAAAGCAGTTTTCTAGAAAGCAGGATTTGGGTAGTAAGTCACTGAATGCTAAGAGAACTAAAAAGTCAACACCAATATAGATTTTTCAAACTATTAATTTAAAATGAGTCCTGCACTGGCAAGTGGGAAAATTACATACCGTGAAATCTCAGTAATTTTTACTTAAAGCCTAAAATTTTATGTTAACATAGTAAAAAATAAATAAAATGACCAATAATATATGTAATTAGTTTATTTTTTGAGATAGACGTCAATTTATAGGTATTGAGTTTTCACATGTCTGTTTTGTGCTGTTGATTAATAGGTGAAAGAATAGCACAATACATGTTTTAACTTTTCCTGCAGAACAGCTATTTGTAATCTGTGAAATCCTGCCCTATTTTGTCCATAACTGTAAATTGATCAAAGCATGATGATGACTTTTCAAATGACTTACAGTTTAATAGAAGTTACTAAAGTTTGTATTTATCATAACTGATACATAATTCTAATGACAGTATAATTTGATACAATACAGTTGACTTCAAACTTGAACTTACTTGCTTTTATCTTTCTTCAGCACTTCCCCCAGTTTCTGGTAGAAAAGGTGATATTTGTGCTTACTCTCCACTTCTCCATGGAAATTTAACATCTTTGATTTTTTTTTCAGAAAAAAAGTGCTGTGACTACTAATAGAAGTAATTTCTTGAAATGTAAAGTTAACGTTAATTTAATATGATACTCAGAGAAACTTTTCATTTTCCTCTAAATTTTTTATTTTTCAAAAATACATAGTACCTATTTGCTTTGTAGTGCCTATTTGCTTTGTAATATGGTAATTAAGTCCTTCTCTCTCTCTCTCTCTCTCTCTCACACACACACACACACACACACACACACATCCTCTATCCAAAAGAATTTATATTTTTCCCTGAAATTACAGTAGGTTCTCTTTCCTAAAATTGATGTCTGTGGACCTCATATCCTCCTTTTTTAATTTTATAACACTTTGTTTACATGTTACATTTGGAATGAGTGAAAAAAATTTTACTTATTAAGTTCTATTATAACTTAATTTTACATTTTTCTTCTTTATTTTTACTCACAGAAGGATTGTTATTTACCAGATATATCTAACTTACTTTATTTTTCTAAAGCTGTACTGAAACATATTATAATGGGTTCATGTGAAATGATCAGTGAAAACACGTCTAAGTATGATGGGCTGTCTGCTTAACGTAAACAATCTGATTGAAGAGAAAGTTCAGAATTCAGTAAAATAGCTATAACAGGATAAAATCTTACTGAACTTGGAAAGAATGTACTGTATGAGAAGTGTCGGTCTAGGAGTAAAAGAGCAACTACTTGGCATACATGAGAATTCTTGATAGTAGAAGAAACAAATTAGAGATAGGTCAAGGTCTTTTCTTGGCTGTATCTTATACAAGGATCTAATAGACAATGCTCAAGAGGATCCTCTTTACATCTATTTCCAAGGAAAATCACATGAAGACCATAGAGAATTTTAAAGACAAGAAGCAGAGTTCTTGTACAACATGAGAGATTTAAGAAGTCCCAGTTGTTGTAAAGACCATTTAGTAGTTGAGTGTGATGTTTGGGAGAAGGCACAGAAATAGAATCATGGTGATCTTAAAGACCCTATTATTAACTTTCAGTGTGACAAAATCAATTAGCATTATTGAATTTTAATTTCTTCATTATTTAAATCAGTTCTGTCTAACCATGCTACTTATGCATTGGGTTATTCTTAGGAGCAACTTACTTTAATTTACCTAATGTTGTTTTTTAAAGTATAGTGCCATTGCATATATGGTTTTGCAGATATTTTTATTAGCTATGTATTAAAAAGTAAAGACTATGAGCTGTGATAGGGAAAGAAAGTGACAAAACAAGAGGGTCAAATAAAGAATAAAGCCACAAACAAGTATGACATGTTCATGGATGGTCATGAAGGAGACATAATAGGAAGAATGAGAGAGAAGATTTTGAAGTATAGAATATCAGTTCAGAGTGGACTTTGAATGTTAGGCACAGTCGCTCACATTTCAAAATATGTGTAATAAGAAGCTCCATATCTATTTATGGAATCACACTAGAAAGTCAATATTTTATGAGCACACTAGTTTAAAAAAATAAAACTTTAAATTTATTTCTATGTATTTAAAAATGTAAGTTTTGTGTATTATTTTAATGGTATTATTGACTTGCCATTCAGAAGACTTTACGTAGTTGTGATGATGAACTTTGTTTAAATGCTTCAGCATCTTGCAATTTCTTATGATTATTTTCATTCATTTGTGATCAGGGTAGCTAGAGTTTGGAGTGAAATCTGTTTCCATGGAACAAAGCAAAGCTGATTGACCTTTAATGCAATTAAACCTGTGAGTTTGCCTCATTAGTCACATATTTAAACTAAATGAGCTGTTATATTTACCTAACATAATTACCTTGTAGTCCACATTTTAGAGTACATAAGGTATAGCCAACTTTATAAGATTATTTCATGCAATAAATTCCTATCTCAAAATAACTTATTGTAAAGATTATTACACATTTTGGTTTTATATGATTTTCTCATCCAAAACATTTAGAAAATCTGCACTACATGGAATGCAGTTTGAAAGATCTAAATATCTTTTGGAAAAGGACCATCTTATTTTAGTAAACATAAGAATTATAATAGTAAATATCAGTAAAGTAAACATCCAAGCAGCTTACATTTTCTCTTTCAAAGTCAATATAGTCAACTGCAGATGAGCTGAGAATTTGGTAAATACTTCTATAAGTGCACTAATACTTCTGACATGTGCATTGGGTAAATGATGGGTCATGTAATTAAATGCATAACCTCATGAGTAAGAGCTATTATGTAGTAAAATTTTGAAATAAGTAGAATATAGTAAAGGTAACATAAAAGCCATGCTGAAACCAAACATTAATATGTATTAATATTTATTAACTGACTGAAAGGGTAATAAAATAATGGCCATTTATTGATTAGCAACTACATCTCTGACAATCTCCTAGGGTCTTCACCTGCAAATAACACAAATAATTTAGGAGGGGGTCAATTGCCACATTTTATAGATAAGTAGTCTCAGGAAGGTGACGTATACTCATAGCCTCAGCTAGCCAGTGAATGACAGAGTCAAAATTCATATGCAGACATGGTGAATCCAAGTTCAAAATTCTTAACATTTTGATATGTTTTTTCAGAGTCAAAGGTGTAGCATTCACATTATTAAAATGAGTAAATGCAAAAGTGCTTGTATTTATTATATATACTTAGTAATATATAAATAAACTGTAACATGTGGCTATTGGTATATATATATAAATATATATATATATATATATATATATATATATATATATATATATATATATATATATATATATATATACAATAATAATACATTTTATCAGGAAAAATGGCATTCAAATTGCAGATGATTTTGGCTTGGGGAAGCAAACCAGAAACCACATGTACCTGGGGCCGGCTCTTCTCACCTGATTATGAGCAGATTATTTCTGCTTTTCATGTTTCATATATTTTGTCACATAATATTTTAGTTGTAAAGAGAGTATATATACTGACTCTATCACTAACTACCTATATTGTCTTAGGTGAGTTTCATTAATATTTCTTCATCTGAAAATTGGGCATATTTGAAGTATTAATCTGAAGGCTGTTGTGAGGATTAAACAGTATAACCCAGCAGAGTGCTTAGAAAGTACCAGCCACAAAGTAAGTGCTCCAAAAAGCAACTAATTTTTATTATTATAATATATTATAATTCTATATCATTTACTATTACATTACACTCTGATAAAATAACCACTATATTTATATAAATATACTTATGTAATATATTTATACTTTTATTCTAAAATTGAGTGAATATTAATCTCCATGTTTCAACTAATTTTCAATCTGATTAATTGATATACAAAATTCCTATTTTCATCCATTTCTTTAATGCTTAGTTTTATAAAAATATTCTAAGAAAATACCTAGTGTACAGATTATTAAGTATAGTGTAAAATGTTTCCAAAATGTGCAAACTAAAAAGTCATTATTATAATCTAAGTGAAAAAAATATATATATAAAATCTTGATTGTTTTTAGAGTCACTGTATAAAAGCATCGTCTGACAAGAATTGTTTCTTTTATTATATGTAGTTACTTTCAGCAATAGAAGAATAAGAAAAAACAGTATAGTATTTTGACTCAGCCATTACTATGGAAAAGTTTAACTTTGTTTAAGTTCAGGGGGAACGAAATTCACTCATAATTCCATGAACTATGCAACAGAGGATAATTATTTCTCTTATCAAAATCCAATAAGTGTATTTTTATGTTTAAGGCACATCAAGAAAATATATATATATATAATCTTTTAATTCCTAGGAATTCAGAACCCAAACCGTCATTCATTCAGGAAGTTTCCTGGGACTACTGCTTAGGACAGGTTGAACACTGCAGTGGGCGTTCACAGCCTGGGGCAGCTGGAGTATACATGCTGTCAAGTAAGTCGACACAAACAGTGAATTACAAACTTTTATAACTCTGAAGTGTTACAAGCAGCAGGTGTTAAACAGAAATAGTACAGCTATGGAAAAGTGTAATAGAAGGGACTGATCGGATCATGGTTTAATAAGTACAGGCCAACATGAAAACATACCGGCCATTCTTTGTGGGTAAAATGAAGAATTGCTCTGATTATCAATTGGGGATGTTTGGCTAACTGGCCATCTGAGTCCATTCAGGCTGCTGTAACAAAATACCACAGACTGGGTGGCTCATAAACAACGAAACTTATTTCTCACACATTCTGGAGGCTGAGATGTTCGAGATCAAGCTGCTAGCAGATGCAGTGTGGTGGTTGATAAGGTCTCCCTTGTTCATAGATAGGAGGTTCTTGCTTTGTCCTCACATAGTAGAAGACAAAAGGATCTCTGTGGGGTCTCTATAGACACCAGTCCCCACCTCCTAATACCATCATGTGTGGAGTTAGGATTTTAACACATGAACTTTTTTTTGCAAGGGGCAGTGTGGGCACAGACATTCAGACCACAGTATTGGTTTCAGATAACTTTTTAAATCAAAGTTTCTCCACCTTGGAACTACTGAACTTTGGGGTCCGATGGTCCTTGGTTGTGAAGGCTGTGTGGGATGTTTACCAACATTGTTGGACTCTACCCACCAGATGCCAGTACTTCTTAGTTATAACAACAACAAATGCCTCCAGATATTACCAAATGCCCTTTGGGGGCAAAATCCTCTCCCTCTCCCAATACACACGCACCAAATGGGATTTGTTCCTCTGAAATACAGAATATAACTTAATAATTGAAATCAATTTGCTCACCTACGAAAAGGCTGCTGCTCCCATTGGTTCAGAAGCTTGTCTCTGTCAGGCTTGGGGGCTCTAAGATTGTCTTGCATTTTCTCTCATTCTTATAGGGTGACTACTTTAGCATCAAGCATTGTGTCCACATCTGAGGGGGAAAAAAAAGAAAGAGAAGCAAGATGCAGTTATGCCTGGCTCTTTTTATCAGGAAAGGCAATGTTTTCCCTTCTCTTGCATACCAGCAGACTTGAGTTCAACTCTCATGGGTAAGAACTGTGTCCCACAGTCATTCCTAGTTGCCAGAGAAACTGAATAAGTGTCTTTCCCACATCTCTATGGTGGATGGAGGATGAGAAGAAAGGCTTTAGCAGTGCTGCCCATGGTCTCTGAACACTTAGAGATAAAAGAAACTAAAAATATTTTATAAGCTATAAAGTATGGGACAGGGCTTCCCTGGTGGCACAGGGGTTAAGAATCTGCCTGCCAATGCAGGGGACAGGGGCACAAGCCCTAGTCTGGGAAGATCCCACATGCTGCGGAGCAACTAAGCCCATGCACCACAGCTGCTGAGCCTGCACTCGAACCAGCGAGCCACAACTACTGAACCTGAATGCCACAACTGCTGAGGTCCAAGTGCCTACAGCCCATGCTCTGCAACAGGAGAGGTCACCGCAGGGAGAGGCCCACACGCTGCAGCAAAGAGTGGCCCCTTCTCGCGGCAAGTAGAGAAAGCCCACATGCAGCAATGAAGACCCAAAGTAGCCAAAAATAAATAAATGAAAAAATAAAAATTGAAAAAAATAAAATAAAGTATGCTAGGGACATAATGTGTTATTTAGAGTGTTCTTAAGTATTATTGCTACTATTTTGCTATAAATGATTTAATTTTGAACTTGTTTCCAGATTTCTACCAATTTTTATCAACTTGATTTTTATCAATTTCTCTTACAAAAATTCATTATATCCTCAAGCAGTTGGTATCCTTTAACCACATCCACCCAGATGAAATGTCATCTTCTGAAATCTGAATATTCACCATCATCCCTTCTCATTTTTATCACATATTTCACACTTATCATTTTGACTTTACAGGGATATACATTTTTATTTCCCTCATTGCCAAGGTATTAAGCACTTAAATAGCAAAAATGTCTTCTCACATATTGTAGTTTATGATCTATCACATAGTATCTGATCAATATTACCTATGGGATAGATACATAAATGGAAAAGTCTAGGAAAAAAGTATGCTTCATTGATAGCCTTAGTAGGAATCTTCTTTTTTTTAAAGGTATATATTCTATTTTTTAAGAAGAACATGGCACCGCTATGTTGATTCCTAATGGTACTACTTTATGAAATCTAAGGCTCTTCATACAACATCAGATCATAAAACAAGACCAAGTGCAGAAAAAAGAAACAAGCAAACAAAGTTACAAGTAGACAGAGAATGTTCTGTGCTCCATTAGTGCTTTCCTCATTAAAGACAAAAAGGAGATCTGGAAATATGCAAACACTCTCCTCCCCAGAAGGAAACATTTTGTCAGATAAAGCAACAACTTATAATGTATATAAAAGATTAATACTTCCCCCAGCCTTTACCACTCAGCATTCTCTCTCACCCTTTATGGAGCAATGGAAAAAAAGTGAGCAATAAACCAGTCAAAGGAACTCTGTGAGATGTAATAAAAAATATTCCTGAATTCCTGATTCCTTTTTTTTTTTTTTGAGAAAAGACAAAGGTTTCCTTTCAGGTGTGTAGCCCTTGTGTCCCACTATTAGGTTTGTCTTACAAACTCTGGTGCTAATTTGAGGAGCAGGAACAGTCTTTGCTGGAATTAAGGTGTTGACAGGGAAATATTTTGTAGAAATGAGTCTTTGCCTGGTAGGTTTCTTACCGCTGCCTCTCTTCTCCCAAGGGGAAATGCCATGAGGCCATGAACATGGAAATAAAAGAAGAGGAAAAAATTATTTCTTCAGTAATTTTTATTTTTGGTCCTGTTGGATGTTCTTGCAATATACTACAAACACACATCCCCCACTTCCCTGCTGAACCTCTGGCCAGCAGATGTCTGAACAAAAAGTATCTGAGCACAAGGGAAGCTTCCCAGGGTTCTCAGAAGTTCTCTCCTCTAAGGTAACTTCTTAGAGAAAAAAAAGATTACAGTCCACTTATATATTTTGGTATATTCTGGTGTAGAACCTTGTCAAAATGCAGGTCTGTAACAGCATATCTGACATTAATAAGTTTAACATAAAAGGAGAACTAACCCTGGGCATTGATTTTCAATCCATTTGTTCTGCTCTGAACATGCAAGACTGACAAAACTTACACGAAGTATACTGGCTGAAGCCAGATCAATATCCAGTGAGAGAGAAATATAACTAGAAATAATCTTGATTCATCTTTATTTAAGAAAAGATACATAATTTAGAATTTTTGATGTTTTAGTAACAAATCATGTGTAATTTACCACACCATTACATGGCACATCAGTGGTTTGTGAGACCTGGGTAAGAATTGCTAATATAGAGCATGGTATCTTGGAGCAACTCTGTAAAATATGCTGTAGAAAATGTTTCCTGAAACCACAGTTGACCTGGGAAATTCCTAATGCCAGCCCCTGCATCATGCATTCATTTTGAAGAAGGTCAAAGACAGGAATTTTGCTTTTGACCATCAGGCTATACCCCTTCTTCTGGACCTGTAGAAAAGTATACTTTGCTAACCCTGAATTCTGTAATGGGTGTGTTCTCTACTCTCTTCCTTCTGTGACCCTGCCCAATGACCCCTTTCTACATACAGATAGGTACTCTATATATTTTTGTATTTTCTAATTTTTTCAAAGATGCAATAAGTGTGTGTGTGTGTGTATGTGTGTGTGTTTCTTTTCTTTTTCTCCTTGGTGTGGAGTGCTTTTCTAGAAGAGAGAAGAAAATAACTACTTTGTATTGGAATTTTCCACCTGGAAAATCCTACTCTAAAACTTATTTTGTTTGTTATGAAAGGGGAACACCAATATGTTAAATAATTCATTAATTCCACAGGTATTTGCAATAGTACCTTTATCATATCAAGGTGCACATCTGTATGAATCTGTTTCCAACTCTAATCTGGACACCATTACTCCATTGGTCTCCAGTGCCAGAACTGCACTGCCTTAATTACAACGTTCATTAGTTTAAGTCTTGATACCTACAAACCCCCAAACAGTTGCTTATTCTTTCTCAACATTATCTTGACTACTTTTGGCACTTTGCACTTTTATATAAATTTGAGGAATGTCTTGTTGAGCTCCAAGAAAAATAATGTGTTCTTTTTATTGCAATTGTTTTGAATTTATAGATTAATTCCTGTAGAAAAGGCACTTTTACAGCTAATTGTCATGTTATATCTCTGCATTTATTCACATCTCTTTTTTATCCTTTAATAATAGTTTATAATATTTTGCCAAGAACTTACAGTATTGTTATTTGTATTTCTAGTAACATTATGCTTTTGTTCTATTGGGAGTAGGATTTAAAACAAATTACATTTTCTAGTTGGTAATTACTGGTATATGGGAATCCAATATTTTTATGTGAATCATGAGCTAAGACTGCTTATAAAAATTTTATTTAAATGATTGTAATTTTACATGAGACTAGGATTTTATATAGATGGCCATAATAAACAAAGCTGTTATTAGATAACTAATACAGTTATCTATATAAAGTTGTTATCCTCTTCTATCCACATGTTGTTTTTTCTTCCTTTTAATACCTTTCTTCAATGTTAAGTCTTCAATAAAAGAAAGGAATTAGCCATTAATTAACCATATTAATTTGGATGTACAGAAGTCACAGAAAAATGCAAAAGATTTTCCACACTATGAGTATGCTGCAAGCAAAATTTAACTTCAGTTAGTATTTATTTTTAAAATCATCATCTCTTTCTCTGTCTCCAAGTCAACTCTATTAATTCTATTTCAGGCAATCAAGTTGCTAGTGGAATATTTTATTATTGCTAATCTTGGTTCTCTCTGAACATTTAGGCTTTGTTCAAATCTGACCTACCCTTTGTCACCCAACTTAAATCTACCTACTCTCAGAAATTTCTCTAATGTCCTCATACCAAGGTTCTTGCTCTCTTTTGAATTTCTACAGCAATCATTTTCTGGACTTTTTAAATATTAATTATGCACACCATTAGAACAATTATTTCATTGTTATATTAATGTTACATTTAACTTATAATTAAAATTTTTTCACTTTGCTGTATCTTCTCTCAAACTGTATTTTAAATGCCTTGAAGTGAGGAACTGTTCTTAGTATGTTTCCCACTAGGCAAAGACTATGATTTGCTGAAATAAATACCTATCAAGAGTGTGGATGTTTCTTCTACACCTCCATCTAGATTTCAAATATGGAGCTACCCAGAACCATGGGGTGCTGAACTCAGGTGGGGTGACTGCAGGGAGTGTCCACTAGGATAATGCTCAGTGGAACAATCAGGGTGAGTGTGCCCCCAAGACCTCATACCAGCAGAGCCACTGGTGTGAGATTCCAACCCAAGAGAGTCACAGGCATTGAACTCCAACACATGAAAGCCATGGACTGTGCTGTGCCCAACAAAGCCATGGAGGCTATGAGTCAACCCAATGTATTTTGAAACGGGGATCCCTACTTCTGTGTGTCCAGAATGCAGGATTGCCTGGGCCTTAAGATTTTGGACTTTCTTGGGACCTATTATTTATTTTTCATTTAGATTTCTCCATTTTGGAATGAGATGTCTATGCTATGCCTGTCCCAGCATTGTATTTCAGAAGCACATGACATATTAGATTTCACAGGTTCACAGCTGGAGTCTCATCTGTATCTGATTTAGATGATATTTAGATGAAACTTTGGACATAAACTTTTGAGTTGCTTATATGTGAGAAGGATATGAATTTTGTATGACTGGTGTGGAATGTTATGGTCTGAATGTTTGTGTTTCTCCTAAAATTCATATGTTGAAATCCTAATGCTCAATGCAATGGTTATAGGAGGTAAGGGCTTTGGCAGGTGATTAATTTATGAGGGTGAAGCCCTCATGAATGGGATTAGTGTCTTTATAAAAGAATCCTATAACCACCCCCCCCCCCCCGGCCTCTTCTACCTTATGAATACACAGTGAGAAGTCAGCAGTCTGTAGCTGGAAGAAGACATTTACCACAACCTAACCATGCTGGCACCTTGATCTTGGACCTCCAGCCTCCAGAACTGTGAGCAATAAATTCTTGCTGTTTATAAGTCACAAATTCTTTAGTATTTTTGTTGTAGCAGCTTGAATGCACTAATACAATTTCCCACTAGGCAAAGACTATGATTTGCTGAAATAGACACCCATCACAAATATAGTAGATCTTCCTTCTGTATCCCTCACAAAACTTTTCCAGAAGTTTTTATTTTTCTCAAATGTTGGACTGTTGAATAAATACTTTTCTAAAGAGATAGAATTTTTCACTATTTTCATAGGCTAAAGCCAGTGGTAGTTTTTAAATATATGAAACTTTGACTTTTTCAAAAATTTTGAGCATGAGATTTATTTATCTAACCCAAAAGGAGGAGATAATTTTGTAAATAAAGTAGGAGGCTTTTCAAAGAAAAATATTTACTTCATGTACTCATACTTTCTCAAATCCTCTCCTCTGTCAAGGGAATTTTGTTGATATATATATATATATATATATATATATATATATATATATATATATCCACAAAATAAGATTATAGATATATGATTGCCCAACAAATATCTCTTGAGCAAATACTCTATGTATTTTAATTTCTATGACCCAGTAAAATAAGAAGAAAAACATGTTTTATAAAAAGAGAGAGAGAGAAAGATAAGAGAATAAAAATATCCCTTTATAAATAGAATTTTTTTAGAGTGTCTTTGTCACTACATTTTGATACTTTTGAGCTGGAATGTGTAGCCTAGGCAAAGTAAACAAGAAACCAATCTTCAGAACAAAAATGTTAAGAGTGTAAGGGAAAAAGATAATGGTACCTGGGAAGTGAAGAAGAAAGGAAGATGAGTGTAGAAATAGTGAAGGAAAGTAAGTCAGGAATACAGAAATAGAGAAACTTGTGGCCAAGGGGTCAAAACTGCCACATGTGAAACATTTCAAAACTGACTTCTTGTTATTAAATGTGAGATAGTTTGGGTGTGGTCTTTGTGTGTATTGAATTCTGTTCCCTCTGTGGCAGACCATTGGAATTCCTTCCATTTTAAGTGAATTGTGGTGTGTTTCACTGTGATCATAAACTATATTCACTATTTTGAGTTTCTGGCAAGGTTTCGTGACTACCCTAAGTTCTAAAACTTTCAAATCCCCCTTAAGCCCTATAGCTTGTTGGTCTTGAATTTTATATACATATACATATACATATACATATATATATATATATATATATATATATATATATATACACACACACACACACACACATAATATGTGGAGGTAAATGCCTTTCTGATATGATAAAGACAAAGTGATTTGGAAGATATTTCTAAAAATATGTCAATTCCATTAATTTTGATTTGGGGACTTTTAACAGGAGATTGTGCTCAACCACATTAAGTAGATTCTGGAGAAATACATATTTTTTCATCCTGATTGAAACAGGATTTTTAGTTATATTTTAAAGAATATAGTTTAAAAATGTTCAGAGGGTTAAACATGACCCCTCAAAGAGAAATCATAATTAAGTGATGAATCTAATGAAAGATAGACCAGAACTTTTCTCATTCATTCAAACTCTAGCTGTTAAACTGAACCCTGTTTTTTTATTTGTGCTCCAACTTCACTTCTTTCCTTACTTAAGTGAAACCTTCTGACACAAATGCATCTGCAAACCAAAGCCCCAAGGGGAGAGAAAAGTGTTCTGTCACATTCCTGACAGCACTGATTTAAGGGTCTACGTGCTGGTGCTACTTTTTTTCTTCTTTTATTTTAATTTCCTGGCTAGAAACTGGCATTTTCCATTTACTTCACTCTCCAGTTCTGGTACTGGCATATTTAATATGTAAAACAGTAGCCACAGTTTTCAGACATGAATCTTCATTTAATATTAATCTTTAAGAGTAGAGATAATAAGTTCCAAATTTGCTGATAAAGAAATGACACATATGACACAAATTATATTTTAATTCCAAAAGCGAAAAATGTTTTAGAGTAATTTCACAAATTTCATAAACATATCCTTTGCTTTGAAAAATATGAAAACTCTCAAGGTCAAACAAAATTTCCCTTTTTCCTTCTTCCCTTTCTTCCTTAGTAGAGTTCTAATAGCACTATAAAAGAAACTCCTTCTCACATCTTAGTCTTTT
The DNA here is from genome assembly GCF_964165515.1 of Mesoplodon bidens. Taxonomy (NCBI): domain Eukaryota; kingdom Metazoa; phylum Chordata; class Mammalia; order Artiodactyla; family Ziphiidae; genus Mesoplodon; species Mesoplodon bidens. The sequence goes on from NC_138178.1 coordinate 158,830,335, forward strand.
AAGTTTAAGATGCAAAATGTGAGGACTAATGCAAATAATGTAGTTTAGAAACTTGTATTTTCCTAATTTCCTAAGGAAATGTAATTTAAATTTATATTTATTTCAGTGCTAGAGTTCAAGAATGTGGATGCCTTTATATAGGAGACAGTATTACTTGTCCCATATTCTAAAAGTTAAAGTGTCAGTTGACAAATTGATTCTTACTGTTTTCATATCATAAACAATCAGCCTGAGTTCTTTATAGATTCTATATGTTTTCATTGGATAGATATTGTGAACTTTTAAAAATATATGTGTTTAGTAATATTTCCAAATTGCCTCTTTGTTTTTTTACCAAACCAGACTTTTATTTATGTACTTTTCAATAAGTTTAAATCCTTGAAGGGTACAACATCATGCAGATTCTGTGTCCAATGGCCTTAGCAGAAAGGTTCCTTCAGAATTTTGCACGAACCATGCCACTGTTTCCATGAGTGTGAGTTACCTTTCCCCAGATTACTCTGGTTTTGTTAGGTTTTCCACCAGGAGTTACTGTGTTATTCTTTGTACACATAAACGTATCTCTTGCCTAGATAGAAGTCAGTTTCATCTCCAGTATAAATACCTTCAGTTTTAAGAAGAGCTGTTTGCTCCCTCTGGTTCCAGAAACCCTGCTTATAGCCAGCAAAAATGGCCTTGGACCACAGCCTTTCAGGCAAATTTGTCGTTTTAGAAGTTTTGTTCCCAGCAGACCTCCACAGTCTCCAAATAGCTCCATATTGCCTTTTAAAATTTCTCAAAAAGTTTAGCTTTGCTACAGTTTCCAATTTCTCCCCTGAGTGTCCAGAGGTCTTCTCTGCCAGTTGGGTTATCCTGAGGTCTCTCCACTTTATTGATCACAAAACCATTCATGGAAGGGATCGTAGATTATACCCATGCATTACAAAAATTATCTAATTTTGAGATATAAATAGACTGGTTGATGTTCCCTAACTCCTGGGTGACAGTTTCACCCATCTTAATTCCTGCAGTACAGTTTTTACAAAGGACAATATCTGTCAAAGTTTTAAAGATTTTTTTAGAGTAGTTTTAGGTTCATAGCAAAATTAAGACAAAGTTACAGATATTTCCCATATTGCCCCTGTCCCTACAATGCATTGCCTCTCTAATTATCAACACCCCCTACCAGAGAGGTACCTTTGTTGCAATAGATGAACCTACACTGACACATCCTAATCACCCAAAGTCCATAGTTTACATAAGAGTTCACTCTCAGTTTCATACATTCTATGGGTTTGAACAAATGTGTAATGACATCCGTCTATCATTCTAGTTTTATACAGAGAGTATTTTTATTGCCTTAACAATCTTCTATGCTCTGCCATATTCACCCTTCCCCCTACTCCAACCTTGGCAACCACTGATTGTTTTTTTACTGCCTCCTTAATTTTGCCTTTTCCAGAAGTTCTTATAGTCAGACACACACAGTATGTGCCTTTTCAGATTGGCTTTTTTCACTTAGTAATATTTATCCATTTAATGTCCGTCCACATCTTTACATGAATTGATAGCTCACTTCTATTTAGTGCTGAGTATTCCATTGTCGGATGTGCCACGGTTTATTTATCCATTCACCTACTGAAGGACATCTTGATTGCTTGTAAATGTTGGCAATTATGAATAAAGCTGCCATAAATATCACTGTGTAGGTTTTTGTATAGACATACGTTTTTGACTCCTTTGGGTAAATACCAAGGAGCACAAATGTTGGATCATGTGTTAAGAGTACGTTTAGTTTTTTTAAGAAGCCACCAAGCTGTTATCCAAATATATCTATCATTTTTAAAGAAGAATTTTGTTTTTTTGTTTGTTATTATGTTTTTATTAGCCTGCAACATTGGCGACACGTACAATGTTTCCTTATGTTGAATGACCGTTTGAATTTTCCTTTTCTGTGTGAGAAAGCTTTTATTTTTGAGTAGATTCTTTATATTAATAATATACATACCTTTTCATGCTGTGGCAAATATCTTCCATTTATTTAAGGCTTACTCTGATGGCTGATCTTATATGTCAACTGGGCCATGGTTAAGCAACTGTTTGGTCAAACACCAGTCTCGATGTTGCTATGAAAGTAATCTTGAGATGTGCTTCAAAGAAGAGCTAATTAAAATACATACTCTGCATAATTCACAGTATTTTTTGTTTGTTTTTTCAGCCATGCACTATATTAAGGTTTACAAAGCACATTTGTACATTCATTAATTCTACTGAACTTCAAGTGTATTTGATAAAGTAGACTTGGTGGATAGCTTCTCCCTTTTTACAGCTGTGGAAACACATCTCAGAGAGGAGAAATGGAGGTAGGATCACGCAGCTAATAGATACTAGAGATGGTATTTTCCATAATTTACTTAGTATGAAAAATGTTATTAAACATTGCTTAACTCATGTAATCCTTACTTCCTATAGATTACTTATATTGTATAATGTAATCACACCATAGTTCATTTTCCTCCCCCACCAAAAAATAGAAAGAACATTATTGGGGGAAGAGCAGAGTAGGAGAAAAAAATGTCAGTCCAATTGAAATAGCAGAATAAAGACTAGCTTGAATTGAAGATAACGTTCATGCTTCCACTAAAATTTATTCAGCACCTTGAGAGTGAATAATGAGAGCAGCATTAACAAGTGACATATAAATAATTTGCTGTAATAATTTAGCTTGAAAATATTAATTTTCATGAGGTTTTATTGCATTGAGTGGTTTCTTACATATATAATAAATCTTAGAATTCAACTCTCATTATTTATTTTCCCTTTCCCATGGTTAAACATCATCGCTACTTAACTGACATAATTCCTAGTGACACCTATTAAATTTCTTCATTGTAGTGTTGAATAAAACAAGTGATACTTTGAATCTTTCTGCACACATGCAGCACCTAAACACTGCTATTTTTCAAGGCTTAGTTTTGAGATTAATATATAAAATTTCACATTTTTTATCACAAATTACTTACTTAATGTTTTCTGATGCTTATTTAGAAATGTCTTTATTTTGTTAGCAAGAAAAAAGAATGTTCAATATGGTCCAGTTTATTTGCAGAGACACTGAATCATGTTTTCTCTGAACACATTTATCTATGCTCCAATTAAACAGGCAATGGTTGGTACATTTAGCACTTGATCAATTTTAAAGTATCAATTGGGGATGTGAATATTCTATTCCTATGTCTTCATTTTGTTTCTTTTATAAATTCATAAAATAATTGCTTTGAATTCTAAACCTCATAAGGATCCATAAGTTTAGTGAAATAACTTCACAGCTTATGGCTGAACTTAATTATATCAGTGAAAAGGAAATACTTAATATTTGGGAGAGAGAATTTCCCAGTCACTTAGTAAATGATCTCTTTCAGTGAAATCACCATCCACATATTCATCAAATATTTATGTGTTGACCATTAAGTGTTTGCCACTATGTATAAGTCACAATGAAAGTTATAGATAAAGAATCAAAGGAACAATTAGATCTGGCACAATTGTGAGATTTGCAGAAGTGAAGGTAGGAAGAACGGATGGATCAGAGAAGGAGACACTAAGAAGTCAGTCAGAGAAGCCAGCCTCTCTCAGGTACCAAAGTGGAAAAGGGAAACTCATGGGAAGGTCTATAGGAAGCCACTGACCTTCTGTAGCTACCACTTCTGCAGTTTACAGTCCAGCTCCTGGGGGTGGTCCTAGGTTTGCTGTGGTCAACTGGGCTGGCAGTTAGAAATAAGAGCTAGAAGAGGAGCAGAGGAGATTGCTGTCAGGCAGCAACTTGCCAGATATCTTTAAATTTGTTCATCATCACATTTGACTATTGTGGTGTTGAGAGTAACCGTGGCTGCTTCACTCTGCCTTTTAAATCTGCCTTAGGTTCCACTGTTGACAAATTCTGATCCAGAAACCTTTTGTGAACCACCTCCAGTAAAAATTGTTTTACATAGTTTGTTGTTGTTGTTGTTGTTGTTGTAACTTATGCCTTATTTTACATTAGTTACCTCAGAAGCAATTTCTAAAAGGAAGATTTGGGAGTGATTTGTTAAGAAGAGTTCACAGGAAAACCTGGGAAGAAAGTAGGAAAATATAACCAAGAAGGTCAGCAAAGTATGTGATATCCCACAAAGACCCATGGTGGGTAAATTTCGCTCAACCCTGGAGGGGAACTCTGGAGAAAGTGTAGATCGTATGTCCAGGTGATCCTGATTAAGGGCAATAGAGCTGGGTATTTATATCCCCAGCTTAATCAGATACTTGTTAAGAAATGTTTGTGGAAGGGATGTAATATAAAAGCTTTTCCATATTTACATACATTCAGGAAATATGTACTCTGAAAGTTTGAGGCCAGTCTTCTAACAAAGAGATACACAGTTGTTACCATTGGTACTAAAAGTACATAGGGACCCAGTGTGCATGAAAATGGCAACAGGATCCATGGGGAAATGGACAGACAACTTCAACACAAATAACTGTAATTCTAAATAATACATCCACTGGTATCTTAAGTAATATAAAGTATACCTACATAGAGACAAAGATGAGATAGAAACAAAAAGGAGGGAAAGTATTTATTATTTTTTTCTAATTTCCATAATATTCTTAAATATGTCTATAGAAAATAAAAAGAAAAAAGTAAAGGATGGTGATATGGATGAGATAGTAAAAAGTTTTCTGCAGATGTATTGAACAGACTTCAGGAGTCCAAGTGAGGAAATCTATACCCTACTTTACCAGTTATACAATGACCCAGTCAGTCTCCATAGACTCTTAGAGCTTCAGTTATGATTACAGAGCAGTGACTATTTATGGGTCTCTAAGCACCTGAATATAAACACATCTTCACATAGTTCAATCTGGTACACCAATTATTTGATCAGTTTTATAGGGAAAAGGAAAAAGAAGTCTCATTGGGATCCTTGACAGTCCCATTTGCCATTTATTAACAGCATAGCAATTTTGTCGACTGACCATGATTATTACAAAAGAGAATATTCTGCTAATATAGGACACTGCATTCAAAATCAGACAAAAAAAATCTAAACATACTAATTAGATTAAATGTGCCAGTGGAATTGGATACTCTTATGAAGCATATTTTAGTTTTTTAAGGACTGATTTTATAATTGCTATTTTCATATAAATAACTTGTTATGACAAATCTCTAAAAAAATGCTAAATTTCTTTATTCAATCTAAAATGATTTTTACAGTGTGATGGACCAAGGTTTTATTTTTTATTTTTTATTTATTTTTTTTGTGTGGTATGCGGGCCTCTCACTGTTGTGGCCTCTCCCATTGCAGAGCACAGGCTCCGGACGCGCAGGCTCAGTGGCCGTGGCTCACGGGCCCAGCCGCTCCACGGCATGTGGGATCTTCCCAGACTGGGGCACGAACCCGTGCCCCTTGCATCGACAGGCGAAGTCTCAACCACTGCGCCACCAGGGAAGCCCTGGACCAAGGTTTTAATAACAATATACATAATCTACTTTATAGAGAGAAATTGCAACATTCTAAGTAAATTTTGTCTTAAGCTGCCCTAGAAGAGGAAATATATAAATAGATACTAATTTTGATATCTACCTTTCTATAAGTATAACTATACTTATGTATGTATATATAAACTATAAGAAGAATTACCTCATATTTTAAAATATTTCATTGATAAATATTTTTTTAAAAGTATATATGAGAAAGTATTTATAAAAGATGTTTTTACTCATCGGCAAATGAGATCTATGATCAATATCTAAGTACAGTTCTTACTGATGTAAGTTTTCTTTACAGAAAATGTAGTTGTATGACCTGTGTAGAAGCAAACATATATGTGCATGTGAAGGTAAATAGTTAAAATTCATTTATGTATCTTGGAGAGATATATATCTCAGTCTATTTGGGTTGATATAACAGAATACCAAAGACTGATTAGCTTATTAATAACAGAAACTTATTTTTCACAGAGGCTGAGAAGTCCAAAATCAAGGTGTTGGCACATTGTGTCTGCTGTGGGCTGGCTCACTGGTTCATAGACTGCCATCTTCTTTCTGTGTGCTCCTATGGTGAAGGGGGAGTCTTTGAGATCTCTTTTGCAAGGGTGCTAATCCCATTTTTGAGGGCTCCACCCTCATGACTTAATCACCTTCCAAATTTTCCACCTTCAAATGTCATCACATTGGATATTAAGTTCCAACATGAATTTTGAGGTGACACAAATTTTTAGTCTATAACAATATATAAATATGTTGTAAGTATTAAATGCTATATTGTTTTTCCTTTAATGACACATATTTTAAGAAACTTCAAGTATGTTATATTAATGTAATCCACCTTGAAACAGTTCATTTCCTTATTGGAATTTTAAAAATGAGCTTTAAATTTGTAGATCAAATCATATTTCCAAATTTCTAAAGATTTACAACATGTTAGGAAATCTGATGGCAAAACTATGAATATATATCAAAAGTATTTGTATGAATATACCATATTTTTTATCCATTCATCAGTTGATGGACATTTGGGATGTTTCTAATTTTTGTCTATTATAAATATGTTGCTGTGGACATTCATGTTCAAGTTTTTGTGTGGATACATGTTTTTATTTCTCTTGGGTATATACCTAGGAGTGGAATTGCTGAGTCATATAGTTACTGTATGTTTAAACTTTTGAGGAAGCACTAGACTGTTTTCCAAAGCAGCTGCATCATTTTACATTCTCATACAATAAAATATTATTTGGCAATAAAAAGAAATGAAATATTGACACTTGCTACAACATGGATAAACTTTAAAAACATTATGCTAAGTGAAAGAAGCTAGTCACAAAAGACCATGTATGGTATGGTTGCATTTGCTTGAAATGTCCTAGTAGGCAGATCTATAGTGATAGAGAGTAGATTAGTGGCTTGCAGAAGGTGGGTAGAGAGGAGAAAGGGAGTGACTGCTAATGAGTATGTTTTTTTGGGGGGAGGGCGGGTAATGAGAATGTTCTAAAATTGATGTGGTGATGGTTGAACAACTCTGTGAATACACTAAAAACCATGGAGTTGTATATTTTAAATAGGAGAATTGTGAGGTTATGTGAATTTTATCTGAATAAAACAGTTCTTTAAAAAAAAAGTATTTGTGTTACAGATGGCAAACATTTGGACATTGTGAAACATTCAGAAAACCATCACAAATTTAGTTATTTTATTGTTATTTAGGGGGAGAGGAATTTTACTTTTTTCAGAATGCCTAACTAGAATATGGCTTGCCATCCATTCTTTACATATACTATTTCATTTAATGTTCATTAGAACATTGTACTTTACTCATTATAGATAAAAAAAAAAATGACACAACATTTCAAGTTACAGTTTCTTCATATTGGAGGCTGAGTTTGAAATTATTTTAATACGATTCCAAATTTGGGATGTTTTCCAGTAAAAAAAAATTCATTGGTAATTCATTAATCCATTCCTCCCTCCCTCCCTCCCTTCCTCCCTCCCTTTGTTCCTTCCTTCAACAAATGTCCACTGAGTGTGTATGATGTGTCAGGCATTGTTCTAGACAATGGTAAAAAGAAAATAATAACAGCAAAACAAAAATAGTGTACCTACTTTCACAAAAAGTTCAGCTTAATAGAGGAAACAGATGAAGGTTTAAAAAATCAAAAAACTATTATTACTAAGTGCAATGTGTACCTGCCTATATCAAATTAGCACTTAACAAAGAGACAGGTCCTATCCTTTGAAGACATGAAAAGCATCTCTATGGAAACATGATGAACTAGGGAAATGGTGTGTGTGTGGGCATGGTGACAATCCAGGCAGATGAACTAGAAAGTGCAGAGCATTTGAGTCAGCCATAATAAGGTACACTTGAAAAACTGTCAGTGTGGATATCACAAAAGAATGGGTGATGGGTAATGAGGCGGGGGAAGGGCATCAAGAATCAGCTGACGGAGGCATTATATGGCATACTATGAATTTCTGCCTTTATCCTGTGAAAAATGGAGTATTTTAAGTTGAACAAGCTAAAGGAGAGAGTATGATTTTGAACTTGCTGCATTTTACATGCCTTTGAGATATTGAAATACTGGTATATATTTGTCAGTTAGATATATTGTTTTGGAGACTAGAAAAAATGTATGGAATGAAACACAGAGTTAATATAAGTGTATGTGACCAGAAACATATTTAATATACAAACTATTTTGGTAAGTATACTTGCTGTATGCTAAAAGACAAAATTAGGAGAGTTTCAGAGAAAAAAAAACCCACATTCCTCAAAGTGATATATGATATATGATATCCTATCATATCACAGATGAATCAACAGTTTTACATAGTCCTTAATGTTTGATGTTTTTGAGTCAAGATCACAGAATTTAATGGGTTTTTATATATGATAATATATTTCTAATGTCAGTTTTATACCTTATAAAATGCATTGTTTGTTGTTGAAAAGTAACGTTTGAAATCTGGTTCACAACACAGTAGTCTACACAGGAATAGTTTAAAATCCATATCTTATTTTACTATAATAACATTTTTAGTTAATATATAAATGTATGTCAGAGATCTATCTATTGATCTAGTATCTATATCTAGAATCTTATACATGGACATACCTATTCTACCAAATATCTGTTTTGGAAAATATTGTTTTTAAAAGAAAACCTAGTTCCATATACAGAAAGCTAGGTTGGAGTATTCAAAATTTCCTAAAAATGTGATTTCACTTGATAAGTACTACCAGCAATGTTAAAATAATTATAACTGACTTAGCCTAAGCGTATTAAGTAACACTGTCAATTTAATAAAATATATTTCAGAGACTTCCATTTCTAGAATGTAATAGATCATAGTAGGCTAATGCTTCTGCTGCATCCACTAGAAAAAATCTGGATAAATTTAATATATATTTATATCTAAAGATGTTAGAGATCTCTGGATAAGCTACCTTTCAGAAAGGGTAGAACCATTACAAAGTGAGCTAAAGATTGCTGACAATTTTCCATTTATGAAGTATTTGGGATTTTAGGTCCAAGTCGGGAGCTTCTTACTGCTATTGCTACTTCCCTGATACCTTCATGCTTTTGATTTGCCCTTTGAGTTACCTAGTTAACAGCTTTATATCTAGTTTGCAAATTATTTATATTAATTTCTTCTGTTAAAATAACTGATGTGATTTATATCTCATAACTGGACTCTCACTGGGACAAGTGGGAATTTAATACATTGTATTTAAAATTAGGAATAGCATTTAGTGAGAAGAGACTGAAGACAGACTCCTGGTAGATTTTGGCATATTTGCATATCCCCTACTGAGAACATTAAGCTTCTGTAAAATTAACCATACCAAATAACTAGTGTATATTTGCTCATGAATTTTCTTCTGTAAATATTAAGCTGAATGTTAAGGTTAGGGTTATTACTCGTTTCAAAGACTGTCTTATAAATTAGACATTTTTAAGTGTGTCTGAAAGAACTGTGCAGTGATCATGTAAGTAGCGGGCCCATTTTGTGATATCTTGGGTCTGAGGGAAAGAGACAAGGAAGGAAAACTCTAAAAAAGAAAAGTAAGAAAAAGCAATTCTAAAATTTAGATGAATGTATTAAATTAATAGAAGCACCTTTTGAAACATATTCAAAGAAGTATTAATCATTTTAATGATTATAAAGTTCAACAATACTTATTGGTCAATAACATGATTAACAATGAATACATTAAAAATAATATTCTGATATAGCAATTGTCAGGAATGTGAGTTTAAGAATTTTATTAAGATTGTAGACTATGGATACAGAAAAGAGGAAAATATGAAGAATTTTCATTGTATTCTATTTGCCTTTCCTTAGAAGTACTTTATATAGATTTTCCAAAAGCATATTTTTATAATATATTATTGACTTAATTTTTTCTGTATGCCTAATCTTTTCAACTAAGAACAATTCCTAAATTTCTTCTCTATACCTAAAGTAGTCAAAGTTATCTGTCAGCTCTCCATTTTCTCTGAAAAGTAATAAAAATTGTATTAAAGCAACAGAAATCTCTGAACTAGAAATAAAATATGCTTAGCTGTGAAGACAAAGCAGAGTAGCCAATTTCAGCATTCAAGTCACTGAGCTTTTCAACATATGTTCCAACATCTCATGACTTGTTACTTACAGAACAATTCACTTCACTCTCCCCATCATAAAAATGAAAATATATAAATCATTCACCTTTCCAGATTTTCAAACATAAACCTAGAAACATCTGTGGCTTTTTGGTTCACTTTGCAATATTCAGACTAGTCATTCAGTGTTTGACTTTTTTTTTTCCATCCTGGAATCTGTTTTCATAAGAACTACTACCTGTTACAAACCTGAATATTTTGACAGAGTTTTTGGCTACTTTTTTAGTTTTCCCCTGATATGTTTTACTTTTTCCCCAGGATTTCTTTGTTAATGACAGGTATGACCTAACCGCTGTGAAAAGCACCAGCATGATATTTGAGGTTGATACATCTGGCAGAAAAAAGGCAAAAAGAAAATATGAGATATTTCATCACTAAGGAAAATGCAAGATTGGGTATTATAAACCGTGTTAATGGTATAAGGTGATCTTAGTTTTGGTTTAGTTTTGTTGTTAATTTGTTAGTGATGACACTTCACTATTACTGTCCCAAAATCAATGAGTAAATTTAGTCACAGAAATTTTTGGCAACATAGGAATAAAATAGAGAAACTTATGACGGATAATTGACGGATTATTGGATGCAGGCAGAAAACACTATTAAAAAAGGGTAAACATCCTATTGGCAGCATTTTCTTTTTAAAAAGATAGCCTTAAATTTGGGATCTTAATGTGATGAAGATAATATGTTACTGTATGGTCTCTATTGGTTTTAAGGGTCCTTTTTTGAAATCATCTCTTTATTTTGAAATAGCAAGTCTGTATTAAAAAGAAAATGCTTTCAGATTATCTCCATTATTTCTTCTCTCAAAATCTTGGTGATAAATTTGTTGTCTCTCTTAATGAGGCACCCTGCAGCTTCAAAATTTAGTAAAGATTATGTAGCAAAAAAAAAAAAAAAAGAGGTAATCACAGGCAAGTATTTTTGTTTTTATTTGTCTTTTGTCACCTGAGTCTCAAGTGGAAACAACTTTTCCTCCAAAAATGCAAACCAGGAAGAGCACGCTTTGGGAAAGGCATGATGCATATTTTATTCATTCATGTATACATTCAATCCTTCCACAAACAAAACAATTTCCAAAAGCCCATGATAAAAGCTGAATTTAAAAGATAAAATCTCCCTTCCCTAAAGGAACTTACATCACTTAAAAGGGAAGTGATATGCATATATCCAATAAATTATTATATGTATTAAAAGAGGTAATTACAAGGTAAAGCAAGAAAATAAAGAACATACTGATGAAGAAGATCCCCCATAAAATGTATGGTAACAAGCATTCATTTCAGAGGTAATTCTTTAAATGGATCTTTGATGATTTTCTAAAAGATGTTTGTTTGGTTCACCAGCCAAACAAAAATTTAAAAAAATATATATTTTATTTATTATAATTATTTATTGATTTTAGAGGATTAGATATGTGAATAAAACCAGAAGTATGAAGTAGAATAGCATGTTAAAGGAACTGAATATTATTTTACACTTTTGTTAGAGCAGGGGTCAGACGACTACACTGCATTGGCCAAATCCAGCCCACCATCAGTTTTTATTGGAATGCATCTCACCCATTTTTTCAGTATTGTCTATGGCTGCTTTCTTATTATAAAAGCAGAGGTAAGTAGTTGAGATGGACTACTCATATGGTCCTCAAGGCATCAAATACAATGTGGCCCTGTGCAGAAAATAAAAATTGCTGAGCCTAAGTTAAAGTTATACGCTAAAAGAAGGCAAAGAAACATTGACATGGCCTTGATGTTCCACGGAAGGAATTAAAGACATTGAGTAATATGGATAGAAATGAATTTCCAAGAGATCAGTGGCAGCCTCTGGAGACTTTTGGGGAAAGGAGTGAGACCAGTGGCTTGAAAGACATTGAAGCAACTATTGCCACCCTCTCAGGTAAAGATAATTTAAGCTGATGAGTTAGGGTACGAGTTAAGGTTCAGTCAGAAAAATAGGAATTGTATTATGTACTTCAACAGAGAGAATCTAAGATAAGACATTCATTAAAACATCTGGTGACATGAAAAAAACAAAACAAAACACACACACAAAAAGGAAAATTGGGATAATTCAGATAGTACTTGCGGGAAGCAACACATCTCTCCACTCCTGCCTCCCTCACTAGAGTGGTGATGGGATGAAAGAGAATAAGGTGAAGATATGAAAATCTAGAAGCATCAAGGAGGGATTTCTCAGAACTGAGACAAACATCTAAAGAGGGGAGCTGCCTAACTGGTACCTCGGGAGCTCAGAGAAGGGACCCTGCAGAGTTAGGACTCTGGAGACAGGCACTTCACAGATGGTGAAGTATCTCTGAGGGGACACAATGAGTTTAGTTCTAAGACTGTCTAAGCAAGACATTGTTTCTCTCTTTCTAGTGCTTAATATATGTATTTTGCACCTATTACATGTCAGGTACTATTAGCTGCTAGCTCACTGACAGTGTGCTATTTCATTCATTAATTTCCTTCTTTCCTTCCTTCCTTTCATTCTTTCTCTTTCTCTCATTCTCTGTCTCTCTCCCTTCTCCCTCCCTCCCCTTCTTTCCTTTCTTTTCTTTCTTTTTCCCTTTTCAGTCTTTACCTTATTTTACCACATCTTCGGTTGCAAAAATCTATGTTAAACAATTGAAAGAGAGAAACACGTTCAGGAACTAATAATTAATTTTACACGAAGAATTCCAGAAACTTTTCTATATTTTACAACATTTGATCCTCACGATAATCTGTGAGTCAAGTATTGTTGCCTTTGTTTCATTAGTTGGTAAGTTGAAATATGGGGAGTTTAAGTATTTTTTTTCTAAGTTCAGATAACTGATAAATAGTTAAATACAGATCTTTATAGTCTCTGGGCATCGGCATGTCTATATTAATAAAACTTTCTTTCATATCAAGTAGTATTTTAGAGCAAGCCAATTCTCTTGAATACTGATCTAGCATCTCTGGTCCTGTTATAACATTGACCCTTAATTTAAGCTAAATATAAGAGATGCCTTTGCTGTTTTATTGAAAAGCAAAGCCTGAAAAAGTGATTCGGTGGAGTTACAAAAAAGAGGGAGAAGGAAAGACAACTGAAAGTTGTGTCTTCTCAGTTGACCACTGGCAATGTTGAACTTTGAATCCAGTACTCCTGGTAAATAACAATGGTCAAGAAGTCTCCTCCAAATTTTTGTGTTTTTGGAAAGGGCTTACTACAAAGAACAATTCTTCCCCATATGACTTACATAAGACTTCTGGATGATTCCCTTGTTTACCTATGAAAAGTCCAGGTATAGACCCTTCAAATTCCCATTCTTTGTCTCAAAAAAAATTAGCTGGACTGTTTGTCCCCACTCACCAATTTGGATAAAATGCCCTCTAACTTGATTAAACTATAGCTGGGCTTCTCTTCTCCCCTCAGGCCCCTGAAATTTGGTTCACTCTTGAGCATTGGAAACAACCTCTTCTTAATGGTCCCTCCTGAGAACAAACTGACGTCAAGGAAAAATACTCTCTGATAAACTCTGATCATCCCATTGGCTCAGCCTGCTCCCCTACATCCAGTTCTTTCCAGCCAGTTCTCAGGAAGATTTTTATTTGACATCACATGCATGAGATACTAATGTACAATCCAGTGAGATAAAGAAAGGGGAGCATTTACTGAGCAGCTTCATCTCCCCTTGGTTAAGTGTGGTCTCACTGGTGTTAACTCCCCCAAATTTCCCAGTTGCACATTGAAGAAATGTTGTAAATTCACCTCACCACACACAGTTTTGGGGTTTGAATGGGAGTCTGATGGGGATCTATACCTCTATATCTTATAAAACTTAGATGGTGGTGTTAATCTTATAAGTCCTCTGGGAGACAGTTTGGTTTCTGGTTTATTTTCTTGTCAAGGGGCTGGGTGAACCTGTTTTAGGGTCCTTCATGTGACGCTTTCTGCCAAAAATGTCTTACTCCACAGTTCAGGGACTCAGTGAAATACTTCTTCAAACTACTAGGGAAAACTATATCAATTGTATACTTAGGTACTAGAAAATAGCCACAGCGTTAGTCCATGACTATATTAAACCCACTGTACAATGGACTTGAGTCAGACTCCATTTACCATTTATACTCCTTAAACCCTCATTCCATCTAGAAAATCATGATGGTACTTTCAGTCCCTTGGTATCAATGTCAACTCAGATACCATGTCCAACAGTGTTCAAAGAGTTTGGATATCTCACTTTCATTCAATACACTGCAAAGACCTTCCTCCAGCAGCTCAGCTTCCCCATAGGTCAATGGGCTATGAGGCAGAGGAAATTCCTTTTAAAAACTGGTCCAGGTGTTACTCTTTTTCACCATGATCATTGGTGTCCACTTTCTGCTCACTATCTCTCATTTCTTTTTTCTTAGTTATTCAAGTTAAGTAATATCTATTTAGCTTTCTATCTTTCTCATTCTTCAAAACATTGGGATCTATTAATCATCTTTACAAATCACTGCAAGTTATAGCAATCTAATTACCATTTGGGCTCTGTGATCCATTATGGTCATTAATCCACCTTGTTCCTGCCCAAGGAGTGCTGCAACCTGGCCTCTGCCATTCCAGAGTCTATCATCTTCCATTCAAAATAGGGAGTCCAGTCAATAGGTATATCTCCTGCATTTAACCTTGGCATGAAGAAGAGTGCTTCCACCAAGAATTTTAAAGGTGCCAGTACACCCTTACCCATACATTTCTAACTGCTTTAACAAAGAGACTATACTCTGTTTCCTCCTAAGGGAATAACTTTTATTTCCTTGAGCTTTCTGGCTCCTCCCTCAATACTCTTTTAAGCTATCTCAGCTTTAGTTACTGTAGATTAGTGTTTCTTATACTGAAATATGATACAAATTATTTGGGGTCTTGATAAATACAGATTCTGATTCAGTACAACCAACAGGACTTAAAAGTTTTATTTCTAATATCCTCCTGGGTGAAACATATTACCAGTCTGTAGATGACCCTTTGAGTAACATTACTAGACAGTTGTTACATGCAAACTGCAGAAAGCCATCCCATCAAAGACAGTTTCCAAGTGCTTCTAGGTCAATAAATCACTCTTATACTTGGGCCCATTGGGCCAATACTTACAAGACCCATCCACATTTTTCCTTGTTTCTTTTTGGTACCTATTTTTTGTCTTATAATTTCTTCAGTATGTGAACAATTTCCTGCCAGAGCAGAGACCACATTTTCCTGCTGGACTGTGCTATGCCCTAGTCCCTTGAAACAGGAGTGAAGGACAAAAAGAGTCAAACAGAGGGGCTTCCCTGGTGGCGCAGTGGTTGAGAGTCCGCCTGCCGATGCAGGGGACATGGGTTCGTGCCCCAGTCTGGGAAGATACCACAGGCTGTGGAGCGGCTGGGCCCATGAGCCATGGTCACTGAGCCTGTGTTCCACAACTGTAGAGGCCAAAACAGTGAGAGGCCTGCATACCGCAAAAAAAAAAAAAAAAAAAAGAGTCAAACAGAGAAAGAAGAAAAGCCAACCAGTTCTCCATCCATTGTGATCTTTGGAACAGCTTTATGAAATGCTTCTCAGATCTTTGCACTCAAAGAAATATCTTCTGAAATGTGTGAATGATAGACGCATTAGTTTGAACTTCCCTAAACTTTTGAGGTACACATGTATAAAGGCTGAGGGGGTTTCAGTGGGAGTCCCATGATATGGCTGCAGAGAAGCCCTGGGATAGGAAATAAGGAGGTGTCACACTGCACAAATCTTGCACAAAACTGGTAACTGCCATATTGGATAATGAAAGAGGAGGGACCAAAATATTTGAAATGGCACAAAAGAGTTGTCCATTATATCTTCCATCTATCTTTTTGAACCCACCTCCCTGTTTATGTTCTTCCCTCCTATTTTTTTCTACTATTTGTTGCCCAGTGCCATCTGCCAGCAATAGTCATGTGGTTACCAGATATAGCTTTTTTTTTTTTTTTGTGGTACTCGGGCCTCTCACCGCTGCAGCCCCTCCCACCACGGAGCACAGTCGCCAGACGCACAGGCCCAGTGGCCATGGCCCACGGGCCCAGCCGCTCCGTGGCACGTGGGATCTTCCCACACCGGGGCACGAACCCGTGTCCCCTGCAACGGCAGATGGGCTCCCAACCACTGCACCACCAGGGAAGCCCTAGATATAGTTTTTTAAGGCTTTTTTTTTTTTTTTGTCTAACAACAAGCCAGTCTCTTCCAGTCTTTGCACTCTGAAAACAAGTTCTTAAGCTGATACTGAGCAGGGCCCTGTGGGGCTCCTGGGCACAAAGACTTTCTGTGTCCCCCACTTCTTTGATTACAGGAAACAGCCTTCATTCAGCCTCCATGACCTTCCCTGTGTTCCAATGGGCAGATTCAAGCAGTTGTTAATTAGGGAAGGGAGGGGATGCAAGATCAGGGGAAATAAACAGTCAAGCGCAGCCTTGGGGCAAGGTCCTCTTTCCCCATCAATGGATACACAGAGCAATATCTTTGAGCTTTTGCTATCCTGAGATACTGAAAACCCCTCCAGGTGGGAGAAGTTAATGATTAATGATACTATGCTGCCCACAAGCATGTAAACCCCAGACCACCTGGACCTGAAAGTTGAGGATGATGACTCCTACTTACCTCACCACCAACCCATCAGAAGAAGGTCCACAAGCTGATCACGCTCTCTTTGAACAATTACTATAAAATTTCCCACTATCTTCTCCAAGCTGGGACACACGGTTTTGAGGGCATTAGCCTTCTGTATCCCCCTTTTGCCTGGCAAAGTAATATTTTATTTTATTTTATTTTATTTTTTTTGCTGTACGCGGGCCTCTCACTGCTGTGGCCTCTCCCGTTGCGGAGCACAGGCTCCGCGGCCATGGCTCGCGGGCCCAGCCACTCCGCGACATGTGGGATCTTCCGGGATCGGGGCACGAACCCGCGTCCCCTGCATCGGCAGGCGGACTCCCAACCACTGCGCCACCAGGGAAGCCCCCTGGCAAAGTAATAAAGCTATCCTTTTCTACTTCACCCAAAACTCTGTCTCCAAGATATAATTGGGCACCAGTGTACAGAGAAGCTGAGCTTTCAGCATCAATTTTGGCGGCCAAAGTGACTGGTGCCGAATCATATCTCAGTTTTGGGTGAAGTAGCAAAGGATAGCTTTATTACTTTGCCAGGCAAAGGGGGACACAGTAGGACCCTGCTTCGAAAAACTAAGTGTTCCCACCCAGGAGGATTTGATGAGGAGTGTTATGACAATACTTCCCAAGGGTGGGGTTGCTGACAAGATGAGGGTGTGTGCAGGGTCTCAGATGGTCTGGGTCTCCTAATCTTCATGAGCTTCTCTGGTCCCTTTAATCTGGCCTCAGGTGGTTTCTTGGCTGCTCCTCCCTTGATTAGCAGCTGTTCGAATCTGCCCCTTGGAACTCAGCGAAGGTCATGGAGGCTGGAGTCTTGCCTATAAGAAATGGGGGACAAAAAGCCCTCCATGCCTCGGAGCTCCATAGGGCCCCCCTCAGTTTCAAAGTTAGTCCTGCTGATATTGGAAATGCAAACTTGCATTTAAGTCTAGTACTACCTTTCACTCTCTAGGCTTGAATATTTTATTTTGTTTCCTCATCTGGAAAGTAAGGGTAATGCTAGTAATTTTTAATGTGCAAAAATTCATCTGTGATAATATATGCAAAAATGTTCTGGAAACAAGAGGGCTCTAAATAAAATATTATCTGTTGTTTTATGTAATAATTAATTCTTAATACATGAGAATAAAGTCCTATGAAGTGCTTAAAAAGTGTTTTCCCTCCAGAATTACACATTTAAAAGGAGAAAGGTGTAGCTGAAATGAATAAATGCTTAAAGTTAGAATTTCTAACATTTCAATGGGATAGGTATTTTCATGATGCTGGGAGGTATTTCTCAAAATCTCCTTTTCTAGGTTACTTGTCTTTTTTTTTTTTTTGCGGTACATGGGCCTCTCACTGTTGTGGCCTCTCCCGTTGTGGAGCACAGGCTCTGGATGCACAGGCCCAATGGCCATGGCTCACGGGCCCAGCCGCTCCGTGGCATGTGGGATCCTCCTGGACTGGGGCACGAACCCATGTCCCCTGCATTGGCATGCGGACTCTCAACCAATGTGCCACCATCTTCTTTTGACACTTGTTCTATTTTTTAACAACTTCTGAGTATCAGTACATACAAGTAACTGCCCTTTTCTGAGCACTCAGTTGGTGCCAGTAGCCCTGCTAGCTTCTTTAAACACCTACTGTATTTACTCCTCACAATAAACCTGAGAGATAGGTATCATTATGGTTCCATTTTACAAATGACACTAGTCTTTAAAGTCTTAAAATATGTCCTAGTTAAAGCAGAGTTAGGGGCTTCCCTGGTGGCACAGTGGTTGAGAGTCTTCCTGTGATGTAGGGGACATGGGTTCGTGTCCCAGTCTGGGAGGATCCCACATGCCATGGAGCAGCTGGACCCGTGAGCCATGGCCGCTGAGCCTGCGTGTCTGGAGCCTGTGCTCCACAACAGGAGAGGCCACAATAGTGAGAGGCCCGTGTACCGCAAAAAATAATAATAATAATTTAAGAAAAAACAGTTAGTATGTGGCACAGCCAGCTCTTGAATCCAGGTTTGTATGAAAAGGCTTCTAAGCTCTGTATTCCACAGTTGTTATATTCTTGATCAGTAGCATGACCACAGCTCTTGAACTGCCTTGGACAATCCCAATTTATGTCTGTTGTCCTGATATAATTAGTAGTTTATTTCAAATTATCCCAGTTTTAATGGTAAATTATTTGGTTACTTTATTGTTCAGACTTTTTTGTCTTGTTTTTAAATAACGTTTACTGCATATTTTTGAATTGTCTGTGTATTTTAAAATAATAATACAGTTTAATTCTCTATATCTTACACTATAGTTGACGTGAGCAGCTACTTGGCTGGCACATGTATCATGCCACAAAAATTCTTGGCACAAAGAATTGGCATAGGACTTCCCTGGTGGTGCAGTGATTAAGAATCATCTGGCCAATGCAGGGAACACAGGTTCGAGCCCTGGTCTGGGAAGATCCCACGTGCCACAGAGCAACTAAGCCTGTGTGCCACAACTACTGAGCCTATGCTCTAGAGCCCATGAGCCACAACTACTGCGCCTGTGTGCCATAACTGCTGAAGCCTGCACACCTAAAGCCCGTGCTCCACAACAAGAGAAGCCACTGCAATGAGAAGCCCACATGCCGCAATGGAGAGTAACCCCTGCTCACCACAACTAGAAAAAACCTGCATGCAGCAACGAAGACCCAATGCAGCCAAACAAATAAATAAATACATTAAAAAAAAAGAAAGAAAGAATTGGTATAATCAATATCCTAAAATAGCCAACCTTGGTTTGGTGTTAAGAAGACAAAAAACCCAAACAAAAACAAAACACAGTAATAAGTATCTCTTATATTTCTAGTACTAATACATATTTCTTATATTTCTCCAACCTTTCATCATAAACTTGTTTGTGCAAGCATTCAGAGATTATAGTTCAAAGGTTTTTTTCAAGGCTAAAAATTTCTGATATAGTCTGTTAAGAAAAATCTTTTAACTCTCTATCAAAGAGTTCAGTAAGATACTATGGATAATCCCATATTTGAACTCATATTTTGTTATTGTCTTGAAAAGAATTCAAGGTTTTGTACAATGTGTTCAAAAACAGACTATTTACTAATGGCTAATTTGTGTAGTCAAGATGGTTACAGTAGGATCATTTTGAGATTTCTGAATCATTTTGATGATTTTCCTGTTAGGAGAAAAAATATGAAGAGACTATTCTCTCCCCCCCCTGTCATTTATAAATGAATTATATGTCTAGTAAATACTAGTTTACTGCTATTGATTCCAAAGACATGTCATACCACAAGTTACAGTTGGATAACTCAGGACCTCAATCAAGAGCTCTTAGTTTCTGTATTAATTGGTCATTGTGACCTGAATTAAAGTGAAGAAGGGACCTTACTAGGAAATTACTATAATATATTTAATGGATATTTCAATTCCTATAGTACAAAAGTTGCCAACATTTTTCCTTTGATGATGAAATTAAGAGTGTAGATTTCTTACATGTTCAGTGATAAGTATATTGCCAACATTTAGTTATAAAAGCCCTATGAAGTAGGCTGATTATATACATATTCAACTCTATTGCTTACTTAATATATATCTGTGCCATTTTAACCTGGTATAATATATAGTGTATATTTTTATTGGAAGACTTGTCTTCTATATTTACTCACTGATAGTGTGACTGTTTATAACCATCCAGAGAGTGTAAAATGGAGGCTAGCAGAGAGTAATTTTATTTTATGAAAATAGATAGAAATATATAGAATTATCTCCAAAGTATTTTTATTTGTTTTAGCTTTCCTTTTTTTTTTACACAATTTCTTATTTTAAAAAAATGTTCCTATTGATGTGATGGTATTTTTTGTCATATGTCTTTAATGATAAATAAATTTTAATTGAAATAAATAATCAAAACCACTTTTTTTAAATAGATGTGATGAAGAGGAGTGGTCATGGATTAGAGTTCAGAAAAGCTGATTATTGGCTTTTCTCTCTCATTGTTACTTATTGAATGTGTGACTATAAGCAATCTGACTCTTTTACATCACTTTTGTAAAAGTAGATTATGTTATTCTATATTCTTGGTACTGATCTTTCTAGTGCTAAAATTTAAACTCTTTCCTCCATATCTTTACCTTAGAAAATGGGGCAAATCTGCCTGTAGCTGATGCTCCATTCCTGACAAAGTTCTTTTAGGAATGTACTAAAAGATCCAAGACATCTGAAATGAATGTTCCCACTCTCTTCAAGATTTAAGGATGATTTAACATCTAATCTATACTCTAAAAGCCACATTTACTTAGAATCAATCTTAATTTTATAATCTTTGCTCATAATTGGTGTTGAAAGGATAAATTATATGCAGTAAACTTATAAACCTCAAGTTACTTCTTGTGAATAGTGAATATCATGATTCAGTTAATTAAAATGCAAACCCAATTTGAATTGTCATAGGTGTAGACAGAATAATGGTTTTCCAAAGATGTCCACAACTAATCCCAGTATCTGTTAGTGTGTTAGGTTCCATGGCAAAGGAGAAATAAGTTTGCAGATGGAATTAAATTTGCTAATCAGATGACATCAAAGTAAGGAGATTATCATGGGGTATCTGGATGGTCACAATGTGATCACAAGGATTTTAATATGGAAGTGGGAGGCAGAAGTCAGTGTAAGAATGACAGAATGTGAGAAAGATTTGAAAGCAATTGCTGGCTTTGAAGATGGAAGGGAACCATGAGCCAAGGAAGAGGGGCAGCCTCAAGAAGCTGAAAAAGTCAAGTAGAGGGATAATCCCCTTGAGCCTCCAGATTGGAACATAGTCTGGACAACAAGTTTATTTTAGCCTAGTGAGATCCATACAGATTTCTGACCTACAAAACTATAAGATTAAAATTTGCACTGTTTTAAGCCAATAAATGTGTCTTAAATTGTTATGGCAGCCATAAGAAACTAATATAGTTATTAGCAGAAAACTAGTACAGTCATTAATGAACAGCTAGTTTGGTACAAAACTGATTGTACATTTAATTAGTAAATTGATTTCTAAGCAATTTTCCAATCTTTCAAAAAACTCATGTCTCATTATACAATATTGTGTGTGCAGTAGAATGAAAATCATGAAGACTTTAGAAACCTGGGAAATATAAACATAAGCAGAAAAAGCATGAAAATAGCATGTGTTATTATTGCAACTCTATAAAATACAAACATATGTAGAGAAGATCTGGAAAATAACAAGAAACACAAAAGTTATAGTGAGGTTGAAATATCAGTTTTTAAATTTTATGTATTTTTATTATTCAGTCACATTGCTGTTTTTATTAATTGTGAAACTGGAGTAAAAATAAACAGGTGGTTTCAGCAGGGAACTGAACCCCCACAGCCACCCAACATCAATGAGCAGGATTAGGAGGTGCCATCTGGGCTAGTTGACACTCTCTGCTGTCCCTTTGCCTAGTGTTAGCTTGGTCCAGTGGAGAGCTGATCTGTCACCCAACCCAGTATCAACGAGATGGAAAGGTGGAATGAGGTGTTCCCAGGTGAACATAGTGGTGACTCCACATCTCCCTTCCATTCTACTCTGTCTTACTCCACCTCTGGTGTCAATGGGAACCAGTAACCACTTCAATCCTGCGACAGTGAAACAATGAGAATTTGCTCTTCACTTACTCTGTCTGTGGTGTTAGAGGCCCAGTGTAAATCTGAGCTTACACCTCAACTTGAATGCAAGTAAGAGTTGCAAATTGTTGCCCCACCTTCTCTGGGAAGGTGTTAGCAGAGCTGAAGGGGAAGGGAACTTTCACAGACTCTACATCTGTATGCAATGAGACAGTGTGAGTCTTTTGTTGGGCTTGGTGGGATTGGTGAGTGGGGCACAGTGGGAAGCTAAACATGCACTCCTGGCCTTTACATTAGTTGTCTACAGGGAAACATCCTGCTTCACAAAAAAAAAAAAAAAAAAAATGTTGGTGGGTGCGTAGGGATACATTCGGAGGTTGAGATTAACATACACACACTACTATATATAAAATAGATAACCACCAAGGACCTACTATATAGCACAGGGAACTATACCCAATATTTTCAATATTTTGTAATAACCTATAAGGGAAAGAATGTGAAGAAAATATATATGTATAACTGAATCACTGTGCTGTACACCTGAAACTAACATTGTAAATCAATTATACTTCAATAAAAAAAATACACAGACTCTGGAGTCTTATACTATCATATTTAAAATGTTCAGAGTATAATTGAGAAAACATTTATTATATCCAGAACTAGGAAAATCACAACATGAGCAAGAGAAGATATTAACAGGTACCAACAGCAAGACAAATTAGATGTTAGAATTATCTGACAAGTATTTTAAAACAGCCATCATAAAATGCTTCAACAAGCAGCTTAAATTCTCTTAAACAAAAAATAGAAAATTTCAGCAAAGAAGTAAAAAATTATAAAATAAGAATCAAATAAAACATATATAACTGAAAAACAATCACAAAAACAAATAAATAAAATTCACTGATGGGTTTCAGTGATGATAAGAGGATGAAATTAATTAACTTGAGGACAGAACAACAGAATTTGTGCAATCTGAATATTTGAAAGAAGTAGCCTGAAAAAAATCAACAGATGCTCATGAACAAGTAGAACAATAACAAAGGAGATCACATTTGTATTTTTGGCCAAAAGGAGAGGGTGGAGAGAGTAGAACTGAAAAAGTGTTCAATGAAATAATGGCTAAAACCTTCCCAAATTTGCCAAAACACAAACCTGCAGATTCAAAAAGCTCAGTGAATGCTAAATAGGGTAAAGCCAAAGTAACCCAAGCCAAGCTGCATCCTAATTAAACTTCTGGAACTAAAGACAAAGGAAAAGTCTTGAAAGCAGCCAGAGATAAGCAGCACAATAGGCAAAGAAACACCAGTTCAAAGGACAGCAGATTTAATATCTGAAACCTTGAGGCCAGAAGGAAATGCCTCCAGGTTTTTGAAGTACAGAAAAAGAGTTGTCAGTTGTAATTTCCATATCCAGAAATAATGTCCTTTAAGAACGACAGGAAAATAAAGACATCTTCAGATAAAATATTATGTTGCTATTATTGCCTACCACAAAAAAAAAGAAAAAGAAAAAGAAAAAGAATATACAACATTTTACCATTTAGCTTTAACTTTTTAAGGAGCAATTCAGGCAAAATGAAGACAATGGTCTTGAGTTATTGCTGTTAGTGTTTGTTAAAACGTTTTTGATAAACATACTTTTTATATATAAAATGTAACTTTTATTTTTGGGGCCATTAAACCAGCTCCTCCCAACTTCTCCCCACCTCATTAAATGGTAATTCCATTCTTCGGTTTGCTCATGCCCCAAATCTTTGGGATTATCATGATTTCTCTCTTTCTCTCATTTCCAACATACAAACAAATCCAGTAGATTTACCTTTAAAACGACCCCTTCTCACCACTTCTCCTGCCACTTGAGTCTAAGCCATCATCGTTTCATACCAGCTTTCCCAACATTGTTACCTAATATGTGTCTAGGGTACCAAGATAACAACTCCTCTGAAGTGCAGTGAGGTCTGAAGGAATTAGACAAACTAGGAACAGTTTCAGGCATTGAACAGTCTCTTGTTTTCCTAGTGTACCACACAGACATTCTTAATTTCTATGTGGGCTTCCTGGAGCAGAAAAGATTGGGGAGAATTGGGTCTAGACAATTGCAATAACCTGTACCAGTTTTCTTGTTGTATCCTCTGCCTTCCTTAGTATATTTTACACAGAGAAAAGAAGTGATTTTTTTTAAATGTAAGTCTGATAATGTTTACACCTACTCAGATAGTCCAAAGCCTTACCATCTGTTATGGCTTCTCAATATTTGGTTCAGATGTAAATGCTCATGGTGCCACACACAGCAAGAGGGTCTGAAAAAGTTTATTGCTCACATAAGGTGGTTTTCTGGGAAGAGCAGTACTACTCCCAGGGGAGTCTGAAATGTCTTGAAAGAGCAGAAAAAAGACTGGCTTGGGGATTTTATTATGGTTAGACAGTAGAGCCTGGGTGAGAATGTCTGCGTGCAGATAAGGGCTTCTGTAGTTTGAGTCTCCTGCTGGAATCAAAGGAAGGAGCAATGGTTTTATTTTTATCAGCTTGCCCAGATGCCAGGCAGAAGGGGAAGAGCAAGGTAAGGCTTAAAAGCTCTCAGCAGTCAAACAACAAAAACATGGAGTTAGACTCTTCATTATAGCAAAGAACTGAAAGCATGTCCCAATCTCTTTACCATACAGAACTCCCTATAGAGTCTGGCTCCCTGCTACATCCCATAACTACCTTCACTACCCACTGCTATCACCCATTCTGCTTCACTCAGTGTGGCCTCGTATTTCTCCAGAATCCAAGCAAACTCCTAGAACTTAGAATAGTCTTTGGTAAATATTTGTCGAGTAAAGGGACACGATTTTTCCAACAAAGTTTAAAGTTATTCCGTCTACCTGTCCTTCCTTACAACAGAATAAGATTCATATGTAGCTTATTTATGAAAATTTTGTGTATCATTTTTCTTGTTAATGGCCTCTAGAAACTTTATTTCAACCTTTTTATTAAGTAAAAATTAGTTATGATTCTAGTTTCTAGCTTACATTTGATATTTAATTAAAAGAAGATTCATATTTTACCAGTTTCTAAACACTCATTTATTTTTTGCTCTTCATTTCTTTTTCTTAAGATTCAGTTAGTCCTTGCTTAAGTAGTCTTTATTAGCTTTTCAGCAATGTTTGTCCAAATAGGAAAAAAAAAACTCTTAATATGTATGTACAATTTAAAAATTACTTACACTTTTGTAGTATACACTCTGTAACAGTAATTTTTTATAAACACTTTGAAAGGATGCTCTTTAACTTCTGCCAGTATTATTTCTGGTGAGAAGAGGGCTTGTTCAATTTTTTTTTTTTTTTTTTTTGGTCACACTGTGCAGCGTGTGGTATCTTAATTCCCCAATCAGTGATCAAACCCGTGGCCCCTGCAGTGGAAGCACGCAGTCTTAACCACTGGACAGCCAGAGAATTCTGGGCTTGTTTAATTATTGCTCATTTGTAAACAATACTTCTCTTCCCTTTTTCTAATGTTTCATTAAGAGGAGAATGTTGTAAATTTATTTGTTTATTTGCTTTTAATCCATATCTGCTTTGAGTTAGTTGTTGGTTGTTTGCTTGTTGTAAAGTTTAATTTTGTTTACCTCAGTATATTACCATACTACTCTGTCTCAGATTTTCAGTTACTTCCAGATGAAGTTCTGAATTCAGATCCAGGTCTTATATTGGTAGGTTAGGGCTTCTGTACATTGGTGTTATTTGAAATTTGTCATATTCAGTCTATGAGATAGTAAATACTCTAATGCAGGACCTGGTTGTTAGGCTCTCTCTTTCTCTTCTTGCCTTTCTGGGTATGAAATTTTAAGTGGGCTGTGGATCCAGAAACAAGCAATCACTTTTTTAACCTTTCCTATTCCTAAGTTTTATGCAATGAGCATGGCTCTAGGCAGTGTCTTTATTTTTACAGAGTACTTTTCATTTCTTACTCCATCACTGTCTAATTTATGTCCTATTCTCTGGGATTCCACATTTAGACTCTAACAGGCCTGCAGACTCAACCCTGCCCACTGTTTTTTGTTACTTTTCCAAGTAGTTATCTTTTGGAACACAGTGCAATAATACCTTTTTAAGTAAACTTTTTTTTTAAAGCATGACAGACATATTAGGGTACACATAACCAATTTACACATTGATAAATCATCTCAAAGAGAATACACCCATATGACTACTAACCTAATGAAGAAAGAGTATTACTAGTATTCTCAAAGTTCCCTTCATTTTCCTGCCTCATTACTAAACATAGTTTCTTCCCCAAAACTTTCCTGACTTCTACTGATTTAGGTGGTAAAGAGGACTATGACTTTTCAATTCTATCTTTTTACATCTTATGTATCAATGCTATGAGTTTGCAGCAGAGTCAGGAGGGGACTTAAAGTGAGAACAATGATGATACCTCTCCAGGAAGGAAATCCAGAACTATTCTTGAACAATGTTTGCTCTTAGGGCCCTCTACTGTAGGTTCCTGCCCAAGTCCCAACACTTATGTTGTGTATTTTCACTTATCTAAAAGGCAGGTTACCCTGTCTTTGATAACAGCAGCCAGTAAGCATGACATTAACTGTTTTTGTATGGACTGAAAATATCAGTTTTAAGAGCATTTACATCAGTGAATAATAATGACATCACTACTGGGTGCTCACACATGCTATCAACTTCTACTGTTAAACTTCCTTTGGCCTTATTTTCAGAGATAACCTAGGGCTAGGGAGATTGATTTGAATCTTCTTTGTGTTTCTCAGGTTTGTACTGTCAGCCTAAACTGATGCCATTTCTGTCTTCCAGATTACTATTAAAATAAGTGACTTGGGACCTTGCACATGTGCCTGTGTGTTTTTTAAATGAAATCTAAAACTGGTAAAAATTATTTGATTTGACTTTTTTTTTCTATGTAAACCCTAAATGGGGCTCCTGTGAAGTGTCAGGTGAACTTCGTCCAAGTTTTCAGGAGAACTCACTCCTTCCCGAAGGATATAAAGAAAAGATTTATGACTTCAGGTGAAAAGCATAAGAAAGCTGGTGACTGTAGATGACTTTAACTTTGGGTTTCTGGTTCATTGGGAGTCTAACATGAAACTTGGTGATTGCAGGGGACATACCTCTATAAATGAGAAGGAAGCCTTTGCACAATCTGTGCAAAATGGACCTCAGTCTATTAACATACATTATGTCGCCAAAGACCATAGAGTTAACTTGTAGAAAGTAGACTATATTTTCATCTTGAGCTTTAGCGTTGTCAGTGATGTTTTATGAGTAGTTTGAAATTCCCAGTTTCCTCGGGTAAAGCAAATCTTGATAACATTTTGCTTTACTCACAAGTACAACTGAAACACTACCCTGAAATGAACTTGGTCCACATTGCAATATGCTCTCCAGTATTTGGAACAAGAAATCAATTTATGTCTGTCTGTATATCACACACCATGTACATAATTCATTAAGGAATTAGAGCTCTGAGATTTTGGAGTGTTTTTTTCCCTGCTATGGAATTTTTAATATAGAAGCCTGAATCAGAGTGTCTGTTTGTGATTTAAAAGCCCCCACTTGAAGACCTTTGCAGGTGCATGTTGGCTTATGGGTGGGATCTAGACCATGGACGAACTTGCATTTCAGCACCAAAGTAGAAAATGGACATGGAATGAATCCTCTCTTGCCCCATTAGCAACTGGTTTCATAAGTAACATCTGGAGTTCACATAGGTATTTTATGACTAAAATAGCAGAAGTCACACCACAGTTGGCTGTAGTACTCCTAGGCTAAGAACCACAACATAGTCATTGAAAGAACAGTCTTCTCATTGAGTAAAATGGCTCAAGTATGTTTCTCTTCTAATTTATGAGGAATTATGCAAAATTACCTTTTATAGACTTTGGCTACACCTTCTACTTGGCTCCTATAGCCAAAGTCTCCACCTTCTACTTCGAATTTAGTGCATTGTAGAACTTGATTGCCTCTTATTAACACAGGGAAAGAGAAATGAGCAATATTTACAAAGAACATCTTCCTTTAGTTGTTCCCTGATTCTGCTGGTCTTGCTGTAGAGGTATCATAGCACATGGGCAAATCAGCAAAATTAAATGATGGATAAGATATGGGTTTCCTGCTCTGTCACAGTGAAGGCAGTGGACGTATTATGAAATTAAGTTTAATACAGTATTTAGCCCTGTGTAGTTTCCTACATCAGTTTTCTTGAAAGAACAAGAGTCCCTTTTTCTCTATTATTCAGATCCATTGAGTTGGGTGAGATAAAGCACCTGAGGAATATGGAGAAATACCTGACATCTTCAGAACAAAATTAAACAGAAAGAGGCTCCTGCATGCTTGGATAACTCAATCTTGCTGAAGGGAGAGGTTCTTTTATTTTAAGGGAGAAATTAGAAAGTGTTTTCTCAGCCTCCTGATAGCATGTAGAACATAAATACTACTCAGGGAACCATCATTACCACGATGTTAGGGTTAATATACATGGAATGCTTCAAGGAGCAGATTCCTTCTTCCACAGAGATCCAGTGACTCTGAACATGAGAAAAGAGCTCTGGGGATTCTGACTCTAGGGCAATCACGTTCTAATGAATAAATAAGGGTAATTGTTTTCTTACTTAGAAAGGCAAAACCTTCATTTCTTTGAAGATTCTTAATATTTCAGTTACAATATTAAGTTCCAGATACATAAAAATGAGCATGATCTATGGTGTCATTAGCCTCTTTTTCAGATTCTTTTCCATTACACGTTATTACCGCTATTATCTGTTCAATGAGTTAAAATCCATGGTGCTCTGAGAGGGTAAAAAACAGAGGTGAGAATGGTCAGGAGAGGCCTCGCTGAAGAGGTAATAAGTAAAATGATATTTGATTGGTGATAATGGAAGAATGAGATGTCAGTTTATCAGAAACCAGAGATAAGAAATCTCAAACCAGGTTAGTGTGTGTTAAGGCCCTGGGGCAGGAAAAGATGGAGTTGGTTCAAAGCACAGAAAATTATTGGAGCTAGAACCTAGTGAGAAAAAGAGAAAGGAGCAGGAGATGAGACTGTACAGGTAGACGGGGGTTGGTGTTCTTTACTTTCTCTCTAGTAGTTGGAATTTATAACATAAAGGATACAAGACATAAAGGGTCCAATAAATTTAGCATGCATCAAGGGACTCTAAAGACTTTGAAGTCTGAATAATCTTCACCTGCATAGACAGTGAGAGGGTAACTGTTTCCTTATGATGTACATAGGGAAGAAGATTATTCTAGTATTACTATATAATACTTTATGATTGTATAGAGGTTTTTTTAAATTTTATTTATTTATTTATGGCTGTGTTTGGTCTTCGTTTCTGTGAGAGGGCTTTCTCTAGTTGCGGCAAGTGGGGGCCACTCCTCATCGCGGTTCACTGGCCTCTCACTATCGCAGCCTCTCTTGTTGCAGAGCACAGGCTCCAGACATGCAGGCTCAGTAATTGTGGCTCATGGGGCTAGCTGCTCCGCGGCATGTGGGATCTTCCCAGACCAGGGCTCGAACACGTGTCCCTTGCATTGGCAGGCAGATTCTCAGCCACTGCACCACCAGGGAAGCCCTGTATAGAGGTTTTGAATTAGCTAATGTTTTTCACAAAATTCTTTCTCCTTTATTACAAAATAGTTCTAAGTGGATAGAATTCAGATTTATGGTCAGTTTGTCAAAGGAGAGATTATTAATTCTTGAATATACAGAAAGATAATGACAATTAATAGAGACTGCATATTAGACAATTTTTATTTAAAAAGTTCCCATGATAGGTATATACCTGATTTTGAAACACTACAAAATTTAGATGGGGTTTAAAAAATCATTTTCCCTTGGTATTGTCTAAATCAATGTATAAAATGGAGTTCAATTTTTTATGAAGTTCAGAAACTGGCAAAACTGATAGTGGATGCCTCTGGCAAAGACGGATTGATTGGAAAGGGAAATAAAGGAAAGTTCTGGGGTAATAGAAATTTTCTGTATCCAGAAAAAATAAATAAAAACAATGTGGTTGAGTCCCCAGAAGATTTTAATGTGCAATGAGATTTGAAAATTACAGTTATGAATAGAATACCTTGATCAAGCAGGTGACTTGGCATTATAGAAGCAAAGAAAACAAAACAAACAACACAATCACTAACTGTGGGGCTACTTAATCAAGTTCACTTATTTAGGCAGAAGGTGCCAAAACCTGCAATACACCCATTTTAGAGTTTATAACATTATCTGGGGAAATGTTTAAAAGGAATAATCCTAGTCTTCATTCCCTGTGATCCTAACTTAGCATGACGATTGCTAAAGATGCCGCCTTACTCCCAGCCTGCCAGTGATTGTAATGTTGAAAATATATTGGTTTAAACCTTTACTATAGTTGAAATTATGCCCCAAATGAAACTGTAAGCCTTAAAAAATATTTAATGATCTATTGATATTGAATACATGAAAAATACCAGGAATTTAGAAATTAAGATTCATATTTTACTGATTAAAATGTGTTTGATTTGTCTGTGTATTGATTTATTTATATTTATCACCTACTATTTTGAGAGTTGTGAGAAGTACAAGATGTTCTGGACAAAAAGAGTTCACAGAGTATTTGGAGAATTTAGCTGTGTCTTAACATGACACTTGGAATAGTTGCCAGAAATAAAGAATAATACATCTCAATTATCCACTAGAAAACTGTTAATATTGGGAATACTATTTAAGTTATTTAAAACTTTTCATAATAGAATGGGAAATTGCTATTTTTCTTTATTCATTTGATCAATACATTTCCAATTTATCCCTAAATCTTTTTTAAAACTAATTAAAAAAATCATTTCTACTACTTACAAGTGATATGTCCCATAGATATCACACTATTTAACAATGATAAAGTATTTACTCTTTAGACTAAAACCATAAATCAGGAGAAAACAGTAATCTTAAATCCATTTTTGGATCAGAAGTTTTTCAGACTGCATTTCTTTGTGCATGTGTGCCTCTAGGTTCATTTGTCTGTGTTCTATCTCACTGACTTTCATTCAGAAAATTTCCAAACACTGATGCTTCATTAATTACTCATTTCAGAGCTGCAAGAAGTACGGATGTTCAATTCTGAACAACTAATAGAAACAGGAAAGAAAGGAGTCATACAAGACATTTTTTAAATGCTTTTAAATGTAGGTCACAAAACAAATTTTTTCCTTCAGTGTAAACCTGGTAGTGCTTCATCTGTAGGCTTTTGTGGTCTCTGCTCTTCTAAAATAGCAGGAAATGTTTTAACAATTAGAGTGAGCAAATTGTAAAGGGAAATATGGTAGTGAGTTACCAGCCTAGTCCTTAAAACATTCCTTTCCTAATGTAGTCCTGATGCTGCTCCGTCTTCTATTAGTTGGGGCCACTGCACATTGCCATAGGCAAGAATCAAATACACAGTAGTCTGATAATGGTAATACATGCAACAATAGAACAAAAACACAGTTATGGTAGAAGCAAAGAAGACATCAACTGCATTTACCTTAAAGAACGTTTTTTTCCCCCTTGAACATATTAAAACCCAGACTAATTTCAGTGATGTGTGTTTGTCTCATCTGCATTCTTTAAAAGTTCTAACTTTTCCAAAATCAGATACTATTTTTATTTATTGTACCCAGCCTGGAAAAAGAAATGTTGATGCATGAGTTATATCCACTTATTTTTAATTGTAAAGGAAGATAAGGATATGTATTTGAAAATAAAAATGCTTGAGTAGAAAGAAAGGAGGTTCATGGGAATATATCTATTAAAATTTCTAGTAAGATAATAGATATTTTAAAGTTAGTTTTCATATATTGATTTCAAGATGTATTAACTTTTCAATGTTTCACCCCATCCTGGAACTTAAGAATTTGTTTTCAAGAGTTATATCCCTAAATCTACCATATATCTATATCTATCTATCTATCTATCTATCTATCTATCTATCTATCTATCTATATATATCTATATATATATAAATAATTTTTTAAGTCTCTAGTTATATATGGTGTTGGATGAACAAGCAAATGAACTTAGTCTAAAAGTTCTGTTGAGGTAACTTCACCAAAATATTAGAAACATTTACTGAAAGAAAATACATGATCTTCTTTGGAAAGTTATTCTAAATATGTGATTCTCTTGGATATTAGATTTCACTGAGTACTATTAATCCTAGGCTAAATTCAATGTGTGATTTTGGCTAATAATTAAGATCAAAAACAACACAGAATTAGGTTTCTGTGGAATCAAGTGCAGTAACAAATAAGAGGAGACAAAAAGCAACTCCTTAAAAATGTATATGTTTAAATTAAGATGTAATATTTGCTATATATGTGTGTGTGTGTGTGTGTGTGTGTGTGCATGTGTATGTGTGTGTGTATACAGGAAGATTCAAAGTTAGTAGGAAACTTGAATTCAAATATGCCTTATACTTATGTCTCATTATGGAGTATTTGTTAAAACCTGGGTCCCGGGGTCAAATTTCATTGGTTCAAAGATGTTCTCCATTGCTTTATTAGCTCGACTTTCTGAAAGTGTTTATATTACTAAGGTTAAATTTTATAACTGAAAAAACTGGGAGAATAATATGACCTCTATTATTGGTTTGTATGAAGTTGATATGAGATAATTCATCTAAGGCATTACACAAAATATTTACGTTCATGTCACAGTCAATTAATGTTCAATTACTTAAGAGCAAATAGTTGTACTTTTGTGTTATCTAGTTTACCTCACTGTACCCCTGTCTTCATTTTTAATTATTGTTCTAATTTGGGCATGAAGAATTTTGAAAGAAAAGAAAGGAAATGCATTTACAACCAAGTAGTTTCCCTACTTAGTACCAGGTTTAGTAAGGCATTAAGTAACGTGTAATCAGTTAAACCTCTTTGAATAATGGAAAGTTTGGTGATTTCTTATTCCTTTGAGTTTCTCCTATATATCCATATTGTCCATTGTTTCATATATTCTTGCAAAGGGTATAAATCTATGGATTGTTCTTCAACATTTCATTCAGCCTTATTTGCTAAACCTGCAGACACCCAAAGGTATTCTTTCTCGATATAGCACCTTGAACCATTTTTAATTATTTAAATTCAATTTTGATAAAATTTACACTTCAATTCTTCCTCTCTCATGGATATTTTCCTTACTAGGCTGCTTTTCTCCATCACACTGTTACCTTTATTAATCAGTAGCATAAATTGGTCTTAGATTTACCCTTTACTGTTGATTATAAATATTTCTTCTATATCTTAATTTCCACATTTTACCACCTTGAATCCATGCTACTTAGCACCATTCTAGGCATATATTTGGCACTAAATAAATGTTTGTTACTAATAATAGATATGTGATTATAGTAATATTTGTGTGTTGATAACTAAATTTTTAGACTGAGCATTAAGTTTATACAATGTCCCAATTACAACACTCAAAGCGCTAATAAATTTTAAAGTTTTTAGTTATGAGAACTTTCTAGACATATATTATGTGAATGACTTGAGTTGGAGGAGGACAAATGAACCTGTTTGTTGTATCTCAAAAGACAGATACATTGTCTTTGGACCATTTACTTGACACAAATAGCTGTATTCATTAGCAAATAGTCAATTTATCCAGAATTAAGGGTACGTTTAAAATAACGTTAGAAAAGGGAAACAGATAAAGAGTGCATTAGAAGTTTAACAAATCTGACTCAGAGATCTGAACTCATTCTACATGTGGAATCCATCAAGCCAACTCTAGTGGCACTTGCAAACTTCCCTTTTCTGTAACTGTTCCTCATTAAATTCAGAGGGATGGAGGATAACTTTTTTCAGTAATTTATGACATTTGTGTCTATTTGCAACAGTTGTAAAAATACAGTATAACCAGGAAACATCATAAAACACTCATAAACTCTTCTAAAGGCAGCCAAAGAGCTAGACTTTCCACAGCAGTTAATGATACAAATGTGAGTGAATTATCCCTCGGCAGAGGCTGTGTGAAATCTGTGAACTATGTGATGCATTTTAGCAAATATTTAAGGCATAAAAATAAATTCAAAATCTGTTTTATAGAAAACTTATATAAAAGAAAATTCTTCAATAATTCTGTCAACCTCAAGTATGAATTATTATGGGGGAAAGATGCATGTCACTGAAAAATATCTAATCTTATCACAATATTTTAAAATATAATGTTCTCTGAGAGGTTATAATTTACTTACTGCTTAAAAGCAATGAGTTCCGTTTATTATAGGTGGAAAGTGAATTGTTTTCCATATGAAAAATGCAGATAAATATTCTACGAGTGGACAATTTCATAAGAAATTGCAAACACCAGGATACATACATTTATAAATTGCTGATACATGTGTTTATGCATATATTACCTTAGTTTAATTTTATTGGGAATGGTATGCATTTTACAACTTTTAAAATAATACCTGAAGGATTTTGGTACTTTGAGAGTTCACATTTTATTGTTCCTTGCACTACTCCATGTGAAAATAATTCCATATTAATGTTGGCAAAGAATTTTTGCTACCCAATTGATAGTACTTGTTGAGTTCAATTTATTTCCTATTTTCTGAGTTCCTGATATGTCTTTGTATTTATTGGCATATGTGAGAACTTTCCTCTCCAAACCATACAAAGAATGACTTAGAGTTGGATTGCTATAAACAGACTGATCTTTTCCCCAGAAACTAAGCTATTGAGAAGATTAAGAAGAGATGAAGTTCTCATAGTTATGCTACTAGTTTGATTCATTCCCAGACTGAAAATAATAAAAATTAGGTCACATTCTAGGTTAACTTGGCTTTAGCAACAAAATTCCCACTGCGATTATTAACTGGATCTCTTGGGGATGCCGTTTTCTGGAATTCAAAGATTGCTGAAGTGCAGAGATGAAACTCTTTTAGCACAAAGAGGTTGTCTTGTTCCAATTCGAAAAAAAAAATGGTGGTAATAACTTGGAAGAGTCACTAGCCAGACTACACGTATTCTGGAAGATTTCTTTCCCAAGAGAATCTGAAAAGTGAAATATTAGAGGGAAACATAAGCACATTGTCATCACTATCTGGTCTGGCAGTCTGCTAAACTGTTAAACATAGTAAAAGTAGTATGATCAATCTCTTAGTGATGGGACACAGCAAGATAAAGTAGGCAAACTAAGGACAATGGCTCTTATGTAGAGTTATGGACAATAGATATATTTAGTTCACCCATATCCTCTCCACAACTTCCCATATTCAACAAACGCTTATTCTCTGTGCACACACCCCACCTATCATTGAAGATTTTAAGATTCAAGTTGTAGAGTCAAAAGGAACAAAGAAATTTTTAATTAATGAAAAAAAGAAAAAAAGAGAAAACAGATGGCTTCCCTGGTGACACAGTGGTTGAGAGTCCACCTACCAATGCAGGGGACACGTGTTCGTGCCCTGGTCCAGGAAGATCCCACATGCCGTAGAGTAGCTGGGCCCGTGAGCCATGGCTTCTGAGCCTGTGCGTCAGGAGCCTGTGCTCCACAACGGGAGAGGCCACAACAGGGAGAGGCCTGTGTACCACAAAAAAAAAAAAAAAAGAGAGAGAGAGAGAAAGCAGAGTAGTGGAGATTGAAATTTCTCAGAAATAATTAAGTAAACAAAAAGAAAAAGAAAAGAAATGAGACAAAGAAGATAATGCTAATTACCCTCATTTCCCTAAATTGCAAATACTGCATGTAGAGGTCATATCCTTTTTCATGATTACTTCTTCACAAATATCCATATTAACAGATATATTAAAAATATAACACACACACCTACATACATGTATGTGTGTTTAAAGTAAAACTACTTAAGTGGATTGAATTTTAAAATATGATTTTATTGAAAAAAATGACAAATAGCAAAAACTAATTGAAAATTACTATGGACACAGTCCAAATGTACTCTGTAAATTTTGTTTCTTTGTTCAGGCACCAGTTATATAGAATATTGACATTACAGAATGTAAACACATGCAAGACACTTACATCATTACATCACATGCTGTTAATTACCTAGCATGCTGTGAAATCTCCTAACCTGCTATAAAATACACACTTTAAAAAAATTGGAAATGTTTCAACTTATTGCCTTTCTTTCTAAAAATGACCTGAAATTGATGTTTTCAAGACATGGCTAAACATGCATGACACTAGTCGCAGAGGAACACCATAATAGTGTATAAGCTCACTAACATTCATTTAATAACTTTTGCTTGGGTATATGGTGTACCTATAAATTGGTTGCAAACTGAGAGCTCTACTATAAAGGATTGAGGGAGTTCTCTACCCTGATTAATCAAAAATGTGTTAAACAACATTTCAAAGACAAAGAAACAATGAAAAGTTCATCACTAGTGAGATTTGTGTCTTAGATTTCACTAGTAATAGCTTGCATGTCACTCTCCACCCCTTCACTGAAATACCAGGTGAAAATGTAAGAGTAGTGGCCAAGATATTTTATTAACTATTTATCAAGTCAGTTCTCTAGTTGTAGTTTTGATTCTCTATTCTTTGAGATATGAGTGTTCAAGGAAATAGTTTTGATGGATTTTGTGTTTGCAATAGCCCAATATTCAAAGCAGGCTTGATGGGACCAGGATACTATCCTCATTCGTGTTATCTTTCTAGCTATCCAGAGCTACCACAGAAATTGTATAAGAGTAATTTCTGATGAGATCCTGCTCAATGAACGAGTTCTCACCCAAGTCCTCAATCTCATCCTCATCTCCACTCCCTCTGTCTCTTTACTTCATGAAAAACATCTATGCTTACTTTTATGCCAGTTCAAACAGCATATCTTCTTTGAAGTCTTCCCTTTCTTAGGCAGAGTAATCTCTCTCTTTGATTTTCCCATAGCAATTTGCACATAATTATGACAGCATTCATCACATTGTATTGTAATGTTGGGTCTTTTGCTATAACTAATGCATGGGTACCCAGTGGAATGGATAGTCTTATTCATCTTTTTTTTTTCTTTTGAATCTGTGGAATCTTGCATAAGGAAGCAATAAATAAATGCTTGTTAGTCCTCTTTTTCGGGTATCATAGTCATTTATCCTAACCACTATTTGCTTAAGTAGTCTGCAATAAAAATGTGATAATATAAAAAAATTGATTTTAAGTACCATTTTTTGTGTAGTAGAGAAGTGCAAATGAATCATTCAAAGTTTGGGGCACAACCTTCATATTTTTCAAAAGGCTAGTACATGTGATTTCAGGTAATGTTGTAAATGATAGGTGAGTCAGTGTCCTATTTACTTTTTTCTGAAGTTTTCTTCTATAATTACAGCTAGCTGGTGGGGGGGAAGTGATAATGTAAAGGACTAGGAGATCACATAACTATATTTTGGCAGAAAAAGAAGAATTTCCCTTTTGGAAGTAGAGATTTATGTTGCTTTTTTACTGGAAGCCTAACTTCCATACACTGACCCAGGCTGAATGAGATACTCCCTTACTTGGATACAAGGCATTCATCTTATGACAATGTGTAGGTAAAACAAACAAACAAGGTAAAAAAAAAAACAATTTCCACTTATATTTGAAACTTCAACTCAATTGAAAGGGAAACTTTGTAATATGTACTTAAAAGAACATTTACGTAGCACCTAGAGGCCTCCAAACTATTTTAAGTAAATTAAAGATATGTTTATTTGTCAAAAATTACTAGTCTCAATAAACTGGTCCTTATAAAAGAAAATGGGTAAATTTATCAAGCAGAATGAGCAGCTTTAAAAAAATTAATATAAAAAGTAATATCATGTGGCTTCTATTAAATAACCTATATTTTCCTTAAATCATACCTCTCAAACATGACTGCAAAACAGTGAGACAGATATTCTTATGTCCCTCTTGTAACTTGGACATGGAGATGTAAGTAGTATAAATTTGCAGAAATATAAGATATTAAGGATTATTGTAACTGTTAGCTCTTTTAATAATTTTAATGTTATTTTAAACAAAATCTAGGGTCAACAGTGAATTGATTATTAAAATGTTCTTTATTTTTAAAGTCTAACCTACTCTGAGTATATAAATTGGAATGCATTTTTTAGGATCTGATATTAATCTTTTCAATACATTAAGTGGGGTTCATGTTTTTTTTTCCAGAATTTAGTTAAATATATCAATGGAGAAGCTAAGTGACAATAATGGTGATGAGTAGAAAATTAACTCAGTGAGAAAATCAGTATTTAGAGAATTTCATTTTATAGAATAAAAAGATGATTGAAGAAGTAATAAGGATATTAAAATGAGCTATATTTTATACTGTTTCTTCATTAACAAATGAGAGAAAGATAGAACAACAAATTTTAAACTAAAATAAATCGTATTTAGACAGGATTAATATAATAAAGGTCCCTGGGCTACAAATACATATTGAATGCCCTTTTGCTCTCTGTGAGAATAAAAGTCTTTCTAAGGTGACTCTCTACTGCATGGATAGATGGAACAATTTGCTGGAATCCGTGCTGCCTGAGGTAGATAAATTTAAAATCATGAGGTAGTGGATGACAGGCAGGGCCGAGTCAGAAAGATATGGTTGCCATATGACACTTGCTACTCACTACTTGAATAAATTCTTAAAAGAAAAATATGAATGTGTGTCACTAGTTTTAAATGTAAAATGGGAACAGTCATTCTTAAAAGAGGCTTCATTAAAGATAATAAGTAAAAATAACTTAAATGAGATATGCAGAATGACCCATTTTAGATTTCATAAACCATTAATCCTCTTCCTATCCACCTCAGGTGTCTCCTGAGACATAAAAATATAACAGTTTAAATTAATTTAGGAACTTTTGTTTCTACCTATGATAAAATTGTAAGATGAAAACTCCCATTAGGAAAAACTAGAAAAGCTAGGTAATATGTCAGAAAAACCTTTTGAAAGCATCTGAGGACTACTGAAGCAGCCAGGGCTTCAGAGGCCAAAACAACGGAGACAAGAAAACCATGAAGAAATGAATCCATCTTCTTTTAACATTTTTCTCATTGGGGTATCTTTGATTCTTGGTTTTGTTTTGGTCCAACATTTGAGAATCTAGGAAGAGTGTAAGAATCAAGCAGAATTTTCCTCTATGTTGTCAGCTTGGCTTACACAACATGGAAATTTTGAAATGCCCAGGTGAACATTACATGAATGGCCATGATTCTGGAGAGAAGAGAACTACAATGAATTATGTAAAGTATCGAACTCTTTTCCTTCTAGGCACTTAATGAATTCTTAAACTTCACAAGGCAAGAAGCTAAGAAGTCAAACAAAAAGACACTGAAAGCCCAGTCAAGTTTTCTAATGTCTCATGGTGTAGACTAGACCAATTTAGAATTCAGGACCTCCCAAGAAGTAAGGGGTCTTAGTATACCTCCCAGTCCCTCAACTGAGAAATCTTGTGGGCTACACCTCAGCAGTGACACATAAGTAAAGTAAGCATTACAAAGAATGTACCCAGACTCAAATAAATTCAGCACTTGTTTGAATTAAGGCAATTTTTTCTCTTCCTATTTTGGAAAAACAAACTTCCAAAGGAAGATAGAATTAGCATCATTCAAAGATTCTTGACTTTTCTATACATAGAATATGGCATTCCATCAAGAATAACCAGGCATATTAAAAGAGAGAGAGAGAGAGAGAGAGAGAGAGAGAGAGCAAGAGGAGAAAAAATAAATAAAATGCAATCCATTTATTATACAGATTTACCATTATAAATCACATATTTTAAAAAATTAAAGTGATTAATGCAATCAACATACAGATGGCAAGATGAAGAATTCCAAGTAAATCAGTCTGAAAAGAGCTTTCATGCAATCCATTTATCTTTGTTCCTAAATTTGACTATAGCAGGCTGAACTAAATTCCAACAAATGCATTTATTTAAAATATACAGAGGTTAGGAAATTATAAATAAACCAGAAAATAAAAATTTGAGAATTGTGAAATTTTATTTACTAATAAAATTAAGAACTAGGTATATAGAGTTAACAACATACTAATGTATTAAGTAAATGAATTAACACAACAGAAGAGTGGAGTATTGCATTGTAGTGTAGGAAAGTAGACAATATCATGGCTGAATCAAAAATACTATTTTTTTTAGAAAAACTACTCACACACATCCACACACACATACAAACATACAAGCACAAGAGACATATGAAACATAGTGAAAATGTGTGAGATATGTATATTTAGAGTTCTAGAAATGCTGAAGAGAAAAAAATAAATGAAAGTAATATTTGAATGATGATAGCCCTTTATTTATTTTAAACTGAGAAAATACCTTAACCTAAAGATTTAAGGTATATTACATACCACAAACATGACAAATACAAAGTAAACCACCTCTTGGTATACCATATTCAAGCTACTGTAAAACCAAAAAGAGATCATCTTTAAAGTGATCATAGATAAAAAGGTATATTATTTTTAAAGATGCAATAAGAAAATTCATAGTTCAGCTCTTAACAGAAACAATGACAGCTAGAAGTTACTGGAAAATAAAGATTTTAAATGTATTATTTAAATGGTGGATGCTAGTTTTAACTATTTATTAGTACACTCAAATTCTATCTTGAGATCAAACTTGCAATAAATTAAAATGTTAAAAAAAAACTTCAAAATTGTTTTACATACTAGCAGATGACAAACCTCTGTATCTATAACTTTGAAAACAAACATATCCCTTATTTTTCTTAGGAAAACAAAATTACATTTAGATAGCTGCCTTTAAATGGCATAATGCTTTTCTCTTGGTCAACTGTCATGGCTTATTCCCATAACTGGTTGGTCTTTCAAAACTTCTGAGTTCAAAACAATATGCAGAATTCTTCTTAATATTAACATTGTTTTTTTCTTCTTTATATATTTTATGTTCAACTTTGTGTTTTTCAATCCTAGAAAAGAAAGGTAAGTTATCAATTACTGTGTAGAAGTATGTTTAAAAATGACAATAATTTTGAAAGTAGTGGTGGGTGGTATACATTAAGACTTGAATATAATTAGAAATTGGGTGTTTTAAAATATGGAATGAAGCCAATATTTCCCTATTCATTTGTAGTTCTTTTCTTAGAATTAGCGTAATTTGACACTTAGCATTAATGTTTCAGATTGTAAAATATAAATATATAAACATAAACATAAACATAGTACAAGAGTTAGTATAAAATAACATATTCCAAAAATACATCGCTATAAAAAATGACAATTCTGGAGGGAGACATAATGCATGAGATATACATTTCATTTTGTGGAATTTCTCCCAGGTGGATCCTGGTAAGATATTTACTTCATCTTTGCTTTCCAAATACTTCCTTTGCCCCAAGAAATGTAAAACTTTCAATGTCTTTGGTCCTTGTAAACGCTACTCCCTCTTGTATTCAGTAGTCATTAATTTAGCTTATAAATTGGTAGGCAACATAAATGTGAATTTAGAGACTAACTCTGTGAATGCAACCACATTAGTGCTAAAGCACAGCAAAGCAGTTAGGCTATGTGATTTCTTTTCCCCCATGTTAGTTTTGCTTATGGACTGATACATCAATGAAACTTCAACCACTTCTTTAGATTCTACTGACTCTGATCTAATGCTTGAAAGACTAAACATTCCACAATCTTTTCTAGACTTAGGGCAGCATTATTTAAGAGAACTTTGTCTTAGAATTAATTGAATATTTGCTGAAACCCCACTCATTCCATAGGAAACCTTACTTGTATGAAAAGATAGAATGTATTAAGGGCTTAAGGGTTTAATACTACTACATTTGAAAACTGAACTTTTATTGAACCTTTAATATGAAAGAACTAAGAACATTTAATTTGGTAAATAGAAAACTAATCAATATCTTACATCTGGAAAACAAACCTAGTGAGATGTTGATTAAAAAATGAAAATGAATCTCACAAAAGATGATATACTAGTCAGGGTTTTCCAGAGAAACAGAACCAGAAGGACAGAAATATAGATACAGATATAGATATAGATATGCTAAAATAGATTTATTATGAAGGATTGCCTCATGTGAATATGGAGGCTGAAAAGTTCTATGATCTGCTGTTTGTATCTGGAGGCCCTGGAAAGCCAGTGGTGTAGTTCAGGTATAAACTCAAAGGCCTGAGAAGCAGGGGAGCCAGTGGTGTAGATCCTAGTCTGAATCTGAAGGCCTGAGAACACGGAGCACTGATGCCTGAGGGCAGGGGTAGATGGATGACCCAGATCAAAGAGCAAATCCTTCCTTCCTCTGTCTTTTTGTTCTATTCAGACTCTCAATGAATTGGATGATGCCCAGCAGCATTTGTGAAGGTGATCTTTACTTAGTCTACCAATTCAAGTGTTATTCTCTTACAGAAACACCTTCACAAACACTCTCATAAATAATATTTTACCATCTATCTGGGTATCCCTTAGCCCAGTCAAGTTGAGACATAAAATTAATCACCACTGTCAAGAAGTTTGAAATTAGCTTCACAATACATTTTGTAGATACAAACAAAACAAAACAATATTTAATATGCAAGATAAAGACATCCTGTATGATAATCATAGCTTTTGAGACAGAAAAACATAACATCTGTGAAACAGTGAATAAAAATACTGCTGAAGTTTTAGTTGGGAGAAGTAGTTTTGGAAAACAACACATCCAATTGGAAAAATAATTACTTAATACTTGACCTTGTTGGTATAATGGAGACATTTAAATAGAAGGTAAGGGCATGTGACTGTATTTTACTGCAGCAGGAAAGCAGTGTTTTCTTAACTTTTCCAAACTGAGTACAAGCAAATATCTCTAACCTCTTTTTTGTTATTGACAGTATGTTCTTCAGGTTTTTCTGGCTGGATACAACGATGAGTTCTTGGCACTGTGTGAAGTAAAAATAAATTAAGAAATAAAAAATGATAAATGGGGCTTCCCTGGTGGCACAGTGGTTAAGAATCTGTCTGCCAATGCAGGGGACACAGGTTCAAGCCCTGGTTGGGGAAGATCCCACATGCTGAGGAACAGCTAAGCCCGTGAGCCACAACTACTGAGCCTGCGTGCCACAACTACTGAAGCCTGCGTGCCTAGAGCCCTTGCTTCCACAAGAGAAGCCACTGCAATGAGAGGCCTGTGCACTGCAACGAAGAGTAGCCCCCACTCGCCGCAACTAGAGAAAGCCCACATGCAGCAACGAAGACCCACTAATCCTCACTTTGTTAATTTGTCCTCAAAGATTTTATCTTTAAAAAAACAGTGTGCCTTTAGACAGTCTTCTTAAGATTGACCTGTTTTAATATCATACATAGATACTGAAATAATAGCATTGCAAAAGGTATGTCCACTGTTATTATGACCAAGAGTTATTTATTTCATCCAGTTTAAAAATAATATTTTGTAAAGTTTACAAAAGTATGAGTACTTACATTTATATAGAATATAACTGATCAAGTCCTACTAAATTAAATCTAAGAGAGTTATCATTGTATATTCCAAGAAATAATTGCTTAATGAAATTTAGAATGTTCCTGTTATCTTTTATTGTTTTACTCTCTTAAATATTGGTAAATATATTATATCCAAATGATCATCATTTTATTGAGCCTTTACCTACCTCTTAGG
Source organism: Mesoplodon bidens (assembly GCF_964165515.1). Lineage (NCBI taxonomy): Eukaryota > Metazoa > Chordata > Mammalia > Artiodactyla > Ziphiidae > Mesoplodon > Mesoplodon bidens. The sequence continues at coordinate 158,874,359 of NC_138178.1, forward strand.
GGAGAGTGCTTGTTAAATATACACTTGGCTTTATAAACTTATATGTTAGATATTTTACCAATACTTCTGTGGTGAATAAATGTTCTACTGATCATATGTAAAAATTCACAGCTGCTCCTCTACAGACCCCAGCTTTCTCCTATTTTTCCTGTCATTGCTAAGTCTAATTGTTTGCACATTAGCTTTTAGTATAAAAATAGCCATGTACAGCGAAGTAAGATTTAAGAGTAATGGTTAGATTTATAAGCCCTTCAAGAGCCAGGGAGCTCTATGGAACTCACATTCCCCAAATTGCCTAGATGTGAATCCTGGGAATTATTGAAGGACATATGGCAACTTGATGGCAAGACTGGACAACAATGGCATTTTATATATCTATAGCATTTTACAATTCTCAAAGCATTTTCTCCAAATTATCTCATTATATTCTTATGATAACTCTAGGAAATACGTAGTACATGCATTATTTCTTTACCTTCTCTCTTTTTCTGTGGAAGAGTAATTTGGGGGATAGAGAATCTGTGAGATTTAACCAAAGTCACAAGGTTAGCAAGAGGACTAACCAGTAGAAAACTGTAATTTCCTTGGGAATAGCTGGTATTTCCTTCAAATATTTTCTGAGTACCACTATGGGCCAAACAGTATGTTAAGGATACTGCAGTGACCCAAACAGACTGTCTGCTCTTTTACAGCTTTATATTTTATCAAGGAAGGTATATAGTAAACACATTCAGAATAGAATATATATTAAATTTTCATATAACAATAAATGTTGTAAAAAATAAAATACAGTAATGGGGTGGATGGTGACAATAGCAAAGATGATAGTATAATTAGGAACAAACTCTCTAATAAGGTAATAAGGACAGAAAAAAATAAATGATGAGAATGAACAAGTGATAGGAAAATCTGTAGGAAGAGCTTTCTAGACAGAGTGAACGGCACTCATACAGGGGGAAAGAATATTTGACATATTTTGGACAATGTGGCCTCAGACTACTGAGATAGTGAGAGACTAGAAAAGATGAAGGCAGATAGTCAGCTGACAGATGATTCAGGTGACGTGCTTGGATTTTACTATCATATGTGTTTAGAAGTCACTGAAGAATTTTAGTAAGTAGGGGTACATTTTAAAGAGATTGTTTTCACTACTGTGTCTCTTTTTTCTATAAAACATAATTTTTATATCATTTTATTTTAGCTAGTGGGAAGCAGCCACATAGCACAGGGAGATCAGCTCGGTGCTTTGCGACTACCTAGAGGGGTAGAATAGGGAGGGTGGGAGGGAGACACAAGAGGCAGGAGATATGGGGATATATGTATACATATAGCTGATTCACTTTGTTGTAAAGCAGAAACTAACACACAATTGTAAAACAATTATACTCCAATGAAGATGTTAAAAAATGTATTTTTAAAATTTATTTATTTATTTATTTAATTTTTGGCTGTATTGGGTCTTCATTGCTCTCACACGGGCTTTCTCTAGTAGTGGTAACTGGGGGCTACTCTTCATTGCAGTGCACAGACTTCTCATTGTGGTGACTTCTCTTGTTGTGGAGCATGGGCTTTAGGCACGTGGTCTTCAGTTGTTGTGGCGCACAGATTTAGTTGCTCCATGGCATGTGGAATCTTCCCGGACCAGGGCTTGAACCTGTGTCCCCTGCATTGGCAGGCAGACTCTCAACCACTCCACCGCTAGGGAAGTCCCCTATATCATATTAAAAAATAAAACATAATTTAAAATATATTTTATTAAGGAACAGCATGGTCTTTAGAATAAGTTCTATTCAATACATTCAAATCTTGGCTGAACTTTTGTATGCTGTGCAATGTTCTGGATTCCACTTTCTTTATCAGGAACATGGACAAATAATGACAAATGAATTTATAACACATGTAACAGTTATCAGTATTTTTTCTAATGAAGTACCATTATCAGTTTAGAGGAGTCTGTTAAAATTAGGTTTTATTGGTTAAATATAAGCTTTACCAAATATATATTAATATATATAATTTTTCATTCTCCTGAATGTTTATTTTTAAGTAATTATTTTCAAATATAGTTGGACAAAGTATAAGCTACATAAGTTTATCCTTTATATATATATATATTTTAATTTTAAATGAAATGGGAAGTCTTGTGCTGCAGAAAACACAAAATTATACCAGATCACAATAGCATACAGGTGCATCTCAGAAAAGTAGAAAGATATAACAGATATTAATAATGCAAATTCTCCAAGAGACAATACTGCATGGTTTCATTTAGATTGTCAGTAGATTTGGTTATGAGCTTATATACATCTGGATTTTTTTTTAAAGATTTTTAATAAAGAGGTAGTGAGAGATGACATCAGTGGGAGCTGACATTTGTAAAAGATTTTAGAAGATAATGGTAAAAGTTCTAAACATAAAATTAGGTTTTTCACCATTTTTAAATGTCAATGAGTATTCCGACATGTACTCACAGTGCTACATAAAGATTTTGTTTCATTTTCTAAAGTTTTCCTCTCTTATGAAAAATAATCTCCTTAAAAAAGAAAAGATTATTCTACAAAATCAATAGCAACAAAGGCAAATATCTTAAAAGACACATACGATTCTTATTGTGCTAAATGTTTTACAGACAAATGCAGATTTATACTGGCAGGTAAAGAGAAACAATTTTTATGAGTGTAAGTATTTATGAGCTCAGATTAGCTAAAGTTCATAGTGAGAATCATTATTCAAAGAAAAACATTCTGTGCTGTATACAATATAAGATAACTTTGTTGTATATAACATATTTCAAGTAAACTGCATTGCAAGAATGTTTCTCACAGTTAAATTATATAAGACCTTGGATAATACATGTGTATTATGTGATTTAAATTATAATAGTGTATAAATATATTGCTTTGTGACTGAATTAAACATTTAATCACAAAGCCAAGAGGTGAGGAAGAAGGAAAACATTATAGGCAAAAGGAGGAAATATAAGGTGGGTACTTTATATTGTATCTATAGTTAGTTAAAGAATGTCCTGGTGTAAAGATAGAAGAAAAGAAATGTCCAAAGATAGCACACTAGAGAATTGAAAAAGAATCATAATTAAAACGCAAATAATAATAAGAGGCTTTGATAGTCAACTGTACTTGGCAATTCTTGGAAGTCGGCTCAAACTTCAGCACAGCCATTCAGCATCAAACTCATTGCAATGACAGAGACAGAAAGAGAGAATCTCAGCAATTAGATCCACAGCTTTGTGAATTAGAAATTCAAACTAGGATGCTGGAATAAAGCTGAGGGTCTATTAGACAATGAAGAAGGTGGCTGGGAGTTCAGTAAAGAAAACGTGGGTAGTAGAGAATTAATGAATCTGGGGTAAAGAAAGTGTGGGTAGTAGAAAATTAATGAATCTACAAAAAGATGATAAATCTACTTGAGACACAAAACTTGAAAGTCAGGGATTTGGATGGGCATCCCATGCATGTGAACTGAGGTTAAAAAAAAAGAAAAAAGGCTGCTATTTGGGTTTTAGTTTTCAGTCAACTTGGAGCATAGAAAAAAGGGAACAAATACACAGCCTGACAAAAATTTGATCCAAATATTCCACTAGCTATATAACTGGACCTGTGATATTCTCAATATCAATTTTTGAATAGGAAACATTGGTCATATGAGGCATTTACACTTAATAAGGGGGAAAGAGTAGTAGATTAACTACTAGCAGTGAAAAAATTTAAGGTAGAAAATTCAGGAGACATTCTCTGATCAACAATATCTCATGACAAAAAATAGAAAACAAAAACAAAAAGAAAGGAAAAAGAAAAAAACTAACAAATGAGACATCAAGCAGAATTATGAAATTGTTTACATTCTTTTAACCTAAGGATTAAAGAAAGTCAAAAGCATAATGAGAATGTGAAGACAAATTTTAAGTTTTAATCAAAACTTCATGGGTCAATTTTAGCTAATATTATATCTTATTCTGATTCTATGACCCAAACTTTTATTAATAAAACTATAATAATAAAAAAAAGCCAGTAAGTCAAATAAGCAGTAATTTGCATTTAATCTAGCTGGTTCTTCCCTAAGGGAAACTCTAAGGGGAATAAAAAAGGGATTTGTGTTTCAGAGCAAGAAGAAAAAAAAAAAAGGAACAAAATGCTAATTTGAACTTATGTGTTAGACATACAGAATTATTTCATATTGCTGCTCTATTTGTTTTCCTACTAACTGATTGGAATCAGTGGTAAATGCTAAGTCATGTGATCTCTAGTCTACTCTAGTGTCACTGCTTGGAAGAAAACCACAGCAATCCAATAACATGGATTGCTCTCCTGCATTTACCATTTCCCCCAGAGGGTTGGAGTTATTTAGAGTGAAGAGGATTTGAACAGGGATCCAAGGTTGCTGTAGAGCAGTGGTCCCCAAGCTTTTTGGCACCAGCGACCAGTTTTGTGGAAGACGATTTTTCCACGGATGGGGAGGGAGGATGTTTCAGGAGGCAATGCCTGAGTGATGGGGGGTCATGGTTCAGGTGGTAATGTGAGCAGTTGTTGAGGCGGTAATGTGAGTGATAGGGAGTGATGGGGAGCAACAAATGAAGCTTCATTCACTTGTCCACTGCTCACCTCCTGCCCTGTGGCCCGGTTCCTAACATGTCGTGGATAGGTCCAGAGCCCGGTGGTTGGGGACCACTGCTGTAAAGGATAAACTTCAAATGCCACTATATGACCTATTTCTGGACTGGGAGAACAGTTACCCAGCCTGAGACAAATGCGAAACTTAGACAAAGAAGTGAAAGAAAAACAAACAAACAAAACACAAACAAGCCAAATATATCCCACTCAAACTAAGTTTGAAACTAAAATTCCAAAGTTTATAAGCATATATAATAACAAAAGCAGCATACAGAACCAATGATTAGAACATACATTTACTCTAAATAAAAAACAAACAAACTACATAGAACTTAAAAATAAAATCACTGCAATAAATTCATAATACAGAGACTCATAGTTAGTGGAATAAACTCTAGCTTGAACACTGGTGGGAGAATTTCAAGATGGTCCTTGATATACCCTTTCCCCCCAAAAAAAAATCCAAAGTGATAAAAATATTTTTAAACAATGAAGAATAAACTTTGATATTCCAATTACAATTAAAAAGAAAATCACAAGCAATATTTGTACAGAAAATATAATTTGTATAGCAAATAAAATCGAGCAATATTTGTATAGAAAGAATATATGGAGAATTTAAGAAAGACAGCAATTCATACATGAAACAGTCTGAGAAACAAGAAGGGTAAAGATAAATTTACAACCACATATTTCATAGTAAATTTGCATATCATCACTACTAAGGAGACATTATTAAAATGATCAGAAGAAGAGATTGTATGCAAAAGAATTAAGTAAGGCTAACCATAGATTTCCCACTAGACAGATGGTAAAAGATAAATATTCTGGAAAAGATAAGATAACATAACTTCACAATTCTATACCATCCAAATTACCACCCAACACTGACAGCAAAATATTAAGAGACATAAAGATAAGAGTGTTATTTAAGGTTTTATGAAGAGCTAATATGATCATATGTGTTTTCACAGATTAGAGGGGGTTTGGAATGGCTATGTGGCAGCCTGTTAGGAAGGTGTTGCAATAGTTCCTATTATAATGTCTTGGACTTGGATGGTGGTGGTGAAGATAGAAAGCTGTCAATATATTCAGATACATAGAGTGAAGTAGAGGGAGATATCAAGAATAAGAGTTGAGGTACCTTGTGGTCATATAAGATAATGCATGGATCTGGAACTGAGAAAAGAGATCTGTGCTGTGGTAATGTATATGTAGGTCATCTGGGTGTAGGCACTAATTGAGGGACATGGCATAAAAGAGGTAAAGGGAATTATTGGGTTATTAACAAGACTGGGTTATTTTTTAGGTAGGGGAATGAAAAGACAAAGACTAGAGTGTTACTAAAATTAGAGATTGTGATATCTTAGCTGATTATGGGATATACTAAGCTCACATTTTGTAGTCATTTATTGAAATTTAGCAAACATTCCAAAAATTTCTAGTGGCTTGTAGAAGACTTGGGGTACAACAAGAGAGACTATGCATAGAATGTTAGTGTAATTGAATCTAATGCCCATTCTGAATCCAAAAAAAATAGTCTCTCTCTGTCTCTCTTTTGCATGTGCACATTCTTCAGCAACTTTTAAAAATATAATTAAATGAACAAGAGTCAAATATTTCTAAAGTCTCTAGGACAGTATGTTGTGTGTACTTCACTCATGTTTCCATCTCATAATTCTTATTTTCACTTTTTCCTATATTCTGGGTTAATTTTATAAACTTTCAAATTTATTATTTTTCTGTTGTTATTTTGAGTCCATATTTGTTTGTGAATTGTAAAGATAATTTTTGAAACATAATTGAATATAAATAAATTAAAATATAAAATCTGTAAAAAATATAAAAGATAAGAGTGTCAGCAACACTCTCTGACCCAAACCAAAAGAATCAGTGAATATACTGAAAACAGGAGAGAAGAGAAACAAAAAACATGGCAGAGCACAGAAAGTGTACTATAGCTAACTTCATTAAGATTGACTGCAAATAATAATAATAATTTTATATTCAAAATAATATAAAATAAAGCACATAAAAAGATCAATGAGAAAGAAGACTAAGTAGGTGGTAAGTATTCAAGAAAAGTTCATGAAGTTCCTTTAGTTTTGTTAAGTAATATTTACAGTTAACTATGTTTGTGAAAATGTATGTCACACCACTAAATTTATAGAAACACACTGCAGCCTTCAGACCAGATGAGGCAAGAGAAGGGATATCAAGAAATTTATCAATCCAATCCAAATTAAAACAAAACAAAACAATAACAAGAGGGAGGTGGTCAGAGAATACAAATAAAATGGAAAGCATATACAAAATAAGATGGAGTACAACATATATAACATTTTGTATTTATAACACATGTTTTTGTGACTATATGTAAATGTACAGTCACAACAAATATAAAAAGTAAATTTTTTTATTGAAAATGTTATCAGATTGGATTAAAAACAACTTCATCAATACAAAATCAGCTATATTCTACATATAAGGCACACATAAACAAACATAATACATAAATGTGATAATAGAGGTCTGAAAGCAGATATGCCACGTAAACATTGGTAACTAAAAAAAACAAGTAAAGCAATGTTAAAATCAGATAAAATGTACTTTATGGTAAAATTATTCATATTACACTTGGCACTACATAATATTAAAAGAAAAAACCCACAAATCTATTCAAGGAGATATACAAATCATGAATTTATAATCATGTAACATAACAACCTTCAAATATACAAAGTATGAGTAAAAAATTTTCAAGAAGCAATTAAATCAGCAATCATGAGGAAGTTCATTTTAGCACATCTCCATTAGAGACTGATAAGTCAGCCAAGAAAAGTAGTCAGTAGGTATACAGAAAATGTTAACAAAAAACTATAGTATGTTTGAAATTAATAACAATTTACATAGGATCTAACCCTCCAAAATAGAGAATATTTTACTAAAAAACTTTGTATTAGTTTATTTTCACTTATAAAATGTGTCAAAATAATTCATATAATTATATCCCAATGCAGTGACATTAAAAATAAGTAACAACAGCAAAAATTTGCTTAAGAACATAAATGCATACTAAATATTATACAGTATTATATAGGTGATAAAGGAAACTATATTGACAATTTAAAAATACATATAAAGTAGAACAAAAATAAACTTAATACACCAAAATGTGCAAAAAAAGCACTAATGTAGTAATTAGTGGTAAATTTATAAATTTAAATGCATTTATATTTTTAAAAATTCTAAAAAAAAAGAGCTAAGAGAAGCTACAAAACAAAAGACTATAGTAGAAATCTGGGAATAATAATAGCAAGAGTAGAGATTAATGAAATAGAAACACATTAGGAGAGAAAAGATCAACACATTAGGAGAGAAAAGATCAATATATTTGTTACTTTAGCAATACTGATTAGGGGAGAAACGCCACAAAAAGATTTAGAACAAAAGAGGGATACAAATTTAGATACAGTAGCATTTCTAAAAATAAAAAATCTTATTTTGAATAACTTTCTGTCAATTTCCTTAACAATGTAAATAAAATTAATTTATAGAATCTTTAGAAAAATATAGAAATTATAAAAATGTACTGAAAATAACAGAAAACCTGGATATCTGAACAAAAATTTTATCTTCGATCTTAAGACTTTTTACTTAAAAAAGATACAGTCAACCCAGATGACTTTACCTTCAAGGAACAGATGTTCCTGATTTTATGTAATTTCAGACAATAAACTTAGAAAAAGGAAAGCTATTCAGTTTAAGTATATTAGGCTAGTATAAGCTCAATAACAAAACCAGACAAGAACAACAAAAAGAAAAAAAAAATAACAATTGATACCAGTTTCCCTGAAGAATTCATATGAAACAACAATCTAAAATAAAATATTAAAAAATAAGTTCAATATATTTTTTTAATAAATTTATTTATTTTATTTATTTTATTTATTTTATTTTTGGCTGTGTTGGGTCTTCATTGCTGCATGGGGGCTGCAGCGAGTGGGAGCTATTATTCATTGCGGTGTGTGGGCTTCTCACTGTGGTGGCTTCTCTTATTACAGAGCATGGGCTCTAGGTGTGCAGGCTTCAGTAGTTGTGGCACACAGGCCTAGTTCCTCTGCAGCATGTGGGATCTTCCCAGACTAGGGCTTGAACCCATATGCCCCCAGCATTGGCAGGTGGATTCTTAACCACTGCACCACCAGGGAAGTCCTTAAAGTTTAGTATTATAAACATATATGTGCACAGGTACAGGCATACACATATGTACCTATGCAAACTATATTCTAACAAATTAGTGCTTATTCCCAGGAATGCAAATAAATGTCAATTTCAGATAAAACTATCATTAAGTCATGCTGCATAGGGTATAAAGTAGAAAAAAAACTATGAGCTTAAAAGAAGCAAATGAAGAATTTATTACATTTCAGTACTCAGCTCATGATATTGATAGAAACTCAAGTGATTTCAACTGCAGAGGAAGTTCCTTAACTGTCTGAAGGGTATCTGTCAAAAACCTACACTGAACAACATAGATTTTATTCATTCTTGTAATGGGAAGTCCTAGACATTGCATTATTAGAATATAGAAATGGTGCAAAAAGTAGAAATTGTCTCTCTTCATACTCTTATATGTTAGTTAATACCCAGGAGAATCAACAAATTCAGCTATCAAAATTATTTTTAAAAATTATCAACTTTTCTAGAATCAAGATCCACAAAAACATTAATGACATTCCTAATACTAACAAATAGAAAGTATAATAGAAATGAAAAGACTGTATTTATAAAAACAACAAAACTATAAGGTGCCCAGGGATAAAGCTTAAAGACAAAATACATAAAATAATGAAAATTACCAATAACTATTGAAAAACGTAAAAGAAGTTTTACACAAAGAAATAGCTGGCTATACTATATCCATGGATGGAAAGAGCCAACATTCAGATATCAATTTTCCCAATTAATCTATTAATCTAGAAATGCTTTAAATAGCATTTTAATAAATCTGGTATGTTGATACTAACATGCAAATGAAAAAAGTAGCTGAAGTAAATAATAAATTTTGAGGGAGATATCAGAAGAAGATTTTTATATCATTCTAAAGACAATATGAAAATTCATAGTTTTATCATAGTATTGGCAGAATTAGGGACAAGTAGACCAATAATATTGATTAGGACTCCATATAAGAGGTAGTATTACCAGTTAGTGAGGAAAAGTTGCTGTGTTCAAATAAAAATGCTGGCACATTCACTATGGAAAATCTAAATCTCTACTTCGTACCATAAACAAAATAATTACAGATATCACATTGAGATACAAATTTTTAGAAAAGTAAAAACTTTAAATAAAAATTTCAAAAAGTATTTTATAACTTTGAGGTTGGAAAAAAATTTCAAACAATACTCAAGAAGTATAGACCATAAGGTAAATACATTTAGTTATATTAAATTAGAAACAACTATACCCTCCTAGATAGCATAAGCACTGTCTGAACATATAGTAAAACATTAGAATACATTTGCCATATTTTAACCAATAAAGGATTTGTAGTATTCAGATCTTATATTTAACTTTTAAAAAGCAAAGAGATGGACACATTTGAAAATAAACAAAATTATACAATTTTCCTATTAATTACATAGAAAATTCATAATAATTAGACAAAAGCACATTAAATAATATTTTATATACATTGGACTAAAACCTAGGTACCTCCAAATGTTTTCAAAGATGTGAACAAAAGGTAGATTTCTACTCTGTTCACAATCTGGAGCACATTCTGGAAATATCTAACACATTTTAAAATGAAAATACAAAATTATACTCTCAGAAATGTCATATAAAAATTCAGAAGGAGAAAAAAATATGTTCCTACAACTTTTTGTAACAGCTAAAAGTTGGAAAATCTTCAAAATACTCATGAACTGGAGAATAAATATAAGAATAATTATAGTATATTCATACAAATAATCAATATAAAGCAATTAAATTAATGAAATAGTTATATGTGACATTATAAATAACTCAAATTAAACATAATATTTCACTTAAAAAGCAAGCTATATTATGGTTTGTACAATATAATAACATTCATACAAAGATACAGAATATTCATATAATATAGTCACATTCATAAAAAAACATTATGTTTTTGATACATATGTATATATATGATATGATGTGCTGATATATGAACGTGCATAGGCTTGATAAACTTCAAACTTACACAGGTGTAACTTAGAGGTAGTAGAAAGTAGTATTCACCTAGCACCTATAATATTCTATGTCATTAAAATATGAACAAATTTTAGCAAAATATGAAAATCTACTATCGTTGTATATAGGTATATTGTTAGTCTCTCTCTGTATATATTTTTTTGGCTGCATTGGGTTTTTATTGCTGCACATGAACTTTCTCTAGTTGCAGCACACGGGCTCAGTAGTTGCAGTGCACATGCTCTAGGGCATGCAGGCTTCAGTTGTTGTGATGTTCAGGCTCTAGAGCACACGTTCAGTAGTTGTGGTGCATGAGCTTAGTTCCTTCGTGGCATGTGGGATCTTCCCAGACCAGGGATCAAACCTGTGTCCTCTGAAATGGCAGGTGGATTCTTAACCACTCTGTCACCAGGGAAGTCCGTGATCTCTATATTTTTAGATTGTTTATTTTAGAAAATATTTAAGATTTACAGAAAAAATTACAAAGATAATACATAGAATTCATAAATATCTCATATTACTAATTTACAATAAATAGTATGGTAAATTTGTCAGAATTAATTAGCCAATACTGATACATTATAATTAACTAAAATCAATTTTATTCAAATTTCCTAAGTTTTTGTGTAATGTACTTTTCCAGAATTCCATCTAGGATACAACATTATAATTACAATTAATTAATGTAATTACATTACAATTAATTGTCATGTCTCCTGAGGCTCTTCTTGGTTGTAACAATTTCTCAGAATTTCCTTGTATGTGTAGACCTTCACAGTTTTGAGGGGGTACTGATAAGGGAATTATAGTACAATGAACATTTATGGGAATTTGCCTGATGTTTTCTCATGATTAGAATAGGTTATAGGTTTGGGGGAGAAAGATGATGGAGATAAAGCACCATTCTCATCATATCACAGCAAGGCTACACATTGTTAAAATGGCTTATTCCTATTGATATTAATTCATTACTTAGCTGAGCTAGTGTTTGTCAGGTTTTAACACCATACATTTATTCTTCTTCATCCATTCACATACTGTACTTTTTGGAAGTTATTATGGCAGCCCACACCTAAGAAGTATGGAGATATGCTACATCCCCTTAAGGACAGGGTATCTACATGAAGTATTTGGAATTCTTCTGTATAACAGATTTGTTTATTTATTCAATCCTTTATATTAGTACGTACTCATGAACATTTACTTTGTACTTTGGGTTAGAGTCCAATATTATTTTACTTATATTTTTCAAATGGGTCCAGCTCTTGTCATTGGGTGCATTTTCACTTGGCTTTTATGTCCTTTCAATATACCTCCATCATCATCCTGTGGGTGTGACACTACACTTCCTTACTAGAGTACTACATAGTAGTCCAGATTCATCATGTCTTCTTCAAATTAAGACAGATTTATTGTACTCTCTCACTACTCTCATTCAACATCATTGAATTAATGGAAATCCTTGTTAGTGCAATAAAACAAGAAAAATAAATAAAAATATATTCAGATTGGAAGAAAGAAAGAAAAACATCCATTTTATTTGCTGATGACTTATCTATGTAAAGTAAACAAACAAACAAAAAGTCCCCTCTCCCCCAAAAATCTACAGAATGATTCCTGGAAGTAATGAGCAATTACATCAATATATATGATTAATATACAAAATTCCTATAAATAAACAATAGACATTTTATTCAAAATACAATTTTTATTGAGGCAACATTGATTTATACAATTATATAAATTTCATGTGTACAACATTATATCTCAACTTCTGTATACACTACATCATTCTCATCACCAAAATTTAGTTTCCATCTGTCATTATACTGTTGACCCCTTTATCCATTTAGCCCTCCTTCTCTTCCAAATACCACTCTCAATAGCAACAAAGAAACAAAGAAAGAACCATGTAGATATATCTAACAAAATATATTCCAGACCTGTCTGAAGAAAACTATATAACCCTGAAAAAAGAAATCCAAAAAATATTTAAATAAAGGGAAAGATATTCTATGTTTATGGATTGGAAAACTTAGTATAGACTCACATGCAAAAGAATGACATATTTGTGGAACTGGAAGAAAACTATCCTTCAAAATTACCCACTTAGCTCACTTAGCATTCAGTTTCCAATTAGCTAGACTACTTAAGATGCCTCCAAATAAATATGGTCTCCAGCTCTCATACCTGGCCAGCTGGAAAAACCTTTTTCAATTATTATTTTGAGTTATTTTTTTGGTAAATTATTAGGATTCTTCAGGTGGGCAGTACTTGTACAAGATATTCTAAGGTATAAGTTCTAGAAAGCAAAGATTTAAGACTAATGATAATGGATATACTTCCAAAAGAATTTACTTAGGCATGTATAAAATATTCCTGGAAAAAATATTTACATTTTATCCATCTGCCAAACAACTTATGTTTCAAAGGATGCTTAAAAATTCATGTACTTCAATAATAAAATGAAAAACAAAATTAAAAAGGAGAAGAGCAATTGAATAGTCACTTCAGAAAGCATGTGACTGGACAATAAACTCATCAAAATATCTCAGCATCATTATTTGTCAAGGAAAAACATGCTAATGTGTTCCTACTGCACACTGACTAGAAAGAGTAAAATTAAAAGATTGGATATGCCAAATGTTTGTGAGGATATAAAGCAATTCCAATTCTCATACTTTCATGGTACAATTGAAAAATTGCATGATCACTTTGAAAAAAATGTTTGGCAGTATCTTACACAGTTAAACATCAACTACTTTAAAATCCATATCACGTAAACTGCTTTTTATTGTATGTAAATTATTCCACAGTAAACAAAAATATGTAGTGGGAAAAAAAGGAAAATATCTCCAAAATACCCAGTCAAATATTTCCTAATTTCATCCCGTAAATCGCATTCTTTTAGAACATAAATAGAATAATGTGTATTTAAAAATGCATGTTTAGTAATGACTAAACAGGTAATAAATGTTCATCTTGATCATTTTGAAAACTTGGATCAAAAATAAAAATTTTTCATGAACTTTTTAAATTCATGAAACATAAGCCTGGTGTAATAGGAATGTTAATAAACATATAAAGTGTCAATAACTTTGAGTCTCCATTTACTTAAAATTCATTTAAAAATTACAATAATGAATTCCTTTTACATGTGATTTCTAAGCAAATTGTATACACCAGTTCTCTAAGATGTGAAAAAAAATTTAGAAGCCATAATTTTTTTAAACACTCCATAGTCTTCAGAGTTGATACCATAAGCATTACTATCAAACTTGACAAGTGGTAGAAACTTTTACTTTATCATTGTGATAAAATTATTTCCATCCATTCATATGTGATTAAACCAGATACTAGTTTTAGCTTTTTCTCCTACATATTGTTATATATTTTTCCAGTAGCCTGTACTATAAAATTGAAGATTAATATCCTATAGGTGAAAATTGTCCTGAGTTGTGGCTCATGGCTCAGGTATTCATTCAATAGACAATAATTGACCACCTAGTGCTATTAAAACAAAACAAAACAAAAAAAACCCAAACAAAACAAAACCTAAACTGTGTACAGACAATATAAAGCAGGCCTCTAAAATGTGGAACCTTTAAAAGATGTTACATTAATTTTAAAAATCATGTAAAAAGAGAAGAGTTCAGTGATATATAATTAACAACAAGTATGGATAGGATAGCAAGGTTGGATTGGTAAATTTTGAGGGAAGAGAGTTGGTGAAAACCCTCTGTATAGAAAGAAAGAACAGAGAATTTATGTCAAACAAGGAAATGTCATTCATGAACCCCCTCTACTTGCTGGGGGATTTAAACAGTCCCTGAAATCAATGTACTTGCAAGCTTATAGGATAGATGATTGCTACAGGGGCTCTATTCTTCATCTGTGTCTCAACAAGTAGCTCAGAGCTGGGAACATGGCAACAATTTGATGCTGTTTGTTGAATGAATAGAGCTAATCCTTTGCTTCGGGTTCTTGGGTATTTTCATAGGGTAATGAGGTTTAAACTGACATATCAGCAAAGCTGTCTCTAAGAACAAAACCGAATGAAAAGTTTCTCTGTATTATTGTAGTGGAGATTAGTGCTTGAATTTACTCCTGGATCTCCACCCATTTTAAGGTGAGTCCAAACTGATTTGAGAGTGGTAATCTCTCGATAGAGCTGGGGCTGGCACCACTATGATGGACAGTTTAGGTGCTAGGAGTGTAGCCATGATGAATTTCAGAGACTCAAGTTGTTTGTAATAGAAAGATTTAATGATGAAAACATTCCCTACTTCATAAATGTTACAGCAAAATTCAAATATTGTATTATTCATGGAGGTTTTCTTTCATTTTTCCAAAATAATATCTACAGGCAGATTTTGGTCTATCAAAGATTTTTGACTACTACTTTTCTACCCCTTTATGCCTTCCCTCACTGACAGCAGCTTAGAAATTCAAGGAGAATGTGGCAATAAACTTCTGAAATGAAAAGACAGTTGTTGTTCTACTTACACAAGTGTAATATCACATAGCTTTTTCGATTTTAGAATATTTCGATTCTTTTCACATTTAGAAATTAAGTTTGTAATCAATGTTCCATCATGACAAGTGGCAGTTTTCTATAGAAATCTCAAGGTGTCTGGCTCTAGGTCTGAAAGTTACTTGTAGCCCACTGACTTGATATTGAAATCTAGATCTCAGAAGAATCAGTTAAATTTTATATGTTTATGTCATACATGAAGCATGGCATATTATCCAGTGTTTAAGGACGAATGTTATATGTTTGTAAATAAGAATTTTTTTCCAAGGAGTGTTTTTGAGTTTTCTCTTAACTAAGAGATAAATACTGTATTCAATTTCAAATCTCACTTTACACACGTAGAATAAGCTTTCCTGTTTGGCCAGTCAACACAGTGGTAGTATTTAATATAAACTTCTACACAGGTTTGTGAAATCAGGGTCATCGCACATGGGATTTGTACAGCTGCAAATCTGTGTCAGCTGAACAAATGCAGATAAAGGTGATGGTGAAATTTAGAGAAAAAAGGAGAAAATCATTCTGTCCCTGGAATAATTCAAAGTTGACATCACCAGTTTCCCTCTTTCTTGGTCCCACAACTTGTGACATGAGCTTGTTTCTAGAATATAAGAAGACTCAAAGGTCCTAGATAGATGATAAACTGAAATTTTAATACTCACCATAAATGCTTTAATCCAAGGATCCTAAAAAAACAATTGTTAAGATATTAGGAGTGCCTTCTTTTTGAGTTTTAATTATGCATATTTATGATTGTGCTTTCTCAGAGGATTTATTTCTTCCATGTTAACTATTTTCTAACCATCCCAAGGAATTTAAAACATTTTTATTCATAAATTTTTTCAGAGCAATAGATCTAGAGGAGAGTATGTATTTAAACCAACTTTTCAATTGCTGAAAAAAATTTCTTTGTATCATCCATTCCAGATTTGTCATTCTTAAATTGCCTTTATAATATATGTATATATTATATATATACATATATAATATATATTAATTTAAAGTGCTTTCTCAGAATTTTGGAATGATTTGGTAAATTTATTTAACTTTAGTTCCTTTCTGAATGTGTATATATTGGTCCAAAGAGGGCATAAAATTTCAATGTTAGAATCAATTTGTTAAAAAAATTGTGGTTAGTTTCCCTTGACTTTTTATACAAAAAAAAGGATACATTGTTTTCCTGCAGAAAAAAAAGTTATAATAAGAACTCAAATAATTTAGCTTTTTTTCAATGAAATACCATGTGCTAGATACCTAAATGAAAGTGACACTTCATTGAGTATCTACTACATGCAGTGTTCTGTGTTAATCAGTCTCCTTTAATCCCACAATAACTTTTTGAGGTGGGTATTATTATACTTATTTTATACTTGCGGAAATTGAAACTCAGACCATTCCAGGGATTTGCTACACATCACAGGATAAATGGCAGCACAGAAATTCAAATCTGAAACTGTTTATTCCAATACTGATTCCTCTATTCCAAATCTTCTTTCTTATAATGACTCAAAAAAATATGTTGGCAGATATGGCAAAGAAAACTAACATTTCAAAAAACTCTCCTTTGGGTCTCATTTACTACCATGTTTACATGAACCCTCCCCAGAATTAGTTCTTTAAGTATTCAGCTACCAAATTGTCTAAACTTATTTATATTAATTCTTCAACCTACTTCAAATTACCTTCAATATCTATCACTCTGTTGAAACTATTCTTGAATGCCTTTTTGTGTTCAAATAGGATGGATAATTCTCAGTGCTCATTTATGTCTTCTTACATCTTGAAATATTTGCTGGTGTCCATTACATGACTTTGCATTTTACCTTACTTACTTTTCTTAGCAGCTCCTTTTTATTCTCATAAAAATTAATGATTCTGCTTTCTCCACCAAATTTTTAGATATTGGATGACACAGGCCTTGGACTTTTTATACTTATCTCTCTGGGTGAACATATCCAGTTCTAGAGTTTTAAATACTCTTTATAAAGTGATCACTAAAAATTTACATGTCTCGCCACAAGTCATTGTTGGGATACAGACTAGAGTTCCCAATTGATTGCTTGATATTGCTACTTAAATATAGTAGTATTTTATATATTTATAATATATAAAATATTATCTTAAAATATACATGCCCCCAAAGCAATGCAGAATACATCATTGCCCAGTGGTTTCTATAAAAATAAAATACATTACCTTTAATCCAGTTGTTCCAACCCCAAAGTTGAGAGGCTTACATGATTCCTCTTTTTTCCTCATTCCACTTATTCAGTTCAACAAATCCTTTTAATTATTATTTCAGAATATATCCCAAACATTTTCACATCATCTTCAGTGTTACTGCTGTGTTTCTTGTTCAAACTACATAATATTTGGCCATGATTACTATAATTGACAGTAATTGGTATTCCTGCTTGTTTTTTGCTTTGTTTTCTATTGCTGCTGTGACAAATAACCATAAACTTATGATCTAAAACAACACCCTTTTATTAGCTCACAGTTCTGTAGGTCAGATGTACAGGTAGGGCTAACTGTTTTTTCTACTTAGAGTCACAAAAGTTGAAACTTAGGTATTGACCAAACTGGGTTCTTACCTGAAGGCTCTAGGGAAGAATACACTTCCAAGCTCAGTTAGGTGGTTGGAAACTTCAGTTTCTTGTGGTTGTAGGAATGAAGTCCAGATTTTCTTGCTGGAAACCCATCTGTGTTACTTTTCACATGACCCCCCTTTATCTTTAATCCAGCAAAGAGAAGTCAAATCTTTCTCATACTTTGCATACTTATGACTTGCCCTTTTGTGGTAAACCAGAGAAAACTCTCTGTTTTTAAAGGGCTCATGTGAACAGATTAGTCTCGCCCAGATAATGTCCCTATTTGAAGAAGCATTTACTAGTAACTCCAATTACAAATGGAAAATCTCTTTTTCCAGGTACCAAGGTAATCATAGCAATAATGGCCAGGAGAAAATGTTTATAGGGCCATCTAGAATTCTGCTTACTTACTGCTTCTCCTACTTTTGCCTCTCGCCTACACAATTTACTATTTACATAGCAGCCAAAATTATAATTTTAAAGAGCACAAATGAACTTATTTACAAAACAGAAATTGAGTCACAGATGTAGAAAACACACTTATGGTTTCCCAGGTGTAACGGGGAGGAGGGATAAATTGGGGGACTGGGAATGACATATACACACTACTATATATAAAGTAGATAACTAATAAGGACCTACTGTATAGCACAGGGTACTCTACTCAATACGGTACTGTGTAAATGCCTATATGGGAAAAGAATCTAAAAAAGAGTGTATATATGTATATGAATAACAGATTCACTTTGCTGTACACCTGAAAGTAACACAACACTGTAAATCAACTATACTCCAAGAAAAATTTTTTAAAAAGTATAAAGCATATACACCATTTTCCTACTTTAAGCCCTTTGTGTCTTTTTTCACTTTATTGTTTCTGAGCTACAAAATCATCCTTTTTTTAAAAAAAAATTCCTCAAATTACTAAAATCCTAATCAAATAAACTTGTATAATGGTATACTTTGTGTACTTTGGCAGATGACAATCTCTCTGAGTTTAGGTTTGATCATCTATTACATTTTTGCTATATGGTTATTTGGGGACATTAACAAATGACTTACTATACTTCTTATAGTCTTTAAATAAGTCACCCCAATCATCCTATCCCATTTCCATCTTTGCTTATATACCTGGGACCAGTCTGACAATGATGACTCTTTGCTCTCTATCTTTTGTCTGAATGGCTATCTAGAATGAAGTCTAAATGGTATATATGATATTGGGAAAAGGCAGGTATTCATTTCTGTAAACCTAGAGTGATTACTATCTGCAGCACTGTTCTAAGCCCTGTGAAAAGCACAAAGATAACACAAATGTTAAACTGTGTCCTTCAAGAGTTTAGACTCTGGTGGTAGTGAATGGAATTAGAAACATCATGAAATAGAATTGGCATCTCTGTTATAAACAGAACCATGGTCTAGTTACAGTCAATGGCTATGTCTGTCTCCAAAAGGCATCTTGTCAGATCTGGCCATTTATTTAATTTTGATTTGTGGTGGGATAGATTATCTGAAGTGAGATTTATTAGAGATGTAATAGAATAAGCTAGGTAGTATTACTATACCCTAATGTTTTCCCAGAAGAAAAATGTTACATGAGCTTAAACCACCATTGTAGATAGTCATTGGAAAAACGATGATTCTAATTCATTAAATATGTTTCTCATAATTGTTATTTAGTTAACGACTGCAGGTAAGTAAGACCATCATAAGACACGCTATATTAGATATTCGTAATTTAAAACATATGTTTTAAGACTAAGCAATTATAAAACAAGCTATTCACCTCTTAAACTTAAATAAATAGATCCATAATAACTCACTTGTACATAATTAACAAACAGTAATTACTTTAGTAAGCCTATAAGGTCAAGCTAATAAAAATAAAGAACAAAAATTGCTGTGTTAAACTTCCAAACTCTTATTTATATTTTCAGATTTTTTGCATTGAGTTTGACATAAAATAGGACAAACTCACTTGTGATTGCCACATTTGAATTGAATACAAGAACTAAACTTATTCACACAGTAGCTCTTTAAAAAGATGCTAAATAGAAACATGTGATACAGAGATTTAGTCTTTGGATATTTACTTCTCTTGGTTCCTTTTGTTCATCATTACACTTTTGTAAAAATGTTAGCAAAGTTGGTTCTTAAACATAATTATTTGGAAGGCAAAATTTGATGACGATTTCACTTTGGTTTGTATGGTTTGTATTCATCCAATAAGTGACAAACAGACTTGTTACTCTCCAGTCCCTCTTGTGACCCTGATCTTTACCATGAAATTATGTGCTACTTTTTAAAGGACATGGTATTACTATAGTGGTTAAATTCTTTGGAGCTTCCAGAAGGCAATTACAATGCATAGCAAATTGCTTTTGTAATAATGTGCACATAATTGAAAGAGAATCATCAATCCCTATCTACTCAGGATATTATGAATCCCTCTTTGTGCTTCCCTAGTATCTTGGTGTAGCCCTATATCAGAAATGATCATTATATTATGAACGTGTCATTACTTGTTTATAATATCTACTAAAGTGTAAGTATGAGAACCATGTCTATTCACATATATAATTTTAGTGCCTTAAAATGCATTGTTAGAGTTTTAGCAGGTACAAAGAGTGTTTATTGAATGAATCTTTGAATGAAGCATGTGGTCTTCTCATTTGGAAAAAAAGGTTGCAAATAATTTAAGCTATTGTAGTTTGCCTCAGTTTTAGCATCTATTGAATGAGGTAGTTAAATCAGTAAACTTTGGCTTAATGTATCTAGAGTAATATTGCTTAATCAAGTCACATAATTTTGTGAATTTTCCAGCTTTAAATTCGACATTCATTTACTCGTATTTCTAAAGCCCTTGCATTCTGGGTTTCCTTATATTATTTCACATATTCAAAAGATGGCTTTTGGATATTCATGATTGGAAGAGCTTGACTTTGGGTAGGATCTATGGATTAGAAAAATTAAAATTATCCAAGGTATTTTCATGAGGAAAGTATTACACAGATTAAGAATTTCTATTGTTTTAATAGAAAGTTTTATAAGAATTTTCAGGGTTTTTTCTATGTTGTTCATCAGGGTAGAAAGTTAAAAAAAGATACAATAACTTAGGGAATAAGTCTTCTTAGAAATAAAGATCACATATAGCTGAAGTAGTCTTTGTCTTGCTTTCTTAGGAACCTGAATATAATATGGGGAGAAAATTAATCTCATATTTTAATTACTATTATTATAATTGCTGATAGAAAGATACAGAATAGCCACATAATACCTTAGTCTATATCACTATACTCAGACCTAAATAACTTCCTCATTTGTCTGCCTCCAAAATACTCTCCAATCAAACTGGTACTCAGTACTCCAATTTTAGAAGTTACTTTCTTGAGAAATCTCAGTTGCTGCCACCACCTAAATGATTCAAAAGTCCTCCTATTTTTGACAACTTTTGTACCTAATGCTTTTCAATAAAATGAAGTTAATTTCCCACTACAAGCTATTACACACCATTTACTTACATTTGAGTGAGTCTTATTACAGTTACCTTGCTTGATTCTGCACTCAAGCCTCCACTTATACTATTTATTTCCTTATTCTAAATATTCTCTATTCTCCCTTCTACATACTGAACTCTCACCTTGCCAGTGATAGCCTATATGACTTCTACTCTTCAGTTAAATAATTTCTCCATTAATATCAGTTGATTTCTTTCTTCTGAGCACATATATTCAGATCCAGATGATTGACACAGAGTACTTCTCAATGTGTTAGGAAAAATTCCTGAAGATATGGACTTTGCCTTACCATTTATGTGTCTCTCCCATTTCTTCTAGATATTTAGGAAATACCTTCTAACAACTTACAATTAGAAGAATTCATAATAACCCCATTAAAATCAATTGCTATTAGTATTGGTAATTGGCTGGAAATGGAAAAATATTCTTCTTTAGGACTAGTGTTTATTAAAAACATTATATATATATATATATATATATAAAGCTAAAATCTCTATTTATGAGGCACAGAAGAAATATGTTTAGTTGTCCCATCACTACTTCAGTCATATTAATAGTGAATGCTTAAAGGAGATTTTTGTTCAAAAATAAATTTTTATCATTCCAAATTCTCCAGAGTCTTGTGATTTTTATCAAAGAATTTTAAAATGTTTTAAAAATGTTTTTAAAATGTAAGCTTGCTTTTAATAGACTCAGCTAATGATGCCTTTATGAATGCACAGATAGGCACACAAACACACACATTTGTACACACATACACATTAAAAGAAAAGAAACCTAAAAGATATTTTTTTTTGTTTTCCTTTTGACGTAAATGGAAAAATAAAAAAGTTAAGCAATGATATGATTGTATCATCAGTATCTTCACTACCATATCATAATATTATCAGAGCAAGTAACATTTATTGTGAGCTTACTATATGTCAGAATCCTCATTACTGTACACATATACCATCTTATTTAATTTTCTTATCTGTCTATGAGGGAGACAATATTACTATATTTATTTCATAGAAAAAAAAATAAAAGAGTGAGAGAAGTTCGGCTTTGTGTTCAGGATCACACAGCCAGCAACTGATATATATGGATCCAAGCTAAAAAGTAGTTATAAATGATAGCTATTTTGATTTTTGTTGTTATCAGGATAATTTCTAAAGTTCCCAGAGGCAACACTTTGAGGCGAGACTTATGTTGTTTGCATGTCTCATGAACACATCTGCCACATGTGTTGATATGATGCAAAGAATGAGACCAAATACCTTGAAAATTTATACTATTAATAATTATTGTCTGGGGACTTCCCTGGTGTGCAGTGGTAAAAAATCCGCCTTCCAATGCAGGGGTCACGGGCTCAATCCATGGTCGGGAAACTAAGATCTCACATGGGGCAATTAAGCCTGTGCACCTCAATGAGAGAGCCTGTGTGCCACAAACTACAGAGTCCACACGCCCTGGAGGCCGTGCGCCACAACTAGAAAGAGAAAACCCGCATGCCACAACTAGACAGAAGCCCAAGCACCACAACTAAGAGCCTGCACACTGCAAGGAATGATCCCGTGTGCCTCAAAGAAGATTCTGTGTGCTGCAACTAAGACCCAGTGCAGCCAAAAAAATAAAGAAAATTTTAAAAAAATTGTCATCTGAGTTGTGAAGTTATTGTTATAGTAGAATTGGTCTCTTTAAGAGAAAACTATATGTAATTATTGATTTGACTGATTTTACAAATCTTTCTTTTCAGTTGACCTTAAGTTTAAATCATATTTCAAATGTGTTTTTCGATGGACTGTTAATCTTTTAACATTTCATGAACACCTATCACTCTTTGCTCTCTAGCTATCATCAGTAACCAATAATACTTCCTTCAGAGAGTAACCACCACTTTACTGTCAACCATAACTTACCCATAGGAGCTGTGTTGTCTTTGCTTGACTCCCCTTCCTCTGATTTAAATTTTATGGGCACCTGATCATAGATAAGCCAATCAATCACCACTTCCCTGGGACATTGAAACTAAACAGGTAAATCCAGACGGGTGTCAACGCAATGTTTTATTCCCTTCAAAAGAGGTTGGTCTGCAGAAAGAGAAAACAAAAACAAAACAAAACAAAAAAACATCTAGCAAAGGGAAACAAAGAAGAGAAAGAAAATTATGAAGTCATTCAAACCCCTGAGCACTCTATTCTTTTAGGTTGAAGTGACCTCTTGGCCTTCATGGGTCTTCACTATTGAACTCTAACTCATATTCTGTGATACCTCTCAGTATCCTAATTCTATAAAGTTCTTTTTTTTTCCTCATTTTTAGCTTTATTTTTGTCTTAGTCTAACTAAAATGATTTTTTGCCGGAAATAGTCCTGATTATTTTTTTTAAATGTTCAAATGAAGGACTATATTTTATGCTAGTCAAGCCCAGGTATCAAATGCTTAATAAAAGTTTATTAAATTGAATTTTATCAAATTGTTTGAATTTAAGGCTATGAGACTAACTAGGGGTGAAGAGATTGAGGGAGAAGAAGACCTAATAGTTTTCCTTGATTTATAACTTTATTCTCTTTCCAAAATAACCTTAACAGGAAAGGAAATTACAAGTTTGTACAGAAAGACACTTGACTATTTTTAGTGGGTTACATTGCTATAGCTCAACATTAAAAAGGAGGCTTTCAATCTATTAGGAAAAAAATATATATATAGGAAAAGAACTGTTTGAACCTGAGCAGTCACACAAAACAGAAATTACACAAAGCAGAAACACAAAACAGCAGTTACACAAAGCAGTTACACAAAACAATCCACTCAAATCTTGTTGCTTTTATTGGAAATGGTTTCATTTTCAGTAAGTGCTTTTTACAGTTTCTGATCTTGGACCTGCAACTACAGACCCTTGGTTGAGAAAATGGTCATGAAGAGACACTGACAGGGAATTTTTCATAGGAGTGAATCTGGGGAGGAAAGCATGGGTAACAAGAAGTGGAATTGTTTATAGAAAAATCTACATGCACTGCTCTATGGTGTTAGTGTCTGAAAGCTTTTCTTCATAAGAAAGTCCATCCATTCTGAGCCCAGTATCTTTCTTTTTCACAATCTTAAAGTTAGAAAAAAGAAAGAAACAAACAAACAAACTCAGAATCTTGGCTCATTTTCAGACATATTCTGGTGAGCTACTCAGTGCACTAGTTTGAATGGTAACCCACCGCTGTACCACAAATGGCAATTCAGGAACTGATCGCTTTGAATTATTCATGAAACAGTCAACTTTCACATTCTGAGCATTATGTTTGAGAACAGGAGAACTGAACAAGAGACCTTCAATGGTCATAATTAAGGAGCAATAGCTGCTATTCAGATGATTACTAGCACCCAGAAGGAGTAATCAGGTCTAAAATAGAGCTGCTTTACATTGTTCCATACAAATGTCTTTGCAAAATATACCTATTTCAGGTAGTATTTATTTTCCATCTTTTTCCATTTATCGGGTATTTTACAGTAGATTTTCTTATCATATTACATTCTAGACAGACCTTTGGGGTGTAGTCACACATGTATTTTAGGAGCTATATACTGAATGAGGGACAGGTAAAGCAATTAATTCCTAACTGTTCTACATGGAGATTTGTGAATTGTCTTTTTCTCTCCATATACTTTATTCATAAGGTTTCAAATAAAAGAGAGAAATGAGAGAGGGGATATTACATGAAGGAGAACAGTATTGTTAGCAAGAAATCTCTAAACTGCTGAGTTAGACATATCAACAAATTACTAAAGACATCTGGTCTCAGCTGCATACACGTCTCTGTAACATTGGATTCTGTGATATATAATCTTAATGATTGTGGCTTGAATTAAGCACACACACAGTTTCTTACTCACAAATCTCAAAGTCCCCCAGTAATTTACTCAAACAACTCAGTGTAAGGTGACTTTTGTTTACATGCCAGGTTGTATCAAGTAAGATACTCCAAGGGCCAAAGGGTTAAGTTTGTTACGTAAAAAGTTTCAGAGATATGGTCAAATTTAGGTACTCAAACAAATCTCCTACATTTCCACTGGTTTCTGAAAAGCTAAAAGCTTAATTCCTTGAGACAGTTCTGTCATCTGTTTAATGCAGCCGTAGAATGTGTTAAAAAAAAGGCATAAAAATCTATACTTTTGGATTTAATGGTTTTATACTAGAATGCGAAGGAGGCTTTATCAAAAATGGTATACAGGAACCTTGTGAGAGATACACTGTTACCTTAATGCTCATATTTGTCATGACCTATGATAACAAAGATTAACTTAATGCTCATATCAGCCTTGACCTCCATTAGTACCCACATCCAGCTCAGGTCTCCAACTCCAAATGGGAACTTAGAAAAATTTCAAGAGGCTGACATCACTTAGGAGACATGTATAATTTTCCACCAATAAGACTAATTTATCTTTAGTTTATATTTGGGGGTTTTATTAAGATACATATACTAAGATTGGAAGTACTCTAAGCTGCTGTTGATCACTTTTTTACATTTTAAAGTGAATCCCAGATCTTTCACTAAAAATAAATGTGGAAAACCAAGGAGAGGTCTTAATGAGAGAAGAACAGGAAAATTTAATGAGAGAAAAAAAGGTCAAGGAAAAGATATGAGAGGACTAGGAAAATGTACTAACTTATAATTGTTTCTTCTTGGAAACAACACAAAAGTGCTTATAAATCTATCAGGTTTGCTTTTATTTCTATTTAATTTGAAACAGTAGGTATATAATGGTAAAAACAAATGAGAAAGAATACCACATTTAAAAAGAGAATAATAATAATATGTTACTCTCCTAGATATGGGAGCTGGAAACATAATCTTTTATTATAGGACTTACCTGATGTGAAAGACCCCTAGAAGTCTCCTTTCTTCACAGAGTTTATCGCCCACCACTTTTCCTCATCTATTTTCCAGTTATGCTTTCTCTTTCTGTCCTTCAAATGCTCTAGAATTATTCTCATTTATGAGCCTTGACTGTCTGCTTAGAAAAGTATAACTTATTAATCCCATCATTTTCAGTATTTATATATCAAGTCTAATGTCATCTCCTGGGACACCTCTTTTTTGGCTACTCTAGTTAAAAACCAACCCCAACTTCCTATCTCCAATTGTCTAGTTTTATATTTTTAGAAATTGTATCATTGCTTTGAAATTACTTATTTGTTTATATAAGAATGTAAGCACAATGAGAGCATTGTTAAAAGATAAACTGAGGCATATTAAATTTGTAAGTGTTTATTTGCATCAATTTCAATTTGAATAGGTCAGTGCCAAGCTCAAACTGGAATTGGTTAGTAGTACTCCACCCACGGAAACTAGGGGAGACGTTTGTAAAGAGGAGGTGGAAGTAAAGCAATGACATTATTTGACTAGCTATAGCTTAAGTGGTTGTCTTATTTTGGAAAACCCAGTTGGCTGTCTGTGATTGGTTGTCCTTACGTTTTGATGTCTTATCCTGGAAACTTTTCAGACTTAAGTTGTGGTTTGCTTATAAAGTCTAAGGACCTCCCTGTCTAATTAATTTAAAACATGAACTTTGCCATGCCCATTAGTGCATTTCTAGGATCTGGAAGGAGGCCAGACTCATATGAGGGACTCAATAAATGTTTGATAATGGATAAACGATTATATTCAGATCCATGACTCTATGATTGGATATTGGTAACACTTTCTGTTTATGGTTAGCATTAATTGTCTTGTATATTTATTGAATAATCATTCATTCTAAAAGTGTTTACCTAGAACTAACTTAGTGACATAAGCAGGACTATATTCTCTATGCACTGGAGAGCCAAAGAAACATTTAAATTAAAAAATGAAAGTTATGAATTTGTATATATGTATACATATGTGTATGTGTTCGTGTGTATACACATACGTGTGTGTGTTTCTTAGTACATAATCTTAATATCTGAAAGATGATGGATTTGAAAGAGTAAAGTTCAACTGTTCTGGTAGTTTCAGTGTTAGATGATGGCCAGTCGAATGCAAAGAAGTGACATGTCCCAGATATACTGTAGGTGTAAAGCTAACAGGATGTGTTAATTGAATGAGGGAGTGAAGGAGGTTTTATAGATAGACCTCAGTTTTTGAATGACTGTATGGTTGGTGATGCTTAAATTGATTAAATGGATTCAGGTGGTGGATAGGGAAAAGGTATTTAATAGTTTAGTGTTTGAGAAGTTGAGTTGAGGTCCTATGGAGTATCCATGTAGAGATGTTGGATACAGTGGTTTGAAGTTCAAGAAGATTGTCTTATAAGAGGATATATATTTGAAAGTAATTAGTTGAAATCATGAGAGTATAAGGAACAAAGATGAATTCTCAAAGGAAACAGAGAAGGAAAGTCAAGAGATATAATAGGAAAATTATGTGAGTATAGTTTCAAGAAAGATAACTTGATCAACAGTATCAAATATAGTAAAAGTCAAGTGTGATGAAGAATGAAAAATTATGAGAAGATGTAATGCTATTTTTGGCTGCTATAGAATCAATAATATATTATGGAATGTACTAATGTGAGACATTTTACAAGCATACCATTTTCCCAGATTCCTGGAAAAATGTTTCTATGCCTTTTTACTTCCCATAACAGGAATGCTAACTTAAGATGAGTATTCTACATTTATTCTGAGGCAGAATCTATCTCAGACATGAAAGTTTTTTGTCTACAAAATTATGAAGACTACATTAAGTCTGTGAATATCAAGATCTTCCAAATAGCTCAACCCAATAACTACCCCACATGATGCTGATTCCTTCTACTGAGATGTGCACTATTGCATTACACACGTAGATTTAATTTGTCCATTTCTATAAGAGAAAGATGTTCAGTATACTCAAAGGTAAAATGATTCTATATACCACCATTTACAACTAGCTTCCAACTTCAATAGTTCTACTGTCTTTCGCATTGCATTGTCTACTCCAAGCATACAATATATAAACCTCATCTCCTATAAATCTTAACTCAGCATTAAAAAGTTGAGTCAGGGCTTCCCTGGTGGCACAGTGATGGAGAGTCTGCCTGCCGATGCAGGGGACATGGGTTCGTGCCCTGGTCCGGGAAGATCCCACATGCCATGGAGTGACTAGGCTCATGAGACATGGCTGCTAAGCCTGCATATCCAGAGCCTGTGTGCTGCAATGGGAGAGGCCACAACAGTGAGAGGCCCACGTACTACAAAAAAAAAAAAAAAAAAAAAAAAAGTAGAGTCAGGCTCTTAGATAGCCTCATACACCAGAGGGCAGACAGCAGAAGCAAGAAGAACTAAAATCCTGCAGCCTGTGGAACAAAAGACACATTCACAGAAAGATAGACAAGATGAAAAGGCAGAGGGCTATGTACCAGATGAAGGAACAAGGTAAAACACCAGAAAAACAACTAAATGAAGTGGACATAAGCAACCTTCCAGAAAAAGAATTCAGAATAATGATAGTGAAGATGATCCAAGACATTGGAAAAAGAATGGAGACAAAGATGGAGAAGATGCAAGAAATGTTAAACAAAGGCCTAGAAGAATTAAAGAACAAACAAACAGAGATGAACAATACAATAACTGAAATGAAAACTACACTAGAAGGAATAAATAACAGAATAACTGAGGCAGAAGAACACAGAAGTGACCTGGAAGACAGAATGGTGGAATTCACTGCTGTGGAAGAGAATAAAGAAAAAAGAATGAAAAGAAATGAAGACAGCCTAAGAGACCTCAGGGACAACATTAAAAACAATAACTTTCACGTTATATGGGTCCGAGAAGAAGAGAGACAAAAAGGAAATTCTCCAACCAAAAGACACAGGCTTGCTGAATGGATACAAAAACAAGACCCATATATATGCTGTCTACAAGAGACCCACTTCAGACCTAGGGACACATACAGACTGAAAGTGAGGGGATGGAAAAATGTATTCCATGAAAATGGAAATCAAAAGAAAGCTGGAGTAGCTATACACATACCAGATAAAATAGACTTTAAAATAAAGAATGTTACAAGAGACAAGGAAGGACACTACATAATGATCAAGGGATCAATCCAAGAAGAAGATATAACAATTATAAATATATATGCACCCAAAATAGGTGCACCACAATACATAAGGCAACTGCTAACAGCTGTAAAAGAGAATATCAACAGTAACACAATAATAGTGGGGGACTTTAACACCTCACTTACACCAGTGGACAGATCATCCAAAATGAAAATAAATAAGGAAAGAGAAGCTTTAAATGACACAATAGACCAGCAAGAATTAATTGATATTTAAAGGACATTCCATCCAAAAATAGCAGATTACACTTTCTTCTCAAGTGTGCACGGAACATTCTGCAGGATAGATCACATCTTGGGTCACAAATCAAGCCTCAGTAAATTTAAGAATATTGAAATCATATCAAACATCTTTTCTGACCACAACACTATGAGATTAGAAATGAAGTACAGGGAAAAAAAGTAAAAAACACAAACAATGGAGGTTAAACAATACATTGCGTAATAACTAAGAGGTCACTGAAGAAATGAAAGAGGAAATCAGAAAATACCTAGACAAAAATGACAATGATAACACGATGATCCAAAACCTATGGGATGCAGCAAAAGCAGTTCTAAGAGGGAAGTTTATAGCTATACAAGCCTACCTTAAGAAACAAGAAAAATCTCAAGTAAACTATCTAACCTTACACCTAAAGGAACTAGATAAGAAGAACAAACAGAACCCAAAGTTAGCAAAAGGAAAGAAATCATAAAGATCAGAGCAGAAATAAATGAAATAGAAACAAAGAAAACAAGAGCAAGGATGAATAAAACTAAAAGCTGGTTCTCTGGGAAGATAAACAAAATAGATAAACCATTAGCCAGACTCATCAAGAAAAAGAGGGAGAACACTCAAATCAATAAAATTAGAAATGAAAAAGGAGAAGTTACAAAAGACACTGCAGAAATACAAAGCATCCTAAGAGACTACTACAAGCAACTCTATGCCAGTAAAATGGACAACCTGGAAGAAATGGACAAATTCTTAGAAAGGTATAACCTTCCACGACTGAATCAGGAAGAAACAGAGAATATGAACAAACCAATCACAAGTAATGAAATTGAAATTGTGATTAAAAATCTTCCAACAAACAAAAGTCCAGGACCAGATGGCTTCACAGTTGAATTCTACCAATATTTAGAGAAGAGCTAACACTCATCCTTCTCAAACTCTTCCAAAAAACTGAAGAGGAAGGAACACAACCAAACTCATTCTATGAGGCCACCATCACCCTGATAACAAAACCAAAGATATTACAAAGAAAGAAAATTACAGACCAATATCACTGATGAATATAGATGCAAAAATCCTCAACAGAATACTAGCAAACAGAATCCAGCAATACATTAGATGGATCATACATCATGACTAAGTGGGATTTATCCCAGGGATGCAAGGATTCTTCAATATATGCAAATCAATCAATGTGAAACACCATATGAACAAACTGAAGAAGAAAAACCATATGATCATCTCAATAGATGCAGAAAAAGCTTTTGACAGAATTCAACCTCCACTTATGATAAAAACTCTTCAGAAAGTGGGCATAGAGGGAACCTACTTCAACATAATAAAGGCCATATACAACAAATGCACAGCAAACATCATTCTCAACAGCGAAAAACTGAAAGGATTTCCTCTAAGATTAGGAACGAGACAAGGATGTCCACTCTCACCATATTATTCAACATAGTTTTGGAAGTCCTAGCAATGGCAATCAGAGAAGAAAAAAGTAAATAAATAAAAGAAATACAAATTGGAAGAGAAGAAGTAAAACAGTCACTGTTTGCAGATGACATGATACTATACATAGAGAATCCTAAAAATGTCACCAGAAAACTACTAGAACTAATCAATGAATTTGGTAAAGTTGCAGGATACAAAATTAATGCAGAGAAATCTCTTTCATTCCTCTACACTAATGATGAATAATCGAAAGAGAAATTATGGAAACACTCCCATTTACCATTGCAACAAAAAGAATAAAATACCTAGGAATAAACCTACCTAGGGAGACAAAAGACCTGTATGCAGGAAATTATAAGACACTGTTGAAAGAAATTAAACTCGATACCAACAGATGGAGAGATATACCATGTTCTTGGATTGGAAGAATCAATATTGTGAAAATGACTATACTACCCAAAGCAATCTACAGATTCAATGCAATCCCTATCAAATTACCAATGGCATTTTTTATGGAACTAGAACAAATCATCTTAAAATTTGTATGGAGACACAAAAGACCCTGAATAGCCAAACAGTCTTGAGGTAAAAAAGCAGAGCTGGAGGAATCAGACTCCCTGACTTCAGATTTTACTACAAAGCCACAGTAATCAAGACTATATGTACTGGCACAAAAACAGAAACATAGATCAATGGAACAAGATAGAAAGCTCAGAGATAAACTCAAGCACCTATGGTCAACGAATCTACGACAAAGAAGGCAAAGATATACAATGGAGAAAAGACAGTCTCTTAAATAAGTGGTGCTGGGAAAACTGGACAGCTACATGTGAAAGAATGAAAGTAGAACACTCCCTAACACCATACACAAAAATAAACTCAAAATGGATTCGAGACTTAAATGTAAGACCAGACATGATAAAACTCTTAGAGAAAAATACAGGAAGAACATTCTTTGACATAAATCACAGCAAGATCCTTTTTGATCCACTTCCTAGAGTAATGGAAATAAAAACAAAAGTAAACAAATGGGACCAAGTGAAAGTTAAAAGTTTTTGCACAGCAAAGGAAACCATAAACAAGACGAAAAGACAACCCTCAGAATGGGAGAAAATATTTGCAAAAGAATCAACAGACAAAGGATTAATCTCCAAAATATATAAACAGCTCATGCAGCTCAATATTAAAGAAACAAACAACCCATTCCAAAAATGGGCAGAATACCTAAATAGACATTTCTCCAAAGAAAACATACAGATGGCCAAGAAGCATATGAAAAGCTACTCAGCATCACTAATTATTAGAGAAATGCAGATCAAAATTACGATGAGGTATCACCTCACACCAGTTAGAATGGGCATCATAAGAAAATCTACAAACAGCAAATGCTCGATAGGGTGTGGAGAAAAGGAAACCCTCTTGCACTGTTCGTGGGAATGTAATTTGATACAGTCACTATGGAGAACAGTATGGAGGTTCCTTCAAAACCTAAAAATAGAATTACCATATGATCCAGCAATTCCACTACTGGGCATATACCCAGAGAAAACCATAATTCAAAAAGACATATGGACCCCAATGTTCACTGCAGCACTATTTACAATAGCCAGGTCATGGAAGCAACCTAGATGCCCATTGACAGACGAATGGATAAAGAAGATGTGGTACACATATGAAATGAAATATTACTCAACCATAAAAAGGAACGAAACTGAGTCATTTGTTGAGACATGGATGGATCTAAAGACTGTTATACAGAGTGAAGTAAGTCAGAAAGAGAAAAACAAATATTGTATATTAACGCATGTTTGTGGAACCTAGAAAAATGATACAGATGAACTGGTTTGCAGTGCAGAAGTTGAGACACAGATGTAGAGAAGAAACGTATGAACACCAAGGGGGGAAAACGTGGTGGGGTGGGGATGGTGGTGTGCTGAATTGGGCCTTTGGGATTGACATGTATACACTGATGTGTATAAAATTGATGACTAATAAGAACCTGCAGTATAAACAAACAAACAAAAAAAACAACTTATATTACATTTTCTTTGGGTTATTTGTATGGAAATATGTTAATATAAATGTTTAAGACATTACATGAAATTTCTAAAAACTTATATGTTCTGGTATAATGTTACAAGTCATAATTCTAGTTATTACTTTAAAATGTATATCTCAGAAGTAACTAAATTTCCTGTCAATTGCATTATTATGAACTTTCATCAAATCTTTAACCGTCATTTTTAAGTCTTTTGTCATTTACAGACACTTCTGAGTGTACTCTGATGCTTTTTCAAAAATGTTCCTATAAAAGGGTTTCATCTTCAAGGAATTCATGGAAAGGACTCTGACAAGTACAGGTTTCTGGTAACTGACTATACTGCTGAACTGAATGAATAAGCATTTTCAGAACTCTAATGGAAAACTGATGAATTCATAAAAGTCCTAAAAAAAGATCAAGATAAAAAAATTTAATTACATGGGACTGAGTAAATTGATGAGGATGATTATAATTTTTGTGACTTTCTGTTTGAATAAAAAAAATGTCCTCCCTTATACCAATGTTTATCTCAGATAATCTGTAATTGTGGCTGAGAAATTTCGATCTTATTTAAACTAATGTGGACCAAAAAAAAAAAAAAAAAAGTTGAGTCAGAATTGCATTGAAATAGGACAAAGTAAGTCCAACACACACACACACACACACACACACACACACACAAAAGGAATAAAATAATAAGATTAGAGATCAGTGGAATAGAAAATAAAAATTGAGAAATGTAACAAACTCAATATCTAAAACTGTATATAAAAAGATATCTGAAACTTAATGTACTTTTCTTTTGAACCTCCTGTTTCACCTTTGGTTTGTATATCCATGACTGTTATTGCTATTCCCACATTCCCCGTTTCACCAAAGCCAAAAAAAGTCCATCATTTTCTTCACCATCAACATGTAACCAGTCACCAAATCCTATTGCTACTAATTCCTTAATAATTCTGGCACCAGTGACTTTTCTCAGTTTCCTTAGACTGCATTTTAACAGAATGTGGTCCCTTCTGTACATAGATTATTACAGTGACTTCCTGCTATCTATTCCCCTTGCTTCAAGTGGTTCTAAAATGAATCCATAATTCACACTGCTTTCAGAATAATCTCTTTAAAATGAAAAATCTGATCCTACTTCTTCCCTACTTAGAAATCTGCAATGACTCCCCAGGGCATTCAGTGTAAAATTCAAACTCCTTACCTGCACAGTGGTACCCTTCTTGTCTGGAACATGCATGTTTTCTGACCTCATATCCTTCTAGTGTTTACATAAAGCTTCCTTCTGGAGAACTTGGGTGATTGATTTTAGATCTCTCTTCTTTTCTAATATAAGCATTTTGAGTTATACATTCCCTTCTAAGCCATACCTTTGCTTCATCCTACAAAACTCGATATGCTGAATTTCATTATTTAGTTAAAATAGTTTCTAATTCCTTTGTGATTTATACAGATTATCTAAAACTATTTTGCATAATTTCTAAATACTTGTGTTTTCTTGTTTTATCATTTTTTATTTCTAATTTAAGTTTATTGATATTAGAGAACATATTAAATGTGATTTGAATTCTTTGAAATTTATTGAAATATTTTTGTGGGGCTATATATAGTTTATCTTGCTGATGTGTTATGTGTACTTGCAAAGAATGTGTAAACTACTATTGTTGTGCATATTCTATAAATATCAAATAGTTTACAGTAATGGGATAATGTTCAGATCACCTATGTCTTTACTGATTTTTTTTGTTTACTTCTATTAATTTCTGAATGAAATATGTTAAAATTTTTAAAAAGTTTGTGAAATTGGCTCTTCTTTTACTTCTGTCTATATTTCTTTCATGATTTTAAAACTCTGTTATTAACTGAATATATGTTTCTGATTGCTTTATATTCCTGACACTTTTATCAGTGTTAAAGGCCAATCTTATATCTAAACTTATTCTTTTGCCTCAAGTCTATTTTATCCGATACTGATATGAACATTTTAGCCTTCTAATATATACTGTTTGCAGAATATCTATAATTTTATCCATTTATCTTTAACCTGCATTTATATATATATTATTATATATATAATATATATATATTATATATATATATAATTCATCTCATATATAGTATAGAGTTGATTTTAATAAATCCTGACTTTTTTTAATCTTTTTTTTAACATCTTTATTGGAGTATTATTGTTTTACAGTGTTGTGTGGGTTTCTCCTATATAACAAAGTGAATCAGCTCTATGCATACGTATATCCCCGTATCCCCTCCCACTTGCATCTCCTTCCCACCTTACTTATTCCAACTCTCTAGGTGGTTGCAAAGCACAGAGCTGATCTCCCTATGCCATGCAGCTGCTTCTCACTAGCTATCTATTTTACATTTGGTAGTGTATATATGTCAATGCTACTCTCTCCCTTCATCCCAGCTTAACCTTCCCACTCCCCATGTCCTTAAGTACACTCCCTACATCTGTGTCTTTATTCCTGTCCTGCCCCTAGGTTAATCAGAACCATTTTTTTTTTTTTTAGATTCCATATATGTGTGTTAGCATACGGTATTTGTTTTTCTCATTCTGACTTACTTCACTCTGTATGACAGAATCTAGGTCCCTCACCTCACTGCAAATAACACAATTTCATATCTTTCTATGGCTGAGTAATATTCTATTGTATATATGTGCCACATCTTCTTCATCCATTCATCTGTCAATTGATAATTAGGTTGCTCCCATGTCCTTGCTATTGTAAACAGTGCTGCAATGAACATTGTAGTACATGACTCTTTTTGAATTACAGTTTTTGCAGGTATATGTCCAGGAGTGGGATTGCTGGGTCATATGGTAATCCTATTTTTATTTTTTATGTTTTTGTTTTTTTTGGTGGTACGTGGGCCTCTCACTGTTGTGGCCTCTCCCATTGCAGAGCACAGGCTCTGGACGCACAGGTTCAGCGGCCATGGCTCACAGGCCCAGCAGCTCCGCAGCTTGTGGGATCCTCCCCCACCGGGGCATGAACTCGTGTCCCCTGCATCAGCAGGTGGACTCTCAACCACTGTGCCACCAGAGAGCCTTATTTTTAGTTTTTTAAGGAAACTCCATACTGTTTTCC
The DNA here is from genome assembly GCF_964165515.1 of Mesoplodon bidens. Taxonomy (NCBI): domain Eukaryota; kingdom Metazoa; phylum Chordata; class Mammalia; order Artiodactyla; family Ziphiidae; genus Mesoplodon; species Mesoplodon bidens. The sequence goes on from NC_138178.1 coordinate 158,910,736, forward strand.
ATAGTGGTTGTATCAATTTACATTCCATCCAAAAGTGTGAGAGGGTTCCCTTTTCTTCACACCCTCTCCAACATTTAGTTTTTGTAGGTTTTTTGATGATGGTCATTCTGACTGGTGTGAGGTGATACCTTATTGTGGTTTTGATTTGCATTTCTCTAATGATTAGTGATGTTGGGCATCTTTTTATGTTTGTTGGCAGTCTGTATATCTTCTTTGGAGAAATGTTATTTAGGCCTTCTGCCCATTTTGGGACTGGGTTGTTTGTTTTTTTTTGATATTGAGCTGTATGAGCTGCTTATATATTTTCGATATTAATCCTTTGTCAGTTGCTTCATTTGAAAATATTTTCTCCCATTCTAAGGGCTGTCTTTTCATCTTGTTTGTGGTTTCCTTTGCTCTGCAAAAGCTTTTAAGTTTTATTAGGTCCCATTTTTTAATTTTTGTTTTTATTTCCATTTCTGTAGGAGGTGGGTCACAAAGGATCTTGCTGCGATTTATGTCATAGAGTGTTCTGCCTATGTTTTCCTCTAAGCGTTTGATACTATCTGGCCTTACATTTAGGCCTTTAATCCATTTTGAGCTTACTTTTGTGTATAGTGTTAGGGAGTGTTCTAATTTCATTATTTTACATGTGCCTGTCCAGTTTTCCAACACCACTTATTGAAGAGGCTGTCTTTTCTCCACTGTATATTCTTGCCTCCTTTATCAAAGGTAAGGTGACCATATATGTGTAGGTTTATCTCCGGCTTTCTATCCTGTTCCATTGATCTATATTTCTGTTTTTGTGCCAGTACCTTACTGTCTTGATTACTGTAGCTTTGTTGTATCATCTGATCTCAGGGCACCTGATTCTTCCAGCTCCATTTATCTTTCTCAAGATTGTTCTGGCTATTCGGGTTCTTTTGTGTTTCCATACAAATTGTGAAATTTTTTGTTCTGGTTCAGTGAAAAATGCCATTGGTAGTCTGATAGGGATTGCATTGAATCTGTAGATTGCTTTGGGTAGTAGAGTTATTTTCACAATGTTGATTCCTCCAATCCAAGAACATGGTATATCTCTCCATCTGTTTGTATCATCTTTAATTTCTTTCATCAGTGTCTTATAGCTTTCTGCCTACAGGTTTTTGTCTCCTTAGGTAGGTTTATTCCTAGGTATTTTATCCTTTTTATTGTATTGGTAAATAGCAGTGTTTCCTTAATTTCTCTTCCATATTTTTCATCATTAGTGTATAGGAATGCAAGAGATTAGTGTGCATTAATTTTGTATCTTGCTACTCTGCCAAATTCACTGATTAGTTCTAGTAGTTTTCTGGTAGCATGTTTATGATTCCCTATGTATTGTATCATGTGATCTGCAAACAGTGACAGCTTTACTTCTTCTTTTCTGGTTTGGATTCCTTTTATTTCTGTTTCTTCTCTGATTGCTGTGGATAAAACTTCCAAATCTATGTTGAATAATAGTGATGAGAGTGGACAACCTTGTTTTTTCCTGATCTTAGAAGAGATGGTTTCAATTTTTCAGCATTGAGAACGATGTTGGCTGTGGGTTTGTGATATATGGCTCTTATTATGTTGAGGTAAGTTCCTTCTCTTCATACATTTTTTTGTTCTTCTTTCTCTAATTGCCTTAGGTGTACAGTTAATTTGTTTATTTGAGATGTTTCTTCTTTCTTCAGGTAGGATTGTATTGCTTTAAACTTCCCTCTTAGAACTGCTTTTGCTGCATCCCATAGGCTTTGGGTCATCGAGTTTTCATTGTCATTTGTTTCTAGGTATTTTTTTGATTTCCTCTTTGATCTCTTGGTTATTTACTGGTGTATTTTCTAGGCTCCATGTGCTTGTACTTTTTTTTTTTTCCTGTAATCAATATCTAGTCTCATAGCATTGTGTTTGGAAAAGATACTTGATATGATTTCAGTTTTCTTAAATTTACAAAGGCTTGATTTGTGACCCAAGATATGGTCTATCCTGGAGAATGTTCCATGTGCACTTGAGAAGAAAGTGTATTCTGTTGTTTTTGGATGGAATATCCTATAAATATCGGTTAAGTCCATCTTGTTTAATGTCAGTTAAAGCTTGTGTTTCCTTATTTATTTCATTTTGGGTGATGTGTCCATTGGTGAAAGTTGGGTGTTAAAGTCCCCTACTATGATTGTGTTACTGTCGATTTCCCTTTTTATGGCTGTTAGCATTTGCCTTATGCATTGAGGTGCTCCTACATTGGGTACATACATATTTTCAATTGTTATGTCTTCTTCTTGGATTGATCCCTTGATCATTATGTATTGTCCTTCTTTGTCTCTTGTAATAGTCTTTATTTTAAAGTCTGTTTTGTCTGATATGAGAAATGCTATTCCAGCTTTCTTTTATTTTCCATTTGCATGGAATATCTTTTTCCATCCCCTCACTTTCAGTCTGTATGTTTCCTTATGTCTGAAGTTGGTCTCTTGTAGACAGCGTATGTATGGGTCTTGTTTATGTATCCATTTGGCCAGTGTAAGTCTTTTGGTTGGAGCATTTAATCCATTTACATTTAAGGTAAGTATCGATATATTTGTTCATATTTCCATTTTATTATTTGTTTTGGGTTTGCTTTTGTAGGTCTTTTCCTTCTCTTGTGTTTCCTGCCTAGAGAAGTTCCTTTAGCATTTGTTGAAATCTGGTTTGGTGGTACTGAATTCTCTTAACTTTTGCTTATCTAAAGTTTTTAATTTCTCCATCAAATATGAATGAGATCCTAGCTGGGTAGAGTAATCTTGGTTGTAGGTGTTTCCCTTTCATCACTTTAAATATGTCCTGTCACTCCCTTCTGGCTTTCATAGTTTCTGCTGAAAGATCAGCTGTTAACCTTATGGGGCTTCCCTTGTATGCTATTTGTTGCTTTTCCCTTGCTGCTTTTAATCTTTTTTCTTTGTATTTAGTTTTTGAAAGTTTGATTAATATGTGTCTCAGTGTGTTTCTCTTTGTGTTTATCCTGTATGGGACTCTCTGTGCTTCCTAGACTTAATTGACTATTTCCTTTCCCATGTTAGAGAAGTTTTCGACTATAACCTCTTCAAATATTTTCTTAGACCATTTCTTTTTCTCTTCTTCTTCTGAGACCCCTATAATTTGAATGTTGGTGCATTTAATGTTGTCCCAGTGGTCTCTGATACTGTCCTCAATTCTTTTCATTCTCTTTTGTTTATTCTGTTCCCTGGCAGTTATTTCTAGCATTTTATCATCTAGCTCACTTATCCATTCTTCTGCCTCAGTTATTATGTTATTGATTTCTTCTAGAGTATTTTTAATTTGAGTAATTATACTGTTCATCACTGTTTATTTGCTCCTTAGTTCTTCTAGATACTTGCTAAATGTTTCTTGTATTTTCTCCATTCTGTTTCTGAGATTTTGGAACATCTTTACTATCATTACTCTGAAATATTTTTCAGGTAGGTTGCTATTTTGTCTTCATTTATTTGGTCTTGTAGGTTTTTACATTGCTCCTTCATCTGCAACATATGTTTTGGTCATTTCATTTTCTTTCTTGTTTTTTTTTTTTTTTTTTTTTTTTTTTTGATGGGTGGTGCTGTATTCCTGTCTTACTGGTTGTTTGGCCTAAAATGTTCAGCACTAGAGTTTGCAGGCAGTTGGATAGAATTGGGTCTTGGTGCTGAGATGAGGACCTCTGGGAGGCCTCATTCCAGTTGATATTCCCTGGGATCTGAAGTTCTCTGTTAGTCCAGCTTTTTGGACTTGGAACTCCCACCATAGGACCTTTGGCCCAACCTCTGGCCTGGAAACCAATATCCCTGAAGCTTTGTTGCATAGTAAAAAAATAAAATAAAATAAAAAATAAAATGAGCAGTACATTATCAAAGAATAGAAAGATAGAAAATATATTAGGAATAATAATACTCTAATTGAAACAGTTGCAAGAAGGTAAAATAAAACCACACAGAAAAATGTTTGGGGAACAAGCCAAATAAGAATGAAATAAAATTAGAAAAATAAAAGATTTATTAGGAAAAGTAAAAATATAAAAGAATCAACAACAATGAATCAACAAGGTAAACAGAACCCCAATCTAAAAGAGGAAAAAAGGACTTCCCTTGTGGTGCAGTGATTAAGAATCCACCTGTCAATGCAGGGGACATGGGTTCGAGCCCTGGTCTGGGAAGATCCCAATGCCACAGAGCAACTAAGCTCACAAGACACAACTACTGAGCTCATGTGCTGCACCTACTGAAGCCTGCATGTCTGGAGGCTGTGCTCCACAATAAGAGAAGCCACCGCAAATGAGAAGCCCATGCACTGCAATGAAGAACAGCCCCTGCTTGCCGCAACTAGAGAAAGCTCACATGCAGCAACAAAGACCCAACACAGCCAAAAATAGATACATTTATAAAAAAATAAATAAAGAGGAAAAAAAAAACTTGGCTATTGTGGTGGAGTTTAGACGGTGTTGGGACTTATACATGGGCAGGGTTTAGGGTGGGGAGGGACCTAGGTTGGTGAGTGGTTGATGTTAGAGCATGGGGTGAGGCCTAGGCAGGACTACATTCAAGCATGGGGCAGGTCCTCTGCTTAGGACCTGTGTGGGAGGGGAGAGGCAGCAGGTGGAAAGGAGGCCCTCTGGAATGTGGAGTTCTGGAGTTTGTAGGTAGGGCCCTGAATGAGGGTGCATGGGTGGAGTTTAGGCCCAGTTCGTTGGAGGGGGTCCCCGAGTGTAGAGGTAGGACCATGGGTAGGGGTGTAGGGGTGGGGCTTGGGCTCTGCACGGCAGGAGGGAGTCTCCAAGGGCAGAGGATTAGGCCCAGGGGCCCAACAGGGAAAGCACTGGCCCTGTTCCCTCTTATCCCTCCCCAACGTCTCCCCCATGGTCTCCTCCATCTGTACTGGACCCATAACCATGGGTGGATCCCGCTGGGTGCAGGAACTCCTTCCCTCCCCAGCCACTCCTGTCCCTGTGGTCCAGCCTTTACTTTTGCTACCCATTCCCTCCCTCCCACTCCCTCAGGACCACACATCTGGAGGGGACCTAGGTGGGCAGAGGATCAGGACCAGGATCTCAACAGGTTCTCTGGGGTCCAAGTGGGCAAGGGAAACCTGGCCATGCTCCCTTTTGATCCTCTGTCCTCCCAATGGTTCCCCAGTTTCCCCCTTTGGGCGTGGGATCCCTTCCTCTCCCCCAGCTGCCCCTCAGGGGTGCCAGTCCCATCCCACCTCCACTTTTCTTCCCCCTTCACATCCTCTACACCCCACGTCCTACCATTTCACTGGGTTTTCCTCTCATCCCTTTATGTGTCTATGGTCCTCCACTGGTGCCTGGTAGGTGCCCTATTTGTGAGGAGATATGAATTCCATGTCCTCCTATTATGCCATCTTCTTTTTTTAGTCTTTTAATTGGAATGTTTAATTTATTAAATTAAATTGGATTATTAATATATTTGGATTTAAGCTTAATATTTTTGTTTGTCCCCCTCCCCTTTTTTTAAGGAGATGTTGGGGGTAGGAGTTTATTAATTAATTTATTTACTTTTGCTGTGTTGGGTCTTCGTTTCTGTGTGAGGGCTTTCTCTAGTTGTGGCAAGCAGGGACCACTCTTTATCACGGTGTGCGGGCCTCTCACTATTGCAGCCTCTCTTGTTGTGGAGCATAGGCTCCAGTTACGCAGGCTCAGTAGTTGTGGCTCACGGGCCTTGTTGCTCCGCGGCATGTGGGATCCTCCCAGACCGAGGTTCGAACCCATGTCTCCTGCATTAGCAGGCAGATTCTCAACCACAGTGCCACCAGGGAGGCCCTGTTCTGTTTTTTTTTATTTCCTGCTTTCTTTTGTACTATTTAGATTTTTTATTATTTCATTTTAATTTATGTATTTGATTGTTAATCTTTGCATTGTTTTAGAGATTACTCTAGAGATTACACATCCGAAACGTTTCAGTATACTTAGAATTAATATTTTATCAGTTCATAAAATGTATTTTTATGCATAAAATGCAGAAAATTTATAATTGTTTATATCCCTTGACATTTTTGGTATTGTGTCATATGTATTATATATACATATATTATAGCAACAAGAATTTGTTGTATTTTTTTTGTAAAATAGTCACATATATTTTAAAAGTGAGAAAAATATTGTATTTTGCATTTATTTCAATGTATACCATTTGTGGTGTTCTTCATCCATTCATTTTTGAGGATACTGTTCTATATCATGCTATATCCCTTCAGCCTGAAAAATATCTTTCAACATTCCTTATAGTGGGGGCTCTGCAGATGATTTACTTATCTTTCTTTTCTCTGAAAATGTCACACTACTATTCTTAAAAGATATTTGTATAGATATGAAATTCCAGGTGGTCAATTCTTTTCTTTCAACACTTCAAATATGTCATTTTGCTGTCTTCTGATTTCTGTAATTTCTGATTAGAAGTTTTGGGGTATTCTAATTATTTTCCCCCTGAATATAAGTTGTCATTCTTCTCTGACTGGTTTCAGAATTCTATCTTTAGCTCTAGTTTTCAGCAATTGACTATGAATTATTTAGTTATGGTTTCCTCATAATATCCTGTTTGATTTTGACTGATTCTGTTGAATCTGTAAATGTATGTCTTTCACCACAATTGGGAAATTTTGGGGCCAATATTTGTTCAAGTATTTTTTCCTGGTTAAATATCTATAAACTCTGTGGGATTCTAATAATACATACATTAGAGATTTTTACTTTTGTTATCCCACTTGTACCTGAAGTTCTGTTCATTTTTTTAAATTTTCCTCTCTTTTCTTTAGATTAGATATCGTCTATTAATCTATTTTTCTGTTTAGTGATTCTTTTTAAAAAATTATCTCCATTCTACTATGACCATCCTGGACATTTTTGATGTCAGATGTATTTTTCACTTCTAAAATTTCCTCTTGGTCATTTTCATTGTTTCTATTTCTCTTTTGACATCTATCTTTTTTATTTATTATAAGCTTATTCTTCTCTTTTCTCATTAAGCATAGTTATAATATCTGCTTTAAAGTCCTAGACTAAATGTTCTAACATCTGGGTCATCTCAGTGTTGGTTTCTGTTGATTGATTTTTTCCTTGAGAACAAAATCATATTTTCCAAGTTCTTCATATTCTTAATAATTTTATATTGCATTCCAGAATTGTAAATATTATATTGTAGAGACTCTGGATTCTGCGTTATTCCTCCAGAGTTTTGATATCTTTCTTATAGCAGGCAATTAATACTGTTTGAATAAATTTACGAACCATTTCTCTTGAGCAGTAGCTATGTTCCATTTTGTTCTTTTCTCTTTAGAAAGGCTGTTGGCAGTTTGCCCCTTGCTTATGTGTTTCTGGCTTCAAGTCAGAGATTTGAGAATAGGGTAAACATAGAATTTGGGGTTTTCCTTCTTTGGCTCTGTACCCTCCAGGATTAACTCCTCATTTTCCAAAGATTGTGGTTGCCTTGAACTCTGATGTCTGTTACTACAGTCCAGAGGACTTTGTGTTTTCTTTCTGAATTTCAGCCACCCCCTGGGGAACTGTGTTCTGTCTTCCAGCTGAAAACCCTAAGAATGAGTAACTCATTCTAAGCTCTTCTTTCTTTCCAGGGTTCAACTCTACATCAGAAAACTTCCTTGCTTTGGTGTTTACCTCAGTGTCCCTAGGTAGTTTTTTTTAATTTGTTTTGAGTTGTGTTTGATTGATGTTTGTTTCTTGGTTTAGAGTTTATAGGAATACATTTGAATATATCAGAAGCAGAACCTGGAAATTCAGTTTGTATTTTGTCATATAGTTCAGCAACAAGGAAAACAAGCCTCAGGTTGGAGATACAGACATAAAACCCATTAGGATATCAACACAGTTGATATCAAATGAGGTGTGAGAATTTTCAGATGCTACCTGGCATCAAATAAGACTTTACTTTCAATTTTGAGCCTAACTTTTTATTTCTGAATTTCTGATCAAATACAACTATTAAAATACATAGAAATCTATGTGTTCTTTTCTCTGAGAAAATTACAATTACATAATTGTCTTTCACATATTTGATATACTTATGTAAAAAATAACACAGTCATAGACCACTGTCTAAGGTGCTCTGGCTTCCTAGGCCTTTCTGTCTGTCCTTTGGAAATGGTTTAGATCTCTGTGCTAAAGATTATTTCCATTTTTCATGTTTAAGAAAAGGTCCTGCAATTGAATCGTGACATTTATATCATCTAAGAGACCTCTTCTTGCTAAAGTAAATTTATACGTAATGTATCTCAGCTTTAGCATTCTTGGATTTTAATTAGAGGATGAAACAAATCAGAATTTTAAGCCACAGTAGTTAATAGAGCTGCCCATTTGCTTTCTATTAGACTAACAGTGCCAATCACAATATTCACACATAAGTATGCCAAATTCTAGTTTGTGCTTAGGAAATACTTTGCAAAGGTGTTCTTTATTTTGTATTGATAAAAAGAGGGATTTTTAGCTTTAGGTGTTCTGCAGCAAAATGTGCATTGCAGTGACAATGTGCCAGTAAAAATTCAGACTCCCTTGCTTATCTTGTTTCCCCCTTGATTCTTTTCTTATTTAAGATGTGGTATGATGAGCAAAGCAAAAAACATGACTTGTGGTATGTATGTTTTACTTTTAAGGATTCAAAAAATTTGTTTGGCATTTGCAATACATTTAACTACTCACAAATGTACAAAAACCTGCTTACATATAGTAGATTTTAAATTTAATAGTGTATTTTTGGAAAACTAAGGAAAATTTGGAACACCAGCTTCTATAACAGCCTGTTAATGTTTTTAGTTATATTCTTAGGCAGCTACAGAGCCACCAAATGCAGTAGTATACCAAGAACCACAATATATTTAGAATTAGCGACAAAACAAATAGAACACCCAACCAGGTAGCAAAAGTTTAATGTGAATCATTTATCTCATGGATATTTTTGGTATATTGTGGTAAAGAAAACCATGCCTTATGAAATGTTAAACTCCAAAGCACAATTAGTGTTAATATGTCCATGACTTTCTGCCAGACAAGTGAAAATACCAAATGTATCTTCTTTCAAATAGTTCATTCTATTTTGTTTGGCAGAAAATTTCCTGAAAGGCATAAGTCTCACTCTATTGTTAATATAAGTTAATTTTGAGGAGAGAAAAATGAAGGGGATTTTCATGTATGACTTTGTACATTTTTGAATTTTTAAAACCAATGGGAACTTACCCACATATAAACATTGTATAAAGAAATAATACATATATTGATTTTAACATTTCAGAAAAGGGAATTGTAATTAATTGTCTAAATCAGCATCTTTTTTCTAGATTTCCTCCTACATACTATGTGATTGGCACCACAGATATATTGATTTTATTTTTTATTTTTATATTTTATTTTTAAAATAGATCTTTATTGGAGTTTAATTGCTTCACAATACTGTGTTGGTTTCTGTTGCACAACTAAGCAAATCAGCCATATGCATACACATGTCCCCATATCCCCTCCCTCTTGAGCCTCCCTCCCATCCTCCCTATCCCACTCCTCTAGGTCATCACAAAGCAATGAGCTGATCTCCATGTGTTATGCTGCCGCTTCCCACCTGCCAACTATTTTACATTCAGTAGTGTATGTATGTCAATTCTATTCTCACTTTGCCCCAGCTTTGCTCTCCCACCCCATGTCCTCAAGTCCATTTTCTATGTCTAACTCTTTATTCCTGCCCTGTAACTAGGTTCACCTTTTTCCCCCCTTTTTTTTAGATTCCATATATATGCATTGGTATGCGGTATTTGTGTTTTCTCTTTCTGACTTACTTCACTCTGTATGGCAGAGTCTAGGTACATCCACCTCACTACAAATAACTCAGTTCTCTTTATGGCTGAGTAATATTCCACTGTATATATGTGCTATATCTTCTTTATCCATTCATCTGTTGATGGACATTTAGGTTGGTTCCGTGTCCTGGCTATTGTAAATACTGCTGCAATGAACATTGTGTTACATTTCTCTTTTTGAATTATGGTTTTCTCAGGGTATATGCCCAGTGGTGGGACTGCTGGGTATATGGTAGTTTTATTTTTAGTTTTATAAGGAACCTCCATACTGTTTTCCATAGTGGCTGTATCAATTTACATTACGTCCAACAGTGCAGGAGGGTTCCTTTTTCACCACATCCTTTCCAACATTTATTGTTTCTAGATTTTTTGATGATGGCCATTCTGACCAGTGTGAGGTGATACCTCACTGTAGTTTTGATTTACATTTCTCTAATAATTAGTGATGTTGAGCATCTTTTCATGTGCCTCTTGGTCATCTGTATGTCTTCTTTGGATAAATGTCTATCTAGGTCTTCTGCCCATTTTTTAACTGGATGGTTGTTTTTGATATTAAGTTCCATGAGCAGTTTGTGTATTTTGGAGATTAATCCTTTGTCTGTTTTTTCATTTGTAAATATTTTCTACCATTCTGAGGGTTGTCTTTTTGTCTTGTTTATTGTTCCCTTTGCTCTGAAAAAGCTTTGAAGTTTAATTAAATCCCATTTGTTTATTTTTGTTTTTATTTCTGTTACTCTAGGTGGTGGGTCAAAAAGATTTTGCTGTGATTTATGTCAAAGTGTGTTTTTCCTATGTTTTCCTCTAAGTGTTTTATAGTGTATGGTCTTACATTTAAGTCTTTAATCCATTATGAGTTTATTTTTGTGTATGGTGTTAGGTAGTGTTCTAATATCATTCTTTTACATGTAGCTATCTAGTTTTCCCAGCACTACTTATTGAAGAGACTGTCTTTTCTCTATTGTATGTTCTTGCCTCGTTTGTCATAAATTAGGTGACTGTAAGTGCATGGGTTTATCTCTGGACATTCTATCTTGTACCATTGATCTATATTTCTGTTTTTGTGCCACTACCATACTGTATTTTTAAAAAACTAAATTTATTTATTTGTTTATTTGTTTATTTAGTTATTTATTTATTGGCCGTGATGGGTGTTCACTGCTGTGTGCAGGCTTTCTGTAGTTGCAGTGAATGGGGCTACTCTTTGTTGTGATGTGCGGGCTTCTCATTCTGGTGGTTTCTCTTTGTTGCAGAGCACAGGCTCTAGGCACGTGGGCTGCAGTAGTTGTGGCATGAGGGCTCAGTTGTTTTGGCTTGCAGGCTTAGTTGCTCTACAGCATGTGGGATCTTCCAGGACCAGGGCTTGAACCTGTGTCCCCTGTATTGGCAGATGGATTCTTAACCACTGCGCCACCAGGGGACTCCCCCATACTCTCTTGATTACTGTAGCTTTGTGGTATAGTTTGAAGTTGGGGAGCCTGATTCCTCTAACTCCATTTTTCTTTCTCAAGATTGCTTTGGCTATTTGGGGTCTTTTGTGTTTCCATACAAATTGTAAAAATTTTGTTCTAATTCTGTGAAGAATGCCATTGGTGGTTTGATAGGGATTGCATTGAATCTGTAGATTGCTTTGGGTAGTATAGTCACTTTCACAATACTGATTCTTCCAATCCAAAAACATGTTATATTTCTCCATCTATTTATGTCAGCTTTGATTTCTTTCATCAGAGTTTTATAGTTTTCTGAGTACAAGTCTTTTCCCTCCTTCATCAGGTTTAAGATATATTGTTTTTAAAAAATTCACATGGTAGTCTTAACTATTCATCTAATAGTAGAGTGTCAGAACAGTGTTACTGGAGGTATTCTGAAGTGCTTAGGGAGCAGAGGAGAACGATACACAACAGGTTGGGGGATGTCAGGAAGAGGCAGTGACATCAGTTAGGATGCTCAGCATTGTGGAATAAACACAAACACCTCAGTTTAATACAGAAAGGCAGGACAATATAACAGAGAGAAGAGCATGGGTGAAGCATGGACTGGAACACAACATGACTACATTTTCAATTTGCCCATCCCAGAGCAAATTAAGATAGTGTATTTTCTGGGAAGTGACATGGAATGAGGCTGCACACATAGACCAGTCATTGTACATTAATTGAGGATCTTGTTTTTAATCCTGGTCCAGGATGTGAGGGATTGGAGAAAACAGAAAGTTTAAGCAGAGGAATAAATACTCAGATTGACATTCCATGGTACCTTAGGATCACAGCCAAATGGTCTATCAACAGTTGCCTGCACTTCATTGAATGTATTTAATGTATGTAAAATTAGTGATAATTTCAATAATTGTGATGCCACTACCTGGAAGAGGTTACCAGTGTTCTCTTTCTCACGTGTAAAGAATGATCTATGGACTCCTTAAATATGTGAGCAACTTAATCCCATAATCTCATTTTGAGTGTGTATTTCTAGGGCTACTTATGGGTCCAAAAGGAAAGAGATGGTGCAATCGAAGGCAAAAATTTACAAAACAAAAGCAGTTTTAATGGAAATGGAGGGAAGTATCCTATGTCTGACAACAGTGGACAGAAAAATTACTACTCATAGGTCTAAGGGAGAAAGAGGAGGTGTGATTATGATAAGCTAGGGAAAGTACCTGTAGGCAAATGTCACCTGATAGTAGTTTTTGTCTTTGGTAGAGCCAACTTGTAGTAATATTGTGGGGAGGCACTCAGGGTACCAAGTACTGGACCTATCACCCATTCTCTGAATTCCTGTTGCTGCCAACCTTCAGCTAACTTGAAATCAGAGGGCAGAATGAAGAGCTGGTCAGCTATTTGTGTAAAAACAGTGGAGCCAATCTGGTGGGAAGAATGGAGCATATCAAGCATATCCCACCTTTTTTTTTTTTTTTATCAGTGGGATGGCTGTGTTTGGAGCACCATATCACAGAATTCCTAGAATGATGGTTTTATAGTATGTTAATCATTTAACTTGAAGAATTTTCAAGTAGTCAAGTATGATTACATCAAATGCATTGAAAATATGTCCATGCAGCTAAGTCACTCAAGTCTCTAATACACTAATGGTAGTGCAATCCTCCAAGCGGGTGTATAACATGCAGTGTTCTTAAATGAATTTGAATATTAAACCCTTTTTAAGAGTTTAAGTTGGAGGGCTACTTGGGAGCTGTAAGGCTTTACTTTGGTATACTAAAGATTGGCCAATTCAAGGAAAAATATACTCAAATAAATCTTTATGTTATTTTTTTCTGACTGAGTCAATATGTTGTCTAACTTTAGAGATTCATCTGTCACAGCTATCGCATTCAAGAAACTAAACTTTTTTCTGTCTTTTCATCATGGAGGATATCACCTTCCTGAGCAGAGTTCATTGATTCATTGGAATTATAGTTGTATCAAAAACTATGTATGTATACATCATTTTCCGATTTGATTTGAAATAATCTTTGTAAAAACTTCAAAGTTATAAAGTTATCTTTTTCAAAAACTAAATCCTTTTAGTTCTGGGCTAGGGTTAGATATTTTCCCTCTTTATTTCTCTACTGTTAACACTCTGCCTTTTAATAGCTAAATCTCCTTGACATTTTAACTGTTAAAGAGCTTCCTAAGAACAAATATCATGGCTTAACTTCCTGGATATGTCTATGGTATCCTTTAGATATTTCCTAGTGATTAGTTCTTCAAAATCTCATATGTACATCAAATAACCAAATAATCAAATAATCAAATATGTATATTGCCTTGCTTATTTCCTTCTCCAATATTTACTTTGAGGTAATTCTTGTATTCTTAATGTTCTTAAATGTGGAACACATATTTCCACTGTACTTTTCATTGTAGTTGGAAACTTTTGATATCAGAGGAGAAACTGGCAAGCAAATTACAAGAAAGAAAATAAGAATCTTGGAAGCTACAAAATTAAATGAAATAATTTCATATAATTGACAAGTCAATATGCAATATCATTTCAAAATATCTTGGAAATGTGTTTAAAATATCTACCTTGATGGTATGATTTATGGAAAACTAGTTGGTCATTGGGTCTATGATATGTAGGCTTACATTTTGCAGCTGCAGTTTCATTGGGGATCTTCAGATCACTTTCAGGTGTGCAAAAGAACTTGAGCATTCTGTCCTCAATGCTCTTACTCTTTTAAACTTTGTCTCATTTCACTGGACAGTATGATTAACATAACTGGAAGTAATACACATTTATCGATTTAAAATTTGTGTAAATTTTTATTCTACAAATAAATGTATGTTTTGAATTTTCTAAGTTTTCTGTTTTTCTTTTAGATGTTATAAATGATTTAAGTAGAAAAGTTAGAGATTGTTTATTTTGAAATTTTCAATATATAGTGCTTGGAAAATATAGAAGTATTTGTTGAATTAAAAAAAAACATATTCCATATTATAACTTTGTCCTTCTGCCACATATTAAAAAACAAAAATTGCTGATAAATAGGGAAAGATAGTCCAATATCACTCATTGCTATGAGGCTTTCAATATTCAATATTTACTCAAGAATGTATAGAATTTAGCAATGGTTAGAAGAAAAATCTTTGAATTATTCAAGAGTTAAGATGCTATTTAAAAAGATGGTACATCTGTGACTGAAACATATTATTTTACAAAACCGTGTTATCATTTATGATGTACAGATTCTCCAAAGCTAAACTATTGAGTCATAAATCCTTATTTGAGTATTTTTGAATTCAAGTCAATGATGGGAGGAATCGTGGAGATGTGCCACTGTAAATAAAATGGTATTGATATGTCACAGGCTGAGTGATTTTAGCATGAGTCAAAGTAGACTGCAATGTTCCAGATGATGATGGAATGATTTCTTTGAAATATCATTTATGACTTAAATCCACTAAAAGAATATTTTTTGTAACCCATTAATTAATAGAAGAAAATAAAACATTTTATAATTACATTCCCTATTAGTTTTTGCTTTCTAAGAATAAATTTCATTGAAAATATGTGTTAGAAGGTAATTATGTTAAAACTTTGAAAGTTTATAAGGGAGTGTATGCATGTGTGTAAAAATGTAGATTGCTTTTACCCGGTACAAATCAATCATTTCTTTATAATAAATATTGCTGGTATGCTTTTGGCATGAAAATGAATACATCATTCCTGATTTGGTGTTGTAATATATGAATCTCCTGTGGGTAATAGTCTACCCACTGTATAAAAGAATGCTTCATAGTACATCAAAAATTTCAATCAAAGCTCTTTCTCCTGCCATTTCTATTCTAGAAAGAAAACTACAAAACTAAAGTTGTCTGTGGACACCTGCTCTTCATGTGAGAACAGGGTCAAGGCCATCAATCTGGTTCATATTTAAGCTCATATCTTGCAATGGTAAACATTTGAGGAGTAAGAGTATTTCTTTCATAATTTCCTCAGTTTAGCCTGATATACCAGTGTATAGACATATATATGACTTTCATATCTAGAGAATTAAATATTAAGAAATAGTTGATCAAAATGTTTAATTTCAGTATCTGTCTTTAAGAGTACATAAACATGGTTTTAAATGATGGTGATCTTTAAAGTTAGATAAATGTTAGCTTTAGTATAGGTTCCCACAATACTGGTGCATTAGCTTAAACATGTGTGAATATTTACCATGTATCTAGTAATAAATTTAAAAATTTTATGGACATTATCACACATAACCCTCATAGTAATATGATGAGGCACTTCACAGATTATAAGAATGAGACAGAAAAGTTATGTAGTAGATAGTTGAGTAAAAATTAAAACAGAATTTAAAACCAGGTCTGTCCGACTATAAAGTTTATACTCGCAACACCTGTGTGCTACCTCCTTCCAAGCAACATAAAATTTCTGAGTTTGTTTCCTCTTCTCAAAATGTGAACACCCATTTTCCCATGCAAGGCTCATGGGAGGATTAGAAAGCGTACATGTAAAATCCTTTGCATAGTATCTTGTGCATAATGGTTTGTTAAAAATGTAACTGATATTACTTCAACATATTTTGAAAGGATATTTCTTCTAAATAATTAACAAATATTATGATGATGATGATATTGTTCTAATAGTTAATTGCCAATTTATCCTCGTTCAAATTGGATGTTCTATTCTTCACAGGGATAGTAATTGCCTGCCTTGTTCTCTCTCTCTCTGCAATCAAAGGCAAGAAGTTGAGATGTTTTCCTGAATGTTTGCTGCAGGGAAATGACATTATATGTACCTTAGATATTGAATCATGAGAAAAGGATAAATAGAAAAAGAGAATAACTATTGAATTTGAAATAGAATATGAATTATAAAAAAATTATGGTATGTCAATTGTAAATTTTTTTCATCAAAAACTTACCTTCTCTTGATTTTGGAATGGGAATATCTAGAAAGAAAGTGATCTGTAGAGTAGCAGAAAATAATGGGTCAATAATAATAGCTAACATTTACCAAGTGCATATTCAGTGCCAGGTGCTGTTGGAGCACTTTTTATATGTAAATCCTTTTAATAGTCACAGAAATTCTATGAGATAGGTTCAATGATTATCACCTTTTAACAGATGAGGAAACTGAGGTGCATATAAGTTAAATATAATTGGCTCAAGATTACACAAAAATATTGAACTCAGGCTGTGTGTGGCCATAGAGCCCATAATTTAAAGCAATAAATAATTGAGTGTATTTAATTGCATCCCTTCTTTATGTCCATTCATTCTTTCCTTTGGTATTTAAATAGGCAAAGTGACTTAAAATATAAGGCTAGTTGGCAAAATATAGTATAAAGGATGAAAGCACTAGCTTTGGAATAAAAAAATGGGTTATGTGTTAATCATGTGACTTTAGGCTATGCAAGGCTTCTCTGAACCTCAGTCTCTTTATCTATAAGCTTTTGACACTAGTATTTCTATGGTTTATAATAGTACATTAAAGAGGTACTTAAAGGTTGGCATAACTTGGCATATAGAATATCTTCAACAACTCTTCACTGAATATGAAATTAGAAAGCATCTTGAATTTTAAATTCTAGAATATTACAGTTAAAGCATTTTTATTGTGATTGAATCTACCTTGTTTGTTAATTGATAATCAGCAATTAATTTCAATATTCTATGGCTTTATTAAAATGAAATAATTTTATAATATAAAGTAACATAACTTCCCTGATAAAATATTACAGAAGATTTCAATGAAGTGAAGAAATAACTTTTCTTTAATCAGCTTTATTCCTTCTCATTAAATAACCCAATAGATTTACATTAAATTATTTTTCTAGTATTAAATGCTAAACAAATGTTTAAAATTATTTTTCTATTATTAAATGCTAAACAAATGTTTAAAATTATTTTTCTATTATTAAATGCTAAACAAATGTTTAAAATCTAATTTTGTTTAAAGAATGGTCACATAATCATAAAAATATCTAAGTCTGCCATATACAAATTATTTTTAATACATCATCATAATTTGTTCTTTGTGAGAGGTAATCTGTGAGAAGTAATATTCCTCCTTTTCATAGGGAAAGCACCTGAATTTCAAAAAAGTAAAGCTACCTTCTCCTTGCTAGAAAATGCTACTAAGCCCGATTATAAATCTAGGTCTGTACACTGAAACAAACTACTGCTCATTACCAGTACAGTTGTAATAGGTCCTGATGATTCATACCAATCATCTGCAGTGTAGCATCTGATTCATTAACATAATATAGATCTGGTCTTACATTTCAGGTAGCAAAGTAATTTATAACCTATCATTAGCTAAATGTCTGAGAGAGGTATTAAAAATTCATGTAGAGTCATTAGCATGACTTCACAACCGGCAACCGGGCAATTGCATTAATGTTCAGGAACCAGAAACCCAAAGGCTGCTTTCTGCTTAGTGCATCTGTTTTCAATTACGATGTTATCTGGATTCCCAGTTCAAGTCAATGTTCTGACCTTTCTAAAAATTTTTAAACAATACTGTAGTTACAGCCTTCTTCTTGAGCTACTTCTTCCTGAAGTAATTTTGTTCTTATTGTTGCATAAATTTGCAAATCTTGAAAAGTCTTAAACCATGTCTATGCAGTCAGACTGGATTAATGAGAAACAAGAGACCTTTTACTATTCCCAGATAGAATAACTAGTGATTGCAGCAATTAGAAAAAGAAGAGCATTCTTGTACTAATTGCTATATCTGACCAAAATAAACAGTTTATTAAGGATATGTTGATTTTCTGGTATGACTAGAAGTTCAACTACAATATTATGATAATGCTCATTGATCAGTTCAGTACAGTATGGAGCACACTGTAAAAATGCAGGTTATTTAACCTATTTGAGATTTCAGTGAGCTACATAGAAGGCTCATGTTTCATTTGGTGATAGAAATTTATTGTGAGAATATGTAAGGTAACGTAGAAGCCCAGGAAACTCAACTTCCCTGGTCAAACTTTCTGGTCTTGAAGAGTTGGAACTATATTCAGGATATCAAAATGTCCAATGGAAGCTTATCATAAACCAGCCACTACACAAGGTATTTTATGTACATCATACATTAATCCCCTTGATGACTCAGAGCAGACATTATCACACCCATTTTATGTATGAGAGCATTTACATATGACAGAACTCAGGTTTAAGAGATAGAATAATTCTCTCTCCATCACATAGCTAGTAGGTGTCAGGGCTAGAATCTGAACTTGAGCTTTCATAGAAATCAATTGTGGGGTAGGGGTTGATAAAGTCAAACCAAATAATACTCTTATGCTGATGCTCTTTCTGTGTACCCCATTCTCCATCCAACCCTATGCTCTTTTCCTGACTTTTACTTTCTCACAAGGAAAGATTTGTGATATTTATATATAAATTAAATGTTCCAAGAATATCAGAAATATATTAAAAGGAGGAATTTCCTGCTGTATCAACAAAGCCAAAAGAAGTATTGACATGGGTATGTAGTTTTGATTCTGAATTCTGTCCCTGCCCAAATATTTAATCTTAACCCAAAAGGAGTAAGCCCTCCCTTTACTCATTGTTTAATGTCCATATTCCCCTCACACTCAATGTAGTTTGACCTTATATATCATGGGGCTATTCTATTGAATCTCACATATTTAAGTTTTAGTATTATTGACACTCTATAAATATCCATGAAATAAACATATAAAGAGGGGATTGAATGTAAGATTGTAGATTATGATAAATAATTAAAACTCTAAGATTCTAGCATTCATTGAGGTGGTACTGGCACTATGATTATTTATAGTATTTTGTTATGGATCTGTGGGATCTTCACCACAGAATAAAATGGCCAAATACTGATGCAAATCTTCTTACACTTGACATTTATGTATTAAAAAATACTTAATAACTACTAATTGTATCATAGAAAGATATACTCTGGGTAAGTCATACTTCACAAAGTCAATTACCAATTGGCAGGATTTTACACTCTCTCAAGACTATTACCTCTCTATCTCTTAGAGACATGCATTTCATGGCTAACAACTTTCAAAATTATATCCTTTACCAGAGTAATTCGGTAGTGGTTAAACCCTGTTTCCCTTGCTATAAAATGCTATTCATAATTTTAAAAATATAATTTAAGCTATGGAAGTATTTTAACTCCTATTTACAATTTAAGCACTTTAGAGAAATTTGTTTTGATAAAAATATGTCCAACTTAGGGAGTATTTATATCAAACACTGGAGAAGAATACTTTTGTTTGCTGTTATTTTACTTTAAATAAAATTTCTTTGTAGAACTAAAACAATCATATCTCCAGATAAAAAAAAGAAAATAAAAAAAACTTTTCTTTAGGATGATCCATTATCAGGGGATGCATTTCTTACCAGCCAGGATTGAAAATTTCTTGTTAGTCTGTATGTTATGAGGATTTGAGGTCAAAGGTTATTGTCTTGATCATCAGAAATTTATGTAGAATAATTTTATAAGGCTATTCATATCCTTTAATATAAATAATTCTTCATTTATTGTTAAAGTTTACAACATCTTCTCTATTTTTTTAAAAAAAATATTGGGGCCAAAAGAATTATTTCAGTGTTACCATGGAAAATTTAACCTCTTTCTTAAGAAAAATATACCCATACGGATACACCTACATACCCATATATTTTCAAGTTCATAAGTGTTCTGAAACTTATCCATAAACCTCAGGTTAATTATTTTCAAAAAAAATAATGAAAGGAAGTTGCTAATGAATGAGTATTTGTCATTGTACCATGTATGAAAGGGGTCCAGGATAAATATGAAACTTGATTCCTACCTTAGGGGGACTCATTACTAGAATTCCATGGAATGGAATGAAAATACCCAGTTAGAGAGAAATATTAAAGATCAGTAACACATGTGCAGTACATATTGGTTGAGTGAATAATGAAAATATCAGTCAACAAGAAAGCAGAAAGAGCAAAGTAGAAAAATGATTTAGAAAACATTTTATAGAAAAAAAGAACACATGCCCAATATTAAAAAGTTTTCAACCTCTGTCATAATTAAAGAAATAAAAATATTTCAAAAAGAATTGTTATTTCCTATCATTTAGCAAGGGTTAAAAATATTTAAGGGCTTCCCTGGTGGCGCAGTGGTTGAGAGTCTGCCTGCCGATGCAGGGGACACGGGTTCGTGCCCCGGTCTGGGAAGATCCCACATGCCGCAGAGCGGCTAGGCCCGTGAGCCATGGCTGCTGAGCCTGCGCATCCGGAGCCTGTGCTCTGCAAGGGGAGAGGCCACAACAGTGAGAGGCCCGCCTACCGCAAAAAAATAAAAAAAATATATATATATTTAAATAACACATCCATAGGAAAATAGAAGAGCAATTTTGTGTTGTATTAAAATTGAAAGAGTTCATTCACCCTACCTCTTCCACTTTTCCTGTTCCTTCCCCCAACCCCAACATTTTATGAACTATTTAGTTCTGAAGTTTTTAGGTGAGACAACAAGTCAGATGTCCAAACAGGGGATGGGAGGTTGCTTTGGCTGAGGGAGAAGTGACAACCCAAGTAGGGTGATGAGGGCATCTCTACTGAAGGGTCAGCAATAGCAGACCTTTACTAAGCAGAGATAAGGAAGACATCTTCATGGAGAAAGAAGGCAGTAAATATATTAGGAATGATGGAACCAGCTAAATAAGTTACAAATAATAGTATGGAGAAATATAGAAGAAAATTTGTTGATTAGAATGGAATTGCTTGTATTGGCATTAATTCATAGTTTTCAATATATACAGATGTAGAAATAAATATAGGTGGATAAATATAGAAATAAACATAGCATAAAAGAGTTGGATAGAAATAGATAAAAACTTAAAACAAATGTAAAAAAAAAACATAAAAACAAACATTGATAACCTAGGTCTGCCCTTTGAGAGGGCTGGAAAGCAGTAATACCTCAACAGTAATGATGTCACCAAACCCCAAATTTTGGCTTCTATGTACCAATCTCCACTAAAAGGAATTCTGATTCTTGGAGAAATGGCTAATTCCAGGGTAGCAAAGGGAAATAAGAGAAAAGCTTAGAACATGTTGGGTGAGAAAGCAGGGAAGGGCTGGAAAAATGATGGGGCCAGTCATAAAGGCAGAGAAGGAAGCTTGAAGGTCTTCCATTTACCAAATATGGTACAATTTGAACAATAAAATTAATTGTTACAGATTATAATCTACTGAATAAAATAAGAAATCTTGAATCCAAGCTAAAATAGTAAACAAACAAGTATGATGAGACATGGGATATTTAAATAATTTCAAAGAACCTCCTTACAGAATGCAAAATACAAAGGGGGAACAGGGGCAGCTATAGGAGAAAAGCTTGGAAGAACACTTATGAAATAATTAAAGTTAACATCATCAATAATTGGATAAATTAAAAATATTCACCAATGGTTAGGATGCAGTAAGAAAAAACAACATGACCTCTGTAACATTCCTACCAAAGGTACATAACCTAAATCTAATCATGAGGAAACCTTAGGCAAATCAAACTGAAGGTCCTTCTACATCACACCAACAGACTCTTTTCAAAAGTATTAAGGTCATAAAAATCAAGGGAAGACAAGGGAACTATTTTAGGCTGGAGGAGACTAAACAGAAATAAGAAATAAATGTGAAACCTAATTCTGATCTGGATGCTTTGTTGTATAAAGGACATTAAAAGGACATTAGGAAAATGTTATAGAGGGTCTAAGAGTTAGATGTTAGTAATGTACCAATGCTACTATTTCTGTTTTTAGGGTTGTACTATGTTTGTGTTAGAGAATTTCCTTATTTCTAGAAAATATATACTAAAATATTTGGAAGTTATGGACATCAGGTAAATAATCTACTCTCACATGGTTTAGGAAAACAAAATTCTTTGTCATGTTCTTGTGACTTTTCTATAACTTTGAGATTGTTTCAAAATTTTAAAAAATGTTTATTCACTTCAACTTCGTAATTTCACAGCAAGTAGTTTATACCAAAGAAATACTTTCACTAGTGTTTAAAAATTATACACACATACACACCACAGACATTCCCCTGTACCCCCAGATGCTATGGTCACTGAGGAAAGGGGAAAAGACAAAACTGTCTATGTCAAACAGTCTTGGGTGCAGACCATTATATTAGAGAATTTAAAGGCTGATGGACTGATTTGGATTGTGATGGTTAACACAAGACCCTATGCATTTGTCAAAATTCATAGAACTATACACTAATAACAGTGGATCACATTACCTTAGGTGAGGGGGACAGAGACAAGGACAGGTGGAGAAATACTGCTTTTGGGGTCTCATTAATACTCTATTTCTTGTCGTGGGTGGTATTTATGTAGTTATAGTCATAAGGCAAAAATTCATTGGGCCATACATTTAAATACTTTCCTCTATTATTTTATACCTAAATAAAAATTACATTAGGTGTTTAATATTAATAATTGAAATGTCAATAATGCCATGATAATAGTAATTTTACTAACTATGTTTAATAGTCACCCAAATATGTTAACCAGTAACAAATATTTAAATTTCCAGGAAGATTTGAAATAATTCATTGGAGAGACCATATTATGAAAATGCTTTATCAGTACCACAACTGGGAGAGGATGAAAATTATATTCCTATCTCTGTCATCACTTGCATGCAATCAACATCATTGTAATGAAAGGAAAATAGTAGTTCAAGAGGATTAGAATCCATTAGGTTAAGATTACTGGAAATGCCTAAATGTAGTGGAGAGTATATTGACTTCTATATTCAATACTTTAACCCCAACTATAGCTAGTCCTTGTTAACCAGTAACTAGATTCTATTCTAGTAGAACCATATCCATTGGGGTGGGGAGCGGGGTGGTGGTGGAGTAAGAAAATGGTAACAGGAAAAAAAGAGGCAAGAGAAAAGGCTCTATCAGTAGAGTATCAATAGAATATGTTGAATAAAATACACATGCTACAAGTATTTTATTATTTTAAAACTGTTAATAACTATTGTTAAAAGAAATGAAAGGATGCTAGTGAAGCTAGTGAGTGTATGAGACAGATATTATTAGTACAGAACTGTAATCGTGTCTATACTTTGAAGAAATCAGTATAATTTCCATAGTGCCTATGAAATTCTGACATCCAATGTCACTCCCCACTAATAGCTTTTTCTCCATTTCATATATGAATCACCAAAATGAAATATGAAACCTCTTAGTATTTATGCCATCAAAACAACTCTTTTTCAAATCCACAGTGTAACATTTCACCATTTCCCCTCCCATATAAGAATAAAAAAATATTTCAATGCTCAATATTCAAAGCAAAAAAGAGGATGTTTCCTACATGTTGTTTGTTTTCAATTTACACTTCTCCCATCACCTCAGCATATTCATGGATCTGTTACTTTTCAGGCATCTGGGAGAGAGTGTGAGTTCTTATTGTAAAGTTGTTGCTCTCAAAAAAAGCTCTTCCTGTAAAGAATATAACTTTAGAGATGGCCATAAAGGAGAATGCTAGACAACTAAATTTCCTCAAGTTGTAGCAGAAAAGTTCCTTATATGAACCTGTTGACTTGGGTACATGCTAAGGGCTATATTGAAATTGATTTGTCCATTCACTTTTTTTTTAAATTTATTTATTTATTTTTATTTTTGGCTGCACTGGGTCTCTGTTGCTGCACCCGGGCTTTTCTCTAGTTGAGGCAAGTGGGGGCTACTCTTTGCTGTGGTGCACTGGCTTCTCATTGCGTTGCCTCCATTGTTGTGGAGCACCGGCTCTAGACTGCAGGCTCAGTAGTTGTGGCACACGGACTTAGTTGCTCCGTGGCATGTGAGATCTTCCCAGACCAGGGCTCAAACCCACGTCCCCTGCATTGGCAGGCAGACTCCCAACCACTGCGCCACCAAGGAAGCCCTGTCCATTCACTTTTAAATGGTTCTCTACCTTCTTAAGATATCATATTGCTCTGTAGTATGGAGGTTAGCTAAATATTAAAAGATCTCTTTCACAGTAACACATTTTAGGCTAACTTGTTCCTCTGTTCTTCACGTTAAGTCACTATTCTACTTTCAATGTATTTAATCAGGAAATTAAGTTAATAAATTAACATTAGTAGATAATCAGGGAGATGAAATTTCCTTTGTTTTCATAAAACTTTCTATTTAAAACCAACACTGTACTACATTATATTTATTTCTACATTTGTCTACTTGCTCTGAGAACTATTAATAATGTACCTGGGAGAAGAATTCCTTACTGCAGCTTTGCTGTAAGTTTGAGATTGTTTCAAAACAATGTTATCATATGTTAATAGAATTACATATTAACTTATGTTGATCTTTATATCAGCCTTGTCACATGTAATTTTATTTTTATTGTATTTTATCATTCAAAAACTTTTACTTCAGCCTCTGATACTTTCTTGTCAATGCTGACAACTTGGTGATAATCTCTAATCAGTAATAAATAAAGCTACACAATCTCTTACTCTTTCCATTCTCAATATAGGATGATATATATGTGTTTGTAATGGCTAATGCTATGTAAAATTGTTCATATTTCCAGTTCTGTGCAGATAGTTTTTATCAGGGTGATATCTCAAGATAGTCCAGTGTCCATAATACTGAGTACATATGCTTCTGTCTCAACAATGAAAAAATATACAAGAAACTAACAAAGCCCAGATTTTTGAAGACATTCAAGAATGACCAACATAACCTGAATTTGAGGAGCTAAGATCTTTGAAAGAATGGTGGGTGAGACAGTGAGGTGAACCTGAGCTTTTCTATAGCTTTTTCCTGAAGACATTTGATGATTCACAGAGACTGGCATTCACGCTCATTGGAAAGTAGCAACTAGAACATTTGTTAGTTTCATGGGCCTGAAGATACCAAAATTGGAACTCAGATGCCAAGACCCAGGAGAAAAGAAAACAACAGGAATATGGACATAAAATTCCAGAAGATTTTTCTCTTTAAATGTTTGCTAAATCCTAAGATTCCCAGTGGTAAGAAGCTGGGAAATCAAGCAGAAAGAAGTTACTAATTGCTAAAGTGCTAAGCAGAAATGTTTAGCAGTCTCTTGGTGCTAGGTATTAAAAAAATAAAATTTGGGAACCCTGGTTCTGAACCAGGCTTTCAGCAGAGACTCCTGAAAGATTATACTATTTTAGTAAGTGTCAACTGGTAATATGCTGAGGCTCAGAGTGATTTGTCCTAACACTAACTTAGAAGAAATTCTGTAGAAAACAGTATAATTCATTCAGAACCACAACAATTTTTCTTGCACTATGTCTATCAAATTCATGCATAGTGTGCTTAGAAATAAAATCTAATCAACAAAGCCAAGAGAAGAAATAGCCAATAACAATACATACAACTAATCCACATACTTTATTTTTCAGACACAGACTTTAAAATAGGTATGATTAATGTGAATAATGTAGTTTATTTGTCTGATTGGAAATTGTATTTGGAATGAGCAGGGATGTGCAAATTCACATATATTGATTGCCTACAAGGTATGAAACTCTTTGAGGACTTTTCTTATGTTATAAAATTGTACCTTCACATTAACCTTGTAAGGGTCATTATTATCATTTTTTGCTCATTTCTTTTTAAAGGGAAATCAGGGTCAGAATACATATACACACACACACACACACACACACACACACATAAACAGGGACAATAATTATTTTAAGGAGATTTTTGAAGTAAGAAATTGACAGGGCAACCAAGACATCTATAATATGAAAGAGTAGATGAAGCTAAAAAATGACAAGGAAATGAATCAAGCATAGCAGAATCAATGGAATAAAATACAGTTTTTGATCATTTACATATGGGACTATAATGGGCCAATCAAAATTGATTAGTCTAATTCTACCTGTGGGAGAATTGAAGTCTATGTTAAAGAGATTCCATTTATTTTTTATCGTGTTTATCCCTTCCCTCTTTCCTGACATCAGGCTAAAGAGAATGAGGGGTTACTGAGATCTGTCTTTATTAGCTCAGTACACACAGTTCAGGGAGTAACCCTCACAGCTGACTACCATGCACGAGGACATTGACTACTTCCCCCTTCTGATCCCTGGGTCTGACCACGTATTGGTTTTACTTCCCAGTTTCTCTTATATTTGGAGGAAAGTTAATATTTCACACATTGTAAAGGTGTTTTAAAAGCCACCTAGTTAATACACTGGGAACCCACTTCCTTGGTTGATTTCTTCAGAAGTGGGGACCTGGCCTTAAATGGACCATCTATGATTTTATAAATAGGAGAAAAAGAGAAATCCATTTCTTTGTCAACAAAACCTAGGTTATGTTAACTTTGGAGATGTTGGCAACCATTTTCTGCTATATGACTTAAGGGGGAAAAAATGAAGACTTCTAGGTTCCTTCCTTGACCAAACTCTAGCCAGGCTAGACAAAGATTCTTTGTAAATGACAAAGATTCTTTCCTTGACCAAACTCTAGCCAGGCTCCTCTGAGCTCTCTTTCTGACTAGACATTGACCTATAAAGACATAAACTCTAATGTAGTTTCTAACAGCTCAAGGCCGCATCCCTAGGATGATCCTAACTCCTCTAAAATGGCTACTTGCAAAAACCCAAGACTGACAGAAGAATGTAGTGTTTGTCCCAGCCAACACCTGAAGATAGGACTCCTGTCTCCCAGCCCCAGGGGAGCAAGCAGGTAGGAGCCTAACTTTGATAAGCATTAGGCAACAAACTCAGATGAATTTCACATGGAGCAACATCCTTCCCTTTTTTCTTTTAGCAAATTTTCACTTTACTGATTCTATAGAACTGCTTCTGTTCACTACCTTCCCCACTTCACTTTCCCTTTAAAGAGCTCAGTCACTTCTGTACAAATTGAAGTTAAATTCAGTTCACACTGGACTCTTTCCCTATTTCAATAGTATAATAAGAATTAAAATCTTTATTTACAATTTTAGTCTCTGCTTTTGATTATTTTTGACAGTAATCAAAAAACAGACTTTTCTCTCAGCACTTCTGGCAACCATACTATGCCAAATGGATAGAGGAAAAAAAAATTGTCTTCTAGGTAATTAAAATTTCTCTCTTGAAATCAAAAGGAACGTAACTGGAAACAGGATAAAAATAAAGAGACAGCACTCTTGGGGTCTCCCACATCTTTTTGATCCTGCTTCCAAAATTAATTCATGAACTTGTTTCCCATGAGGCAGTGAGGTAGTCCAGAATTCCACCAAAAAATTTCCTTTTTTTCTCTTTTTTTCTAAACAAGCCAGAGCCTGATGAAATTACTTGAATAAATAAGCTTTAAATATTATATTAAAAATCATTGTAAAAAGTTAAAAAGTCAGAATTTTAACAAAAAATAGAGCTATTTCTATATATATTTAAAATTATAACATGTTTAAAAAATAGAAATTCCTATAATAGTAACTTTATGAATGTAATGAAACATTTAGTCTACAGTAATATATATATATATATATGGTATTAAAATTACATGTAGAATAGAAATCACAAAAATATTTTTCATATGGTATTTCTTAAAATTAATATTTTGAAATATTTATATCACTATTTTTATTATTCCCTTCTTTTAACATTCTTTTATGAATACCATGCTCCAAAAGGAACACTTCACTTAGATTTGCTTTACTTCCATACAATACTTGAAAGAGAGGTAATTTCATCTGAGCCCATTAGAGTGTTGTGAAAGTGAACTATGATCGTGGTGTTAAAAAAAAAAAAGAGAACTATTGCTATATGCTACTTAAGAAGTGCAAGAACCAATGGTCTCATTAACAGCAATGCAATAGATTCACTGACAGTATCAATACAGGTGAATAATTCTTAAATAAATTTATTTACTGTTCATAAGGGGAAAGATGTAATTGGAATGTTTAGTCCAGCTAATATGAAGAATTCCCAGAATAAGTTGATTTAAGCTAGTGCCTGTAAAAGCTGAAAACTAAAGTCATCTTTCTGTATTCTTTTACCGTCTGCTATGAAATTACATCAGTCTTTTTCAGGAAAAAAGCCAGCACATATAAATCTAAGTTCACTGGGAAAAGAGTTTGTGTTTATGACAGTGCCCAGCGAGCTTCTATTGCTTAATAAATGTCAAATCTGATGGATAATATTCATTTAGATATTACATGGCTGCTTTTATATTTCCCATTGCAAAGCTTTGACTTATAGGCAGAACTGTTAAATGTCCTTATTCTAATCTAATTTCACAATACCTAATTATGGTAGCTCACCCTTTTCAGCTAAAGTGTCTTAGGACTAAGGAACAATTGCTAATTTTTTTTTTGTATGTATTCATGTGTACTTGCATTCAACAAGCATTTATTGGGACCTCTTAGGAGTCAGATATGAAGATGCATGTGATATAAACCCTCTCCTCAATAATATTCAAATCTAGTAGAAGAAACAGACACAAAAGTAATTAACTATGAATCAGTGTATTAAATATAAGTTTGAGGTACATATTTTGTACATTTAACTATGTTCCATCTGCCTTTAATAATGATTTTCTCCATATTATCTTAGGAAATTTTTCATGCTGTATTTTTATCTTATAATTTGCAGCTCTCTGTGAGTAGTATCAAAATCCTTTTCTGGAACAAGTTTGGGTATGTTAAATAAAAATTGGATGAACAAATGAATGAATAAATAAATATAATCATTTATCATATGCAATAATAGCTAGTAATGTGCTGTGAGTGAAAAAAGGAGGAATTCATCCTGCACATTATAACTGAGGAAGGCTGCCTAAAAAAATGATTTTTAAATTATATTCAGGGATGAGTACAATTCCAAGTTAAAGAAAATGGATAACTGAAATAGATATTAACCAAGTCCTTGCTTATGAACCTTAATTTTTTTCAACAACTTTGATATATTTTCTCATTTTAGCATTTAGCATGATATCTTGGAAATAAATTAACTGATTTAAAACATGTTGCTTTTTCAGTCTGTATTTTAATGTTCATATTTTTGGCACAAATACTACTAAAAGTAGAATGCCTTCAAAGAAGGAAAAAGGAGAGAATAATGTTTAAAAACTTGACTATGGAAGTTTTACTAAGTGTTCAGTTTTCCTTCATCATGAATAATGTGGAGAAATAGTTGTACTTAATTCCCAAGAAAGTAAGTTTTAAACTTTTCATAGAATTTTTTTTTGTCTTCTGTATCAACAAAGCCAAAGTGAGTTTTATGGTATTTGCTTTCTCTTATTCAATTCATTCTCCACCTGAAGCACAAGTGAAGAATTGTGCTTAGAAAACACTATATTACCAGCTTGCACTTACTTAGAAGCCTCCACAGAAATTTTTTTTGCAGGCAGGGAAAAAAAAGAGAGAGAGAGAAAACGAAAAGGGCATTAATATTGGCTATGAGTTCCTATACTGTCTTGTTTCTGCAATGTGTCCATTGCAGTCTGGATTCTCCATGTTTTTGGTTTCTTGAAAAATTCGTGCTCTTTGGACTTCCCTGGTGGTGCAGTGGTTAAGAATCCGCCTGCCAATGCAGGGGACATGGGTTCGAGCCCTGGTCCAGGAAGATCCCACATGCCTTGGAGCAACTAAGCCTGTGAGCCACCACCACAGAGCCTGTTCTCTAGAGCCCACGAGCCACAACTACTGAGCCCACGTGCCTAGAGCCCGTGCTCTGCAGCAAGAGAAGCCACCACAATGAGAAGCCCATGCACCACAATGAAGAGTAGCCCGCATACCACAATGAAGAGTAGCCCCTGCTCACCGCACCTAGAGAAAGCCTGCGTGCAGCAGTGGAGACCCAACATAACCAAAAATAAATAAATTTTGAAAAAAGAAAGAAAAATTCATGCTCTTTCTCATGTCAGAGACAAATGATTGCCTCTGAATGAAATGCTTTACTCACACAATTAACCCTTAATACCTAAATGTACCCCAGTTTACTTATTTGTAAAATAGGGACAATTACAGTACCTATCTCAGAAGGGTAGAAAAAGAAGTTTGTTAAAAAGGGGAAAGAACTTAGCACTGTACCTAACTCACAGTAAAAGCGCTCAACAAATATTGGCTACTAGTATCTTACATTCATTATTCTTGGTTTTAATATCAACGTTCCCTAAAAACATTTTCTGGATATACTTAAATGAAAATATATCACTTTATCACAGTTTTCCAACTCGGTACATTTATAATTGCTTGTTATATAGCTTAACCCTTAAACTGTTAGATACATAAGGACCGGAACTGTGGTTCTGTCATTTATTACTCTATCCCCAATGCATAGCACTATGCACTTAATAAGTAATCCTGGTCTATCTCAATGTATACCAAAGGGAATATATTTTTTTAATGTCTATAGTATTAAGGAAACATTTCTTTGGTATTTTGATCCAGTTAAAACATGTGGATAATTTGGTTGAAGCTCAGTGAACAGGGTTTGAAATATTATTCCATAAATAACTTCAACATCAAAATTTTGGAGAAAAAATATGTAAAACAATATTCTTACTGTTTCATTGTAATAATTTGTTCTGCTCTTATGCTTCTATCATATGTCATATTGCCATTATATCTAATTTAGAGCATCATGGATTTTTTATGTATAGTTAAAATAAAACTGAAAATGCTCATGAAGGAATTCCTTCACAAGAAGGTCTACAGTTAATGTTTATGGTATAAAACTACTAGAAACGTGTTTGGGGAAATAGAGTCAATATTTTTACATATTTGGTAGGTTCTACCAAGTATTTACTCTTTATTAAGTATTTCAGATGCTTAAAAGAAAACTGAAAATATAGATAAAAGGATATGTTAAAGAAGAGCTGAAATAAAACTGGATACGGCAATGAGGGAACTTTTTTTAATGTAATGAGAAGTTTTCCATTTAAATAGGACTAGAATATGCATATAACTATGGTGATAGGAATACAGTGTGAACATTTTAGGAGAAGAGATTTGCTTGTGTAATAGCAAACATAAAGTGGCAAAAAAAATAAAATAAAAACATTAAATTTAAGATGTCCTACAGTGTGAAATTAGCATTACGGCATATATAAAGAGTTTGGAAATATCCTGGGGCCTTTAAAATTTCATATATTTTTAAAATGGTAGAATAAGAGAGTGTAGATTTAAACTACAGTCTGGTTTAGCAAATAGCTTAATGGTAAGAATGTACCAAATGATGGAACGGGTGCCTTTCATCTCAAGGATAGACCATTAATAGCAAATGGTTTCTGTGTACACATTAAATGTTCTAGCACCTCATGAACCAATAAGAAAGCTCAATACCCCTGAAGTTTCAGACTTCTGGCTATCTGCTTGAATGTATAACATCAGCATATGCTTATTTCTCAATCATTGAGCAGTTTTCTTTGGAATGGTGGTATCACTTTAATCTTTTTTCCCCCAAGAAAATATTGGCTGTATTGACTTTACCTCTTTTTAAAGCTATTTTGGAATGAATTCAAACCAGAGTCAAAGTAGTTTTTATTTATTTGTCATAATTGTGTGCTTTAAAACAAACAGATGCTAATATGCAAGCATGAAATGTTTGAGTGAAAATTGTAAAGTTAGAAGAAAAACAGGCAAACAGATGATCAAATATAGTTCCTAACCTTGGTGATCAAGGAGAAACAAAAGTACAGATATAATAAATGCAGGTTGTTTTTATTCTTATGATCATATGTTTAGAAAACGTTGAAGCCAGATGGTATTTTTCAAAATGATTAGAGAGCTAGGGTAATTTTTGAATAAGATGAATACTCTTCTTAAATTAAAAAAAAATAAAAAAACCTGATCTCAAGCCTTTTCAAACTAAAACAGGAAAATACAGCATGTGAATCCATAGTAGAAAAGCTACATTTACATTTAGCCCATATTGTGCTTAGTTATTAAAATGAGTAGGAAGGAGAGATCGAGTAAAATAAGAAATATAAAGTTACTAATATATATTGAAGATAATTTAATGTTACATAATTGTGTATGTGTTATCTTATTCAGTGCAAAGAATGACTAGGTTAAATGTATTTACAGTAGGTAAATTCCACACATACTCCTTAATCCTTCTTGAGCATCTGTTGATAAAGTTATTTGACATATCCTTGTGCTCTTAAGCTGTCACCAATCTTTCCTATGTTGTGATATTTGAATTCCTTCCCTAGATTCATTTTCTTAGCATCCTGTGTCTCTATATAATAACATTAAGCTAATCAGATCAAATAATACCCAGGAAAGAATTTGAAGAGTCCTATATTACCTTTCTAATAGAACAAAATATCTTTTTTTTAAATGGACTGCAACTTTACGAAAGCTTCCAAGGCATGGATAATGCAAAACTAATATAAATTAAAGAAAATATCCGTTGAAGTCTTGGAAAATCAAAGATGAAGAGATATGCTTTTAGAATTTATGGAGAATAAATTTTCTTCAGACCTTTAATGATGGATAAAATATCCACAGGAAGATCATTTAAGACAGAAGAAATATGGTAAATGGAAATCTGAGATAAGAAAATATGGGATGTCTAGGAGAAACATAATCAATTTGATACTAACAGAATATAGTTCACCTGGGGAGGGTTGTGTTAAATGATGAGGAAAAAGATTCTTTACAGGATAGTTAAAGCTAGAACTGATGTCAATTTAATGATTATTTACTGAACTCTGGGAAATTCAAAGATGAAGAGACTCTGTTATAGTGTTCATGGAGGAATTGCTAGATGGCAGTGACTGCTGGATAATCATCAAACCTACTTTCTTTTTGGACACAGATGTAGACTGCATTAGGCAAATGCAATGCAAGCCATTGGCTGGGTTTCAATCAATGGCATGTACCTAGAAGATAAGTTCAGTGTTACCAAGACATAGCCATAAATCAACTCTCCGTACAGGATCTTTACTGGTCTTTCCCTTTCTTTCCCTTTCTGTGGTGACTTGGAAGCCATGGAATAAAGCTGGGAGAGTGAAGAGATGAAAATAACCTGGGTCCCGGATCACTTCTTGAAATAAATTTTATTTATGAATGAAAAAAGTTAATATTGTTTTAAGCCACCGAGATTTTGAGGGTTTGTCTGTTACATCTGTTAGCATTGCCTTAAAGAACATAATGCAGCAATGCATGAAATCCATTGCCATTTGAAAGACTAGGTGTATCATTCAAGGTGAGAATGCAAACAGACAGTATAGCCTTAGACTAATGTTAGTTTTAAGACAGGTAGAGAGTACAAAAGAAGAGTCAATGGGGAAGAAAAAAATCTGATCAGATAAATTTTCCTAGAATCCTAGTATCAAGGAAAACTGAAATATAAACTTCTAGCTATGTCTTACTATATTTTATATTAAATAGATCTGTAATCAACAACCATTTGGCCTTTACAGAGTGATCAAGGATAGGTTGGGAGATATATTGAACCCATCAATTGCTCTCGAGCTGAACATGTTATGTAATTTACAGATTTAATTTAGAAATAAAGCCTATATTTCATTATCTTATAAGATACTGTGGTCAATAAACATTGGCAGAGGCAAAGTATTTAAAATGAAGACTTTTAGGAATGATAATACTCATGCTCTTCATCTGTAAAGACTTCAGAGCTCTAAAAGCCTTTTCATATAATATTTCATTTGAATATTCCTAAAATACAGTGAGAATTTTAATTATCTATTAGGTAACTACCCTCTCCCAAAGTTAGTGGCTTAAAGCAAAAACAATCATTTATTGAATTCACAAATCTAGAATTGGGGTCAGGCTTAATGGGAATGGTTCAACTCAGCTTTCTAGCTGGAGTGGCTAGAAAGGATCAATGGCTGCAATCATGGGAAGGATCACTCTTTTAATATATGACAGTTGATGCTGGATGACAGATGACATCTTATCTGAATGAGGCTGTTATCTGAAACATCTACATAAGTTTTTTCCATGTAGATGTTTGACCTCCCCACAGAATTGGGTCAAGGATCCAAGAGTAAGACTCCCAACAGAGACATCCAGGTTGAAGCTCTATTGCCTTTGATGACGTGGCCTCAGAAGTCACATGTCATCTCCCCTACTTTTACTGTCCAGATAGTTTCAAAAGCCTGACCAGGCTCAAGAAGAGAAGATAGAGAGCCCACCTCTTAAGAGAATGACAAGGCTCTGGAAGAGCATGTGGGATGAAAAATGTTGTTACAGTCATTTTTGGAAAATAACACGTGCCAATTCAAGATAGGCATTATCATTCTCACTTTTAAATAAGAAAATTGAGGCTGAGATTATGTGACTGACCCAAAGCTAAACAGAAATAAGAAAGCTGAAGCTTAAATAAAGTCTCTACTCCAAGGAAACCCTGTTTTCTTTCTATTATTGATTCCTTACTGCAATGGTGATCACATCTGTATAAACATCTAGAATCAAATACATTCCTTGTGTTTCAGTAGTATATAGCATTAGCTCAAAAGTGGTACTGACTGAAAACACAAAAAAAGTAAATAAAATTTAGTGAGAAATTAAGAAGATAATTAGTAGTAATAATCAGTGTAGTTATTCCACAGTCATATTTCATGCATTGTCTTATGGAAATCATATGGTATAGTCAACTATACAACTGAGTTTGCATTAAAGTAAAATATATTATATTATCATTGCAATTCCTGTGAATATTTAAATTTTAGATTGCCAAATTTGAAATTTTTCCAGATCAATGGAGCGTGGATACTCACATTTAAGACAATTCCCAATTAAACATTTTAACTTGACTCCCAACATTGCTACTCCTCTGGAATTTTCTTCATAGGTGAATGATTCTACCATCCACTTAGTGCTCCAGTGCAGACTGCTCATATTCATTTATCTTCTGACCAGTCCTATCCCTTCACATACATTTATTTAATTAAGCTGAAATGTGTTAACTTAATGTCCTAAATATTGCTTACATTTTCTAACACTTCTCTATTCTTCCTGCAATTATCAAAAATAAATGTACCTTCATTGTGTACCTGGAATATCCCAACTGTTTCCTTGTTTTCTCCTATCATAGTTTCTTTTTATCCAATTCTCCAAATTACTGCCAATGTAATAGTGATCTTTTTGAAACACAAATACTTACACTTCCATTTGTGCATCACAAAGAACACGAAGGTCAAAGTACATGGAATTGTAAAGTAATAACCGCCATACCACCAGCACCACAACGATGACAATCACATGAGTCTTCACCCTGTCCCGAGCATTGAAAGGACGAACTACCTACACATAATCATCCTTCCAATTTAGGCTATTATTATTCCATCTTTACACAAGCTGATATTTATTGGGGATCACTAACTTGCCAAAGGTAATACAGCCTCAAGGCAAACCTGAATGTCCAAATTCACATTTTGTAATTTCCACCAAAGCACTGTATATTTAAGCCACAATAACTCTTTTTATATCCTTAAGAATCATGCCTTTTACATGTTATTTCTCCATCTGGAATGTCAAATAGAGCATTTAGTGGAAAATTCTTATTCTCTTTCAATACATAGAAAGAATATCACACTTTTATGGGAGGTGTGCCCAAGATAAAAAAAATAATTCTTAAAACTATTTCTAATAAGAGTTATACTTTCTGATGATTTATTGTATGTCAAGAACTTATAAATTTTAAACGTATTTATTTATTTACCTTGACTTAAAGGTGATTAATATCTTTATGTGTATACATGTGAACACAGAGAGGCAGAGGTTGACTTGCCCTAAGTCACAGAGCTAGATAACTTAGTATTGCCCATTATTCCAACATGTTTTTGTAACTTGAATGATTTTTGAGAGTTTATGAGCAATTCTGTGTGAAAGAATATATCAGTGACAAATTACAGACATTCCATAAATATTCATTTTTTCTATTATGCTATATTGTATGGATAGATGATATAGATAAATGATAAGTGACAGATAGATAGATGTATTCCCACTAATTTATCAGTCTTATACCATCTACAGATATTTTCTTTTTTTATCTCTATATAAATATCTATATATAATAGTAAGTACAGAATGGGAACATAGAATTTTTTCTTCCAAAAATGTTTGTTGAAATCATGTTTCTTTTCCCCATAAAACAGTTTCAGTTTTCTCCAAAAATTTGAAAAGGGACACAATATTTTCTTAATTTTTATATATTTTATTCAAAGTTATGAGTATATGTTGGAGGTTTTGTCAAGGTACTTTCATGAATCAGGCCCTGACTATTAAACATATTTTAATAAGCAACATCAAAATAAATGAATACAGTAAATTTATAGTAGCTATCAAGATGCTATGTATAGTATTTCTACAAAAAAAAACTAATTTCATTGAGTAAAGAATATTATCAGTGAAACAAAAAAAACTGTCACAATAGATCCTGAGTGCCAAATAACTCAGTGGTTGTGTGACTGCAATTCTCAGGGTCAGCAAGCAAATGTTTTTCAGATTTAGGACAAGGGTGTTAGAAGGGATTGTGTATTCATACAGCATATAATGGATAGGAGCAGCTATCAAGACATCCTTATGAGAGATTTATATTACAAAATCCTTGGATAATGTTGAGAGCTGCTCTGAGACTGCTCTTCTTTTCTTCCCACTCTCATTACTAAGGGAGGAAAAAAAGGACTGTTCTACCTCTGGCTTCCAAAATAACTAACTTTAGAAGTATTTTTCTATTTTAAATTATTCAAGACATCTTTTACCTTTTTTC